>NC_066583.1:4566164-5827830 GCF_024323335.1 Lathyrus oleraceus | reverse complement strand
ACCTCATCCTGGATACAATCTTCAACTCCAATCTCCATTTGAACCCCAGAAAATGCCTCAGCATCTCCTTTTCTCCATTTGAACCCCGATCTCCAGAAAATGTCGCAACACTTCCCTTTCTTCATTTGAACCCCGATCTCCAGAAAATGCCTCAACATCTCCTTTTCTCCATTTGAACCCCGGAATCGTGCTGATCGCATAACGTCCTTCGATTTCAATCCCATCTCCGTTCGACGGAAAAATTTCCTCCAGTATCGCACTACTGGGGAACACTGCTGATCTGACGTCATGATGCTGAACTCCTCAGAGTACCACCTTGCTCGGCAGATGAAACCACCTCTCAAACAGCAACCACGGCTTGAGTCTAGCTCTATGCTTGTAATATGATGCATGACTTTTTCTGCGTAATGCTCCATAATTATGGAAATGCTACGCGATTTATTTTTTCTATGCAACATGCTATGCTATTTTTTCATGATGAATGTATAAAAACGTCCCCCTCAAGGGATTCTGCTGGGGAGCACGAGACACTCCGCTGAGGAACTCGTCAATCTCCGATCTCCACCCTACTGGGGAATAAGCACTGCCGCTGGGAAAAAGGCAACCCTTGCTGGGGAAGAACCTCCTTTGCACCCAATCCGCTCGGGAAACTGCTGGGGATAAGAACCACTAACACTCTGTGGGGATACAACAATCTTTGACTTGCTGGGGATATCAATCCCGACTCTGCTTCGAGAACCCTCACAGATACCTGACGATTTCACTGGGGAAATGCTCACAGATACTCCGCTGGGAAACAGCCACTTTCAGGTCTGGCAACTGGGGAAGCATCGATCTAACACCTGTTGGGGATAACCATCCTGACCCTGCTAGGGAAACGAATGATACTCCGCTGGGGACAACCCATGCAATCCATAGGTAGAATCAACTCAGCTGGGGATGCAAATATCCGTCTGCTATGGAAAATTATCCGATCCACTGGTAGGATGAACACTGCTGGAGATATATTTCATTGAAACCCGCTCCACTCGGGGAATAGCAACCTTCTGGCCTGGCTGCTGAGGAAACACCGTTGTAAACCTACCGAGGATAACCATCCTGACTCGGCTAGGGAATCCACAGACCTTGGATCTGCTGGGAATTGGTCCTCTCATCTCTGCTTGGGGACCTCGCTGGGGAAATGAGAAAAGTCGGCACAGAACACCCGTCGACTCGTCGAACCACGGTATCCACCTCCCAAACGCGTATCAACTTTACACTTTTGAGAACTCCCAGACTCGTCTGGACCTTTTCTGCTCCATCATCTTGTATTCCCAATCGCTTCGCGCTCGACGGAGATCGAACTCCTGGGATTTATACAGATTTTTCAATTTTTCCGACTTTGAAGAGTCTTCTTGATTAATTCCAAAGGTCGTCGGACGTCTCGACGTCTTCTCATCACTTTTCTACCCATCATTCGTCCCTGATTGGACCCTGCGGGGAATTTCTACAGACTTTCCAATCTTCCGATTTTGAAGAGTCTTCTTGATTAAAATCAAGGATCGTCGTACGTCTCAACGTCTTCGTCATCCTTTCATTCATTCGTCCTTGATCGGACTCCCATGGGGATTTCTTTTTATCAAAAGCTTCCACATCACAACCTGCAAGTGAGTGAAAATATCTAACAATTCCTGCAAAAGAGATCGTTAGATAAAACCGTGCCCCAGGCATGTCAAGATTTCAACACTTGGGCCACTCAACCTTCCGAATAAGATTTCAAGCTTTCAATCTTATAAACATGCATTGGGAGGGACCTGTATGTCTTAAAATGCAAGATTCTTTATCACAAACAATCTGGATGTTTTTGCAATCAAAGCGGTAATGAAAAACAAAAACAAAATTATTTGACTGAATATGCATTTTATTGATTTGAAAAAGTGTGGCTCAAATTGAGCAATACAAAGGAAGCAATTCCTGAAAAGAGGTAATTGCGCACAAAAGGAAAAATCTATCCTAATGGCAATGTGAAACCCGTGATCTCATCGAGTTCCAACTCGGTTACACCTCATATGTCCTCAGACTCTCCGTGCTTTCTGCCTTCTGAACAAGACAATTCCGACTGATCCCCACCGGGTATTATCCATGATGCTTTAACCAAAGCGCAAACGATCATGCCAGACGCAGTTATTCGTTTCAATCCCTCTTTTGCCTGGACCGCCCTTTCGGGTTTTCAGTCCACCGGGATACCCTTTTTTGCCCAAGTCGCCTTTTCAGGTTTTCGACTTGCCGGGTGTACAGTTTTTTCATTTTATCCCTAATTTTTGCCCGAACCTTTCTTTCTGTTTTTCGGTTCGCCAGGATGCCCATTTTTGCCTGGACTATTTTATTCCTTTCGTCTAGCGGGTCTCTTCATACGAAGTATTTTTTAACTGCGTCCGCATTCACAGGGGATGGAAAATCCTCACCATCCATGGTCGTTAACAACAAGGCTCCACCAGAGAAAACCTTCTTGACCACGAATGGACCCTCATAATTCGGCGTCCGTTTGCCCCTTCGATCGTTTTGAGGAGGAAGGATCCTTTTCAGCACCATATCACCTACGTGATATACCCGAGGTCGCACCTTCTTGTCAAAAGCACGCTTCATCCTTTGCTGGTATAACTGCCCATGGCAGATAGCTGCTAGCCTCTTTTCTTCAATCAGGCTCAACTCTTCATACCGGGTCCTTACCCATTCAGCCTCTTGCAACTTCACGTCCATCAGGACTCTCAAAGAGGGAATTTGAACCTCAACAGGTAATACAGCCTCCATTCTATATACCAATGAGAAAGGAGTTGCCCCAGTAGATGTACGCACCGACGTTCGATACCCATGTAATGCAAACGGCAACATCTCATGCCAATCTTTGTAGGTTACCACCATTTTCTGCACAATCTTCTTTATGTTCTTGTTGGCTGCCTCAACCGCCCCATTCATCTTCGGACGATAGGGAGAAGAATTGTGATGTTCAATCTTGAATTCCCGGCACAGCTCTGCCATCATCTTATTGTTCAAATTAGAACCATTATCAGTAATGATTCTCTCGGGAACCCCATACCGGCAAATGATATCTCTCTTGAGAAATCTGGCTACGACCTGCTTCGTCACATTCGTATAAGAGGCTGCTTCAACCCACTTGGTGAAGTAATTAATAGCCACTAATATGAATCTGTGCCCATTCGAAGTTGTAGGCTCAATCTTTCCGATCATATCAATGCCCCACATAGCAAACGGCCATGGAGACGACATTAAGCTCAGCGGATTTGGAGGCACGTGCACCTTGTCAGCATAAATCTGGCATTTATGACACTTCCGCACGAAATTAAAACATTGGGCCTCCATTGTCATCCAATAATAACCTGCCCTCAACAGCTTCTTCACCATTGCATTCCCACTGGCATGGGTACCGAACGACCCTTCGTGAACCTCTTTCATCAATTGGCTTGCTTCTCTATCATCAACACATCGGAGCAAGACCCAATCAAAATTCCTTTTGTACAAAACCCCATCCTTATTCAGGTAGAACACCATGGCTAACCTCCGCAGAGTCTTTCGATCCTTTTTCGATGCTCCCTCAGGATATTCTTGCGTCTCAAGATAGCGCTTGATATCGTAATACCACGGCTTCTCATCATCAGACGCTGTATCAACAGCAAACACATAAGCCGGTCTATCCAGACGACCTACTTCAACACTGGGGAACTGATTCCACCTCTGCACCTTAATCAAGGCAGCCAGAGTAGCCAAAGCATCTGCCAAAGGATTCTCCTCTCTGGGCACATGATGCAACTTCACCCTGGTGAAAAACGTCAACAATCTCCTCGTATAATCCCGATATGGAACTAAATGAGATTGATGCGTATACCATTTTCCGTTAACCTGATTTATCACCAGAGCTGAATCTCCATATATGACAAGGTTCTTGATCCTCAAATCAATCGCCTCTTCAATCCCCAATATGCAAGCTTCATATTCAGCTACGTTGTTGGTGCACTCAAATGTTAGCCGGGCAGCAAAAAGAATGTGAGATCCTTTCGGCGTAACCAAAACAGCACCAACACCGCTTCCATTCACGTTAACGGCCCCATCAAACATCAGAATCCATTCGGATTCAGGGTCAGGCCCCTCCTCCGGGATTGGTTCCTCGCAATCTTTCGATTTGAGAAACATGATGTCCTCATCAGGGAATTCAAACTTCATCGGTTGATAATCATCAATAGGTTGCTGAGCGAGGTAATCAGACAATACACTCCCCTTGATCGCCTTCTGAGAGGTATACTGTATATCATATTCAGTCAAAATCATTTGCCACCTCGCAACCCGTCCGGTCAATGCTGGCTTCTCGAAAATGTACTTAATTGGATCCATCTTGGAAATTAATAAAGTGGTATGAACCAGCATGTACTGCCTTAGTCGGCGAGCAACCCAGACCAAAGCACAGCAAGTTTTCTCGAGCAGTGAATATCTTGTTTCACAGTCGGTAAACTTTTTGCTAAGGTAGTATATGGCATGCTCTTTTCGACCAGACTCGTCATGCTGCCCCAATACACACCCCATAGACCCCTCGAGGACCGTCAAGTACAGAATTAACGGTCTTCCCTCCACAGGAGGCATCAGAATCGGAGGCTCCTGCAAATATTCTTTTATTTTTTCAAATGCCGCTTGGCAATCCTCATTCCACCTGACCGTTTGATCTTTTTTCAACAATTTGAATATCGGTTCGCATGTGGCTGTTAGATGAGATGTGAACCATGACAGGTAGTTCAATCTTTCTAAGAAACCACGAACCTCTTTCTTTTCTTTTTCTCGGTTCAGGCATTTTTCTCATATTTTCTTTTACTTTACTTTTTTTTTTTTTAGCAGGATCGACCTCGATTCCTCTTTCCCACTTATGATGAACCCCAACATCTTACCGGCCCGCACTCTGATAGTGCACTTATCTGAATTCAACCTCAGTCTGAATTATCTCCACTGGTCAAACGACCTGCCCCGGGCTGCCAGATGCCCCTCTTCTGTTTGGGACTTTGCTATCATGTCATAGCATTTGATTTCATGACGAATCATATCATGAAACAAAGTCACCATGGCTCTCTGATACAGGCACTGGCGTTCTGCTTCTCTAGAGGACAGTCTTCTCTCCATGGCAGCTTGTGCACAACGACATTGGTATCCGACCCTCGCACATCCTGACATGACCAGGCGAAGGTATCCACCTGCTCTTTCAACAGGACTACCATTCTGCTCTCGGCTTGCCTCTGAAGCGGCCCTAATTTCACTTCCTTCCTGACCTCGGCGGTGCTTGGAATAACAATCTCAATCCGCTCCGCATGCGGCTGAATCACCCTCTCCTCTTGTTTCAACACCCTGGCTAATTCCAGCAGATCACAATCTTCTTCGCCTTCTTCTTCGGCATGATAGATCGGATTGTCGAAGTCATATGAGGTGTAACCAAATTGTTATCAACGAGATCCGGAGAATTATTTTTCGACTTTGGGACGAGACAAATCAAAAAAAGAAAAATGAAAACAAACATTGCCATTTTTATTTGTTTTTAAACTGCAAAAATAAATGAAAAACAGGGAACACCGCTTTTTGACTGAAAAACATCCATTTATTTATGATGCAGAAATGTTGCAAATGTAAACATGAGGTGGCCCTTACAATGAACCAGTACGTGTCGGGCAACACGTATGGCTTTCATGCAAATAAAACTGAAAAACAAGAAACATTACTCTTTCGGATGAGTGTCAGTGCTGATCTTTTTAAGCCTTCCAGTTTCCTGGTACGCACGATCTTATCCATTGATCAATTTCACAGTCACTGTCAGTTTCTTTACCCACTGTATAGGCGTGATCTGAATCTAGCATTCCAGCACTGACAAAGGTGAACGACGGACGACGTCCTCTGTTCTGCTCAGACGAGTCTTGACCTGGATGATAACCAATCCCAAACATATCCGCCTTTACCACAATGCCTATGATCTGTCCCCAGCCTGGGATCCCTCCATTTCTCAACATTTCCAGTGCCTGTTTGTAAGAAGACACGGACGGTTTTTTCTCTTTTCCAATACCAATGGCATTTTCCACCGTGACGGCTTCAGCTACCAGACTGGGTGTTTCAAATTTTTCACCGTCCATTTCTACTTTCATCTTTCTCTGGACCGATTCCCCAATTACCACACACCCTTTTGTAGCGATGGCCGCACAACAATCATCAACACGAGGGAAAGCTCCATTTTTCGTCGGGCGTTTTGGGACCACAGACATGGGCATTCTCAACTGATCCTTCTCAGTCACCTCTATCCCTTTCTTGTCCTTCGACATCATCTCCACTTTTACAGTACCATGCCTTGTCACGGGGTTAACACTATCATCTGCCATCGGTGCAAAACTGATTGCCTTAGAATCCACCAAGTCTTGGACCACATGCTTAAAAGCTTTGCAATCCTCAACATGATGTCCGGGTGCCCCAGCATGGAACTCGCACCTGACATTCTCATCGTAACTGGCAGGCCTCTGATCAGGTTTCAACAGAGTCAACATCCTCGGCTGTACCAATCCAAGACCCTTCAACCTCTTAAACAGAGAGGCGTAAGTCACGGGCGGCTTATTGAAATGACGATCTGTCGTCCTCCTTCTCACTTGGCCCACAACTCTCTGTTTCCTCTGTTGAGGTGGTGATTGTCGCTGTTGTGCAGATGAATCACCAACAGGAATGGTTACGGTGGCAGCATAAGGGTGGTAACGATCCTTACCGCATTCTCTTTTAGTCTGCGCACCACCTGATTCAACCTTCTTCTTGGGCTGACCATTGTCAAGGGATTTCTTCACTATAGAGCCAGAGGGATTTGTTACTTCGGATGACGGAGCATTTCCCTGAACTTTTTCCTTGATCATCCAGCCCTCAATCCTTTCTAATCTCTCGGCCATGGCTTTCTGCCCCAAGGCAAGCCCTTGCACAACACTGAACAAATCCCTCACCATCTCTTTCAGTTCGAGGATGTCGGCGTTGGGAGAATCCATCAGTTTGGATTTGTTGCCCCTGGTGAAGTATCTGTGAGGACGGGTTGAGTGCAAGGGTACAACCCTACGAGCGCGAGCAATGGTTCCTGCAAAACAGCAAACAGGTTAATATGCATGAATGCAACGTCTATCCATACGAGGAAGATTCCGTCCTTTGATTCTGGTTTCATCGAGACAGATAAAATTTTGACATCCACATTCTGAAATTCAAGATGTCTCTCAACCAGATTCTCAATCAATAATACTCCCCATATGGCTAGACATAGGTTCGATGCAGATGAATGCAAAATGAGAATGATGCAGATGAATGAATGCAATGGGCCATCCTCCAAGTCTTCTGATCATCTGTTGCTCTGAGTTACGACCCTGACCTCTGAACTGATCACAACCATCTGAGAGAATATGTAACCACAAATCCACCTCAAGGGTTCCGAAATAAACGGAACTAAAAAAAATACACCATCATCATCATCAAACAGTCTCTGAACAGATACCCATAACCATCTGAATCGGCCCGGGGAATCCTGAAATAAACGGATCCCCACTGATAAATAACTCGGACAGCACTCTGGCGTCGCGACAATAAACGGCCATAAATCCGACTGATAAATATGACTCTGATCCACGGAACAATTAGTCACCATCTGATCATACACCTGAAAGAATCACCCTCCCCTCACAGGTAAATTCTAATCAGGTCACCCTAAGGCGGATAATAGTCTCGACAATCGGGCAGAGATACTCAATGGGTTTGCCCTTTCGGGTGTGCCATTGTAGCTCTCCTGAGATCGTCTGAACCAAAGATCCGGGAAATGATCGGTCACCAGAGTCAACAGCTCAAAAGAGATAACTCAACCAAAGTGGAAAACCCCACTGGAAGAGAACTTCTCAGATGAACCTCGTCCGGCTTGTAGTATGTCACGTCGCAACAATGTGCCCAACCGGCATGTGAGCGACGTGAGACCACGCTAATCCTAGGTGTATACTCGGGCCTGGGTTTTAGCCCCACTCAGAACACCCACCCCAAACAGAGGAACCACCTGCACAGAGGACGGCAACATGATAGTATGATGCATGCAAATATTTATGCAAATATATACACAGTGGTTAGAATAATAAATGCAATAAATAAAGCAAAACAAGCAACCTAAACTATCCTAGAACGCTAGGAAAGACTCGCTTAGGGAAGATGGACCAGCACAGGTCAACATCGTAGGTTTTCCCCAGCAGAGTCGCCAGCTGTCGCATCCGCGAAAAAACAACCGGCGAGCGCTGAAACAAAAAACACAACACAGAGCCGCCACTGCGCGTTATTTATCCCAAAATAGGGAAAGGAAACGCTCAGAGAAACCTGGAAAAGACGTGGTCTCGCGACCAAAGAGAAAGGGTAAGGGAGTCGGTTACGCAAGGGGAAGGTATTAGCACCCCTCACGTCCGTCGTACTCGACGGGATCCACGTTCTAAGAAAAGAAAAGGTTGCTAAAACATCACACACACACACAGGGAACACAGGTGGGGTTAAGAGAAGAGAGCTCGATAGGACATCGCATCCTATGCCTACATATCTCGTCTGGAACGAGAATCAGAGCCACTGTAGTTCGGCTCACGCACGCCAAACAACACACGCACCCCCAGGCAAACCTGGAACCCGACAACCACTCGATGGGATTACGTCAGCTTCCGAACCAAAACACACACCAGAGGGCAAACGTGGAGCCCGACCGCCAATCACTGGACTTACGTCGGCCTCCGAACCAAACACACAACAGATAACAGGTAAACACACACAAAAAGAAAAAAAAGTTGCCCGGAGAGGTCTCGCACGACCTCCTGCCTACATACCTCGTCTGGAACGAGGATCAGGGCGATGCAGTTCCCCCTCAAGGGAAAGAAAAATCTAGCCAGAAACCAAGGGAAGACACACTACCAGGGAGCTGTACTCGAGCCTAGTGTTGTCATGCATCATTACCCTATGTTCAGGTTTCTACCTACTTGCACAACTGCAAGCTAATCCTATCCAGGAAAGAAGCAAGCATACAAGCATACAAACAGAACAACCCAAGCATTTCAAACAAATATTCACATAGCACACACTATAACCAATCAAGTGAGGCTCACACAATGGGTTTGACTGCCGAAGCAAGTCATCTGTACATGGGTAGTATTCGCTCTTAACCTTGCCATTACGAGGCTAAGGTGAAGCAGATGAAAGGTGAAGTGAGGATGAGACCTCACAGCTCTTATCCCTGGCCAGGGAGAGCTTCAGACAAAGGAGCGTGGGTCCAGAATGGAGGGACCCTTCTACGCTCAAAGACTCTGACTCGATTGTGCAACAACACAAGATCTTGGGTTTGTGTCCCAATGCATCAACACACAGCCGTGTGAGCAGAGGGACGACTCACAGAATAGTGGGGGATAGATTGCATATCCCTTTGATCCACCAATTGCCTCATAGAGGTCTTTACCTGCTTGGCACAAATGTAAACAACCACAATCATCGCCTCTTAAGGAGGACTTCAGACAGTTGCCTGGCCAGGTAACAGGCCAGGTCTTCCAGACTACATGAAGAATAGAAGTCCTACCTCAAGTGGTTTAAAAACCAAGCAGCAGCAAGCAAGTTCTTAAAGAACTGTAAGCGACTAAATGTACCTGAAATCAATCAAGTATCATCAGTACTCAGACAAACAACAATAAACAGCAAATGTTAATCAGTCAGACTATACAGATTAAGCAACACAGGTTAATGCACACAAGTGCAAGCTATAAGCTCAAGCTCAAGCTTCACAACCTACAAAACAAAGTCAAGTTAGTTCACAACACCAAACAATCTCAATTTAATTGACTTGAAGCATTCTCCTTGAGCATTATGCATTTCATCCTGAAAATCCAAACCAAATGTGAGAAACTAGACCACTAGGCCAAGCCTAGGGTCCAAAAGGGAGAAAAAATTCTAAACAGCAAGTAATTCTCAACCAAAATCAAATTAAAACAATTCAAAAGCCAAGGCAATTGATCCCATGTTTATATCATTCACCATATTCATTTCATGACCAAAACAAATTAAACTAGGTCAAATGCAACATCCAATATCCAAACAGAATGAATTCCATCAAAAGCATACCAAAATAATTCCAAAAATCCTCAAATAATTCACACCTAAACAGGACATATTCAAGGTATAGCATGTCAATTTTCAGCTCAATTGGACAAAAGGAACTAGGTCAATAAAAATCAAGAAATCCAGACAAGATTATTCAAGCCAATTCAAGGTATCAACACATGCATTCACTTCAAAAATTCATAACAGAGTGAGAACAATTAAGAAATGAATGGGACCAAAACAGTGATGTCCTACAATGTGTCTACAATCAGCATACCAAATTTCATCTTCATCCAAAACCATATGAGAATTTCATACAAGATTTACCAACATGTGTCACACAAGCTTGCACAATGAACATACAGAGAAGAAAAATATCAATCAAATTGAAAATGCCATAGAAAAATCCAGAAAAATTCACATAACATCTCAACATGTCAATAATCATCCATGCAAAATTTCAATCCATTCCAACAATCATAGGCCAGGCAAAAGAATTCATGAAGTTGACCTAGCTAGGTGTGACACAAATTGTCACACCTAGATTCAAAAAATCATATCTCACTCCTCAGGTATCCAAAAATCACAAACTTTATATGGAAATCACCATCAACATGTCTAGAATGAGCTCAAAAACTTTCATGAATTTCTTTTAATGTATGAGCATTTCACAATGAAAATAGCAAAACATGTAAAAAATACACACAAGTCAAAGATCAATAGGCCAGGTCAACATTTTGCCATGCACAACTTGTGAAACCATGCCTATAAAATTCTAGGGAAAAATTGGAATCCATCAAAAAAATCCTCACTATTTTTGGATTTATAATTAATTTTTTATGAATTTTCTAAGTTTTGTTAATAATGAAATAATTATTTAAGTTTCAATTAATTAAAATGATTTAATGGCATTTTCGTTATTATCCTCTGCCTGGCCAAAACGCAGGCGTTTTACTAATGCGTTGTCGCTGCATGAGTGGCTTGTCCTGGCGGGAAACACCGAATTTGAAAAGCAACTGAGCCAAGCGGATCAAACACAACACATTTCCAGATTTCTCTTCCTTCTTCGCGCGTTCAACCTCTTCCATCTCCAAACTCGGTTTTGCTCATCTCTCAACCAAATCTCACAAATGAATAACCGTTGGAATCGTCTTAACACTAGGATTGTGAATATGTAAACGATTTTGCCTAACTCTCACTATATCTCACGGATCGATCAATTAAAGTTTCACATTCAAATCTTAAAATCAACATAACTCTTCCTACAGTTCATCATAATCAAAACTAAGCACATCATGATTATCTACATGGAATGAACTTCAAAACGCCTATGGACTTTCAAAGAATCATGAGATTTGAATTTCGTGTACCTTGAGATGGCAGTGTGAGGTTACGCGCGTTCCAGCTTTGGTTCGTGTGAAACAGGTGAAGATCAACGTCCAGGAAGGTGATTGGAACAGTCGTGGTAGCTCAGCAATGCCTCAATTGCAAAAAATCACCAAACTCCATGAATGCACATGCCTTGGACAGTCACGAATGGGAGGTTCTTTTGCACAATTTCCTCAAAACAGTCCAAGAGGAAGATGATTGGAGGAGGAAGCAAAAAGAATTTTCGGAATTGATGAAGAATTGGAAGAGTTTTGTGGAATTTTGTTCTTGTGTGTTCTTGAGTTTTTGGAGAATTTGGAGGGAAAAGTTTGTTGAATTTCTTGTGAATTGTGTTTCTAATCAGAAGTTGGTTATGATTAAGATTAAATACCTCAGCTTAATCCATCCTTAATCATCCAATTAACCAAAATGAAAGTGATTAGCTTAATGCAATTTTCTTAAGCAAGGGCAAATATGGTCTTTTCACAATAGGCCCTGTGACAGCTCATTGACAGCTCACACACTCTCAAAATGACATGTGTGATGTGTTGCAACTTGTCCCATGGTCATTGGTTGTGTATTTTGCATTTTCACTATGCCATGGCAATTTGTACAATTTCAAGTGCATTTCAAAAGTGAGTTGTTCAAATATGGCACCTCAACATGTTATGACCATTCAAACAATTTTCAAATTGCATTTGTGAGGTGTTGCAAAAATCCCCATTCCAAAATTCTCATTATTTCTCAACTTGGACCATTTTGCCCTTGGATCTTTAACTGTACACTTGAAAATTGACTTTATGCATTGACCATTTTTGATGAATTCCAATTATGCACCATGAAAGTACATGTCAAATGGAGTTTGCACATAAAAAGATCACTCAATTTGGACACTCCACGTGGAAGTTATGCCCCCCTGATTATGGGTCATTTTTGAAATTGAATGGACCATAACTTGCCAACCATACATGGGATTTTCAAGTTCTTGGACTTTTTGGAAAGGTGAGACCAAGATCTACAACTTTCATGTTGAACAAATTTTCATTTGAAGCTTCCTTGGACATGTAATTTTGAGGTCAAAAACTTTCCATTTTTGGAAACTTCCATTACAAGTCACTTTCTATTTTTGGCAATTTTTGTTCTGACTTTATTTTCTCCATTCTTGAGCTTTGACATGTCAAATAACACTTGTTCCAACATGAATGAAGTGTATCCAACTCTCTCCCACCTCCAAATCCATAAAATCAAGCACAGTTGACCACAGTTGACTTTTTCCACTGATAGATGAATCTGGCAATGCACTGATCAATCTGAGCCCCAATTCCCTGATGAAATGGCTCAAGGATGAAACCCTAGCCTCCATAAGCTCAATACAAACATGATATGATCCCCATATACATCATAGACCCCATCTCCTGATCATGCCCTGATTGGCCTAATGCAACTGATTAGGGTTGACCAGAGGTCAAAACCCTAATCTCAAGGAATCTGCTTCAACGCTTGATGATGACAAACCATGATGATGATGATGAATCATTGTAATCAAGATGAAGACCAATATCCTTTAGAACCATGAAACCCTAATTTGGACCTCCACATCCTCAGATGATTAATGACCAGTCCAATGAAACCCTAGCTTGCACACGACCTCTCCATCTTCTTGATCAAGACTTGTGAGGATGACTTGCACAATGTAACCACATGATATGCAATATGCAATGCCTAATGACCTAAAAATGACATGCAATATGATATGCTAGTCCCAAGAGAGGAGGGCAAATTTTGAGGTGTTACAGTACCCACATTAGAAGAATTCTCCAGGATGCTTGGGATACCTATCCTTGATCAAACACCTTTCAGTGGTTTAGAAAAGATTCCGAAATCTGAAGAAGTTGCCGCAGCTTTACACATGACAAAGTCCGATATTGAAACCAATTGCGTAACAAGAAGTGGAGTTAAGGGTTTACTTGCCAAGTTTCTGATAAATAAGGCCCGAGAATTTTTAAAGGATATGAATGTCCATGCTTTCGAAGATGTTCTAGCATTGCTAATCTATGGTTTGGTGCTATTTCCTAACCCAGACCAATTCGTAGATATGAATGCTATTAAGATATTTCTCACTCATAACCCTGTGCCTACCTTGCTCGGAGACATTCTGCATTCCCTTCACACTCGTACTATGAAAAGGCAAGGGACTCTCATGTGCTGCATACCTCTATTGTCTAGGTGGTTTATTTCGCACCTTCCTCAATCAGCCTTGAAGAATGAGCAAAATCTGAAATGGTCTCAAAGGATAATGTCGCTCTCCCATTCAGACATCCGTTGGTGTCCTCATCTCAAAGAAAATGTTATCATCATTGACCGTTGTGGAGAATTCCCTAACGTACCACTCTTGGGGATAAGAGGAGGTATTACTTATAACCCAGCTTTAGCCCTACGCCAGTTTGGTTATGCTCGAAGAGATGGTCCACATGAAGTAATTATTCAAGGCACTGTGTTTGACTATGACAACGACTCTCAAGGTCTCCGTCAAAGGTTTGTACGAGCCTGGGGCATGGTGAAAAGAAGTACTTTAGGACCAAAAAACTCTATTCCTATGGAACCTTATCTCAGATGGGTACGCGCCAGAGCTCGTGAGCTTGTCATGCTATATCTTGCAGTTGGACTGCTGATTGTTGAACCAGAAGTTGAGGGAGGTACTCCTCAGATCATTCCTTATCCAGATATGCCTACCGATGTTGAAGAATTAAAGAGATCCTGGATCCAGTTGAGAGAGGAAAGGGATACTTTTGAAGCCCAGTTCGGTGCCGAGAGGAAGAAAGTGTTAGAACTTACCAGCCAGCTTAATGAGGAACGAAGACTCAATGCATATCTTCGCCCAAAAAGAAGCCGTCCCTGGGAGACTTGAGCTTTCATTGTATTTTCATTATGTCCTTTTTGTAATAAACAGTGACTAAAGAAATTATTAATAAAAGTTTCCCTCTTTTTGTTGGTTTACGCAAAGTTAAATTCCAAAAGTCCTTGAAAACATTTCATACATTGCATAGCATGACATAACATTGCATAACAGGTATCCTAAAAAAAAAAAAAATCAATGTTCTCACGGTCTTCATTGCAAACAGAAAAATGGACCTCGAACAAACTGTCAAAGATCTCCAGACTCAGAATGCTCAATTCCAGGAGTTGATCTTGAGCTTATCCAAAGGGCAGGAGGAACTGAAGGCTCTCTTGCTCGAAAAGAAGAAAGACAAGAAAGCTGTGAGTTACATCAACACGGGAAGAAGGCTTAAAAGACAGGTCGCGGGAGTCAAGTTTGGAATTCCGAATGGTCCAGAAGAGGAGACGGAGAATGATTCAGAGGAGGAGAATGTTGATTTCTCCAACCCTGAGGATGACGATGAAGATTATGAAGGTGAACAGTACTCTCCAAGAGATGATAAGTACAAGTTGCTGGAAGAACGTATGCTAGCCATGGAGGGTCAGAAGGCGCCCGGTCTGGATTTCGAAAGTTTGGGTCTGGTCTCCGATGTGACCATTCCTCGCAAATTCAAGATCCCCACTTTCACTAAGTACGATGGTGCGTCCTGTCCTCAGATGCATCTGAGAGCTTATGTGAGAAAGATTCAGCCGCATACCACTGATAGGAAGCTATGGATCCATTTCTTCCAAGAGAGTCTGTCTGGCACACAGTTGGAATGGTATTATCAGCTCGAGAGCTCTGACATCCGCACCTGGACTGATTTGGCAACAGCTTTCTATAAACAGTACCAGTATAACTCTGAACTAGCGCCTACTCGGCTACAGTTGCAGAATATGACTATGGGATCCAAAGAAAGCTTCAAAGAATATGCTCAAAAATGGAGAGATTTGGCTGGCAGAGTCAAACCCCCTATGACTGACCGAGAATTAGTGGACATGTTCATGGGCACACTGACTGGCCCATTCTATAGCCATCTACTGGGAAGTTCTTCATCAGGTTTCACTGAACTTATATTGACAGGTGAGCGTGTTGAAAGCGGCATTCGAAGTGGAAAGATACAGGCGACTACCTCTGCAAGCGCCAAAAGGTCCTACCAGGGAAGGAACGAATCAAATGCTGTGTACGGTCAAAAGAGTCGTAACAAGAAAAATCGGGACCATACCATTGGAGCAGTTACGATTGCAGCACCACCATCTCAAAACTTCCAGCACAGACAAGACAGGCCAAGAAGGCAGTTTACCAGGATCAATATGACCTTGGCACAGGCACTGCAGGGAATGCTAAAGGCAAATCTGATCACCCTCAGAGATCCTCCTACGAAACCCAACACTGCTTCTTCTCGTTATAATCCCAATGCCAGGTGTGCATATCACTCCGATAGCACCGGACATGATACAAACGATTGCTGGTCATTGAAGAATAAGGTTCAGGATATGATCGAAGCTGGAGAAATTGAATTTGAGCCTCCGGAGACTCCTAACGTCATCACTGCACCTATGCCTAATCATGACAAGGCTGTTAATGCTATGGATGACAATTCTCACATTTCTAATGTAGCTGATTTAACATCTCCTCTCCTGATCATCAAGAAGAATTTATTGCAAGCTGGTTTATTTCCAGGTTGTGCTGAAAATTGCGATCGCTGTATACTCCGACCCAATGAGTGCTTGAAGTTGAGGAATGGTATTCAACGGCTGATGGATGATCGCACAATTCTCTTCGAAAAGGTTCCTAAGGTGGAAAACCCTACTGAAGAAATATCTGTGATTGCTAGGTCCAAAGTTCCAGTGAAGATTACCGCTACTAGAGCGCCTGTGAAGATTACTGCTGAGCCCAAGGTGGCTCCCCTAATCATTACTGCACCTGGCCCAGTACCGTATTCCTCCAGCAAATCCATGCCGTGGAATTATGGAGGTGATGTTTACATCCATGGCGTAAAGCAAGTTGGTAATTCTGCTAATCCTAATGACATTGTTGGGACTAGTAAAGTTACTCGAAGTGGAAGGATCTTCTCTCCAGAAATCTCACCTCCCGACCTTGAAACTCGAGGCGAGGAACCAGTCAACCCTTCTCAGGCAAAGACACCGGTCGAAGTTACTGTTGAAAATATTGCCAAGCAGGAAATGGAGGAAATGCTGAAAATCATCCGTAAGAGTGATTTTGATGTGGTAGAACAGTTGGGGCATACCCCGTCTAAAATTTCGATGTTATCCTTGCTGTTATCTTCTGAATCTCATGCCAATGCATTGATCAAATTCTTGAAGACCGCTCATGTACCTCAGGAGACATCTGTCGATCAGTTCGAAAACTATGTTGCTAACCTGACTGTTGACAATGGCCTAGGCTTTTCCGATGCTGATCTGACACCAGCAGGAAAGAATCATAATAAAGCTCTGCACATCTCCATTGAGTGCAAGGGGATCACCTTGGCTCATGTGTTGATCGATAATGGCTCTTCTTTGAATGTGCTACCGAAAGCTGTACTCGATAAGCTTGACTGTAAGAGCATCGAATTGAAACCTAGTGATACTGTGGTGCGTGCGTACGACGGTGCAAAAAGCGTCGTTCACGGTGAAGTGGTTCTCCCTATCAAGATAGGACCTCAAGTCTTCAACACTACCTTTCACGTGATGAACATCCGTCCTGCCTATTCCTGCTTGCTGGGACGCCCTTGGATTCATGGGGCAAGTGCTGTAGCTTCATCTCTCCATCAAAAGCTGAGGTATCCAATAGAGGGTAAGATTGTCACCGTGTGTGGAGAAGAAGAGTACATTGTCAGTAGTGTGCAGGCCTTCAGATACGTCGAGATGGATGGCGAATTCTTGGAGACTCCTTCTCAGTCATTTGAAGTAGTTCCTCTAACCAGTCCTGTCCTTAAGCCGACTTCCTGTGTGCCCAAGGTTATCCGTGCTCCTCCTGCCATGATTTCTCTGAAGGACGCTCAAGCCGTGGTTGAAAATGGTGGTCGTACTGGTTGGGGTCAACTGATCAACGTACCATACAAGTCTGACAAGTTTGGTCTGGGATTTAACTCTGAAAAGATGGTCAAAGATCAAATTAATGTTGTAGAAGATGCTGATAGCGATTGCGATCTGGATAGCTGGATTTTCCCAACAATTGGTGACGGACTCAATAATTGGAAGGCTGAAGACACTATCCCGATTTCCTTTAGTCAGGAGTAATTGCTATTGTCTGTTTTAGTGTTGCAATTTTTAAATTTTATAGTTGAACTTCTTAAAGCATTGTGTCTATGCCCGGGGCACAATAGCTAATTTGTTAAGGGTTTTGTCATTTTCATAAGCATATTCATATTCAATAAATCAATGGACTTTTTGCATTCAAATATTGCGCTCTTTATCTTTCCTGTCATCTTCCAAAAAAGCTATTTTTTCTTACACACACTCACGTAACGAATTGCAGATCCGTACCCACTCTGGATCCTGTTGATAATAGTTCTACTACTGTTCATTTTGACTTTGAAAATCCGATCTACCAAGCCGAGGACGGAAGTGAGGAAGATTGTGAAGTACCTGGAGAACTTGCCAGACTGTTACTGCAAGAAGAAAAGACTATACAGACGCATGAAGAGTCAATCGAAATTGTAAACCTGGGTACTGAAGTGGACAGGAGAGAGGTCAAAATAGGAGCAAGCTTGGAAAACAGTATTAAAGAAAGATTGATTCAGATGTTACATGACTATGTAGAGATTTTTGCTTGGTCTTATGAAGACATGCCAGGATTGGATACTGATATAGTAGTGCATCGTTTGCCAACGAAGGAAGAGTGTCGTCCTGTTAAGCAAAAGGTTCGTCGCATGCGCCCTGAAATGTCTGAGAAAATCAAAGCCGAGGTTATGAAACAATTTGATGCAGGTTTTCTGGCTGTTACTTCTTATCCTCAATGGGTTGCTAATGTGGTACCGGTACCGAAGAAGGATGGTAAGGTACGGATGTGCGTCGATTACAGAGATCTGAATAAAGCGAGTCCCAAAGATGACTTTCCACTCCCGCACATTGATGTTCTGGTAGACAATACCGCTCAACACAAAGTATTCTCCTTCATGGATGGATTCTCTGGTTACAACCAGATTAAGATGGCACCTGAAGACATGGAGAAAACTACGTTTGTGACGCAATGGGGCACTTTCTGTTACAAAGTAATGTCATTCGGTTTAAAGAACGCCGGGGCAACGTACCAGCGTGCTATGGTGGTTTTGTTCCATGACATGATTCATCATGAAATAGAAGTATATGTGGATGACATGATAGCCCGATCTAATACTGAAGAAGAACATCTCGATCATTTGTACAAATTGTTTGAGAGGTTGAAGAAATACAAGCTGAGATTGAACCCGAACAAATGCACCTTTGGAGTAAGATCCGGTAAACTCTTGGGATTTATTGTCAGTGGTAAAGGAATTGAGGTTGACCCGGCTAAGGTGAGAGCTATCCAAGAAATGCCAGTGCCCCGTACAGATAAGGAAGTCAGAGGTTTCTTGGGACGTTTGAATTACATTGCCCGGTTTATCTCCCATTTAACTGCTACCTGCAAACCCATCTTCAAACTACTAAGGAAGAATCAAGAGATGATATGGAATGACGAATGTCAAGAAGCTTTTGACAAAATCAAGAAGTATCTCCAGGAACCTCCGATCCTGATACCACCAGTTGAAGGAAGACCTCTAATCATGTATTTGACCGTGTTAGAAAATTCAATGGGGTGTGTGTTGGGGCAACATGACGAGTCTGGTCAAAAAGAGCATGCCATATACTACCTTAGCAAAAAGTTTACCGACTGTGAAACAAGATACTCACTGCTCGAGAGAACTTGCTGTGCTTTGGCTTGGGCTGCTCGCCGACTAAGACAATATATGTTGAATCATACCACTTTGTTGATTTCTAAGATGGATCCCATCAAATACATATTTGAGAAACCTGCCCTCTCCGGAAGAATAGCGAGATGGCAGATGATTTTAACAGAGTATGATATACAGTATACTACCCAGAAAGCAATCAAAGGAAGCGTGCTAGCCGATCATTTGGCTCATCAAGCAGTGGATGATTACCAATCTATGAATTTTGAGTTCCCAGATGAGGATGTCATGCTTGTTACTGATTATGAAGAACCTGGACCGGATGAAGGACTCGAACCGGGATCCCGATGGACTATGGTTTTCGATGGATCTTCTAATGCGTTGGGTAATGGCGTTGGTGTTGTAATTATTTCTCCCAAGGGTTGCCATACGCCTTTCACTGCTAGACTATGTTTCGACTGTACCAACAATATGGCCGAGTATGAAGCATGTATTTTGGGACTCAGAGCTGCTATAGACCTGAGAATCAAGTTTTTAAGCGTATACGGAGACTCAGCCTTAGTAATCAGTCAGATCAAAGGAGAATGGGACACTAAACATCCGAATCTCATCCCTTATCGAGAGCGGGTGTTGACATTAATCCCATACTTTGAAGAGATTACATTCGAACATATTCCACGAGAGGAGAATCAGTTGGCAGACGCCTTGGCCACCATGTCATCTATGTTCAGAGTCAGATGGGACAATGAAGCTCCCAGGATCACCATTGAACGACTAGATGAACCAGCATATTGTTATGAACTTAACGCTGATGAAGTAGAAGAGAAACCGTGGTTCCACGAAGTAAAAAGGTATTTAGAAGCTCGGGAATACCCTGAAGGGGCGTCCATCAATGACAGAAAATTCCTGAGGAGGTTCTCCGCTAAATTCTTTTTGGGTAATGGAGTATTATACAAACGTAATCATGACTCGACTTTGCTTCGCTGTGTGGATAAAAAGGAAGCAGAAAAGATTATGGAAGACATGCATGACGGTATTTTTGGGACTCACTCTAGTGGACATACAATGGCCAAGAAGATTCTGAGATCAGGGTATTATTGGTCTACCATGGAAGCTGATTGCCACCATCATGCCAGAACTTGTCACAAGTGCCAGATCTATGCGGATAAAATACATGTACCTCCTGCTCCATTAAACGTGTTGACGGCCCCTTGGCCCTTTGCAATGTGGGGCATTGATATGATCGGAGAGATCAAACCTACGGCTTCTAATGGACATCGCTTCATCCTTGTTGCTATTGATTACTTTACAAAGTGGGTAGAGGCAGCCTCATTTGCTTCTGTTACCAGGAATGTGGTGGCACGATTCATCAAGAATAATCTCATCTGTCGATACGGCATCCCTGAAAGAGTTATCACTGATAATGGCACTAATTTGAACAACAAGATGATTGTTGAACTCTGCACGCAGTTCAAAATAAAACACCATAACTCTTCTCCGTACCGGCCAAAGATGAACGGTGCCGTGGAAGCTGCTAATAAGAATATCAAGAAGATCATACAAAAGATGACAGTAACGTACAAAGACTGGCATGAGATGTTACCGTTTGCTCTTCATGGTTATCGCACTTCAGTATGCACTTCGACAGGGGCAACTCCTTTCTCTTTAGTCTACGGAATGGAAGCCGTCTTACCGGTGGAAGTTCAGATTCCCTCGCTAAGAATCATGAAAGAGGCAGGTTTAGACAAGGATGAATGGATTCAGACTCGACTCGATCAGATAAATTTGATTGATGAAAAGAGACTTGCGGCTGTTTGTCATGGGCAGGTATATCAGAAGCGCATGACCCAGGCATTTAACAAAAAGGTCAAAAGACAGGTGTATCAAGTCGGCGACTTGGTGATCAAGCGTATCGTTCTACCACAAGGTGATCCCAGAGGCAAATGGACCCCCACATACGAAGGGCCATTTGTAGTTAAGAAGGTATTCTCTGGTGGAGCCATGATACTTGCTACGATGGATGGCGAAGACTTCCCGCATCCCGTGAACGCAGACATAGTCAAAAAATACTACGCATAAAAGAGACCCGCTAGGTCGACGTACCTAGGCAAAAGTAAGGGCATCCCGGAGAACCAAAAGGGTTCGGGCAAAATTAGGAATAAACATATAAAAATGTACACCCGGCAAGTCGAAAACCTGAAAAGGCGGCTTGGGCAAAAAAGGGTATCCTGGTGGACTGAAAACCTGAAAAGGCGGTCCAGGCAAAAATTAGGGATAAAAGCGTATGACTATGTCCCGTTCTCAGTCAGCCTCACCCAGGTTCAAGGGACTGAACAAGCCAATCACTTCCATCCGACAGCAGGAGATGAGATGCTTGAAGACATAATGACAATAGCATAATTAAAATCAACAGGGCTTTTCCTTCATAGCTTTTCTTTAGGTTCTCGACAATTTCCTCTTACTAGGATTTCTGTCTCCATGTACACAAATTACCTATTTATAGGCCCTCTTTCAAAATCAATATAATTTTATTTCCAAAAAGATGCTTTTGTTTTACTTTTTCTGTTTTATTTGCATAAACGTCCATTGATTTAATTTGAATTGATATGTGCATTTGAATATGATCGATGTTTACCCAAAATATGCGCATAAAATAGAAATAACGATTACTACGAGACTTCAGGATCGAGGAGAAAGTCTAACCATACGTTCCAATGAATCCGGGTGTTAATTCTATTCCTCAACAAAACCAGTTATTCCCCAGAAGAAATTGGTATCACTAGACAAACTGGTCCTCTCTTCCATCCCCAGCCAGGCTCTGTCGAATGTTTCTACCATCAGACAAGAATCAAGTATCCCCAGCTAAGAAAGGATCACCGATACCAGTAATCTCCAACCAGAAGACTGAGATTTATTTCCCCAGTAGAGTCCTCGGGAAGAACTTCTCAAATGCATAATTCATTCATTACATCATTTCACAGCATACGCATGCATACATTATTCGCGTTTATTGTCGAAAGCATGAAACATCTCATGCATCATGACATGGCATGAAGCTAACTTTATTTTTCAGGTTAATTATCCTCCTAAGGATGGCATCTTTAAGCCCATCCCGGCCATTTATTGCAAATACAGCATCTACAAATACGATCAGATACAGTCTAACGTACGGTTCATTCTGATTCAGCTCAACATATGACTCCTTCCACTCAGATACGATCTAACGGACGATCCATTCTGACCTTTAACTACTCCAATACGGTCTAATTTACGACCCAGTTGGACCTTTCCTTTTTCAGAGACTACCTAGCGTACGGTACATGCTGACGTGTAGCCTAGCATACGACTACCCCTCTCAGATACGGCCTAATGGACGGCCCATTCTGCAACTCGGATACAGTCTAGCGTATGATCCATTCCGGTATTTCATCCCCAGCGGAGTCACCGGCCTGATGGACAACTCATTCTGCTACTCAGACACGATCTAGCGTACGATCCATTCTGACCTTTACCTCTCCAGATGCAGCCTAAGGGACGGTTCACTCTGTTATTCAGATATGATCTAGTGTATGATCCATTCTGATCCTTTATCCCCAGCAACGTATAACACACTCCGACTCCCCAGCGAAGTCGACAGCCTAATGGATGACTCACTATACGGTCTGGCGTATGACCCGGTATGACACCCATGTCTTCAGATATCGTCTAACGTACGACACAATCTGAAGCTCTCATCATCAAACTTCCTGGATGGAATCTTTAAGCCCATCTCCATCAAGACTAATTGACAAGTGCAAATTTTTGGGGCATTCTAGTGTTCAATAATCTTCCACCTCCAGACCACGAATGGCATACCTGCCATCCTAACTATCTCGGTTCAAGAATATTGAACAGGGGCAGCTGTCATACCCCAAAATTTGCCCGTTAATCGCGCAAAACATTTCTCGAAGCACTCCAACTTATTCGGCAAGGCACTGACCTTAAAAGAACAAAGACCCAGCTCACGAGTGGCCCAATCCAGAAAATGGCCCAAACTGGCCTGCTCGCTAGGCGAGCAAATCCTTCGCCTAGCGAACCCTTCGCTACAATACTCGTCTAGCGAAGCTTGTGATAGATCAGAATTTTCGGGCTTCATTCTGAGCCCATTAGGTCACCACAATCACTATAAATACCGACACTTCAGTCACGAAAAGGGGGACAGACGAAGACGGACAGAAACCCTGGCATAGAAACCCTGGAGACTAACTCAGAGAATTCCGAGTAAAGAAACCCTGAAGGCCGCTCATCCGCACCGAAGTTACCTCCACCCAACTCCATCTGATACCAAGAGTGGTCAGTCCCTTCAACATCGCAGCTCAGTTACAAACAGGTTTGCGCATCACTACTGTTTTACGCTTTTAATCGGTAATCTCTACATACATAAGGCATCATGATTAAATTTTCGGATATGTAATTTGATTTCACATGTGAATTTAAGTATGCCTGAATATCCTGAATGTTTGTCCATGCTATTCCTGTAATTAAATGCCATAAAGTTCATGGTGCCGGAGATCATGCTGCTATCAAACTCAAAATCCGTAGCAGCTCGCTAGCACATCGCTAAGCGAGCCTGTAGCGAGCACTCGCTAAGCCTTCGCTAGGCGAAGCAGGAGCGAACGGGACAGTGGCTGTTTTGTTTCTTTTCTGTTCTGCCTTATGTTTATCTAATCAAGATTTATTATAATTCTGCATTATTTGGCCTGACTTTATGACTGTTGTGTTTATTTCGTGGTGCAATTTTCAATTGTACTTTATCTCGATGTTCTAACCCGTGTGCTGAATTGTGTAAAGGCTTACATATTCCCGAGGAAACGGCCGGCTAGGTATTCCACTTTATATGTGGGATACCCTTATGGAGATGGATTCTGAATTACTTAATTTTAATGTGGAGATTCATCCTAAATTACCTAGCTGATTTTAATGTATTGATTTCATCGATTTTAATGTGGACCTAATTACTTAATCGATTACGGCTATCTAATTAATTGTAAAACTTTGCCTTTAAATATGCGATCTCGGACCTCTCTTTGTTACCCTACGATATTACGGTATTATGGTCATGTCCCGCGAATGTGGGGATGCACTTAGCAAAGACCCTTCGGTTAAATCATCATAGTCCCTCGAATGTTGCCTTTGTCCCTCGATGACCCTTCGGTGTAGCCTACGGTTAAATGATGATTGTCCCTTCGAATGCTAAGGTATCCTTACAACCGTTGCTTTCAATGACCAATCGATGACCCTACGATGACCCTTTTACATCCAAAGGATCAAACTACTTATTTCTCAATAATAAGGACAGTTTTACCCTCATAAGGATAGGAAATGCCCATAAAGACCTTGGGTGGGTATAACTCTTAATTGCTGAATCACAACCTAAAATATTTTTCACACCCCATACCTTTCAAAACATCTTTTAGAAAACCACCACTTGGTATACATTCATACTAGAATCATTACCGAGTTATATTTTCAAAACATTTTCTAAACAATTCACAACCACTTGTTTCAGACAAACATAAGTGATCAAGAAATTAAGAGCCCATGGATAACCATGGATACAAAGGGTGCTAACACCTTCCCTTTGTATAATGTACCTCCCGAACCCAAAATCTAAATTAAGGTCTTTCCTGTTCTTTTCCGCCTTTCCTTATTGGATGAAAGAAAAGTCGGTGGCGACTCTTGCTAACCGCGACATTTGCTTTCCGAAGCAAAACACCCCAAGTCAGTTCACCGTATGACAGTTACCATTAGAGATATTGACTAAATCCAAGGTAAATCATACAAGTCGAGTCGCCACCGCACTTCTATTTATCCAAAGGAATGGTTAGAAAGCGAACAAAAACCTAAAAGTTTTATCGAATCAAAAACTAGTAAAAGAGAGTCAGAGATCTGGGTAAGGGGGTTGGTTATGCAATGGGAAGGTGTTAGGCACCCAAAACATCCTAGGTACTCCTAGGGAGCCCTTTTCATATGTGTTATAAAGGTTGTTGTCTTGTGAAAAATTTGTTTGTGCAAACATGATTGAAGAGATGAGAAGAGAATATACAAGTTATTTACTTTTTGTGTTTGGATGGATAAACCCATTTCCTACGTACCATCTTAAAAAGGTAGGATCAAAACCTCGTAGTTCGGGGTAAAAATTTCAAAAATGAGTTGGTGAGTTGATTGGTCCAAAAGCCTTAAGGTCTTTTGTTATCCAAGGGAGAAAACTCAACCTAAAACCACAAATCCACCATGTGAGGATAACTTCAACATACTAGTGAGGGGTTAACCCTATAATAAGCATGGAAGACTCATTGTCCATCACTAAGGATATAGGTGAGCATTATATCTACCTCAAGGATAACTCAAATCTAATAGCTAATGGTTATGAAAAATTTGATTAAGAAAGTGGCCATTGAAACCACAAAAAGACATTTGAATGGGTTATATTTACCAATGAAAAGTATTCACAAAATATGGTCAAAGTTGACTTAGTATTCAATTCAAAATGAGTATTAAGAAAAGAAAGTTTGAAAATCAAAAGCATAAGGCTTAGGTTTCTAATGTTTGAAAATAATTGTTAAATGTTTGCACAAAAAGAGTTTTGGCTTGGGTTAGAGTGGAGGGAAGAAGAAGAAAGGCTAAAGTCCTAAACATACAAGAGATGAGGGATAAAGAATAAGACCACAATGGAGTTCCTCTCTTGAGATCATATTGATGATCCAAGTAGCTCCCATCCTTTGGAATAAGCAATCATACAAAGCATAAACTCGAGCAATCAACAATCAATGAATTCTTGGACAAGGCTCCTCAAGGTATCTTGGATCTCTTTCTCTTAGGAGCTCATGCTAATGGTCTCTCAATTAGGCTTAAGTTGGGATTCCTAGCACAAAGAAAACACACACATTAAAAGGTTCAATCAACAATCAAATAATGGACAAGAGGGAGTTTAGAATATGGTCCTTTCAATGTTCATCTTCAAGCTTTAAGCATTCTAAAGGCATGAGGCCTAGTTGCTCTTTGACATTTAAGAACTCTAAAGGCATGAGGCCTAGTTGCTCTTTGACTCCAAATTTGCATAGGGAAATTCCTAAAGTCTAAGTCCATTTGTCCAATTCTTTGCATTTGGTTCACAACAAACAAACAAAACACAAGCACAAAAGTATATACACAATTATATGCTCAAGTGAGCAAAAGGCAAAGGGCATTAACATAAACATGTGCTCAAGTGAGCAAAGGGAAAAAGCAAATGAATAATATGTATAAGAATAGTAAATTGCATAAAAGTAAAGTGCAAAAAGTAAATGTTAATGGTTAATGATTAGTGTTAGTAGTTAGTGTGCCATAAGGCAAATTTAGCGCTATGTTAAGCAATCGTAATTGGACTTATGTAGAAGTCACAACTATCTGAGGCCGGTCAATAATAATGTAGGCAACAACACAAGTTAGAAGTCTTGATTAGTGAACCAAGTTCCAACAACTTGACATGCCAAAAGGAAGAAGAGAATTAATCTTGTATTGGTTTAAGTCCTTTGCATGATTTAGGAAACAACCTATCCTTAATGCAAAGCCATTCACTTGATCAATTAATCAAGATGAATTAGATTTGGATCAAGGAAGATTAAGTCTCCCTAATCAATGCTAACTTATCAACCTTCAACTCATTGATCAAAAAGAAAAAGAAGAAGAAGAAGAAGAAGATGAATAATGGAAAAGGAAATGGAAAGAATAAAGGACATTAAATGAAATAGAATGTACCAATCAACAAGTGTTGACCAATGACATTGAGGATCATGGTCAAACAATCAAAAACAGAAATGGGATGAAGATTGGAGGTCAAACAATAAGCAAAATATTTTTGGCATTTTTAATATTAAAATAAACTTGAATTAAAAGATAAAAGAAAGGTCAAACTTCAAAATCACTTCAAATCAACCTTGAAAGGTCCAAGTGATTTATCCCAAGTTCAACAAGGGCAAACAAAGTTTGACAAAAATTTTCAGCATTTTTAAAAGTCAGGAACTATTTTTTATCAATTAAAAATGAATACAAATAACCTAATTGAACTAAAATCTCAAATAAATCTCACATCAATTTAAAAATTGATGAGAATATTTTTCATAGATTTATCATCATTCAAATAGGTTAGGAAAATATTTTTGTATTTTTTGAATATCAAAAACTATTTAAAATGAATTAAAAATAACCAGAAAAGAGAAAATTCACAAAAAATATCAAATGACAAAATAAAAAATATTAAAAATCAAAATTAGAAACTAGAAATTATTTGGAGAGGAATGCAATTGGTCCCATATTTTTTGGAATTAAAATGAAGAAGATATGAATTTTTGAAAATAATGGAGATAAAAGAAATTAAAACAGAAAATAATAAAATCAAAAAAATAAGGAGCGTCTGATCAAGCCTCATTAATTGACGTGGCTGATCAAACGCTCCACATGCGCACTTCCATGGTGTACCAAAGTCATCAGCGAAACACATGGCATTATTAAAAGTCATAAGAAGCAAAGGCCATGATTAGATCTGGAAATAAGAATGGACGGCCACGATTGGATCTGGAGACCAGACGGTGGCCAGCGCCACCGTCTTCTCCGGCTAGCTCCGGTGAGAGCTCAAATTTGCAGAAGAGCAAATGTACGCCAAAACACGCGATCCAGGCATCAATCGAAAGAGGAAGTGATGTACATCACTCCTATACCACTCACTTCCACTCTAGATTCATATTAAGAAAGAAATTAGAGATGGAAGCTTGATGGTGTTCATCATATACTTGCTTGATTTTGAAAATTGAATACACAATAATGATGCCTCTATAGAGAGGACTTCAGACAACACAACAGCTAAGCAAATGGATCAAGGATTAGTGAGTTTTGAAGAAAAAACCAGTTGAGAACCACCTTTGAATTGTGAAGATTTGAGCTGATTCCCTTGCTTCCTTTGGCCAAACAGAAGTTCTATGGATTGGATAATGAAGGTCTAGGAACTTTAGATCTAAAGATTCAACCAGATTTTGTTGAATTTTAGATCTGAAAATTTGAAGAGAATTGAACTTAGTTCCTTTAGGTATGGCTCGGTTTTGATTTCTGCAGCATTTCGGGTTAATTCATGGATGAAAATGAATGGAATGATGCTCTTATTTATAGATGGAGAGGCAAGGCAAGTGTGATCCAGTCCGTGTGCATGGCAAATGGATACTCTTTGCATGGGCTTGCATGATTATTCAAAAGGCCCAAATTCAATGCCAAATGCAATCTGAGACATAATTGAGCTGAAATGGGTGTGTAATTGGTAATGCACAAGCTTGTGTAATGAGTTTCAACATGTTATGCACAATTATGCCTAAAACTTCTCCTCTTTGAAAATGTTATTTGCCAAATCCAAACATGAGCATGTGAGTAATGGTTGGAAAGGTCTTGATGTAAGGAACAAATGTTATGTTGGGCAAAAATCCATTTGAAGTGTGGAAATTAGTGAATTTTGGGTTTAAAGTGTAAGGTGCAAAACATGCAAAGGTGAGGTTTCCAAATTTGGCCAATGTTCAAGCCCCTTTGTTTTGATGATGCAAGCTCCAAATGGAAAAACCTCCAACATCAAAGTTGTAGATTTTTTAAAGAAAATCAAAATGGACTTAAATTTTGCATCATTTGGATTTTTGATTAAAGATTTATGGGCACTTGAAGTTGGACTATTTTGACTTTCAATGCATTTGGTCCAAAGTGACCTATAATGTTTTGCATTATCACATGTATTTATTTTGAGATTTTGAAATTTTGTTCAACATAAAATTTGAATTAGACATTTTAAGATTTACAATGCATTTGATCCCACCTAAAAATCATAAAAAATGAATGAGTTGTGTTCTTGGGAAGTTGACCCAAAATTAGGGTTTTAATCAAAATGACCTATAATGTCTTGGAATGGGAGATGACCCTAAAAGATTCAAATAAATTTTTGATGAACATGAAAGTTGTTCATATTGTCCTTAAGAACATTTTTTATTTTGGGATCATCTCCATTTGACTAACACATAAAAAGTTAGGTCTCAGTGCATTTCAAAATAGTCAGATGAATTGACTGATCAACTTCTCAAGTCCACAACTCATATCTTGATGAACTGATAATTGAGGACACTCAAATAAGTTCAAATATGCATGAAATGATTAATTAAATAACTTACCTTGATTGTATTTGACCATGGGCTGAGGTTGCTTCATTAGCAAGGCATTGTGGATGATCTGATGAACTAGGGTTTCCTTGGGGAACAAACCTCAAACCCTTTAACTTGTTATGATCAAAATGATAAATTGAGAGGCTAGGGAGGCACATTTGATGGATGAGAGCTTTGGGAACCATTACCATGCTTGCTTTCATCTCCTCTTGACCTCATCATTGCACAAAAGATCTCCTTGAAGCTTTTAACTTTGTGATTGCTCAAGCTACAAACAAAAGATGTTAGTGACATATTTTTGTGCTTTTGGTTAATAAACTAAATAAGAAAAGCAATAATATATAATTCAAGCATGCTTTGTGATCTCAAACCACTCACAAGAGGTCCTACCCAAAGGCAGAAGGAACCAAGATGCTTATGATCCTTGAGGCTTTGCAAATGTAATGTTATGATGCCATGAGGGATCTTAGGGCCAAAATTGGGGTCTTACACGTAGCAGACGTTTCTGCAAGTTCAATCCCTCGCCCGCTTTAGACAATTGTCGGAAACCAACCAACACCTACTACCCATAGGCCAACGGGATTTGAGAATTTTAGGCCTGGGAGAGAATACCCATATGGAATTCCATTTACTTCCATGGCAGGACTTCAAAATAATACTTCCATATATACTCAACCCCATAATATGGTTGTTTCGCCAATTCAAAATTCTGGTTCTAGCATGAACCATGTAGGTCGAAATACCCAATCACAAGGATTATCCATCCTATTACCTACCCTTACAACGAATAACCAGGCATCCTTTAGACAACAAATGGATGCTAGTAACCATGATATGGTAGGAGTTCTAACCAGAGAAATGAATACCATTTTTTCTCCCCTAATATAGAATGTAAATAGGATTAACAATGATAATGCCCAAACATACCAACAACTGTCAGCGCAGATGGGACGCATAACAGATTCCCTAGGCGCCCCTTAGTCCTCTGTTCGACACAGACCAGACCAAGTTATAATCCAGGAAGAAGAACCAATTATAAATCAGGTTCGACCACCTAGACAAGCGCCTGACGAAAGGGTCATGGGGGCAAGATTAGAACAACAGCCAGTTCGACAGGAAGTCCCTGAAGAACAACCTAGGAGAGTAATGATGGTTAATAGAGACCAGGATGCAGACGAAGTAATTCATAGGGTTAGGCAAGAAAACATGATGGAAAATAACTTAACTACTATGATAGAGAGAATCATGGCCCAGAATGGTCTGAATACAGGACTTCGACGGCCAAATTATACCTCTCCTTTATCAGAATACGTCCTAGAAACTGAATTACCAAGGGGTTGTAAAATCCCTAAGTTCACCAAATTCTCAGGGGACACTAGTGAATCCACCATAGAAACATAGCCAGATACATGACTGAGGCAGGGGATTTGGCGAACAGTGAGAACCTAAGAATGAAATATTTCCCCAGTTCTTTAACGAGGAATGCCTTCACATGGTTTATAACTTTGCCACCAAATTCCATAGATACTTGGCCTCATTTGGAGAGATTATTTCATGAACAATTCTACATGGGCCAAACTAAGATAAGTCTTAAGGAATTAGCCAGTATTAAAAGAAAATTCACTGAACCTATAGATGATTATCTGAATAGGTTCCATTTGTTGAAATCTAGATGCTTTACAGTAGTGACTGAACATGAATTAGTCGAAATGGCCGCTGGAGGATTAGACTATTCCATTAGGAAAAAGTTGGATACCCAGTATCTAAGAGATATGGCCCAATTAGCAGACAGGGTTCGATAGGTCGAACGTTTAAAAGCTGAAAAGGCCATAGCGAATAAAAATTATAAGAAAGAAAGGGTTGCTTATGTCGAAGTCAAAGATGAGGAGTCTGAAATCTCTAATGACCCTTATGGTCTCGAGGAATTCGAAGTAGATTTGGCTGAATTTAAAGAAGCACCACCTTATGCTTGTAAATTACTTACACCTTTGAATGGCAGGAACCCTGTCGAAACTGAAAAGAATGATAGATTTCCTAAAAAGACTTACACATTTGATGTTACCAAATATGATGAAATCTTCTATTTATTAGTAAAAGATGGCCAAATGATAGTGCCTCCTAATACCAAAATTCCCCCGTTAGAACAACGGAGGAAAAGAGGCTTATGTAAATATCACAATTTTTTAGGCCATAAAACCTCACAATGCTTTCTTTTTAGGGATCTTATTCAGAATGCAATTAAGGATGGCCGCCTCAAGTTCGCTGACAGGGGGAGAAACCAGATGAAGGTTGACGCTGACCCCCTCAACATTGCTAACACAAATTATACTGAACCTGTCGAAATCAACATGATTGACATGGTGGAAGTGGAGGTTGTGAAGGAAATAGGAACTGAAGGCTATGTGCTAGTTGGAAAGCAGGCTACTGATGGCCTAAATAATGATGTTCCCTTTGGAATTTCTGTCGAAGGTGAACAGGTTGATGATATCGAACCAAAGGCCACTGAAGGTCTTAATGGGAAGGCAACTGAGGCTACTGAGGGCCTAAGGAAGAAATTTGAGGAAATTTCAATCGCTGATGACGCCAATCTAGGTGTCAACATGGTGGATCTGAACCAACCCCCCCCCCCTGAGATGGAGGAAGTGGAAAGGTATCTGAAGATATAGCAAGAGGGAATGCAATTTGGCTATCCCAAAGCCAATGAGAGCCTACGTGATTACCTTTGGAGGTGTCACAAAAGAAATTCTGACATGTTGTTGTGCCCAAGGTGTAGCATCATTATGTGTCGAAGGGTGGCTGAGGACTATGAAAGATGGCAACGAACTAAGACTGAGAGAAATTGGAGAAAGGAAAGTCAACTACTAAAGGTGTATCCCAAGCCTGGAGAAAGCCTTCTTGGTTTTATTGTGCGTTGCTACAAGTACGAAATAGAATGCTTGATGTGGGGCAGTTTACAACAGGGAATTGGCTGAAGCGTTCGAGAGAATTCCATCTAACCAAGGTTGGGATGAACACGGAGGTAACTCGAATATGTACATATTCGAAAAGAGGGGAGTTCCTAGGAGGCAAGACAACCCTCACCCAAGGGCGAAAAGAGTTATCTTTAAGCTTCCGGCAGAAGTCCCTGAGGAAAAATGGACTCAGGTGGGGTCGAAGAAGGGAAAGTGGAAAAGTTTTGAGGATGAAGGAAGAACCTCTTAGGCTTATAGAAAACAGTTCCAGGCATCTAAGAGAGGCTATCATACTGGAGAACTACAAAGGAAAGAATCCCATGTCAAGGTCCCAGTGGAGAAGACATCAGAGGTTGAGGAAGGCTGAAAAAGACATGACTTCGAGGGAGGTTGGAGAATCCAGCAACAACAAGGTCCCCTCAAATGTTACAAATTCGACCAAACCCCCTGTAGGAAGGAAGTTGTTTTCATCTGAAAACAAAAACAGAAATCAGAAAGTTTAGGAGGAACAAATAAGGAAGGAAGAAATGCTCACTGACGACTTTGAGTCCGACAGAGTGTCATCTATTAATATAAATTGCAATGTGGTATCAGTTCTGCCATACGAATATAATCAGGAGACGGAGATTGAAGACAATGAGGAAGTAGATGTTGTGGAGATGGCTAAGCATAAACCTGTGTGTTACTATGTTCTCAACAACGGTGTTGTCGAAGAGCAGAATGCTCTTTTTGAAAGGCCTCGCCAAGGGATGCAAAACCATCTCAAGCCCCTATACATTAGAGCTAAAGTTGAACATGTAGGGGTGAACAAAGTTCTGGTGGACGGAGGAGCAGCAGTCAATCTGATGCCCCAATTCATGTTAAAAAAGATAGGTATGTTCGATACTGATGTTAAACCTCACAATATGGTATTGTTGAACTGTGAGGGTAAGATAGGGAAGACTCTGGGTGTCATACAAGTAGATCTGACTGTTGGATCAATCACAAGACCAACAATGTTCATGGTGATACCTACGAAGGCGAATTACAACTTGCTGCTAGGAAGGGAATGTATCTATGGAATAGGGGCAATTCCTTCGACCATGCATCAGAGGGTATCCATCTGGAGAGAAGATGGTGTAGTAGATAATGTTGAAGCTGACCAAAGTTACTTCATGGCGGAAGTGAACCATGTAGATAAGAAGAACTTCGACAGGAACTTGGCTCATATAGGACCATGCCACCCAGCTGAAGACATCTACTCCCCAAATAAAAATGCTTTGTATTTCTTGACTCTACATCCCAATGGCTTTCAGTGGGATAGGGAAATTATGGGGGACCCAGAAGAAGGGGAATCGTCTGAAGTACAACGAACAGGCTGGGACGAAGACCTGGATTATGCCTGAGTCTTCTTTTTTCAAAAAGATTTTGGCCTACATGGCTGAGAACAAAAGAAAAGCGGCTCTCGAAGCCGAGATAACTAACATGGCTGACGAAGCCACATATGGTGAAATTTATAATGCAGGACCTGGGGAGTAATTTAAACCAAAACCCCCTGACAAATAGGTGCCTATGAAATTAACAGACCAGAGGTTAGATGCCATCTATGACGAATAGCCTCTGGGATTCGAAAAAGATCCAGTGACGTCGAGTGCGAAGATGTTAGCGCAAGATCCCCTTGAAGAAATTGATCTTGGAGATGGGAGCACAAAAAGAATCACCTACATCAGCACTAAACTGGACCCCAAGTTGAAAGTAAGAGTAATTGAACTGCTAAGAGAAAACAAAGACTGCTTTGCTTGGGACTACGACGAGATGCCTGGTTTGAAGAGGGAACTGGTCGAATTGAAGTTGCCTATCAGGGATGGCAAGAAGCCCATCAAGCAGACTCCAAGGAGATTCTCCCCAGAGATCCTCTCAAAGATCAAAAAAGAGGTCGAAAGACTTCTTCGATGCAACTTCATCAGGACCACAAGGTATGTCGAATGGATTGCAAACATAGTTCCTGTAATTAAGAAAAATGGCTCGTTAAGAGTATGTATAGATTTTCATGATCTAAATGCAGCAACTCCTAAAGATGAGTATCCAATGCATGTGGCAGAGATGTTGGTTGACTCAGCTGCAGGCTATGAATATCTTAGCATGCTTGATGGATATTCTGGCTATAACCAGATTTTCATTGCTGAAGATGATGTTTCCAAAACAGCCTTTCAATGTCCAGGGGCAATAGGCACTTATGAGTGGATAGTTATGCCCTTTGGTTTAAAAAATACTGGGGCAACATACCAGCAAGCAATGAATTCTATATTCCATGATTATATAGAGACATTTATGCAGGTTTATATATATGATATTATGATAAAATCTATATCAGACGAAAATCATTTAACCCATCTTAGCCAATCATTCGAAAGAATGAGAAAACATGGCTTAAAGATGAGTCCTCTTAAATGTGCATTCTTTGTGCAGGCTAGAGATTTTCTGGGCTTTGTGGTCCATAAAAAGGGGATAGAAATCAATCAGAATAAGACGAAGGCTATTATGGAGACCAAAGCACCATCAACTAAGAAAGAATTGCAATCATTATTAGGAAAGATAAACTTCCTGAGAAGATTCATCTCAAACTTAAGTGGTCAAACTCAAGCCTTCTCTCCCCTCCTACGCCTGAAACAAGGGAAGTTCGAATGGAATGATGAACATCAAAAGGCATTCGACAAGATCAAGCATTATACGACGAATCCTCCTATCTTATCACCACCATGTGGAAAGAAGCCTATGAGATTGTAGATATCAGCTTCCGACACTACTATAGGTATCATGTTAGCACAAGAGAATGAAGATGGCGTCGAAAGAGCCATTTATTATCTTAGTAGGGTTTTAAATGATGCAAAAACTAGATACACTTCAATAGAAAAGTTGTGCCTTTGTTTGCATTTCTCTTATACTAAACTCAAGTATTATATAAAACCTATTGATTTATACGTCTCTTCACACTTTGATGTCATTAAGTATATGTTATTGAAGCCAATAATGCACAGTCGAATTGGCAAATGGGCATTAGCCCTCACTAAATACTCTTTATCCTTTATGCCTTTAAGGGCAATGAAGGGACAAATAGTATCAGACTTTATTGTAAACCATGCAGTGGTCGAAAGTCCTCAACTTCAAGTTGAGTTAAAACCTTGGAGATTATTCTTCGACGGTTCCACTCATAAGGATGGAAGTGGAGTTGGGATCATGATAATTTCTCCTGATGGAATTCCAACAAAACTCAAATATAGAATCGAAGGTCCCCTTTGTTCTAACAACGAAGCAGAATATGAAGCCCTTATTGCAGGACTTGAGGCTTTGTTGGAATTGGGGGCAACTAGGGTCGAAATTAAAGGAGACTCAGAATTAGTAATTAAGCAACTAACGAAAGAGTACAAATGTATAAAAGAAAATTTGATTATGTTGTAGCACCTCAAATTTGCACCTATCATTGTACATACATTTTCATATTAGGTCATAGCATATCATGATCCATTGCATAGCATTGCATTGCCCCCATTTGCCTCAAGTGCAAGCAAGTCAAGAAATTAGGTCAAACTGATCAGGAGATCAGTCAACCAAGCAAGCAAGTGTGTTTTTCATTGAGCCAAGACCCTAGGGTTGGTCCAACATGTTCACATGACTTGGGGATCCATTTGAAGTGATTAGGTCAAAGATTGGAGGCTCAGAGGTCATCAGTCAGTGCACAATCAGTCAGAAACCCTAGAAAAGTCAAACTTGGTCAACTGTGGTTGATTTTGTGGTTTTGATGGATGGATTTGGTTTGAGAGAGCTTATTCATGTCCAAATAGGCCTCATATATCATGGCAAACAACATCATTGAAGAATTTGAAGCCAATCAGAAAATTTCCAAAAATAGAAAGTGGACCTGTAATTTTAACTGCCAAAAATGGAAACTTCTTGATCCCAAACTTACATCATGATACAAGCTTCAAATGAATTTTTGCCCAACATGAAAGTTGAATATCTTGTTCTCCCATTTCCAAAAAGTCCAAGAACTCTCAATTCCCATGCATGGTTGTCAAGATATGATCAAATCATTTTCACAAAATCTTGAACTTCAAAAGGCCATATCTCTCAAACCATTTGGCCAATTTTGGTGGGGTTTTTTCCTACAAACCACATTTCATCTCCTCTTTCCAAAAATATAATTTTCATGTACCAAAAATCTATGGATCAAAATGGCATTTTTTGACTTTCCTTCATTAATTTCAAGTATGTGCAAAAAGGGACTTTGTGATTTAAGCAATTTTAACACTTGTGGCCATTTGGAACTTGTTTAAGATGACATTTGAAGTTTGTTCAAGGCCCAAACTCGGCCAGAACCATACACCCCATATGCATATATTGGAAAATTAGCAAATTGGCATTTGGCTTCATTTGAGTTAACCAAGCTTAGCACATCATTAACTAATGCTAAACAGTCCATATATAAGTCATTTTCTGTGAGATTTAAACCTAGTTGCAGCCATCTAAACACCAGAATTCTCTCATTTGCAAAAATCACCATTTTCACGATTTGCAATTTCTGAGCAAAACTCCCAAAACACTCGAGCCACTCTTGCTTCCTTCATCACCTAGCCATCATCTGGAAACCATTTGGAGCATAAAATACCAGCTGGAAGATCATTTCATGTTCTGTTTTCTTCAAGCATCTTCAATGGCCAAACTCGATTTAAGCTGGATTTAAGTGGGCTGAGCTAAAGTGCTTCAAGAATCCATCAACATCAACCATTATCTCCATCTGTTCGAGCCAACATCATCCGAAGAACCACTGTTTCACTTTTTCTTCAAAATCAAGTAAAGTTTCGAATCTCTCATTTCTCTAAATGTTGCCATGTTTTGTGTAGTTCTTGCCTTGCTGAGTATTGTGAACTTTGTATCAATCGAATTGGTTAACTATGCTGTGAGAAATCTGGATTTCATTTTTTATGCTCAAATAAGTTTTTGCTCGATTTGCTTTGTTCAAGATGAATTAGTGAAAATGGATGCCATATTCGTGTTATGTGTTGCTTGCTGATCATAATGGTGTGCTCGATTGACGTTTCGGGGCATGTTTGAATTTCACGATTTCTGTTGGTTGATGAAGACGAATACTGTAGCTTGAACCCTAAACACTGTGCTAAACCCTAATTATTTTCCAGTTTTCTGGGTTTCACGTATTGCATGTGTGTATGTACTGTTCCATTGAGAACCGACCAATCAGAATATTTGGTTCCATTTGCTGAAACGATGCGTTTTGATTAGTGACTGCAGGAATTGCAAAAATGCCACTCGGTCAATTGGTTGACTTGCTAAATCATGTTATGTTGTTCATTCTTTCCAATTTGTTACCTCAACTTACAAAATTCCTAATTCACTCATTTCAATTCCAAAATTCATGAAATTTTTTTCATCATATTCACATGAATGTCTATTATTTTATCATGATTTTTGCTGAATTTTTGGTTGGCTGGATTTTAAATGGTATTAGGTTTTGTAACATGTGACCAAATATTGTACCTTGTGCCAAAACCATTGTGAAATTGTGATGATACATCCATTTGATCTGAAATTTTTTGTGCATAATTTACACTCATCCATGTTTATTTTGATGTAAAGATCATGATTTTATCCTATGTGGTTTGAGAGCTTTGAATTTTTGAAGTAGGGTGTGACAACTTGTGTCACACCATGGATGTGCAATTTCATGAATTTTGATGACATGCTTCCTGACCTCCAATTGACCTCAATTTTTGCATGAACCTTCTCTTATGTGTCTAGTTCACATGTGAATTTTCTTAGAATTAATTGTGCCATTTCCTATTTGTTTGAGATTTTTCTTCCCTGCCTAGTCAAATGTTGACTTTGTGTGATACATGTTGCCATTCCATTTGGGAAATTCTCATACTTTATTGGATGATCATGAAATTTTACATGTGCATACTAGACATCTTAAGCTTTGCCTTGGTGTTAATCCCATTCATTTCTCATCTGTTTTCATTTAGTTATGATTTTTTGAAGTTGATACATGTTTGTTTGACTTCTTTGTGCATGCTTGAATTGGTTTTGACTTTCTGATTTTAATTGACCATCTTCCCATGATCCAATTGAGCTGAAATTTCATATGCATGTCATGTTATGGATTTTGATTGAGCATGAATTATTTGGTGATTTTTGGAATTGATTATGTTTGGTTTTGAGCTAAGTCTTGCTGTTGACTTCATTGAGCATGTTCAAATTTGCTTTGACTTTATGATTTTCATTGACTGCTTTCCACTTGTCCAAATGTGATGAAATTTTACATGCTTACCATGCTAGGTGTTAGGATTGATCTTGATTTATTTGGTGATTTTTGAAAATGTTTGAGTTGACTTTTGATGCAAGTCATTCTGTTGACTTCTTTGAGCTTTCATTTGCCATGCTTTGGTTTCCTTTGCTTGTGAATTGATGATGATGCATGATATGAACATGAACCCAATTGTGCTTGCTTCTTAAATGTTTGAACATGATTTAGGTTGCTTGCCCTTTGCTGTTTTGCCTTTTTCATTCTCTTTTGACCCTAGGCTTGCCCTAGTGGTCCAATTACTCACTTTTGAGCTTGTGTTTTCAGGTTGAACACCCAGTGACCAATGAGATTAATTTCTTTTGTTTGAGCTTGCTTGAATGTCATTGAGCTAACCTTTGTTTTGTAGGTGGCTTGGCTCACATGCCTAAGTCTTGTGCCTTGCACATTCATTTGCTTCTGATTACCTATTGATGTCTGTTTCCTTTTGTTTTGTTTGTGAACTGTGAACTGATTGGTTTGACTATTTCAGGTACCATTAGTTGCTTAAGTTCTTTGAACTTGCTTTGCTTTGCTATTTAGCAATTTGCTTGAGGTATAATTTCTTTTTCCTCATGTAGTCTGGAAGACCTGGCCTGTTACTTGGCCAGGCAATTGTCTGAAGTCCTCCTTAAGAGGCAATGTTTGTGTATGTTTAATTTGTCCTTGTACATATGCAAAGTCCTCCTAAGTGAAGAGGCAATTGGCAGAACCAAGGGATAAGCAACCTATCCCCTGCTATTCAGTGTGTCTTCTGTTTTGCTCACACCACGGTGTTGATGCATTACAGATAAAAACCCAAGATCTTGTACAACTGTACAGTTGAGTCAGTATCAAATGTGTAGAAGGGTTCCCACTTTCTGAACCCACACATTCTTGTCAAATGCTCTCCCTGGCCAGGGATAAGAGCAATGAGGCACACCCCTCATCTCCTTTCATCTGCTTCACCTTAGCCTCTCAATGGCAAGGTTAAGAGCAACATTCACCCCATTCCAGAGGTTTGTTTGTCGAGGTTGATATGACCCCTCGACTAAAACCTAACCCTTGTGTGAGCCCCTTGTGTGTATATAGTGTGTGCTACCTGTGCTTGTATGTTTGTTTGACTTGCTTCCTGTGCAAGTTAGGTTTAGTTTAGACTAATCCTTGTTTGCTTTCGCCCTCGTTGCGATCCTTTCTCTCGCCCTCGTTGCGATCGAGACTTTCCCTTTCTCTTGCCCTAGTTGCAATCGAGTCCTTTTTCCCTCCGTAGCCGAACTACGGCAACTCTGATTCTCATGTCCAGATGAGATACGTAGGCACGAGATGCGATGTCTTGTCGAGTTTGACTAACAACTAACACTAGTTCTTTTCTCTCGCCCTCGTTGCGATTGAGACCCTTTCTCTTGCCCTAGTTGCAATCGAGACCCTTGCTTCCTGTGCAAGTTAGGTTAGGTGTGGCTTGCTTCCTGTGCAAGCCATGTTTAGGATAGGTTGGCCCGTGTGCCATTTAGCTAGAAACCATAACTTAGGGTTGATTTTGCATGACAACATCTAGGCTCGAGTCGTAGTCTCCCTAGAGTTGTGTCTCCCTCTGTTATCTGGTTAGGCTAGGTCCTTTTTCCCTGCGTAGGGGAACTACATCGCCCTGATCTTCATACCAGATGAAGTATGTAGGCAGGAGATTGAGCTGATCTCTCCGGGCGCCTTTTCTTTTCTTTTGTGTGTGCTTGACAGTTATAGGCTCGAGTCCCCGACTCCCTATTAACTTGTTGTGTTGTCGTGTGCTTGGAAGCCGATGTAAGTCCATCGAGTGGCATTTGGGTTCCAGTGTGTGTGTGTTTAGGTTCGGATGCTGATGTAAGTCCAGTGATTGGCATTCGGGCTCCATGTTTGCCTGTGTGTTTTGTTTGTTTGTGTGCGTGTCAGCCGAGCTACGAATGCTCTGATTCTTCTCTCGTCCGAGAAGATACGTATGCATAGGATGCGATATCCTAGCGAGCATGTGTCGTCTCCCCAGTCCGAACTACTTCGACTCTGATGTCTATGCCTGATAGACTAAGTAGGCCCAGGATACGATATCCTGCCGAGTCAGTTTCAGTCAGTCTCTTTTGTCTTTTTCAGCCAGTGTGTGTGTGTGTGAGCAGTGTTTTAGCAACCATTATTCTTTCCTGTTGTGCGTGGATCCCGTAGAGTACTACGGATGCGTAGGGGTGCTAATACCTTCCCTTCGCATAACCGACTCCCGAACCCATCCTCTTTGGTCGCGAGACCATGTTTGTTCCAGGTTTACTCTGAGCATTTCCTTTCCCTCTTTTGGGATAAATAACGCACGGTGGCGGCTCTGTTGTTTCTTCTTTTCCCGCCGGTTTTTCGCGTAATGCGACAGCTGGCGACTCTGCTGGGGATAATGAAGTTGACCTCTTGCTGGTCCATCTTCCCTAAGCGAGTCTCTCCTAGCGCTCTCTAGGATAGGGTTTTGGTTGCTGTTTGCTGTTTGACTTATTGCATTCATGTTATTTATTGTTTGCATTTATTGTTTGCATTTCTGTTTGCATGCATCATATTGGCATCATGTTGGATTTTGTACAGGTGGTTCTCTCTGTTGGGGTGGGTGTTCTGAGTGAGGCCCAATACCCAGGCCTGAGTATACACCTAGGATTAGCGTGGTCTCATGTATCTTCACATGTTGTACGACATGATGAGGAGACATGTCACCACAGCCGGATGAGGTTCATTTGAGAGAGTCCTTCCGGGTGGAGTTATTCCGCTTAGGTCGGATTATCTCTTATGAGCTGTTGACTTCGGTGACCGTTCTTTCCCGGATCTTTGGTTTAGACGATCTTAAGAGAGCTACAACGGCACACCCGAGAGGGCAAACCCGTTGAGTATCTTTGCCCGATTGTCGAGACCATTGTCCGCCTTAGGATGACCTTGTTAGAATTCACCTGTGAGGGGAGGGTTTGATTCCTGCAAGTACAATTTCTGCCAGTGATGCTGTGTTGATGATCTTGAGTCGGATTTATGGGTCGTTATTCCTGGACGCCGGAGGTTTGACCCTGGTATTGATCAGAGGGTTCCGTTTATTTCGGATCCCTGGGCTGAATTTGAGGGTACTCGCTCAGATGGTGACTCAGTTCTCCGGACTTGGGTTCGAATGCCAGCTCCTCAGATGACTTTGGGGTTTCAGATGGTTCCTCAGATGCCAGTTCCTGCCAGTCTTGGCCCCATCATTTGCATCATAGCATGTTTATTTTCCAAAAAAATAGTAATGCATGAAAATGAAAAAAGTTAACTCGCATACGCATATCCTTTTCAAGATCATTCATGATAAAATAGCATTCGCATCATATGCATATCATACACATATCACCCTTGCATTACAGACATGCTTGGGAGTGACTTCTCACTTTGGGTTTTGACTGAGACAGGATTGTTGATCACCGTCCGCACCGCGACCAGACTCAATCATCAAAGAAGTATGGATCAGGTTCAGACTGAGTTAGCTGAGATGAGGGCGAACATGGCCCAGTTCATGAACATGATGCAAGGGGTCGTTCAGGGGCAAGAGGAGCTGCGTGCCTTAGCCCAGAGACAGGAAGTTGTGATTCCAACTGCCAACCGTGCTTCACCAGTGGGTGTTCCTGTGGATGATAATGTTGCTGCTGCCGCTCCCGCCAGTAGCTTTGATGGGGTTGAAGAGTTGAGAGGAATAAGAATCAATGGACAGCCTCTTGCTGCAGAGGTCAATATCAGAGCTACCCGGGCTCCGATTCGTCATCCAGCTCCGTTTGTCAACCAACAAGAGGACATGTTCACGTTGCTGAGTGAGGAAGATGAAGTGGTAAGAATGGAGGATAGGGATCGTAAAGTGGATGCTCTTGCTGAGAAAATCCGAGCCATGGAGTGTCAGAACTCACTTGGGTTTGATGTGACCGACATGGGTCTGGTGGAAGGGTTGAGGATCCCCTACAAGTTCAAGGCACCTTCATTCGAAAAGTACAACGGTACCTCCTGTCCTCGCACCCACGTGCAGGCTTACTTCAGGAAGATCTCTGCTTACACTGACGATGAGAAGATGTGGATGTACTTTTTCCAAGATTGTATATCTGGGGCATCTTTGGACTGGTACATGGATCTGAAGCGAGAATCCGTCAGAAGCTGGAAAGATTTGGGTGAGGCCTTTCTGAGGCAATACAAACACAACATGGACATGGCGCCGAGCCGAACCCAATTGCAGAGTTTGTGTCAGAAATCCAAGGAAAGTTTCAAAGAGTATGCCCAGAGGTGGCGTGAGCTAGCCGCTAGAGTGCAACCTCCGATGCTGGAGAGAGAGCTGACTGACATGTTCATTGGGACCTTGCAAGGAGTGTTCATGGATCGCTTGGGAAGTTGCCCGTTCAGCAGCTTTTCTGATGTTGTTGTCTGTGGAGAGAGAACTGAAAGCCTTATCAAAGCAGGAAGGATACCAGATCCTGGCTCTTCAAACTCTTCAAATTCTAAGAAGCTATACTCTGGGGCACCCAGAAGGGGAGAGGATGAAACAAATGCTGTGCACCGTCGAAGGAATGCGAACAGAGGACCATATCGTCAGGTCGCCGCTGTGACTATTCCATCTACTCAACCCCAACAGCAGAGAAGGCCAACTCAGCCGCATCAGCGTCAACAACATCGTCCTCAACAGCAGGCTTACCAGCCTCCCAATGACAATCAAGCTGGTACAAGTAATGAGAGGAAAAAGATCATTTTTGATCCAATCCCCATGTCCTACGCCGAACTGTATCCCACTCTGATAGAGCGGAACTTGATTACTCCCAGAGACCCGCCGCCCATACCTGTCAACCCTCGGTGGTGGTATAGGCCTGAACAGCATTGTGTGTATCATTCGGGTGCTCCTGGTCATGATGTGGACAGTTGTTTCCAGCTGAAGATGAAGGTTCAAGACCTTGTGAGGTCAGGTATTCTGATCTTGGAGGATTTAGGTCCCTGTGTTAATCAAGCTTGAAGATAACAAGTCCTGGGCTGGCGCCGACTTTTTCTTCAGAGGGTTGTTCAAAAGCAGAAGATGTTGATGCGAAGGATACTGACAGTTGTCATCCCCGGCGGGATCTATCACAATTGGGTCACTGTGGGCTTTCCTATAGTGTTCATAAATCATTGTAATAATCACTTTGTTTAAAAACCCTTCTCCCATGCCAAAAGGAGAAGTGATGGCATTGTTGGCAACATTTTATGCAATGATATTTTCATTCAAATAAATTCATGTTAAACATTTGTTTTTCCATTTGTTTTCCCTTTTCGCTTTTTGCATGAAATCGGTGATCACCAAAAAACCTTTAAAAACAAGAATAAAAGCAATCTTTTCATCTGCATAACGATTGTCTTGTTTGTTTCCAAAAAGCTTTTCATATCAAAATCTTTATGCAGGTTGTTTCTCAAACCCATTGAACATAGTGATCGGACGTCATCTCCCAATTTTGAATTCCCTGTATTTGAAGCGGACGAAGATGATGTTGAAGGGATTCCTGACGAGATTTCCCGACTTCTTGAGCAAGAAAAGAAGATCACTCAGCTGCATCTCGAGAATCAGCAGAACAGCCAACTGGGGCATTTTATCAAAAAAAAAAGAGAAAAAAAAGAGAAAGAGGAGGGTGCAAAATCAAAAAAAAAGAAATCAATCAAAATCAAAAGAAATCAAAAGAAATCAAAAGAAATCAAAAGAAAGCAAAATCAAAAGCAAAATCAAAAGAAAAAAAAACAAAAAAAAAACAAAAGAAAGATAGCACCCTCAAAGTCCCAAGTTGACTAATGCTGAATTCGACGGAAAGAGCGAAGAGATTAACTGCCATGTGTCATGGTCAGTCATGTCAGCAGAGAGTGAAAAAGCATTTGATAAGAAGGTCAAGCCTCGTGTGTTCCGAGAAGGTGACCTTATGCTCAAGAAAGTCTTGTCTTTCGTGCCCGATTCTAGGGGCAAGTGAACCCCCAAGCCACGAATGTCCATATGTTGTCAAGAGAGCCTCTTCAGGCAATGTTTCGACACTTACTACAATGGATGGAAGTTCACTCGTCCTGTGAATTCTGATGCAGTCAAAAGATACTTCGCCTAAAACAAAAACAAGAAAAAACAGAATAGCTCGCTAAGTCGAACACCCCAAAGGGCGACTTAGGCAAAAAAGGAGCGTCTCGGTGGATTGAAAACCCGAAAGGGCGATCCAGGCAAAAGTTAGAGACATTGAAAAAGAATTTGCATCCCGCTAGATTGAACACCTCACACTGGGGCAATCTAGGCAAAAATTAGGGATTTGGCAAGTAACTGCATCTTGACAAGACTGTGCTCTATATCTGTCATCCGTCAGGGATTCTCGATTCGCGTCGACTGAAGCTCCGAATACATCGAAAATTCGGAATGGTAGAGGAAAGGTCACTATGTTCAATGTAGCCCTCTCCAATATATATCACCGATTTCAAACTTGTACAGGTCCATGGGGTCTCGCCCTTTGCAGACTACCATTCCATCACATCAATTTGAGCTTTTATCCAATTGTTTGCACTCTTATTTGTTTTCAACTCAACAAATGTTTTGCATGTTTTTAATTGATAAAGTATCGTTGTTTTCAAAATAAACAAAATTTTTCAAAAAAATTGTTCTTAAACAAAGTGAACGTTCACAATGATGGAAGAATACTTAGGAGACCCACAGTGCTCTCCCGAGGGTGGTATGATTACCAACAGGTAAGACAATTGTTCGTATCTCGAGCATGACTGTATCTTTGTCCTGCAGAACCTCGTATGGTCTCTCCTCAGTGAAGTTGCCCGATACTCGGCAGTACAACATTCTTCCTCCAAGTCCCTGTTGGCCCCATCGTGGGGCATCCCCAGTATAGGTTTGTTTGGGCCTTATTGTGGGGCATCCCTAGCAAGTTTGCTGTTTCGGACATTATTGTGGGTCAGCTCCCCAAGCAGAGTGTTTACTGAAGACGTTAGCGTTCCTCTCTCCAGCAGAGCAGTCTTCTCCTCTCCCCGCAGGATGATTGTTCCCTATTGTCCCAGTCTCCAGTGGATTTTCTTGGCTCTCTAGTGACTTTGGTTTTCTCTCCGGGTGGTTGATTCCCGGACCTGTGTGTTGAGCATGTCTGTTTGTCAGCATTCATCATACATTCATCATGCATAATGCATACATGCATAAACATAGCATTCGGATACTCATGATGCAGCTGTTGCCGTGTATCTGTTGATGGTTGTCTCCTGCTATTTGTTGCTACAGATCTCTCCAGTAGATTTTCCTCAAGTAGAGTTGGGTGTGTCTGATCTCTCCATGTAGAGCCAACCCCTTAAGCAGAAAGTGTCTATCCTTTCCTGCCATTTCTCCACTGAGATACATCCTCGTGGATGACGGTTGTTTCCGTTCCCTCCCAACACACATCGGGATGGGTTGTCCCTATTGAGTTCTTTCCTCATTAGGATGAGTCTTGTTTCAGTCTGCCTTTTTGGATCGATCCTAAATTGGCTTCCTGTTGGCTGTCTCCTATGCTTCCCTGGGGCATAAATGAATAGTCGCTCACTAACCGGCACTCATTCATCTCATCCTCAGCGGAATTTGTTGGCTTCTACCTACGAACCGGTAGCTGTAAGTCCTTTCTTTACGGTCTTCTACCCACTACCCGGTAGTTGTAAATCCTTTTTTCACTTTGTCTCTCAGCAGACTTTTCTGTGGCCTCTACCTACAAACCGGTAGCTGTAAGTCCTTTCTTTACGGTCTTCTACCCACTACCCGGTAGTTGTAAATCCTTTTTTCACTTTGTCTCTCAGCAGACTTTTCTGTGGCCTCTACCTACGAACCGGTAGCTGTAAGTCCTTTCTTTACGGTCTTCTACCCACTACCCGGTAGTTGTAAATCCTTTTTTCTCACTCTGTCTCTCAGCAGATCGTTTAGGGCCTCTACCTACAAACCGGTAGTTGTAAGTCCTATCTTTGTGGTTTTCTACCTACAAACCGGTAGTTGTAAAATCCCACTTTCATCCCCTAGCAGAGGTAACCTTTGTGGTTCGTTCTGTTTGTGGGCCTCTACCTACAAACCGGTAGTTGTAAGTCCTATCTTTGTGGTTTTCTACCTACAAGCTGGTAGTTGTAAAATCCCACTTTCATCCCCTTGTTGGAGTTAACCCTTTGTGCTCATCCTATCGATGACTGGTTACTTTTCCGTGGTTTTCTGCCTACAAACCGGTAGATGTAATCCCCTCTTTGCAGTTATCAGTATCCGGATTGTGATATTGATATTCTTTCCCCTCTGGATACTTGCCTTGATCAAGCAGTATTGTCCCCATTGGGTCTTCCCCTGCCTTTGGGTATTTGCTCCGAGTTAGCAACTTTATCCTCTTTTGATTGGTCATCTTTTGCATACCTAGTCCTGGTACCCTGATGCCTTTCTTTTCGGTCGATTATTCATTTAACAACCTACAACCCGGTTATGGATAATCTTCCATGCGAGGTTATTATCTACGTTTTGACGGCTATAGATAATATATCTCATGCACTCTTTGGTCAATCTTTCGATTGTTATCTCCAGCAGAGTAAGATTCGTATTCCTTGTGGAATCGAATGTTCATCCTTTAACAAGTTTGCTCTCGCTCTCTTCAGGATGATGTCGGTCGATTATTCATTTAACAACCTACAACCCGGTTATGGATAATCTTCCATGCGAGGTTATTATCTACGTTTTGACGGCTATAGATAATATATCTCATGCACTCTCTGGTCGGTCTTTTGATTGTTTACTCCAGCAGAGTAAGATTCGTATTCCTTGTGGAATCGAATGTCCATCCTTTAACAAGTTTGCTTTCGCTCTCTTCAGGATGTTTTCGGTCGTTTATCCATTTAACAACCTACAACCCGGTTATGGATAATCTTCCATGTGAGGTTATTATCTACGTTCTGACGGCTATAGATAATATATCTCATGCACTCTTTGGTCAATCTTTCGATTGTTATCTCCAACAGAGTAAGATTCGTATTCCTTTGTTCGGAATCGAATATCCATCCTTTAACAAGTTTGCTTTCGCTCTCTTCAGGATGTTTTCGGTCGATTATTCATTTAACAACCTACAACCCGGTTATGGATAATCTTCCATGCGAGTGTATTATCTACGTTTTGACGGCTATAGATAATATATCTCATGCGCTCTTGGGTCGAAGTCGTCCTCCCCAGTTGAGTAAGATTCGCATTCCCTATGGAATCGGATGCCCATCCTTTAACAAGACTGCTTTTCTGAGCCCTCTTCAGGATGTTGAGTGTCTTGGAACACAAACCAATTCACGCTTTGGCACTCAGGCCAATTTTTCCGGTATTCAGACCGAAGAAGTTTCCGACGATCAGGTCGATGTACTTATGTTTTTTCCGGTATTCAGACCGAAGAAGTTTCCGACGATCAGGTCGATGTACTTATGTTTTTTCCGGTATTCAGACCGAAGAAGTTTCCGACGATCAGGTCGATGTACTTATGTTTTTCCGGTATTCAGACCGAAGAAGTTTCCGACGATCAGGTCGATGTACTTATGTTTTTTCCGGTATTCAGACCGAAGAAGTTTCCGACGATCAGGTCGATGTACTTATGTTTTTTCCGGTATTCAGACCGAAGAAGTTTCCGACGATCAGGTCGATGTACTTATGTTTTTCCGTTTTTTTTTAGACCGAAGAAGTTTCCGACGATCAGGTCGATGTACTTATGGCACTCAGGCCAAATTTCCGGTATTCAGACCGAGGTGGCGTTCAGGCCAATTGCCGATGTTTCAGATCGACATCAGATCTCTCATACACCTATGCTCAGTATTCAGACTGACGAGCGGCGCTCAGGCCGTGGTTACCCCTTTGTTACCATTTATTTTGGTATCCAGGCCGACGTTTCTGTTTCGGTATTCGGGCCGATTTCTTTTTCCGTTCCAGACGGATTTTTCTTTCAAGACTGTTTCTTTGCCGATCCTGACAGGCGTTCTTGTATTATATCCAGTTGGTGCAAATTTCTACGGTTCTTTGGTATTCAATCCCTGTTTACCCTGAAAGTCTGACAGCCACTGCTATCATCCGTTCGGGTTCCCAGCTGATTGAATAGGGGCAGCTGTAGCACCTCAAATTTGCACCTATCATTGTACATACATTTTCATATTAGGTCATAGCATATCATGATCCATTGCATAGCATTGCATTGCCCCCATTTGCCTCAAGTGCAAGCAAGTCAAGAAATTAGGTCAAACTGATCAGGAGATCAGTCAACCAAGCAAGCAAGTGTGTTTTTCATTGAGCCAAGACCCTAGGGTTGGTCCAACATGTTCACATGACTTGGGGATCCATTTGAAGTGATTAGGTCAAAGATTGGAGGCTCAGAGGTCATCAGTCAGTGCACAATCAGTCAGAAACCCTAGAAAAGTCAAACTTGGTCAACTGTGGTTGATTTTGTGGTTTTGATGGATGGATTTGGTTTGAGAGAGCTTATTCATGTCCAAATAGGCCTCATATATCATGGCAAACAACATCATTGAAGAATTTGAAGTCAATCAGAAAATTTCCAAAAATAGAAAGTGGACCTGTAATTTTAACTGCCAAAAATGGAAACTTCTTGATCCCAAACTTACATCATGATACAAGCTTCAAATGAATTTTTTCCCAACATGAAAGTTGAAGATCTTGTTCTCCCATTTCCAAAAAGTCCAAGAACTCTCAATTCCCATGCATGGTTGTCAAGATATGATCAAATCATTTTCACAAAATCTTGAACTTCAAAAGGCCATATCTCTCAAACCATTTGGCCAATTTTGGTGGGGTTTTTTCCTACAAACCACATTTCATCTCCTCTTTCCAAAAATATAATTTTCATGTACCAAAAATCTATGGATCAAAATGGCATTTTTTGACTTTCCTTCATTAATTTCAAGTATGTGCAAAAAGGGACTTTGTGATTTAAGCAATTTTAACACTTGTGGCCATTTGGAACTTGTTTAAGATGACATTTGAAGTTTGTTCAAGGCCCAAACTCGGCCAGAACCATACACCCCATATGCATATATTGGAAAATTAGCAAATTGGCATTTGGCTTCATTTGAGTTAACCAAGCTTAGCACATCATTAACTAATGCTAAACAGTCCATATATAAGTCATTTTCTGTGAGATTTAAACCTAGCTGCAGCCATCTAAACACCAGAATTCTCTCATTTGCAAAAATCACCATTTTCACGATTTGCAATTTCTGAGCAAAACTCCCAAAACACTCGAGCCACTCTTGCTTCCTTCATCACCTAGCCATCATCTGGAAACCATTTGGAGCATAAAATACCAGCTGGAAGATCATTTCATGTTCTGTTTTCTTCAAGCATCTTCAATGGCCAAACTCGATTTAAGCTGGATTTAAGTGGGCTGAGCTAAAGTGCTTCAAGAATCCATCAACATCAACCATTATCTCCATCTGTTCGAGCCAACATCATCCAAAGAACCATTGTTTCACTTTTTCTTCAAAATCAAGTAAAGTTTCGAATCTCTCATTTCTCTAAATGTTGCCATGTTTTGTGTAGTTCTTGCCTTGCTGAGTATTGTGAACTTTGTATCAATCGAATTGGTTAACTATGCTGTGAGAAATCTGGATTTCATTTTTTATGCTCAAATAAGTTTTTGCTCGATTTGCTTTGTTCAAGATGAATTAGTGAAAATGGATGCCATATTCGTGTTATGTGTTGCTTGCTGATCATAATGGTGTGCTCGATTGACGTTTCGGGGCATGTTTGAATTTCACGATTTCTGTTGGTTGATGAAGACGAATACTGTAGCTTGAACCCTAAACACTGTGCTAAACCCTAATTATTTTCCAGTTTTCTGGGTTTCACGTATTGCATGTGTGTATGTACTGTTCCATTGAGAACCGACCAATCAGAATATTTGGTTCCATTTGCTGAAACGATGCGTTTTGATTAGTGACTGCAGGAATTGCAAAAATGCCACTCGGTCAATTGGTTGACTTGCTAAATCATGTTATGTTGTTCATTCTTTCCAATTTGTTACCTCAACTTACAAAATTCCTAATTCACTCATTTCAATTCCAAAATTCATGAAATTTTTTTCATCATATTCACATGAATGTCTATTATTTTATCATGATTTTTGCTGAATTTTTGGTTGGCTGGATTTTAAATGGTATTAGGTTTTGTAACATGTGACCAAATATTGTACCTTGTGCCAAAACCATTGTGAAATTGTGATGATACATCCATTTGATCTGAAATTTTTTGTGCATAATCTACACTCATCCATGTTTATTTTGATGTAAAGATCATGATTTTATCCTATGTGGTTTGAGAGCTTTGAATTTTTGAAGTAGGGTGTGACAACTTGTGTCACACCATGGATGTGCAATTTCATGAATTTTGATGACATGCTTCCTGACCTCCAATTGACCTCAATTTTTGCATGAACCTTCTCTTATGTGTCTAGTTCACATGTGAATTTTCTTAGAATTAATTGTGCCATTTCCTATTTGTTTGAGATTTTTCTTCCCTGCCTAGTCAAATGTTGACTTTGTGTGATACATGTTGCCATTCCATTTGGGAAATTCTCATACTTTATTGGATGATCATGAAATTTTACATGTGCATACTAGACATCTTAAGCTTTGCCTTGGTGTTAATCCCATTCATTTCTCATCTGTTTTCATTTAGTTATGATTTTTTGAAGTTGATACATGTTTGTTTGACTTCTTTGTGCATGCTTGAATTGGTTTTGACTTTCTGATTTTAATTGACCATCTTCCCATGATCCAATTGAGCTGAAATTTCATATGCATGTCATGTTATGGATTTTGATTGAGCATGAATTATTTGGTGATTTTTGGAATTGATTATGTTTGGTTTTGAGCTAAGTCTTGCTGTTGACTTCATTGAGCATGTTCAAATTTGCTTTGACTTTATGATTTTCATTGACTGCTTTCCACTTGTCCAAATGTGATGAAATTTTACATGCTTACCATGCTAGGTGTTAGGATTGATCTTGATTGATTTGGTGATTTTTGAAAATGTTTGAGTTGACTTTTGATGCAAGTCATTCTGTTGACTTCTTTGAGCTTTCATTTGCCATGCTTTGGTTTCCTTTGCTTGTGAATTGATGATGATGCATGATATGAACATGAACCCAATTGTGCTTGCTTCTTAAATGTTTGAACATGATTTAGGTTGCTTGCCCTTTGCTGTTTTGCCTTTTTCATTCTCTTTTGACCCTAGGCTTGCCCTAGTGGTCCAGTTACTCACTTTTGAGCTTGTGTTTTCAGGTTGAACACCCAGTGACCAATGAGATTAATTTCTTTTGTTTGAGCTTGCTTGAATGTCATTGAGCTAACCTTTGTTTTGTAGGTGGCTTGGCTCACATGCCTAAGTCTTGTGCCTTGCACATTCATTTGCTTCTGATTACCTATTGATGTCTGTTTCCTTTTGTTTTGTTTGTGAACTGTGAACTGATTGGTTTGACTATTTCAGGTACCATTAGTTGCTTAAGTTCTTTGAACTTGCTTTGCTTTGCTATTTAGCAATTTGCTTGAGGTATAATTTCTTTTTCCTCATGTAGTCTGGAAGACCTGGCCTGTTACTTGGCCAGGCAATTGTCTGAAGTCCTCCTTAAGAGGCAATGTTTGTGTATGTTTAATTTGTCCTTGTACATATGCAAAGTCCTCCTAAGTGAAGAGGCAATTGGCAGAACCAAGGGATAAGCAACCTATCCCCTGCTATTCAGTGTGTCTTCTGTTTTGCTCACACCACGGTGTTGATGCATTACAGATAAAAACCCAAGATCTTGTACAACTGTACAGTTGAGTCAGTATCAAATGTGTAGAAGGGTTCCCACTTTCTGAACCCACACATTCTTGTCAAATGCTCTCCCTGGCCAGGGATAAGAGCAATGAGGCACACCCCTCATCTCCTTTCATCTGCTTCACCTTAGCCTCTCAATGGCAAGGTTAAGAGCAACATTCACCCCATTCCAGAGGTTTGTTTGTCGAGGTTGATATGACCCCTCGACTAAAACCTAACCCTTGTGTGAGCCCCTTGTGTGTATATAGTGTGTGCTACCTGTGCTTGTATGTTTGTTTGACTTGCTTCCTGTGCAAGTTAGGTTTAGTTTAGACTAATCCTTGTTTGCTTTCGCCCTCGTTGCGATCCTTTCTCTCGCCCTCGTTGCGATCGAGACTTTCCCTTTCTCTTGCCCTAGTTGCAATCGAGTCCTTTTTCCCTCCGTAGCCGAACTACGGCAACTCTGATTCTCATGTCCAGATGAGATACGTAGGCACGAGATGCGATGTCTTGTCGAGTTTGACTAACAACTAACACTAGTTCTTTTCTCTCGCCCTCGTTGCGATTGAGACCCTTTCTCTTGCCCTAGTTGCAATCGAGACCCTTGCTTCCTGTGCAAGTTAGGTTAGGTGTGGCTTGCTTCCTGTGCAAGCCATGTTTAGGATAGGTTGGCCCGTGTGCCATTTAGCTAGAAATCATAACTTAGGGTTGATTTTGCATGACAACATCTAGGCTCAAGTCGTAGTCTCCCTAGAGTTGTGTCTCCCTCTGTTATCTGGTTAGGCTAGGTCCTTTTTCCCTGCGTAGGGGAACTACATCGCCCTGATCTTCATACCAGATGAAGTATGTAGGCAGGAGATTGAGCTGATCTCTCCGGGCGCCTTTTCTTTTCTTTTGTGTGTGCTTGACAGTTATAGGCTCGAGTCCCCGACTCCCTATTAACTTGTTGTGTTGTCGTGTGCTTGGAAGCCGATGTAAGTCCATCGAGTGGCATTTGGGTTCCAGTGTGTGTGTGTTTAGGTTCGGATGCTGATGTAAGTCCAGTGATTGGCATTCGGGCTCCATGTTTGCCTGTGTGTTTTGTTTGTTTGTGTGCGTGTCAGCCGAGCTACGAATGCTCTGATTCTTCTCTCGTCCGAGAAGATACGTATGCATAGGATGCGATATCCTAGCGAGCATGTGTCGTCTCCCCAGTCCGAACTACTTCGACTCTGATGTCTATGCCTGATAGACTAAGTAGGCCCAGGATACGATATCCTGCCGAGTCAGTTTCAGTCAGTCTCTTTTGTCTTTTTCAGCCAGTGTGTGTGTGTGTGAGCAGTGTTTTAGCAACCATTATTCTTTCCTGTTGTGCGTGGATCCCGTAGAGTACTACGGATGCGTAGGGGTGCTAATACCTTCCCTTCGCATAACCGACTCCCGAACCCATCCTCTTTGGTCGCGAGACCATGTTCGTTCCAGGTTTACTCTGAGCGTTTCCTTTCCCTCTTTTGGGATAAATAACGCACGGTGGCGGCTCTGTTGTTTCTTCTTTTCCCGCCGGTTTTTCGCGTAATGCGACATATGTACTTCATCATTGCAAATAGGTTGCTCAAAAAATTTGAATATATAGACATAAAACATGTTCCTAGTTAAAAAACCAAGAAGCTAATGACTTAGCACAAATAGCTTCAGGGTATAGAATTTCAAAAGAGAAGCTAGAGGAACTTGTCGAAGTAAGAGGAAAAGCAATAGCTTCCAGATTGTTTCCGACAAATTTGGAAAGCACTCAGTTAGGATATGCTAACAAAGAAGAGTTTGAAGTACTGGCCATTGATACCTTAATGGATATAGATTGGAGGAATCCAATTATTAATTATCTCAAGGGCCCTCGATAGATACAGAAAGAAAAACCAAGTACAGGGCTTTATCTTATGTTTTGATGGGGAATGAATTATTCAAGAAAACCCCTGAAGGGATCATGTTGAAATGTTTAGGAGAAAACGAGGCGTACTTAGCATTATCTAGTGTACATAGTGGAGCCTGTGGAGAACACCAGGCAAGCCATAAGATGAAATGGTTGCTTTTCAGATATGGAATGTATTGGCCCACCATGTTAAAAGATTGTATAGAGTTTGCTAAGGGTTGCCAAGAATGTCAAGTACATGCAGGAATTCAACATGCTCCTGCAAGTGAGCTTCATGCAATTATCAAGCCTTGGCCTTTCAGAGGTTGGACATTAGATCTAATTGGGGAAATTCGACCTACTTCATCCAAAGGTCAAAAGTACATCCTTATAGGAATTGACTATTTCACTAAATGGGTCGAAGTAGTACCTTTAGTAAATGTGGATCAAGAAACTGTCATTGAATTCATTCAAAGGCAAATATTATATAGATTTGGGATCCCAGAAAGTATAAGAATAGATCAAGGATCAGCTTTTATTGGTCGAAAGATGCAAGAATTTGCAAAGGAAATGGGTTTCAAATTATTAACATCCACGCCCTATTATGCTCAAGCCAATGGGCAAGTCGAAGCAGCCAATAAACTAATAATTGGTTTAATAAAAAAAGCATGTAGGGAAGAAGCCAAAAAATTGGCACAAAACTTTAGATCAAGCACTTTGGGCTTGTCGAACCTCCCCTAAAGAAGCTATTAACACTACACCTTTCCAACTTACATTTGGACATGATGCAGTATTACCTGTCAAAATCTACTTGCAATTAGTGAGAATCCAAAGACAAGGAGAAATTTTCTTTGACCTATATTGGGAAATGATGATGAATGAACTGGTTGATTTGGACGAAGAAAGGTTGCATGCATTAGAAGTATTAAGAAGACAGAAGGAGAGGGTAGCAAGAGCATACAATAAGAGGGTCAAAGGTAAAACTTTCATTATGAATGATTTAGTTTGGAAAGTTATATTACCTATGGATCAAAAGAATAAAACATTAGGAAAATGGTCTCCACATTAGGAAGGACCTTTTCGAATTTTAAAAGCATTTTCAAATAATGCATACGAAATAGAAGAACTAGCAGAGGATTGAAGAATCCTAAAAGTAAATGGGAAATACTTAAAGAAGTATAAACCATTTGTGCATGAAGTTAAAATCATAACAACGTAGTAAGCAAAGAACTATCATAGCCAAGATGGTGAATATATTTAAAACTTCAAATTTTGCCAATATGGCTTTGTCTTAATCGAATTACAAACAAACAAAAGTCGAATAGAACGAATACAAGTGAAAATCAGAAAGGGATAGTGGCCTTCATCCGGTCATACTTTATCTTCGCCAAGCTTATCTTATACTGAACAACAGCTTGAACCCCTTTGAGGCGTGCAATATCTTTATTCATAGCAGTAGCCTTTTTGACGTGATCTACGCTCTGCTTCGCCAGATTATCAACTTCAGTACTATCCAAGCCTTGGATAGCAGCCTGCTTCGCCTTAGCATCAGAAATCTTCTTCTGCAATTCTGCAATGTGAGATTCCCAGAGTTGTATCGAAGCAGTATAGGTGTCGAATTCTGCTTGGGCTGATTTTCTGGAAGCGGCTAACTCCTTAGAGGATTTTGAAGTTCGAAGGGCGTTATCAAACTTAGTAGCTTGAGCTTGTTCAGTTGATTGAAGCTTTGTTTTGGCATCCACCTCCCTATGGTATTCAGCACAAACTTGGTCAATAAGGTTCTGGATGTCGATAAGGGCTTCACCTATATCAGTGGGGCAAACAGTGATGTTGATCTTGCTTATCAGCTTCTTTATGCCAAAGCTTGCTCCCACCTGCTTCAAAGAGATCTACATCAAAAACAGCCTTCTTCACCTGCTTAAGGAGTTCGTCATATGATGCTTCGTTTGCACTAGCACCAGAATGGGTCGAAGCTCCAGAAATGCTTTTTTCTGAAGAAGATTCTCTTTGAGCCATCATCAATCTTACATACTTGAGGGGATCATTTTGTTTCAAAGCATTTTTCTCCTCCTCAGTAAGTGATATAGGCGAAGTCTGGATTGTGGATGATCGAACATTAGTTGGATCTGGAACTGTTTCGACAGTAGCATCATCAGTTCCAGTCTGATTTCCTTCAGGATCGACTTCTCCCTCACTCATGACTTCATCTTGGTGAAATTACCCCTCAATCTCATCAAAATCCTGATCATCTTCGTCAGTGTAATCTGAAGGGAACGTAACTCTTGGAGGAGAGTTACTGGGAGTATCCTCAGAATTTTCTTTCTCTTCTGAATCCTTCTCTTCAGCTTGCTTCGAATCTTTTTTACCATCTTCACCAGGAGAAGAGGTTTCTTGTTCATTCTGGACATTACCTGCTTCGAGATTTTGTGCTCCAGTCGAAGATCCTTTGTTTTGAACAGCACCGTTGATTGTCGGAGGAGGAGATGGATTCATATCACTCGAAGGACCGCTCTGATTGGCAGTAGAGATGAGGGGAGCAGTAGGTTTTTCCTGAAAACAAAGTGTTAGAATAAAAAAGAAGTTTATCGAAAGATAAAAGATTCAGGATAAAAGTTCACCTGTTGAGCCTCAGGGTCAGAAGCATTACTCCCAATGTGCTCCAGCACTGCGCCACCAGAGGGCTGAGATTGAGTTTCCTTTGAAGGAGGAGGGAGAATCTTGATTTTGACACCTTGTTGATTGGTTGTTTGGTAAGAGGCAATTGTTGCCTTATTCTATTTTTGTTTCTTCCTAAGTGGAGTTGGAGGAGTTTCTTCTTCATCTTCTTCGATAAGGGTTGCACTTTCAGTTGGGACTTTTCTTTTCTTTGGCGTTAAAGGAGGCTTGCCACTAACCTGAAAGAAGGAAAGTTATAAACAGTTAGAAAAATACGAAAGAGACAAAGAAGTTATTTGATGTAATACCTTCGAACTCTTCTTTGTTTTTTCTGGAGCAACATCCTTGGCAGAAGGAGCTCCCTGTCTCGAAGAGGTAGTTGCCTTAGAAGCAGTATTCGAACTAGCTTTCGCCACAGGCTTCTCTTTCTTCACCATCTTCCTTTCAACAGCTAAAGAAGAATGTGAGTTAGTCGAAACATGCAATGTTTAAAAGATTAGAAAAAGACGAAAAGGAGTTGTAAAACCAAGAAATCCAAACATTCCACACCTTCACATGTCGGAGAGGTAATTCTCACTGCATTCAAGTCAAAGTGAAGAAAGCCTTTGAAACTGTCTAAGGTATGTTTGGTTGCAACTACTCTTTTAGCAAGTCTTTGTTGGTCATTTTTTAGTTCATTAAAAATATTCCCATATGTGAACCAATCTGGGTAAGGGGGGAAAATGATAAAGCAAATTCTGCACTGGGTAAATTTGGAAATTTGGGTGGTTCGAACTCAAAGGCCAAATCATATTTAAATTCAGGTTTTACAGCTTTGGAAAATTTCTTTTTGGCAACTCGTTTTTCAAATTTCTCTTTTACAACTGGCGCTGCGGAACAGACGGTTCGAACAAGTTCCATTGGGTTATAGACAGTTTCAAAGTACTTTTGGAATGCTTGGATTTCTTCAGAATGTGTAAGCTTACCCTTGTAGACGTTTTCCTGCAAAGATGAAAAGGCCTTCGTTAGACGTTCTTTGATTTCAGCAGTAGTAAACATGTTCTTGGAATAGAAATCTGTCCACCAAGTGGCGAACCCATTGGTAGAGTGGAATGATGGTTGGTATGCTATTAATTGAAATTCAGCAAAGTTTGCATGGAATTCCTTGTGTGTTGCAATGTCTCGAGCGCTCCAATCAGTCTCTGCACAGCATATCTCGCGCTTTCGATTAAATAGAGAGACAAGAATGAGTTGACACAACCCAAATTGTCGAGAGACAAAATTAGGTTGGTAAGCCAACAAGAAAACATGGCTCTTTACTGGCAAGATCCTTGAATCAAGCAGCCTTGGGAAAAGAAATGCACGCCATATATCTTCGATCTCTGTGTTGGCGTCCTTAACGGCATCTTCAAGCGAAGCAGTGAACCAGGAAGGACCATGGGTTCGACTGGAAAATGGAGCCATCGAAGGAGAGAAATTGTGACGCTTCGAGAACATCAGGGTATATTTGGTGAGGGAAGTTTGCAGATTGTCAACATCATCAACTGGAGTCAACTGAAGGAGTCTGGTGCCTTCAATGCTTCGATTTACTATCTCTGGGGCATTTTCATCAACATTTCCATGTGTTGGCAAAAAGGGTTTGAAGGTGGCATTGAGCCACAATTGAAGAAGCCAATAAGGCCCAGATAGTAATAAGTTTGTACCAGCTTTATACTCCTTTAACTTGGCACTAGTATACCCTAGACTCTCATACAAACTAGCCAATAGAAGTTCACTTAAACACACCTTTCGACCAGCGTGCAATTGATTAGCAAGTGTTAGAAATATCTTTGCAACTTGCAGAGATTTACAGCAGAAGAAAAACTTGGATAACCACAGACCCAAGAACGCTATATGTTTTACGTCGGAAACTTCTTCCCCATCAGCATGATATAAACTAATATAAGTGTTGAACAAAGCATTCTTGACGTTAAAGTCAATTAAGTTTTCGCAGTCTTGATAGGGGTCAAAAGTTTCTCCTGTCGAAGGGAGTCCAAAAATAGTAGCTATGTCAAAGAGTGTAGGAGTTATCATTCCACATGGGAGATGAAAAGTATTATATGTACTATCCCATAAATACAGACTAGATAGTAACAAAGGTTGGCAGTAGCTAAACCCTAGTTTTGACATCTGAATTAGGTCGAAAATGCCCAATTCTTTCCAAAGTTAAGCTTTCTTTTTCTCAACTTTCGTCAACCAAGCTAAATAAGATTTGTCTAAAGTTGGACAAGAACGAAAGGGTCTGAAACTATCAGTAATATAATCTAGTTGAAAAGTCTCTCTTTCTATACTAGGAGCTGAAGAGGTATCATCAAAGGTTTTTTCCTTAGCAGATTTAGTGGATTTTTGGACTGAATCTTCAGCATTTCTAGAGGAAACAGTTTTGTTTGCTATGGGTTTTGTGGTGTGATAACAAGGAAAAAAACTCTACGCGTTTCTCTAAATGTCCTTCAGGAACTAATGGGCCTAAAAATCCTAAAGTATTTCCAGAAAGTAAAGAGGGAATCATTACCTGGGAAGCATATATTGCTTTCTGTTCTTTGATGAGTTTTGGAGGAGTAATGTACTCCCGATTCCCAACAGTTATGATTCTGCTTGTTGGAATGTTTTGAGAAGCAGAACTCTTTGAAGATCCAGCGCCTTTAATGTTCTTTGATTTCTTCTTCTATTTATCATAAGACATTGTTATGGGTTTTTGAGGTTTTGAAAGATTAGGGTTTTAAAGAAGAAGAAACGTTTCAGAGAAGTTTGGAGATGAACTCAGGTTGAAGATGAAGATTTTTGTAAAAAAGGAAAAAGGAAAAAGGAAGTGACAGTGGGCTTTTATAGTGTTAACCTATGAGCTGGTTGGTTACACCTTGCAAAGGTAGTGGGTCACGTGGTGGCTTTTCTTTGAAGAAGGTGCACGGATTACTGTTCATTCTTCTTGGAAGTTGAAATTTATGATGTTAATAACTACACGCACGTCTTGATGAGACGTTTTGAAAAATTAAGTTATGATTGACTAACAGTTATGGACTTTTAGGTCTATGAAAGGTCTCTGGTCGAAATCTGGTGATTAGAAGAAATGCCCATTTCTGCATTGATTAGAAATAGACATTTATTGGGGGAAATTTGTTAGCTGGAGATTTCGACCATTAGGTTGAAGTTCTTTGAAAATATTATGTTTTGGAGAATAATATAAAAATGGCTTTATAAAGCTATTTATTAAATATTTTTCTTGGGAGAAATGACCTTTTGGTCGAAGCTTAAGACTTAGAAGATTTTAGGATCTCCACAAGTTCTCTTCGACATCGGCGTTTGGCAGATTCGAAGCTTTAAGCGGGAAAGATTTGAAATTCAAACGAAGTAGTTTCGTCAGGCGAACGCGTGGAAGCATCTGAGACACGCAGCGCTTGAAAACGTCGAACGTGGCAATCATCTGTGTAGAGACCGTTTGGGTCGAATTGTTATAAATAGGAGTCTTAGTTTTTAGATTTCGGGTGTTTAAACTGATATACGAAATTCACTAAAAATACTCAAAGTACCGGAGCGAGAGAAACGAGTCTTTGCTGAAAATGTATGTATGAAGAACACCATGATTACATTTCATGTTATCTTTTTAATGCAAGTTACTTAAATTAAACCATTTACTGTCTTTATTTCTATTTAAGCCTTCTGTCGAATTGCCATTATCTTCAAAGTCTTTCATCATTGCTTTTACCTTTACATTTACATTTCGTCAAACCTTTATTTCCAACACCTTTTCAAACTTAAAAACTTTTACTTCAGGTTATTTATCTTTACTTTTGCCAATTACCTTTGTTATCTTTAAAAAACCCTTTTTACAGAATTACTGCCATTTACCCTTTATCTTTAAAGTCATAAGCCTTTAGATTTCATTTAGAGTTTATTGTCGAAACACCTTTTGCTTTGTACCATTAACGCTAGATAAAGAACCTTAATTACCATTCATAAACCAGAAACAAACTTAATCATGAATCAAATCACCATAACACTAGTTCTTGACACATATGTCCTAGGATCAATCTAGTCGATCCTGTAAGTTACCAAGATTAATAAGATTGGAGGACTAGCGGTTGTTTGTCAGAAATTACTGGTAAACACAGGTACATAAAGTACATCTTTGATCATAACTTTTCCTCCTTTGCTCCTTTGAATAACTATATCACCAGTACCTTATGCTTTCAATGAGATATTATCATCAAGTTTGACCTTGCTCTTCTTCGACGAGTCGAAATCTGCTAACCACACTTTTTTACCAGTCATGTGATTCGAGCATCCCGAATCGAGGAACCAAATCTTGGAATCGACATGGTCATATATAACTGTAACCATAACCACCATATCTTTATAATCATTTGAATTTTGGTGGGTAAGGTTTTCTCCTTCCTTCTTGCCTTTTGTCGTTACCTTGTCTTATTGTACCCACAATTATTGGCCAAGTGATCGGTCACCATTTCCATTGAATTCCCGCCGTTAATCCGACATATTGTCATCACTTTGGTAAGATTTATGTTTGTTTTTAGTTGCTTTGGAGTCATTTATCATGTTTTGTTGGTTTGGTATCGCATTGCATTCGATTACAAGTTTATGTCAAAAAGATCTCGTTTATGCTTCGTTTGGTAGTGTCATTGTTACAGGCCATTGCACAGGTTTAAAAGCAAGAATGGTGAAGTTATGGACACTCTGAAAGGCAAAAATATGAAGAAACAGCAGGTCAACATGGGCACCCGTGTGCCACAACACTGCCCGTGTTGTTGATCAGGCAGAGCAAAAGAGGAGAAGAAAAACAGAGATCAACACGGGCACCCGTGTGTCACCACACGGCCGTGTTGATTAAAACAGTGCATCAACACGGGCACCCGTGTGGGGGAACACGGCCCGTGTTGTTGCCTCTGTAGCTTGTGCTGAAAATAATTAATTATGGAGAACAACACGGCCACCCGTGTGGTGACACACGGCCGTGTTGATTGGGCGCAGCTTGGAAAACCTAATTTTTGCTTTGTGAACCGATTCTGCTCATTAAGGGTAGTTTGGACCTTTTGCTTGGAAGAGATGCATCTGAAGCTATAAGAAAGCTTGGAAGAGAAAGAAGAAGGGACCTTTGGAGAGACGAAAGAAAACATTGCATTGGAGAAGATAGCGAATACGAAGGATTTGAAGACGGCGAGATTCAAGGGCATCCACCATTGAAGATAAAACTCTCCTAATTCTTTGTAATGTCTAATCTTTACATTATGAGTTCTTTAAGTACTATGAGAGGCTAAAACCCCTGATGCCAGGGGGGTGGTCCTGATGTTATCGTATGCTATGAATTTGAACCAATGATTTCTTGATTACTATGTTACGTATTTCAATTCAATTGTGTGATGTTATTATGCTTTTGTATCGGACAAATACAAATTGATCTATGACTTCCAATGACAGGATTGTGATTGTTAGGGTTTTCACACAATTGGGTTTATGAATGCATCATCTAGGACTAGTAACTTTCATAAATCACCGTAAACCTTGATATTTTGTATGATTAAAACCAATGATTAATTGAATGGACATTTGAGTAAGAATTGGTAGTTTAATAGTTTCTTCCTTAAGGACTTAGGTAAGAACATTCTGAGGTTAGGTGATTGAATGTTTCATATGTATTAAGGAAATCTTGACTAAATTCATAACCGGTTAACTCAACCACTCACCCTAACATCTTTTATCTTAATCAATTATTTTTACTCTTTGTGTGTTTACTATTATAAATTCCCAAACAACCCAACCATTATCTTTTTGTTCTGATAGAATCAAATTAAAATAAGCATTTCCTACGCAATCCTTGAGATCGATACTTGGAAATAAAACTCCTTATTACTACATCGGTAAAAATAGTACACTTGCTATTTTTCCGATCAAGTTTTTGGCGTCGTTGCCGGGGATTGCCAAACTACATATTTTAATTTCTATTCTATCGAAATTTTGTTGCTCGCCAATTAAAATTTTATCTGTGACAATTTTGTTATTCAATTCTAATCTTTGTCTAACTTGTTTATGCGAGGTAAGGCCTCAGCGGATTTTCCTTTTGACGCAGATCCAGAAAGAACTCTTCGCGCTAGACTCAGACAAGCTAAGAGAAAGAAACTGGAATTAGCAGAGAAAGCGGAGGAAGAAGTTGTTTCAGTGGACTCAGAGAATTCAAATTCAGACGCAGAAACAGTTCCTGAAATCATGGCTGCTAATCCACCACCACCAGAGAGACTCCTCGGTGACTATGGTGGAACCAACACCCCGGGTGGTCGTATGACAATTGTCAACCAACCGGTTAATGTGGAACAATTTCAGCTGCATCCCAGCACCATCAATCAACTCGAAAGACAATCCTTCTCTGGAAGAGTGAATGAAGATGCCAACAAGCATCTGCAAAGATTTTTAACCATGAGCACAACACTGAAAATGCCTGGACATAGCGAAGAAGCAGTCCGACTTCGTATGTTCCCATTCACTTTAGCAGATGAGGCTGAAGAGTGGTTCTATTCCTTACCTGCTGGTAGTATCACTACATGGGAGCACATGGAAACAGCATTCTTGCAGGAGTATTTTCCCGCATCGGTGTCATTGCGGAAAAGATATGAGATCCTAAACTTCAAACAGAAGGAGGGTGAGTCACTAGGAGATGCCTACAAACGATTCAAGAGAATCCTAGTGGCTTGTCCTACTCACAACATGGATGAAACTGAACAAATGCAAATGTTTGTCAATGGTCTTCGAATTCAAACAAGACAAATCCTTGATTCAGCAGCTGGTGGCTCAGCCAACTTTGCAACAGCCACCGGTATGAAGAAGATAATTGAAGTTATTGCCTCGAACGAACATTTAGAGTTATATGACAGGGTATCAAGCAAATCTGCAGTTATTGACTTGAAACTGGAAACAAATAAACAGGTGAAAATTGAAGAAGCTGTTGCTGCGGAGGTAGAAAAAAGGTTGAGAGCACTAAACATAGGTGCTCAGAAAGTGGCTCAAGTGCAACAGGCACCGAGTGAAGTGTGTGACATTTGCAATGGACCACACAATACTGTTCATTGTTTTGCAACACCGCAACAAATCGAAGATATAAAAATTTTAAAGCAGAACAATCCCTACTCCAACACATACAATCCGGGGTGGAAAAATCATCCCAATTTTGCATGGAAAGATCAAAGAGGGAACGTACAACAGCAGGCACAATGTCAATATCAAAATCAATATCAGCAGCAGCAACAACAGGTACCTAAGAAGGCAGATTGGGAGATCGCAATTGAAAAGATGGCAGCTCACAACACCCAATTCCAAGAGGAAACTCGAAATAATCAGAAGAACACTACAGCATCTATAAAAAATCTTGAAATTCAGATGGGTCAAATCGCCCAACAGTTAGCCTCAAACTCCCATGCACCTGGCACGCTTCCTAGTGGGACAGTTGTTAATCCCCGTGATCAAAGTCACATTAAAGTTGTGGTCACCAGAAAAGGAAAAGCTAAGGAACCACAAGTTGACGAACAGGTTGAAGAAGATGGATTGTTGGAAGTTGACTTGGAGATTAGAGAAGAGCCGAAACAAACTGAAGAAGTAGTGGTCAAGCCGACAAGCCAGCAAGAGAAACAAAAACCAAAGATCATTCTTCCTTTTCCGACAAGAACAAAGAAGAAAGATCTCCATGAATTTTGTTTTGAGAAATTCTTAGAATTATTCAAGAAGCTCGAGATTAACATACCTTTTGCTGAAGCTCTGGAACAGATGTCGATCTATGCCAAATTCATGAAAGACATCATATCAAAGAAAAGGTCGATCGACAGCGAGCCAATCATGCTAACTGAAACTTGTAGTGCTATTTTGCAGGGCCTAAAAATTCCGATGAAGAAAAAAGATAGAGGTGCAGTCACTATTCCTTGTACCATTGGAGATAGATCATTCAAAAAGGCACTGGTCGATTTAGAAGCAAGTGTGAGTCTAATGCCCCTCTCAATTTACAAAAAACTTGAGTTAGGGGAGGTGCAGGATACTCGTATGACACTGCAGTTTGCGGATCATTCTATGAAGAGACCCTATGGTATAGCAACAGATGTTCTGGTGAAGATTGATAAATTTGTATTCCCGGTGGATTTTGTGATACTCGAGATGCCGGAAGATGAGGAGATTCCTCTCATATTGGGAAGACCTTTCCTGGAAACTGGAAGATGCATGATAGATATTGAGGAAGGAACCGTGAACCTCAAAGTTTATGATGAAAAGCTCAAAATTGATGTGAGGGATACTATGAAATTCAAGGATGACGAAGGGGCGAGTAAAAGTATTGAAGTGTTAGATACAGTTTTTGCTCAATCTATACAGATTACAACACCCAAGCTTCCTTTGGAGAGAGTTTTGAGTTTATCTATTGTTGAGGATACTGAAGGAATTGATGAGAAATAATCCGAAGTGGTAGCGATGTTAAAGGAACAACCGCCTTGGGTTCGTTCCCGACCACAACGGTGGGAGGAGCTTCGACCTAAAATATCTTCAGAATCAAAACAGGATATAAAAAAGGGGATAGAGTTGAAACAACTACCAGAACATCTCAAATATGTCTTTCTTGACAATGAGGAAAAATGTCCAGCAATCATCAATTCAGGTTTGAGAGAGACCCAAGAAGGAGAGCTAATCAAAGTCCTAAAGAAATACAAGGGTGATATTGGGTGGGCGATGGACGATTTGAAAGGAATCAGCCCGACGATGTGTATGCACAAGATTTTGATGGAGGATAATCAAAAACCGGTCGTTCAACCTCAAAGAAGACTGAATCCAGCTATGAAAGAAGTTATTCGCAAGGAGGTTGTGAAACTTTTAGATGCGGGGTTAATTTACCCAATATCTGACAGTTCGTGGGTAAGCCCAGTTCATGTGGTACCAAAGAAGGGAGGGACAATTGTGATAAAAAATGAGAAAAATGAGTTGATCCCCACCCATACTGTTACAGGTTGGAGAGTTTGCATAGACTATAGAAGACTGAACACTGCTACAAGGAAGGATCATTTTCCTTTACCTTTTATCGATCAGATGTTGGAAAGATTGGCAGGTCATGATTTCTACTGTTTTCTGGATGGGTACTCAGGGTACAACCAAATTGCTGTGGCACCTGAGGATCAAGAGAAAACAGCGTTCACATGCCCGTATGGAATCTTTGCTTATAGAAGAATGCCATTTGGTTTATGCAACGCACCTGCGACATTTCAGAGGTGCATGACATCCATATTTTCCGATATGCTTGAGAAGCATATGGAGGTGTTTATGGATGATTTTTCGGTTTTTGGATCTTCTTTCGAAAATTGTTTGTATAATCTTTCACTTGTGCTGGAAAGATGTCAACAAACCAATCTAATTCTGAATTGGGAAAAGTGTCACTTCATGGTGAGAGAAGGGATAGTACTAGGTCATAAAATTTCCCATCAAGGGATAGAAGTTGACAAGGCAAAAGTGGAAGTAATCGCCAATCTCCGTCATCCTGTGAATGAGAAAGGGATACGGAGTTTCTTGGGACATGTAGGGTTCTATCGTAGGTTCATAAAAGATTTCTCCAAGATCGCAAAACCTTTGACTAGCCTGCTTGTGAAGGATACTCCGTTTCTGTTTGACAAAAAGTGCAACGAAGCCTTCGAGACTCTGAAAAGTAAATTGGTGTTTGCTCCTATAGTGATCTCGCCTGACTAGTCTCTACCCTTTGAGATAATGTGTGATGCGAGCGATATAGCAATAGGGGCAGTCTTGGGGCAAAGAAAAGACAAACGCCTCCACGTCATCTATTATGCTAGCCATGTGTTGAATCCAGCCCAGATGAATTATGCCACCACAGAGAAGGAGTTACTGGCTGTGGTTTATGCCTTTGACAAATTCCGGCAATACTTGTTGGGAACAAAGGTAATTGTTTATACTGACCATGCTGCGTTGAAATATCTTTTTTCTAAACAGGACTCGAAGCCAAGGCTGCTCAGATGGATCTTGCTGTTGCAAGAATTTGACCTTGAAATCCGAGACAAAAAGGGGTGTGAAAACACCGTTGCTGATCACCTATCTCGAATGTCTCCGATTGAAGAAACGGAAGAGAAACATCCCATAAAGGACGAGTTTATAGATGAAAGAATCCTCGCGGTGGTGGGTGTTCCTTGGTTTGCTGACTACGCAAACTACTTGGTGGGTGGTATAATTCCTGATGACTTTGATTATAACAAAAAGAAAAAGTTTCTTCATGATTGCAGGTTTTATTTGTGGGATGAACCATTCTTGTATAAGAAAGGGGTAGACGGACTAATTCGTCGATGTGTCCCTGAGGAAGAACAAAATGAAGTCTTGAAGGCATGTCATGACTCAGATTATGAGGGATACTTTAGTGGAGACAGGACAGCCGCAAAAGTCCTTCAATCAGGGTTGTACTGGCCCACGTTGTTTAAGGATGCCCAAGTGGTTGTGAAGGAATGTGACAGATGCCAACAGACAGGAAATATTTCTAGGAGGAATCAGATGCCTCAAAAGGGCATGCTTGAAGTGGAATTATTTGATGTTTGGGGGATAGACTTCATGGGGCCATTTCCATCCTCCTTTGGAAAAAATTATATTCTGGTGGCTGTGGACTATGTCTCCAAATGGGTGGAAGCCGTATCCCTCCCTTCTAATGACGCGAGAGCAGTGGTAAACTTCCTTAAACAAAACATCTTCTCAAGGTTTGGTGTGCCTAGAGCACTTATCAGTGATGAAGGAACACATTTCTTGAATAAGCTCATGGAGAACTTATTGAAGAAATATAATGTGAAGCACAATATTGCCACACCATATCATCCCCAAACGAGTGGGCAAGTTGAAGTGTCTAATCAGCAAATTAAAAAGATTTTGGAAAAGACAGTGAGTGCTTCGCAAAAAGATTGGGCAATCAAATTGGATGACGCGTTATGGGCGTACCGAACCGCTTTCAAAACACCAATTGGCATGTCTCTGTATCAGCTGATTTATGGTAAGGCTTGTCATCTTCCTCTGGAATTAGAGCACAAAGCCTTTTGGGCATCCAAGTTCTTAAATTGTGATCTTGCAAAAGCTGGTGAATCCTGAATTCTTCAACTTCACGAGTTAGAAGAATTTCGTAATCAGGCATATGAGAATGCAAAGATGTACAAGGAGCAAACACGGAAGTGGCATGATCAGAGAATCATCAAGAAAGATTTCTGGGAAGGACAACTGGTATTGTTGTTCAATTCGAGGCTCAAGTTGTTTCCTGGGAAATTAAAGTCAAGATGGTCCGGGCCATTTGTCGTGCATAAGGTTTTTCCTCACGGAGCAATCGAGATTAAGAACCAAAACAATGGAGATATATTCAAGGTGAATGGCCAGAGGCTGAAGCCCTATTACAGAGGCCAACGACCTGGATTGATTGACCATATGCGCCTCGCCTAATGAGGGGGGCAACCGTCGAGCCATGCGACGTTAAACGAAGCGCTTCGTGGGAGGCAACCCACGTGTTCGAGTGTTAACTTATTTTGTTTTTCTTTATTTTCTTTTCTGTATGGGTATGAAACGTTGTTGCAAGTAAGGAGTAGACTTGGAGAGTATAGTCAAAATCACTTCTCAGCGAGAGGATGCCAGACCAAAAAAGCATTGCCGAATTCAGAAATTGAGGAAAACAAGGCATCCACGTGGCCACCCGTGTGCTGACACACGACCGTGTTAATATAAACAGTGGATTAACACGGGGCGCCCGTGTGGTGACACACGGCCGTGTTAATCTAAATAGTGAATTAACACGGGCGCCCGTGTGGTGACACACGGCCGTGTTAATCTAAACAGTGAATTAACACGGGCGCCCGTGTGCAGGAACACGGCCATGTTGTTTGTAACGGGTAAATTTTTCAAATTTTGTGATTTTGGGTATTTTCAATATTGGGCCCCACTTGCTATTATATCTCTTCCCTACCACTCATTCTCACTTTTTCTGATTTTGGAAACCTCTCTCTCCCTCTTCCTCCATTGTTAACCTAGCCTCCATCAAATTAAGCTTCACTTTTCTCATAGCTCCACTCACTTTAACCTCATCTCACCTTCACAAAAATTGTTCCTCTCGCCGTCCTCTACACAGTGACGGTTGCAGTTTTCACTAACCTGTCCTTTGGATTTTGAGAAATTTTTGTCAGGTACCATTATGCCCCCAAAGCATGCAAGCAAGGAGAAGGAGGTAGCCACGTCTTCTCGACCAAAGCAACGGGTTAGACGCTCTACAAACCCTCATGGCATTTTGTTTGACCAACCGGATCATCAAGAGAGGTATGTGATTCTAGCTAAACGTAAGCTTATTCCGACCCGATATATGTGTGATGCTACCCTGGATGAGTTAGGTTTGAAAGAAGAGGTGCACCGCATGTTCCACAACATCGGTATGTTGGAATACATGCAACTCGAAGCACCGACCTTCGCTCAGATCACCCTTGAATTCTTGAGTACGGTTGAGTTCAAGATGAGGAGAAGGTGGACAGGTTCGGAGATGGAATTTTATGGGCGAATTACTTTCCGCTTGTTTGATGAAGATCATGAATTATCGGTTGAGGAACTTGGGAGTATTCTGAGACTCCCGGTATCTGGACCCGGAACCCCTCCGGACACTTTTTCTGCTATTGATTTTTGGCAAGCTATTACAGGTAAAACTGGATATAACCCTAGCTCGGGAAAAGCTTCTGGAATCCATAACCCGTGCTTCAGGTATGCACAAAAAGGGTTAGCATACACCTTGTTCGGACGGGGTGATAGTACTGGGGTTGCGGCTAAGAGAGAATTATTTTTTCTGCATTGCATGGCCCACAATGAGCGAATCAATGCAGCGGCTTTCACCGCCAATCATCTGAAACAGGTTGGCCATGCAACTACTGGGGATATTTCTGTAGGTGGTATGATCATGCAAATTGCGGGCCACTTTGGGTATGATCAACTCCTGATGGAAGAGACTGCAGTAATGGGCAAGACTAAGATTGACATGCACACGCTAGTCAATCAACAGATGATTGCCATCAGGCCGACTCATTACGCTCTGATGATTCACAATATGGAAGTGCTCGCACTACCTGCACCTGGGTCCATTAGCATTGCCAATGCTGCCAACTGGTTGTACACAGGTTCAGCTCAAGCGGTAGGGGAAGATGCGCAGTTTGACCATGACCTTTCAGGTGAGGACATGGAAGAAGATGAGAGGCAAGCTACCCACGGTATGCCACCCCCACATGATTTGGGCCTACATGGTGAAGGCTCCTCTTTTATGTCTCAGGACCAGTGGGGTTGGATCCAGACGGAGATGGGAACTCTCCGCACCGAGCAGACCAGACAAGGTGCAGAATTAGACAGACAGAGTGTGGAACTGTTCCGGCAAGGGACAGTCATGGATGACATGCAGGCCATGATGCAACGTCTGATGTTGCATTTCCCGCACGATCCCCCGCCTCCTCCACAACAGTGATCACTGTAAGTCCCCTTCGTGTTTGAATTTAAACATTGGGGTCAATGTTTAGTTCAAGTATGGGGGGGGGGGGGGGGGGTTCTCCTTTCATGTTTTTATTTTCTTTTAGTTTGTTTTGTTTTTGTTATGTTATCATTATATTAGTATGTTTGTTTGTTTTGTTTGTTTTCTGTTCTTTTGGGACCTACTGTGTGTACAAGGTGATGAGAAACAGTTGGACGAGCCCGGGATCAATGGTAGTGGATGAATGACACCCCTCAAACTTAGGCTGATAAGGCACCCCAGAAGTTGATGCAACCTTGAGAAAAGAAGTCAGACACAATTTGGGGACACCGGACCAAGAGAGCGGTATGGAAAGACCAAGTCAGAAAGAGCCACATAACACGAGGAAACTTCAGAGCTTGCAAGCTAACCAACATGGTGAGATCACAAAAAGCCAAATACGAAATATCAACATGAGAGTTCAGCCAGGTATGACTTTATCATTCTGATTTTGCGTATGTCCTGTTGACACGCCACAGCATGACAACACACACTGAGGCAAGTTGTTTGTTTAGCCAGGGCCTTTCTAACCATCCCTATATGTATGTTTCCCTTCGTAAACCCCGTTGAGCCTTAGCCATTTTATTCATCGAAAACCCCATGTTAACTTTTAAGCATTATTCATCATAAATCCCCTGTTAACTTTTAATCATTCATTTCCTTTTGTGTCATAACTCGGTATGATTGTGTGAATTGCAAGATGTGCAATAAAACTAAGTTTGGGGTGGAAATCTTGAAAGAGAAGGCAAGTGCATAATAAGAGATCATACAAAAAGAAAAATAGTATGTATTTTCTTTTAAAAAAAAGAAAGAAAAAAAAAGAGAAAAATGCACTTGCCGAGACTTAAGACTCTAACAACATATGAAATGCTCGGAAAATTCGAGTAGGAAAAGAGTCAAAAGAGTGAAATTAACCCCCAGAGTATACGTGATGCACGAGAAAAAAAATCACACAACATGACTACCGAGTTCAAAACCCTTTGTTATCCAATTTTTTTTGTTTATCCCACCGTACCCAAGCCCCGTTACAACCTAAAAAGACCTCAAAAAGTGTGCGAAATCTGCTGTGGTAGTGACATTAGAATGTATTCAAAGTTAAGAGTTTGGTATTGCATACTGTGCTGTGAGTGTACACACCTAACCCTGAGAGATATTGTGAGTGTGTGAAAAGCTTGCAGGTGAAGAGGTTTCTGATGTGGAAATGTGGTAAACTGCCTGAATCGGAGAGACCTGAAACTCGATTGGAAAGGAAGAACACAAATGGTGAAAGACTAGGTTGCATTGTGGAAAATGAATTCGGGGGTGACCTTTGTTTGGACTCAATACATCACTTGAGGACAAGCAATGAGACAAGTTTGGGGTTGTGATCGGTCACCATTTCCATTGAATTCCCGCCGTTAATCCGACATATTGTCATCACTTTGGTAAGATTTATGTTTGTTTTTAGTTACTTTTGAGTCATTTATCATGTTTTGTTGGTTTGGTATCGCATTGCATTCGATTACAAGTTTATGTCAAAAAGATCTCGTTTATGCTTCGTTTGGTAGTGTCATTGTTACAGGCCATTGCACAGGTTTAAAAGTAAGAATGGTGAAGTTATGGACACTCTGAAAGGCAAAAATATGAAGAAACAGCAGGTCAACACGGGCACCCGTGTGCCACAACACTGCCCGTGTTATTGATCAGGCAGAGCAAAAGAGGAGAAGAAAAACAGAGATCAACACGGGCACCCGTGTGTCACCACACGGCCGTGTTGATTAAAACAGTGTATCAACATGGGCACCCGTGTGGGGGAACACGGCCTGTGTTGTTGCCTCTGTAGCTTGTGCTGAAAATAATTAATTATGGAGAACAGCACGGCCACCCGTGTGGTGACACACGGCCGTGTTGATTGGACGTAGCTTGGAAAACCTAATTTTTGCTTTGTGAACCGATTCTGCTCATTAAGGGTAGTTTGGACCTTTTGCTTGGAAGAGATGCATCTGAAGCTATAAGAAAGCTTGGAAGAGAAAGAAGAAGGGACCTTTGGAGAGACGAAAGAAAACATTGCATTTGAGAAGATAGCGAATACGAAGGATTTGAAGACGGCGAGATTCAAGGGCATCCACCATTGAAGATCAAACTCTCCTAATTCTTTGTAATGTCTAATCTTTACATTATGAGTTCTTTAAGTACTATGAGAGGCTAAAACCCCTGATGCCAGGGGGGTGGTCCTGATGTTATCGCATGCTATGAATTTGAACCAATGATTTCTTGATTACTATGTTACGTATTTCAATTCAATTGTGTGATGTTATTATGCTTTTGTATCGGACAAATACAAATTGATCTATGACTTCCAATGACAGGATTGTGATTGTTAGGGTTTTCACACAATTGGGTTTATGAATGCATCATCTAGGACTAGTAACTTTCATAAATCACTGTAAACCTTGATATTTTGTATGATTAAAACCAATGATTAATTGAATGGACATTTGAGTAAGAATTGGTAGTTTAATAGTTTCTTCCTTAAGGACTTAAGTAAGAACATTCTGAGGTTAGGTGATTGAATGTTTCATATGTATTAAGGAAATCTTGACTAAATTCATAACCGGTCAACTCAACCACTCACCCTAGCATCTTTTATCTTAATCAATTATTTTTACTCTTTGTGTGTTTACTATTATAAATTCCCAAACAACCCAACCATTATCTTTTTGTTCTGATAGAATCAAATTAAAATAAGTATTTCCTACGCAATCCTTGAGATCGATACTTGGAAATAAAACTCCTTATTACTACATCGGTAAAAATAGTACACTTGCTATTTTTCCGATCACCAAGTGACCCCACTTTTCACTGTTATAACACTGCGCACTTTTTTCTCTTTGTATTTCTGATAGGAGTTTCCTTCTCCTTTTTTCGAGGATTCAGAAGCCCTATCATCGACCTTATGCTTTTGAGGGTTAAACTAAGACTTCTTGCTTTGAGTCTTATCTCCTTTTCCCTTGAGTTTTTTGGAACCACCATGCTTCTTCCAAGCCTGAGCATGTAGTGCTTGTATCAAATATTGAACCTCTTTCCTTTCGACAATCCTAATCTCATGCGCCTCCAACGAACCAACCAAATCTTCCAGTTTCAAGGTTTCAAGATTGTTGGATTCTTGAATAGATACATATCATGATCAAAGTGATAGGTAAACGTGCACATTACCTTCTCAACTATCATCCTAACAGTTAGGGTTTCACCACAACACTTCATGAGATGGACGAGATTATGCACCTTCGACACATAGCCTGCAATCTTTTCATCTTTTCCCACTACAATAATTCATACTATCATCGCAAAGTCATCAATTTGAGGACTTTGAATTTCTCACCTCTTTCGTATTACTTGACAAGATTATCCCATGCCTCATTTGCAGATTCAGCATGAGAGATCTTGTTGGAATTCTCGGAACCTAACGCCGATTTAATGCAATACAGGACCTTGCAATCTTTCTTCTCCGCCTCCTTGTTCGCGACTCTCTAAGCATCGTTTGCATCATCAGTAAGCTCGGGGACGCCATTTGTAACCACTTCTAGGGTTTCATAAAATCCTAACAAGGACTTCATCTATTTGCTCCATCGATTCTAATTTTTGCCGTAAAAAATTGGAAGAGGACTCAGAATGCCATTAGTATCATTCATCTTTGCAACGATGGATTAACAACCCATGATCTTGGAAACATGATCACCAACGTGTGATTCTTGAAAACATGATCAAGAATATAATTGAAGCTCTAGATACCAATTTGTTAGTGCGTGAGACACTTTTAGTGTGTGTGTGTGTATATATATATATATATATATATATATATATATATATATATAGAGAGAGAGAGAGAGAGAGAGAGAGAGAGAGAGAGAGAGAGAGAGAGAGAGAGAGAGAGAGAGAGAGAGAACCTCTTTCTCAACTATCATCCTAACAGTTAGGGTTTCACCACAACACTTCATGAGATGGACGAGATTCTGCACCTTCGACACATAGCCTGCAATTTTTTCATCTTCTCCCATTTGCAACAATTCATACTACCGTCGCAAAGTCATCAATTTGAGGACTTTGAATTTCTCACCTCCTTCATATTACTTGACAAGATTATCCTATGCCTCATTTGCTGATTCAGCATGAGAGATCTTGTTGAAATTCTCGGAACCTAACGCCGATTTAATGCAATATGGGGCCTTGCAATCTTTCTTCTCCGCCTCCTTGTTCGCGACTCTCTAAGCATCGTTTGCATCATCAGTAAGCTCGGGGACGCCATTTGTAACCACTTCTAGGGTTTCATAAAATCCTAACAAGGACTTCATCTATTTGCTCCATCCGTTCCAATTTTTGCCGTCAAAAATTGGAAGAGGACTCAGAATGCCATTAGTATCATTCATCTTTGCAGTGATGGATTAACAACCCATGATCTTGGAAACACGATCACCAACGTGTGATTCTTGAAAACATGATCAAGAATATAATTGAAGCTCTAGATACCAATTTGTTAGTGCGTGATACACTTTTAGTGAATATATATATATATATATATATATATATATATATATATATATATATATATATATATATATATATATATATATATATATATATATATATATATATAGAGAGAGAGAGAGAGAGAGAGAGAGAGAGAGAGAAGAATAAGGATTGTTATTATTGAATTATGATCGCACTACAAAACTTAATTACAAAATATCTATTTATATACAACTAAGTGACTTGACTACTAAGTACCAAACCCTTTCCTAACTAACTTTGAGTTTGGGCCAAACACAACTTGGATTATATTACTTATATCTCAAAAAGAAGTACGAGTTGAACACTCAACTTAAACCAAAGACTATTTATTGGATCGGGTATTGGATTTAATCATATTAGACAAAATCCAACCCGCAAACACGTCTAATATTTATGATTATTTATTAATTTTTTTAATATTTATAAAATTATTTTTATTTTATAAAACTTTCCATTTTTTAATGGTAATAATGATTATTTAATATAAGTAATTAAAAAAAGAGTTTAAAAAATGTGAAGAGAGAAGTTACATAGTTACATAATTAAATAGAAATTATATTAATATAATATAAATTTAAAATAATATAAGTTTGATATTTTTTATGATACCTATAATTTTTTAATAAGATAAATTTCATTTTAAAAAATTAAAATTTTAAAAGATAAGATTTAAAGATAGTGCACTGACAATATAAAATAATATTATACATACAATTAATCAAAATCGTTATATTTGTGATGTTATATTCGAATTTTAAAAATAAACACGTGATTTAGTGGAATACTATTCCCTCATTAAATAATAGTACATATTTCATTTTCTCGAAAAGTTATAAGATTTTCTTTTTTTTTCCTATACAAAAGTTATAATATGTTTTTATCTGAAAAATGATGATGTTACCTTTACTTTTTTTAAAATATAATTTAATTAAAAATTATTATTATTATTTTCTTAAAAACTAACAAAAAAACATTATTTTTAAAATTCTCCAATTAGAGAAAAAAATTATTTTATGTAAATCACAAAATTTATGGATATAAAAACATTGACAATATAATCATTTGAACATTAACTATTGAAAAAACAATAAGGTTAAAAAAGATAATTTGTGTTTGGAAATATCTAATGAAGATTTAAAACCAAAAAACAAAGACAAACAAAATGAAAGTAAGAATATGACGATAACAAAGAAATAAATATAAGAAAAAAGTAAAAATGAAAATAAGAACATGTAGTTTTAATTTCTTTATCAAAAATTTTACCAACCAAATATATTTTTGAGATGCTTCAACATGTACCTACAAAAAAACATAACCTAAAATTATAAATTAACCAAAAAAAATCAGAAAACAAAGACAAATTACAATAAATAATAATAATAATAATAATAATAATAATAATAATATGGTAATAATAATAATAATAATAATAATAATAATAAAATGGTAATAATAATAATAATAATAATAATAATAATAATAATAATAAAAATAAATAATAATAATAATGAGGTAACATGGTAGAAGAATCCCTTAATTATATTTCATTCATGTGATTTAATTCTTGAAAAACAAAAAACATAAAATGATTTAAACTATTATAAAAGTAAAATTTAGTAAGATATGAAATTGCAAGGGGGGAATAAAAACAATAAAGAGAACAATGAAGGAGAACTAACTTTTAAAAACAATAAGAATGTGTTTGGATTAGATAATTTAGAATTCTAATTAAAGTTATTTTGTTTGAATAGAGTATTAAATATTCAATGAAAAATTTGTGTGGTCATTTTTATAAATTTCAAAAAAAAATGAGGCTAAATTAAAATTTAAAAATAAAGATCAATTTGCAATTTTAAAAAACTTTAAGGACTAATTTGTAGCTTTTGAAAATTATTAAGGATCAATTTGCATTTTTTAAAGTATTATGGGTCAATTTTCAAAATTTGAAAACTATTAGGACTAACTTGCAAATTTTACAATAATAATAATAACCAAATTGACATTCACATCCTATGGATGCTACAGAGAAATTTCAAATTGATTGATTTTAGGTATCATTTCAAAATCAGTAAATTTAACTTAAATAAAATATTCTATAAATTTTTATCATTTTTTAACAATTCAATACTCTATAAATTTAACAATTTAAATTTTCATCATTTTAATAGCTGCCAAATTGACATTAAATTTAACTTAGACAAAATGTTTTATAAATATTTATTATTTTATTTAAATTATTTTAAATTCCTATATTACATTATTACCTCATTAAAATGAGTTATTCAAACTCTAAAGAATAAATAAAACATGAGTGTAGAATGAAATAGGACATAACCAGAGTTATTTGTTTCTTTAAAAATTTAGAAAAAATGGCACGGTTAGAATAGAAAAGAAAAGATGGTAGTGGATAAATTAAATGAACATTAATAAGCATTTTAAAACTAAATTAATGGGAGTTAATCGATTAACGGGTTGAAGAGGTTATTTTAGTGGACTAAATATTAATAATAGATATAATTTAGTGAGAGTTAATAGAATTACTCGAATCGTGTAAGTGAAAGAAGTTGATTTTTTTTAAAGAAAAAAATATATGTATTTACCGTGTAAAATAATTTTTAAATTGTCAACTATTTTATCAAATTATATTAAAATATTTAAATTAATTGTATGATATGTTTGAATGGTCAATTTCGATTAAATGAAAATGTAAAATTAATGTATTATTTTTAATTTTTTTTTAACGTGACTACTATTTATTTTTATTTGTTTTATTAGTTATTTAAAATTTAAATTTATTATTATTATTATTATTATTATCTTCTTTTTTTATAAATTTTGACGGGAAAATTTAGTAAGAAAATTTATAAGAATTATAATTTGGGTTCCTTCAACATTTTTTTTCAATTATCTCTTTCACATTTGTATCTCTATCTCTCTCTTTATATCATTTTGTCTATCTATTTTTATTAATTCTCTCCGTCTCATTACATGTGACATTTGATTAAGGACGTCGATAAAGCCACATGACAACAAACATTGTGGAATCTATGAACGACGTCTTTAAAGGCACTAGAAACATATCCATCAATGTGTTAGTGAGAGCAACCTATTATAGGCTGGGATCGTTATTCGCTACCAGAGGTAAAAAATGGAGCGCGATATTAGAATCACCGCAATTATTCAGTGAAAATTACATAAAATTTATGAAGGAAGAAACTATTAAAGCGACCTAACATCGCATCGCGTCAGAGGATTTGACCATCATGACTATAACTTCATTGTTGATGAGACAAAGGATCACAACGAGGGCCGACCAATGGGATACTACCAGGTAGAAATTCATAAAATTTGGTGCGATTGTGGAAAGTTTCAAACCTTTTGTATGTCTTGTTCCCATGTCATTGTGACATGTTCCAGTGTTCGTCAAGACCCATTCTTGTAACTATCAAACATTTACAAGGTCGTAAACTTATTCAGTATCTACAATAATAGCTTACTAGTAGTAGCCAGTGAAGACTATTGGCCTACATATCCATGGACACAATTTACCACAATGAAAATATGAGAAGAAACAAAAAAAAGGTCGTCCCAAAAGCACACAAATTAGAACTGAAATAGATACAATTGAGAAAATGGAAAGATTGTGTGGAATATGTTGTCTTCCTAGTCACACACGAAAACATTATCCCAATCTTAGAACAAGTTCTATATAAGATTTAATGATGTCATTAAAGATTTTGTAACCTTCGAATTTAATATGGATAACAATTTTTGGTTACAAGACAACAATGCCTCAAAAACAAAAACACAAATCTAAATTAAAAAATAATTAACACTAGAAAATACTAAGAGATGACAATAATCAAAATAATATAATTTATTGCATATATTAGATCCCTAACGTCGTTGTCATGTTTAATTTGCACTCACATATGTTGCATAACATTATTGTCATATGTAACTGAGATATACGAAACAAGTCTTTCAATACTTCTAATTTTTTCCTCATCTTAAATCTCTCTGTCTAACTCATGATTCAAATTCCTTTCTAGCTGCTCTACGTTTTGGATGTTTCGAAAAAATATCATTATCGGACTTAATTCTTGGAAAGAAAATAACATACATGGATATTTTAATATATATGATGAAAAAAATGAAGAAAAGATTATAAGAGACGTAAGAGATATGCAGAAAATAAGAAAATATTACAAAAAATGTTATTTATGTAAAAAAATTAATAAATTTATTTGTTTTCATATAAAAAATAAAAAAGACGAAACAAATTTTGTATTAAAACGGGACCCACTCGAAGGCAAAGTTATCAAGACTCTCACCCTTATTTTATGTGATGCTCTCATGTATTGTGCTATATACTCTCTCTATCTCTTCTTCTGTTAGCATGTGATCTCGCTGACACACTCCTCCTTTATTTGTCGGCGCTTTCACACCCCTCCTAATCCCTTTTCTTTTTTTACTCTTCCATTTCACTCTCTTACTGCCACTGTTACTGTGTTTCTCTATTACTTGTAAATTGCTAAACAACTTCACTTTCAAGTCTCACCTCGTGACACACTGCATTATCATTTATAAATAACAACACCCACTCACCAACACCACTTTATATTCATTCATCCCAATTCACAACCATTCCAATACCCCATTTTTCTACTACTTCATTACAACACAAAAATGGCATTCACCGAATCAAATTTTCTCAGCCTCTTCATTCTTCTTCTGGTTATTCTAGCAAGAACCACCGCCGCACATGATTACGCAGACGCATTATCAAAATCAATCCTCTTCTTCGAAGGCCAACGATCGGGATTCTTACCGTCCGACCAGAGACAAAAATGGCGTGCAAACTCCGGTCTCAGTGATGGATGGACTTACAACGTTGATCTCACCGGCGGTTACTACGACGCCGGCGATAACATCAAATTCGGTTTTCCGATGGCGTTTACAACTACAATGTTATCCTGGAGTGTGATTGAATTCGGAGATAACATGCCTCCGAATGAACTCAGAAACGCTTTAGTCGCAATTCGTTGGAGTACTGATTATTTGCTTAAGACTGTTTCTCAGCCTAACCGCATTTTCGTTCAGGTACGGTTACTCACAGTCACGGACGGTTACACTTTTCATTGCTACAAACTTTTATATTTTGTTTAAATAAACTATTTATTGTTTTTATATTAATTCATTTGTTTTTTTTAATAAAATTAATGTTGAATGGACCACTTTCTATCTTGAAGTCCGTGATTTTCATCGGCTTTGCAACTGTTGTTCATAATAAATTTAAATTTTCGTTTCTTTACCATTTTAGATCACCCACGCGCCTAACAAATTAGTGTTACTCACCTTCCATTTTTATTAAATTAATAATTTTTTATATTTTTTTATTAAAAAAATTTAGATTAATTTTTTATTCGTAGACAAAGTTATATCCAGATTTTAAATAATTTGTGGTGTTTTCCGATTTTGATTGGTATATGTGTTGCGACTGTGATTCTAATGGTTCACTTTGCGGTTTGAATTGACATCGTTGATTTTACTATTAGGTGGGTGATCCAAATACAGACCACCTCTGTTGGGAGAGACCGGAGGACATGGACACGAGCAGGATTGTGTATGCTGTTGATGCACCTAATCCAGCTTCTGATGTCGCCGGAGAAACCGCTGCTGCGCTTGCTGCTGCTTCCGTGGCGTTCCGTTCATCGGATCCCGGTTATTCAGAGACATTACTTCGAAATGCTGTTAATGCTTTTCAGTTTGCAGATAGTTATAGAGGTGCTTATAGTGACAATGCTAATGTTAAGGATGCTGTTTGCCCTTTTTATTGTGATTTTGATGGATATCAGGTTAGGTTCATTTCATTTGATCTATATTACTATATTTTGGCTTTTTCCACTTTGATAAGTATACCATGATATTGCAATGTATTCACGTGATCAAAGATTCCACTACAAGTTAGTATATTATATAGCTATTACGAAACATCGACACTAACACCGACACATCGATAATAATAATTTTAAAAGTAAAAAAAATTAAACATAATCAAATTAAGCAAAATTACTTTTACACTCAATTTCTATTTATATATTAGCAATTATTACAACAGGGATGGGAAATAAAGTAGAAATAAATGAGAAATAAAACAAGTTATGAGAGAATGTGACGAAATAAGCGGTGGGTTTGGAATTTTGCTCTTTAATCTGATTTTGTGTTTTGTCATATTGGAGTATAGAATATAAAATGATGACGGCATGTAATGAAAGTCTTGGAGTAAATGCATCTTGAGAATTTTTTGCACTGTTTGAAAACTGACATGTGATTATGCTTCCATCACCATCAAATTAAATAAGAATGAAATTTGTGAAGCTACATTTTGACATGTCAATTGGTTTTGATACATTGTACTCCAGGACGAATTGTTATGGGGAGCTGCATGGTTAAGAAGAGCTACACAAGATGAAAATTTCCTAAACTACATTCAAAGCAATGGTAAAACACTTGGTGCTGAAGATAACATAAACGAGTTCGGTTGGGAAAATAAGCATGCTGGCCTCAATGTTCTTGTCTCCAAGGTCACACCTATTCCATTTCAATGAATAAAATATCTGACATTTTATTTTTAATATAAGTTGATTATTAATAGTGAATAAATTGTTATAGGAAGTACTAAACGGAAATGTAGAATCTCTTGAATCTTACAAGACTTCAGCAGAGAGTTTCCTATGCACACTGATACCCGAAACATCGAGTTCGCATATTGAGTACACTCCTGGTGGACTCATATACAGACCAGGTGGAAGCAACTTACAACATGCAACTTCAATTGCTTTCCTTGAATTAGTCTATGCAAATTACTTGTCCCGCACGTCGCAGACCATAAATTGTGGGAACGTTCAAGTTAGTGCGCAAACACTTCGGGAGCGTGCTAAGAGACAAGTTGATTACATTTTAGGTGATAATCCGTTGGGTTTGTCTTACATGGTTGGTTACGGTGATAAATATCCGCAACATATTCATCACCGCGGATCGTCTTTACCTTCGGTTAATGATCATCCTCAAAAGATTGAATGCCACGAAGGGACGATTTACTTCAACTCAACAAATCCTAATCCAAATGTTCATGTGGGAGCCATTGTGGGAGGACCTGGAGAAGATGATGTTTATGGGGATGACAGGGCTGATTTTAGAAAGTCTGAGCCAACCACATATATCAATGCACCATTTGTTGGGGTTTTAGCATATTTTGCTGCTAATCCTTAATTGGTGACTTGACTACTAGTATATAATATGAATATATTATATATATACGGATCTGAGTATCTTATTTTGTAGATAGATATATACAGGAGAAGCTAATGTGTCTCTCATCTTGAGAAAACCAAGAAGGAAGAGGCTTTCTTGTTGGCTGGATAATACTTAATAGGAATGTCACAGAATTTGAAGTGTCACAAAATATGTGACTTTTTTTCATTGGAGGATGAAAAACAAGAACTTATTTGTAATGTGTTTTTTTTCTTCAATTTGACAAGAATTGAGTAAGATTGTCATGTTGTAGTTGTTTGTTAATTATCTCAAGTTAGCAATGAAGCTTTTTGTTTTGATTATGCTTATAATATGCATACTCTTTTTTTTTCATTTGGCAAAAACACATATTATAAATGCACAATTTCTGGTGCAGTTGGAGGGTGATTGATGAGTATTTGAGCTACCACAACAATACCAATCTGTATTAATTGGTCTCATGAATTCAAGCACCTTATTGATCCGTATTTCTAGTTGTACCAACAAGATTTGCCTTAGCAACCCATGCGAATATTATTAATTTTGTGGCTTTAAGAAAGGAAACTGATGTTTCACGGGAATGGAACACTGATGGGGCCTAATTAGGTAGTTTGCTAGATCAAGCTTTAAGGCTGTGGCCCTCTAGGCCAGCATTCATGAATTTTGCAATAGAATAGGATCCCTATGGAAAATTTGCCCTTAAAAATTCTTAATTTCATGTAGTAAACATGAGTTTATGTATTTAACTTGGTATCTCAACGTGTAATTGAGAAGACTAATTCGGAGTATTATGGGTCAACATTTGGAGAATGAATACGTGAACATTCATTGTTGAAAAAATTACTAATAATATTCGTTCACGCAAGTGGCTAATTCCTCTCATACATGCCATAAAAAGTCACACAACACGTAACTTATCTATGTCTTCTTTCACTGTTGAGTCCCTTTTATGCTTGTTTCTTGGTGACTGGATCCTAGACAAAAGCTTTAATTATCATTACTCACCATAATGAATATTCACATCATTAATCTAGTCCATAAACAACAATCAATGCACTCGAAAACATGTTTGGGTGCATTGATGTCATATAATAATGATCCATAAATGCTTGTTTGTTGACGACTTGCCTAAGGCGGCCTTTGGCTCGCCAAATCTCCTTATTAGGGCTATTTAATTCTCGGTCATGGTCATATTCTAACCATCGCAATTTTTCAGGATGTACACAACCCCCAAACATGAAGCCCAAATGGGACTAGGTGCTTAAGGATAAAGTCATTATGACAATCCAACCATCACAATATCCCAGGATGTACATAGTCCCCAAGTACGAGACCCAATGGAGCAAGATGCTTAAGGAGAAAGTCATATGGACAACCTGACCATTGCACAGGGGCGAAGACTCCAAATCCAACTATCGTAATTTTTCGGGATATACGCAACCCCTCAAACATGAGGCTAAATGGGGCGAGATGCTTAAGGAGAAAGCTGTTTGGGCAATCTGACCAATGCACATGGGCGCGGATTATACGAGATCACGTTATTGTACACAACCTCCCAAGCACGAGGCCTAACGAAGCGAGATGCTTAAAGAGAAAATCATCTAGGGCACAGATTATACGAGATCATGTTATTGTTTAAATTTGTCTTGTCTGATTTTCTGTCCGTCTATAAACTCATGGTCTTTTACGTTTCACAAAGTAACTTAATGCTTATTGATTTCTTTTTATTGGGACTCATGACACACATATTTTCATCATTAGACTTATTCAGTAAGCTTTCTAGCTTCTAATTATAAGGCACTTTATATGCCTAACGGGTTTTTAAATAGTGATTCTTCTTTTGAAACCCTTGATTATCTCTTTCCAAACACTTTTACCATTAGTTTCCTTTCCCTGCACACCATACTTTCGCTTACATGTTTTTGTGTGCCCACTTCCACGACCTAAAACTCTTTTAACTTCTCCAAGCTTTCCTTCTTTCTCCTGTCATACTCCAATTTTTTCGGGCATTTTAAAAGTTCATGTATCCAACTTTATTTTGTTTTTATTAGAATAAAATTTCGGTTTTACAGGCAGATCGATTAAATCAATTTCTTAACCATGCATAAAATCAGTGAATAATTTTTCAGGTTTTGACCTGCAATTGTCTATTTTATTGATCTATAGTACGCGTAATTTAATCTGGTGTGTTCGTTTTATTTTTTTCGCATATTCATGCAGTTGCATTTTGATTTGTCTGTGCCTTTTCAAATAAGTATTTTTACTACGACATTTAATCTGCGATTGTCTATTTTACTAAAATTTATTTTGCATAACTTATTTTAATACGTTCATTTTATTGTTTTTTGCATTTTCGCGCCCAATTTTTATTCGTTTTGATTCCTTTTATTTTTGTTTTTTAATCAAAATATAAAAAAAATAGGGATAAATAATTAATCAATTTGATTTTTATTGTATTTATTAAAATATATTTGAATTTTTATTTTAAACTCATTTTTTTAATCATTTTGGACCCAAGATAATTGTGGAAATGCATTATTTTTTAAGCCCTAATTCTCTTTTTATATATACTGACATGATCGACCAATGTTAAAAGATCAAACAACGCAAAAAAAAAGGATCCATTTCAATTCAAATGAAAAAAAAAAGATAGAAAAAGAAGAAATGTGAAACTCAGAAGGAGGTTTTGACTTATTCCTTAAAACCATCTCCCTCCCCCTATCATCGCTTCAAAAACGCAGACTTGCCACCACCTTGATTCCATTTTTTCACACAACCAAAATATGTCACCCTATACATCATCTGCCTCCTTATACGTACACATCATACCCTCATTCACGATAACCTTTCTTCATACTCCATAACAAACCTCAACACCCTTGGATCCGCTCTTCAACTCCCCCATGTAACCTTCTTCCCATCCCTCACTTCATAACACTCACAAGCCATCTTCATAACCTCTAATTTAACCTCTCAACATATAACAATACTTCCATCTTTCTCACCAACATTAAACTCCCTCACACTGAGCACAACCACCTTAACTCCTCCCTCAAACCACTATGTTACTATCCACATGCAAACCTACACACAAATTCACGACCTCCACCTAAAACCACCTCCACTACAAACCTTCGGCTGGGCACCGTGCTTCACCCAACCACCCTCGGTCTGTACAACTCAATCCACCACCTTCATGTAAAATGACCACCGTGAGACTCCACATGTAAAAACCTCATTGTACCACTCCTTCTCCAACAACCTAACTCCTCCACTCAGCCACCCTTCGAACACGCACAACTATCTGGATCCAACACACAAACCTTCATTATTCCATCCACTACTAGCTCACGCAAACTGTACACCACATCAAACACAACCCCTTACACCACTGTGGAAAACACAACTTACTACCATCATCTCTCACCTTGACTCCATCTTCTTTTCACCACAAAAACATACAGCAGCTCACACTTTCCAGCAAACACGTCAAACACCATAGCCAACAACATCAAAATAATGCACATACTCCATACACATCACAAATCCACCACCGTATTTCGTCCATACCAAACAACAATAACCAACCACCTCTTTGTTTGACTCGCACTACCAAACCATCGGTAAAGTCGGCTCATTCTGGTCACCAATGTGTCAACAACAACAACAACAACACTGAAGTCGACGACACAACGACAATAAACTATTATGTTTCAGTTGGTATTTCATTGTTTCTTTTTATTGTGATTCTTCTTATTCCTCCGTCATTTGATATTTGAAGTACTCGTGGCTTAAATATGTTTGTATTTTTGGTCTGGTTGGTTTTGCACTATGATTACGTTCAGACTATTTTGATGTAAATATTGTAAATATTGTTGGTTGGTGATGTGTTTGTTGTTTGTTATTCATGTGTTGTGTTTAAATCAAAGCGATCTGCATGTTCAACATAATTTAAGTGTTGTTACTCTGCCAAATTTTTATTTGATATATTGATGTAACATGTTGATGCGTATACGTGTTGTTTGATTGTGTTCGACGTTATGTTTCGCATTATTCATTGCATGACGTTACAACTCGCGTATTTTATGTATTTTTAATTTGATTATGATGATTGCATTAAGTCTTACTAATTTGCTGGATTTTTCTTGCATTTACATGTGGCATTTGCAATTTGTTGTTGTTATGTTGTGTTATATCATTTCATTGCGTCCCGTACGATACATTGTGTTACGTACGTTAAGTTTCATTTTGTTACGATCTTGTTTCTTTGCGTTATGTTTCATTCGTATTTCGATTCATTTGCGATGATCGCGCTTCGCGTTAGCAATCTGTTTTTTTATTTGTGTTGGCATGTGACGTTTCAACGTCATTACGTTTAATCGGAATTACGAAAGAATTCTTGGTTGTACGAAATAATTTATGACCTTACGATAGAAATTACGGCCTTACGGAAGAATTCATAGCAATACGAAAGAATTTGTAGCAATACGAGAGAATTTATGGCCATACAAAATAATTGTGGCCTTACGAAAGAATTTGCGGCCTTACGAAAGAATTTATGGCCATACGAAAGAATTTGTGAGCTCGTGTTATCAATACACGACAGGTTTGGACCAAGTTCATGACCAGGTCCGAACCAGGTCCATTTTGCAACATCGTGTTACAATTCGTGCACACTATTTCAATTCACATCTTTACGATTTTACTCTCGTGTGTCAACACTTTTCTATTATTTTGCACGAATTTTCTTCGAACCTTTTTTCATAACTTGATTAAATCTTTTTCTCAATAAAATCGGTTGAAAAAGAAATGAGTGATGTACATCCTTCAACTTTTCGAATAAGTGAGTGAGTGGCAAACGCCATATCGCTCAAACTCTCATCTTCCGAATAAAACACTCTAATCAAACATGGATGAAAAAGGAATGGGGGATGTACATCCTTCTGCTCCTCAAATAAGCAAGTGGGATACGCATGCCTCGCTGCAGCGAAACATTCGTGATTTGCCAATAATTTTCAAACTCTCAAACTCGGACGAAAAAGGGAATGGAAGGCACATGTCTCGCTGCTCCTTGAATAAATGAATAGTTAGATGATGACAGTCTGTCATTGCATGAATTTAGTCGAAGAATCATATCAAAACAAGTGAAAGATAAGCTAAAATGAAGAAGAAAGACCAAAGAATGAGAAAAAATAGTTAAGTGTTAAGATTGGGGACTTAGTGAAAATTTGGGTGAAAAGGGGAGCAAAAGAGTGCAACTTTCGGGAAAAACCACATGCATCATCGCTCAGCATGGCGCACGCGATGAGGCTATAACGTGTATGATGATCCTTTTTTCTAGGCTTTTTCTAACGCATTTGATCCATTATAAGCTCTTTTTAAGAGGAGTTTTTGCATTTTGATAGGTGTTACGAATTTTAGAGAGCAAAACATGATTTCGAGAGTATCAAAGGAGATTTTTAGGGTATTTGAAGTCATTGGAGGCTTTTACTTCAAGGAAATTCATATGTTATTTTCATCTATCGATTATGGTATTGTAATCTGAATTATGAGTAGCTAAACTCCTCTAGGTTAGGTTGTGTTGTGATGAACTTATTTAAATATTGTTGGGTAATATGTTGATTTAACTTTGTATGAACCTTTTGATTTATAATGATATTCAATTGCTTATTATTCTTAATACTCTTTATGTGAGATACTATTTTAAATTGATTTTGGGCGCATAGGGAATACTGACCCTTACCCTATGTGTTAGACATATGGAAATTGTTGTACTTATGCTAGTTGAATAGGAATGGAGACCCTGAGTAGTGACATGAGGAATTAACGTTATGTGCATAGCCGAATCCTGCTTACGCTGGCCGACTAGGAATATGAAGCTTTGAGTAGTGCTTAGTGAGTTATTTCGTGAGGGATCGGTTATAACAATTTTGTTAATTCGCCGCGGGGTTATAGTGATAAAGCCATTCATACAGTGCACACATTTTTTCTTGTTAGAAGGCAGTCCTTGTGGATTCGATCTTTTTATTACTGCGACACTATCGGTACACTTGTCGAGAAGTCATCAAGTTTTTGGCGTTGTTGCCAGGGACTATTGATATCTCGACAAGGCGACGTTTGTGCAACATTTTATTTTTAGTCTTTTTGATTTTTGATTTTATTTTATTAATAATCATAGTGCTACTGAGATATTTCATGTTTGTATATGCGCAACTCATGATCGGCGTTGACACTATTTGATCCAGAAATTGAAAGGACCGCACATGCTATCAAGATGGCACTTAGGGAAGCAAATACAGCTCAATGGATCTTAGTCGAAGATCAACCTCTCATTTCTTCTAACTCTGAAGAAGAAGTCACTATGAGAGCTATACCACCCCAAACTATGAAGGATTACTGTAAATGAACCGATGAAGGACAAGTTTCGAGAGGGGTTGTACCGGAAGACCCTGCTAACTTTGATATTAAGAATTTTGTGCTTTCAGGTTTACGTGACAACTCGTTCGACAGGAACACGATTAGAGACACATGGTAGCATCTTGCACGCTTCTACGAAACAACTTCAATGTGCAAACCAACATATGTCACTGAATACCAGATTAAATTGAGGTTGTTTGGGTTCTCATTAACTAGAATATGAAAGTCATACAATTGCTTCCAAGAACTTATTAAAGAGTTGAAGGTGCAAAAGGAATCATACACAATGTTATACGGGAAAAAGGCCATTTCGATGCAATTCATGAATCTCTTATTTTTTGTGTTAGTGGTCCGACACCGGAAGAAAAGTGTACGCGCTTCCCTTAAATGACTCATATTATAGAAAGTGCATATAATATGGCCTGTGTTAATTTAACAAGATAGAACTTCTCGAAAACATTGTTTCCACTTCAGAATGACCCACCTCAAAAGTTCATTACGACTCATTATTTGTATTGAATGGCTTTTAAAATCACTATTTTTGTTCAAGTTTAATTGAAGCCAAGATGTCATATACCACAAACATCAACATAATGGACATATCATTTCACAAAAAAACTAAAACTTGGTTGGATTACTTTTTAGATATGATGCAAGAATCCACCAAGTTGAGCAAGATTGAAAGAGAATCAAATAAGCAAAAGTTAAAGACAGAACCATCCATTGATATAGATTTAGGTGGGGACACATGCTTTGGTTCATTTTAGTTTTTATCTAAAATGTATTTAAACTGTGACACATGTTTTATATGCAATGTTAGATTGATATTAACGATGTAAACTGTGTACATTTGCATACATTTTAATGTATATTTCAGTTTTCTATTTTTTTTTTGTCTTTTTGTGTTTCAAAATAGGTTATGTTTCTACAATAGGTTATATGTGAACAATGTGAGGTGAATCTGGAATTACATTTCTAGACGCATCCTATTTTTTTAAAAATATTCACGTGGGTTTATTCAAAACTACATTTCGTATACGCCCTGATTTATTAAACGAAACAAGGTGTATCCGGAAGTACATCTACGGGATATCCTTTAAGACATGATTAGGTTTCTAAGCTCCATATTGATCTAATACTTGTATAAATACGACTACCCCTCATCTTGTTATCAACACAAACATAAACATGCGAAGTGTCTCAATATTCATATCCCACTTTTGTCTACTTCAAAGGAGAGAAGTACCCTTTTGAATTTAGGTTCACAGAGATCACTAGTGTTTTTTTTATCTAAAATCTATACTAGAGAATATGTACCTAGACAATCGAAGATTTTTCAAACTCTATTATCGTTCACCCTCGATTGATAACGAATGGAAGATACAATTCAGTAAGTTTGGGCTAAAGACAAATGAAGATTTAACTGTTATGTGGAGTATATTTCACTGTTACGAAACAAAATGTCTAATCGAGATGGACGTGGAGATGTCGAGATCGACTGAAGATATTCTAAAGATGTTAAAACGTGATACTTGATCATGAAATGTATTGTTAGATTTACGTTAACGATTATTTATGTAATGTTACATTTTTAATATATGTCATAATAATGATAGCGGTTAATTTATGTTACAGTTTTTTGCATTTGTTTCTAGTTTTTTAAGAATAGCAATTTCAGAAAACTACAATTTCAGATTTTTTTTCCTGAGGTTTTGGTGCGTTTAGAAATACATTTTTGAATTTTAAAGGCAATTGTGTTTTTTCGCAAGATGCATGAGCACTCCTAAGGGTATGAGAATTAATTACCTTTAAAAATTAGGAGTTACTAATCCCACCATAAGTGGTGGAAAAGTACCATATGAAAATCTAAAAATGTTTTTCAGATTCCAAAGATGTGTTTTCGGACGCACTCAAAATATAATAAATACATGCGCAAATGAACCACACATTTACTTTGTAAAAAAAAGTCCAAAAATATATTTCTAAAAAAATTGTGTTCATTACTGTAATACTTTTTGAAACTATTATCTAATTGTTGGAGGCACTCTTTCAAACGTTGGAATAAGTGGACAAACTCTTAGACATAGACCTCAAATTAATAATATTTCTGGTTGAAAGTTATTAGAGGTACTACTCAAACAAAATCTAAGGGTTGATTTGTAAGTTGTAAATGCGCCTAAGAGGGGGGGGGGGGGGGGGGGGTGAATTAGGTGGTAAAAAAAAATTCTTCGATCTAGTTTCCGGTTTTGGGTTATTTGTTTAAGTGCGGAAAATTAAAATGCGGAAAGTAAACGACACCGGAAATTATAGTGGTTCCCTTCACAATCCGAAGGTACATCCACTCCCCTTTCACACGAAAGAGAATTCACTATAGTTAGAATATGGTACAGCCTATTCACACAAACGGTGATGCCTACTATCTAACCTATAGACAAACAAGTGTATGAAGAACAATCCTCTTCAACACCAACCCTTGTGTCCAACAATCCTGGATCACAAGTCAAACAGAAATAATTCTATGAATGATTTTAACAAAGATGTAGTGTTATCAATCTTCTCTTGATTGATCTTCTCCTTAGATAAATAAGTCACTCAAAAGATAATATGCAAGTGTTCAACAATAGAATGAGATGACAATTTTTATTATGAACACTTTCAAAAATTTATGGAAGGAAAAATATGAGAGAGTGATTATTTGAAGTTTGTATGAAAATTCTTGGAGGTGAAAATTCATTTTGAAAATTTAATAATTTATATTGCCAAAACACCTTTTCAAAGAGGTATCAATTCCCTCATGAACATTGATGAAAAGATATAATTTTTCAAAAACATTTTTTGCTGTAACGAACAGTGTTAACCGGTTAACCATATGGGTTAACCGGTTAACGCATGCAAACGTTAACAAAGAATTTGAAAAACTGGGCTGTTAACCGGTTAACCCATATGGTTAACCGGTTAACACTGTTGAAATGCAGAAAAATACTTAAAAATAAATTGTCTTGCATTTCAAGGTGTTAACAAATGGTTATGTTAAAAGATGCAAATGCAGATCATGATTGTTGAACACTTGTATACTAATCTAAGAGTGAGTTAGATATACCTAAGAAGCGAATCAACAATCTTGCAAACGGTTGTCTTGAAAATGAAGCTTGATCAAATGCATATGCGGCTTTGAATACTTGATGCTTGAAATATCTTTGTAGCTCTTCTCTTTTTGCAGTGATACAAGTTGTCTTCATCAAAATACTTCTTGGATTGAAGCTTGCTTCTACAATCTCCCCCTTTTTGATGATGACAACCACTTTGAGATAGATGCATGAAAGTGAAGTTTCTCTAAGTTTGATTCTCCCCCTAAGTTTAAGAACTCCCCCTAAATGAGAGGCATACAACAATTCTGCATAGAAAAACCATTAGAGAAACAAGTCTTCTCCCCCTTTGTCATTAGCAAAAAGGAAGAGACTTATGAAAGAGGAAAAGCATACAAGTAAACATACATTTTGCGATTATCAGATGAACATTGAATCACAAAGTATGACAGAATAAAATGGATTAAAAGTTAAGTGTTTGGTAAACAAAACAAGCATAAACATAGTTTAACAACAAAAACACTAGAACAACATATAACAGAAAACATAAACAAAGAAAAAACATAGTGCTTTATTCTTCTTCCGAACCGGCCTCATCCTCCTCGCCATCCGCTTCACTACCGTCATCACCTTCATCATCTTCTACGGGAAGGCTGCGGGAACTCAACACTAGGTTCCGAAGACTCTTGATAGCACGGGTGGTTTCACGGTGGTGGCTCATCATGGTAGTATAGAGAAACTCATTTGTAATGCCACCTACCGGAATAGGGAAGTTTGAAGAGGAGGACCCATCATCATATTTGTAGGAGCCGTCGTTGCTTTGAATAATTCCAGTATTTTTCATGATGGTAACGCCGTTGATTTCATTTGCGGTAGTGGTCATAGCCAAAAAAGGTTCTCTCCCGATTTCCATATCTGTGAGTTCCAAAATCCTTGAGATAAGGCGACCGTATGGCAGCCTTGTTTTGAGAGAAAGTTGTTGTTGCAGATGATACATCATAGTGGGCAGCCAATTAACTCGGATTTTGTTCTTCACTGCAAACAGAACTTGCATTTCCAAATCATTGATTTGAGACAGGTTGGAATCCTTGGGCAGCAGGACATGGCAGATAACATAATGCAGCATACGATCGTCAACCGACAGATTCTTAGCATAGCAGAGTATGCGAGAAGTGCGCTGTCCCGACATAACAACCTCCCTGGGAAATCTGCAGATAGAGTAGTAGTATTCCATCTTATCATACTGAGCCCATTTTCCTTCCTCATGATTTACACCTTTCCGAAGGAAAAAACCAGAATATGGAATCTTAAGAGACGCAGCCAGCGTCCTAAGGTCTGTAACAATTTCACAGTCTCTTACAGTTGCAGACAGCATGTGTTGTTCATCATCATTCAGATTTAAAGTAAAATGATTCAGAAAAGATTTTACCAAATCAGTGTAAATTTTCCCATTATCAGTGATGAACGCATGCAATCCTTGGTATCTCAACAACTCAGGGAAAGAGAAAGTAGTGAAGGATTTGAGATTCACATACTTACCCTTAAGCAGATGTCTAACCCTGACTTTGAAATCCATCCTCCTTTTCTTGGCGGTTTCCATTTTCAACTCTTCCTCTTCACTGCTAGATGATGATACAGGAGTCTTTCCCATTCTTGGTGGAGCCATGAAGAAGATGAAGATTCTAGGGTTTAGAGATGGATTTTTGGAAAAAGGGTTTGAGAGTTATGAAAGTTGAATGTAGAGAGATGAAGGGTTTATGGAGAGTAATGAGGGAGGAGAGAGTTATGAGGAGAAGGTGGAGGAGTAAAGCACATGCATTGAACATAAACACACGTAATAAAAATAAAACAATTAATTTAAAAATTCTGTATTTTAAAAACGAAAAACAGAGTTGCTGTTGGAAGGTGTTAACCGGTTAACCTATATGGTTAACCGGTTAACGGACTGAAATTTTTCAAAAAAAATAAATAAAAGAGTGTTAACCGGTTAACCTATACCGTTAACCGGTTAACGGACTGAAATTTTTCAAAAATAAAAGAAAAACAGCAGCTCCGTTTTGAAGAACCGGGAAAAGTTTTTTAAAAATTTTTTACGCAAAGTATTAGCACTTAACAATACGCAATTTTCGATTTAAAAATATTTTAAAGCGGATAATATTTGGACATGCGAAAGTAAGAAAAACGGAAAACGGCGAAAAAGAAGTGCTAGCATGCATAACATAAAAAACTGAAAGTAAACACATTTTTAGCAACTATACCACATAACAAGTAATTTGAAGACAAGGTTAGATGTCACCTTCATTGAGAATCCCAAGTTCTCGCCGAATCTTGAAGAATTGCTCTTTAGCCAATGGTTTTGTGAATATGTCAGCGAGTTGGTTATGTGTATCCACGAATGTAACATCTACATCTCCGTTAAGCACGTGATCTCGGAGGAAATGATGTCGGATATCTATGTGCTTCGTCCTTGAATGCATGACCGGGTTCTTTGTGATGTTGATGGCACTTGTGTTATCGCATCGAAGAGGAATGCAGCCGAGGTCTATACCAAGATCCAGAAGTTGTTGCTTGAGCCATAAAATTTGTGCACAACAACTGCCTGCTGCAATGTACTCTGCTTCGGCCGTGCTAAGTGCGACACATGCTTGCTTCTTGCATGCCCATGACACTAGTGCATTCCCGAGAATGTGACAGGTACCACTTGTGCTTTTTCTATCGGTCTTACAGCCTGCATAGTCAGCATCAGAATAACCAATCAAGGAGCATATACTACCTTTTGGATACCATAGTCCGACGTTCGTTGCTCCTTTGAGATATTTCATAATCCTCTTCACGGCGGTGAGATGCGATTCCTTCGGGTTTGCTTGAAAGCGTGCACACAAACATACACTAAACATAATGTCAGGACGACTTGCCGTCAAATATAGTAATGAACCAATCATACCTCGATATTTTGTAATATCTATTGACATTCCGGATTCATCTTGATCAACGTACGTTCCGGATCCCATAGGAGTGGACATCACTTTGCAACTATCCATATCAAATCTTTTCAATAATTCCTTGCAATACTTGGATTGGTTGATGAAGATGCCATCCTTGGTTTGCTTGATTTGTAGTCCAAGAAAATAGTTCAATTTTCCCATCATGGACATCTCGAATTCTCCTTGAATCATGGTTGAAAACTCTTCGCAAAGATCTTTATTTGTTGAACCGAAGATGATGTCGTCGACATAGACTTAAGCCAATAAGGTGTTACCCTTGATTTTCTTTATGAACAAAGTCTTGTCAACCTTTCCTTTTACAAATCCCTTTTCACATAGAAAGTTGCTGAGGCGGTCATACCACGCTCTCGGTGCTTGCTTTAAACCATATAGTGCTTTCTTCAACTTGTAAACATGTGAAGGGTTCTTGAAGTCTTCAAAACCCGGAGGTTGTTTGACGTAGACTTCTTCATTGATATAGCCATTTAGGAAAGCGCTTTTGACATCCATCTGAAACAATTGAAAGTTCATAGAACAAGCAAAAACAAGTAATAATCGAATTGCTTCTAACCTTGCTACCGGAGCGAACGTCTCATCAAAATCAATTCCTTCCTGTTGGTTGTATCCTTGTGCGACCAATCTTGCTTTGTTACGAACTATGATCCCATTCTCATCAAGTTTGTTCTTGAAGACCCATCTTGTTCCAATGATGTGCTTGTTGTCTGGTCTTGGTACGAGACTCCAAACTTGATTTCTTTCGAATTGGTTGAGTTCTTCTTGCATTGCTACTATCCATTGATCGTCGCCTAAGGCATCATCGACTTTGGTTGGTTCTATTTGAGACACAAAAGCCATGTTGAGACAAGCATCTTTGAGATTTAGTCGTGTTGCAACGCCTTGGCTAATATCACCAATAACTTTATCAATGGGGTGATCTCTATGAGTCTTCCATTCTTTTGGTAGGTCATGATGTTCTTCAATGATTGGTGAGCCATCTCCTTGTGGAATTGATTGAACATTTGAAAGTTCCTTTTGTGATATATCTATTATATCATCATCGTCATCAACAATAAGGTTATCCTCTTTCGAGGGGTTAGTTTCATCAAAACATACATGCGTTGATTCTTCAATAGTAAGAGTTCTTTTATTGAAAATTCTAAAAGCCTTACTAGAAAGGGAGTAGCCAAGGAAGATACCTTCGTCGGATTTCTCATCAAACTTACCAAGATTGTCCTTTCCATTGTTGAGGACAAAACATTTGCACCCAAAGATGTGAAAGAAGGATATATTAGGCTTCCTTCCTTTGAAAAGCTCATACGGAGTCTTTTTGAGAATCGACCGAATGTTGACACGGTTGCTAACAAAGCATGCTGTGCTAACTGCGTCCGCCCAAAAATATTTAGGAAGGTTGGAGTCACTGAGCATTTTTCTTGCGAGTTCCACCAAGGATCTGTTCTTTCTCTCTACGACACCGTTTTGTTGTGGTGTTCGTGGTGCGGAGAAGTTGTGAGAAATTCCGTGCTTTTCGCAAAAAATTTCAAAGAATGTGTTTTGAAATTCTCCCCCGTGGTCACTTCTAATGGAGATTATTGAAAGAGACTTCTCATTCTGAATTTGTTTTGCATATTTTTTGAAAGCCTTGAAAGCATCGCTTTTCTGCACAAGAAACAAAGTCCACGTATATCTAGAGAAATCATCAACAATTACCAAACCGTAAACATTACCTCCGAAACTTTTCGTTCTTGATGGACCGAAGAGATCCATGTGCAAGAGTTGAAGTGGCCTCGACGAAGACACAACATTCTTGGATTTGAAAGTCGTCTTGGTTTGCTTTCCCTTTTGGCATGCGTCACACAACTTATCCTTGATGAACTTAATCTTTGGAAGACCAACGACAAGATCATGCTTTATTAATTTGTTCATGTGCTCCATGTGTATATGAGCGAATCTTTTATGCCATAGCCAAGCCTCGTTGTTGTTCGTCATTAGGCATTTTACCTTCAAGGAAGAATCATCAAAAGAAGTCATAAAAATATTATTAACCCTTTTACCTTTTAGCAAGATGTCATGGGTGACTTCATGCTCTATCACACATTCATCTTTTGTGAAATTTATTCGGAATCCTTTGTCACACAATTGACTTATACTTAGTAAATTGTGCTTTAGGCCTTCAACATAAAGGACATCTTCGATGATGGTAACAGGAGATGCTCCAATGGTTCCTACTCCAAGGATCTTCCCTTTGGTGTCATCACCGTATGTAACATATCCTTTGGCCTTTAAAGATAGATGTGAAAATTTGTCGATGTCGCCCGTCATATGCTTTGAACAACCGCTATCAAGATACCATTGATTAGAGGTTGTCTTCAAGCATACCTACAAAACAAAATCAAGTTTTGTTAGGTACCCAAATTGCTTTGGGTCCTTGGTAGTTAGTACCCTTTTTAACCCACACATAATGCCCTGTTGGAACGCTAAAGTTTCGCACATAACAAGCATTAGGTGTGTGCCCTTTGATTCCACAATAAAAGCAAGTAGGTTGAAAATTACTTCTATATCTAGGAACATAATTCTTCTTCTTAGCACTCATTTTCTTTTTATGACTTTGATGCATAATTTTAGAATTGTTTACTTTCTCTTTTGCAACTTGTTCACTTGCTTTAACAAAAATGGTCCTATTTGTGCTTGGTTTAGAAAACTTAGAATATCCTAATCCACTTTTGTCATTAGAATACCTTTGGTGTTTAAGAATTTCTTCCAACCCAATTTGACCTTTTTCATATCTTTCTAAAACTCTTTTAAGTTGAACAATTTGAAAAGATAAGGATTCACAATTCTTACATGCAAGACTTTGTTTTTCATCCATCAACTTTTGTTTTCCACTTTCAATATATTTTTCCAAGGCAGTATTTTTTTCTTCTAAGGATGAAATTTGTTTCTTTTGGGATGAAATACTTTTATACAATGTCTTGCATTCTTTTAAGAGTTCATTTATAACATCTTGTGCATCATTGTCATAAACTGAAAAATTGCTACTCACCTCATCGATTTCTTCATCGGAGTGATGTGAAGCCATAAGAGTCATGTTCGCACATTCATCGCTTTCCGATTCCGAAGATGAACTGATCTCATTATCGTCCCAAGCGACGTAAGCCTTTTTGTTTTTGAATTCCTTCTTGCCTTTGAATCCTCCTTTCTTTGCAAGTTTTGGACAATCCGGCTTTATGTGACCTTGCTGTCCACATTCATAACACGTAACGTCTTGCATTGATGTGGATGCTTCCTTTTTCCTGAAATGGTTATTCTTTTTAGGATAAGAGGAATTTTTATTTTTATTAAAAAACTTACCAAGCTTCTTTACAAGAAGCATAAAGTTCTCATCTTCGGATGTCTCATCATCTTTGTCCCTTTTTGAATCAACCTTCAGGGCAATTCCCTTGGACTTCTTTTCTTGACTTTCGTGCTTCTCGAGCCTTCCAAGTTCCAATTCGTGTTCTTGAAGTTTTCCAAATAGAGACGCGGATGTCATCGTTGAGAGACTCTTCTTTTCCGAAATAGCGGTCACTTTCGGTTGCCATTCTCTTGTCAAAGATCTTAGGACTTTCAGGTTGAGATCATCATTAGTGAAAGTTTTACCCAGAGCGATCAAGTGATTTGTTAGATGGACGAATCTCTTTTGTAAGGCAACTATAGATTCACCGGGCTGCATGCGGAACATCTCATATTCTTGACTTAGGGTGTTTAGCCTCAATCTCTTCACTTCGGTGGTTCCTTCATGTGTTTCAACCAAGGTGTCCCAAATCTCCTTTGCCGATTTACATTGAGATATACGGAAGAACTCGTCCATACTAAGAGCGCTTTGGAGTATGTTGATTGCCTTTTTCTCATTCAGAATCTTTTTCCTATCATCTTCGTCATAAGTGTTTTTCAACTTTGCGGTACCAACTCCATTCACCGGATTGTGTGGACCTTCTTCAACTGCTTCCCATATACCTTCTCCTTGGGCCTCAAGATGTGCCTTCATTCTTATTTTCCAGAAATCGAAATATTCTCCGGAGAAGAGTGGGGGCTTGTTGCTACTTCCACCGTCTTTGAAAACCGGATTTATGCTTGCGGAAGCCATGCTGGATCTCTAGGAACAAGTTACCTATAACTTGCTCTGATGCCAAATGTAAGTTGTAAATGCGCCTAAGAGGGGGGGAGGGGGGGTGAATTAGGTGGTAAAAAAAAATTCTTCGATCTAGTTTCCGGTTTTGGGTTATTTGTTTAAGTGCGGAAAATTAAAATGCGGAAAGTAAACGACACCGGAAATTATAGTGGTTCCCTTCACAATCCGAAGGTACATCCACTCCCCTTTCACACGAAAGAGAATTCACTATAGTTAGAATATGGTACAGCCTATTCACACAAACGGTGATGCCTACTATCTAACCTATAGACAAACAAGTGTATGAAGAACAATCCTCTTCAACACCAACCCTTGTGTCCAACAATCCTGGATCACAAGTCAAACAGAAATAATTCTATGAATGATTTTAACAAAGATGTAGTGTTATCAATCTTCTCTTGATTGATCTTCTCCTTAGATAAATAAGTCACTCAAAAGATAATATGCAAGTGTTCAACAATAGAATGAGATGACAATTTTTATTATGAACACTTTCAAAAATTTATGGAAGGAAAAATATGAGAGAGTGATTATTTGAAGTTTGTATGAAAATTCTTGGAGGTGAAAATTCATTTTGAAAATTTAATAATTTATATTGCCAAAACACCTTTTCAAAGAGGTATCAATTCCCTCATGAACATTGATGAAAAGATATAATTTTTCAAAAACATTTTTTGCTGTAACGAACAGTGTTAACCGGTTAACCATATGGGTTAACCGGTTAACGCATGCAAACGTTAACAAAGAATTTGAAAAACTGGGCTGTTAACCGGTTAACCCATATGGTTAACCGGTTAACACTGTTGAAATGCAGAAAAATACTTAAAAATAAATTGTCTTGCATTTCAAGGTGTTAACAAATGGTTATGTTAAAAGATGCAAATGCAGATCATGATTGTTGAACACTTGTATACTAATCTAAGAGTGAGTTAGATATACCTAAGAAGCGAATCAACAATCTTGCAAACGGTTGTCTTGAAAATGAAGCTTGATCAAATGCATATGCGGCTTTGAATACTTGATGCTTGAAATATCTTTGTAGCTCTTCTCTTTTTGCAGTGATACAAGTTGTCTTCATCAAAATACTTCTTGGATTGAAGCTTGCTTCTACATGATTTAGTTTTAGTTTTTCTAACGATGAATGAGAATAATTTTTTTTATCGTAGGAAAAGGAGAAGCTGATACATGTTCAGAAAATCAAAATGACGACCTTTCTCATAGTATTTTTAAAGGGCTTGATCAATTCGGCATCATTACCAGAAAATAAGATAATAGGTTCAAAAGTACGATAGTAATGAAAACAAATGTTTCAGATATTTATTTCCAAATTTCAAAAAAAAAGTTTTTGATTTTTTTTTTTACAAAATAAAGATATGGTTCATTTATGCATGTATTTGTTGTATTTAACATATTTCTATAAATACATCTTTAAAATTTAGAGATATTTTTAAATTTTCACGAAGGTGTGGTGGTGTAATCCTTAAAGTGCTTTAAGTAAAAAATTATAGAGGAGTGGGGTGTAGTTAATAGAGTGCAGGTAAAATTCTGTAAATCGAGCACGCAAGAAAAAACAGCCCAAAAGCCCAATAATAATACGACGTCGTCTAGCATTGTACCTGGTTCTCCAATCTCTGGTTATTGTTATGAAGTGGAAGTGAAAAAGAAAAAAAGGGAAGAGATTGAAAAGAGAGAGAAAGAGAAATGAGCTTAGCATCTACGGCGTACGTTGCTCGGCGCGCGGCGCAGAAGGAGAAGGTTCGGATTCTGTACCGCCGCGCTCTTAAAGACACTCTCAACTGGGCCGTTCATCGCCACCTATTCTACGACGACGTATTCATCTTCACTCTCACTCATTCCCCCAATTTCAATCAACCTATTTTCTCTGATTCGTTTCTTTTTCTTTCCATTTTCAGGCTGCAAACCTCCGCGATCGGTTCGAGCAAAACAAACATGTGGTTAGTTTCCCTCACCTCTTTCAAATCTGCCTCTTTGAGACTATCGAATCTTGCAATTTGCACTTGCCCTAATTTTTGGAACTGTGTTGTAAAATTGGAATGTTCTATTTGCAGTAACGAATCTGATTTGGATTTGTGCTTGTTTGTGATTAACAGGAAGACCCTGATACCATTGATAGGTTAATAGTGGATGCTGAAGCTAGCTACAATAAGTGGCGCCATCCTGACCCTTATATTGGTAAACAAATCACACACACCCGCTGAAGATTAATATCTGGATCAACACTGTTTTCTGTTTTTCTTTTTCAGATTTTTTTTATATAATTATTATTATACGATGGAGCGCATGAATGATAGGTAATGAGACATGGTTTAAAATTAGCAGAATACTATGGTGTTGTATTTAATGGTAGGAAATTCCAAACAAAATGTATCCCCCAATGTTAGAGGCGTGGTGATTGGAGTTGAGGGGACTATCCTAATCAAGAAAATTATATAAAATATTGACAGTAATCAGTACCTGTGTTTGTCACTGTATTCCAACTGTTAAACTTACAAAGAGAGCCATTAGTATGAAACATTTCATTTGATCATTTACCTCAGCTGCAATTCGCCTTTAGGCATAGACACAATGACAATGATAATGTATCGCCAATTTTTACTTTTTCTAGTCTTAGGGGTTGCTGCAATCTGCCTTTGGGCATATAGGCACAATGGCAATGACAGTGTATCGCCAATTTTTTGTTTGTCTAGTCTTAGAGGTTGATTTTTCTCATTTAATGCATTTCTGACACTACCTTTTTTGTTCTTATTTCTTCTGTTTAATAGTTCCATGGGCACCTGGAGGTTCCAAGTTTACTCGCAACCCACCTCCACCTGAAGGGGTAAGTCATTACGGTTATAGGCTTGGTTTATTTTTTCCTTTTTTATTTGCCCCACTTATTTCGTACTTATACAAATACATATACATGAACATGTGTGTTTGTGAGGGGATAAGTTCATTCAATGAGATAGATATACATAGAGCTCTATGCAAGATACCAACACGTTGGTATAGCACTGCGAGTTTTTCTTGCCAAGAGCGTTCTGTTGACATCTCATCTGATTATGCTGTCATTAATAGTATCACTATCACATAAGATGGTTGAAACCTCTGTTTTTTCATGTGTGCTTTTAAATCTCTTTGTTTAATTTATTGAACTTTTCTGTGGCTATTAAGTTAAGTGACTAACCTAATTTTCAATATAGTCGGTAGTCAATAAGTTTGCTCCAATTCCCCTCTGAAGTTATACACTAAACATGCATTTGATGATATTAGAAGTTAGCACAATGATTCCCTTCATAATTTTTCTCTCTATGATCCCGATAAGTGAATAGGTAAATCAATTTTAATTTTCGAACTAGCAATGGAATGTTTGAAATAGTGCAACTAAGGTGCCAGGTTGTCATGATAATTGTATAATTTCGATGAAGAAAGCTATGAAATTGATAGGGTTCTTAGTTGTTGGATGGGATCTTATATGGGGGAGAGACTAACTTGTAAATCAAAGTGGGTGGGAAAGTTAGTTGGAGGAAAAAGTGAAAAAAATATGTAATAGAGGGTTGTTTAGAGGGAGAGAAGTGGTTGTGTGTTTCCACTTCAGTTTGATTTTACTTATTTGCTGTTACTTGCAATATTTTCTTCTACTTTCTTACCATTTTTACATAGAGGTGTTCACGTGACACACCCAGACAGACCGGTCCAACACGAAACCGCTTATCTAAAAACTGTCTTATAAAGGCAGCACACACCTATTAAGTATACTCAATTTAAAAAAATAAATTGTTTGTGGTGACAGTTGCCCCCATCACACTGAACGCGTGAAATAGCTTCCGCTTTTGTTGAGATGTTAGGAGAGGGAGACTTTATTGTATGCAAACCCAACTGGCTTCACAACGAGTTGATGCTCTAGTGCATTAGGTCAGTCGGTTGAATGTTCAATCGGCCAAACTTAGCTCCTGGATAGCAATTGTTGCTGGCATCACTAAGTCCTTCTCAAACCTGCACACCGAGATGTGAGACATTTGAATAGCAACATAAACATGTGGAGTTGCTGACCCATCTCACTACTCCTTGGATAGGAATAGCAGAGGCAAGTTGATTTAGGCCCCATTGAGCAAAAGCAGAATTCTAGCCCTCACTGCAGAAGAGTCCTAGTGGTATCAGACCCAACATATTTGTGGGGAATTTATCGGCCAAAGCGGATTTTTTTTCAACCGTCATGGCCAGGTTGTGAAGGATGGCAGTGCCAGGGTGTTTTATGGCGGCTTAAAATGTTGAATTTTTTTGCTTTGTGCCATCTGCCATCATTAAAACTGACTGTTAATTGGTTACTACTGTCTAGGAAGCAACTAGGGAAGTGGAAGACAAACTTCTGTGACAAGTTGTCTTCCTTCTTTTTAGAGGACTACACAGCTTTTCATGCGGGTGGTATTGATGGGTTCATTGATATAATTTATGGGCCTGGTAAGAGAGAGAAAATTGGTTATACATGGTGGATCAAAGAGGGTGTGTGCTCCATTTCAGTTTAGGCTTATAGCCTGGGCCAACGGGAGTTGACTTTGGCTTGGAGAATTTGTTCTTTATGTATTTTCTTCTACTTTCTTATGAATAACACAATAGGGTGGGGAAGTATCTCATGTGGTCTATGGTAGACTGTTGCTTGCAAATTGCCTAAAACTTCAATGATGTCTGTCTAACGTCACCTTAGTAAAAAGTTCCCAATCTCCGATAGTGATTGATTGGCGTTGATTTGACAAAAACAAAAGAAAGCAAACATAAGTTGAGTTTTGAGCATTAATGTTTGTATCTATTATTTGTTTTTTGTCGAACCACTGTTTCATTCATGAGGAAAAGTAATATCACGGGCCTTCTACTTGAGAGGTGAGGCATCAATCATTTTTAGATTATTAAATGATTTTCAAGTATTGATCCACCAAACACTTTATCACACCCTTAAAATCACCATATCAAAATCACCCTTAGAAAGAATTGTTTCTTTCAGAAATTTACTTCACTTGTGTGCCAAGTTCCTATTGCTATTTGCAAGGCTTTTATCACACACTACTACCTCCTATAAATCCATTTATCACCCTCCTGTGTACCAAATGTCAAGGTCTTGCACTATAGATCAATAATAAGGTTCAGATAGGATATATTCATAAAATGTGATAACCACTGATGGATATAGAAAAAAATAGGAGTTCCATTCTCCATTTGTGAGTACGGCCATTGTCTTTGTTGTATGCCGGTTTATCCTGTTTGCCCTTGTTGTATGCCGGCTTTTATCATGCTCCTAGTTGGTTTTCTTCTGTTTCTTATAACATTATATTTATTCCAATATATGTTACCCTGGGATGTGCTCTTTCTGACTGGATTTGTTATTATGTTCTTGGTGCAGATTGAGATAATTTATAATTATGGCCGTGAAGACAACAACTGAAGCTTTTTTTATTTCTTTCACCCCTTGCAATAAATAAAGATTTGCAATCAAATTGTTCTGTATTACTTAGATTGTGGATTAAATCACCTTCATTTATTTGTATGTGATATAATTTGAATAGTTGATACAGACTGAGTCCGTGCTGATGATGTGGAAGATATTTAATTGCTTCTGAACCAGTTGGCTCCTGGAACTTTGAATGTGTTAAGCCTCTGTTTGTACTTTTTATGGGCTCTGCCATTGTTACTTGTCAGTTCGTGTTGGGAGTTTTTAATAGATAAAACTTGTTGCATAAATTGTATGCAAAATTCTTAATTTTGATAGTTCCGGTTTTCCCAGAAACCTTGTGATAACTATTAAGCTACAATATGACGCCATTACAGCGGTTGATGAGAGTTAACTTTACTTCCTACTACTTGATCTGAGGAGCAGAGCAATATAATACATGAGATACATATTAGACATGTTAGGAAAATCGATAAATATTAAAGTTGGGGCTGATGAGCAAGTATACGGTGAAGGGCTAGCTGATATCTGTGATAGTGGTTGGTGTTTTTGAGTACGGCTCATCAAGCTTCGCAATCCTAGATTATGACTCAAACTCATATTTGCAATGGCATCAACACAATGGTTGGCTTCTCTATATACATGAGATATTCAGACTTCTCAACTCCATTCAGGCAACTCTTGATTTGTTGAAATAGACCCCAACCTTCATTATGTTTGGCTTACTATCCCTAATTGCCTCAAAAATCTTTTTATTATCAATTTGCAATTCTACCTTTTTGTAGCCTTTATCGAAAGCGGACTTGAGACCCACATCCCACGTAAGTTCCAATGTTTTTGGAGAAACCTTCATGCCACGTTCCTGCATTGTCCAGTAAGCCACCACACCCAACCTTCCCGTTGCTCTTAAAGACTCTATCTACACTAATCAGGATCCAATCTGCCTGAGGGGGTCTTCATTTTATATGGATTAATGTCTGCTTCTTTGTATTTTGTCTTTTATGGAAACTTAGACTAAATTTGTAAAACTGGAATCTGCTTCTAATCTCGTGAGTCAACATGACAGGCATCACGTAGTTCTTATGGTGTAACTTTTTGTTTCGCCAAAACCACAACGAGTGGCAAGCTGAAGCCCATAGCTCTTTCCAATCCTTCTAATCTTCATGCCCGTAGTTGTTCTGCATATTCATCTTAATTCAATCTTGCAAACCTGCATTAAACAATTTGTTCCAATATGGAGCTCTAACAAGAGAACACCAAACATATTTAGCAGCATCTAAATCTCTCAGAACATGAATAATTGTTTCAACTGCCGATAGGTCTGCAATGAACCCATAGAAACCAAACCAATGTCAACTACCACTATCTATCTTTAGTATGTTTATCTAACACTATGAATGATTGTTTTTGTTTGTAAAGGAAAAGAAATAGGCTATTTTGAAATTAATTATGAGATGTTAGACCGGAATGTGACTCTCATCGGCCGTCAGCGTACGCAAAATCGTTAATTATAATTAAAATGAGATAATAGTTTCTTACAGAAAAAACAAATTAATTTTTAAGGAACCATTTGCTTTCGCGTAATCGGAACCGGATTTTAACACATAATCTAATTGTCCGTTTTTACTTGTCTAATGTGTTACAATGCAAAAGATTTTTTAAAAATTAATTGTTTTTAATTATTTGAAAAGTTGTTTAAGGTAGAAAAAATAATTTAAAGGTACGGCTGGCTTTCGCACGTCCAATACCATATTTTAAGTGTATAAACAACCGCTTTCGCGTATCTGTTTATATTTTAAAAATTGTCTTTTTAAAAACTGAATATTTTCTTATCAACTAGAAAAGAATTTCACGGTGTTAATAATTAAAAACTGAATTTTTCTACGGTCAGATAAAGGTCCTATTCTTTCGAATCGGAATTGGTATCTCTAGGTTTCTGTTTTGACAAGAAACACTAAAGTTTAAAATAGAAAATAATTCATGTCAAAAACAATTTTCAATTAATTATAATTTTTAACAATTTAATTTGAGCATCGTCGATACGACGGTCCTCATATTCTGAATTCGACCAAATTAGTCGGACATGCTTAATACATAAGATACCGTAAGTAATATTAAAGTTTAATTCCAAAATTCTAATAATAATAATATTAAAATATGTACCGTGAATTAAAAAGTAGTAAAAGTTGCAGAAGGAATTAAGGAGCGGAATGCAATGAAGAAAACGTAATAATACATATTAAGTGCTCCAAATTGATACAAAGAAATTCTTAAACAAAATTCTAGAAAAATTATGTCAGCGATCCGAATACAGATAGATAACCTTTAAATTCTTACTAAAACTTACAATAATTTCTCGATGTAAGAAAATTATTGCTTTTATAAAAGTAATTTTTTTGTCTAAAAGAATACTTTATCTGTCTCAAAATAAAAGACTTTTAAGGTTGTTGCACATAGATTAAGAAAAGTAATGATTGAATGATTAAATATAATAATTTTATAAAATTGCCCTTAATTACTATTGGTTGTCATAAATATTTAATATGATATAATATTTTGAAAGTAATGTAGACAATATTCATTAGAGTAAAGTTGGTAAAAATCAATTATTGTTGTATTGAAAACGTAAAAAGACTCTTATTTTGGGATAAACTTATTTAGCTAGAAAGACTCTTATTTTGAGACAAATGGAGTACTAAAAACTTGGATGATGATTCAAAAACTGAAAGGTCCTATTTATAATGTCTAAATTCATACTGAGATGACTTAGATCGTGTAGGAGAAAGTGAAGATAATGGTGGAAAAGCCCTTTGTTGAGTCTGAAAAGTGGGCGAGAAATTCTGGTCATTAAGACCAGGACGGGCATCACGGTCATGACGATCCGTCCGTCATAAGGTGGGGAGGGATGACGGGCATCATCTAGATGAAGATTTACTTGTCATTTAGTTAGGACACGTCTTCTTCCTTTTCTGTCTTCTTGTTGTGACAATTTTCTCTTTGACACATCATGACGACCGTCATGCTGGCAGCAAGCCCGTCATGACAGTGCAAAATGTGTATTTTGCTCTTGTTTTCGTAGTTTCGCACTGTTTTCTCGCACGGAGACCCCTACTTGTAAAATACCTGAAATGGACACAAAATATCAACATAATATTATAAAAATAAATAGAAAATGACATAAAATTTCATGTGAATCGAGTCGAAAATGTGACATGTTTTCGAATTATCAACTACCTCAGTTCATTCCAAACAAAAGGGGTTCTTCATATTCATCTTGCTTAACCGAAAGTCCGCGATGAGACTATCTTGCTTGACCACCCAAATGAAGTCTCTAATTATTTCAGGTGTTTTCAAATTCCAGATGTTCTTCTAGGACTTGTCTTGCTCGTGATTAATGTTATCAGGGTGCAACATTTGGTATCCACTATCAACAAAAAAAGATTCAGTCTTGGATCTTCCCCGTAAGCATATATCATCACCATTACTAGGTCTAGGTGGATGAATGGATAATATTTCTTAAATGGTGATTTGAGGAAGAAAACTGGCTAAACATTCAATCCTTTAGTCTCCATTATCATTCACTAAATCTGCAACTTTCTCTATTTGTGAGTTGTTCAAGTTTTATGTCCTTACCTCATTGAGAAAAACTCCTTATGGGATCCACTGGTCAGACTAGGTATTAGTAATCTCTCAATTACCAATGTCCCAGTAGTCAACAACTTGCATTGTAGGCCAATACTTGTCAATGGTCTTCCAAAGGCTTGAATCATTTGCTTTGATAGTAACATTACAGATATTATCACTGCCTCTACCATACTTTCCTCTAAGCGCTTGACACCAAAGCCTATTTTCCCCACTCATGAGCTTCCATCCAAGCTTTAATAAACATGTTTTGTTAGTCACTAATAAGTTCTTAAGCCCAATCCTCCCATCCTCTTAGGTTTAGTAAGAGTACTCAAATTCATTACATGAATATGTTTCCCTCCCTCAATATCACTACATATGAAGTTTCTTTGCAAAGCTTAAATTTCCTTTAGGATTTTTGTGTGTGTAAGGCACAAGACATTATTGTGTAGGTTAGGATTGCCTCAATCATTGTTAGCTTGGCCCTGACATTCTCCATTATGTGGTTGAAGTCTTTATGCCTAGGGATGTTGCCAATTATAGGCACTCTCGAGTATTTTCTCAATTCCCTAGTTTCCTTAAATTCTAAAGTTTGCAACAACTCTCCCTTGACAACAACTAGTGTGTTTCTAGATAACAAAACTCTTGTTTTCTCATTGCTGACTGTAGCGGTAAATTCATGACCATTAAGCTATGGATAAACTTAACGTCAATAAAACCAGAGTCGCCACCGCGCTTTTATTGTTTGCAAAGGAAAGGGAAAAAGTACGAACAAAACCCAAAGATAAGAAGTTTTCAAATCAAAACTAATAAAATGCCATAGATTACAGGTAAGGGGGTTGGTTACACAGAGGGAAGGTCTTAGCACCCAAAGTGTCCTAGGTACTTCTAGGGAGCCCCTTTTTTATGTGTCTATGTGTTTTTGGTATAAAAGATGTTTGAGAAAAAAAGAGTGCGGGGATGAGAAAAGAATTTGTTAATTATATTTTTGTATTTGACAAGACCTTCAGACGTATGCTTACGTACCAACATAAAAATGAGGGATCAAAACCTCATAGTTCGTGGTATCAATTTCAAAATGAGTAGATTGCTTTTAATCAAAATTTAAGTTTAAAATAGGCATAAAGGGTCCAAAAGTTTGAATGGGTGTTAGTTCTTTTTGTCTTTTGAAATTTTAAGTCAATATGATTATATTTATTTACAAATTTGATTTAAGAAGAGAGTTTAAAAATGCAATGGCATAAGGCCAACGTTTCTAATTTGAAATAAGGTCTAAGTTTTGAAATCACAAGCAAAGAAGGTTTTTGAAAAAAAGGGGGGAGAGATTTTGAAATTTAAGAAGTGGGAGAAGATTAAGAGGCTAACCTAAACATAAAATTAAAAGTTAAGAGTTAAAAAGATCTGACCAATGGGATGCAATCCAACAGACAAGAATGTCATATAGAAAACCCACTTTCCCTTTGGACTTTGAATCAAGCAATTATCAACAAGCAATTAGCAATATTATACATCATGGAGATCAAGGCATCAAATAAAGATGGCCACATCCAAGCAAGCAAATTCCACATCTAGCAGTCTTCTTTGTTTTCTCATGTATCAGATGAAATACTCATTGATTAACTCAGAATAAAGCATTAGGCATGAGGTCAAAATGACAGTTGCATCAAGATCATGTAGCAGATGATCTCAAGTGGATCCTAATTCTTGCATTAGATGAAAGCTCATATCACAATCACTTAGTCTCAAAATGTTGGCATTGGCCAAGTCCTTTTGCATACAGAATGTTGCCTAATCCTAAGTCCAAAAGTTCAGATCAAACCCAACAGTCCACACAATTTTTTTTAAGGATTTTTGTTGTTTATTAGTGTCATACCCCAAAATTTGCCCGTTGGTATTACAAGGCATCTTTCAAGGCATTCCGACTTGTTTTGCAAGGCACTGACATCAAGTGAACAAAAGCCCAGCTCACAACAGGCCCAATCCAAAAGGGGCCCAAAATGGCTTGCTCGCTAGGCGAGCAACTACTTCGCCTAGCGAACACTTCGTCATGACACTCGCCCAGCGAAGCATCAGATCCAGAAAAAAGCCCAGAATGGCTTGCTCGCTAGGCGAGCAATTCCTTCGCCTAGCGAAGCTTGCGAAAATCTGAAGTTTTGGACCTCATTTTAAGCCCATTAGGTCACCACCACTACTACTATAAATACCAGCTCTTCAGCCACGGAAAAGACACACACAGACAGACGGACGGACGCAAACGGAGAAACACAGAGGAAGACGAACGGGAACCCTGGCACAGAAACCCTGGAGCTCAACTTAGAGAATTCCGAGCCGAGAAACCCTGAAGGCTGCTCTTCCGCATCCGCTGCACCAAGGTTACCGCCGCCCGATTCCATCCGGTACCAAGTTATAAACAGGTTTGCATGTCACTAATGCTTTATGCTTTTAACCGATAATCCGTACGCATGCAAGGCATCATGATTAAGTTTTCAGATGTATAATTTGATTTCGTTTAAGTATGCCTGAATGTCCTGAATACTAGTCCCTGTTGTTCATATGATTTAATGCCATGAGGTCTAGGGCTGCAGAAGCCCTGGTGTTGTCAAGCTCAAAAATCTGTCGCTGCTCGCTAGCACGTCGCTAAGCAAGCCTGGAGCGAGCCCTCGCTAAGCCTTCGCTAGGCGAAGCAGGGGCGAGGAGAGCAGTGTCTGTTTCATTTTTGCTTTTCTATCTTATGTTCATCTAACAATGATTTATTATAGTTCTGCATCATTTGGCCTGAGTTCATGACTGTTATGTTTATTTTCTTATGGTGCAATTGTCAAAGCATATTTTATCTCAATGCTCTAACCCGTGTGTTGAATGGTGTAAAGGCTTCCATATCCTCAACGAAACGGCCGACTAGGTATTCCACTTTACGTAGGGGAGACCTTCGCGGAGATGAATTCTAAATTACTTCACTTTAATGTGAAGATTCATATTGATTGCCTAATTAATTTTAATGTATTAATTTTTAATGTATTGATTTTAATGTGTTGATCTTAATGTGGAGATTCATCATAATTACCTAATGAACATTAAAATATGGACTTTAAATAAATGATATCGGACCTCTCTTCGTTACCCCCGATTACGGTATTACGGTCATGTCCCGCGAATATGGGGATACCCTTAGCAAAGACCCTTCGGTTAAATCATCATGGTCCCTCGGATGTTGCCTTCAAAAATACGATTTTGTCCCTCGATGACCCTTCGGTGTAGCCTACGGTTAAATGATGATAGTCCCTTCGAATGCTAAGGTATCCTCACAACTGTTGCCTTCAATGACCAATCGATGACCCTACGATGACCCTTATACATCCCAAGGATAAAACTACTTACTTCTCAATAGTAAGGACAGTTTTACCCTCATAAGGATAGGAAATGCCCGGAAAGACCTCGGACAGGTATAACCCTTAATTGCTCATTCATAACCTAAAATATTTTTCCCACCTTACACAACATCCTTTTTGGAAAATCACCACTTAGCATACATCCTTACTAGGATCATTGCTGAGTTATATTTTTCTAAATAACTTTCAAATCTAAATGAGATAATCACTTTGTATACATTCATGCAAGAATCATTACAAAGTTAAATTCTTCTTTTCAAAACATTTCCTACACATTTCTCAACCACCTTTTTCAAACTAGAAAACATAAATGATTGAGCAATTAAGAGCCCATGGATAACCATGGATACAAAGGGTGCTAACACCTTCCCTTTGTATAACGTACCTCCCGAACCTAAGAACCTGAATTAAGGTCTTTCCTGTTCTTTTCCACCTTTCCTTATGGGATAAAAGAAAAGTCGGTGGCGACTCTTGCTAACCGCGACATTGCGATTAAAAATCCATTAAAGTCAGTTCACCGTATGACAGAACTGGCGACTCTGCTGGGGACTACAAAGAGAGGTCCATCTTAAAAAAAAAATCATTTCTGTTTTCGGATTGTTCCTTCTTTTAAGGGATTGTTTGAGTGAAAGATCCTACACCCGGATCTAGTGTACCTTAGGTAAGTAGCAATAGATCATCGCGACTATCCGGCGTATACTGGAGTGGTTAAAATGATGGCTACGGTTAATGTGACACTTTGGATGTCCTGATGTTCCTCATGTTTACTTGAGGAAAAATTTGGCATTCGCGTGGTGTCACCAAAGCATTAACCAGACCTTTAGAACCCTAATTGACTCATCCTAGCCATTAGAAAGTAGTGAGATAACTGGCTTCGGTTCCGACTGAGGTTGGTTGATACTCGATACTACACTCTTTGAGATTGGACTTTAGGGAAGCTTCGGTCAACCACTTGGTGTTGCACTGAAGTGGACCTAAAGAAAGGTCGATGATCTGAGATCCTTCTAGAACCCGGTTACTATTCTAGGACAGGTTGAACCAACCAAACTTCAGTGGGGAGGGTATTTACCTATGGAACTCATGCAAGCCTTAAAACCTAGGATTGATTGTTGTGTGACTTGCTTGTGCTTGATAACCTCATAACATCATAACATCTTAACATCATAACATCATGACATCATAACACTGTACTAACCATTTCAAGGACTTAGGGATTTAACTTTGCTCTGTTTTGTATAAAAAAAAAAAAGAAAAAAAAAGTTTCCTTTTTTGGTAGTTTATGCAAAGTTAAATTCCAAAAGGCCTTGAAAACATTTCATACATTGCATAGCATGACATAACATTGCATAACAGGTACTCTAAAGGGATCAACGTTCTCACGGTTTTCCTCCAAACAGAAAAATGGACCTCGAACAAATTGTCAAAGATCTCCAGGCTCAGAATGCTCAACTCCAGGAGATGATCTTGAAATTATCCAAGGGGCAGGAGGAACTGAAAGCTCTCTTGCTCGAGCAAAAGGAAGACAAGAAACCGGTGAGTTACATTAACCCGGGAAGAAGGCTCAAACGACAGGCCACAAGAGTCGAGATTCGAATTCCGAAGGATCAAGAAGAGGAAACAGAGACAGATTCAGAAGATGAGAATGCTGATCCTTTCAACCCTGAGGATGACGATGAAGATTACGAGAATGAACAGTACTCTCCAAAAGATGACAAGTACAAGTTGTTGGAAGAACGCATGCTAGCTATGGAGGGTCAGAAGGCGCCCGGTCTGGATTTCGAAAGTTTGGGTCTAGTCTCCGATGTGATCATTCCTCGCAAATTCAAGGTCCTCGCTTTCACTCAGTATGATGGGGCATCTTGTCCTCAGATGCATCTGAGAGCTTACGTGAGAAAGATTCAGCCGCACACCACTGATAGGAAGCTATGGATCCATTTCTTCCAAGAGAGTTTGTCTGGCACACAGTTGGAGTGGTATTATCAGCTCGAGAGCTCTAACATCCACACATGGACTGATTTAGCGACAGCTTTCTACAAGCACTACCGGTATAATTCTGAACTAGCGCCTACTCGGCTACAGTTGCAGAATATGACTATGGGATCTAAAGAAAGTTTCAAAGAATATGCTCAAAAATGGAGAGATTTGGCTGGCAGAGTCAAACCCCCTATGACCGATCGAGAATTGGTGGACATGTTCATGAGCACACTGACTGGCCCATTCTACAGCCATCTATTGAGGAGTTCCTCATTGGGTTTCACTGAACTTATATTAACAGGTGAACATGTTGAAAGTGGCATTCGAAGTGGGAAGATACAGGCGACTACCTTTGATCCTCCGGAGACTCCTAATGGCATCACTGCCCCTCTGCCTAATCATGACGAGACTGTCAATGCTGTGGAAGATACTGATAACGATTATGACTTGGATAGCTGGATTTTCCCAATAATCGATGACGGACTCAATAATTGGAAGGCTGAAGACACTATCCCGATTTCCTTTAGTCAGGAGTAATTGTTATTGCTATTTTTGTGTTTCAAAGCATTGTGTCTACGCCCGGGGCACAATAGCTAATTTGTTAAGGGTTTTGTCATTTCATAAGCATATTCATATTCAATAAATCAATGGACTTTTTCGCATTCAAATATCGCGCTCTTTATCTTTCCTGTCATTTTTCAAACAAGCTATGTTTTCTTGCACACACTCACGTAACAATTTTCCGATCCATATCCACTCTGGATCCTGTTGATAATAGTTCTGCTACTGTTCATTATGACTTTGAAAATCCGATCTACCAAGCCGAGGATGGAAGTGAGGAGGATTGTGAAGTCCCTGGAGAACTTGCCAGACTGGTACTACAAGAAGAAAAGACCATACAGCCGCATGAGGAATCAATTGAAACTATGGATCTGAGTACTGAAATGGACAAGAAAGAAGTCAGAGGTTTCTTGGGGCACTTGAATTACATTGCCCGATTCATCCCACACTTGACTGCTACTTGCAAACCCATCTTCAAATTACTAAAAAAGAAAAATCAAGAGATGGTATGGAATGATGAATGACAAAATCAAGAAATATCTCCAAGAACCTCCAATTCTAATGCTGCCAGTTGAAGGAAGACCTCTAATCATGTATTTGACTGTGTTAGAAAATTCAATAGGGTGTGCTGGGGGCAACATGACGAGTCTGGTCGAAAAGAGCATGTCATACACCGCCTTAGCAAAAGGTACCGACTGTGAAACAAGATACTCACAGCTCGAGAAAGCTTGCTGCGCTTTGGCTTGGGTTGCTCGCCGACTAAGACAGTATATGTTGAATCATACCACTTTATTGATTTCTAAGATGGATTCTATCAAATATACATCTGAGAAACCTGCTGTCTTCTGAGAGAGTTATCACTGATAATGGTACCAAACTGAACTCTGCACGCAGTTCAAAATTAAACACCATAACTCCTCTCCGTACCGGCCAAAGATGAATGGCGCCGTAGAGGCTGCTAATAAGAACATCAAGAAGATCATACAAAAGATGACAGTAACGTACAAAGACTGGCATGAGATGTTACCATTTGCTCTCCACGGTTATCGCACTTCAGTACGCACTTCGACAGGGGCAACTCCTTTCTCTTTAGTCTATGGAACGGAAGCTGTTTTACCAGTGGAAGTTCAGATTCCCTCTCTAAGAATCATGAAAGAGGCGGGCTTAGATGAAGATGAATGGATTCGGACTCGACTCGATCAGCTAAATTTGATTGACGAGAAGAGACTTGCGGCTGTGTGTCACGGGCAGATATATCAGAAGCGCATGACCCAAGCATTTAACAAAAGAGTCAAGAGACAGGTGTATCAAATTGGCGATTTGGTGATAAAGCGTATCATCCTACCACAAGGGGATCCCAGAGGCAAGTGGACTCCCACATACGAAGGGCCATTTGTGGTTAAGAAGGTATTCTCCGGTGGAGCCATGATACTTGCTACAATGGATGGCGAAGACTTCCCGCATCCTGTGAACGCGGACATAGTTAAAAAATACTACGCATAACAGAGACCCACTAGGTCGACGTACCTAGGCAAAAGTAAGGGCATCCCGGCGAACCAAAAGGGTTCGGGCAAAAATTAGGGATAAACATATACAAATGTACACCCGGCAAGTCGAAAACCTGAAAAGGCGGCTTGGGCAAAAATGGGTATCCTGGTGGACTGAAAACCCTAAAAGGCGGTCCAGGCAAAAATTAGGGATTAAAGCGTATGACTATGTCCCGTTCTCTGTCAGCTTCAACCAAGTTCGAGGGACTGAACAAGCCAATCACCTCTATCCGACAGCAGGAGATGAGATGCTTGAAGACATGATGACAGTAGTGGAATTAAAATCAGTAGGACTTTTTCTGCATAGCTTTCTCTTTGTTTTCTTGACAATTTCCTCTTACTAGGATTTCCGTCTCCTTGTACACAAATTGTCTCTTTATAGGCCCTCTTTCAGAATCAATGCAATTTCATTTTGAAAAAAATGTTGTTGTTTTATTTCCTCTGTTTTGTTTGCGTAAGCGTCCATTAATTTGATTTGAATTGATTTATGCATTTGAATATGGCTAATGTTTATCAAAAATACCTGCCTAAAATGGAAATTGCAATTACTACGAGACTTCAGGACCAAGGAGAAGGTCTAACCACGCTTTCCAAGGAGTCCGTTGCTAATTCGATTCCCCGGCAACGCCAATTATTCCCCAGAAGAGGCCGGCACCACCATACCGAAAGGTCATCTCTTCCATCCCCAGCCAGGCTCTGTTGAGTGTTTCCACCATCAGACATAAATCAAGTATCCCCCAGCCGAGACAGGGTCATCAATACCAATATCTCCGGTCGGAAGACTGAGATTTATTCCCCCAGTAGAGTCCCCTGGGCGAACGTTTCAGACGCATAGTGCATTCATTACATCATTTCATATTACATACCTGCATACAATGCTCACATTCACTTCATTTCGCATCATATACATTACATCATTGCATAACATATACATGCATACACATGCATACCAGGTTCGCAAGCATAAAACATCTCATGCATCATGACATTGCATGAAACTAACTTTATTTTTCAGGCTAATTATCCTCCTGATCACATTCAAGGTTCGAATACAGCTCTCAGATATAATCCATCTGACGAACGTTCTGACATTCTCCCAATGGTGGCATCTCTAAGCCCACCTCAGATATTCGCTGCAAATACAACAAATATTATCAGATACAGCCTAACGTACGGTTCATTCTGATTCAGCCCAACATATGACTCTTTCAGCTCAGATACGGTCTAACGTACGATCCATTCTGACCCTCAACAACTCCAATACGGTCTAACGTACGACCCATTTGGACCTTCAAATCCTCAGATACTGCCTAGCGTACGGTACATTCCGGGGTGTAGTCTAGCGTACGACTACTTTCTTTTTCAGATACAACCTAACGTACGGTTCATTCTGCAACTCCAATACGGTCTAACGTACGACCCATTTGGACCTTCAGCTCAGATACGGTCTAACGTACGATCCATTCTGACTTTCAACCAACTCCAATACGGTCTAACGTACGACCCATTTGGACCTTCAAATCCTCAGATGCTGCCTAGCGTACGGTACATTCCGGGGTGTAGTCTAGCGTACGACTACTTTCTTTTTCAGATACAACCTAACGTACGGTTCATTCTGCAACTCCAATACGGTCTAACGTACGACCCATTTGGACCTTCAGCTCAGATACGGTCTAACGTACGATCCATTCTGACTTTCAACCAACTCCAATACGGTCTAACGTACGACCCATTTGGACCTTCAAATCCTCAGATGCTGCCTAGCGTACGGTACATTCCGGGGTGTAGTCTAGCGTACGACTACTTTCTTTTTCAGATACAACCTAACGTACGGTTCATTCTGCAACTCCAATACGGTCTAACGTACGACCCATTTGGATACTCAAATCCTCAGATACAGCCTAACGTACGGCTCATTCTGCAACTCCAATACGGTCTAACGTACGACCCATTTGGACCTTCAGCTCAGATACGATCTTCAACAACTCAAGTACGGTCTAATGTACGACCAAGTTAGACCTCCATCTACTCAGATGCTACCTTAGGACAGGTACATTTCTGAATGGTAGTCTAGTATACGACTACTCCCTTTTAAGCAGATTCAGCCTAACGGACGGCTCATTCTGCTCAGATATGGTTTAATGTACGACCAAGTTAAACCTTCATCTCCTCAGATGCTACCTTAGGACAGGTACATTTCTGAATGGTAGTCTAGTATACGACTACTCCCTTTTAAGCAGATTCAGCCTAACGGACGGCTCATTCTGTTACTCAGATGCTACCTTAGGACAGGTACATTTCTGAATGGTAGTCTAGTATACGACTACTCCCTTTTCAGCAGATTCAGCCTAACGGACGGCTCATTCTGCTCAGATATGGTTTAATGTACGACCAAGTTAGACCTTCATCTCCTCAGATGCTACCTAGTGACAGAGACGATCTAGCGTACGATCCATTCTGATCTTTCGTCCCCATCAAAGTCATCCGCCTAACGAACAACTCACTCTGGTATTCAGATATGATCTAGCGTATGATCCATTCTGATCCCTTATCCCCAACAGTATATAGCATACTCTGACTCCCCAGCGAAGTCAACAGCATGATGGATGATTCACTATACGGTCTAGCGTATGACCCGGTATGACATCCATGTCTTCAGACATCGTCTAACGTACGACACAATCGGAAGCTCGTCATCAAACTTCCTGGATGGCATCTCTAAGCCCATCTCCATCAAGACTAGCTCCTGATTGACAAGCACAAATTTTTGGGGCATTCTAGTGTTCAATAATCTTTCACCTCCAGACCACGAACGGCACATACCATTCTACTCTCTCGGTTCAAGAATATTGAACAGGGGTAGCTGTCATACCCCAAAATTTGCCCGTTGGTATTACAAGGCATCTTTCAAGGCATTCCGACTTGTTTTGCAAGGCACTGACATCAAGTGAACAAAAGCCCAGCTCACAACAGGCCCAATCCAAAAGGGGCCCAAAATAGCTTGCTCGCTAGGCGAGCAACTACTTCGCCTAGCGAACACTTCGTCATGACACTCGCCCAGCGAAGCATCAGATCCAGAAAAAAGCCCAGAATGGCTTGCTCGCTAGGCGAGCAATTCCTTCGCCTAGCGAAGCTTGCGAAAATCTGAAGTTTTGGACCTCATTTTAAGCCCATTAGGTCACCACCACTACTACTATAAATACCAGCTCTTCAGCCACGGAAAAGACACACACAGACAGACGGACGGACGCAAACGGAGAAACACAGAGGAAGACGAACGGGAACCCTGGCACAGAAACCCTGGAGCTCAACTTAGAGAATTCCGAGCCGAGAAACCCTGAAGGCTGCTCTTCCGCATCCGCTGCACCAAGGTTACCGCCGCCCGATTCCATCCGGTACCAAGTTATAAACAGGTTTGCATGTCACTAATGCTTTATGCTTTTAACCGATAATCCGTACGCATGCAAGGCATCATGATTAAGTTTTCAGATGTATAATTTGATTTCGTTTAAGTATGCCTGAATGTCCTGAATACTAGTCCCTGCTGTTCATATGATTTAATGCCATGAGGTCTAGGGCTGCAGAAGCCCTGCTGTTGTCAAGCTCAAAAATCTGTCGCCGCTCGCTAGCACGTCGTTAAGCGAGCCTGGAGCGAGCCCTCGCTAAGCCTTCGCTAGGCGAAGCAGGGGCGAGGAGAGCAGTGTCTGTTTCATTTTTGCTTTTCTATCTTATGTTCATTTAACAATGATTTATTATAGTTCTGCATCATTTGGCCTGAGTTCATGACTGTTATGTTTATTTTCTTATGGTGCAATTGTCAAAGCATATTTTATCTCAATGCTCTAACCCGTGTGTTGAATGGTGTAAAGGCTTCCATATCCTCAACGAAACGGCCGGCTAGGTATTCCACTTTACGTAGGGGAGACCTTCGCGGAGATGAATTCTAAATTACTTCACTTTAATGTGAAGATTCATATTGATTGCCTAATTAATTTTAATGTATTAATTTTTAATGTATTGATTTTAATGTGTTGATCTTAATGTGGAGATTCATCATAATTACCTAATGAACATTAAAATATGGACTTTAAATAAATGATATCGGACCTCTCTTCGTTACCCCCGATTACGGTATTACGGTCATGTCCCGCGAATATGGGGATACCCTTAGCAAAGACCCTTCGGTTAAATCATCATGGTCCCTCGGATGTTGCCTTCAAAAATACGATTTTGTCCCTCGATGACCCTTCGGTGTAGCCTACGGTTAAATGATGATAGTCCCTTCGAATGCTAAGGTATCCTCACAACTGTTGCCTTCAATGACCAATCGATGACCCTACGATGACCCTTCTACATCCCAAGGATAAAACTACTTACTTCTCAATAGTAAGGACAGTTTTACCCTCATAAGGATAAGAAATGCCCGGAAAGACCTCGGACAGGTATAACCCTTAATTGCTCATTCATAACCTAAAATATTTTTCCCACCTTACACAACATCCTTTTTGGAAAATCACCACTTAGCATACATCCGTACTAGGATCATTGCTGAGTTATAATTTTCTAAATAACTTTCAAATCTAAATGAGATAATCACTTTGTATACATTCATGCAAGAATCATTACAAAGTTAAATTCTCCTTTTCAAAACATTTCCTACACATTTCTCAACCACCTTTTTCAAACTAGAAAACATAAATGATTGAGCAATTAAGAGCCCATGGATAACCATGGATACAAAGGGTGCTAACACCTTCCCTTTGTATAACGTACCTCCCGAACCTAAGAATCTGAATTAAGGTCTTTCCTGTTCTTTTCCACCTTTCCTTATGGGATAAAAGAAAAGTCGGTGGCGACTCTTGCTAACCGCGACATTGCGATTAAAAATCCATTAAAGTCAGTTCACCGTATGACAATTAGGTATTTTAAGGTCATAAGACCACAAGCACAAATAAAATACACAAACAAATATATACAATCACAATATATGGCTCAAATGAGCAAATTGAAAATGACATAAACATAAACAAGTTAAATGAAATGTAAATGGCAAATGAATGGTAAATGACTAGAAATTAAATTGCATAAAGTAAATGACTTGAAAGTAAAGCAAAGTTAATAAAAGTTAGTCAAATGTTAGTCAAGGTTAATTATGGGTTAGTGATGTTTTGCTTTTCAATTGATTAAGTTATTCTTTGGAGAACACTTAACCATCTATTCACAAGTATGGATCCTTGAACCAAAACATTTTTCAAAGGAAGGAAAAAAGGCCAAGTTTCCACACAATACCATGAAAGATGGGATACTTATAATCTCACTTACTAGAATGCTATACCTTTAGGGTCAAATTTAGCTCTATGTTAAGCAATAGTAATTGGACTTATGTAGAAGTCACAATTATCTGAGGTCGGGCACAATAAAAATTTAGGTGCTAATGCATGTTAGAGATTTGATATAATGAACCAAACTCCTAAAACATGCCACACACTAAAAGAAAATATCAAAATGGATGGACCTATCTCATCCATACTTGTATTGGTTCATCTAACACAAGGTTATTGATGAACCAATTAGCCTTAGGATATTGAGATTTCATTGGTCAATGAAAGGGATGGGAAAAAATGGGATTGAAGATGAAGAGGGAGGGGAGATTAGAGAAACACAAATTGGTCGTTGGAGGAATTTTATCAAATGAAAATCATTCATTCATTTTGGGAGATGAAATGTACATTTCATCAATCCCCTAAATCCAATGATTTTAATCCAATAAAAGTCAAATCAACCTTGACCAAGGCCCAAGTAAATAGTCAAACATCACAAGACCATAAAAATGGCTCAACATAATTTTTACACAATTAATCAATTAAAAATCAAATTAAAAAAGCATTAAAATTCAATTTAATTTGGTCAAAATCTAAAATCTCTTCAAAACACCAAATAAATGGCCAAGAGATTTATCTTAGGTCAAACAAAGTCAAAGGACCTTAGACAAAAAAATTCATGATTTTTGAAAAGTCAAAAGTATTTTTAAACAATTAAAAATAAGCACAAAAACAATTAATTCATGAAAAATATCAAAATTAATCCAAAAATTAATTTTAATTCATAAAATGAAATAGGAAAATATTTAAAGATTTTTGGTGAAAGTCCCATATTTTTTGGATTAAAAATGAAATTATTATGAATTAAACAAAATAAATGGAATAAACATAAATTCAGAAATTAAAAAAGAAAATCAAAAAAATAAAGGCCATCAGATCTCCCTCATTAATTAAGGTGGAAGATCTGATGGCCACACGCGCGCATTCTACCATGCACTCTAGTCAACTTGTTGTACGCGTGGTATGCAAAGGCAATGGCTGAGATTATAACGTGAGATCATGATCCAATGGTTTTAGACACGCCAACACATCACCGGAGCCCTAACTCCGCTCTTCTTCTCCGATGGACCTCACCGGACTAGTCCACCACCAACCACCATGAAAACAAGTAAGTGAAGACTTTTGATTAGTGGAGTAAGGTGAAGAGTGTGGTAACTTGTTTGTTCGAGAATTTAATTCGTAACTACCTTCTCAGTTGGAGCTTCGAAGGTCAACAATGGTGGATTTGAAGATCTGGTTCCAAGGAGTTTCAAGCCAAAGTGGTGCTTCTGGTTGCTTTAGAAGGTGTCGGTGAAGGATTTTAGGTGGAGATTTCAAGTTAAAAGAGCTTCAATAGAAGAAATGGTTGACTAGTTATTTGAGGTATCAACCTCAAGAGGTTTCAAACTTTCATTGGCTTTCAAATCTTGAAAATGAAGGCAAAATCTTCCTCTATTTATAGGGAATATGTTGTTGAGCTCACACATATGAAATGGATTTGAATTCGTGTGATTGGAGTGGGAAAATTGTGATTTGCAATCCGTGTAAAAGCAAGGGTGAAAAGTGTGACTTGGGCATGAAACCTGATCATGTTACACTCCACGCTACGCATTTTGTCAACACAAACAAGTTTTCATATGCGTGGTTGTCCCAGATTGAAGCATGAGTGGTTACAAGTTCCAGGTCATGCGTGAAATGCGGAGTCCATGGCACCATGTTTGAGCTTATGCCAAATGAGATTCCCTCGTATGTTTCCTGATTTTCTTTGTACAAAATGTTTATATCATTGTAGTGAATTGAATGCAAAAAGAACCTACTCAAAAGGATAATTGAGGTGAAAATGGCAAGTGTTGAAAGTTGAGGTCATGACATGCATTTTAGGTCAGACATTTGGTCAAGCAGTCTCGACACGTTTTGGACATTTTAAGCTCCCAAGTTCATGACATCATAACTTTTGATTCCCTCATGCATTTTGATCCAAACTTGGGCTAAATGGTCTTTGGAATAAGCTTAACAAGATGCAAAAAGAATGTGATCAAAAAGATACTTGAGCTGAAAATGGCATGCCTGCCAAATGGGGGTCATGACAAGATTTTGACCTAGTTTGGCCACTTAGCCCTTTCCAAAATTGAGGTTAGGCTAAATTGATGATTAAACCTTGAAGAAAAGTTGTATAGGAACTCATTAAGGACATTTGGTTCAAAGAATCTTGTCGATTGGTTGAAAAAATGAAGAAGTTATGGGCTTTGGACCAAAAGTGAGCCATACTTGCAAATTAGGTCAACCAAACTTGTGCCAACTTGTGCAAACTTGAAGTTTTCTTGCATCACAAGCCAAAATTATGATGGAATTAGCATCTCTTAAAGAAAACTTGATTAGGGCTTGAATGATCTTGATTAGGGCTTGAAGAATGAGTGAAATGACATGGAAATAAACACATGAACCACTCTTGAAATAATGAACCACAACTTGCATCTTCCTTGACCATAATGAACATTGTTTAAACTTGAAATTAGGCATGGTCACCTACATGAACAAGGGAACAAACAAGTACCACTCTTCAGTGATGCTTGGTTAGTTAACAAGTAAATAAACCCCAATATTAGGTTTAAACTAAGAATGTGGCCATGCTTGGGAGTCAATGACCAAATGAAATGGTCATGCTAATGTTAGAATGATGCATTATATGATACCATGTATGCAAAAGGTAAGAAAGAGCGGGTAAATTTTGGGGTATTACAGTACTCAATGGGTAAACCTGAGATACGAACACAAACCGTAACTTGTTCTATGGCATCACTAGCTGGGTAGAAGTTAGGGTTCCATTTCCTCACGAATAAGTAATGATCATTCATGATCTAAGGGACATCCATCAATATCGCATATTGATCTTCCGCATTGGTGAATGTCACTAGATAATAATCCTGACCTAGGTCCACAATACTTAGAACTCCATTTCTTGCCCACATTTGGTTCAGACGATTCTCTAAGGCTTTGTACCCTATTTGTCTCCCTAACATCTTCACAATGTCTCTCTTCTTCCTAGGCACAACAATTATTCGTTTCTCCTTCTCTGAGAGTATGAGTTCAGGGCATTCATAGTCTTCAAATTTGTGTTCTTCGATCTTCAGTTCCCTGAAAGCATCTACATACCCCACATTTGATGCTTGTTTGATTGACTCTTCTCTCCTCATTGATGTCTCTCATGTGACCATCCCATTATATGAAATGGGCAAACCTCATTGGTTGATAGGCAAGTTGTTCTTCACAACCTGTTGATTGTATTTCTACTATCCATCCATTTTTAACTTCTTTCACATGCTTTGTACATTGTGATTTCTAATCTTCTTCGTCCATTAGAGTCTGATAACCTTCACTATTTTGTCTTAATAGAGCACTCATATTTTCCTTTGATTTAATAATTCTTATTTTAAACATGTCATAGGCTCGTACAACTATGTTTATTGTAAGGAAATTGATTAACGTTGGTAATGTATTTCATAATTTTTTTTTGCAATTATGTATTTCATAAATAAATTTGTATAAGTGAATATTTTTGACAAAAAAAAAGAGATATATGGAAAGTTAAATGAGGATATGGATAGTAAACCCCTAGTTAATATGGTTATTTGATCATAAAGATAGTACAAGATTTGATTACTCTAAATTGATCAATTAATGTTAAAATTTCTAACCATGCATGATTTGTTACACATGTGAAATATTAACAATCGATATATTTTATGTGAAGATTTTTCACTTTATTATGTAAAAACAAATTATTTTCTTGTTTGAACACTCCTATTGCATCATCCTTTATCTAAGTCCTACTAAAAAGAGAATTTATCATCCCAGCCTATGGGATGGAAAAACACTCTCTAGAAAACCTAAAATACCCCTCAGATTTTGGAGATGCATCTCCGGACATACTGTGTCTTAAATCAAAATGTTAAATGATCCGGAGATGCATCTCCTAATATTTTAAAATATACATCATCCATCCACTTCGAAAGGCACTTTACACATTTATTATTCCGGAGATGCAACTCTGTTTATTTTATGGAGATGTATCTACGTAACCTATCAGAATAGTGCATGTAATGTTTTGTTTATATTTATTCAGATGAAGATTTATAAACATTATGTACCATGTTATGTGACGAGATTTAAACCATACAATCTATATGCAAAAAATGACATATAAATCCAGATGGTCCAAAAATGACATATATAAATAGAGACAAAATACACGATAAAGTAGCATCCATAATGAATCCAAAGTACAACTACTATATACTACTGCACTACTGCGTATGTCGGACTACATCTCATTTTCCTCATCTGACTCATCGGCCTACAATACCCTTCGTCCTCTGGCATTGACTCCGGTACATCAATGTCTCTCGTGCCTCTGTCATGATGGCATTTAGGACTTGCCTCACATCAGACCCGTCAGGGAAGATACCTTTGTCAATGCCTTCATGTTCAATCTCCATTATGCAATGACATCTAGGCAAGACATCCTTAGCGTGATCTATTGTGCCTGCTCCTCCTCTAGTATCTTCTGACGAGTTAACCTCGATGGATCTCCTGGAGCATCATGTACCATATACGGATGTCACCCTGAAGAACCACATGATGTACCTGTCGACGTAGCTCCATTCGCTCACAACTATGGTACTATGTGCCTCTTCAAGTACCAGCTAACTCTTATAATCATCAAACATGACATCCATTTGTCTACATTTCAAAGCAAAAGGAGCTGAGACAATAGGGTGTCTGGAAATAGCCTGAGTGTAGTTGAATTGCCATATCATACGCTCATAAAAACGAGGAAGGGTGAGACGTGATCCACAAGTCAACCATCCAGAGTATAACACTATGTTGTCAAACGGCGACGTCTCACGATAATCAACATATTTGTTGAAATGTTTGTCCTCGGCAACCAAGCGGTCAAGATACAGTCTGAATGGCTATATCGCATGGTTCCCTTTGAGCGGGGCAAATACAGTAGCACAAATCATAACCTTAGTGTAAGTCGGTACACCCTCCCAGTTGGAGATGTGCAGAAAGTATTGGAGGATCCAAGCCTGGAAAGTTTAGAACACACGAATCTTCAATAATGGCATTGTAAAGATGAAATGAAAATGACACAGAAATATTGAAATACCAATAAATATTACTGTCCGTAGTGTGATGCTGCTTTTGACCTACTTCGTTTTCCACCTACATCCCTCTAATAACTTCAAGTACAAGTAGACCAAATAAGCGCCCCCCTAGTTGTACTCATGGATCCACTCGAAATCCTCAAAGTACCATAGGTAGACGACATTTGTATAAGTGACACTCTTGTCCATAAAAATCACAGTGCCAACAAAATATAGCATGTAAACTCTCATAGCATACGCTCTATGAAGCCCCCACCTATTTGTTATCATCTATAACTTGCTCTGCTCTTTCGAGCTCATTCGTATATACATTTTTCAGGAGTTCAAACCTAGCATTAGCCTTTATAATTCTCTCAATCTCCGTCAACGCATCCTCTGGGTCAACTCCCAGATAGTCTACCATCATCTCTAGTGCCTCGTCTTTTCTAATTCTCCCATGATCTAAAAGTTTCCCCCTTATCGAAAGATGCAACAAACACGACACATCGTTGAGTGTGATAGACATCTCACAAAGCGGGGAATGAAATGATGAGGTCTCAGTGTGCCATCTCTCCATAAATCTAACTAATGCAATCTCACTGTCTCAAATATGTCTGGCAGTATGGTTTGGATACAGAGGAAATACTCACAACTTTATAGGGCCTCTTTCAAATGCCTAAGGTGGCTCTGGTTTATCATCCGCAACATCCTCACCATCCGGAAGTGGCACTGGCTCAGCAACATCAGTAGTATCAGTAGTCAGAGGTGGCATTAGCACAGAAGCATCATTAGTTGGAGGTGGCATTGGTGTCTCCGGTACCTCTGGCGCCTGAATAGGTGAAATCTGGCGTCTGTAGGAGGATGAAGGGATTGATGTGTCGGTAGGTGAAATTCGTCTCCTACGAGAAGAAGAAGATGGACAAGCATGAGAAGAAACATGAACCCCGGAAGTATATGCCTCTACATGGCTAGAGTGAACAGGAGCCACTGAAACCGGACTCTTCTCCCGCTGCATTGAGGAAAGTTGTGCAATCCTACTGTGCCTCAATCTATCGTGTCTATCATCCATAATGCTTGTAAGTAAACCAAACAATTGGTGCAAACAAGCAACACTACAAGCAAGAAAAGCAAAAAATAAAAATACTATTAATTTTCGGAGATGCATCTCTGGTTTCTAGGAAAATTAAACGTTGAAAAATTTCAAAGATGCATCTCCAGAATTTTCTGCAACTCTTCAGGTCCGTCAGTGGCGGCAATGCAGACATGTAAACTCCAAAAATAATGGTATGATTATCATTTTCAGCCAACAAACATGTTTTACAGTATGTCTAAACTATCATTCATGCAATTTCTACTCATTTCTTACCTTAATCATCAACTTCTACTCATTTACACAAAAACTCAAAAACTTTTCAAAACATCAAAAAACTTACAAATTTAGAGTTTACTTCAGAATTGGATGATGTCTCTGATGCACTTGATGTTGATTGAAGAACCTCTGAATTTGGTTGTTTGATTTTGGAGTTGGTTGATGAAAAACACTTTGAAAGAGTTTGAGCAAACTTTAAGTTTGTTTATAAATGAGAAAGGAGAAGAGTTCTGACGCGATTTAAGCTCCAATACCTTCCGGAGATGCACCTCTGAAATAAGTTTGAAGATATATCTCCAAAATATTTTAACATTAAATCAGAAATAGATGCGTACGGAGATGTATCTCCGAAAACTGAGAAGATTGTAGTATTTTCATATAATACTTAAGTAATATATAAGGTGCATTAAGAAATTTCCGCGAAAAAATTATTTTTTATATCTTCACTTTTTCATGATTTGTTTCGTTTTCTTAAACATGTTTTAAAAATGTCAACAAAAGGGTTTGCTCCATTGTTAAGTAGTTGGCTCATACCGAATAGATTATGAATTCAACTTTTGAGTTGGCTCATACCTAAAAGACCATGAGTTTAACTCCTTATATAAGAGATTTCTTTAGTGACATTTGTCCAAATCACTTAAACTTTAATATCATCAAAAAAAAACTTTTTGAAACAGTCTATTTAAATGCAATTTGATTTTGTCCACGATGATGAGATTTCCGATTATATAGTTTGGTCAAGCACGCAAAATACGTTGCAAACGGGACTTCTTCCCTTTCTGATTAAACTTGTACTAGTATCTCTCTTGCTTTGTTATTTTTAAGATGCATTCACATACAAATTAATGAATTTATATGTGATTCCTTAGAAGAAAATATATGTATTTTTTATAAACACTAGTTTCAGTGGGGTCGGTCTTACTCCAAATACAAATATAGCCAAAAATCATAGTATAAGGCATGTCGAGCTTTGTTCTAAGCTGTCAATGAGTTAGAAGATGTATCCTATGAAGCAAAAGTGTCGTTTGCATATTTAATATCTAGAAAAGTCCGTCGCTTTTTGTGTATTTTTTGGTGCTGAAAAAATTTACAGGTTGCTGATATCATTTGATTTCAACTCTTACCAGCATATCCCACTGTTTGTTATTATATGGTTTTGCTTCAGTTTAGATGGTGTTAAACACTACCATTCCCAGTGCCCGTTCAACATCATTGCGCATAATTGGAGCTCTAATTGCAATGATGTTGCTGTTGTGGACCATTAGAAGTGGATATCAAACCGCAACTGAACCTAGGCGCCAATTGTATGGCCAATGGATTTCACATGTTGGAGTCTTGATTATGCTTTTTGGTTTCTTGCTTCTGGCTATAGGGCTACCCATAATTGCAGACTTGTTTCTTGGCTTGTCAGAGGAGCTACAATATCCAGAGGAAACTGATCTTCATCAGAGTATCGTCGACCTGAAAGTGAAAGTCGATGCATGTGTCTAGTTTTAGCCTGAAATCACTACAAGTCCACAAACAGGGCATTTATCTCCTTTAATCTTCACTCTTTTAATTATGTGATGAAGCAGTAGATTAGACTTCAGTGCTTGCATAGACACATTTAGCCTTTACTGTTTCATCTTCTAAACACATGATGTTTTGTTATATACTTGTTATAAACACATGTTAGTTCTCCAACTTAACTATTGTGGCACTTGCTATAACTCTTTCCATAGTACAAAACCTATATACAATGTTAGCCATACTGTCTTTTTTCTAGTTCAAGTTCTTTAACGATAATCTAATAGTTAATATTTTCTCAATCTTACATAAGATATGTTCTCTTGCCTGATATGTTGTCTATGTGTTGGTTACTGTTCTCACAATAAGTGTGTATAGTTTAATAATTGATATGCCTAGTGTTTTTGTGTGACATAAAGAGTGAGTAAGTTAATTCGTTAATGCTTTATGGCCAATTGTCACATCCAAATCTGATTCAATCAGTCTTATATTTTTGAAGGCTCAAATGGTTTAGCACCAAAATGAACCTTCAACTCAACAGCAAGAAGTAAAAGTGTTTTCCTCTATTTTTGAAGGCAGAACAAAGCTGTGAATAACATTTGCCACAAAAGATCCATGAGCAGATGGCTTAGTTGACAAATATGTTAAGTGTGCGACAACATTTGAGAGTTGTCAGTCACAATTTTTACAAATAAGGGAATTAATCAAGGTTCAATTTCATAATAAAATAAAATGAAGATTTATAGACACAAAAAAAGGGGAGATTAACTTATCCTAAACCATAATTACAAATGGAATGCGCAAATTACTGAGCAAAACGACAAGGTTTGACTGAGCTTAACATTGATTTCATACAAGATGTGTCATGTACACTTCTTTTATCAAAATTTCCTGCATAACCAAGGAAGTAGTTATGCACTTAAACCTCCCAGACTGCAACGGACACTGCGAACAATTACTCTGTATGGGATACCATATCCAAAGACAAGGACTTCCAACTATCTTCTATTTAATAACTTCGCCGATGAATCATGTATCCTATATCTTTTGCAACTTATAATAAAAAAAACATTAAAAAAAAAGTAAAACAACAAGGACATTTGAAAAACTTTGCAATACTCCAGGTATGAACAATAAAGGCTACTGCGAACATGCTGCACAACGAGCTAATGAAGTCCGTTAGTTGTGTTCTCAAAATGACTTCAGAAGATTTTGATTACGTCTGTTTGGTGGTTGTCTTAAATCTTTTATAAAGTTGAGTATAACTATAAATTTTTAGAGTTTTTAAGTTGGTGATTAAGAGTTTTTTTCTTTATATTTATATTTATGTGTGTAAGAATGAAATTATTAATCTGTATGCTTATGCATATACAAGTTAACTATGCAGGACAGGATCGATAAATCCTTGTTACAACCCATATACCCTTACTAATCCTAAGTAGGGTCCTGATTTTGACTCCTAACAACAAAAGTACAATGACACACAACCAAATTGTGAAGCTATGCTATAAGATATGCTTCTTCTTATGCCAAAACTCCCACAGCACCCAGCAAGATTTTCAGTTTTTCCGACAACTTAACTATTTTACAAAATTAAGACCAACTAGAGTGAATTAAGGGTATGTATATATCCATATAGATACGAATTGAAAGACTAATTGTAGTTCAAAAGCAAAGTAAATAAATTTATCAATCTACCTTTTCTTCAAATCTACAAGATATGCTTAATAAAATCAAAAAATTTATTATGCCTGAACCTGAATTCGTCTAAAGGAAAATTCCAGATATAATTCTGATTATATTTACTTATTCATTTTCTTATAACAAGAGATAAAACCCAAACACAGCACCATTGAACTACAATGAAGGAATCAAAATTAAGCAGAGGCAATGTGAAGCCGAAAACTAAAAATTCCATTGAAATAGAAAATGGTAATAAAAGTACATATCGCGAATAACGAACACAAAACCCTAAAAATTTGGAACGCAAACAGAGTAGTGAGAATCGAATCAAATCTAATCGAATGAAATCAAATGAGCTTGAAAGGAAGAGGCCAAGGAGTAGACCTGGGAACTTCCACCTTATCTTTCATACGCTCGATCATTTGTTCTCTCTTCGGACGAGATTTTCCATACGATCCCTTGAATCGCTTCCCTTTCTTTGTCTTTTTATCACCTCGACCGCACAGTATCGGAGCTGCTTCGCCGGAACAGGCAGACGGCGTCTCCGTCGACGTTGCTCTTATCAACCACCTCGCAGCGACGGTGCACCGCTGCATCGCACTAGCACCACTCGCCATAGACACTTCTCTTCTTTGCTGTTTGCTGCTCGCGCTTCGGTTCATGCACATCACGCAACAATTACACATTATACTGGATTATGGGCCGGGCCAGGCCCATTATTTTCTTAAAGAAGGTTTAAACATATTTTTATTTCATGTAAATTTTTTTTTGAAGTAAATGATTTTTTTTTTAGTCTCTAAAAATGTAATGAGTTGATTTTGGATGTGTTTATTGTTTGTATGATTTTATTGGCATGTTATTGATATATAATTGAAAGGAAGATTTTGAAAACATGAGAAGAAAATATGATTTGATATTATCAAAAGAGTGATTAATTTGGGTATTTTAGGTTGATTTCAAAAATATGGATTATGTGGAGACTCTTAGATTGGTAAACAAAATAAACCGATCACCATTAGATACATTTTGATGTTTGGATTGATTGATGTTGGTGTTTTTTTTTAGTCTTAACAGTTTCAAAAGTTTAAGTTATTACAAAAAAAAAAATTACAAAAAGTAATATAAATTAGTTACTTTTCACAAATTTGATAAAAATATATATAAATTGATAATTTTTCACAAGATAGTAAAATACACACTAATTTCATCTAAATGATAATGAGTTAAAGCTCCATTTAAAAAATGGTCCATTTATTTCATTTATAGTTTTGGAGGCAAGATACATGGAATTTAAAAATAACTAAAATAATTTAATATTTGTTTAATTTTAAGAAAGAAAAATATGTTTCAATGTCCTTATTGAGTCTCATTCTCTCTCTTGTTTGCTTTGAACAATGTTCCTCCCTTTTCTACTCATTCTCTCTTTTCGTCATCATTTATCATCGTCAACACGTTATCGTTAGTGTCATTTCATAAATACTATTGTAGATGGTCATCTTATGTTGTCATTATTACTATTTTAAAAAATGTTGTTGTTGATTCTTGTTGTTTGCTCGTTTGTCATCGTTGCCACTGACTCTTCTAGTTAGTTTTAGTTAAATTTGAATACTTGTCATTATGTGTGTGTTTGATTTTCTAAAAAATGAAAGACTGGACAAAACATCTTTTTTTATCAAGTTTGATGCAAAAACTAATTATGGGATTGGACAAAACAAGTGATAGGGGACGGAACAAAATCATAAATTTTTGTCCCTCACTAAATAACTGACAACTTTTTGTCCCAAAGTACAAATTTTTAAAAAATATCAATTTTATTTTTAAAACTTTTTTCTAAAAACTCTCTCTCTCTCTCTCTCTATATATATATATATATATATATATATATATATATATATATATATATATAAAATAAAATACAATTAAAAAAATTGTCTAGTGCTCTGAATGATAAACATAGCATAGTACAAAAAATTTGTGTTATACTGTTCAATACTGCCCTGCTTTGTTTTGTCCAAAACTTATTAGTTGGTGAATCAAAATATATTATATAAAAAACGCTATTAAATACAATCTCGTAACAATATGATCTTATTACAAACAGAACTGACTAGTAATAATAAATACAAAACATATTTACAATAATATTCCCCCTCAATCTCAAGCATATATGTTAGATGCGTCCAACATGTTACATATGTAAATTATCCTAGGACCTCGTAAGGACTTAGTTAACATGTTTGCAAGATGATCATTAGATTTGATAAAATAAGTCTTGTTGATGCCTGAGAGAATCTTCTCTCAAATGAAATGGCAATCAACCTCTATGTGTTTAGTTCTCTCATGAAAAATTGAATTTGCCGGGAAGTGAAAAACTGATTAGTTGTCACAAGCAAGTTCCATATGACCTATCTCCCAAAACATCAAGTCTTTAAGCAAATTTCTTAACCTTATAAGTTCACGTGTTGCATTAGTTATAGCGCAATACTCAATACTCAATTTTAGTGTTTGACCTTGCGACAACTGTTTGTTTCTAACTTTTGTTTCTAACTTTTCCATGAGATTAAGTTACCTTCAATGAGAATACAATAGCCTGAACGGGATCTTATATCACCAATATCTCCTGCCTAATTTGCATCTTAGTATCCAGGAATATTAGTGTGACTTTTATCCATATAAATAAGTCATTTGCCTAGTGATCATTTGATGTGTCTTAGATATGAACAAATGCATTCCAACAATTATCACATGGTGAATTGAGAAACTGACTAATTACACTGACTAAAAATGTAATATATGTCGGTAATAGTAAGATAATGTAACTTTCAAACCAATCTTGTATATATGTTTAGGTCAGGATAAGGCTCCTCTAATTGGGTATAAGTTTCGTATTTAGATCAATATGTGTATCCACAAGCTTACAACAGGCATATTTGTCTCCTCCAAAATGGCAAAATCATATTTCATTTGAGAAAAGGCAATACCTATTTTTTATTGAGCAACTTCAATTCCAAGAAAATAGAGCAACCGACCGAGATCGTTTACCTGAATGTGTTGCTTTAGGTGTATAATGTGTGTGATGAGCAGCTACTAGTTGGCCTATAAATAGTGAATTTTAAATAACTTGTTCACACAAATCTTTCTCTACTCCTTTTGCTTCTTACTCATTCATTAGAGCCAAATTTCTGCACATTTTTCTTCTTTTTCTCGGTGTGGTATTGTTTTTATGTTAATGTATGTATAAGGGCTTCCAATAGAGGACGCATGTCAAGAGGTTCGTCCTCAAGGGCTGCCCCATGTCTAAATGCTCCTACCTTCACAAACCTCAAATTTCTAACCGAGACTCATGCGTAAAAATTTCTCAAACTAGTGAATTACCGTATTGCGAGGGGAATGGAATTTGATTTGAATGATTTGAAAGGTTTTGGAGAAGTGGGAGAGGTTTTGCAACAAAGACAATGGGTGAGTTTCAATAATTTGATTCATGAAACAAATAAGAGTATCGGCCTAGAATTTTACACGAATGTGACATTTGGAGAGGTAAACTCCTACACCTCATATGTGTGAGGTAAGTATATTGACTATTCCCCTTCTCCTATTAATTCTATTTTTAATTTGAAATCTCCTCCTATGTGTACTATCATGAATTATAAATAAGAGCACAAGGTCATAAACAAGGAAATGACCCAGGTAATTTAGATACTTTTTATAGACCAGGGACGAAATTGGTAGTAGAGCGTGGCTTAGCACTACATCTCAAAAACACCGAATTCCTCCAAATGCTGAGGTCTTGGGCCTCATTTTCTGTGCAACCCTTAGAGCCCGCATTTAATCAATCACAATTCATCGTGAAGCGTTGTTTATGTCTTTTAGCTCTTTTGAGGGGGACCTATTAAATTAGGGCTATTAATTGCTGAAAATATCAAATATATGGCTAACGCTACATAAAAGGCTTGTGGGAATTTTTGTGTTATAAATGAATTGTGCCGGAGAGTAGGTGTGCATGTTTACCCCGACGATAAGAAGATTAGTCTAAAAGCACCACTCAACGCTTCAACCATAAGGAGGTTGCAAAACATGCATCAAGGAGAAGCTGCTTAAAATGATCAACAAGACAATCAACTTGGAAATGATGAAGAATTCGACCAACCACAAGTACAACAACAAATGCAAGGTTAACAAACATCAAATTTTCAAATAAGAATGGAAGCTCACGCAGTGGGGGTTACAAGATGGATAACAAAAGTTTCATCCACTTTGTATGTTAAACCATTGAGATTTGCTCCTATGTTGAGAGACTTCTATAATCAGCAAGAAGACTATATGACAACTTAAAGATTAAGAATTTGGTTTGCATCAACTAAAGAGATGGAGAATTACTTCACCAACCAAGATCAAGAGAATGCAATGAGGAAAGACCATATGCACGCATAATGGACGAGGTAAAACAATAACTTCAACAACACAATGAATGATATGAATGATCTTTTCCGTAACAATGACATGTGAAAAGACATGTAGTTTATTTTAATTTTTAAATTATTTTTTTATATTTTCAAATGTAACATAAAGAAGAGTAATCACCACTATAAGTGTTCTTCCCTATTTCTACTATTCAGTTAAATGTATTTAACGAACAAGTTGGTAGATGTGTTTTTTTTTCTTCCAGATTTGCAAGTTTAACACTTTAGCATTGAACAAATGATCCAAAAAAAATTTGATCATTAGAATAGAAACTTGCAACTTGAAGGCAAAGGATTAGAAAATAATCAATAGACTTGTACTCAACCTACAAATACCTCAACTAGTAAGGTTTGAGCCAAATTAATTCCATTATTCACTTTTCTTTCTTTTTAAGTGTATCTATGCATTATTACTTTATCTGGTTTGATCTATTTTCGATTAAGTTCATCTAGTTTGAATGACACACACCGAGACAGCTCTTTATTTATAACTTTGAGCCTTTTTAAACCACAAGAATAGCCTAAAAAGACACACTCATTTGAATGATACCCAAATTTTTTGATGGTTGTAGGGCCTGAGATGAGGATAACATGCATAACTAAAAGTTTTGAGGAACTTATAGTCAGGAGCCTGATGATAAAGAGCAAAGAATGGAGAATTCATGTGCAATACTGTAATACACATCCTATTAATAAGATAAGCAGCAACTTGAAATGCACGATCCCAAAACTTTAAAGGAATAGAGGCTTGAGCTAACAAGGTCACACCGCTCTCTACTATATGCCTATGTTTTCTCTCCACTAAACCATTTTGATGGTGAGTGTGAGGGCATGTCAATCTATGGACTGTACCTTGTTGAGTAATAAAAGTAGTGAAAGGTTGAAATTTACCACCTCTATCAGTTTGAACAACTTTAACCTTGCTGTTAAACATAATATTAAGGGTGAGAACAAATGTTGTAAAAACTGAATGCAATTCAGACTTTTGCTTGAGTGGAAAAATCCAATAATATTTGGTAAAAGCATCCACACAAGTCAACATATACTTAAATCCATATGAGGAAACCATAGGTTCCATAAGGTGAAACTCAAAGTATACATGGTTATCTTTGGCAAATTGGCTAACTGAGATGAGGTTCTTGGTAATTTTAGGGACCAAAAGCAAATTGTTTAGATTAAGTTTTGACAAGTGGATTATGTGTGGAGTGGAAAGAGGTAGACCCTATATATGTGATGGACAAACCTTGGCCAATCCCAAGTACCAATTGATCTAAGCCAAATGTAAAAACATTATCCAAAAAATTATTTGCAGTATTGGTGACATGACGAGTTGCTCCAGAATCTGGATACCACTGAAAATATGAGAAATGAGTGCTGGTGGACTTTGTCCCAGTTAGGTAGGCTTGAGGTTGATTTTGAGAGTATGAAGGATAAGGCTGATTGGTTGGCCTAAAGGAAAAGCCAGTTGGAGGTGCTTTTCAGGAGCCAACCACTGATTATTAGGAGTGATAGAAGGTGGAACTTCCGCCAAAGGAGACATAAATTGGTGTTGAGATGGAGGATAAGGTGTAGGGTTTCTCCATTGATATGACTGTTGGGGTGTGACTAAGAGGCGATGATAACACATTTTAGCATCATGTACAAATTTATAGCAAATTTGGCACTGTATACATGTTCTACCGCCATTTCTACCACCACCACGAAAGCCAATGGATCTACCACCTCTGAAACCGCCACAAGTTCCATCAAATGAGGAAACAGACTCATGAGAAAACATTTGGACTAAGCATCTTGAGGTGCATATAGTTTGTTAGTCAAAGTATAATAAAGTGTAGTTGCAGTGGTATCTTGAGTTAGGTTAATAAAAAGAGGCTTTTGCACAGGTGTTTGAGGTGCTCGTTCAAGACTAGCTTCATGAGATAGAATCATAGTTTCAACAACAATGACGATACACAGTTCATCACGATACTGAATAATCGAAGCAAGACCTTGATATTCAGTAGGAAGACCATCCATAATCATTTTTAACTGATCACGATGTGAGATTGGATCACCTATAGATTCCAGAATATCTACAATTTGTTGAATTCATCCAAGATTTTGAGCAATTATGCGATTACCCTTCTCAATGTCGTGTAACTCATAACGAAGTTGTCGAGATTTTGCATGTACCTAAGTGCGTTGAAACAAATCGTTTATATACCACACTTCATGTGCGTGAACGCACTTCACCACACGTGGAAGAAGCAAATCTGAGAGCGTAATCAACAACCATGTAAAAAGGATAGAATATTCTTGCTACTACGCAAGATATGCCGAATTTTCCACATCGGAAGCACAATCGTCAACCTAGAGATAACACAAAGATATATCAGGATTCGTGAGATGACGATGCAACTTATGAATGCAAATGATACCTTTGACTTGCTGTTTCCATGAGAGGAAGTTGGAATCATCAAGCTTGATGGTAATTTGTCGCGCGAACGTTTTGAACGCGTTCTTTAAGGAATTTCCAAAAACCGATTTCTCAATGTTGCACGAAGAATTTTCATTCTTCGAAAGTGATGATTGTGAAGTTTCAGAAGAAGTCATGGCGAAACTAGATTAAAAGGCTTTATATACCATGATAGAGAATAAAAAAGGATGAAAAATGCTTCATCATTTAAAGATATATATATATATATATATATATATATATATATATATATATATATATATATATATATATATAAATCTCTTATTGATTCCTTGTTAATCTATTATAAAGAGAGAGTTCCTTCGATAGTCTTTATGCACTAAACATAACTAACTAAGTGTGAGTTCAACATATAACTAATTTGTACACACTATAACAACCTTATCTAAACGTGTTTTACAATTCACTTTATATTCTTAAAACATAATAGCTTTATACTTAAAAATACAATGTTGCATGGATCACCTTAAAAATACCAAGCAGAATGACTTGTTTGATTTGATAGAGTTTAAGAGTCCTCATCCTTCTTTAATATTGTTGGAGTTGATGGTGAAATATTTTCTGTTTCAATTTTCCATTATCATTTTTAAATTTCCTTTTCAAAAAAAAAAAAATTAAAAATATTTTATTAAAAAAAAGAAGATAAAAACCCTACCCGGCATTGCCAAGTATCTGTCCATTTCCTTCATGTGGGGAGGCCAACGCCTACGGTTACAAACTTACTGATAACAGTAAAAGACCGACAACCGTACCATCAGCGTTTTCATAGCGGACATGAACGTCAACGGCGGCGAGGAAGATTCTCGCCACGGAGGTTCGGCGGTAACTCTTCAAACCACCGATCAACTCATCGCCAGGTGCATAGCTCCTGTCAAAAACGAATTCCTTCGTCCTCCTCCAGACCGAACTTCCTCCCAAAACGACGACGTTTCAATCCCAAAGGACAAAGCCCCCGTTCTCGCCAAGGAGAAGAAATCCAAACGCCAACTCAAACGCGAACGTCGTCAGGTACTCCTTCCACCACTCGCATTTCCATTTCCATTATATAGCATGCAAATACGACATGACGTTTCACTCTGTACTCTGTAGGATCAAAAATCAACGAAAAATCTGTGTCCAGAGATTTCCAAGTCCGGTGATGTTAATTCATGTCGTTATCAAGATAAGTGTCGTTTCAGCCACGATATAGAAGCTTTTAAGGAACAGGTATAGGAGGTTATCACTGTACTGAATTTTTTTTTGAAACCCTAATTTTAATCTATGTAATTAAGAAGAGTTTTGGATTTTGAATGAGTGCAGAAACCGGCTGATTTGGAAGGAGAATGTCCTTTTTTGAAATCTGAAGGGTCTTGTCCTTATGGCCTATCGTGTAGATTTTTAGGTACTCATGAAGAGGGTAAGCCTTTATCTTCTAATGGATTGGAGAGAAGGTCTGAAGTTAATGGTTTTAGCAAAGATGTTCAAAAGCTTTTGTGGAAAAATAAGATGACTTTCCCCAAAGCTGATGCAAAACTCAAAAGTCTTGGCCTATTGGTATGTTCTTTATTTGTTTGTTGTTGTTTATGGTGTTATGTCTATTATTTTCCTTAGAAAATGTCATAAATGATTGTCATTCTAGTGACTTTGTTACTTAGCTGCTACTTCACATTAGAGTAGTCAATAGCAGCCAATAGTGGAGCAGAGGCCGAGCACTATGGGAAGAGCCTTAGCAGTGCAGAACACTGGTAAATAGCGGGATAGCGGAGCAGAGCGGTTCCCGGTCCAGAGCAGTTTCTGGCCCGCTATCCTTTCCCCCTCTAAAAAATCGAAATTACCCCTTAAATTTACAATGCTCTAAGGGTAATTTTGGGTTTTTCAATAATATTTGAGTCTAGACAAAACCTTAACCTTTCTTCACAGTCGTCTATGCACTTCAAGAGTCAATGTGTGCTTTGATTTATGGGTAATTTATGAGTTGAGTTATTTGTTTAATTTTATATTAAATATGTGTTTATAATTATTATATGTAATTTGTCAAAAAAATGATCAAATAGAGAGGTCATTCTGCTATCCCACTTTTGGGGTCGGCCGCTCCTTGCGGTATTCGGGAATGACTACTCTGGTTCACATAAGACGCCGGTATGCGTGTAATTGTAGTCGCACTACACTATTGATGGCATGTCTGATGATCAAAGCGTGTCTATGTGTCTGACAACAACACAGGTGTTTGCTTTAAACTACTTTCATTTTCTTAAATTATTATCTGCCTGCAGTCAGTGTTTCATAACTTGCAAATCTTCATCAACATGCTCACAGTTTTTCTTCCTAATCAATTATTACTATACTAAAATAATAGGTTTAAAATGCCTGTCAGTATTCCTTTATGATTATCGCTCAAAATTCACAGGTTGTTTTTTCCCCTTTACTACAGCTTAAATTACTATGGCTTTAATGTAATTGTAACTTTCTTTTAGTACTCAATTTTAATTTTCTCCTTCCATTTTAATCAATCATTTGTCAGTCTAAGTCAAAAGGGAATGCCTTGGAAAACAAAGATGGCGGTGACAAATGTGTTCAGTCTGATGACATTGGTTCTTGTGCGGTTACATCTGAGTTGGAAAACAAAGATGGTGTTGACAAATGCCATCAGTCTGATGACGATGATTCTTTTGGGGTGATTGTTGACTCAGATTCTAAGTTAGAATGCTCTGTAGAGGTTCTAAAAGATGACGATGGCGTCAATAGAGAACTTGAATCTGATGTACTTTGTCCCCTGAAGAGAAGAAAAACTGCGGAAGATTGTGCTGGTGAGGAGACAAAAACTGAAGGTTATAAAATCATCTTTTACTTGATTGATTATAGTTTATTGCATTCAATTTTTGTGGTACTTAGCTTCATATTGCTAAAACAGGTGTGAGTGTTGCTGGTCAAAATGTTGACGGAAGCTGCATAAGATCTGAGCCAGAGGCAGGAACTGAAGCTATAACCCCAGAAACTGATATAAGTTTGAAATCACACTTGCGTGAGAAGAAGCTTATTGATTTCAGGGATAAGTTGTATCTTGCCCCCTTGACCACTGTTGGAAATCTCCCTTTCCGGAGAGTTTGCAAAGTATTAGGAGCTGATGTAACATGTGGTGAAATGGCAATGTGCACAAATCTTTTGCAGGTACCTATATGGATTTTCTGCTAGTTTCTATCTTTAATCCCGTGTATAGTCACAGAGGTGATCTAATCAACTCTGTTATCTTGTGATATGAATTTTGGGCAGTTCCCATATAGTTTGGCATCTATCTTTTTTCCGTAAAATTAATTTATGTAGAGAGTTATATTATATCCCTCATAGTTAGGCACTGTTACATTGAATGGCTGCTTTTGAATGTTGAAGCCTGAATTTACTACTACTAATAATAAATTAGTAATAACCTTTTTTAAAACTCAGTTGTGAACTGATGATTTATCAAGAATGGAACATGATAATTTTCCTTCTCCCATGCTCTTTCCTCTTTGCTTTGTTATGCGCAGCTCTATCCCGTCTTTTCTTTTGCATATTCTCTCAACATTTGAACCATCATTTTGATATTTCAACTGTCACTATTTTATTTTTGTTATAGGGTCAAGCTTCAGAATGGGCATTGCTGAGACGCCATTCATCTGAAGATTTATTTGGTGTACAAATCTGTGGCGCATATCCAGATTCTGTGGCGCGAACAGTTGAACTAATAGAAAAGGAATGTTCAGTAGATTTCATTGATATAAATATGGGCTGCCCTATTGACATTGTTGTGAACAAGGGTGCTGGATCAGCTCTTCTTACAAAACCAATGCGCATGAAAAGTGTTGTAGAAGTAGCTTCAGGCACAGTTGATATACCAATAACTATCAAGGTATTTTCCATGCTAAACACTAATTAAACACAACAATTTTTTTTTGTCAAATTACATTTAGCATCTTGATAGCTTCCTCTGTTCTGCCGCGGCTCGAATTTTTCATTGCACCAGGTACGGACAGCTTATTTTGAAGGAAAGAACCGTATCGACTCAGTGATAGCAGACTTTAGCTCCTGGGGAGCTAGTGCAGTAACAATACACGGTAGGTCACGGCAACAACGCTACAGTAAGCTTCCTGACTGGGATTACGTATATCAATGTACAAAGAAAGCCCCTAAAAATTTGCAAGTAGTGGGGAATGGAGATGTTTTTTCATTTGAAGACTGGAACAATCACAAAACTGAATGCCCTGAGCTTGCTACATGCATGATTGCCCGTGGTGCACTGATTAAAGTTAGTATTATCACCTTGGCTCAATCTCATTTTATCGAGTTTGTTATTGAGTATTGTATCTATTGCTTTGTTTAAACTTATGACTGTTGTGTGCAGCCTTGGATATTTACAGAGATAAAGGAGCAGCGACATTGGGACATTAGTTCCGGCGAGCGGTTAAATATTTTCAAAGATTTTGTGCATTTTGGTCTTCAACATTGGGGTTCAGATACCAAAGGTATGTTTTATTATACTCATATTTTAACTGTTCCTTACAACAACAACCAAGCCTTAATTCCATTAAGTGGGGTCACTACATGTTTTTTTATTTTTTATTTTATGTATTTGATCCATCTCTATGAGATTCAACAAAGTTTTACGTCGGCTGTCGACTGTCTAACATAACCCTCTATTTATCAGGGCTTATTCCTTCCTGTTATGAAATTATTAAAATTAAAATAGCTACTGTATTTATCTCAAAATAAACACAACGCTAGTTAGTTGTACTTGTCTTATCTTATGTCAAGAGTGAAAGATCCTTGTGTAAATGGGTCAGATTTGGTTCATGTCTTTTTTCCTTCTTGCAAAGGATACAAGTTATTGATGAGTGAATTAAGGGCGGGGCTTTTGGACAAGGAACATATAATTTTTGGGAGTTTCTTATAAGCGAGTTGAGTTTGCTCACAAGAAAGTATACCTTTAATCCTTTACATCATTACACATACTCTACAAACGATTTGATAGAAAAACATGAAATATGAGCCCTTTCTTTCTTGTCATCTTACTGCTGTATAATTCTTAATTATATGTTGTATTTCAGGAGTGGAGACAACCAGACGGTTCTTGTTGGAATGGCTTAGCTACACCTGTAGGTACATACCTGTTGGTCTTATGGAAGTTGTTCCACAACGAATAAATTGGCGTCCACCATCTTATTACGGGCGTGATGACCTTGAGACACTGATGGCCTCAGACTCCGCAGCTGACTGGGTATGCAATTCCTCATTGTTTCATGTTTTCTTGAGTATATATTTAAAGTTAAACATAGTTTTTTTTTGGTATGCAGCATTTCTATTTCAATAAATACTATCTGATCTATTAATTTTCTCTAGATTAGAAGAAACAGTAGATTATCCTGAAAGTTTTGGTCCTTATCCTTGTTCATTATAATTATTTTATAAACCTTGCATAATTCTTAATCCATAGTAAAGATTTTACTTTCATTAAAAAAAATGAAGATTTTACACACAACAGGACATAGTTTTGTTCAACAGGATGTGGCTATTAACACTTCATGATTATCTATATACATTTTCATGATTATCTAATACTATAATATTAACACTTCATAATTATCTATACACATTTTCATTATAATCTAATACTATAATATTCTGGCCCTCATGCTGTTAAACAATTATTTTTATTCTCATTTTTCTTTTTACTATACACAGGTGCGATTATCAGAGATGTTACTTGGCAAAGTTCCAGACGGATTTGCTTTTGCCCCGAAGCATAAATCAAATGCTTACGACAGAGCTGAAAATGGTTAATTTCCGGAGTTTTCCTGCTGCCCGGTTTGTTTGAACAGGCTGAGGAGACATACCGTCTTGTTGTATTGTTCCCTTATTTTTTGGGGGAGTTTTTCATACTTGAGCTTGATTTTCAACTCTCCGCTCCTCTTCTAGGAATTAAAACATTTATTTAATAAACCTTAACATTTGAAATGTGACCAATAATAGTCAGAGTCAGGCTGACTTTTGCATGTTTGGGTCAATTTGAGATTTGTAATTGCTGAATTTATGTCGGAGTTCTTTCAATGGTTGATTGGGGAGGACTTGGGAAGTGACTCATGTCACGTTTCATGTGCAAAATGTTGTTCAGATAAACACACCCAACAAATGTCATAAATGAGATGAGATTTTGGTATTACTTATTTTGAATCCCATTCTTAATTTGACTCGTCCCTAATTTCATATGCCATTCAAAGAAAGTTGTCAAAGACGGTTCAATGTGTTTATACTGGAAGAGTAAAGACTAATGACAAACCATTTGGTCATGAATGCGCAATTTTTTTTATGTAAAACAGGGCATCAAGTGATAATATGAGTATTAAAGTTTTTACATAAATAAACAAGGACATGTGAGTTAAATCAACAAAAAAATGACTCATTCTTTGAACCACACATTAACATTTTTATAGTTTTTTTTTTAAATTTAACCAATCACAATTGCCACTTTGTTAAATTATTAAAAAAGAAGTTAGTACATTTATTAGAAAAGAACCAACAATTTGGGTCTAAAATTGAGCAAGATATTTACAACTGTCTACAATAAAGGTCTCAAATAAAATCACAACAAGTGGAATAATAGTTGAAAGATGTATCTAGATTAATATCTACAAGTGTCTCAAATAAAATTACTTAAGTGAAGAATTTATGAAAAATAAATATATAGTCTGTGTGATGTATATTTAAGAAGAAACAACATAAAGGCAAACCCTGAAATATATAGTTTTATATTGAAAAATAAACAAAAACAAAGCAAAACCTGTAGTTCCTAATAAAAAACTATAAAATAACCCTCCTTAGTTTTTAATCATATATAAGATCAACCTAAATTAAAAATAAGAAAATTCCAAATATAAAAATTAGCTTAAAGTAAAATAGTGTAGTCAGATGATACTTTCTTTAGACATTTATCTGTCCATTACTTGTACCTTGTATATTGTTTGTGCCTATACTATACTCCAGAATCACAAGTAGAACAATTGTGATCAAACTCCAACAATCTTCACCTCTTTCTGATTTGGGATAGCTTGAACAGTTCCATTTAATCCACCATCCACTGCCTTCTTCTTGACTTTAAGTTCAAGAGGTTCAACAGGATAATTCCCAGTGAAACAAGCATAACAGAAATTAGAAGAATCATCACCCAACAGCTTCTTCAAACTATCCATAGGTAAGAAAGCAAGTGAATCACAACCAATAAACTCCTTAATCTCATCCACACTCATCCTATTAGATATCAACTCATCAGGGCTAGGTGTATCCACACCATAATAACATGATCCAATAATTGGTGGACATGCAATTCTCATATGAACCTCTTTAGCACCAGCTTCTTTCAACAGCCTCACAATTTTGGATGATGTTGTTCCTCTCACAATAGAATCATCAACAACCACAACTCTTTTCCCTTCAAGAACCGCGCGAACCGGGGAAAGCTTCAATTTCACACCAAAATCTCTAATCTTCTGCGACGGCTCAATGAAAGTTCTTCCAACGTAGTGTGACCTAATCAAACCCTGCTGAAAAGGTACACCAGCTTTTGCAGCATAGCCAAGTGCAGCTACAACACCAGAATCAGGAACAGCGATAACAACATCACAATCAACAGGATTCTCAGTAGCCAATATTTCACCAAACAATCTCCTCGATTCATAAACAGATTTCCCAAAAACAACAGAATTTGGCAGTGAGAAATAAATATGTTCAAAAATACATTGTTTTGGCTCTGGATGAAAAACAAGAGAATAAGATTGAACACCAGTTTCATCCACAACCACAATTTCGCCAGGATAAACCTCTCTCACATAACTAGCTTCAATCAAATCAAGCGCACAGGTTTCCGAAGCAAAAACAACAGAACCATTCGTTCTTCTTCCCATAACCAAAGGTCGAAAACCGTAAGGATCTCTCACAGCAACAAGTTTATCCTCGGTAACAAACACAAGCGAGTAAGCACCTTGCACTTTCTCACAAGCATCAATAACTCTAGTTATAAAACTCTTCTGATTCGAAGTTGCAATAAGATGAAGAATAACCTCAGTATCAGAAGTAGTATTAAAAATGGAACCAGAATCTTCAAGCTTGTTTCTCAAGGAACGGTAATTCACGAAGTTACCATTATGAGCAACACCAACTGAACCAAAACGGTAACCTGCAACAAAAGGTTGAACGTTTTTCAGCATAGATTGACCTGCGGTTGAGTAACGAACATGACCGATGGCCAAAGTTCCCGGTAATTGACGGAGTTTGGTATCGTTAAAAACTTCGGAAACGAGACCGACGCCGGTAACGGTTTGAAGGATGTTATTATTGACGGAGACAATTCCAGCACCTTCTTGACCACGGTGTTGAAGAGCGTGGAGAGCTAGATAACATAAGCGAGAGGCTTCGGGGTCGCCGTAGATACCGACGACGCCGCATTCTTCGCGAGGCTTTTCGTCGTCGTTGGCGGTTAGGTTTAGGAAAGGGAATGTGTTTGTGGTGTTAGGGTTGGTGTTGTTGGATGAGGAGAGTGATTTGTAGTTGCGGGAATGAGAAAGTGTGGTTTTGGAGTTTGAGTTTGAGTTTGAGAAAAGAAGTTTGTTAGGGAAAAAAGAAGGGTTGAAAGAGGAAGAAGAAGAAGAAAAAGAAGAGAAAGAGAGTTTGGGGTTGGCGAGGGAGGAGGAAGAGAGAGCAGAGTTTGAAGCCATGCCGCGTAATAAAAACAGGGTAAACTGAAAGAGAAGGCAGACGATATATATATATATATATAACAACTAACAGAGCGGGCACTTAGGTTTTGTTACTTACCAATGGTGTAAAATTAGTTTACACCTATCATCATGTAACCTACAACAACTTGCATGCTATCAAATTATATTAATATTTTTAAAAAATTTATTTACAAGAACAATGTATAAAAATTAAATTCATGAATTTTTTGTTTATCTAAAATTTATTTAAACTTATAAAGTACATGACCATTAAATTCATGATTTATTTATTTATATTTTAAAAACATCTCTGGTCATATTTATAAGTATAACTTGATTTTTTTTTATAATTATTAAATAATTAATTATATAGTATATTGTATAATTTAGATATATTAATTCTTAAATAAATATAACAAATAAATTGTATATGTAATATTATTTATTTCCAAATAAATGTACCATAACTATTATTATTATTATTATTATTATTTATTATTATTATTATTATTTTTTCAAACATAACTTTTTTACTTAATTGTATATGTAATATTATTTATATAACTTCTGTTAAACTTTTTATAAAATCAATTATTTTTAAATATACATCGTATTTGGAGCATCCTATCTCATCAATAATAAATATTTGTCACTTTTAATTCAATAATTTTAAGGGTAATGCTAAGTTGGTCCTTGGGACACAAGTTAAGGGATAAATATAGTAAAAAATTATTGGAAATTGTGTCTTAAATTTAATACAACTTCATAATTTATATTTTTATTGTTTTTTCCAATACGAATTTTCTATTTGTGGATTTTTTAACATGTGCCCTTGGGGCACAAGTTAACATTACTCTAATTTTAAAATTTTAACTAAAAGAATCACACATGTTGTAAAATAATATCGATCATCGTTTTTAAGTTTATAATTTATAGTTTATAAACTGGCTGACAATAAAAAAATTTGTATAATAATAATTTCATTATTTAATAATAATATTTTGAGTTTATAACTTATTCTATTAATTTATAATTTATTTCTTATACATTACTTAAATAATATTTTAACTTATAATTTATAATTTATCATTTTTTCTTCTATTTTTTTCTTTATTATTTTAACTATAACATACCGATATCTTTTATAATTTAATTTAATTTAAAATAAAATGATTATATATTAAATGTCTTCTATGTTATTTTAATTTATTAATTAATTAAATCATGCTAATTTTATCAAACACTTCAATTACTTTATTAGTTATCGATCATCATCTTAATATAAATTATTTTTTAATTTATATATTATTTAATTGAGGTGCACTATTTGTGTCACAAATTTTACACTGCATTGTATTATTTAAAAAAATTTAAAATAAAAATAATCAATGATTAGTTGGTCTAATGGTGATTAAAATTGAATTTGGTAGAGATGACAAGTTTGATTCTCGCACAATTGCGGTCAGAAGAATCTTCAAACTACTTAATGTCAAAATTGAGTCCAATAGAGAAAATTAAAATAAAAGGAAACATTTCATGTAAATCATATTGACACTGCATATCTATTAAATTGATAAATAAATATAAATTATATAAATTACTTATTTAATATATTAAAATAATACATTTTAATAATTAATTTATAAATATCAATAATTTATTTATATTTAAATATAAGTTAGAATGGTTGATCTTAAGGTAAGGAATGGAGAGCATTCATCAAATTGATGGCTATCCGAAAAGTATTTATGGAGTCTGAAAAAACCATAATGATAAATGTTACGGTAATAAATATATAGGATAATACAAAGTTAGTTGATAAAATAATTGACATGATAGTTTATAGATAATGATATAGCAAACCTATAGTAAAACTGGTGTTATGTAATCTTTTTTTCTTTTTTTTCTTTTTTTTCTTTTTTTAGGATCTCCAGTATATTTATTTGATTTTTTGAATTAATAAGAGTTTATTTTATTAAAAAAATATATAAATATAAATATACTACTGTCACATATTAAATCCAGATCTATAATTAATATTCACTTTATTCAAGTAACATAAAACAATATACAATTTATAATGCATGTATAATCTAGATGTATATTTTTTTCTAGACTCGCATGTTTATGTTATAGATTATAAATTTATTTCATAAAAGCTGATCTTGGAAAATTTCCTGACATTTATTTCAAATCTGAATAAATTATGTTTGAATACTTTTAAGAGAAAACATAGTGTTTATTGATATTATAAAAGTTAACTATGAGTGATATATATAGAAATTTTTACAAAAATAATCCATTTTTTAAAGGAAATTCCCAAAATACTCCTGGTTTCAAAAAATTTTTCAAATTACCCCACTTTTAGGAGGAGTCACCAATTGAATTGGAGACTCCTCTTAAAAATTGAATGGAGGCGCCAATTGGATTGGCTATGGCAGGTGCCCTAGCCAATCCAATTGGCGCCCCTGTGTAGGGCTTAAGAGGAGGCGCCAATTCAATTGGAGACTCCTCATAAAATGCAATTTTTGTGTTATAAATAGATGCGTTGTGTGAGTAATTGTTCCACATCTCATACAATCATTTGGCAATCATGTTTAGTGTTCGTCGCCGATACGGTAAGGTGATTTATGCGAGAGACAAACCTCAGATGCTGATGCTGTTCTGGAACATCACTACGTTCGATCAACTGAAGAGGGAGCTGGTTCGTTGGTTAGATGGGAAAATACCAGAAGGGGAAAAAATTCGAAGTATTGAGAGACTTGACATTATCTTTGGTTGGGTGCGAATGAAGACTGATAAGGATGCTAGGGAAATGATGTTCGGTCGAGACGACATCAATTTGATTGTTGTAATCAGTTAGAAATATTTCTGTTTTCAGATAGCTTATTTTCACATAGAGGAACGGTTGCAAACATCGCAACATATGTAAGTTTTTTCTTTTGTTAACTTTTTATCTTTCATCTTCACCAACCCCCTTTTATTTTAACATACCAACTTAGTCAAGTTTTTTTGTTCTTTCTTTTATAGGATGTATCAAGGTTCCGAACTCGGGTCCACGAATATGTCCATATGGACCCGATGATTCAACCTTATGTTGAACTCGCCAGTTTTGGTCATATAAGCAAGATTTTGTCTTGGTCCATAGATAACAAATTCATTCTAGCTTTATGCGAAAGATGGAGACCAGAGACACACACATTTTGGTTCTCAACCGGTGAGTGTACCGTGACGTTAGAAGACGTCTACATGCTTTTGGGACTACCCATTGAAGGTAAGGCTGTTAATGGTAAAACCAACTATGAGAATTCAATTTGCATGGATCTCTTGGAGACTGATTTGTTAGATGATAACGCATGAGGTCAAGGTATACTACTTTCACGCCTTAAGTCGTACTATAATAGTTTATACTTAGATGAGCATTCTACCGAAGATGCTCGAATAATAAAAACTAGGTGTTACATTATGCTGTTAATTGGCTCGTTTTTATTTCCCGAAGGTAGTGGTTCTAGCATGCATATTATGTATTTACCTTTACTTAGACATGTAGATAGAATAGGAAGTTACAGTTGGGGATCTGCTTGTCTAGCCTATCTCTATAGCTCCTTGTGCAAAAACTCACACAAAGACACATCTATATTTTTTGGATGTGCTATTTTGCTACAAGCATGGGGTTGGTCAAGACTACCATCCCTAGCACCCGTCAACAACAACCCTTTCACATTTCCGTATGCACAAAAGTAAGTTGTTTAAATTGCTATTACTTTACTTACTTCTTTAAAGATTATTACCTCTAACTAATATTTTTTTTTTGACTTTTTCGTGTAGATGGTATGCACGTGGTATGAGTTACAACAAATGTCCAAGACACTGTATTACTCAGTATCGCAACTTGTTGGATCACCTTCGACCGACAAACGTAAGGAAAATAACTTAATTATTTCGTTGTATTTTGTCAACTTCTTCTACCTTGACTATAATCCAATCTTCTTTTACATTTCAGTTTATTTGGCGTCCATACCTTAATTTGGATCATGACCATCAAGTCAACGCTGAAGACGCGGCCGTATGGACTGCATGCACACCGATAATACGGTTCAGAACTGTGGAGATGCACAACAGTGATCGTGTGAAGCTGCAGTTCGGTATGCCCCAAAATATCCCAGATCCCCCAGCTAGCCTAGGAGAATGGCATATGCCCAAAGTTAACGACCAATGGAACTTCAATCCATGGCAAAGCTTCGCAAGATCGGAGTGTCGCAAATGGAAGCACCGTCATGACCATGTGTTAACTGACGCAGTCATGCCAACTGAAGAAAAACCAAGTCGTACTTATATGGCTTGGCACAAATCGGTTGGTTTTCAGTTCATCGCCGAGGATATGTACTTGTACGACCCACGCCAGATGACTTACACACTTGACACCTCAACATCAAACCCCCAACAACAGTGTCAGACTGGATACACACAACCCCCTGTCCGTCAAACGTTCCGTTCAACCAACACACAAACATACGATCAAAACATTCCATACACCTAACCCCAATACCAAGAGCATACCCCATACCACCACCAACAAATTGACCATCAACCTGAGACTCAACATCGCTTTGCACCCACCCCATCACCCTACCAAAGTCGCCTAAGCCAGAACACCCAACGATCATTCAACACCAACCGCCCCTCCTCCTACCGTAGCCAAGAAGCCCAAACCTCACAAAACCAAAACATCCAACAACCCTATCTCTACCAAACACCCCAACAACCTTTCCAACCTTTCCTCGACGCATCGTTCACACCCATGTCTCCCTTTAACCGTCCCGGTCACCCATTAATGAGTCAACCACATCCCAACTTCTATGGCATGGGTCATGAGCTCAGCTACGGCGGTACACCATCGATGCATACTGAAGACTATGCCGACTTGTCTGACTACCTCAATAGACCTTCTCCTGTAGTTGGTAGTGACGCTCCTGGCCCCTCAGATGCTCAAACACCGGTACCGAATCATCAACGTGGGTTAGGGCCACGGGTTAGGGTAGCTAGAGGATGTGGGACCGGAGGTCGGTTAGGTGATCCCGGTCATCACCATTAGGTTTCTTTGTGTAAACGGCAAATTTTATTAATATCAATTGGTCCTATATCAAATTTATCTATCACGTATACCATTTACCAAAAAAAATTGCATTTTAGGAGGAGTCTCCAGTTGAATTGGCGCCTCCTCTTAAGCCCTACACAGGGGCGCCAATTGGATTGGCTAGGGCACCTGCCCTAGCCAATCCAATTGGCGCATCCATTCAATTTTTAAGAGGAGTCTCCAATTCAATTGGCGACTCCTCCTAAAAGTGGGGTAGTTTATGATTTTTTTTGAAACCAGGGGTATTTTGGGAGTTTCCTTGAAAAAGTGGGTTATTTTCGTTAAAAAATCACATATATACGATTACATCACATTTATATTTTTAAAATTCTGATATACATAATGAATTGATACATCTCTATTGAGCAAGCGTATATAATTATTTTACTTTGGTAAACATTAAACTCTATTTTTAAATTTTAGAAATAAAATTTATACTTGTTTTTTAATTATTTATTCTCATAACATAGAGTAATAAAGGTAAAAGATATAGTTGTTTCGACCCGGTTAAAGTAATAGATGGATATGAGAGGTTTTTCAAGATATGAGACACTTGATCCTAACCATGTAAAGAGTTGTTGAAAAGATTCGACATGGATAGTTGCAAGGCAATGTCTACTTCAATGGGATCCAGAACTTATGTTGATCAAGATGAATCAGGTGTTTCGATTGATATCACGAAGTACCGAGGTATGATTGATTCCTTACTATATTTGACGGTAAGCCATCCTGATATAATGTTTAGTGTGTATCTTTGTGCGCGGTTTCAAGCCAATCCAAAGGAATCACATCTCACCGCTGTTAAAAGGATCATGAGTATCTCAAAGGAACAACGAATATCGACTTATGGTATCCAAAAGGTAGTATATGTGATTTAGTTGGATATTCTGACTCGGATTATGCAGGTTACAAAACTGATAGAACAAGTACAAGTGGAACATGTCACATCCTAGGAAATGCATTAGTTTCTTGGGTGTGTAAGAAACAAGCATGTGTTGCTCTTAGCATCGCAGAAGCAGAATACATATCAGCAGGAAGTTATTGTGCTTAGATTCTATGGCTAAAGTAACAACTGAGCAATTTCGGACTAAATCTTGGATGCATACCACTTCGATGCAACAACACAAGTGCAATAAATATAACAAAGAATTCAGTCATGCATTCTCGTACTAAACACATATACATTCAACATCACTTCTTACGTGATCATGTGCTCAAAGGCGATGTTGAAGTCTCGTTCGTGGATACCCATAATCAGCTTGCCGACATATTCACAAAATCTTTCCCGAAGGAATCATTTTACAAAATTCGGAGGGAACTTGGTATTTTAGATGATTATGACATTTAATTCTTCAAAATTAATCAGTGCAAACACAAAGGTACACTCTCTCATTACCTCAAATTTTCATTTAAAATTTTATGTATGTGCTTTCTTACATGAGTTTTGAGAAAATTAAATTTTTGTGCCTTTATAATGTTTGTATGATATGTTTGCTTCATATAAAGTTGCCCAAGAATATTTAATAACATGTGTAATTGTTGGTTTCTTAAAATTCATTGCATGCTGATCCTGGTGAACATTATGTTTTTATTTATTGAGGTAATCGGTTACCCCTTATTCAGTAATCGATTACATGTCTGCTTGTGTGACTCATTGCAGCGTTTTTGCATAGTGTAACCGATTACACCTCTTAGGGTAATCTATTACACCTAAACGTTTCCCATATTTTTTCTTTTTATTAAATGTGTGCTATTTGTCTATTTTTTTAATAAGTGCTTCTTTATCAAGTTATCACTTTCCAATACTTTTTCTGAACCCTTTCACTCTTAAGAAATTTGAGATGGCTTCTATTAAGAGACTATTGGAAAACCTTAACCAATCCCAAAACCCAAAAATTAGTAAGGAAGAGAAAAGTGGTGAAGATGAAGGAGATGATGAAGAGAATGTGGGAATGCCGGAAGGGATTAAAGTGATTAAAATGATTAATGTGTTTGTTTCTTGTTTTTTGTTATGCTGAGTTTTCTTGTTTTTAAGTTTATGTTTTAATCATTATGTATGGACAAGTTGTTTTGTATTAAGTTATGTGCTTTTGGTTGTTTTGTTATTTGTTTATGTGTTCATAGTATATGATATATTATCATACAACATATGGTTGTTCGCTGTTTAGTCTTTCCCATCCTTTTTGCTAATGACAAAGGGGGAGATGATATATTTGGTTGTTGTATGTTTCTTTAACAATGCAGCTAGCAATTACTTTAAAAATTATCTCAATCATGGATCAAAGGGGAGTTTCAATTGTTAGAGAAAGCAAGATTGGATAAAACTTTCAATAAAGAGTTGTCATCATCGAAAAGGAGGAGAATGTGAAGACAAGCTCCTCAAAGTGTTTTGATGAAGACATGCTTTACAAACAAATATGCATCGCAAAAAGAATGGTTCAAGACTTAAGCACAAGTCAAGCTTTACTTATAAAAGAATTTCAAGTCTTGAATATTTCTAATGAATTGATCAAATTATTAAGGTATAAAGTTCTCAACCTCTATATGTTCATTCAAGTGCTCAAGAGTTTCATTCATACATGTCATGTTTCATTTAGGCCTCTTAAATATTTTCATATGGCCTTACAATTCATTTTCAACTGCATTTGGTCATTCTGCCTTGATGGTAATCAATTACCAGGTTTGAATTAACCGATTACCAACTGTCTGTGCTGCCTCTTGTGACAATTTTTGTAGCAGGTAATCGATTACCATGTTTTGGATAATCGATTACATGGTGAAAATTTTCAAATTTATTAACGTTAGTTCAGGTGTAACCAATTACACCATATTGGGTAACCGATTACCACTGAACCAGTGGCAGAAATAAATGCATTTTTTCATGAAAACATTTTCTGAATTGTGTTCTTGAATCATGGCATCCATTCATGAATTATGACCATTTAGAAAGGTGTCTAAGGGTTATATATACCACATATTTTTAGAATTTGAATACACCTCCTTCACACTAATATTTCAAACAATTTTTCTCTTCATCTTTTCAAATTTTCTCAAGTGTTCTTGATTAAATTTTTTGGTGAAACTTTCTACACAAAATTTTCAATATACATTCATATAGTTTCATCCATACCATTATTAGAGCACTTATATGTCATAAAGAGAATTGATTTCTTAAAAGGATAAGATCAATCAATAGATTGATATATTGTTCCATCTTTCACCGATAACTTGCACCGGTATGAGCGTTGAAGCGACATAACTCACACTGACTGAATATTGAAGGGATTTTCCCTGGGTCAACAGAATCTCTAGGTGATCTTCCTCTAGTTGATAAAGTCTTGCTGGTCTTCTCTGGATCAACCGATCCTTTAAATGATTTTCCCCTGATCAACAAATGTTTGGAGACTTGCTTCAGACTGGTCAATTCTTGGAATAACCTTCCTATGATCAACTTGATGTTTTGGGTGGCATGCCCCTGATTCATGGGTTATAAGTAGTCTTGATTCTGGTAAATGATCAAGTTTCTCTGATTGCTCTTTGTTGAAATTTCCCTGATGTCAAATGTTGAATTGCAATTAAAATTATTCATTCATAACTGGTAATTTTAATGCGATGCTCATACAAGTTTTGAAAAGAATCATTTATTGGAATGATGTGATAGTGTGTGAGAGTGGACCATGAGTCCAAACGCAATGTTGTTTTAGCAATTTAAAGTGTGAAAGATACAACGAGAATAATGACATCGATGTAGAAAAGTAGCAAATCTTTAGGAGTCAGTTTACACAACCTTGCTATATAATGCTTTCAGAATAAATCCTGCTTCAACTAGGTCTTTAAGGGTTGTAAAGAGGCCTGGTTCATGGTTATCGAAAAAAAGGATATGTGGCTCAAAATTGTTTTTGTACCCACCCTTCTTCTTGATAAACTCCAATCCTACACTCAGTTAATTCAACATACACATTGGTCTTTTAAGAGAGTTTTGAAGGTGTAAGGATAAAGATGATGATTCAAGGTCTCTTGAAATGGCAACCACCTTATTTCGTTTTATGGATGTCGGTGACCCTTTGATTTTGGTATAATGGTCACTAAATCTTGTTTTTTTTGTTGAGGATTTTCTCAAGCTCTTTTGATTTTTGTTTTAATCCCTAACTTTTACATGCACCACTTTTTGAAGCTTTTAGTCCACCGAGATTGCCTCAATTTTTGCCTAAGTCTCCTTTTGGGGGTATTGACTTAACGAGCTTTTTTCTTTTTTAAAAGGCTTGTGACTGCTATGTCATTGGTCATTGAAGAACAACCGACATGCATTTTGGATTTTGTATGGTTCCTTTGACACTTTAGGATGTTTGTGAAGAACATCATATGGTTGATTTCCATATGGGATGTATTCTCTTGTAATTCAAATGTAGGGTCAGATTAACTAAACACTACTCTGCCCCGGGTTAAACATAAGGGTTTGTAGATCCGAAAGAAACACCTACTTCTAGGCTCGAAGTGGTTGACTAGGGATTAACTACTTATTTCTTCAGTGTTTGGGGATTTGAAACAATTGTTGTACATCATCAGCAAGATTTTATCTGAAAGCATACAGTCAACAATTATGGGTATTTTGTTTTCGTCATCCTCCCTCCAATTTTGCTAAAACAACAGTTTGATAAAGAAATTGAGGTGGAGAACATGGATGTATTTTTGTTTTTGATGTAAGAGAAGAAAAATGAGTGAATACGACATAATTGATTCAAAACATGCATCATTACTTCATTAATATTACCATTTAAAAGCAACAACGTTTAAAAACAAGTAGCATTTAATCAATAAAGAAATTATAAATGCAATGAAAACAAATCAGTCCAATGATTACCAAAGTTATGGATGTCTTCATGTTTGAACCATTGGTCTTAGGATATGCTTTATTGAAGTCTTCGAACTCATTCAGACGAGAGGTTGACGTGCACCAACAGGCTCCCTTCTGAAAAGGATATGTACTTTTTGTCGATCAACTGTTGTACTTTGACCTTGAAAGCATTCCCGTCTTCAGTTGAGTGTCCTTTGATCCATCATGAAACCCACATTGCACATCAGGATCATACCCAAGTGGGTATGGTTCGGACAACGGTATGAGAAACTTGGGCTCCACAAGCGAGCTTTGGATCAGATATGGCAGAAGTTGACTATATGTCATAGGAATTGGGTCGAGAGGAGCATTCCTTCTTTCCAGATTGTTTCAAGGCCTAGGCTGGTTCTGATGTTGATTATGATATCTGTCATACCCCAAAATTTGCCCGTCAATAGTTCAAGACATTTTCAGGGGCATTCCGACTCATTTTATGGCACTGATCTTAAAGGGACAAAGGCCCAGCTCACGAATGGCCCAATCCAGAAAATGGCCCAAACTGGCCTGTTCGCTACACGCTCGCCTAGCGAACGTTACGTTCGCTACACGCTCGCCTAGCGAACGTTCGCTACACGCTCGCCTAGCGAAGCAAACGTTCGCTACCAGCTCGCCTAGCGAGGCTGACAGACAACAAAAATTTCGGGCTTCGTTCTGAGCCCATTAGGTCATGAAAAAGGGCATTATAAATACCAGCACTTCAGTAATGAAGAGGACGAAAAAAGGAGAGAGGAGAACTCTAGCAAGCAAACCCTAGCGCTCACAGACGGAAAACCCTAAAGGAAGCCCTGAAGGAAAAGCCGGCGGCGGCAAGGTCACTTCCGCTCAATTCGATCCGATCAGCCAATTCAAGGTTACAATTCGATTACAAACAGGTTGGCATTGCTATTACTACCCTATGTTCTTAATTTGCACATGGTATCATGATTGAATTTATGAAACTATCTTAAGTTTTACGTATGAATTTAAGTATGCATGAACCGTTGAATGTCTAACCACATAAGCTCTGTAATGAATGCTATAAAGTGTGAAGCTTGCTGCCATTATATCGTTATTAAAACCGGAATCCGCAGCCGCTCGCTAGCACATCGCTAAGCGAGCATGCAGCGAGTACTCGCTAAGCCTTCGCTAGGCGAGGCAGGCGCGAACCTGACAGTAGCCAGCTTTTCTGTTATGACTTTTCATTCATGTTTTATCATAGCCAGGCATTGTTTATTTGATCCTATTACTGTTGTGATTTCTTTTGCGGTGTAATCCTCGATTGCACCCTGATTTGGTATGCTAACCTGTTTGTTGAATTTTGCAAAGGTTCATATGTCCCAGAAAAAAAGACCGCCGTTAGGTCTTCCACTTTATTTGTGGGATACCCTTGTGGAGGCTCACCCTAAATTGCTTAACTAATTTTAATGTGTTAATTTTAATAATTAATTTTAATAATTAATTTCAATGTATTAATTTTAATGTATTATTTTAATGTATTGATTTTAATGTGGAGATTCACCCTAATTACCTAATTAACTTTAAAACATGGCCTCTAAATATGTGATCTTGGACCTCTCTTTTGCCCTACGGTATTACGGTATAACGGTCATGTCCCGCGAATGTAGGGATACACTTAGCAACGGCCCTTCGGTTAAATCATCATAAAATAAATCATGGTCCCTCGGATGTTGCCTTCGAAAATACGATTTTGTCCCTCGATGACCCTTCGGTGTAGCCTACGGTTAAATGATGATCGTCCCTTCGAATGCTAAGGTATCCTTACAACTGTTGCCTCCAATGACCTATCGATGACCCTACGATGACCCTTAAACATCCAAAGGGTAAAATTACTTACTTCTCAATAGTAAGGACAGTTTTACCCTCATAAGGATAGGAAACGTTCATAACGACCTTAGGAAGGTATAACTCTCAATTACTGGATCATAACCTAAAACATTTTCCACCCCTCACACTTTGCAAGTCCTAGAAAATCACCACTTGGTATACATTCACACTAGAATCATTACCAAGTTATATTTTTCTAAACCGTTTTCAAAATCAAACGAGATAAATACTTTGTATACATTCATACGAGAATCATTACAAAGTTAAACTCTCTTTTCGAAACATTTTTAAACAATTCACCAACACTTTTCAGACTAAAATATAAGTGATCCAGCAATTAAGAGCCCATGGATAACCATGGATACAAAGGGTGCTAATACCTTCCCTTTGTATAATGTACCTCCCGAACCCAAAATCTATTGAGGTCTTTCCTGTTCTTTTCCACCTTTCCTTATTGGATAAAAGAAAATTCGGTGGCGACTCTTGCTATCCGCGACATTGCGATAAAAAGCAAAATACCCCAAGTCAGTTCACCGTATGACAGAACTGGCGACTTTGCTGGGGATACTTTAAAAAGAGAGGTTACCTTAAAAACAAGATCACTTATTCCAAATTGTCTGATTTACTTTCAAGGGATTGCTTGGGTATTTTTGAGTGAAAGATCCTACACCCGGATCTAGTGTACCTTAGGTAAGTAGCAATAGATCATCGCGACTATCCGGCGTATACTGGAATGGTTAAAATGATGGCTACGGTTAATGTGACACTTTGGTTGTCCTGATGGTCCTCATGTTATTTGAGGAAAAATTTGGCTTCCGCGTGGTGTCATCAAAGCATTAACCAGACCTTTAGAACCCTAATTGACTCATCCTGGCCATTAGAAAGTAGTGAGCTAACTGACTTCGGTTCCGACTGGGGCTTGGTTGAGACTCGATACTACACTCCTTGAGATTGGACTTTAGGGAAGCTTCGGTCAACCACTTGGTGTTGCACTGAAGTGGACTTAAAGGAAAGTCCATGATTGGAGATCCTTTTAGAACCCGGTTACTATTTTAGGACAGGTTGAACCAACTAAACTTCAGTGGGGAGGGTACTTACCTATGGAACTCATGCAAGCCTTAAAACCTAGGAATGATGGTTGTGTGACTTGCTTGTGCTTGTTATTTATTTAACCTTATAACATCATAACATCATAACATCATGACATCATAACATTGTACTAACCATTTCAAGGACTTAGGGATTTAACTTTGCTCTGTTTTGTAAGGCTATGGCTCCCAGGAAGACTATCCGGATTAATCTTGTGGCAATCTCTCCTCAACTCAAGGATTTAGTGTCAGAACTTCCTGATCAGGCTCAATTCATCAAGAAACATGGTCATCTCCTCAATTTGGTTACCACTGGTTTCAAAGAAGATATGATGAGAGTTTTATTCCAGTTCTTCGATCCTAAACATCATTGCTTCACTTTCCCAGATTATCAGTTGGTACCCACATTAGAAGAATTCTCCAAGTTGCTTGGGATACCTATCCTTGATCAACTACCGTTCAGTGATTTAGAAAAGGTTCCGAAGTCTGAAGAAGTTGCCGCAGCTTTACACATGACGAAGTCCGACATTGAAGCTAATTGGGTAACAAGGAGTGGAGTTAAGGGTTTACTTGCCAAATTCCTGACAAATAAGGCCCGAGAATTCTTAAAAGTTATGAATGTCCGTGCTTTCGAAGACATCCTGGCATTGCTAATCTATGGCTTGGTGTTATTCCCTAATCCAGACCAATTCATAGACATGAATGCTATTAAGATATTTCTCACTCATAACCCTGTACCTACCTTGCTCGGAGACATTCTGCATTCCCTTCACACTCGTACTATGAAAAGGCAAGGGACTCTCATGTGCTGCATACCTCTATTGTCTAGGTGGTTTATTTCACACCTTCCTCAATCAGTCTTGAAGAATGAGCAAAATCTGAAATGGTCTCAAAGGATAATGTCACTCTCCCATTCAGACATCCGTTGGTGTCCTCATCTCGAAGAAAATGTTACCATCATTGACCGTTGTGGCGAGTTCCCTAATGTACCACTCCTAGGAATAAGAGGAGGTATTACTTATAATCCCGCTTTAGCTCTGCGACAGTTTGGTTGTGCTCGAAGAGATGGTCCACATGAAATGATCATCGAAGGCATTGTGTTCGACTATGACAACGATTCCCAAGGCCTCCGTCAAAGATTTGTACGAGCTTGGGGCATGGTGAAGAGAGGTACGTTAGGACAGAAAATTTTTATTCCTATGGAACCTTATCTCAGATGGGTACGCGCCAGAGCTCGTGAACTTGTCATGCCATATCTTGCAATCGGACCTCAGATTGTCGAACCTGAAGTTGAAGGAGGTGCTCCTCAGATCATTCCTTATCCAGATATGCCTACCAATGTTGAGGAACTAAAGAGATCCTGGATCCAGTTGAGAGAGGAAAGGGATACTTTCGAGACTCAGTTCGTCGCAGAAAGGAAGAAAGTGTTAGAACTTACCAGTCAGCTTAATGAGGAACGAAGACTCAATGCGTATCTTCGCCCAAAAAGAAGCCGTCCCTGGGAGACTTGAGCTTTCATTGTATTTTTATTATTATTTCTTGTAATGAGCAATGATTAAGAAATTAGTAATAAAAGTTCCTCTCTTTTTGGTAGTTTACGCAAAGTTAAATTCCAAAAGTCCTTGAAAACATTTCATACATTGCATAGCATAACATAACATTGCATAACAGGTATCCTAAAAGATCAATGTTCTCACGGTCTTCCTTCTAAACAGAAAAATGGATCTCGAACAAACTGTCAAAGATCTCCAGACTCAGAATGCTCAATTCAAGGAGATGATGCTAAGCTTATCCAAGGGGCAGGAGGAACTGAAGGCTCTTTTGCTCGAAAAGAAGAAAGACAAGAAAGCTGTGAGTTTCATTAACCCGGGAAGAAGGCGTAAAGGATAGGCCACAGGAGTCAAGTTTGGAATCCCGAATGGTCCAGAAGAGGGGGCGGAGAATGATTCAGAGGAAGAGAATGCTGATTTCTCCAACCCTGAGGATGACGATGAAGATTATGAAAATGAACAGTACTCTCCAAGAGATGATAAGTACAAGTTGCTGGAAGAACGTATGCTAGCTATGGAGGGTCAGAAGGCGCCCGGTCTGGATTTCGAAAGTTTGGGTCTGGTCTCCGATGTGACCATTCCTCGCAAATTCAAAATCCCCACTTTCACTAAGTACGATGGTGCGTCTTGTCCTCAGATGCATCTGAGAGCTTATGTGAGAAAGATTCAGCCGCATACCACTGACAGGAAGCTATGGATCCATTTCTTCCAAGAGAGCCTGTCTGGCACACAGTTGGAATGGTATTATCAGCTCGAGAGCTCTGACATCCGCACCTGGACTGATTTAGCAACAGCTTTCTATAAACAGTACCAGTATAACTCTGAACTAGCGCCTACTCGGCTACAGCTGCAGAATATGACTATGGGATCTAAAGAAAGCTTTAAAGAATATGCTCAAAAGTGGAGAGATTTGGCTGGCAGAGTCAAACCCCCTATGACTGACAGAGAATTGGTGGACATGTTCATGGGCACACTGACCGGCCCATTCTACAGCCATCTACTGGGAAGTTCTTCATCAGGTTTCACTGAACTTATATTAACAGGTGAACGTGTTGAAAGCGGCATCCGAAGTGGAAAGATACAGGCAGCTACCTCTGCAAGCACCAAAAGGTCCATCAGGGGAGGAACGAATCAAATGCTGTGTACGGTCAAAAGGGTCGTAACAAGAAAAACCGTGACCACGACATTGGAGCAGTTACGATTGCAGCACCACCATCTCAAAACTTCCAGCCCAAACAAGACAGGCCAAGAAGGCAGTTTACCAGGATCAATATGACCTTGGCACAGGCACTGCAGGGAATGCTAAAGGCAAATTTGATCACCCTCAGAGATCCTCCTACGAATCCCAACACTACCTCTTCTCGTTATAATCCCAATGCCAGGTGTGCATATCACTCCGATAGCCCCGGGCATGATACAAACGACTGCTGGTCATTGAAGAATAAGATTCAGGATATGATCGAAACTGGAGAAATTGAGTTTGAGCCTCCGGAGACTCCTAATGTCATCACTGCTCCTATGCCTAACCATGACAAGACGGTTAATGCCGTGGATGATGACGATCACGTTTCCAATGTGGCGGACTTAACATCTCCTCTCCCGATCATAAAGAGGAATTTATTGCAAGCTGGTTTATTTCCAGGTTGTGCTGAAGATTGCAATCTCTGCATACTCCGGCCCGAGGACTGTTTGAAATTGAAGAATGGTATTCAACGGCTGATGGACGATCGTATAGTTCTCTTCGAAAGGATTCCTAAGGCGGAAAACCCTATTGAAGAAATATCTGTGATTGCTAGGTCCAAAGTTCCAGTGAAGATTACCGCTACCAGGGCGCCTGTGAAGATTACTGCTGAGCCCAGGGTTGCTCCCCTAATCATCACTGCACCTGGCCCGATCCCGTATTCCTCAAGCAAAGCTATTCCGTGGAATTATGGCGGTGATGTTTACGTCCATGGCGTGAAGCAAGTGGATAATGCTGCTAATGCCAGTGGCATTGTTGGGAGTAGTAAAATTACTCGAAGCGGAAGGATCTTCTCTCCAGAAATCTCACCTCCTGTCCTTGAAACTCGAGGAAAGGAACCAGTCAATCCTTCTCAGTCAGAGACACCGGTCGAAGTTACTCCCGAAGATGTTGCCAAACAAGAAATGGAAGAAGTGCTGAAAATCATTCGCAAGAGTGATTTTGATGTTGTAGAACAGTTGGGGCATACCCCGTCTAAGATCTCAATGTTATCCTTGCTGTTATCTTCTGAATCTCATGCCAATGCATTGGTAAAATTCTTGAAGACTGCTCACGTGCCTCAGGAAACATCTGTCAATCAGTTCGAAAATTATGTTGCTCACTTGGCTGTTGACAATGGCCTGGGCTTTTCCGACGCTGATCTGACACCAGCAGGAAAGAATCACAATAAAGCCCTGCATATCTCCATTGAGTGTAGGGGAATCACTTTGTCTCATGTGTTGATCGATAATGGCTCTTCCTTGAATGTGCTGCCGACAGCCGTACTGGATAAGCTGGATTGTAAAAGCATTGAACTGAAACCTAGTGACATTGTGGTACGTGCTTACGATGGTGCGAAGAGTGTTGTCCATGGAGAAGTAGTCCTTCCTATCAAGATAGGACCTCAAGTCTTCAACACTACCTTCCATGTAATGAACATTCGTCCTGCCTATTCCTGCTTACTGGGACGCCCTTGGATTCATGGGGCAGGCGCTGTAGCCTCGTCTCTCCATCAAAAGTTGAGGTATCCCACAAAGGGCAAAATTGTCACCGTGTGTGGAGAAGAAGAGTACATTGTCAGTAGTGTGCATACCTTCAGATACGTCGAGATAGATGGTGAATTCATTGAGACTCCTTGTCAGTCATTTGAAGTAGTTCCTCCGACCAATCCTGTCCTTAAGCCAACTTCCTGTGTACCCAAGGTTATTCGTGCTCCTCCTGCTATGATTTCTCTGAAGGACGCTCAAGCCGTGATTGAAGATGGTGGTCGTACTGGCTGGGGTCAATTGATCGACGTACCGTACAAGTCTGACAAATTTGGCCTGGGGTTCCGCTCGGACAAGAGTCAAATTAATGCTGTAGAAGACGCTGACAGCGATTGCGACCTGGATAGCTGGATTTTCCCAACAATTGGCGACGGACTCAATAATTGGAAGGCTGAAGACACTATCCCGATTTCCTTTAGTCAGGAGTAATTGTTATTGTCTATTTTAGTGTTGCAAATTTTTGTTTTTTTTACAATTGAACTTCTCCAAGCGTTGTGTCTATGCCCGGGGCACAATAGCTAATTTATTAAGGGTTTTGTCATTTTCATAAGCATATTCATATTCAATAAATCAATGGACTTTTTGCATTCAAATATTGCGCTCTTTGTCTTTTCTGTCATCTTCCAAACAAGCTATGTTTCTTACACACACTCACGTAACGAATTGCAGATCCATACCCACTCTGGATCCTGTTGACAATAGTTCTACTACTGTTCATTATGACTTTGAAAATCCGATCTACCAAGCCGAGGATGGAAGTGAGGAAGATTGTGAAGTACCTGGAGAACTTGCCAGACTGTTACTGCAGGAAGAAAGGACTATACAGCCACACGAGGAGTCAGTTGAGACTGTAAATCTGGGTACTGAAGTAAACAAGAAAGAAGTCAAAATAGGAGCAGGCTTGGAAAACAGTGTCAAGAGAAGGTTGATTCAGATGTTGCATGACTATGTAGAGATTTTTGCTTGGTCTTATGAAGACATGCCAGGACTGGATACCGATATAGTAGTGCATCGACTGCCAACGAGGGAAGAATGTCGTCCTGTTAAGCAAAAGGTTCGTCGCATGCGTCCCGAAATGTCTGAGAAAATCAAAGCCGAGGTTATGAAACAATTTGATGCAGGTTTTCTGGCTGTTACTTCTTATCCTCAATGGGTTGCTAATGTGGTACCAGTGCCAAAGAAGGATGGTAAGGTGCGAATGTGTGTGGATTACCGAGACCTGAATAAAGCGAGTCCCAAGGATGACTTTCCACTCCCTCACATTGATGTTCTGGTAGATAACACCGCTCAACACAAGGTGTTCTCATTCATGGATGGATTCTCAGGTTACAACCAGATTAAGATGGCGCCTGAGGACATGGAGAAAACTACGTTTGTGACGCACTGGGGCACGTTCTGTTATAAAGTAATGCCATTTGGTTTAAAGAACGCCGGGGCAACGTACCAGCGTGCTATGGTGGTTTTGTTCCATGATATGATCCATCATGAAATAGAAGTATATGTGGATGACGTGATAGCCAGATCTCATACTGAGGAGGAACATCTCGATCATTTATACAAACTGTTCGAGAGGTTGAAGAAATACAAGTTGAGGTTGAACCCGAACAAATGCACCTTTGGGGTAAGGTCCGGCAAACTCCTGGGCTTTATTGTCAGTGGAAAAGGGATTGAGGTTGACCCGGCCAAGGTGAAAGCTATTCAAGAAATGCCAGTTCCCCGTACAGATAAAGAGGTCAGAGGTTTCTTGGGACGCTTGAATTACATTGCCCGATTTATCTCCCATTTGACCGCCACCTGCAAACCCCTCTTCAAGCTACTGAGGAAAAATCAAGAGATGATATGGAATGAGGAATGTCAAGAAGCTTTTGACAAAATCAAGAAGTATCTCCAGGAACCTCCGACACTGATGCCACCGGTTGAAGGAAGACCTCTAATCATGTATTTGACCGTGTTAGAAAATTCAATGGGGTGTGTGTTGGGGCAACATGACGAGTCTGGTCGAAAAGAGCATGCCATATACTACCTTAGCAAAAAGTTTACCGACTGTGAAACAAGATACTCACTGCTCGAGAAAACTTGTTGTGCTTTGGCCTGGGCTGCTCGCCGACTGAGACAGTATATGTTGAATCACACCACTTTATTGATTTCTAAGATGGATCCTATCAAATACATATTTGAGAAACCCGCTCTCTCCGGAAGAATAGCAAGATGGCAGATGATCTTAACAGAGTATGACATCCAGTATACTACCCAGAAAGCAATCAAAGGAAGCGTGTTAGCCGATCATTTGGCTCATCAAGCAGTGGATGATTACCAATCTATGAATTTTGAGTTCCCAGATGAGGATGTCATGCTTGTTACTGATTATGAAGAACCTGGACCGGATGAAGGACCCGAACTAGGATCCCGATGGACTATGGTTTTCGATGGGTCTTCTAATGCATTGGGCAATGGTGTTGGTGTGGTAATCATTTCTCCCGAGGGTTACCATACGCCTTTCACTGCTAGACTATGTTTTCATTATACCAATAATATGGCTGAGTATGAAGCATGTATTTTGGGACTCAAGGCTGCTATAGACCGGCGGGTCAAGTTTTTGAGTGTGTACGGAGACTCAGCATTAGTAATCAGTCAGATCAAAGGAGAATGGGACACTAAGCATCCGAATCTCATCCCTTACCGAGAACGGGTGATGACATTAATCCCACACTTTGAAGAGATTACATTCGAACATATCCCACGAGAAGAGAATCAGTTGGCAGACGCATTAGCTACCATGTCATCTATGTTCAGAGTCAGATGGGACAATGAAGCTCCCAGGATCACCATTGGGCGACTAGATGAACCGGCATACTGTTATGAACTTAACACTGAGGGAGTACGGGAAAAACCTTGGTTCCACGAAGTAAAAAGATATTTAGAAGCTCAGGAATACCCTGAAGGGGCATCCATCAATGACAAAAAATTCCTGAGGAAGTTCTCCGCTAAGTTCTTTCTGAGTAATGGAGTATTATACAAACGTAATCATGACTCAACTTTGCTTCGCTGTGTGGATAAAAAGGAAGCAGAAAAGATTATGGGAGATATGCACGACGGTATTTTGGGACTCATTCTAGTGGACATACGATGGCCAAGAAGATTCTGAGATCAGGGTATTATTGGTCTACCATGGAAGCTGATTGCCACCATCATTCCAGAACCTGTCACAAGTGCCAGATATATGCGGATAAAGTACATGCGCCTCCTGCTCCATTGAACGTGTTGACAGCACCTTGGCCCTTTGCAATGTGGGGCATTGATATGATTGGAGAGATTAAACCTACTGCTTCTAATGGGCATCGTTTCATCCTTGTCGCTATTGATTACTTTACAAAGTGGGTAGAGGCCGCCTCATTTGCTTCTGTCACCAAGAATGTGGTGGCACGGTTCATCAAGAATAATCTCATTTGTCGATATGGCATCCCTGAAAGAATTATTACTGACAATGGTACTAACTTGAACAACAAGATGATTACTGAACTCTGCACGCAGTTCAACGTAAAGCACCATAACTCTTCTCCGTACCGACCAAAGATGAATGGCGCTGTAGAAGCTGCTAATAAGAATATCAAGAAGATCATACAAAAGATGACGGTGACGTACAAAGACTGGCATGAGATGTTACCGTTTGCTCTTCACGGTTATCGCACTTCAGTACGCACTTCGACAGGAGCAACTCCTTTCTCTTTAGTCTACGGAATGGAAGCCGTTTTACCAGTGGAAGTTCAGATTCCCTCTCTACGAATCATGAAAGAGGCGGGCTTAGATGAAGATGAATGGATTCAGACTCGACTCGACCAGATAAACTTGATCGATGAGAAGAGACTTGCGGCTGTTTGTCATGGACAGATATATCAGAAGCGCATGACCCAAGCATTTAACAAAAGAGTCAAGAGACAGGTGTATCAAATTGGCGACTTGGTAATAAAGCGTATCATTCTACCACAAGGTGATCCCAGGGGCAAATGGACTCCCACATACGAAGGGCCATTTGTAGTTAAGAAGGTATTCTCCGGTGGAGCCATGATACTTGCTACGATGGATGGCGAAGACTTCCCGCATCCCGTGAACGCAGACATAGTCAAAAAATACTACGCATAAAAGAGACCTGCTAGGTCGACGTACCTAGGCAAAAGTAAGGGCATCCCGGCGAACCAAAAAGGTTCGGGCAAAAATTAGGGATAAACAAAAAAATGTGCACCCGGCAAGTCGAAAACCTGAAAAGGCGGCTTGGGCAAAAAGGGGTATCCTGGTGGATTGAAAACCTGAAAAGGCGGTCCAGGCAAAAATTAGGGATTAAAGCGTATGACTATGTCCCGTTCTCTGTCAGCTTCCACCAAGTTCCAAGGACTGAACAAGCCAATCACTTCTATCCGACAGCAGGAGATGAGAGGCTTGAAGACATAATGGCAGTAGTGGAATTAAAGTCAATAGGACGTTTTCGGCATAGCTTTCTCTTTGTTTTCTTGACAATTTCCTCTTACTAGGATTTTTGTCTCCTTGTACACAAATTGCCTGTTTATAGGCCCTCTTTCGAAATCAATATAATTTCATTTCCAAAAAGATGCTTTTGTTTTGCTTTCTCTGTTTTGTTTGCGTAAACGTCCATTGATTTAACTTGAATTGATATATGCATTTGAATATGATCAATGTTTATCAAAATACATGCATAAAATAACAATGACAATTACTAAAGGACTTCGGGATCGAGGAGAAGGTCTAACCAGACTTTCCAATGAATCTGTTGCCAGTTCTACTCCCCGGCAAAGCCAGTCATTCCCAGAAGAGAGTGGCATTACTAGACAAATGGGTCATCTCTTCCACCCCCAGCCGGGCTTCTGTTGAACATTTCTACCATCAGACAGAAAGCAAGCATCCCCGGCTAAGAAAGGGTCATCGATACCAGTATCTCCCAACCAGAAGATTGAGATTTATTTTCCCCAGTAGAGTCCTCTGGAAGAACTTTTCAGATGCATAATTCATTCATTACATTATTTCACAGCATACGCATGCATACATCGTTCGCAGTTATTTTCGAAAGCATAAAACATCTCATGCATCATGACATGGCATGAAGCTAACTTTATTTTTCAGGTTAATTATCTTCCTGATACAGTCCAAATAGAGAGCCCTTCAGACAGACATCTTCATCGATTACGTTCAGATTCAAATACATCTTTCAGATACACTCCATGTCAACACTCATCCTGACATCCTCCTAGTGATGGCATCTATAAGCCCATCCCAGACATTTATTGCAAATACAACATATACAAATACTATCAGATAGCCTAGCGTACGGTTCATTCTGATTCAGCTCAACATATGACTCCTTCAACTCAGATACGATCTAGCGTACGATCCATTCTGACCTTCAACAACCCAGATACGATCTAGTGTACGATCCATTCTGACCTTCAACAACTCAGATACGATCTAGCGTACGATCCATTCTGACCTTCAACCACTCAAATACAGTCTAATGTACGACCAAGTTAGACCTTCAAGTCCTCAGATTCTGCTCGAATACAGTCTAATGTACGACCAAGTTAGATCAGATTCTGCTCGAATACAGTCTAATGTACGACCAAGTTAGACCAGATTCTGCTCGAATACAGTCTAATGTACGACCAATTTAGACCAGATACTGCTCGAATACAGTCTAATGTACGACCAAGTTAGACCAGATTCTGCTCAGATACGGTTTAATGTACGACCCAGTTAGACCTTCATCTGCTCAGATGCTACCTAGTGACAGGTACATTTCTGAATTGTAGTCTAGCGTACGACTACCCCCTTTATCATCAGATCCAGCCTAACGGACGGCTCGTTCTGCTCAGAGACGGTCTAATGTACGACCCAGTTAGACCTTCAAGTCCTCAGATGCTACCTAGTGTACGGTACATTTCTGAAGCGTAGTCTAGCGCACGACTACCCCTTTCATCATCAGATTCAGCCTAACAGACGGTTCATTCTGCTCAAATACAGTCTAATGTACGACCCAGTTAGACCTTCAAGTCCTCAGATGCTACCTAGTGTACGGTACATTTCTGAAGCGTAGTCTAGCGCACGACTACCCCTTTCATCATCAGATTCAGCCTAACGGACGGTTCTTTCTGCTACTCAAATGCGATCTAGCGTACGATCCATTCTGACCTCTCATCCTCAAGTACAGCCTAACGGACGGCTTATTCTGCAACTCAGAGGCGATCTAGCGTACGATCCATTCTGATCCCGTATCCCCAGAGGTATATAACACACTCCGACTCCCCAGCGAAGTCGACAGCCTAATGGGCGACTCACTATACGGTCTAACATACGACCCGGTATGACGCCCATGTCTTCAGATATCGCCTAACGTACGACACAATCTGAAGCTCTCATCATCAAACTTCCTAGATGGCATCTTTAAGCCCATCTCCATCAAGACTAACTAATTGACAAGTGCAAATTTTTGGGGCATCCTAAGTGTTCAATAATCTTCCACCTCCAGACCACGAATGGCGTACACACCATTCTGACTCTCTCGGTTCAAGAATATTGAACAGGGGCAGCTGTCATACCCCAAAATTTGCCCGTCAATAGTTCAAGACATTTTCAGGGGCATTCCGACTCATTTTATGGCACTGATCTTAAAGGGACAAAGGCCCAGCTCACGAATGGCCCAATCCAGAAAATGGCCCAAACTGGCTTGTTCGCTACACGCTCGCCTAGCGAACGTTACGTTCGCTACACGCTCGCCTAGCGAACGTTCGCTACACGCTCGCCTAGCGAACGTTCGCTACACGCTCGCCTAGCGAAGCAAACGTTCGCTACCAGCTCGCCTAGCGAGGCTGACAGACAACAAAAATTTCGGGCTTCGTTCTGAGCCCATTAGGTCATGAAAAAGGGCATTATAAATACCTGCACTTCAGTAATGAAGAGGACGAAAAAAGGAGAGAGGAGAACTCTAGCAAGCAAACCCTAGCGCTCACAGACGGAAAACCCTAAAGGAAGCCCTGAAGGAAAAGCCGGCGGCGGCAAGGTCACTTCCGCTCAATTCGATCCGATCAGCCAATTCAAGGTTACAATTCGATTACAAACAGGTTGGCATTGCTATTACTACCCTATGTTCTTAATTTGCACATGGTATCATTATTGAATTTATGAAACTATCTTAAGTTTTACGTATGAATTTAAGTATGCATGAACCGTTGAATGTCTAACCACATAAGCTCTGTAATGAATGCTATAAAGTGTAAAGCTTGCTGCCATTATATCGTTATTAAAACCGGAATCCGCAGCCGCTCGCTAGCACATCGCTAAGCGAGCATGCAGCGAGTACTCGCTAAGCCTTCGCTAGGCGAGGCAGGCGCGAACCTGACAGTAGCCAGCTTTTCTGTTATGACTTTTCATTCATGTTTTATCATAGCCAGGCATTGTTTATTTGATCCTATTACTGTTGTGATTTCTTTTGCGGTGTAATCCTCGATTGCACCCTGATTTGGTATGCTAACCTGTTTGTTGAATTTTGCAAAGGTTCATATGTCCCAGAAAAAAAGACCGCCGTTAGGTCTTCCACTTTATTTGTGGGATACCCTTGTGGAGGCTCACCCTAAATTGCTTAATTAATTTTAATGTGTTAATTTTAATAATTAATTTTAATAATTAATTTCAATGTATTAATTTTAATGTATTATTTTTAATGTATTGATTTTAATGTGGAGATTCACCCTAATTACCTAATTAACTTTAAAACATGGCCTCTAAATATGTGATCTTGGACCTCTCTTTTGCCCTACGGTATTACGGTATAACGGTCATGTCCCGCGAATGTAGGGATACACTTAGCAACGGCCCTTCGGTTAAATCATCATAAAATAAATCATGGTCCCTCGGATGTTGCCTTCGAAAATACGATTTTGTCCCTCGATGACCCTTCGGTGTAGCCTACGGTTAAATGATGATCGTCCCTTCGAATGCTAAGGTATCCTTACAACTGTTGCCTCCAATGACCTATCGATGACCCTACGATGACCCTTAAACATCCAAAGGGTAAAATTACTTACTTCTCAATAGTAAGGACAGTTTTACCCTCATAAGGATAGGAAACGTTCATAACGACCTTAGGAAGGTATAACTCTCAATTACTGGATCATAACCTAAAACATTTTCCACCCCTCACACTTTGCAAGTCCTAGAAAATCACCACTTGGTATACATTCACACTAGAATCATTACCAAGTTATATTTTTCTAAACCGTTTTCAAAATCAAACGAGATAAATACTTTGTATACATTCATACGAGAATCATTACAAAGTTAAACTCTCTTTTCGAAACATTTTTAAACAATTCACCAACACTTTTCAGACTAAAATATAAGTGATCCAGCAATTAAGAGCCCATGGATAACCATGGATACAAAGGGTGCTAATACCTTCCCTTTGTATAATGTACCTCCCGAACCCAAAATCTATTGAGGTCTTTCCTGTTCTTTTCCACCTTTCCTTATTGGATAAAAGAAAAGTCGGTGGCGACTCTTGCTATCCGCGACATTGCGATAAAAAGCAAAATACCCCAAGTCAGTTCACCGTATGACAATATCCTTGACCACAAGATATTTGATTTGCATTAGGAGCAGTCTATGGTGGCTGGTATGCCGCTCTAGGCGTTGGTGATTGTCTATAAGGATATCGTGATGCTGGAAATGGTGAATGTTGAAAAGATGAGGGATCATAAGGTCTGACTGGTGCATCATGAGAATACCCAACATCTGCCACGACTGCATTGATTTCATATTCCTCTTCCTTTTGGGAATTGCTAAGGGATTCTGTCTCGCTAGCTTGGCTGCTCGAGGTGCCTTGGATTCTTCCACTTTTAAGGGCACCCTTGATGCGTTTTCCAATTGTCACTAGGTGGGCGACGTTTGTCAATGTACTACCTATCAACCTTTCAAAGTATGGGTTATGCAAGGTATCCATAAACAAGTCAACCAATTCCTTGTCCAAGAGTGTCGGTTACACTTGGGCTGCCAATTCTCTCCATCAGTGTGCATATCCTTTGAAAGATTCGTTGCTCTTTTGAGATAAGCTTTGCAACTGCCTCCGGTCTAGAGCCCTGTCTAAGTTGTAGTTGTACTACTTTAAAAAGGCATTAGCTAAGTCTTCCCATGACTGAATATGGCTTCTTTTCAACTTCATATACCAACTCAAAGATGGTACAATCAAACTGTCTTGAAAACAATGAATCATCAGCTTGTCATCATGAGTATGTGATGCCATTTGTTCAGAAGAACGTCACCAAATGGTGCCTTGGACATCTATCCCCTTTGTACTTCTCGAAGTTGGATACTTTGAATTTTGGCAGGATCACTAGGCCTAACACTAAGCATATATCCATGACATTGAGACCATGATTGTCATGCACCTCAATTGCTCGAATTTTATCCTCAAGGGCACTGAGCCTTTTGTCCTCAAGATTGGTTAACGTTATCAACTGGGATTGGGTAGGAATGTTCACTTGTGGAGGATCATAGTCAGGGAGAAGATCGTACATTAGATTGGTCATTACAGTAAAGCCTGTCGGGGAACCAACATTATCTGTGACAACATGCTGAAGACTATTCTTCGACTAAGCTAGCATAACTTCCAACATCTAGTCTACCTTTCCTTTCATGTTGTTCATATCCTTTCTCAGATCAACTTAATTTTGTTCCAAGCACTCCCTTGTCTTTTAGTATCTCTCAAGGTTCAATATGAGTACTGGGAAGTCAACCTGTTGGTTATGGACAAAAGGTGGGATGCGTTTTTTGGTTTATGAAAATGATATGCAATTCATGTTGATGAAATGCGAATGCATGAATTTTGTATTTTGGTATGCAAAGAAATTGTAATGTAGGTATAGTTAGGGTTCAAGATAACATGAGTATCACAAAATAACCTACTAGGTAGGCTCCCTACAATGGATATTTTTACGCTCTCTACCCATAAACCACTAACAGGGTTTACTTTGAGGTTTTGGATAAGGTTCCCAATGTCATGGATGCTAATCGTATCAATGTCATGCAACAGGCTAGCCGTTTTATGACGAGAGTAATGAAATGTCTACTCTGGGCGGGATTCTCATGCTATGTACACGATGAGAGGTCCTCGAATACTAACACTACACAACCACCACGATGGAAACTAATTCTAAAAGTGGTTCCCAGAGTCATGGAGCCTTCATGAATCAAGTCGTGCAACATGTTGGTTGTTTTACGACGAGATCTACGAAATGGTCTATTCCAGGGGAAGACTTCATGCTAGGCTCATAAGGAGTGGTCCTTGGAGACTAACACTACACAAATTCCAATTCTAAACTTAGGTGCTCCCTCTTCTTTTTCCAAAGCTCAGGTGTAGATCTTTACTCATAATATCATCCCAGATCTACAAACAAACAAGATTCTAAAGCATATAATGAAAAAGAAAGCATAAAGAAAACAAATAAGCAAACAAGCATAAATAAAACAATTAAGCAAATTCAATATTTATCGCAAAGTCAACTAAGTTAGGCTTGACTCTCTCTTGCTTGGAGCAGAATTTCCCAGCAGAGTCACCAGCTGTCGCATCTCAAAAAATACGATTCCTCGCGATGGTCTAGGAAAAAATGATTCGAACAGAGTCGCCACCGAACTTTATTTATTCCGATGAAGGAATAGGAAAATATAGATAAAACCTATAAAAATAGAATGATGATCGTCGCAACCATATTCGGGTTCGGGAGTCGATTACGCAAGGGAAATGTATTAGCACCTCTCACATCCGTTGTACTCAACGAGAACCTTTTAGTTAAACTTGCGATTTGAATGTTAGTTAATGTTATTTGTTTTCTTCGAGTGAGTAAAAGATTGAAAAGAGAAATGAATGGAAACTTCAATAGGAGAAATATGAGGTTTTTTTTATTAGTGTGCTCGCCAAGATCTCGCAATCTCGTGCCTACGTATTCTTATAGTGCAATAAGGAAATTAGAGCATTCGTAGTTCGGGGAACTACGATTTGTTGATTTCTTTTAATGAACAACTGTTTAGATCACGTTCTAAAGGCTAAACATTGACTTGTCTACTCTCAGCGGAGGCTTAAGCACTAGTTTGTTATACGCGTTAGAAGAGATTGAACATTGTTCTTTTTGAGAAGGTGCTCAATCGCATAGGGGCGAGAAAGAGTAGGTTTGATTGGTTGAATTTTGTTTTAATGAACAAGTGCTTAGATCGCATTCTAATGGTTAAATGTTGGCTTACATGCTTGCGAGGGAGACTTAAGCGCTAGTTTGTATGTGCATTAGAATGAATTAAGTAATGTTCTTGTGAGAAAAGAAGAGTTTGATTGATTAAAGTTTATTAGGATTGAGCACATGTCTAGGTCACATTCTGACGGTAAAATATGGATTGCTTACTCACCACTGAGGCTTAAGCGCAAGTTTGTACGCGTTAGAAGGGATTAGACAAATGTCATATTATGAAAGGTTTTCGATCACACAAGGGCGAGAGAATAAGTTAAAGTTGATGTGTTGTATGATTTTTAGGTGAATGACGAATATTCGGTAAGAATAAGATGTGAGCCTTGGAACCGACAAATCATGGTATTGTCAGAATGCTAGACTCCAACAATACCTTTTTCATTCAATGTATTCATAATTTTTTTTGATGGATAATGAACATTCAAAAGATTATTCAAAGGTTCCACCAGAATGCTAGACTTCAATGACCCCTCTTTTCGTCCAAGTAATTAGGTATTTTAGAAACGAAAAGAGTGAATGAAAAGCTAACCCAAGACGTGTGCCTCGAGAGCAATTATCAAGGATTCAAGGAATGCGAGATTCCAAGGACCCATTTCTTTCGTATTTGTTTAGGAAAAAAGTTTAACGAGTTGAGAAAGCGGAAGAGAAATTCGATGTTGATTGAGTGTTTTATCGCATTAGTGAAAATGGTTTGTGAAATGGTTTGAAATGATATGAGGTACTTATTAAAGAAAAAAGCTTAGTGGGATTTTGAAAAATATACTTGATGTTGATCAAATACCTTTTATCTTAGTATTTTTGAAAGGTTAATTTTAATGACCATTTTGTCTTTTTGGATTAACAATTATGCATCGACTAAAAATATAATAAAATAAACTAAAAAAATAAAGCAATAAAAAAGTAAAAGAAATAATAAAAGGGGGAGGGCACACTATCAATGCAAGAGGTAAAATAATTAAAAAAAACAAAAGAAAATAAAAGAAAGAACAAAAATAAATAAATAAAGTAATAATAATAAAATAGTAAATAAAGAATATATACAAAAGACAAAAATAGGCTGAAAATTAGGGATGTAGCTAAGAAAATGCTCTAGGCCCAAACAAAAATGGAAGAAAATGAGTTCAAATAAAAACATAAAAATACCATAACTTTCTCAATTTTCCACAAAATTAAGCAAATAAATAATGAAAATTTATCTACTCGATCTTATGAACATAATGGTATATTCAAAATCCGCAAATAAACAACAATTTTTTTCAAAAATCAACAAAAATGCAACAACATATATTTGCTTGATTTGACTATTTTATCCATCCTCATGACAAACGAACTATGGATTCATGTTCGGGGTGATGTTGGAAAATTATTGAATATATTATTTATGTAAAACAAACATCAATTTTCATTTGATCCTTTTTGTTCATGGAGATTCAAGAACACTTTAAACTTTTGATTTTGAAATCAATTGAGTTTCCATACAAAATGATAATTATTAAGGTACTCAATAAATAAAGTAAGAGTAAAAATGAAATAGAATTAAATAAAGAACAAACATAAGAGTTATTAAAACAACAAAAAATCATTTTTGCTTATGGAGGTTCAATAACACTTTTCAACTCTTGATTTAAAATCAATTGAGTTTTCATGCAAAATGGTGATGATTAAGGTACTAAATAAATAAAGCAAGAGTAAAAATGCAATAGAATAAAGAACAAGCATAAGAGTCTACCTATTCAATAAAAAGAAAGAAATGACTTAGAAAGAAAATGAAGAGAAAAAAGAAGAGAGTTTTGGCTTAGTTTTTGTGAATGATTGGTGGTGTCATTTATGAATGGAATGAGATTTATTTATAGGCTCTAGAAAGGATAGTTTAGGAATTATGCTAAGAGTGTGAGTGTCTTCTAGAAACTTATTTAATTAAATAGTGAATAATGATGTAATATATGCATGGAATAATAATGTAATATATGTATGGAATAATGATGTAATAAATGAGATATATTTTGGACCTTCTAAAAACATTGATTTTTATTTTATGATGCATGAAAATGATTAATAAAATTCTAATGGATATTTTGATGATAAATCAAATGATCATGGATTTATTTTTTCAATATGCATAATGAAAAAATGCAATTTTAGTCAATTTTTTCAATATGTAAAATATTGACTTTATGTTGACTTTTTTTTACTATAATGCATATATGTATGATTATGGTGACTGTATTTGATGATAAAAATGCATATGGCTAAAAAAATATAAAACTTGACAAATGGACATGTATTAGATAAATTTGAAATACCCGGACAAAATTGGGGTATGACAGCGGCGATACTAGTCAACTATCAATCCTAATAATCGATTATGAGGTGTTACAATTGAGATAATCGATTAGGTCTATTAGATAATTGATTATTAAGTGTCGTTTTTATTCATAATTGATTATTTAGACTTATAACTAATTAATTATATGTGAAAATCATTTTTTCGTGATTTTAGTAAAGAAAAAGGGTGCTCAAAAATATTTCGTGAGTGTTGAGGGTTGCCTTAGTAACTTCAGAGTTTCTTGGATGAAAGAGTGGTTAACCCTGAAACCTTTCGTGCTTGATACTCTAGAAAGTATGTTTGTCTAAGTGTTTTCTTCCCACATGGCAAGTGCCACCTCGAATATTTTAAACCTTGCCAAATTCTCTTTGGCTAGCCTCAAATATCTTTGCAACAACATATCCTTAGCTTGGGTTTTCCCTATAATCTGAGAAACGACCAGCTGGGAGTCTATCCTTAGCCTAATGTTTTCCTCCCCCATCTCCTCCACCAATGTGATCCCGGTGATGGATGCTTCGTACTAGGCTTGATTATTGGTGGCGAAGACTCTTTGAGCATCGTCAAAATAATATCTTGGATGACATGATAGAGATATTCCAACAATGGAATGATACCTTAACTGTATCTAGATTTTCTGAACATTAATAGAACAATGTCTTGAACTGAACACACAAGATTTCTTGAGGATCAATGAAGCAGTGTCTTACATGATATAATCGAGATATTCCAACAAGGGAATGATACCTCAATCGTATTTAAGATTCTCCAAGGATACTTGAGTAGTTAAATAAGAGCTTATGTGATTCTCTAAATCAACAAATCAGCATCTCAGGCAACAAATTAGATTCTTCAGATTAATGAAGTAGTATCTCAAACAGGTAAATGAGATTCTCCGAATACACGAAGCAACATCTTATATAATCTAATCAAGATACTCCAAACAAGGGGAAATGATATATCAATCATATCTAAGACTCTTCGGAAATACTAGAGCATTATATCTAAAACAAATAAGATTCTTCAGATAAATGAAGCAATATCTCAAACAGATAAATGAGACTCTCTGAATCGATGAAGCAACATCTTATATGATATAATCGAGATATTCCTACAAGGGAATGATACCTCAATCGAATCTAAGGCTCTTCGGGAATACTAGAGCAGTATCTCTAAAATAAATGAGATTCTTTAGATAAATGAAGCAGTATCTCAAACAGATAAATGAGATTCTCTGAATCCACAAAGCAACGTCTTATATGATATAATCGAGATATTCTTGCAAGGGAATGATACCTCAATCACATCTAAGACTCTTAGGGAATACTAGAGCAGTATCTCTAAAACAAATGAGATTCTTCAGATAAATGAAGCAGTATCTCAAACTGATAAATGAGATTCTCTGAATCGACGAAGCAACATCTTATATGATAATCGAGATATTCCTTCAAGGGAATGATACCTCAATCACATATAGGACTCTTAGGGAATACTAGAGCACCATCTCTAAAACAAATGAGATTCTTCAGATAAATGAGCAGTATCTCAAACAGATAAATGAGATTCTCTGAATCGACGGAACTACATCTTATATGATATAATTGAGATATTCCTATAAGGGAATGATACCTCAATCGCATCTAAGACTCTTCGGGAATAATAGAGCATTATCTCTAAAACAAATGAGAATCCGGAGTCCAAATACCATTGATCGTTGTATGACACAACTTATTTCAAAGTCACCATAATGTTTTCTTCAGCATGTAACTGATTGGCACAAAACTGCAACCGATTACACTTTGGTTATGCAATATTTTTCAAACTACTTATGCTACTGTCTTGCAACCTTTTGTTGCTGCATTCTCCTTCTGTGATCATGACCAAGAGTGTGTTGTCGTCATCAAACTGTTGCCTTATAACTCTATCTCTATCTTCTTAAGGTTCTTTCTGGTTGGCATTACACTCTATTGCAAAGTGGTCAATATTTTGACAATTATAGCACTGCACACTACTCTTGTCAACCATCCTTCTTCCTCATCTACCTCTAACATTGCCTCCTCTATAGTTGTTTAATCCAACAGTCCTATTTCCACAGTTTTCATCCTTTTGGAATATTAAATTCTTGGAACTTTGGGACTCTCTTCCACCAAAATTCTTAAAGTTCCATCTACCTTTGTTCATGAGCCACTTTTCCTTCTCCTTCTTGTCTCTCTCTCTCTCTCTCTCATTGAAACAAGCTTGGAAAGTGATCTTTATATTTTCCTTATCGACATTCGTTTCTTTCATTCTCTGCTCATGCTAAAAATCCTTCGATCCCTAAATCACAACCACCATATTGTCAAATTTTAGCGTCAAAGAACGCAAGATTTTCACGATAACATACTGCTCTGTGACTATTTCTCCACACGCCTTTACTTGGTTCACCAACCGATTAATTCTCATCGTAAAATCATTGATGACCTCCTCATTCTCCATTTGAATCAACTCAAGTTATCTACATCAACACATTGATGGATAAAAAACAATGCCTTATAAACTTTCGTCTTCTCCTCCTAATGCTTAGATCATTGTGCATCTGTTGCACCTTCTACAAGTATAGTTACCCCGTTCTTGATCACTTCAAGAACATCTTGATAGCCAAACAACGCCTTCATTTGTTTGCACCACTTATCGTAATTCTTCGTATCGATAATTGGGAGATTTACATAGATTCTTTCTTGGAGACGGAAGTCATGTTTACACATTAATGGATCAAACCAAATTCTTGATGCCAAATGTTAGAACGTGGAACCACAATGGTGGTGAATAATGGAGTAACTGAGTGTGGAGAGAGAGAGAAAGAGAGAGAGAGAGAGAAAGAGAGAGAGAGAGAGAGAGAATATGCATTAATTTATTCACAAGTTATCCTAAGGGTATTTGTACACAATACAAAATGAGGTACAATTAACTAACAAATAAGACTAAAGAACTCCTAGGTGTAACCGGTTGCACTAACTCTCTATTTTAATTTTTAACTAATTTTTTTCAGGTGTAATCGGTTGATATATTATATCATCCGGTTGCATCTTTGCAAATGTAAATTCTAATAGTCAATTTAAAAGGAGTGTAATCGGCTGTACTATTATATCAACCGATTACATGCATGTGGATTTTTTTTTCTCTTAACACATCTCAACCGCGTTATTTTCCAGACTTTTGCGGGACGAAGATGTGCATTCCCCTCCCTATAATGCCTTGATTGTCATAGATAATTTTTGAAAAGGATAACATAAAAGAATTTCTTTAGCACTAGTCCATAAAGGGAGAAACACCAATATTGGGAATCTCGCTTTGTAGATTAACGTCTGACTTTGACTCCAAATTCTCAAAATATGTTTGAATTGAAAGGTGCTGTCCCTTTTGAATGAATTGAATTCTCTTTTGATTGGGTTTGGCATATAATAATCTAACCATTTTTATATTCCTATCTTAATTCGTGTACACCTTCTTAGTACTCCATGGAAAAAATCATATTCCATCAACAAAGACTACAATAGATAGTACTAGTATTCTTATGCAAAATCTCATTCTTCTCATCTCTTCAAAGTTAATGCATCTAGTATAATTTAGTACGTGTGTACTAATGAAAAAAAAGTGGTTATTCTTATGTCTGTGTGAATTAATATATGATTATATTAGTAACGGAATATATTTAAATGGATAAAATAGAGTAAGTTTGTATTTATGAATGAATAGTATATGAAAATGAGGTTGAAATGATAGTGGCCAAGAGAAATGGGTAGCAAATATAGGGACGACATAATAGGATAGGCTTTGGTTGTTTTGTTTTCTTAGAAAAGCATATTTTAGGATAGACTTTGAAGGATAATTTGACTAAGCAAGGACAAGGCATAAGCATACCACACTCTCCAACCTAGCCCCACCATTCATTCACTAATAATAAACAATTATACAACTACAATTTTTTTTAGCTCTTTTTAAGTTTTATAAAAGTAATATCGTTGAAATTTGTTTTATGCAAGTGTTGATCTTTGCAACTTAATATTAAAATGTAATTTAATAATAACATGTGTACATTTTTAATTGGATTAGATTTTTTTGGTTTTTATTTTTTTTCTTCAAAAAGTAATCCTCCTTCAAACCGTAATATTCATTTTTCGCATAATCACAAACACCTCATTTTGAAGACATTAACTAGTCTCTGCTTTGTTCTTCATTTTCATTCATTGTAGAAAAATTCTTTATTGCAAAACATAGAGAATACGATGATAAAGCTAGTGATTTTGATGTTATTGATCTTGATAATTATTAAATAGTGAGTGACGATGAGGAGATAGATGGTGGAAGGATTCACCAAATGACTGCAATATCAATCGAAGCTTTATATGTTCATGACATAAATGATGATTGATGAAGTATTTGTCATGGAGTCTTTAAGATTGTTTTCTTTTGTTCTTAGTTGTCTTTGTTTAGCTTGTGATAGTTCTTTTGTTGATTTGTGTCCCTAAATGTCCTAAATTAGGTTGTGCTGGTTGATTTTTTGAATCAAATGGATTATTTTGGATTTTTAGTGTGTTTGTTTTAAGTTTTTGATATTATAGTTACGTTGTTTTGTTTATGTTGAAGAATATAAAATTTACATTAAAATGTGTTAAAGTTTTATTATACGTTGTTAAAATTTGTCGGCATCTTTGGTAATGATTAACAATTTTGTAAATTATGTATTAAATCAAACTGTAAAAAATAACGGTGGACCGGTTCGCCAACCCGCCAACTCGTTAGTAAACGATGCGAGCTTGACTTTTGAGCTAGAACGTCTAAGTTGACTCATCCCACTTTTGGACATGCTTAAATGGGACGAGTCTAAATAGAATGGGTTGCCCGCTTTGTCGCCCCTAAACGTGACATACCACTAAACAAATTGTCTACAAATAAAATTAACACCAAGTTGAATGGATTTTCAACATTAACTAATGATTCTGATATAAATAAATAAAAATCGTAAAAGAAGGAAATTTTCAAATCTCTAATTGCTTGACCTAAAATCTAACTTTTTTCATGATTTTTTGCATTAAATTTTATAACCTTATAAGGATCTCTCCCACAAAAAGTAATTTTTTTACTTGATATGAATTAAATATGAATTTTTTTACTTGATAAAATAAAAAAGCAACGCAAATGTTGGCATATGATCAGATTTTGAACTAACCTTTTGCAGAAACTTACTTCATATCATATAAAATGGATCTGAAAAGTTTCATAGAATTTTGAATAAGTATCAATTTATTTTATTTTTTTCGATAGAAAACATATAAATGTATTTTTTTCTAGAGGCTAAAATTATTATTATTATGACTTAGACTTCGTATTTTTTAAATGATTTCTTTCATGAATTTATCACATTATAAGGAACTCTCCATAAAAAATATTTTTTTGACATGAGATAGATTAAATATGAATTTTTTAAGCGTCAATTTTTTATGAAACTGAAACAACGCAAATGGATGTGTTTCATAATATATGAAATGAATCTGGAATGATCCATAGAATTCCGAATAAGTCTCGGTTTATTTTAATTTTTTTTGATCAAAACACACACACATATGAAATGGATCTGAAATGTTTCATAGAATTCTAAGCTAATATTTTTCTGATATCTATATAATAACACATTAAATGGATCTTTAAAGTTTTTTGGCTTTCTGAATAGTTAAGAATTTATTTTAATTTTTCGATCGAAACACCTATATATGTGTTTTGATAAAAAAATAAAATAAAAATTGAAACTTACTTTACAAAATATTATCTCAAAATTCAATCATATGTCAACATTTGTGTTGTTTTATGTTTTATGAAAAATTGATGTTAAAAAAATTCATATTTAATTCATCTCAAATAAAAAAAATCAATTTTTATGTGAGGGATCCTTATAAGATTATAAACTTTCATGAAAAAAAATTATAGAAAAAAATAAATTCTAGATCAACGTGTTTAAATTAGTTATAATTAGTTAGGAATTATGGATTTGTACATAATATTCATATTTAATGAATATTAAAATTTAAAAAATGGAAGAAATTTAAAAAGTAATGACGTGAGTGTGACGTCATTATTTTTTGGTCACATTACATTGCCACTTGTACGTCCAATCAACAATTTTTTTTACATGACATGTCAATCAACATTCGTCAGTAACATTTAATGTAATAGATCAATGATAAGCATGCAAATTTTTGGAGAACTATTACTTAAAGAAATTTTTTAAAGAGATTAAAAACGAAATTTTTTATATTTATGAGGATCAAAAATTTATTTAACCCTTAATTTTATTTATTGATCTATTATAACTAAAAAAATATCTATTATTATAAGTTAGACATTTGTTTTTTAAATTTAAATAAAAAATTAATATATTATTTTAATTACTGTACAGTATTTGCATAAACACCAAAAAAATATATAATTATTTATTAAATAAATAATTTATAAATTATAAAACATTTATTTAATATGAAAATAATAAATCATTAAATAAACAAAAAAGTAAAAGTAAGATTAAAAACATTAAAAACCATCTTACCAAAACTTAAGCTTGTGAAGAAGAACAGAGGAGCAGACTAATGACAAAAACAATTTAAACCATTTTACCCATTCCACTCTAAAGCTTAAACTATTGTTCTTCTTTATTTTACTTGATTTTTAATATCAATTTATTCTATAGTCTTCTATTGTGTTATTGTAGAATTACGAAAGAAATTGAAGGAATGGAAATATCATAGTATTTTCGGTTGACTTCAAATAATTCCAATGCAAATCTTACACCTGGGTTGCATTTATCTTTTATTGTATTTAATTCATTTAAATACTTAAGTGTTTTTGCTCTTTGATGTGTTGCGATGATTTGGAACTCTTGAAGATAAATTATTTTCTGTTTGATAAATGTTTAGGAAGTGGAGAATAATAATTTGTCTGATAAAAGTGTAAGCAATGAAATTGAAGAGAATTTAGAAGATAAATTATCTGGAATTAATTTTGCTAAACATGTGACTCCATTCACATGAGAGTGAATGGTGAGGATTTCGAAAATGATAGTTTAAATCAAAATTATATTTTTAAAGTATATTTTAATTTTTTTTTTATGAAAACGTTTGGATAAGCAGCGAAAAATCAATATAAAGAAAATAAGCGGAAAGTAAAAGAGTTAAGAGAACAGAGAACGAAATCAAAAATATATAGAGGTTCGATTTAAAGAAGTGACATACTCCTTACCCTAAGAAGTGATCTCAAGAGTTTTCAATAATGCTTGAGAGCTTTTAGAAGGTTAAGCCCACAAACCCCTTTATACAAGGAAAAATAAAGTTTCGAGTTAATTTCCAACCAAGTAAAGAGCAATGAAATGAAGCAGTTAGTCTTCACGCCAAACAACAAACAAAGCTTTGAGCGGTTAGTCTCTAAGCCAATCATAGATTTTGTACAGACTAAACTCGAACCAAACTGGAGTTTTTATGTTTGATATCCTCTGAATCTAACTGAGGTTTTATACGAATTGACCACGAATTGAACCAAGATTTTATACCGTGTTGATCTCGAAACCACTAAGATTTTGTACATGGATTAGCTCAAGAACTGATCTACATGATTTTCATTGGTTATTCTTCATGAATCCATAATAAGAGTTTTTTCTCAAGTGACAGAGCTCACGAATCAACCGGAGACTAACATTAATCCTACAAAAAGAGTTTTTAACATTTTAAGCTACAAACCTATACAAACACTTCCTAAGGAAGAATAATTTACTCAAGAGGAAAAAGAACCTTTGGTGAATTTACAATGATATCATTTTCAAGAACAACTTCCCCACTAGACTCAAGAACATTCTAAAAGCGCTATGGCTATGTGAGCAAATTCTTTACTTTGAATAAGTTTTGAATGATAGCAAATTGTGTGATAATTGTCTAATTGTTGGTTGTGCATTATTCTACATGTTTCATTTGTGTTTTTAGCATATACTATTGTTTCGTGTCTATACATAAAGATCCACATTGATACATTTCTTAAAAGAACTCATAAAAACTGTTTTGTGTCAGTATGTATCAATACATGTTCTGTTGCATCGATCCATAAGTTTGTTTTAAATCACAAAACGTTTTTGCTTCAGTATGTATCGATCCATACGAGTCTTGTATCGATACATGCCTAGTTAAAATGTTCTATGTATCGATACATACGATCTTTGTATCGATACATGCTCAGTTAAAATGCTCTATGTATCGATACATACGAGCTTTGCATCGATACATGCTTACATGAATTCTCTAAATTTAATCAAAGCCACAGTATGTATCGATGCATAACCTTTTGTATCAATACATAATTCTGTTTTGTCTACTAACAACTTCTGTCTTTCACATATAAGAAGTATTTTGACAGCAAAAGAAGGCGCACGAATTCACAAGTGAAAAACAGTTGTGTCGCATTACGCGAAAAACCGGCGGGAAAACAAGAACAACAGAGCCGCCACCGTGCGTTATTTATCCCAAAAGAGGGAAAGGAAACGCTCAGAGTAAACCTGGAAAAGACGTGGTCTCGCGACCAAAGAGAATGGGATCGGGAGTCGGTTATGCGAAGGGAAGGTATTAGCACCCCTACGCATCCGTCGTACTCGACGGGATCCACGCACAATAGGAAGGAAAATGATTGCTAAACACTGCTCAAAATAATCATCCACACAGGCTGAAAGAGACACGAGAAAACAGACAAGACTGACTCGGCAGGATATCGCATCCTGGGCCTACTTAGTCTATCAAGCATAGACATCAGAGTCAAAGTAGTTCGGACTGGGGAAACGACACATGCTCGCTAGGATGTCGCATCCTATGCATACGTATCTCCTTTGGACGAAGGAGAATCAGAGCATTCGTAGCTCGGCTAACACGCGCACAAACAAACACAGGCAAAGGCAAACGTGGAGCCTGAATGCCAATCACTGGACTTACATCAGCATCCGAACCAAAACGCACACGAGGAGGCAAACGTGGAGCCTGAATGCCAATCACTGGACTTACATCAGCATCCGAACCAAAACACACACAAGAAGAAGGGTCTCGATTGCAACTAGGGCAAGAGAAAGGGGAGGTCTCAATCGCAACGAGGGCGAGAGAAGAGAATTAGTGTTAGTGGTTAGTCAAACTCGGCAAGACATCGCGTCTCGTGCCTACGTATCTCACCTGAACGTGAGAATCAGAGTTGCCGTAGTTCGGCTAAACTATTCCTGTTGGTTTGTGTTTTTTAGGTGGACAACGTCACTACGCAATCTACCGGATGCTCGACCTTTGGAGACTTACTCACCTGTAGTAGAAGGAGTTGACGTATCCTTAAGAGGGGATAGTGTTTGTTTGTGTTTTAGGAAAGCTCAAGCAAGAAAGGAAGTCCTATACGAAGGAACCGTGCTACCTTAATTGACATGCAAACGAGACTACGCGGAGTCTAGCAAACCTAGGGGATACAATCACACCACACAAACATATACAGCATGAAATAAACACACCAACAAGGGGCTCAAACATCAGGGTTAGGCTTTAGTCGAGGGGTCATATCAACCTCAACAAACAAGCCTCTGTATCGGGGTCAGGTTAGCTCTTAACCTTGCCATTGAGGGGCTAAGGTGAAGCTAGATGAAAGGTGATGAGGGGTGTGCCTCATTGCTTCTATCTCAGGTCCGAGAGAGCATCAGACAAGGGAGCGTGGGTCCAGAATGGGGGGACCCTTCTACGCTCAGGACATAGACTCGACTGTACAATGTACAAGATCTTGGGCTTGGATCTCAATGCTACAACCATGTAATGGGAGCAAGGAGAAGACTCACAGAATAGTGGGGGGTAGACTGCATACCCCTACCTTCCACCAATTGCCTCAAATGAGGACTTTTCCTGCTTGGGACAAATATAAACATACACAAGCATTGCCTCTTAAGGAGGACTTCAGACAGTTTGCCCGGCCAAATAACAGCCGGGTCTCCAGACTACATGAAGAAGAAAGTTCTATACCTCAATGCCAATTGCTTATAAGCAAAGCAATGCAAGTTCTTAAGAGAACTGAGCAACTAAGTGTACCTGTACAAAAGTCAAACAGAATCAGCATCTGCTTTCACAAACAGACAACAATATAATGATCAATTAACAATCCCAATCAAACAATGGTGTGCATAGCACAAGTCCATGTGGACCAACATCCTACAAAACAGCCACATTAGTTTACAAGTATCAAGCAAAACATCCCAAATGTGAAACAATATCCTTAAGCCTTAACCTCTTAACCTGAAAAGCCACAATCACATTCAAATGTAAGTAACATGACCACTAGGACTAGCCTAGGGTCAAAAAGAAGGAAAAATCTTAAAACAGCAACCAATTCATGATCAAAGTCAAGCCATTTCAATTACAAAGGGATCCCAATTGGTCCCACACCCTAACTATGCACACATTTCAATTTATGCAACATATAAGGCAAAAGATGCAATGTTAAGTCACATATGAATGGCCAGCAAGATCACATACAAATAAATGCCAAAAAGGATCAATAAAATCCACAAAAATCATATCATAAACAGGGGACATTCAACAAGCTTCATGTCAATTTTCGAGCCATTTGGACTAGTAGATCAATAGGAATTAATTCAACATGTCTAAGCATGCAAAAACACAATCAAATGAAGCTACAAAATGTACATTAACTTCAATTCAATGGTAAACAGTGACATTACATGGGAAATTAGTAGGACCAAAGCCAAATGAAAGCTACACATGTCAGGAACTATTCTACCAAATTTCATGGTCATATCATTCATCATGCTCATTCTATGCACAAAATAAGGCAAACTAGTTCAAAGGAAGCACTAAGCCTACAAACAGAATTATTGCATTCATATCCACATCAACACAATCCCAAAAATTCTCAAATAAATTACACCTAAACAGGGGGTATTCAAGGTCTACCATGTCAAATTTGAGCTCAATTGGGCAAATGGAACCATGTCAATGAAAATCAACAAAAACAGACACAATTATAGGCTCCAAATCACAACATCAACACATGCTTCCACTTCAAAAATTCATAACTCAATGAAAACAAAAAAGAAATGGATGAGACCAAAACAGGGAGGTCCTAACATGTGTCTTCTACAAGCATATCAAATTTCATGATCATACAATACCACATGAGCATTTCTCAATCAATCTACCAACATGTGTCATATGAGCTTGCAAATTTGTCTAACAGAAATGAAAAATCACAATCAAATTGAAAATGCAATGTAAAATTCCACAAAAATTATCATAGCTTCCTAACATGTCAATCAACCACCATGCAAAATTTCATTTCATTTCAACATGCATAGACCACTCAATTAAATCCAGCAAATTGACATCAAGAGGTGTGACACAAATTGTCACACCTAAGTTCCAAAATTCATATCTCTATGGTCAGGAATCAAAAATGCATGAAATTTACATGGAAATAAACCTCATCCAGTCAAGAATCATCACAAAAATTGGCAAGAATTTATTTTACATCATGTGCATTTCACAATGGAATTAGTCAAAGGTAGCAAAAATGGACATGTATGGAAGAACCCTAGGTCAAATACTATTTACACCAAGCACAACTTTGACCAATAGGTCAAAAAAATTCTACACAAGTCAAGGAAGTCAACACAACAACTCCCACATTTTTCTGATTTTTCTATATTTTTCTATGATTTTTTAAAGGTGTTAGCAATTTTTGATGAATTAAATAAATTAACTAGAATTTCATTAATGGCAAAACGGTAATTAATTATGGCGGGGGAGGGAAACACTCCATTTGAATTTTCAAAACAAATTTTGGATCAAACATCGTTTCATCATCATCTTCAACCCAGTTTTCACATGAACATCTCAAGAACACGAATTCTCAAACCACCACGAAAACGAGCAAACGAATACTCGTTAGAACCGCATGAATACGTAGATCACGAATATGAGCTCCAACCAACCTAATAGTCCCTAAATCTCAAGAATCGAACGCGTTAGGGTTTTAGATCTAAACTTTAAATCACGATTTCGTAACCTACGATTCACCATTCTATAAACCACAAGCACTATTAGATTCTACATGAGACGCACTACACAAAGCACCTATCAATCGAACAAAACAGGAGATTCGAATTTTCGACATACCGGCAATGGCAGTGCTGCAATCGGTGTTCTTCGTGTGTTTTTCTTTCAAACAGGTGCGAAACAAACTTCAATAAATCGAATGCCATGCTCAGGTTCCATCAATTCCACTCCTAGCGCACGAATCCGCGATTCACCATGGAAGGAGCTTGAAAGTGCAGTAGCTTTTGGCGCGGCTTTGGAGGTTCTTGAGCACAAACAGATGAAGTACAAGCTGATGCAAGATTGATGCAACAAGAATTCTGCAGAACGATCAAGGATTCGTGGAGTTTTGCTCGATTTTGGTTTTTGGTGTTCTTGGATGATTTGAGAGAATTGTGATGATTTTGATCTGATTTTTGGTGAAAATGAAAATTCTGTTATGTTTATGGAAGGATTAAGCTTTTATATGATATCATAATCCATACTTAATCAAGGTAATTAACCAAATTGGAATGTTAAGCAAATTGCATTTTCACTCAAAATGGCCAAAACACCCTTCCTCTAAATCAGTCCATATATCAGCTCAAATTTGATTCAAGCAAGTCCAAAATATCACATGTGATGTGTAGAAACAAGTCCCATTTCCATTGGTCATGTATTTTGCAATTTCACCATATGGTAGAAAAATGTCCAATTTTAACCATTGCATTTTTCAAACCAAATCTCAATTTACAAAGCCTATGCATAAAGTGATGATTCAAACACATTCCAAATGCCATTCCTGAGGTGTTGCAAAAAGTCCCATCTCAAAATTCCAAATATTTTGACATTTGGACAATTTTGCCCCTGATCCAATTTAACAGTCCAGTTGAAAAGTGACTTTTTGCATTGGCCACTTTTGGAAAAATCCAATGATGCACCATGAAAGTACATGTCAAATGGAGTTTGTGCATATAAAGAACTTGCAATTTGGACAAACCATGTGGAAATTATGGCCTCCTGATTACGGGTCTTTTTTGAAATTCCTCTGACCATATCTTGCAAACCACACATGAGAATTTCAAGTTCTTGGACTTTTTGGAAAGGTGAGAGCAAGATCCTCAACCTTCATGTTGGACAAAATTCCATTTGAAGCTTGTATGATGCAGTTATTTTGAGGAGAAAAAGTTTCCATTTTGGGCGGCTGAAATTACAGGTCGCCTGCTATTTTTGGAAACTTTCTGTCTGACCTCCAAATCTTCAACCTTGGTCTTTGGCATGTCAAATGAGACTTATATGGACATGAATGAGGCCTTTCAAACCATTTCCCACCTTCCAATCCGTAAAATCGGGCACAGTTGACCACAGTTGACCACAGTTGACTTTCTAGGGTTTCTGGTTGACTGAACAATGACTGGTGACTTCTGAGCATCCAATCTTTGGCCAAACCACTTCAAAATGATCCTTGGACCATATGAGCTTGAAAAATCAACCCTAGGGCTTTGTCTCAATGAAAATGGCACTTGCTTGCTTGATTGACTGATTCTCCTGATCAGTCTGACCCGATTCATCAATTGAACTTGCACTTGGGCAAATGGACAATGCAATGTTATGCAGTGGACATGATTATGCTATGACCTAATATGAAATGAATGTATTCACTGGTAGGGTGCAAATTTGAGGTGCTACAGCTGCCCCTATTCAATCAACTGGGAACCCGAATGGATGAGAGCAACGGCTGTCAGACTTTCAGGGTAAACAGGGATTGAATACCAAGAACCGTAGAATTTGCACACTGCTGGGATTTGTCTTTCTTGTTTTTGTTGTTTTGTTTTTTTTTTTCAGAGGTACAAGCACATCCAATCATCGACACACGATGAATGGGAACAGAAATCATCTCAACTAGATGCCAACGGACAACTAGGAAAAACTCAACGTTTACCAAGACCAACGGAGAGGTAAATCAACTCTACTGGGGATAACCAGGAAAGGATACAACCATACGTCAGCGGACGCAATGGGAAAAACTCAACGTTTACCGAAACCAACGGAGAGGTAACCAATCATCATCGGATGAATGGAAAGAGATATACAACCATACGTCAGCGGACGGAATGGGAAAAAACTCAACGTTTACCAAGACCAACGGAGAGGTAGCCAGACATTAATGAATGAATGGAAGGAGAGATACAACCATACGTCAGCGGACGTAACGGGGAAAAACTCAACGTTTACCAAGACCAACGGAGAGGTAACCAGACATCATAGGATGAATGGGAAGAGAGATACAACCATACGTCAGCGGACGTAATGGGGAAAAACTCAACGTTTACCAAGACCAACGGAGAGGTAACCAGACATCATAGGATGAATGGGAAGAGAGATACAACCATACGTCAGCGGACGTAATGGGGAAAAACTCAACGTTTACCAAGACCAACGGAGAGGTAGCCAGACATCATAGGATGAATGGGAAGACTCGACCAGACGTCATAGGACGACAGGGAGACTCAACGTTTATCGACACCAACGGAGAAGGAGAAAACTCAGCCAGACGTCATAGGACGAAAGGGAGACTCAACCAGACATCATCGGACGAAAGGGAGAAGGAGAAAACTCAGCCAGACGTCATAGGACGAAAGGGAGAAGGAGAAAACTCAGCCAGACGTCATAGGACGAAAGGGAGACTCAACCAGACGTCATCGGACGAAAGGGAGAAGGAGAAAACTCAGCCAGACGTCATAGGACGAAAGGGAGAAGGAGAAAACTCAGCCAGACGTCATAGGACGAAAGGGAGAAGGAGAAAACTCAGCCAGACGTCATAGGACGAAAGGGAGAAGGAGAAAACTCAGCCAGACGTCATAGGACGAAAGGGAGACTCAACCAGACGTCATCGGACGAAAGGGAGAAGGAGAAAACTCAGCCAGACGTCATAGGACGAAAGGGAGAAGGAGAAAGCCACTTCACGAGGGAAAGGCACCACAACCGGAAACCGAATAGGACGTCTACTGGGAATTCGGGTTGGGAAATCAACCAGACATTAATGAATGAATGGGAATAGGGTACACAATCAGACGTTCGTGGACGAATGAGAAAAACACAACGTTTATCGAAACCAACGGGGAGGTAGATCCACTTGGGGAAGGGTACAACTATACGCCATAGGACGAATAGGAAAAACTCGACGTTTATCGACACCAACGGAGATGAGGAGACTCTGAGGGGAATCATCTGGCCTTACCAAATGATCTGCGGGGAATAAGCAACTAGACGTCATCGGACGCATAGGAAAAACTCGACGTTTATCGACACCAACGGAGAGGAGAAATCTTCTGGGGACGACCCTGTGGGGAAAGATATCAACTATACGCCAACGGACGCATAGGAAAAACTCGACGTTTATCGACACCAACGGAGAGGAGGAAACTTCACTAGGGAAGAGGAGGACGCAACCAAATCATCAACGGATGATAGGGAAAAACTCGACGTTTATCGACACCAACGGAGAGGAGGAAACTCTTCTAGGGAGAGTGAGAACACAACCAAATTATCATCGAATAATTGGGAAAAGCTCGACGTTTATCGACACCAACGGAGAGGAGGAACCTTCAAGGGAAGGGACGACGTTACGAACATCGAAAGATGATGTTTACTGACATCAAAGAAGACCAGACACTACGCATGACTGGGAAAGCACCGAAAGATGGTGTTTACCGACACCAAAGAAGACCAGACACTACGCATGACTGGGAAATCACCGAAAGATGGTGTTTACCGACACCAAAGAAATAACACACGCGGGTGCTAACGGGATACTGACATCTACAAGATGACAGGGAAAGGCTGAACACTTGCAGGGGATCTCACCGGGGAACAAGGTCACGACAGCGAGCCAACAGGAAGGAACACCAAGGATACCGGGTTGTAGGTACGAAACGGGTGACCGACCAAAGCGTGAATTGGTATGTATTCCAAAACACTCAACATCCTGAAAAGGGCTAGAAAAGCAGTCTTGTTAGAGGATGGACATTCAATTCCACAAGGAATACGAATCTTACTCGACTGGGGAGGACGACTTCGACCCAAGAGCGCATGAGACATATCACCTATAGCCGTCAAAACGTAGATTACATACTCGCATGGAAGATTATCCATAACCGGATTGGTTGTTAAATGGATAAATCAACCGACATCATCCTGAAGAGAGCAAAGGCAAACTTGTTAAAGGATGGACATTCGATTCCACGAGGAATACGAATCTTACTCTGCTGGAGAAAGCAATCAAGAGACTGACCAGAGAGTGCATGAGATATATCATCTATAGCCGTCGAAACGTAGATAATACACTCGCATGGCAGATTACCCATAACCGGATTGCAGGTTGTTAAATGGATAAACGACCGAAAAGAAAGGCATCGGGTACCAGGACCAGGTATGCAAAAGATGACCAATCAAAAGAGGATAAAGTTGCTAACTTGGAGCAAATATCCTAAAGGAAGGAGAGACCCACTGGGGACAATACTGCTTGATCAAGGCGAGTATCCAGAGGGGAAAAGAATATCAATACCGCAAACTGGGTACTGATAACTGCAAAGAGGGGATTACATCTACCGGTTAGTAGGCAGAAAACCACGGAAAAGTAACCAGTCATCGATAAGATGAGCACACAGGGTTAACTCCACCAAGGGGATGAAGTGGGATTTTACAACTACCAGCTAATAGGTAGAAAACCACAAAGATAGGACTTACAACTACCGGGTTGTAGGTAGAAGCCAACCGACAGAATGAACCACAAAGGTTACCTCTGTGAGGGGATGAAAGTGGGATTTTACAACTACCGGTTGGGTAGAAAACCACAAAGATAGGACTTACAACTACCGGTTTGTAGGTAGAGGCCAACAAATTCCGCTGAGGATAAGATGAATGAGTGCCGGTTAGTGAGCAACTATTCATTTATGCCCCAGGGAAGTACAAGAAACAGTCAACGGGGAGCCAATTTAGGATCGATCCAAAAAGGCAGACTGAATCAAGACTCATCCTAACGAGGAAAAAACTCGATAGGGAAACCCGTCCCGTGAGGGAGGGAACGGAAGCAACCGTCATCCACGAGGATCTAACTCAGTGGGGAGCGCAGAAAGAAATGGTAGACACTTTTCTGCTTAAGGGGTAGACTCTACATGGAGAGATCAGACACACCCACATCTGCTAGGGAATCACTCGGTAGAACCAGGTTTCCCTTTCACCAACGGATGAGGAAATAAACCTCTCTGGGGGTACCAATCCTGAGTGCCGTCAGGAGCAACTGTAGCGAAAGCGCTGTACAGACGTCGAACAAGAAGCTGCCTCTGCCGGGGAGACGGTCTGATCGGGTTAACACATGAAAGCATATGTTTGAATTTTTCTATGGCGTAATGCTCCATTATGAATGGAAATGCTACGCGATTTGAGGATGCAATGATCACTACATGCAAAATGCAAAATGAATGAAAACCCCGCTAGGGAGCCCACTGATCAAATACTCCACTCTGTGGGGAGACTCTGCTGAGGAAATCTGCTTGATGAAAACTCCGTAGGGAGAGCACTGACTTCTCACTCATGCTGGAGAACAGAGATACCAAGAATCAGCCAGATCTCTGGTGAAAATAGATAGGCATCGATGAAGTTCCTCATGTCAACCACTCTGCTGAGGACCTACCTGAAAAAATGACGGAATACTGAGACGTCAATCCTCCAAATACCGAATCATTGCAGAAAAGCATTCGTGCCAGGGAGAGGAGAAGACTGCTCTGCTGGAGAGACGAAAATTGAAGTCTTCAGTACACCTACTGCTCGAGAACTGGCCCACGATAATGTCCAAAACAACAACCTTGCTGGGGATGCCCCACGATAGGGCTCAAACAGCACTCTATTAGGGATGCCCCACCATAGGGCTAACAGAGACTTGGAGAAAACATGTTGCACTGTCGGGGACGTGAAGATGAACAACTTCAACCAACACTGCACTGAGCAACCTCGCTGAGGAGAGACCATGAAAAGGTTCTACAGGACAAAGATACAGTTATGCTCGAGATACGAACGACTGTCTTACCCGTCGGTAATCATACCACCCTTGGGAGAGCACTGCGGGTCTCCTAGGTATCCTTTCATCATTGTGAATGTTCACTTTGTTTAAGAACAATTTTGTGAAAAATTTGTTATTTTGAAAACAATGATACTTTATCAATTAAAAGCATGCAAAACATTTGTTGAGTTGAAACAAATAAGAGTGCAAATAATTGGATAAAAGCTCAAATCGATGTGATGGAATGGTAGTCTGCAAAGGGCGAGACTCCATAGATCCGTACAAGTTTGAAATCGGTGATATATATTGGAGAGGGCTACATTGAACATAATGACCTTTCCTCTACCATTCTGAATTTCGATGTATTCGGAGCTTCGGTCGACGACGCATAGAGAATTCCTGGCGGATGACAGATATAGAACACGGTCTTGTCAAGATGCAGTTACTTGCCAAATCCCTAATTTTTGCCTAGATTGCCCCGGTGTGAGGTGCTCAATCTAGCGAGATGCAAATTCTTTTTTTCAATGTCTCTAACTTTTGCCTGGATCGCCCTTTCGGGTTTTCAATCCACCGAGACGCTCCTTTTTGCCTAAGTTACCCTTTGGGGTGTTCAACTTAGCGAGCTGTTTTGCTTTTTTTGTTTGTTTAGGCTAAGTATTTCTTGACTGCATCTGGATTCACAGGACGAGTGAACTTCTTCATCCATTGCTGTAAGTGTCAAAGCACCGCCTGAAAAGGCTCTCTTGAAAACATATGGACGTTCATAGCTTGGAGTCCACTTGCCCCTGGAATCGGGCACGAAAGACAAGACTTTCTTGAGCACAAGGTCATTTTATCAGAACTCGAGACTCGACCTTCTAGTCGAATGCTTTCGTCACTCTCTGCTGATATAACTGACCATGACACCTGGCAGTTAATCTCTTCTTTTCGATCGAATTCAGCATCAGTCAACTTGGGACTTTGAGGGTGCTATTTTTCCTTTGTTTTTTCTTTTGATTTTGCTTTTGATTTCTTTTGATTTCTTTTGCACCCTTTCTTTCTTTGTTTTTTTTTTTGATTGATTTTTTCTTGATGCCCCAGTTGGCTGTTCTGCTGATTCTCGAGATGCAGCTGAGTGATCTTCTTTTCTTGCTCAAGAAGTCGGGAAATCTCGTCAGGAATCCCTTCAACATCATCTTCTTCTACTTCGAATACAGGGAATTCAAAATTGGGAGATGACGTCCGATCACTATGTTCAATGGGTTTGAGAAACAACCTGCATAATGATTTCGATATGAAAAACTTTTTGGAAAACAAACAAGACAATCGTTATGCAGATGAAAAGATTGCTCTTATTCCTGTTTTTAGGGTTTTTTGTGATCACCAATTTCATGCAAAAAGCGAAAAGGGAAAACAATTGGAAAAACAAATGTTTAACATGCATTTACTTGAATGAAAATATCATTGCACAAAATGTTGCCAACAATGTCATCACTTCTCCTTTTGGCATGGGAGAAGGGTTTTCAAACAAAGTGATTATTACTCTGACTTATGAACAACTGTAGGAACGCCCACAGTGACCCAATTGTGATAGATCCCACCAGGGATAACAACTGTCAGAATCTCTTGCATTAGTAGCTTCTGCTTTTGATCAACCCTCTTTGTTGAAGACCTCAGGAGAAAAGCCAACGCCAACCCGCGACTTGTTATCTTCAAGCTTGATTAACACGGGGACCTAAGCCTTCAAAGTTCAGAATACCTGACTGCCCGAGGTCTTGAACCTTCATTTTCAACTGAAAGCAACTATCCACATCATGACCAGGAGCACCCGAATGATACACACAATGCTGCTCAGGCCTATACCACCACCGAGGGTTGACGGGTATAGCCGGCGGGTCTCTGGGAGTAATCAAGTTCCGCTCTATCAACGAGGGATACAGCTCTGCGTAAGACATAGGGATCGGACCAAAAATGACCCTCTTCCTCTTATTACTTGTACCAGCTTGATTATCATAGGGAGGCTGGTAAGCCTGCTGTTGCGGACGATGTTGCTGATGTTGATACCGCTGAATTGGCCTTCCCTGTTGCTGTTGGGTTGCTGGAATAGTCACAGCGGCAGCTTGACGATATTGTCCTCTGTTCGCACTCCCTCGCCGGCGCACATTTGTTTCACTCTCTCCCCTTTTGGGTGCCCCAGAGAATGGCTTCTTAGAATTCAACGAACTTGAAGAGCCACGATGGCGAACCGGAGTACGGGTTGCTCTGACATTAACAGTCTATGTAGCAAGAGGCTGTCCATTGATTATGATACCCCTCAAATCATCATCCACGTCGTAGTTGCTGACGGGAATAGTGACAGCAGCAATTTGATCATTAACGGGGACCCCCTCTGGTGAAGCACGATTGGGTGGCAGAATCATGGCTTCCTGTCTCTGGGCTAAGGCTCGTAGCTCCTCTTGCCCCTGAACGACCCCTTGCATCATGGTCATGAACTGGGCCATGTTTGCCCTTATCTCAGCCAACTCAGTCTGAACCTGATCCATACCCCTCTGATGATTCGATCTGGTTGCTGTGCGGACGATGATCAACAATCCTGTCTCAGACAGGAGCCAGAGTGAGAAGTCCGAACTAGAACACCTGTTATGCAACATGTTATGATTATGATGCTAATGCCTATGATGCACATGATAATGATCATTTCTCAGGCCTTCAAAGAGCCTGATTCATCTTCGAAAAAAAAGCAATCTGCAGCAACGGCACAGTATACAAGAGCAATGAGTACCGAGTGAAACCAATAATTTCATCTGTAAATGAGCACCCAGATCCATCAATGAACAGGCTCTGGAATGTACCTGAGAAAGGATATGCATGCAGGGATTAGTTTTTTTTTCTTTTTTCATTTTTTATTGCATTTCTTTTGAAAAATAAACATGCTATGATGCACATGATGCAGACACGACCGGCAAGCTGTGCAATCTCTGAACACAGGATCGAAGCTTCGGCTCGAACTCTGATCACAACCATCTGAAACCCCAAAGTCAACTGGTCAACTGTCATCTGAGCCCAATCTGAAGAACCAAACCTACATCTGTGCAACCTCAAACTCAGCCCAGGGATCCGAAATAAACGGAACCCTCTGATACTGGCCAAGGTCAAACCTCCGGCGTCCAAAAATAGAGATCCATAAATCCGACTTATAAATATGACTCTGATCAACGAAACCAAAAGTCACCATCAAAGTCACCATCAGAACATGCATCTGTAAGAATCGCCCTCCCCTCACAGGTAAATTCTAATCAGGTTATCCTAAGGCGGATACTAGTCTCGACAATCGGGCAAAGATACTCAATGGGTTTGCCCTTTCGGGTGTGCCATTGTAGCTCCCTTAAGATCGTCTCAACCAGGAATCCGGGAAAGAACGGTCACCGAAGTCAATAGCTCAGATGAGATCATCCAACCTGAGTGGAATAACTCCAAACGGAAGGACTCTCTCAAATGAACCTCGTCCGGCTTGTGGTATGTCACGTCGCAACAGCATGCCCAACCGACATGTGAGGGACGTGAGACCACACTAATCCTAGGTGTACACTCGGGCCTGGGTTTTAGCCCCACTTAGAACACCCACCCCAAAACAACAGAACCACCTGCAGAAGAAGATGGCAACATGACAGAATGATGCATGCAAGTATTTAATGCAAATATAAACAATGGTTAGTATAATAAATGCAATAAATAAACAATACAAGCAACCAAAGCCCTAACCTAGAGAGCGCTAGGAGAGACTCGCTTAGGGAAGAAGGACCAGCATAGGTCAACTTCTCTAATATTCCCCAGCAGAGTCGCCAGCTGTCGCATTACGCGAAAAACCGGCGGGAAAACAAGAACAACAGAGCCGCCACCGTGCGTTATTTATCCCAAAAGAGGGAAAGGAAACGCTCAGAGTAAACCTGGAAAAGACGTGGTCTCGCGACCAAAGAGAATGGGATCGGGAGTCGGTTATGCGAAGGGAAGGTATTAGCACCCCTACGCATCCGTCGTACTCGACGGGATCTGTAACACCCTTCTACCCAAACGACATATTTAAAGAATTTATCAGAGTATAACATGTAGAAGAGTTTACATTTCATTCAACTTAACACTCATCACTTTACAACATAAAAATATTTCATTTATTTTAATAAAACCTCGCAGCGGACAACAACACAATTAACGATTTATAAAAATGTTTCAACAAAACATATCAATAATTTAGTCTTCATACACAACTTAAATAATAATATAATCTCTATTGAATCCCATAACCCCGGTGTCACATGACCAGAGCATTGACTTGACTCTGTAGAATAACTCTACACTTATTCTTCACCTCAACAAAAGCTACTCCTCATTATCTGCACATTGCTCATCATAGATGAACATAAACACATGCAGAAGGGGTGAGAATTACATTATTAAACAATAATATAACGACAGAATATAATATGAATAATTTGCACATATGTCAACACGGATCATCACAATCATCATTATAATCCACAAACTCATGAATATCAACAAAACAACACATCAATTGCAATGCACACACCCATGCATGACTCAACACGACTCGGTATACCCATTTTGTGACCACTACAGGATCACTACTCTCAGATTCACCACCATAGAATCCGAGTTCCCCATAAGGAACCAAGCCTCTCAACAAGCCCGGAGTCAACAACATCATTGGAACTCAGTCCGTTCGTCACTAGGCATCGGCCTTTCATGAATGCATGCACATCAAACATGCATCATAATCAACATAGCAACAACAACATCATATAGTCATGTTATCATCTTCATTAATAGCATGACATACAACTCAACAAAACAACAACAACATTACAACGATATCACATCTGGGAGTTTAAAACGCGAAAGCTGTCCGTCAAACTGATATGGCGAACGCCGTTAGGCTAATGGTGAACGCCATTAGCGTTAAACGCTCCTATTCTGAAAACTGTCTATCAAACTGATATGGCGAACGCCGTTAGGCTAATGGTGAACGCCATTTAGCGTTAAACGCTCTTATTCTGAAAACTGTCTGTCAAACTGATATGGCGAACGCCGTTAGGCTAATGGTGAACGCCATTTAGCGTTAAACGCTCTTATTCTGAAAACTGTCTGTCAAACTGATATGGCGAACGCCGTTAGGCTAATGGTGAACGCCATTAGCGTTAAACGCTCTTATTCTGGAAAAAGGCCCAAATGGCGAGCGCCAAAGGCATAATGGCGAACGTCATTTGGCTGTTATGTGCATAAACAAGATTTTAAGCGCAGAAACAGTGGACGCGCGGCTTCTAAGCCTACAACCCAATATCAACATTTAACAATCATACATACACAACATACTTCGATTACAATGTATATAACGCCACCATACTCACAGATCGGACAATTTCCCTCAAAAACCACAACTTTCCCAATCTCCCTAAATTCCCCAAATTTATCAACAACCCAATCCTATATCATGTAATTGCTCGCATATTATCGTTTAATAAGGTTCAGACCCCTTACCTCTTTGGATTGAAGGAAGCTCTGAGCAATCTTTGGTCTTTTCCTCTTCCTTCTCTTTCTCTTCAGCGCTTCTCCCTTTTCTGACTCTGAGGCAAAATACGTGAAAATGAAAACCTTCAGTTATCTCCTTTGGCCTCTTTTACCCAATTCCACTTTTACCCTTCCACTCTTCATATTCCAATTATATTATTTATTTAATTATTATTAAAATAAATAATATCTATAATAATAATAATAATAATAATAATAATCCAATAATTCAACTTTATTTAATTAAATTAATAAAATACTATTAACTCAATTAAATAATTCTCTTATTTTAATCGGGGTGTTACAACTCTCCCCCACTTTAGAAGTTTTCGTCCTCGAAAACATACCTCAAGCAAATAGAGCCGGATACGACTCCTTCATCTGATCTTCACGCTCCCAAGTCAAGCTCTCACCAGCTGGACCTCCCCAAACAACTTTCACTAGAGCAATTTTCTTACCTCTCAGGGTCTTCTCTTCTCGGTCATCTATCCGAATTGGCAACACCTTAACGGTCAAATTATCCCTCACCTGGATATCATCCAACTGAACAACATGCGACGGATCCGCAATATACTTTCTTAAATGAGATACATGAAACACGTCATGCAGATTAGAAAGCGACGGCGGTAAAGCTATCCGATACGCCACTTCCCCAACCCTCTTCAAAATCTGATACGGACCCACAAACCTCGGAGTAAGCTTTTTAGACTTTAAAGCTCTACCCACACCTGTCGTCGGAGTAACTCTCAAGAACACATGATCTCCCTCTTGGAACTCAAGTGCTTTTCTCCTCTTATCATGATAACTCTTCTGACGACTCTGAGAAATCTTCATCTTCTCCTGAATCATCTTAACCTTTTCAGTCGTCTGCTGCACAATCTCAGGTCCGAGTACAACACTCTCACCTGACTCATACCAACACAATGGAGTTCTACACCTCCTACCATACAATGCTTCATATGGAGCCATACCGATACTAGCATGAAAACTATTATTATAAGTAAACTCCACCAACGGCAAATAACTATCCCAAGAACCACTCTGCTCCAACACACAAGCTCTCAACAAATCCTCCAAGGATTGGATAGTTCTTTCAGTCTGACCGTCAGTCTGAGGATGATAAGCTGAACTCAACCTCAACTTAGTCCCCAACGCTTTCTGCAACTTTCCCAAAATCTAGAAGTAAATCTGGGATCTCTATCAGACACAATACTGGATGGAATACCATGCAGCCTCACTATCTCCTCAATATACAACTCTGCCAACTTCTCTAAAGAGTGATTAATCTTCATCGGCAAGAAATGCGCCGACTTAGTCAATCGATCCACAATCACCCAAATAGAATCATTACCTTTCACCGTCCTCGGCAGTCCCGTCACAAAATCCATGGAAGTGCTATCCCACTTCCATTCAGGAATCTTCAAAGGTTGCATCATACCTGCCGGTTTCTGATGTTCAATCTTTGACTTCTGACAAGTCAAACAGGCATACACAAACTTAGCAACATCTCTTTTCATACCAGCCCACCAAAACAACTTCTTCAAATCTTGATACATTTTAGTTGCACCTGGATGGATACTCAATCCACTCCTATGGCCCTCTTCAAGAATACTCTTTTTCAATTCAGACACCTCAGGAACACAAACTCTACCTTTAAATCGCAGGATGCCATTCCCATCAATCTCAAAATTACCACCATTACCCTGGTTAACCATAGTAATATGATCAACTAGAGCGACATCAACTTGCTGACCATTCCGAATATCTTCCAGAATTCCACTAGTCAACTTCAGCATACCCAACTTTACGCTATCAGCGGAAACTTCACAACCCAAACTCATATCACGGAACTGTTCAATTAACTCAAGCTCCCGAACCATCATCATAGACATATGTAGAGACTTTCTACTCAGTGCATCTGCAACTACATTAGCCTTACCGGGATGATAACTCAATTCAAAGTCAAAATCCTTCAGTAATTCTAACCACCTTCTCTGCCTCATATTTAACTCTTTCTGATCAAACAGATACTTCAGACTCTTGTGATCACTGAACACTTCGAATCTGGAACCATACAGATAATGCCTCCACATTTTCAACACAAATACAACAGCTGCAAGCTCTAGATCATGCGTAGGATAATTCCTCTCATGAACTCTCAACTGTCTAGAAGCATAAGCTACAACTTTACCATTCTGCATCAAAACACCACCAAGACCCATCAAAGAAGCATCACAATAAACAACGAAGGACTCACCAGGATTAGGCAAGATCAACACTGGAGCACTGGTCAACCGCTTCTTCAACTCAACAAAACTCGCTTCACAAGCTGCATCCCACACATACACTTGACCCTTCTTAGTCAACTGCGTCAACGGCAATGCCAACTTAGAGAAGCCCTCAATAAATCTGCGATAATAACCAGCTAACCCCAGAAAACTGCGTATCTCAGTAGCAGACTTCGGAGTCTCCCACTGTAACACAGCATCAACTTTAGCAGGATCAACAGAGATCCCACCACTCGAAATCACATGGCCAAGGAAACTCACTTCCTTCAACCAGAACTCACATTTAGATAACTTTGCATATAATTTCTTTTCTCTTAACACCTGCAAAACAATTCTCAGATGTCCTGCATGCTCTTCTTCCGTCTTAGAATATATCAATATATCATCTATGAACACCACAACAAAATCATCAAGGTACGGATGGAATATACGATTCATATATTCCATAAACACACCTGGAGCATTAGATACACCGAACGGCATCACAGTGTATTCATAATGACCATACCTCGTACGGAAAGCAGTCTTCGCAATATCATCTGACTTCACTCGGATCTGATGATAACCCGATCGCAAATCAATCTTACTGAACACATGAGCTCCAACCAACTGGTCCATCAAATCATCAATCCTCGGCAATGGATACCGATTCTTGATAGTCACCTTATTCAACTGCCGATAATCGACACACAACCTCATCGTACCTTCTTTCTTCTTCACTAACAATACTGGTGCACCCCAAGGAGAAACACTTGGACGCACAAACTTCTTCTCAAGCAATTCTTCAAGTTGCTTCTTCAGTTCAACTAATTCAGTTGCCGACATTCTATAAGGAGACATCGACACTGGACTCGTACCTGGTACTAAGTCAATGGCAAATTCGACTTCACGTTCTGGAGGTAAATCACTTACATCCTCCGGAAACACATCCTGAAATTCACAGACAACAGGCAAATCTACACTCACCACTTTCTTATCCGCTTGCAGAGACGCAAATAAAGCGAATATCTGAGCTTCATCTTTCACAAAATCTCCCACCTGCCTAGCAGATAGAAATCTTGCCTCATCATTCTCACCAACTTCAGAAAACCGCACCGTCTTCCTAAAGCAGTTGATAAACACGCCATAGAATCCTAGCCAATTCATTCCCAGAATAATATCAATTTGGTGCAAGGGTAAGCACACCAAATCAATCACGAACTCTCTCTCAAAGATCGTCAAATGACAACCTCGACAGACAACAGAAGTCTTCACAGAACCATTAGCAGGAGTATCTATCACCATACTTCCGCCTAGGGACGACATAATCACACCAATCCTGGTCGCACACTCATACGAAATAAACGAATGAGTAGCACCAGTGTCATTTACACTAATCGACCAACAGGGAAAACATCACATTATGACTCGACTGGACTGACTATGCTCTGATACCACTAATGTAACACCCTTCTACCCAAACGACATATTTAAAGAATTTATCAGAGTATAACATGTAGAAGAGTTTACATTTCATTCAACTTAACACTCATCACTTTACAACATAAAAATATTTCATTTATTTTAATAAAACCTCGCAGCGGACAACAACACAATTAACGATTTATAAAAATGTTTCAACAAAACATATCAATAATTTAGTCTTCATACACAACTTAAATAATAATATAATCTCTATTGAATCCCATAACCCCGGTGTCACATGACCAGAGCATTGACTTGACTCTGTAGAATAACTCTACACTTATTCTTCACCTCAACAAAAGCTACTCCTCATTATCTGCACATTGCTCATCATAGATGAACATAAACACATGCAGAAGGGGTGAGAATTACATTATTAAACAATAATATAACGACAGAATATAATATGAATAATTTGCACATATGTCAACACGGATCATCACAATCATCATTATAATCCACAAACTCATGAATATCAACAAAACAACACATCAATTGCAATGCACACACCCATGCATGACTCAACACGACTCGGTATACCCATTTTGTGACCACTACAGGATCACTACTCTCAGATTCACCACCATAGAATCCGAGTTCCCCATAAGGAACCAAGCCTCTCAACAAGCCCGGAGTCAACAACATCATTGGAACTCAGTCCGTTCGTCACTAGGCATCGGCCTTTCATGAATGCATGCACATCAAACATGCATCATAATCAACATAGCAACAACAACATCATATAGTCATGTTATCATCTTCATTAATAGCATGACATACAACTCAACAAAACAACAACAACATTACAACGATATCACATCTGGGAGTTTAAAACGCGAAAGCTGTCCGTCAAACTGATATGGCGAACGCCGTTAGGCTAATGGTGAACGCCATTAGCGTTAAACGCTCCTATTCTGAAAACTGTCTATCAAACTGATATGGCGAACGCCGTTAGGCTAATGGTGAACGCCATTTAGCGTTAAACGCTCTTATTCTGAAAACTGTCTGTCAAACTGATATGGCGAACGCCGTTAGGCTAATGGTGAACGCCATTTAGCGTTAAACGCTCTTATTCTGAAAACTGTCTGTCAAACTGATATGGCGAACGCCGTTAGGCTAATGGTGAACGCCATTAGCGTTAAACGCTCTTATTCTGGAAAAAGGCCCAAATGGCGAGCGCCAAAGGCATAATGGCGAACGTCATTTGGCTGTTATGTGCATAAACAAGATTTTAAGCGCAGAAACAGTGGACGCGCGGCTTCTAAGCCTACAACCCAATATCAACATTTAACAATCATACATACACAACATACTTCGATTACAATGTATATAACGCCACCATACTCACAGATCGGACAATTTCCCTCAAAAACCACAACTTTCCCAATCTCCCTAAATTCCCCAAATTTATCAACAACCCAATCCTATATCATGTAATTGCTCGCATATTATCGTTTAATAAGGTTCAGACCCCTTACCTCTTTGGATTGAAGGAAGCTCTGAGCAATCTTTGGTCTTTTCCTCTTCCTTCTCTTTCTCTTCAGCGCTTCTCCCTTTTCTGACTCTGAGGCAAAATACGTGAAAATGAAAACCTTCAGTTATCTCCTTTGGCCTCTTTTACCCAATTCCACTTTTACCCTTCCACTCTTCATATTCCAATTATATTATTTATTTAATTATTATTAAAATAAATAATATCTATAATAATAATAATAATAATAATAATAATCCAATAATTCAACTTTATTTAATTAAATTAATAAAATACTATTAACTCAATTAAATAATTCTCTTATTTTAATCGGGGTGTTACAGGATCCACGCACAATAGGAAGGAAAATGGTTGCTAAACACTGCTCAAAATAATCATCCACACAGGCTGAAAGAGACACGAGAAAACAGACAAGACTGACTCGGCAGGATATCGCATCCTGGGCCTACTTAGTCTATCAAGCATAGACATCAGAGTCAAAGTAGTTCGGACTGGGGAAACGACACATGCTCGCTAGGATGTCGCATCCTATGCATACGTATCTCCTTTGGACGAAGGAGAATCAGAGCATTCGTAGCTCGGCTAACACGCGCACAAACAAACACAGGCAAAGGCAAACGTGGAGCCTGAATGCCAATCACTGGACTTACATCAGCATCCGAACCAAAACGCACACGAGGAGGCAAACGTGGAGCCTGAATGCCAATCACTGGACTTACATCAGCATCCGAACCAAAACACACACAAGAAGAAGGGTCTCGATTGCAACTAGGGCAAGAGAAAGGGGAGGTCTCAATCGCAACGAGGGCGAGAGAAGAGAATTAGTGTTAGTGGTTAGTCAAACTCGGCAAGACATCGCGTCTCGTGCCTACGTATCTCACCTGAACGTGAGAATCAGAGTTGCCGTAGTTCGGCTAAACTATTCCTGTTGGTTTGTGTTTTTTAGGTGGACAACGTCACTACGCAATCTACCGGATGCTCGACCTTTGGAGACTTACTCACCTGTAGTAGAAGGAGTTGACGTATCCTTAAGAGGGGATAGTGTTTGTTTGTGTTTTAGGAAAGCTCAAGCAAGAAAGGAAGTCCTATACGAAGGAACCGTGCTACCTTAATTGACATGCAAACGAGACTACGCGGAGTCTAGCAAACCTAGGGGATACAATCACACCACACAAACATATACAGCATGAAATAAACACACCAACAAGGGGCTCAAACATCAGGGTTAGGCTTTAGTCGAGGGGTCATATCAACCTCAACAAACAAGCCTCTGTATCGGGGTCAGGTTAGCTCTTAACCTTGCCATTGAGGGGCTAAGGTGAAGCTAGATGAAAGGTGATGAGGGGTGTGCCTCATTGCTTCTATCTCAGGTCCGAGAGAGCATCAGACAAGGGAGCGTGGGTCCAGAATGGGGGGACCCTTCTACGCTCAGGACATAGACTCGACTGTACAATGTACAAGATCTTGGGCTTGGATCTCAATGCTACAACCATGTAATGGGAGCAAGGAGAAGACTCACAGAATAGTGGGGGGTAGACTGCATACCCCTACCTTCCACCAATTGCCTCAAATGAGGACTTTTCCTGCTTGGGACAAATATAAACATACACAAGCATTGCCTCTTAAGGAGGACTTCAGACAGTTTGCCCGGCCAAATAACAGCCGGGTCTCCAGACTACATGAAGAAGAAAGTTCTATACCTCAATGCCAATTGCTTATAAGCAAAGCAATGCAAGTTCTTAAGAGAACTGAGCAACTAAGTGCACCTGTACAAAAGTCAAACAGAATCAGCATCTGCTTTCACAAACAGACAACAATATAATGATCAATTAACAATCCCAATCAAACAATGGTGTGCATAGCACAAGTCCATGTGGACCAACATCCTACAAAACAGCCACATTAGTTTACAAGTATCAAGCAAAACATCCCAAATGTGAAACAATATCCTTAAGCCTTAACCTCTTAACCTGAAAAGCCACAATCACATTCAAATGTAAGTAACATGACCACTAGGACTAGCCTAGGGTCAAAAAGAAGGAAAAATCTTAAAACAGCAACCAATTCATGATCAAAGTCAAGCCATTTCAATTACAAAGGGATCCCAATTGGTCCCACACCCTAACTATGCACACATTTCAATTTATGCAACATATAAGGCAAAAGATGCAATGTTAAGTCACATATGAATGGCCAGCAAGATCACATACAAATAAATGCCAAAAGGATCAATAAAATCCACAAAAATCATATCATAAACAGGGGACATTCAACAAGCTTCATGTCAATTTTCGAGCCATTTGGACTAGTAGATCAATAGGAATTAATTCAACATGTCTAAGCATGCAAAAACACAATCAAATGAAGCTACAAAATGTACATTAACTTCAATTCAATGGTAAACAGTGACATTACATGGGAAATTAGTAGGACCAAAGCCAAATGAAAGCTACACATGTCAGGAACTATTCTACCAAATTTCATGGTCATATCATTCATCATGCTCATTCTATGCACAAAATAAGGCAAACTAGTTCAAAGGAAGCACTAAGCCTACAAACAGAATTATTGCATTCATATCCACATCAACACAATCCCAAAAATTCTCAAATAAATTACACCTAAACAGGGGGTATTCAAGGTCTACCATGTCAAATTTGAGCTCAATTGGGCAAATGGAACCATGTCAATGAAAATCAACAAAAACAGACACAATTATAGGCTCCAAATCACAACATCAACACATGCTTCCACTTCAAAAATTCATAACTCAATGAAAACAAAAAAGAAATGGATGAGACCAAAACAGGGAGGTCCTAACATGTGTCTTCTACAAGCATATCAAATTTCATGATCATACAATACCACATGAGCATTTCTCAATCAATCTACCAACATGTGTCATATGAGCTTGCAAATTTGTCTAACAGAAATGAAAAATCACAATCAAATTGAAAATGCAATATAAAATTCCACAAAAATTATCATAGCTTCCTAACATGTCAATCAACCACCATGCAAAATTTCATTTCATTTCAACATGCATAGACCACTCAATTAAATCCAGCAAATTGACATCAAGAGGTGTGACACAAATTGTCACACCTAAGTTCCAAAATTCATATCTCTATGGCCAGGAATCAAAAATGCATGAAATTTACATGGAAATAAACCTCATCCAGTCAAGAATCATCACAAAAATTGGCAAGAATTTATTTTACATCATGTGCATTTCACAATGGAATTAGTCAAAGGTAGCAAAAATGGACATGTATGGAAGAACCCTAGGTCAAATACTATTTACACCAAGCACAACTTTGACCAATAGGTCAAAAAATTCTACACAAGTCAAGGAAGTCAACACAACAACTCCCACATTTTTCTGATTTTTCTATATTTTTCTATGATTTTTTAAAGGTGTTAGCAATTTTTGATGAATTAAATAAATTAACTAGAATTTCATTAATGGCAAAACGGTAATTAATTATGGCGGGGGAGGGAAACACTCCATTTGAATTTTCAAAACAAATTTTGGATCAAACATCGTTTCATCATCATCTTCAACCCAGTTTTCACATGAACATCTCAAGAACACGAATTCTCAAACCACCACGAAAACGAGCAAACGAATACTCGTTAGAACCGCATGAATACGTAGATCACGAATATGAGCTCCAACCAACCTAATAGTCCCTAAATCTCAAGAATCGAACGCGTTAGGGTTTTAGATCTAAACTTTAAATCACGATTTCGTAACCTACGATTCACCATTCTATAAACCACAAGCACTATTAGATTCTACATGAGACGCACTACACAAAGCACCTATCAATCGAACAAAACAGGAGATTCGAATTTTCGACATACCGGCAATGGCAGTGCTGCAATCGGTGTTCTTCGTGTGTTTTTCTTTCAAACAGGTGCGAAACAAACTTCAATAAATCGAATGCCATGCTCAGGTTCCATCAATTCCACTCCTAGCGCACGAATCCGCGATTCACCATGGAAGGAGCTTGAAAGTGCAGTAGCTTTTGGCGCGGCTTTGGAGGTTCTTGAGCACAAACAGATGAAGTACAAGCTGATGCAAGATTGATGCAACAAGAATTCTGCAGAACGATCAAGGATTCGTGGAGTTTTGCTCGATTTTGGTTTTTGGTGTTCTTGGATGATTTGAGAGAATTGTGATGATTTTGATCTGATTTTTGGTGAAAATGAAAATTCTGTTATGTTTATGGAAGGATTAAGCTTTTATATGATATCATAATCCATACTTAATCAAGGTAATTAACCAAATTGGAATGTTAAGCAAATTGCATTTTCACTCAAAATGGCCAAAACACCCTTCCTCTAAATCAGTCCATATATCAGCTCAAATTTGATTCAAGCAAGTCCAAAATATCACATGTGATGTGTAGAAACAAGTCCCATTTCCATTGGTCATGTATTTTGCAATTTCACCATATGGTAGAAAAATGTCCAATTTTAACCATTGCATTTTTCAAACCAAATCTCAATTTACAAAGCCTATGCATAAAGTGATGATTCAAACACATTCCAAATGCCATTCCTGAGGTGTTGCAAAAAGTCCCATCTCAAAATTCCAAATATTTTGACATTTGGACAATTTTGCCCCTGATCCAATTTAACAGTCCAGTTGAAAAGTGACTTTTTGCATTGGCCACTTTTGGAAAAATCCAATGATGCACCATGAAAGTACATGTCAAATGGAGTTTGTGCATATAAAGAACTTGCAATTTGGACAAACCATGTGGAAATTATGGCCTCCTGATTACGGGTCTTTTTTGAAATTCCTCTGACCATATCTTGCAAACCACACATGAGAATTTCAAGTTCTTGGACTTTTTGGAAAGGTGAGAGCAAGATCCTCAACCTTCATGTTGGACAAAATTCCATTTGAAGCTTGTATGATGCAGTTATTTTGAGGAGAAAAAGTTTCCATTTTGGGCGGCTGAAATTACAGGTCGCCTGCTATTTTTGGAAACTTTCTGTCTGACCTCCAAATCTTCAACCTTGGCCTTTGGCATGTCAAATGAGACTTATATGGACATGAATGAGGCCTTTCAAACCATTTCCCACCTTCCAATCCGTAAAATCGGGCACAGTTGACCACAGTTGACTTTCTAGGGTTTCTGGTTGACTGAACAATGACTGGTGACTTCTGAGCATCCAATCTTTGGCCAAACCACTTCAAAATGATCCTTGGACCATATGAGCTTGAAAAATCAACCCTAGGGCTTTGTCTCAATGAAAATGGCACTTGCTTGCTTGATTGACTGATTCTCCTGATCAGTCTGACCCGATTCATCAATTGAACTTGCACTTGGGCAAATGGACAATGCAATGTTATGCAGTGGACATGATTATGCTATGACCTAATATGAAATGAATGTATTCACTGGTAGGGTGCAAATTTGAGGTGCTACAAGTTGTAACACCAATCAAAGGAGTGTGTAGCAGCAATTGTTTGAGCAGTTAGAAACCTGAAAGAGACTTCATCTTCTTCATCTTCTCAATCTATTTTCTTCAAGAACATCAACACATAATCATTCTTGTTCTTTGGATTAAAGGATCAACGAGATAACGTTCAGTGGAACGATCAAGGATCTAGCTGAGGTGTTCAGTGGAACGATCGAGGATCTAGCTGAGTTGAAGGTTGAAGGGGGTTTCGAGGAAAAACCAAATGGTTTGTCCTTCAAGAACTGGAGTGTTCTTGCGGGTTTGTTAGTCACGTTTGCAGAACAGATTCAGCCGTAGCGTAGGGTTTGGAAATTGGGTAATTTCGCAAACAGGTCGTGGAACCGGTGAATTGTTTGCAATTTCTTGCAGGAAATTCTTGATCGAGCTCAGATCAAGTGGAGGTTTTATACAAGAAGAACATCTTGGGATTTAGAATTCTGTCTTTGTATAGTAACCTTGTATCAACGAATTCGGCATTATTGATAATGATAGTTCTCAATTTCATTTGAAATTGAGAGGGAGACGTACCCACACGCGAGGACGACAGTGGGGAACTTCCTTACCAAATCTCTGCGTATCGTATTCTTTCCTTATCTCTCTTTACGTTTTCAACAGTTTTGTGATTTCATTTGGTGTATTGTGGCCATACATTTTGTGATACAATAGTGGCAAGAAAACTTCTTCATCTAAACTCCACCATTGTTCATCATTGATCACATACACACCAAATGTGTGACAAAACTGTCAGCTGAGTTTTATTCATTGGAAGTAGAATTTAGTGATAAGTGCATTTGATTTGATAAGATTCTGGTGTTAATAATCTCTATCGTTCTAATTCAAATCCAGCAATAAATTCGCGTGTCCGGTTTTCTAGTAGCGGTTCAGAATAGACGGAAGTCGATTCGGGACTGCAATTTTCCGCTAAGTTTCAATAACTCTGATAAGAATTTTTAAATCCGTTTATTTTAAAGAGGTGATCTATTCACCCCCCTCTCGATCACTAGCCACACCGTCTAACAAGTGGTATCAGAGCGCCGGTTCGCTGGTGCTTTGTGGCTGCCTGTAACGATATGGATTCTGAACCAAAGGGGGCGTATAATAGAGCGCCGATTTTCAACGGTGAAAATTACGGCTACTGGAAAGACTGTATGCGAGTTCATATAAATTCTGTTGATAGGCTAGTATGGGCTGCCATTGAAAATGGTCCTTTTCAAATTACTATGACAAATGCGGCTGGCGCCATAGTTCCTAAACCAGAAGCTGATTGGAATGAGAAAGATGAGAAAAAGTGGTCGTGTGATTGGAGAGCTCGAAATATGCTAATTTCAGCACTTGGTGTTGATGAGTATTATCGGGTATCCCATTGCACGACAGCTAAAGAAATGTGGGATGCTTTAGAAGTTGCCCATGAGGGTACCACTGAAGTAAAACAGTCCCGCATTAACACACTCAATCAAGAGTTTGAGCTCTTTCGCATGAAACAAGGAGAATTTATCTCCGACATGCAAAAGAGATTCACTCATCTCACTAATCGGTTAAATGCACTTGGAAAACCTGTTTCCAATGAAATAGCTACGAATAAAATTCTAAGATGTCTTAGCAGGGAATGACAACCTAAAGTAACAGCTATTAAGGAAGCCAATGATCTAACGACACTTACGATTACAACTCTGTTTGGAAAGCTGGAAGAACATCAGCAAGCATTAGAAAGTCTTGAAAAATTTGAGAACAAAAGTAAGAAGGAAAAAGAGAAGAAGAGAGACAAAGAGGGAGAGAAGAAGCCAATAGCTCTTGTGGCCTCTAGCTCTAAGTCCTCACGAAAAGAGCAAAGTGACAATGATTCTAGTAGTGACAAAGATTCGGATGATGAGGAAATGGGACTTTTTGTAAGGAGATATAATAGATTCATTCGAAAGAACGGAGTCAAGCATTCCGACAAAAACCTCATGAAGTTTCGAAGACAATCTACAGATTCAAAACAGGAAGAGAATAAGAAGAGTAGAGGAAGAGGATCTTGCTTTAATTGTGGTATATCTGGACATTATAAAACAGACTGTCCTATGAAGTATAAGGATCAAGGAAAAGCTCCAACAAAAGGGTACAACAAACAAAGAAGAGCTTACATTGCATGGGAAAGTGATAGTGATTCATCAAGCACACAAAGTTCAAGTGATAGTGATGAAACCGCAAATCTGTGCCTTATGGCGCACACCAAAAATCTGTCCTACCACAAGAAGAAAATCAATGATAGAAAGGTAAAACAAGCCTACTATAATAATTTCTCTTTGTTAGACGGTGTGGCTAGTGATCGAGAGGGGGGGGGGGGGTGAATAGATCACCTCTTTAAAATTTAACGGATTTAAAGTTTTATCAGAGTTTTTAAAGTTGGCGGAAAATATCAGTCCCGAATCGACTTCCGTCTATTCTGAACCGCCACTAGAAAACCGGACACGCGAGTTTAATACTGGATTTGAATAAGAATGACAGAAACTATTAACACCAGAATTTTAGCTAATTGAATGCACTTATCATTAAAGTATATTTCCAATAAATTAAACCTAGCTAACAATTTTGTCAAACAGTTGGTGTGTATGTGATCAATGATAAACAACAGTGAAGTTTAGTTAAAGAGATTTTCTTACCACTGCTGTCTTGCAAAAGGTACAATCACAACACACTAACTGAAATTGCGAAAACTGTTTGAAACGTAAAGAGGAGTAAGGTAAGAATACAATACGCAGAGATTTGGTAAGGAAGTTCCCCACGTCGTCCTCGCGTGTGGGTACGTCTCCCTCTCAATTTCAAATGAAATTGAGAACTTTGATTATCAATTATTGCCGAATTCGTTGATACAAGGTTATGATACAAAGACAGAATTCTAAATTCCAAGAACTTCTTCTTGTATGAAACCTCCACTTGATCTGAGCACAATCAAGAATTTCCTGCACGAAATTGCAAACAATTCACCGGTTCCACGACCTGCTTGCGAAATCCCCCGATCTCCAAACGCAACGCTGCGGATGAATCTGTTCTGCAAATGTGACTAACAAACCCTCAAGAACACTCCAGTTCTTGAAGGATAAACCAGTAGGTTTTTCCTCGAAACCCCCTTCAATCTTCAACTCAGCTAGATCCTCGATCGTTCCACTGAAAACCCTCAGCTAGATCCTTGATCGTACCACTGAACGTTATCTCGTTGATCCTTTAATCCAAAGAACAAGAATGATTATGTGTTGATGTTCTTGAAGAAAAGTGATTGAGAAGATGAAGAAGATGAAGTCTCTCTCAGGTTTCTATCTGCTCTCAAACAACTGCTGCTACACTGCTTTGATCTTGTGTACAATTGTTTTTCCCTCTAAGAATTCGTATTTTTCACTGCTGTCACAACATCTCTTATATATGCTGAAAAACAGAAACTGTTAGAGCACAAAACAGACTTATGCATTGATACATGAGAGTATGCATCGATGCATACTGTAAGATAAGTGAGTTTTTGGTGAATTGAATTAAGCATGGATCGATGCATAATTCGTATGTATTGATGCATATGACATTTCAACTAACATGCATCGATGCATAATTCGTATGCATTGATACATAGGACATTTCAACTAATCATGGATCGATGCAAGGCACGTATGGATCGATCCATAGAGCATTTTGCCTGTCCATGTATCGATACATGACTCGTATGCATCGATGCATACTGAACAAAAAAAGTTTTGTGATTTGCAACATGCTGTATGTATCGATGCATAGGCTTATGTGTTGATGCATACTGACATAAAATGGATTTTATGAGTTCTTTTAAGAGATGTATCAATGTAGGTCTTTATGTACAGTCATGCAACAATAGAATGGGATAAAAACACAGTAAAAACACAAATGTATCATGTAAGGTAATGCACAGCCAACATTTGGATGATGATCACACAATTTGCTATCATTCAAAATTTATTCAAAGTAAAGAATTTTCTCACAAACTCCCCCTTTTTGATGATGGCAAATTTTTGGCAAGATGTGTGATACTCCCCCTGAGTTTGTGCATGTCTGTCAACATCTGCATTTCTCCCCCTTTGTCAACATCAAAAAGAAGAAAAAAAACAGGTTTATCAAGGCAACATGTAGCAGAACACAGGAAAATTGATAGATAAGCTAACAATCACACAGAATGAAGCTTACAAAGTAAAGAATCACTCACAAAGAATGACAAATAAGGGCAATAACATCAGAAGTAACCAGAAGGTTATAAGCACTTAAGTAGTATGAACTAGTTTAAGAATTACAAAAGCTAAACCATATATTGTGCAACAATTAAGAAAACTTAAGCAACATGAAAAAAAATGCATTTAATCCAAATAGCAGTCAGTATGTGTCGATGCATATGGCCATGAATCGATCCATAGCATGCAATTTTGTTTTTAAAGGGTCTATGTATCGATACAAACGACGGATGGATCGATACATCCTGAACCAGTTTTGAGAAACTTGAAATGCATAAGATATGAATCGATGCATACATGTTTGGATCGATACATACTGATGCCAAACCAGATTTTAATGAATTTTTGTGCAGTATGGATTTGCATTATGCCCAGAAGTATGTCATGATAATTATGCCCAAGTATGATTCACAAATCAGAATTTTTAATTGTTCAAACAGTATAAGCAAAAAACTTTTGTTCTAACATACACAATCATATAATTCTAAATGAGATATAGATATGAGTGATATTACCTCTGTTGGTGTAACCTTATGAGGAATAAGTGTAATCTAAAACAAATCTCATCAACCAAGGTGAGGCATAATAAAAATAAGAAGAAACATGCTTATCCTTATCCAGATTTCCGTTGGTAGGTATAGGGGTGTCAATTGATTTTGAGTCATTCATTCCAAAGCGCTTGAGTAGTTCTCTGCAGTATTTTGTTTGACATACTGCTGTACCCTCATCAAGTTGCTTTATCTGCATTCCTAGGAAGTAATTCAGCTCCCCCATGAGACTCATCTCAAATTCACCCTGCATAACCTTAGAAATTTCTTCGACCAAGTGTATGTTAGTTGAACCAAAAATTATATCGTCTACATAAACTTGAACTAAAAGGATGTGCTTTCCTTTGTGCTTAATAAAGAGAGTATTATCCACTTTACCTCTTGAATATCCATGATCAATTAGAAATTTGCTAAGCCTTTCATACCAAACCCGATGGGCTTGTTTAAGACCATACAAAGCTCGTTTTAATTTGTAAACATGATCTGGATTTTCAGCATTCTCAAAACCAGGAGGTTGTGAAACATATACCTCTTCATTTATGACACCATTAAGAAAAGCACTCTTTACGTCCATTTGGTAAAGCTTAAAATCATTAGAACACGCATAGGCAAGCAAGAGACGTATAGCTTCAAGGCGAGCAACTGGAGCATAAGTTTCCTCATAGTCTATGCCCTCCTCTTGGTTATACCCTTGTGCAACTAAGCGTGCTTTGTTCCTAGTAATCACTCCGTTTCCATCAAGCTTATTTCTAAAAACCCACTTAGTACCTATGATATGATGATCTCGCGGACGAAGGACAAGTTCCCAAACGTCATTTCTTTTAAATTGATTAAGCTCTTCTTGCATGGCCATTAGCCAAAATTCATCAATCAAGGCCTCTTTGGAATTTTTAGGTTCTACTTGTGAAACAAAGGCGAAGTGAGAACAAAAAAAATACTTATCTTAGAACGAGTCATTACTCCCTTTGAAATGTCTCCCAAGATGTTGTCAATAGGATGGTCTTTTGAGGATTTCCAAGCTGTTGGAAGATCATTCACTTCAGCTGTCTTTTCTTCCTCATTTTCTTCATGACTAGTATCTTCTTCCTTCTCATGGGCAGCTGTTTTGGACTGATCAGTTTCCACAACAGCTTCCTTGAGTATGTCTTCTGTAGATACACCTGCGTCATCAAAAGAAATACCTTTTCCGACATTTTTCGGATAAGACTCATCAAAAGAAACATGGACAGATTCTTCAACAGTAAGTAAACGCTTATTATATTATTTACTCTTACTCCCTTAAACACAATGTGCTGTTCAGCATGTTCAATTTTGCAGCAAGTTTTTGTGAAAGAAACTTTATAACCCTTGTCACGCAATTGACTTATGCTTAACACGTTGTGTTTAAGTCCCTCTACTAAATGGACATCAAAAATAGTAGTGGTAGAGGGATTACCTACACTACCTTTGCCGAGTATAGCTCCTTTGTTATTGTCTCCATAAGTAACATATCCCTTCTTCTTTGCTTTGAAGTCTATGAAAAGCGATATGTCACCGGTCATGTGCCTTGAGCAGCCGCTGTCAAGAAACCATCTTCTATCTACGGAAGCAAGGCACTCATCCTACAATATCAAAAGAGAGAAGTTGGTAACCAATTTTCATTGGGTCCGAGTGGGTAAGTGCTAACATGGTTGCCTTTTGGCTTCCATTGATAAATACCTTTAGGAACAAGAAATCTTTTAAACTTGCATTTCTCAATGGTATGGCCAGCACGACAACAATAATGACATAAACCATGATGATGTGGTTGTTTATTCTTGTTCATTAAATCCTTTGGAATGAAATAGTATTTTGCATATGGTGGATTTAACGACTTCTTAAACAACCTAGAGTCAACGGCATAAGTGACCTTAGGTTGCAACGCTTTTTCTAATTTGACCTTAAGAGTGTTTACCTCTTTTTGCCAAATATAACAAGCGTCACAATACCTAACTCTACTACATCCATCAATGTCAATATCTTTTGAATTTTCTGCAATACTATCTTTCAATGCTTCTAAATCAATTTGGGCTTTGTTTACTTTACCTTCCAAAAATGAAAAAATATGTTTGTCGGAAGATAGTCTTTTAAAAGCATCTACAGCTTCATTATGCAGTTTTTCAAAAGCTATTTTTAGTTCGGAAAAAGACATAGAAGAGAAATTATTGTAATAGGCTTGTTTTACCTTTTTGTCATTGTTTTTCTTCTTGTGGTAGGACAGATTTCTTGTGTGAGCCATAAGGCACAGATTTGCGGCTTCATCACCATCACTTGAGCTTTGTGTGCTTGATGAATCACTATCACTTTCCCATGCAATGTACGCTCTTCTTTGTTTGCTGTACCCTTTTGGTGAAGCTTTTCTTTGATCCTTATACTTCATAGGGCAGTCCGTTTTATAATGTCCAGATTTACCACAATTAAAACAAGATCCTCTTCCTATACTCTTCTTGTTCTCTTCTTGTTTCGAATCTGTAGATTGTCTTTGAAACTTTATGAGATTTTTGTCGGAATGCTTGACTCCATTCTTTCGAATGAATCTATTATATCTCCTTACAAACAGTCCCATTTCCTCATCATCCGAATCTTTGTCACTACTAGAATCATTTTCACTTTGCTCTTTTCATGAGGACTTAGAGCTAGAGGCCACAAGAGCTATTGGCTTCTTCTCTTCCTCTTTGTCTCTTTTCTTCTCCTTTTCCTTCTTACTTTTGTTCTCATATTTTCCAAGACTTTCCAATGCTTGCTGATGTTCTTCCAGCTTTCCAAACAAAGTTGTAATCGTAAGTCTCGTTAGATCGTTGGCTTCCTTAATTGCTGTTACTTTAGGTTGCCATTCCCTGCTAAGACAACTGAGAATTTTATTAGTAGCAATTTCATTGGAAATAGGTTTTCCAAGTGCATTCAATCGGTTAGTGAGATGAGTGAATCTCTTTTGCATGTCGGAGATAGATTCTCCTTGTTTCATGCGAAAGAGCTCAAACTCTTGATTGAGTGTGTTAATGCGGGACTGTTTTACTTCAGTAGTACCCTCATGGGCAACTTCTAAAGCATCCCACATCTCTTTGGCTGTCGTGCAATGGGATACCCGATAATACTCATCAACACCAAGTGCTGAAATTAGCATGTTTCGAGCTCTCCAATCACACGACCACTTTTCTCATCTTTCTCATTCCAATCATCTTCTGGTTTAGGAACTATGGCGCCAGCCGCATTTGTCATAGTGATTTGAAAAAGACCATTTTCAATGGCAGCCCATACTAGCCTATCCACGGAATTTATATGAACTCGCATGCAGTCTTTCCAGTAGCCATAATTTTCACCGTTGAAAATAGGCGCTCTATTATACGCCCCCTTTGGTTCAGAATCCATACTGTTACAGGCAGCCACAGAGCACCAGCGAACCAGCGCTCTGATACCACTTGTTAGACGGTGTGGCTAGTGATCGAGAGGGGGGGTGAATAGATCACCTCTTTAAAATTTAACGGATTTAAAGTTTTATCAGAGTTTTTAAAGTTGGCGGAAAATATCAGTCCCGAATCGACTTCCGTCTATTCTGAACCGCCACTAGAAAACCGGACACGCGAGTTTAATGCTGGATTTGAATAAGAATGACATAAACTATTAACACCAGAATTTTAGCTAATTGAATGCACTTATCATTAAAGTCTATTTCCAATGAATTAAACCTAGCTAACAATTTTGTCAAACAGTTGGTGTGTATGTGATCAATGATAAACAGCAGTGAAGTTTAGTTAAAGAGATTTTCTTACCAGTGCTGTCTTGCAAAAGGTACAATCACAACACACTAACTGAAATTGCGAAAACTGTTTGAAACGTAAAGAGGAGTAAGGTAAGAATACAATACGCAGAGATTTGGTAAGGAAGTTCCCCACGTCGTCCTCGCGTGTGGGTACGTCTCCCTCTCAATTTCAAATGAAATTGAGAACTTTGATTATCAATTATTGCCGAATTCGTTGATACAAGGTTATGATACAAAGACAGAATTCTAAATTCCAAGAACTTCTTCTTGTATGAAACCTCCACTTGATCTGAGCACAATCAAGAATTCCTGCACGAAATTGCAAACAATTCACCGGTTCCACGACCTGCTTGCGAAATCCCCCGATCTCCAAACGCAACGCTGCGGCTGAATCTGTTCTGCAAATGTGACTAACAAACCCGCAAGAACACTCCAGTTCTTGAAGGACAAACCAGTAGGTTTTTCCTCGAAACCCCCTTCAATCTTCAACTCAGCTAGATCCTCGATCGTTCCACTGAAAACCCTCAGCTAGATCATTGATCGTACCACTGAACGTTATCTCGTTGATCCTTTAATCCAAAGAACAAGAATGATTATGTGTTGATGTTCTTGAAGAAAAGTGATTGAGAAGATGAAGAAGATGAAGTCTCTCTCAGGTTTCTATCTGCTCTCAAACAACTGTTGCTACACTGCTTTGATCTTGTGTACAATTGTTTTTCCCTCTAAGAATTCGTATTTTTCACTGTTGTCACAACATCTCTAATATATGCTGAAAAACAGAAACTGTTAGAGCACAAAACAGACTTATGCATTGATACATGAGAGTATGCATCGATGCATACTGTAAGATAAGTGAGTTTTTGGTGAATTGAATTAAGCATGGATCGATGCATAATTCGTATGTATTGATGCATATGACATTTCAACTAACATGCATCGATGCATAATTCGTATGCATTGATACATAGGACATTTCAACTAATCATGGATCGATGCAAGGCACGTATGGATCGATCCATAGAGCATTTTGCATGTCCATGTATCGATACATGACTCGTATGCATCGATGCATACTGAACAAAAAAAGTTTTGTGATTTGCAACATGCTGTATGTATCGATGCATAGGCTTATGTGTTGATGCATACTGACACAAAATGGATTTTATGAATTCTTTTAAGAGATGTATCAATGTAGGTCTTTATGTACAGTCATGCAACAATAGAATGGGATAAAAACACAGTAAAAACACAAATGTATCATGTAAGGTAATGCACAGCCAACATTTGGATGCTGATCACACAATTTGCTATCATTCAAAATTTATTCAAAGTAAAGAATTTTCTCACACTCTTCTATGACTTTTTCTGAACTGAAAATAGCTTTTGAAAAACTGCATAACGAAGCTGTAGATGCTTTTAAAAGATTATCTTCCGATAAACAAATTTTTTCATTTCTGGAAAGTGAAGTATACAAAGCTGAAAAAGATTTAGAATGGTTAAAAGCTAGTATTGCAGAAAATTCAAAAAATATTGACATTGATGGATGTAGTAAAGTTAGGTATTGTGAAGCTTGTCATATTTGGCAAAAAGAGGTAAACACTCTCAAGGTCAAATTGGAAAAAGCTTTACAACCTAAGGTTACTTATGTCGTTGACTCTAGGTTGTTTAAGAAGTCATTAAATCCACCATATGCAAAATACTCTTTTATTCCAAAGGATTTAATGAACAAGATTAAACAAACACATCATCATGGTTTATGTCATTATTGTTGTCATGCTGGCCATACCATTGAGAAATGCAAGTTTAGGAGATTTCTTGTTCCTAAAGGTATTTATCAATGGAAGCCAAAAGGCAACCATGTTAGCACTTACCCACTTGGACCCAATGAAAATTGGGTACCAACTTCTCTCTTTTGATATTGTAGGATGAGTGCCTTGCTTCCGTAGATAGGAGATGGTTTCTTGACAGCGGTTGCTCAAGGCACATGACCGGTGACATATCGCTTTTTATAGACTTCAAAGCTAAGAAGAAGTGATATGTTACTTATGGAGACAATAACAAAGGAGCTATACTCGGCAAAGGTAGTGTAGGTAATCCCTCTACCACTACTATTTCTAATGTCCATTTAGTAGAGGGGCTTAAACACAATTTGTTAAGCATAAGTCAATTGTGTGACAAGGGTTATAAAGTTTCTTTCACAAAAACTTGCTGCATAATTGAACATGTTGAACAGAACGTTGTGTTTAAGGGTGTAAGAGTAAACAAGATCTATATGCTTGACCTTTTTGATGTATCTTTAACAAGTACTAAATGTCTAGTTACCTTGAATGATGATTCTTGGCTTTGGCATAGACGTTTAGCGCATGTTAATTTCGATTTGCTTAATAAGGTTGTATCTAAGGATCTAGTAGTCGGTCTTCCAAAAATAAAATTTTCAAAAGACCACCTATGTGACGCGTGCCAAATGGGAAAGCAAACAAGGGTCTCTTTCAAATCTAAAAATGTAATTTCAACTTCACGACCCCTTGAGCTTCTCCATATGGATCTCTTTGGACCTTCTAGGACAAAGAGCTTAGGTGGAAATTATTATGGTTTTGTAATCGTTGATGACTATTCTAGATTCACTTGGACTATATTCCTTCATAGCAAAGATGAAACTTTTTCTGCTTTTAAGAATTTTGCAAATCTGTCCCAAAACAAAATGAATTCCAAAATAGTTACAATTCGTAGCGATCATGGTGGTGAATTTCAAAACTATCACTTTGATAAGTACTGTGACAAGTATGGTATTGAGCATAACTTTTCACCTCCTCGAACTCCACAACAAAATGGCGTTGTGGAGCGTAAAAATCGTGTTTTAGAGGAGTTGGCAAGAACAATGCTAAATGAGGGCGGACTACCAAAATATTTTTGGGCTGATGCAGTTAGCACAGCTTGTTATGTTTTAAACAGGATCTTAATTCGTCCTATTTTAAATAAAACCCCTTATGAGCTTTTAAAAGGAAGAAAGCCAAACTTGTCACATCTTCACGTATTCGGTTGTAAGTGTTTTGTTTTGAATAATGGTAAGGAAAATATTGGGAAGTTTGATGCAAAAGCGGATGAAGGTATCTTTCTTGGATACTCACAATCAAGTAAAGCATACAGAGTATATAATAAGCGTTTACTTACTGTTGAAGAATCTGTCCATGTTTCTTTTGATGAGTCTTATCCGAAAAGTGTCGGAAAAGGTATTTCTTTTGATGACGCAGGTGTATCTATAGAAGACATACTCAAGGAAGCTGTTATGGAAACTGATCAGTCCAGAACAGTTGCCCTTGAGAAGGAGGAAGATACTGGTCATGAAGAAGATGAGGAAGAAAGGACAGCTGAAGTGAACGATCTTCCACCAGCTTGGAAATCTTCAAAAGACCATCCTATTGACAACATCTTGGGAGATATTTCAAAGGGAGTAATGACTCGTTCTAAGATAAGTAATTTTTGTTCTCACTTCGCGTTTGTTTGACAAGTAGAACCTAAAAATGCCAAAGAGGCCTTGATTGATGAATGTTGGCTAATGGCCATGCAAGAACAGCTTAATCAATTTAAAAGAAATGACGTTTGGGAACTTGTCCCTCGTCCACGAGATCATCACATCATAGGTACTAAATGGGTTTTTAGAAATAAGCTTGATGAAAACGGAGTGATAACTAGGAACAAGGCACGTTTAGTAGCACAAGGGTATAACCAAGAGGAGGGCATAGACTATGAGGAAACTTATGATCCAGTTGCTCGCCTTGAAGCTATACGTCTCTTGCTTGCTTATGCGTGTTCTAATGATTTTAAGCTTTACCAAATGGACGTAAAGAGTGTGTTTCTAAATGGTGTCATAAATGAAGAGGTATATGTCTCACAACCTCCTAGTTTTGAGAATGCTGAAAATCCAGATTATGTTTACAAATTAAAACGAGCTTTGTATGGTCTTAAACAAGCCCCTCGGGTTTGGTATGAAAGGCTTAGCAAATTTCTAATTGATCATGGATATTCAAGAGGTAAAGTGGATAATACTCTCTTTATTAAACACAAGGGAAAGCACATTCTTTTAGTTCAATTTTATGTAGACGATATAATTTTTGGTTCAACTAACATACACTTGGTCGAAGAATTTTCTAAGGTTATGCAGGGTGAATTTGAGATGAGTCTTATGGGGGAGCTGAATTACTTCCTAGGTCTTCAGATAAAGCAACTTGATGAGGGTACAGCAGTATGTCAAACAAAGTACTGCAAAGAACTACTCAAGCGCTTTGGAATGAACGACTCAAAATCAATTGACACCCCTATGCCTACCAACGGAAATCTAGATAAAGATGAGCATGGTAAGAGTGTAGATGTCAAAAAGTTTAGAGGTATGATTGGGTCTCTTCTGTATCTTTCTGCTTCTAGACCTGACATCATGTTTAGTGTTTGTATGTGTGCACGATATCAATCAAATCCTAAGGAATCACACCTGAAAGCTGTTAAGCGTATATTTAGATATCTTCATGAAACATCTAAATATGGGCTTTGGTATTCCAAAGGAAGTGATTGTAGCTTAGTAGGTTACTCCGATTATGATTTTGCTGGCTGCAAATCAGATAGGAAAAGCACGAGGGGTACATGTCACTTGTTTTCAAACTCCTTGGTAAGTTGGCATAGCAAAAAGCAGGTATCTTTGGCTTTGTCAACTGCAGAGGCTGAGTACGTTGCAGCCGGTAGTTGTTGCGCTCAGATTTTGTGGCTAAAGCAACAACTACAAGACTTTAACATTCAACTCAAACGTATTCCAATAAAATGTGACAACACTAGTGCCATAAACCTTACTAAAAATCCTGTTTTACACTCACGCACTAAACACATAGAGATTAGACATCACTTTCTTCGCGATCATGTTGAAAAAGAAGACGTTGTATTTGAGCATGTTGATTCCAAAAATCAGCTTGCTGACATTTTCACTAAACCTTTGGCAACGGAACCGTTCTTCAACATTCGTCGTGAATTAGGGATCTTAGATCTCTCTCCATTATTGTCTTAAGCATGTTTGTTCTTATTTATATTATGCCTCACCTTGGTTGATGAGATTTGTTTTAGATTTCTTTTATACCTCACAAGGTTACATCAACAGAGGTAATATCACTCCTTTCTATATCTCTTTTAAAACTATATGATTGTGTATGTTAGAACAAAATTCCTTATTTTCGTTTATGTGAATTTCTTTGCATATATTGTTTGAACATTAATATCTGATTTGTGAACTATACTTGGGCATCATTATCATGACATACTTCACAATGCATAACCATACTGCATAAAAATTAATTAAAATTTGGTTTGACATCAGTATGTATCTATACAAAGATGCATGTATCGATTCATGTCTTCTTCATTTCACATTTGTCAAAACTGGTTCCGTATGTATCGATCCATCCGTCGTTTGTATCGATAGATAGACCCTTTTAAAAACAAAAATGCGTGACATGGATCGATCCATTCCCACATGCATCGACACATACTGATTGTTTTTGGATTAAATACACTTTATTTCACTCATGGATCGACACATCAGCAATTCTTATCACATCTTTTCACAAAACCTCTCAAAACCTGCGGCTAACCCTAATCTCCTTCATCATCATTCTTTCCAAAACCCTAAATTCATCTCACTTTTCTTCAATATTTCATCACCATGCCTCCAAGAACCATTCCAGCTAGGGCAAAGGGAAAAGGAAAAGGAAAGGAACCGGTTGGCACTTCTCAGCAGTTACCAGAAATTCCTCCAAATGCCTTAGATTTGCTTCATCCTGCAATTGCTACTGAGTTTAAGGATTCTTTCAAGACAAGGTTAGTTATGAAACCCCATGTCTTCGATAAACATGATGCTATTCATCTGCATCTCAATGATGTGGTTGAACTCCTTCATGCACAAAAACTTGGTTCATTTTTGTCTACAAAGGATGATTACCATGAGGATTTTATCCGTGCATTTTATGCTGGCTTACAATCTGGCAAAGGATATATGTTTAAGTGTTCTATTGGTGTCAGAACCTATACCTTTGAGGCCGGTGATTGGGAAACAGTATTTCAAATTCCGCTTCCGTCGCATAATTTCAAGACTTGGCATGACTTGAAGTTTGATACTGACTTTAACCTGAAGGAGTTTGCTCTGTCTATCTTGAAATTGGAGAGACCGCTAGGTGAGGATGAACAAGTTACGTCTGATATGATTAAGAAAATTCCACGTATACTTCATTGGATTATCTCGCACATTCTGCGTCCAGCAAACAGTGGACATTCTAGGTTAGACAGGGCAAGCATTCATCTCTTGTATATTCTTCAAAATAAGGTTCCATTGAATTGGGAAAATTACTTTGTCAAGCGCCTCTTTTTCGTGCGTAACAGTGCCAAGAATGTTGCTCTTGGTTATGCGTCTCAAATCATGAAAATTCTTAAGTTCTGGAATGTTGCAATCCCTCTAGTTCCTCTCATATCACCATCTGCTGCTCAAGAGTTTGACTCTTCCACTTTATCTCATATGGGATATCGGTGGGACAAGGAACGTCAATGTTTATATTTCTTTGAACGGAAATCCAAAACAAGGATCTATAATTTTGATATTCCTTCTGAACGAATTCATGTAGTTGAAGACCAACCTGATGAAGAAATGCATGATGTGAATGAAGCAGATGCGCCTGCAGCTGATGACAATGCTGGTTGGGGTGATTGGGTGCCACAAAGGTGGTCTCCAACCAACTATGTACCTGAACCAACGGTTCCTCCGTTCTCCGACGGTACTTCATCTTCAACACCTACTGCGCACCTAACTCAAATGCTTCAACAAATGGAGCTTGCCAACCAAGAACGTCATGAAGAGGCACGGTCTTGGCATGTACAACAAAGTGAGTGGCATAAGGAGCATCGTGAGTGGCATGACGATCATACACGGATGTACCATAACCAACACTCCTGGCACACGGACTTGGTTAAGTGGCACCAAGTCTTCTACAACGAAATGTCTGGTTTTATGGACGACTGTCGTGCCAACCCTGGTATTATGGACAGATTCAGAAGTGTTGAAGTTCAGGACCGGTTCAGGCACTACACCTTCATGGGCCACAATCCAGATGCAATGCCTCCTCCTCCGCCTCCGCCAAGCTTCAGAGATCCTGATAGAGATGACGAGGAGTCCTGTGGTGGCTATAATCCACATTAAACCATCATCATTTCATTTCACTGCATTTCATTGCATGTTGCTTGAGTTGTTTTTTTTCTTCTCAGATTAGTTGCACCTTATATGTCTTGACTTATGTAATTTTTAAACACTTTCTACTAGTTAAATGCTTATTTCCTTCTGCTTACTTCTGGTGTTATTGCCCTTATTTGTCATTCTTTGTGAGTGATTCTTTACTTTTTAAGCTTCCTTCTTTGTGATTGTTAGCTTCTTTATCGTTTTTGCTGTGTCCTGCTACAACATGTTGCCTTGATAAAGCTAATTTTTTTTCTTTTTGATGTTGACAAAGGGGAAGAAATGCAGATATTGACAGATATGCACAAACTCAGGGGGAGAATCACACATCTTGCTAAAAATTTGCCATCATCAAAAAGGGGGAGTTTGTGAGCAAATTCTTTACTTTGAATAAGTTTTGAATGATAGCAAATTGTGTGATCATTGTCTAATTGTTGGTTGTGCATTATTCTACATGTTTCATTTGTGTTTTTAGCATATACTATTGTTTCGTGTCTATACATAAAGATCCACATTGATACATTTCTTAAAAGAACTCATAAAAACTGTTTTGTGTCAGTATGTATCAATACATGTTCTGTTGCATCGATCCATAAGTTTGTTTTAAATCACAAAACGTTTTTGCTTCAGTATGTATCGATCCATACGAGTCTTGTATCGATACATGCCTAGTTAAAATGTTCTATGTATCGATACATACGATCTTTGTATCGATACATGCTCAGTTAAAATGCTCTATGTATCGATACATACGAGCTTTGCATCGATACATGCTTACATGAATTCTCTAAAATTAATCAAAGCCACAATATGTATCGATGCATAACCTTTTGTATCAATACATAATTCTGTTTTGTCTACTAACAACTTCTGTCTTTCACATATAAGAAGTATTTTGACAGCAAAAGAAGGCGCACGAATTCACAAGTGAAAAACAGTTATAACACCAATCAAAGGAGTGTGTAGCAGCAATTGTTTGAGCAGTTAGAAACCTGAAAGAGACTTCATCTTCTTCATCTTCTCAATCTCTTTTCTTCAAGAACATCAACAAATAAGCATTCTTGTTCTTTGGATTAAAGGATCAACGAGATAACGTTCAGTGGAACGATCAAGGATCTAGCTGAGGTGTTCAGTGGAACGATCGAGGATCTAGCTGAGTTGAAGGTTGAAAGGGGTTTCGAGGAAAAACCAAATGGTTTGTCCTTCAAGAACTGGAGTGTTCTTGCGGGTTTGTTAGTCACGTTTGCAGAACAGATTCAGCCGTAGCGTAGGGTTTGGAAATTGGGTAATTTCGCAAACAGGTCGTGGAACCGGTGAATTGTTTGCAATTTCTTGCAGGAAATTCTTGATCGAGCTCAGATCAAGTGGAGGTTTTATACAAGAAGAACATCTTGGGATTTAGAATTCTGTCTTTGTATAGTAACCTTGTATCAACGAATTCGGCATTATTGATAATCACAGTTCTCAATTTCATTTGAAATTGAGAGGGAGACGTACCCACACGCGAGGACGACAATGGGGAACTTCCTTACCAAATCTCTGCGTATCGTATTCTTTCCTTATCTCTCTTTACGTTTTCAACAGTTTTGTGATTTCATTTGGTGTATTGTGGCCATACATTTTGTGATACAATAGTGGCAAGAAAACTTCTTCATCTAAACTCCACCATTGTTCATCATTGATCACATACACACCAAATGTGTGACAAAACTGTCAGCTGAGTTTTATTCATTGGAAGTAGAATTTAGTGATAAGTGCATTTGATTTGATAAGATTCTGGTGTTAACAATCTCTATCGTTCTAATTCAAATCCAGCAATAAATTCGCGTGTCCGGTTTTCTAGTAGCGATTCAGAATAGACGGAAGTCGATTCGGGACTGTAATTTTCCGCTAAGTTTCAATAACTCTGATAAGAATTTTTAAATCCGTTTATTTTAAAGAGGTGATCTATTCACCCCCCCTCTCGATCACTAGCCACACCGTCTAACAAAAAATAATTGAGAGAGAGAGGTAGGTGAGATATCTCATGTTTTTTGGATGAAAAGAAATGAAGGGGAAACCCTCTATTTCTAGGCCAAGAGACGGTTCAAAAAAGGAAACATTCCAGAGGAAAAAATTAATGTCCTAATAGATTAGAAACATGCAATAATCAATTATTATTGTCCAAATTAAAGTGTTTTGATAGAGAGTCATTACCATTTATTAATAAACGGTCATAATCGATTATAGACATATTTTTCCCTTATCTAATCGATTAGACATTGGGTTTAATCGATTAGACTGTTCAAAAAGTTGCCCTAATCAATCTGACAGTTCCCAAGTCACCTGGTCATGCTCTAAAACATTTTACGTGATTTTATTTGAAAAGCAAAGGCTTCAAAGATAGTTTTAGTGTGTGTGTGTGTAAGCGTGTGCGCGCGTGCGTGTGTGTGTTTGCGCGCGTGCGTGTGCGCGCGCGTGTGCGTGATTTAGCCATATTACTTTACAAAAAACGTCCTTGTATTTTTACAAAACATTGATAACTCAAACAAACACGATCATACAAGTTTTTGAACTTCCTTTCTTTCACACTCTGAAGCTACAAGTCCTTTTATCCGGATATGCCAATCATATGAGCATTTTATTTGAATCTTCTTATGGATGTGACTTGAGATATCTTCAAGTCAGATGTCATCATCAGAGGATAAAACGGATCATCATCAAACCCTAACTCTTTAGCTTGATGGTTTGATAAAATATCTTGTCTTAATGCGTTGTTATCATCAAACATACTTCAAAAGATGTTACATCTTTAGGTGTTGTCATCATCAAAACCATGATATTATCGTGGCCAAACAAATCTTATTGAACTTTGATCACTTTCCGGATTATACCTGCAAGCACATGGTTCCACATATTTCAATGTTGATGTTATTGTTAATAGCGTCGAGGGCATTTGGAAAATCAACTTAAAAAATATGAGCATTAAAGATGTTTTATAATTGGTATGTTGATTTACATGGTTTTGCAGAAAGAAAAAGAAATATATCGAGGAATAAAAATGACGAAGCAACACAACAAACATTTTTGTGTTATAGAAAAGACTACAAAGAAGACAAATTTGGAAGTTATAGTTGGAAGCGAGAACTCAAGGCTCAGACAATATGTGGTTGTGAAGTAAATTTCGAGTTCATATTGAAATAACTATTGAAATGTGGTACATTAAATATTTGAATGATTGTCACACTTATAAATTGATGGATGATTGATATTTGAAGATGTTACGAACTCACGAAAAGATGTCTGATTATGAAAATTTTCATATGGACACAATACTCAAATGAAATATTGTTTTAGAGACGAGAAAGAGAAATTTCAATATCTATTTTAGTGTGATGGCATGTGTCGTATGGACTATGAAATATTTGGAAATGTACTTGCATTTGATGCACCATATAAAAAGAACATCTACTTATGTCCTCTAGTGGTGTTTACCGGTGTAAACCACCATAATCAAAGTATTGTGCTTGCAAGTGCCATAATTTAAAATAAAAAAAAGAAAGATACATATGTATGACTATTAGAAATGTTAGTTGAAGAAATGAGAGGTAAAACTCTGAAGTCGGTTGTAATTGACGGAGATAAGTCTCTGAGAAATTCAATTAAAATAGTTCTTACAAATTTCCACCATATGTTATGTGCATGACACCTATTACACAATATTACTACTAATATTCGCAAAACTCAGTTTATTTCTAAGTTCAAATATTGTATATTCAGAGATTGTGATATTGATGAGTTTTAGCAGAAGTGGAAACATTTGAGTTTTAGACATGTATGTAAAACACAATATGTGGGTAGCATCCCACATGAAAGGCAATTTCTGTCTTTACAACATTTCTTTTGTGCCATGAGTTATATGAGGTACAAAAAAGTCGAGGCAAAATTTTCATCACCACACGCTGAACTTGTTTTCCATACAAGATCTGAAGAAATTCATTGTAGATATCTACACAAGGGAGATTATCTTTTTTATGACCTATGCTTCAAAAGGCGTGCACTTACAGGGTCGCACGTTGTGCACAAACAATGTTTGATGACACATACGTTGTCTGCAAGTATCATAAGCAAGGTTTAGAGTGGAAAATGTCCTTCTTCCCTTCAAGTTTGAAATTCAAGTGTTTGAGTAAGAGGATAAAATTACTCGGTGTTCCTTGTGAGCATATTGCATCGTTGAAATATTTCCTTATGGAATATGGGGTTGTTTAGAGTTGAAATTTCTATGATCGGGTTTCCTGAATAAGGATGTCTATTTTTTTTTGTATAAATCAAATATCTATGCGCGCAACTGTAGAGACTAATCCATTGAGCCGCGTATGACCATTATAGACGACGAAACTCTCACGCAAAAGATTTAACACTGCTTTGTTCTCAGGACTGGATTCGAATCCATGACCTCTAGTTAAGCTGGAAGAGACCTCTTTCATCCCATCCATGTGCTCTTGGATAATAGGGATGTCTATTTACTTGAACAAGGGAATTGAATTTCAGTGACTTAATCCTCGCCCAGTCTTAAAACGTGCATGTCAAGACATTTAAGACTTTGGATATCCACAACTATGAGTCATGCACTCGACCCTCGCCCTCAAACGGTCGCTTATTGTCAGATAATCAAGCGGTCCTTCGTGTAAGGTGTTGATTCACACAAAACATATGTCATTTCAAATATTCTCTCACTCACACATTCAAACTACTTTCTCATTTATTCGCAAACTTGCATGTTAGAGTGCTAATCTTAAAGGTTCGCCCCTCAATTATACTAAAAACTGAATCCACCACATCGAAACTATGTTTCATTCAATCTCCATCTATTTCTGAGAACTCGTTGTGTTTAACTTTAAATAATGTACCACATTACCAAATCAATAAAATCACAAAGATCGTTCAAAGGCTACAATGTTTTTGAACATTGGCCTCATTCAATTTTCAATCAACAACACCATCAACAACTTTCAGTGCCAACCAGAACTCAATTCGTACCTTATAAATTTTAGAAAAAAATTGAAGAGAAAGAAAGAGGAGAAGGTAATAGTTGAAAATTTTAAATACATTTGTCAAATTGGGATGTAACTGAAATTTTATGGGGATATAACGTCAGAATCGAGTCTCGTGTGATTATTCTCTTCAAACAATCAATCTACAAAATATAAATTATAACAGCTCACCATGCTTAAGATATTTAATCTTCTTGTACCAAAAAAAAATTTAATCTTCAGTAGGTGTTTAAATGTATCCTCAAAATTTTAATTTTTTAGGTCTGGTATAAAACAATTTCTCAACTCCACGATGGCACAGATAGTTTTTCTTTTTCTTCAAATGAGTGATCCCAAAAATTGAAATTAGATCATTTTCTTCAAAGAGAATTTTATTGCCAACACACCTGACACCATCTTTAGAGTCAGTTTGGATTAAAAATCTATTGTAATGCACAGGTTTTTTTCAAATAATATTGTTTTTGCCCCAAATGCCGTTAAATTTGTTTTTGATATTAATCGAAACATCTTTGAAAATAAACTTTTATATGAATAGCTTTCTCCATACAGGCAAACATTGAAATTCAATTTCCAGAGATCAAGTATAGCAAGGTTGAAATATATGCTCCCATTTATGGAGATAATGCCCTAACACTGGTTTACCTTAGTTGGGGAAAATCTGCCGACATGTCAGAGTTTCGTGTTCGGATAGAGTCTAGTCACTTAACTAATTAGCAAGGACAGCATCTTTACTGATATGCATTGGAATGAAGTGTTTCCCTGCATTGTATCATGAAACAGTTACAAAACTCTGTTTCATGATATTCTAAAGCGAACCAAACTCAAATATACAAAGTATAACTGAACTAATCTTCATGACATAAGCTCATCAAAACATACTTACCAACACTGATGCTTTCGGGGACAGCTATTCCACATAAATGATACCTTCGTCATCAGGGTCTTCATCCTCCCAATCAGAGTCGTCCTCATTTGGCGATGAACGCAACTGCTCAGCATCATCTTCGTTCTCTGATGGATCCAACTCTTCCACGTTTTGATCTGTTCCACTCTTCTCATTCTTAATTTTATCTAATATTGCAATGACCTGAAAAAGCCCACAGCACAATAATAAAAAGTGGCATACAAGTCGCTGTAATAGAGAAAAGAACGGTGTGCATAAGTGAGCGGCAACATTGGCCATGAAGACATGCTCTGATTGTACAAGTCGCTGAACAATACAAACTTGCAATTGTATCTTGTATATAGACATAGTAAAGAAAAGTGGTAAATGCTTACCCTGCATCCTCTTTCAAAAGATTCATCCTCGAAAAAGCGTATCTCAGGAGTTAACCGCAACTTCATACGCTTCCCCAACTCACTTCGAACATATTTAGCCTTTGATTTCAACCCCTCCATGGCTACTTGCTTCCCTCTTTCATCTCCGAAAACCGATACATACACCCTAACTACCTACACTAAACTTATCGAGTTCAAAAAATCACATAGCAATATACCACAGCCACAGCAATACAAGTTCACAACACTCCAATTAGAATAGATAACAATTCAGCTCCTAACACTTAAATCAAGAATTGTTCATGAATTACCGAAAATGAGAAAACCATAAAGAAGCAATTAAAGTAGGAAACGGGAGTGAAACCTGCAAATCGGAGGTGATTTCGACGTCGGTGATGGTGGTGACAGACGAGAGATAAGTATCGGCACCGAAGGAAGCTTCTGGAAGAATGGCAAACTGCAAGACATTATCGGTGATAAGCATTTCAGAAAGTTCTCTTCTAATTTGTTTAGCAACCATTTTAACTCTCCTTGGATTCGCCATACACTTTATTATTCTTGAACCAACAGCAGCTTTCTTCGTGTTTGTGCTGGGGAGGACCCACCCGCGTCTCAGCCCCTGTGCGGTGGAGGTTGTGCGGACGTTGTTATAGCACCGGCAACAAGGTCGGAGCGACGGTAGCAGCGCCGTGTGAAACAGTTGCGTCGCGCTCATTGCTCTAATAGCTCTAATAATAATAATAATTTTGAAATGAAATTGAAATTGAACATCCCTCTAATCTAGTCTATCCTATTCTTTCTTCATCCTTGTTGTCCTCTCAATATCAGATTCAGTTGCACTAACAGTACCGCACCAAATCAATTGGACAAAATGTCAAAAAGGCCCAAAACAAAAACAAAATTGTTGGTTTTATCTTAGGCCCCGTATTATAGAGATTTTGTTCTACCACCTCTGCTTAAACTTAACACCCCTACAATTTTCCATAATATTCAGGGTATTCTTCTTAAATTTTTTTTTAAAAAAATAGCGCAGGTAAAATCTGGTAGCGTAAATTCAAAATTTGGTAGGAATAGAAAAATATGAGTCTTTTCTAAAAATTTGATAATGGTTTATACCTGTTTTTATATAAAAAGAAAAGAGTGTGTGAAAAAATATACCTTTTTTAAAAACAAAACACTATATATTACTGAATTTTTCACAAAATATAGAAATAATAGGAAGTGTAAAATCACCTATTTTTTTAAAAACACATGCATTTGCCAAATATTTTGTATTGATACGAAATATCCGAGAGTTAAATATCAACGGTTGAGATTTTGTCGATAATTTTGTATGGTTGTGATTGCACCGACAATTGTGTGTGGTCCATAATAAATCCAAACTTGTATAAGTATGGATCATATGTTGTTAAAAAATATCTTACAATGTCTGATTATTCATAAATGGCAGTTATGTACTTCAACGACGTGAAATCTCCTGTTGATTTTCAGCTCCCCAAGGACAACACTTGTCTTGCCCTTCTAATATCCAAATTGAAAATATGCTACTTTGCACCGAGAATAGAAATATGGGTAAGATCGAGTTTCGTACACCATGAGTTGATACTGATGGAAAGGTGAAATTCAACAATATTGAGTTGAAAACTGATGAAAATTTAAAGGTTATTGATGACATCTCGTCATTGCATGATTTCGACCGAAGAAACTGATCAAAACAAGTAAAAGAGGAGCAACAATAAAGAAGAAAGACCAAAGAATAAGGAAAAAGAGCTAAGTGTCAAGAAATAGGGACTTAGTAGAAATCGGGTGAAAAAAGAGCAAAAGCATGCAGCCACTTAAATAATCTCACGTAGCATCGCACACACGATAAGGATGTATCAGTTGCATCACGCGCGATGCTGGTCAGCACACGTGCGATGCCCCCTTTTTATGGGCTTTTCTGACGTGTTCTGGTCCATTATTGAAGGCTTTTAAGGGGATTTTCTGCATTTTTTCAAGGGAGACGAATTTCTACACAAGGAGTACGAGTTTACACATCATAAGTGATTTTTGAGAGCATTGGAAGCCATTAGAGATCAATCCTTCAAGAGAATTTATATGCAAACATTCTTAATTGTTTTTGGTATTGCATTTTGAATTATGAGTAACTAAGTCTCTCTATGTTAGGTTGTGTTTGATGAACCTGTTTCAATATTGTCTGGACATATGTTTGATTTGATATTGCATGAGTATTTTGACCTATAATTCTATTCAATTGCTTCTTATTCGTAATGCTTTTTAAGTGAGATACTTTTTTAATCAGATTTTGGGCACATATGGAGTAATGACCATAAGTTTATGTGTTGGACCTAGGACAATTGTTATGCTTATGCTGGTTGAATAGGGATAAGAGACCTTGAGTAATGGCTAGTAAATTAATGTTCTGTTGCATTGTCTAATCCTTCTTACGCTGGTGGACTAGGGATAAAAAACTCTGAGTAATGATTAGTGAGCTATATCACAAGGGATTGATTATAGTGGGTTTTTTAATTCTCCATGGGATTATAATGCCAATCTCATTCATGTAATGCATCAAACATCAACAATAGAGAAATATGGTATTCTATACACAACCTGACCGCTTTCGTAAAACAACTTTATTTTATTTTCGCATTCAAACCTGAAATCCCCCCTCCCCCCCAATTTACATTTTTCTATACATTGCACAAATTTGTCTTGTTAAATAGCAGTCCTTATGGATTCAATCTTATTTATTACTGCAATATTATCGGTACACTTGCCGATAAGTCATCGAGTTTTGGGCGCCGTTGCCGGGGACTGTTGATATTTCAACAAGGCACGCTTGTGCAACGTTTTGATTTTAGTTTCTGATTTTTTTATTATTACCGTACTACTTAGGTATATCTTGTTTGTGTATGCGCAGCTCAGGATCAATATTGACACTGTTTGATCCAGAAATTGAAAGAACCGCACGTGCTCTCAGGAGAATAGTTAGAGAAGTAAATATAGCTCGAAAGATCTTAGTAGAAGATCAACCATTGATTTCTTCTAACTCTGAAGAGGAAATCACCATGGCAGCTGTACCACCCCAAACTATGGGGGATTGCTACAAAAGAACTGATGAAAGACATGTTTCTAGAGGGTTTATACCGGTAAACCCCGCTAAATTTGATTTTAAGAATTATGTGCTTTTAGTTTTAAGCGACAATCCGTTCGACAGGAACGTGATTAGAGATTCGTGGGAGCATCTTGTACGCTTCTACGAAACAAGTTTGATGTGCAAACCAGTGGAGGTCACTGAAGACTAGATCAAGCTGAGGTTGTTGGGGTTCTCACTAATCGGAAGGGATAAGGATTGGTTATTATGTCTTCCAAATGGAACAATTTGAACATGGAAGGAGTTGGAGGAAAAGTTCTTAGAAATATTTTTTACCATTATGCAATTTGCTGAGCGAAGAGCAGAATTTGTAAATTTTGAGCAACAAGAAACTGAATCGTTGTATGAGTCATGGGAAAGGTTTAAAATTTTATTATGCAGATGCCCAAATTATAATATGAATAATAGGAGCAAATGCAGAATTTTATGAAAGGTCTAATGAGTCAAACACGCATGTTGCTAGATGCTTATGCGGGAGGCTTAATCAACTTATCGACCAAACCACAAGTTAAAGACATGATTAAGAAGATGTTCTTAAATGAATATCGTTCAAAGAGCGGAAGGTTAGTAAAAATTGAAACTATGGGAATACCCAAAAGGTATGTTAGTTGTTAATATCCATATTTCACTTTTAGCTCAAATTGAATTGTTAAATAAAAAGCTAGCTGAAAGCAGCTTAGGTAAGGCTAACGTGAGACAGGTACAAGCACTCAGGTGTGATTTCTATGGTAAAGGACATGAAAATGGAATATTCTCTTTTGAAGGATCAAGTGAAGAGGTAAAATTTGCTAATTTCCGTAGAAATAACCCTTATTCTAACACCTACAATCCCGGATGGAAAGATCATCCAAATTTCACATTGAGCAATAACTAGAATTCAGGTGCAATTCAAAGGATTCAATAAAGTCAACAAGCTCCAATCCAAAGGAAAACTTCATAACTTGAAGAGATTCTGCAAAACTTCGTTCAAGCAACTCATAGTAGCTTTGCCCAGGTAAACAAAAATTATGAGACAATGAGTAGGAACCATGATGCATCTATACAAAATTTGGAGACGCAGATTGATCAGTTATCTAGACAAATAACTGCTTTACCTAGCTCGAGTGGAGGATTTATAGGTAACACTATAGATAATCCTAATAATGAGTCTTGCATGGCTGTAGAAATAGATTTTGAGGTGATCACCAACAAGGGTGAAGATGACATAGTCGAAGAGGATTTGATGGAAAAAGAAGAAGTGAGGATTGAAAAATAAGAGAGTGAAAATTAAGGTGACCAAGAGGAGAGAGGAGTCACCATTGAACAATTAATAGATAAAAACTCCCCTTGGAGAAGGACCAAGAAGAAGATCCTTAAGGATCCCAATCCATAATTACGTGATTACATTAAACTGCCTTATCCTATAATTAAGAAGAAACCAGTTCAGGACGATGAGACAAGAATGTTTGCAAAGTTTAAGGAGATGTTAACTACACTTCGGGTAAGCATTTCATTCCATGAGGTTTTAGAAATAATGCATGACTTTGCTAAATTTATGAAGACATTACTAAAGGGTACAAAGAAGAAAGTGGTCAGCGAACAGGTAGACACGACTAAGAAGGATGAGACGATAGTGCCTCAAACATTGCCACCAAAGCTAAAGGATCCATATAACTTTACTATCTCTTGTAATATTGGTGGAGTAAACATCCCACGCGCTTTATATGATTTAGGGTCTAGTATTAATTTCATGCCATTGAACAAGGCTAAATAATTGAAAGTGGGTGAGGTCATACTGAGTAACATGACTATCAGTCTATCACTTTAGCTGATTCATCTGTTACACACCTTCTTGGCATCTTACGAGACGTGTTAGTACATGTAGATGGTTTAATGTTTCCTAAAGATTTTATGGTACTTGATATGAAATGATATTTAGGAGGGTCGGTTATTCTCGGACGCCCATTCTTGGCAACTGGTAAGGCTTTGATAGTTGTAGAAACTGTGAACTTGTCTTAAAGTTCAAGAAAGAAAAAGTGGTTTTCAATGTGTATGATTGAACACCGTATGTGGAGGACTAGGATACATGCTACCATTTGGAGGAAAAAGGTAGTAAGGTTGACAAAGGAAAGGAAACAAGTGAATTGGTCGACGTGAGGGTAGTCCTTGCGCCTGACGTGCTGGAGGCATGAGCCGTCAAGCTAATGACAGAAAAGAAGCGCTTGATGGGAGGCAAACCATCGGTAAGAATTTTTTTTTTATGTTGAATTTTAATTTTAAGCATGTACCATTTGTGCGTTATTTTGCTAGAAAAGAAAACAAGTAATGGAAGAGGAGAAAAGAAAAAAAGGTAAGAAAAGAAGAAGAAAAAAAGAAGGAAAAAGTTGAAGCCCTTGGAATAATCACATAGGCTATCACACATGTGATTGAACTTCGTCGCGCATGCAATATATGCATAACATGCACGATAAAGACGTTGGGGAGAATCTGAGGACCGTTAGCCTCGCGTGAATGATGAGGATATAACACATGCGATATGGACATTAGAGAGAGACATTAGGGAAGACTGTTTCCATCACACACGCGCGATGGATGTATAATGCGCGCGATGGGCAATAACTAGTTGACTTATAAATAGTTATTTTTCAAATCACTTTCTCCACAATTCTTTTTCTTCTCTTTCTGATTTTCACAAACTCATCTGGTCATACTCTCTGCATAGTTTTTTTCTTTTCTCTGTGAAGTATTTTTTATTGTTATTGTGGGTACAAATGGCTTCAAAGAGAGGAAGATTGACAAGAGGTTCATCCTCAAGAGCTGCCCATACTCCTAATGCTTTTACCTTCCCCAATCTCAAATTTCTTTTCAAGGCTCATGCTGACAAATACCTCAAATTAATGGATTACCATATTATGAGGGAGAGAGCTTTCACTTATGAAGATTTGCAAGGATTTGGAGAGGTGGCGGAGGTTCTGCAAAAAAGGCGTTGAGTAAGTTTCAAGAATTTGATTCATGAAGTAAAAGAAAAATAGGCCTAGAATTTTATGCAAACGCAACATTTGGCGAGGTAGGCCCATACACCTCTAATGTGCGAGGTAAGTATATTGACTATTCTCCTTTTGCTATAAATTCTCTTTTTAATTTGCAACCTCCTCCTGCATGTGCTCTTAGGAACCATAAACACGATTACAAAGTAATAAATGAGGAAATGACCCAAGTAATGATAAAAACTTTTTGTAGGCCATGGGCATAATGGGTGGTTGAGCGTGGCTTAGCGCTGCGACTAAAAACTGCTAAGTTTCGCCAAATTCCAAGGGATTTGGCCTCATTTTTGTGTAATCTTTAGAAGTCACGTCTAACCAATCACAATTTATTGTGAAGCGGTGTTTAGGACTTTTAGCTCTTTTAAGGGGAGGACCTATTGATTTAGGGAGATTAATTTATGAGAATATCAAATATATGGTTAACGCTGCACAACGAGCTTGTGGACATTTCTGTGTTATAAATGAATTGTGTAGGAGAGTGTGTGTGCCCGCTTACCCCGAAGATGAGATTATTAGTCCGAAAACACCTCTTAACGCTTCAGCTATAAGGAGGATGCAAAACATGCATCAAGGAGAAGATGTTCAAAATGATCAAGAGGACAATCAAGCGGGAAATGATGAAGGATTCTACCAACCACAAATGCAAAACCAACTAGAGCAGAGCAAATGCAAGGTCATCGGGCTTTAGAGTTTCAAAGAAGAATGAAAGCTCACGCAATGGGGGTTACAAGGTGGATAATTGATGTTTTACCTAATTTGTATGCTAAACCTCCGAGATTTGATCCTGTGTTCGAAGATTTCTATAATTAGTAAGAAGACCACATGTCAGCTAAAAGCTTAAGAGCCCGGTTTGCAACAACTGAAGAGATGGAGAATTACTTCACCAACCAAGATCAAGAGAAAGCAAGGAGGAGATACCATATGTGAATGTAAGACCCCAATTTTGACCCTAAGATCCCTCATGATATCTCATCATATGAATTGGCTTTAGGGATCACACCTTGGCATCCTTTTCACCCCTCACTCATTGGGTTTGCATTAGGAGAGATCACCAAACATATTTGATTGTATCGTACTCTATTTTCCTTTATTTACTAACCAAAACACCAAAAAAATGTCTATGTATAGTTTTACTTCTTTTATAGGTAATGTGTGCATCCATCAATGCCTCATCAAGCTCATATCTAGGGTTTGAGACCCTTCATGCACAAAGATCAATCAAGGAATGGTTCACATTGGTTCTAATCATCATATATAGATCCCCATGATCTTTATTTATCATTTTGATCAAGAGTTCATCAAGAGTTTGAAGCTTGTTTGCCTTGGAAGCCCTAATTCATCTGGGTATCTTGTGTAACTTCCTCAACAAGTCTCTTCATCATTTGATCAAATATATCAAGGGATACTTCTTTATACATCATCTTATACATCTATTATCCTCCATGGGTCCCAAAGATCAAGAGAACTTCAAGTTTGCAAATTGGTTCATGTTGGTTGACCAGAGAAAATGAATTGGTCAAAACTAGGGATCCTTGCGTAGTGGCGGTTGTGCAGACATTGTTATAACACCGACAACAAGGTCGGAGCGACGGTAGCAGCATCGTGTGAAACACTTGCGTCACGCTCATTGCTCTAATAATCATAATTTTGAAATGAAATTGAAATTGAAATTGAACATCCCTCTAATCTACTATATCCTATTCTTTCTTCATCCTTGTTGTCCTCTCAATATCAGATTCAGTTGCACTAACAGTACCGCACCAAATCAATTGGACAAAATGTCAAAAAGGTCCAAAACAAATTGGTTTTTTTCTTAGGCCCCGTATAATAGAGATTTTGTTCTACCACCCCCACTTAAATTTGACACTCCCACGATTTTCCATAATACTCAGGGTATCCTTCTTAAATTTTGACCAAAAAAGTAGCGCAAGTAAAATCTGGTAGCGCAAGTTCAAAATTGGGTAGGAATAGAAAAATCAGGTAGTCTTTTCTAAAAGTTTGATATGGTTTATACCTGTTTTTATAAGAAAAAACATGTATGTGAAAAAACATACATTTATTAGAATTTGTCTTATCAACTAAACTAGTTGTTGCTTAAATATTTGTTAAACTTGTAATTTTAAATTCATATTAATTCTCATATTTACAAATGATTAAATATAATTATGATTAATATTTAAAACATGTTAATTCATTAAGTAAAAAAAATATGTTCATTTATTAAATTTTATAATTATATTTATCAAAAGTATAATTTTTCAATCATATAAAAAAACAATTAAATATGTATTCTACTTAAACTCGTGCAAAATTAAAGTTTACGATTATTTTCTATGTATAATGTGTATAGCAATCTCTTTTAATTTACATGACATGCGACTCAGAAATCATATTTAGTATATGAAGAATGGTGAAATAGAATTATACTTAGTACATGAAGAATGAGAAACATGTGTATACATGTTGAGGATGTCATGCATGTAAATGATGTCATTTTTTGTGATATACATGACTCAAATATTTATACTTATCTTGTGAGAATTGTGAGAAATTAATTGCATGTGATTTATCAATTATTCTAAATTGAATTTGAAATTTAAGTTATTAACTGTGTTTTATCTATTCAAAAACACTTAGATAAAATGATAAGAAATCTCAATCTCCTTAATTAGAAGTCTTAGGTTCCAACATTCTTAAACACTTCAAATTTGTTGTTAAAGTTTAACCAATTATATGAGTGTGTCATATTTTAGTTGACCCAAAACAACAAATATCTTAGAATCGATCTTTCAAAGGTTTTGCATAAATTTTATTTTCTTGAATAAAAGTTTGAATATCATAACTTTTCGTGTGTATATATATATATATATATATATATATATATATATATATATATATTATATATATATATATATATATATATAATATATATATATATATATATATATATATATATATATATATATATATATAATAAAAAAAATTAGTAAGTATCAACTCTATAAAACTTTCTACAATAAATATCTATGTATACTTGATAATAATAATGATAATTATAATACTCTAAAATTTAAATGTCTAGAATTTTAAATTGAGGTATTAATCTTTAGAACAAGCATAGAAATAACATTAAAACATACATAAATTCACACTGATCACTATTTCGTAGATAGTAGGCCATGACAACTTTGTGTTTGACTGCATATCTATCGATTAAACCCGCAATTACATTATTGGAGAAATAAGTTGTTTCATCAATCATCACTAATGATAGTCATAGATGCTCTAAATCTAGTGAAAATGTTTCTGACTAAAAATTTGGTCACTACTTTGACATCATTAGTTGGAGTTGTCACTATCTCTATCCACCTGGACACATAATCAATAACCACAATTATATATTTATAGATTGCCAAAAGACTAGGGGAATTGTCTTGTGAAATCTATGCCCCACACATCAAACAATTCAATTTTTAAAATATTTGTAAGGGGTATTTCTTGTTTCATGGAGATGTTTTTCACTCTTTAACACCTATCATAAGTCTTCATAAATTCATTGACATATTTAAACAATGAGAATCATAAATAACCTGATCATAAAATCTTGGTTGTAACTCTGAGTTCTCCAAATGGCAAGATGACAAGATCTGATATGCCTATAGTATATCTAAACATGTTCTCAATAATTAGTCAACACATTTCTTGTATATAAGAGGCTCATCCTAAAAATAATTATTTGAATTGTGATAAAATATATTCTTTTGTTGGGAATTACATTCTAAAGGCACATACTTGTTGACCATAGTGAGGGCTTTATATATGCAAGTATACACTCATGTTGAAGCTATTGTGTACAAGTGTGAGTTGGAAGTCCAACATTGCTTAGAAAAGTGTAGGTTGAACATTTTATAAGTGAAAGGATCCATATGCCTATCACCTTAAGATTTTGGGTGAATATATGGTGTCTCTGTCACTTGTGTGTTACTCTTTACATAATGTGGATGCTCCTCATGATGTCTCAATAGTGGTATCGGATCCGATGGTTCAGATTAGGAACCGACTCCTTATATCAAAAGTTTTCCTGACAATGTAGTGGTCAAGAGTGTGTTCCATTATAGTGCCTGCAGCGGTGGTACAATTGTATGTGGATGAAAGAGCTTCTGCTTGAGGATGAGCATAGTGGATTGACTCATATTTGAGGGGAGATTGTTGTGTACAAGTGTAAGTTGGAAGTCTCACATTGCTTAGAAAGTCGAGGTTGAGCACTTTATACGTGAGAGGACTCATACACCTTATATCAAAAGTTTTCCTGACAATATAGTGGTCAGGAGTGTGTTCCATTATAGTGCATGCAGCGGTGGTACAGTTGTATGTGGATGAAAAAGCTTCTGCTTGAGGATGAACATAGTGGACTGACTCATATTTGAGGGGAGATTGTTGTGTACAAGTGTAAGTTGGAAGTCTCACATTGCTTAGAAAGTCGAGGTTGAGCACTTTATACGTGAGAGGACTCATACACCTTATATCAAAAGTTTTCCTGACAATATAGTGGTCAGGAGTGTGTTCCATTATAGTGCATGCAGCGGTGGTACAGTTGTATGTGGATGAAAGAGCTTCTGCTTGAGGATGAACATAGTGGACTGACTCATATTTGAGGGGAGATTGTTGTGTACAAGTGTAAGTTGGAAGTCTCACATTGCTTAAAAAGTCGAGGTTGGACACTTTATACGTGAGAGGACTCATACACCTATCAACTTAAGATTTTGGATGAATATGTGGTGTCTCTCTCACTTGTGTGTTTCTCTCGACCCAATGTGAATGTTCCTCATGATGTCCCAACAAAAGAATATGATGTTTGACCCCTACAGTCAGTTGGACAAGTCATTTGTTGATATCAACACAAAGTTGAACACCCTGTGGGAGACACTTACATAGACTTAAATGTTTTGGAAATTATTGCATTGATTGACCTTGCATTTATGAAGGGATGTATCTTACACATAAAAGGTTTTGTCTACACTTAATGCTGAAAATGAGTCGAGTCGAGTCGAACTCGCCTCAGCTCGACTCGGCTAGTTAAGAATTGGTTCAACTCAAATCTCGGTTCGAGTTCGACACAAACTTTTTTTAAGCTCAAACTCGACTTGTTATAAGTTCACGAATAATTCAGTTCAACTCATTAGGTTCATCTCGCTTGTCTCACGGACTTAAGACATTTTTTAAAAGTCTATTTTTTATTTATATTTAATATTTTAAATTAATATTTTTTTAAAAAGAAAATATTGAAATAAAATAAAATTTATAAGATTAGTAAATATTGTATTTTAAATCATTGAATCTAAATTCATTAAAATAAATCCTAAAAATAATATAAAAGGTATATGCTACAAATTTTTTAAAAGCATTATTTTCTTAAAGATAGTTTAAAATAAATTAAAGATATATATTTTTTCTTTAATTTAAAGATTTTTTTATATGATGGAAAATTTTTCTTAGATGATATTGTTTAAATTAAAAGAAATATATAATATATATTTGATTTTCTAAAATTTTAAAAAAATTTAGCAGATATTTTTAAACTAGAAAATATATGTTGATTTTTTTTTTAAAAAGCACACTTTATATGATGTTGATTTTATTTGCATAATTATTTTTAGAAATATTTTGCTCATTTGATAATATAAATTATCAATTAAAACTGTTAGATTAAAAGAAAATATAAGGTTAAAATTTGGAGTACATCTTTAAATATATTTTTTAAAGATAATATAATTATTCTCACATATAATCAATTGACTCATAAACCTAAACGAGTCGAACTATGTATAGTTCAAGTATAGTTCAAGTTCAACACATTTAATGAACGAACTTAATTTTTTTACTCATATTTGATTTATTTAATTAATGAACTTAATTTAACGATATAATTTTCGAAATCGAATTTCAATGGTAAACATTGTCTAAGCAGCAATCTATGAATTAATATGGTTCATAAACGAATTTGAATTTGGATTCTCTCCATTGAAGATTTCACTAGTTTTTTATCCAGTGAAATTCTAGCCATCTAAATACTTTGCCTTACATTTTTCAATATTTAAAAATCCAATCATTTGATTTTTAGTGATAAGGATTTCACTTAAAACACTAGAGGCGAGAATCCATGCCCTTTACAAACATACACCCACTATAAGGAAAATGGGTAGACATGTTCTAAATAGTGTAGATAAAGTTATATTTATGATTATTTTGAATTGTGTTCAAGTGTTTTTTCAACCAATTATTATTTGACAAAACTATTAATCATTTATGTATACATGGGAGGTTTGATTACACTGTCACTGAGTGGTCATCGTAGTATGACAGTCTTTCATTGTCTTTAACATAGAATATAACTTATATACTTGATGATTCCACTACAATGGAAACCGAATAAGTGGTGTGATAACGAAAGCTAGTCCCCCAACATGAGATAGTTAAAGTTTTTTTTAAAAAAATTAGTTCATTGCACTCCCTCTTTTAGTTATATTAAATATACAAATATGTTAAATATATAATTAAATTAATTTTGTTATATAAAATAAGATAGCTTGTAAAAAAAATGAAACGTGTATGAGCCCATTTGATGATTTGAACGAGTATGAGCTCACCGTATGAGTCCACTTGCATATCCCAATTAGAAGAAAGAAAACTCGTAGAAAATCATTTCGCTCCCAATCTCGCATGCCCTAGTTCTCTTTCTTTCGCCGTGCCATCTTTAGTCCCCGCCAACAATGTTTTTCCATTCTTCTCAACCGATTTCCATTGTTGTCTCGAGTCTAAACCAAAAGGTATGTTATGACATTCTTTCATTGTTTTCACACTATTTGTTTCAGAACCTTTGAGTTGTTCTAGTTTTTGATTTCATAGACAAGATTTCTTTGAAGTTGTTTAATATTTGAAGTTGTTACTGAATAGGGGTGTGATTTTCTTTTATATGTTAAAACAGTCCTACTTAATTGTGATATCAAACTTTGGCGACCTATGTTGCAGTCAGTGAAATATATTTGGATCTCCCTCTATGAATACAAGGTCTGTAAAATCTCAACAGTAAAATTTCAACTGTGATAGTTTTTTTTATTGCGATTTCACTGTGTTCTTGTTACTTATCAATGCCTTAATTTGGATTTTGGTTAGATGAATTTATTTTTTTGTGGTCCTTTGTACAATGAATTTAATTAGTGTATATGTGCATTGGATTATTCTTATACGTTAGAATGAAACATGAATTGTTTGGAGGAGATACATGATTAATTTTATCTTTAGTGGTGGAATTATACATTCTAGATTCTATTGCTGGATACTAATATTTAATTGCTCTAGTGAATGTTATTTCTCTTTAATTTCTTTGTTTTGTATTTAAAATACATGCATCATACTCTCAATTTTATGTTTACTATGTTTATACTTTCATAGCCCTTTAGAAAGTTAAACAAATTACTAATTGGTGACTTTTTGGGTAGTCGTTCTTTAGAAATTTTATTGCTGTAAAACCGGAATATGAGGGAGGACGTGACACATTTAGATTTTGTATCTTTAGTATGCTGTCACTCTTGTTTGTAGTAACATTGTCACTACTTATTCATTCATCTATATTTGTAGTAACATTACTTATTCTTGTTTAAAAAAATATGCTCAAATGAAGTGAGTTTAATAGTATAAGCTTTTTATGTGTAAAATTAAATTAGTTTTGTCATCTTTCTATCTATTTGATTACATTTTTGTTTTAGTAATTAAAATAATTAAATTAAATTAATGACAATTATTGCTCTAAGTGACTCTAAATATGGTCGATCTGAGTTTTGTAAATGACTTTAGGGTCTCATTGGGAGGAAATGCTTCTAATGAATGAGATTATGACCATGGATGGTACAAAGCCAATTATAGCATGAAAGACCTTTTTGATTGGAGGTTCTAACCAAGGTACTTGATTAGTTATCTCAATTTGTAATATTTGAAAAAAAGTTTATCATTGGATTACAATACTATATTGTGGTTGTACATATATTAGAGGCAAAGGGATACTACCCAATCCTAACATATAGTGGAAATCCCCAAATGAGCACAAAAGTTAATATATATATATATATATATATATATATATATATATATATATATATATATATATATATATATATATATAACTTTGTTTCTAATATTCAAGTCAATGCTAATTCATCTTTATTTTGAGTTAATTCATCTCTATTTAGATTCTTTGTTTTAAATGATATTTATTTAAAATATTACCTTCTGACTGTTGCATTCTGATTGATGTGTAGATGATGTTTTTGTTGTCTTATTACATATCATAGTTTTTTTTCACTACACATTGTTTTGACTCTAATATTATGTGTTTGATTTAAATTTTCAGGACGGGCATGTGAATTACTTTTAATTTAAAATGGAATAATGAAGAAATGATATTGGAGGAATGCATCTATAAGTATATGGGAATAGAGAATATAACGAAGTTTTGGCAAAAAGACTTTGTTAGAATTTTATGATTGTATATTTAATTTTAAATAGATTTTAGTTTTATATACAATATTATTTGTAATCAAATTCTATTGTAAATAGAAAAATTGAATCTTATTACTTTAACATAATTGCTTTTAATAAATTTGTAATTGCTTTTAATAAATTCTAAATGCTTTTAGAATGTCAATTGTCAAAATTTGTATTTGCATTTTAGAATATTTGTAAATTTGAATTGTCAATATTTGAACATAATGTCTAGGCTAAACGGAAAACATGAACTAAAATTTGTTTTTTGAAATTGAATAGACTACGGTTTTAAAACTGTGGTCTATTGAATAAACCTCGGTTTTATAGTGTGCTCTAATATAAACCACGGTCTAAAACTAGTATAGAAACCGTCGCCTATTAACATACTTTAGGCGACACGTTTTAACTTTCATGGCGAAAGCATAAAAACTGTAGTCTATGGGAAGAGGCAACAGCGGCATATTCCATGCCTAGATAGCCGTAGCCTAACATCTACTGCTATGGTTTTTATATATTGGCCACGGTTTTGGGTTGTTGCATGCACATGATGTCTACATAAGAGGGATTTATTTTCCAAATTCGGTAGCCTATGGACATGACATATTCTCTAAGGGGGAGTGGTGATGTTTGAGTGAAGAAGATGAAGACTAAAGCATGCCAAAACTTGTGAATTTGATCTTATTTATTACTTTCATCCATTTTATTTTAATTATGTTTTATCATAACATTTAAGTGTATATTGTATTTTGTGAAATGAACTTGAACATGTTCAAGTTTGAATATATGAGCATTTTTATTGGATAAATTCTAAATTGGTGATTTTGGTCAAAAACATGTGCTAGTAGCTGAGGAAATACAAATAAGACTCAAATGATTAAATGGTTGAATAATCACGTGCATATGGTTTGAAAATTCGGGTTTGTGATGAATCATTTTCAATTGCATGATGAAAGGTTATTTTATTAAATAAAGTTACATTTTGTGATTATTTATAAATGATAGCATGAAAATGAAATTATTGCTTGAACAAAGTTAGATTTCACTTGTTCTTTGAAAACATGTTACTTAAATCATAATCACTATCGGCCTAGTTGATTAGTTGTGTGTAAACCCATATTTTACATATATTGAGAGTAGACATGTATATAACTGTGTTGATAAATCTTACTATTACTTAATATGTATGAATTCATGTAAATGATCATGGTCATGCTTCTTTTTGAGTGATAACTACTTGGTCAAATTAAGCTTACATGTTATAACCCTTTTCCAATAAAAACAATGTTTGATATAAAGTTGTATTGAAATCATACTCTGAGTAAGTAATATTTTCACATTCATACTTTGCAGGGCCGACCTTGTGCAAGAGCAACAAGCTCTATAACACAGGGCCCCAAATTTTGTGAGGCCCCAAAATTTGAAAAGTCTAATTTTTTTCTAGTAATGTTAATAGACATAAAAATATTATAATAACAATTTATTTAAAATAATGCTATGGTAAAAATCCAATACATAAAAAAATGAGATTGATGAAAACTCAAAATAATTATAATTAAATTGATATTTTATTAATATATAATTATATTTTTGATGTGTCATTTTTAATGATTATAATTGCATTTTAAAAAAAATTGGGCTCATTTTTTCAATTATAACGGGGCCTTCGGGTTGATTGGGTCGGCCTTGATACTTTGATTTATGGATGATTGTGAAGTTAATTTTAACTTTGCATTTCATGAATCATGAAAACTTGAAATGATTTATTCCAAAGTTTTTGATTGATTATAAATCTTGAAATAATTATGCATGGTTGAACTTATTATATATGATCGTTTGATTTTTATATGACTTTTGTTTGAGGGAAAACTAAATGTTAAGTTGGGGAGAGTTGATAAATGTCAAAATTACATATGTTTACATATACATTTAAGGGCACTTATTAACTTATCTAACAAGTAAGTTTATGAAAACCCCCCAATTCAGTCTAAATAATGGATAAATTGGAAAGTTAGTATCTTTGTGAACACTATAATTATGTATACAATCAGAGATGCTGAATAGAAGAAGGCTTGATGGACGAGTTTATTGGGTCGTTAGGTAAAGTTAGGAAATTAATTCTTGATGAAGAAATAAATTGTTTGTTGGGAGAGGTTACTATGTCGTTGTTTGAAAGAAGGCGGTTCAGAAGCACCACTTAGCTAAGTTACTTTATGGTTAAGCAAACACATTCTTGTTGGGCGAAGATGCATGCTCGCTAGGAAAAATTCAGACCATTCAAAGCCCACATGACCAAATTACTTCATCGTGAAGCAAACACATTATCATTGGGTGAAAATACAAGCTCGATGGGGCAAATTTTAGGAGGTTCAGAACCCATTTGAATGAGTTAGACAAAAACTTATTGTTGGTGTAAGGTATGCTCGTTAGGCAAAAATGCCGCGAAAGACCTCTCTAAATAGAGGTCACAACATTCCTCTATAATTTTATTCATTTCACACTTGATAGAGTAGAAAACATATATAAGAGAGAGAGAGAGAGAGAGAGAGAGAGAGAGAGAGAGAGAGAGAGAGAGAGAGAGAGAGAGAGAGAGAGAGAGAGAGAGAGAGAGAGAGAGAGAGAGAGAGAGAAAGAGAGAGAGAGAGAGAGAGAGAGAGAGAGAGAGAGAGAGAGAGAGAGAGAAGAGAGAGAGAGAAGAGAGAGAGAGAGAAGAGATAGAGAGAGAGAGAGAGAGAGAGAGAGAGAGAGAGAGAGAGAGAGAGAGAGAGAGAGAGAGAGAGAGAGAGAGAGAGAGAGAGAGAGAGAGAGAGAGAGAAATCAAAGGAGGAATTAAAGATCATAGGTGGATATTTCATCTGGTTAGAGAGATTGATTGCTGATACTTTTTTTATCTCTTTCTTTATCATTTATGTACGACTACTATGAGTAAGATTATATAAATTCACTTTTGTTAGGGTTAGATGTTTTTATTCCAACACTCATGTGTCTATTTTGATCATGACATTATCTATATTTTAGTTATTCATTAGTATTGTCGGTTAGCCTCATTTTTAACGTCTATTGTAACATACTAACTATAACTTAATATATAGTTTTGAAATGCTTTTGAGAATTTCTTTTCATGATTAGATACATGATTTTCATTTGTTAAACACTAAACTCAATTGATGGTTTTAGGTTTAACATTCACATACACTATCGACATTTAATGTTATTGTATTGTTTAAACGACTAAAAAATTGTCAGTTAAGCAATATGATTGATATCACATTGTTTAAACATAAAGAAACATAGGTTAAAGAACCATAATTCCAACAATCTCATCTTATCAATTAAGCTCAATAGATGATTGATATTAAATGTTAACTAGAATATGTATAATTGACCATGATGGTACATTAAAGTAGGATAAAGAAACATAACCCCAACAATCTCATCTTATCAATTAAACTTATTTTCATTTAGCATCATTCTACTTTAGTTTTATAAACAAACATCTTTCAAATAATTTTTCTTAAAACCATAAGATTGTTAAACAGATGTCACACTAATTTCTATGATACAATACACAAAACACTTAATTTTATTCTTCAACAAGGATCTCTAACGGGTATGTTTGGTAAGCCCCAAAAAAGAGCTTTTAGCTTTTAACTTTTCAGCACTTTTAGCTTTTAGTTTGTAGTTTTTTTACTAGCTTTTAGTTTTTTTTTCTCAAAAGCTATTTGAGGTAGCTTTTGAACTTATAGCTTTTAGATTGTGACTTTTTCTTTCATTTATGACTTTATTATTTAAAAAAGAATTATTCTTACTCTTCAATGTACTATCTTTTTTATATATATATATATATATATATATATATATATATATATATATATATATATATATATATATATATATATATTATATATATATATATATATATATATATATTCACGTCAATTTACAAGATGAAAGATGATGCAATGTTTAATGCTTTTAAGTAACATCTAAATTATATAATAAATTTTGAAATAGTGTTGAGAATTCTAAAGTTAGTGAACGCCATAAGAGAATCGATGAGATCAATCCAGACGAAAAAATTCAGGATATCATTGCAGTTTCATTGTAGAATATTAAACAATAAACTTATTTTTATTATTATTTTAGATTAATTTAACCGAATTCAAAATTACAATAGTATTAATTTCTATATCTCGTTAAATATCATTATAAAATTTATATACAAATTTTATATATTTGGATGCTATCTTAAATTTTTCATATATATTAAAATTGTGTTCATATTTTTATTAATATATTTATTTCTATCAAATAAAAATTAGTTTAATAATATAATAAAATAATAAACCACCAATTTTTAATTAAAAATATCATTTTGTATCTATCAACTAGTGTAACAGCTAATTTACTAAATACTCAAATTAACTTATCAACTATCAACAATTAGGTACCAACTATCAACCATCAACTACCAGCTATCAGTAATCAGTTATTAACTACTTCCTCCGTTCCTTTTTAAGTGTCATTTTTTGACTTTTTACGCATACCAAGAAAGTTAATCATTATTGTTACTTTTCAAACAATAATTATTCTTTTACTTATACTATCCTTAATTATTCATTAAATTCATTTTTTTTTCTCTCTCTATAATAATTATTTAGGGGTAAAAGTGCAAGTAATACAATATTGAAATTTACAAGGGACAATTAAATATCTTTTTTTAAGAAAATGACATTTAAAAAGAAATGGAAGGAATATTAGTTAGTTTTATCAAATTCAGCCTATGTCAATAAATTTTCTCTCTCTTAACTATTGTACTTTATCCCATACCAAATCCAACCAAATTTAATAATATAAATTTTCTTTTTCTCTATCTTAACTCATGATTCATACAAAATTAACATAAGATCCGAAGATTTTTTTTAAAATAACCATTTTTTTCAAAAAAAATCGAAAAAACCAATAATTTAAAAAAAACAAAAATAACCACTTTTAGAAGAGGATGCGCCAGATGAATTGACGTATCCCTTAGGCAACCAAAGGAGGCGCCAATAGCAATGACGCATGCATTGGGCTCCTCACGAGGAGGCGCCAATGCTATTGGCGCATGCATTGACCCTCATGAGGAGGCGCCAATGCTCTTGACACTTTAGTGCTATTTGTGGTGTGGGCGCCAATTCATCTGGAGCCTGCATGTCATGTCATGTGGGCGCCAACACTCTTGGTGCATACATTTTATGTTCACTATGTATAAATGCCACGCCTTGGATGTAATATTTTTCACACAAAATCATCTCCGAATAACATATTTTTCATGATATTTATGCTTTTATCCACAACCTTAATATTGATTAGACCACTACAGTTTTGAATAATAAAATAGTGGCCCTAACACATGCAATATTACATTTGTGATCCAAAATTTTAACAATCTCCCACTTGTCACATATGTAACTTTACACATGTGTTAGACTTTATGAGCTCAAATTTTGTCATTATATTCTTTAAGTATATCTAAAGTATCTCGTCCATTAGTCATGTCAGTATACAAAATCAAAGTAATTTTCGTTATTAATCATAATTAAACCCTTCAATGACCACTAATAGTGACACAACTAAATGACATGGATCCATCATGAAATGTGCAGTATTAAAATCACATGAAGTTGGTCTGCATATGTCGATTTTGAACTAGAGAAAATATGTTATTCGGAGATGATTTTGTGTGAAAAATATTGCATCCAAGGCGTGACATTTATATAGAGTGAACATAAAATATATGCGCCAAGAGTGCTGGCGTCCACATGACATGATATGCAAGCGCTAGAGGGATTGGCGCCCACACCACAAATAACACTAAGGCGCTAGGAGCATTGGCGTCTCCTCACGAGGAGTCCAATGCATGCGCCAATGCTATTAGCGCCCCTCTTCATGCTTAGGGGGTGCGCCAGTTCATCTGGCGCATCCTCTTCTAAAAGTGGTTATTTTGGTATTTTTTTTTGAATTATTTGTTATTTTCGAAGTTTTTTATTTAAAAAAACTGGTTATCTTGATTTTTTTAAAAAATAACCAAGACAACTCTATCTGCAATGAATTATTGGGTGCCCCTTTGTTAGACGACGAAACTGAGGGAAAGACATCCTGCCAAGCAAGGGGGCAAGGTATAAATTTAAAATACCTTAAAAAATATTATGTCAGTACAGTATTGTCCGAAGATTCAATCGAGTACGAGAAAATAATTAAAGCTCTGTGTTATATTATGATTTTATTTGGTAATTTTTTGTTTCCAGAAAGTACAGGTAATTCAGTAAATATTATGTATTTACCTTTGTTATGCAACATTAATAAGGTAAACACATATAGTTGGGGTTCAGATGTGTTGGCCCATCAATATAGTGCAATGTGTAAAACTGCAAAAAAGAATATCTGTACTTTTTTTTTCATGTGCATATTTGCTACAAGCTTGGGGTTGGTCAAGAATGCCGTTGCTCGCCCCGATAAACGAGAACCCATTTGTGTTCCCGTTTGCAACTAAGTAAGTCTAACACTTTACCATTTAGTTAATTATATTTTATATTATAATTAATAGTAAATAATATTTTCACTTTTTTTATCTAAGGTGGTCAGTAAGGGGGATGAACTACTATAGGTGTCTGAAGCACGCTATTGTAGTTTATCGCAATCTATTGGACCACATTGGACATGACGATGTAATACTCCTACACAACTATATTTTAATTTAAAAATACTTATCAAATTATTTTTCATCTAATCGTTTCGTATTGTTTTACAGTTTATCTGAAGGCCATATCTGGGTCTTGATCATGATGTGAACCATGATGTTGTTGCACTTTGGACAACGAAGAGACCGATTATTCGATTCACTACGGTGGAAATGCACCAGAGTGACCGGGTCAAACTGCAGTTCGGCATGCTACAACAAATTCCAGAACCTCCGATGTGTTTGGGGAATTGACATCAAAAAATGATTGATGCACAATGAGATTATTCTGACTGGAGAGACTTTGCAAAAGAGATGTATCGTCAATGGAGGAATCGACGACAACACATCTTAAACGAACCAATCATCCATGGTGCAAGACCGACTCAATAATATATGGCATGGTTTAGGTCGGTAGCAACTAAACAATTTGTATCTGAGCCGTAGTATTTGATGGATCCACGCCAACTTGCTTCGTCATCGTACGCCCCACAATAATTCTCCACCCAACACCAATGTCAAACCACCCAAAATGAACAACCAACCTTACAACATCAACCTACCACATACACACAACAAACAAACATCCAACCTCGCAACCCTTTCATGCCATCTACCCAACAACCAACCATCCAACGTCGCAATCCATTCATACCACCCACCCAAACACAAAACCAAGAATCAAACCTCGCAACCACAATCGTCTATATGCCAGATGATTCATATGGGTCACTTCATCGTAGCCCCCCATCAATGACCACCCAAACATCCCATCAATATAACACCCAACCATTATTTAACTATAGTACGCCCCAGGAACCATTGCTTCGTTTCCAAAACGACTCAATGGTCCAATTTGGGCAACTATACCGTCCCCAATCCACCCAACCCCAACGACCTAACTACGATGACATGGGCATCGAACTCCATTACAGAAGCGCTGTTGGCCAGAGCCCCTCCGGATATTGGGAACAAATGATGACACATCTCTCAAATACCACTAGAACTTCCGCCGAACCTTCCCACCAGCCATCGCTCGATCTGGTCAGCACACAAAGACCTCAAACACCTCAAGAAAATCGTGGGAGACCTCAGAGACAAACTAACGCACCTGGATGTGGAACATGTGGATGTTATAATCGGATCGGTCATTAGTTTATTGCCAGTCCAATATAACCAATTATTAGAACATCAATAATTTTTTTTTCCAATATTCTTTTTTATTTATTAAATAAACAAAATTAAAAAAATTAAAAAAAAATAAAATACAAGAGGGGTGTATGCGCCAGATGAATTGACGCATACACCATGAAACACTAAGGCGCCAGGAGCATTGACGCCTCCTCATGAGGGCCAATGCATGCGCCAATAGCATTGACGCCTCCTCATGAGAACCATTGCTATTGGAGTCTCCTTTGGTTGCCTAGGGGATGCGCCAATTCATCTGACACATTCTCTTCTAAAAGTGATTATTTTAATATTTTTTTGAATTATTAAAATTATTTTCGATTTTTTTTTAAAAATGGTTATTTAAAAAAAAATTCCAAACATGCTCTACTTTTTATCATTTAATAAAAAATTATGATCTATTAATATTATTTTGATTCTCTTCCCTAATATAGCCTTCTTAGGATCAATGTTTGTAGCATATTCTTTCTTCAATTAAAAAAGCATACATAGTATTTCCCAGATGATCCGTACACTTAAGTACAAACACATTTGTCAGACAAGCCATGCATGTTATGTTTTGCTCTCTTTATTTTAATAATTTTTTTGCATCCTATTATTGAATTTAATATTAAAAAATTAATCTTACATTGCCAGTTTCTGTCTCAGCATAAAATCTTAATTTCACGTGGCAGGTGGGGTGTAAAAAGACTACTGAGAGGTGCAAATAGCTAAAAACTTGCAGATTTCAAATCATGAGGAAAATAAATCTGAAACATTTTATACAAAATTTTCCCCAAGAAATGCTCCTGGTGACAAAAGTTACAATCACATTGCTCACCAAAATTAAACTATGATCCATCACCCCAAATATATAAGGGTAGATTTCAGATTCGATCGCGAAAACTAACATAACCACGAACTTACTAACATTAAGAAAAAAAACTAGATTGCAAATGGAGGCAAACTAATTCAATGACTACATTGAAAAAAGATGTTAAAAAAAAGAGAAGCAAAAGCTAGATGCAGCTTCATCTTTGATCACCTTTTCTTCTAGTAGAGGCAATGTAATGAAACAAGGTTTGTTTGTGTTTATGATCTGAGCATAATTGATGTTAAGGAGCGAAAAACAAGTTCATGGCAAGGAATTGTGAGACCCGTGTGATGATCGAAGCCGAATTCTTCTTCGGCTTGTCGAAGGAGGGATTGAAACTGAGGGTGAGTTAGGAATGAGATTGGCACAATGTATCTGCTTCTGTTTTCTCCAACATAAACTGCGAAATGACCTTTTGGTACATCAAGAGGAAGATCTTGAGTATCATCTTCATCTTGATTATCATAGCCGTTTTTCTTGGTTAAGCTTGAACATCTTCTTAGGATTTGTTTGAGAACTGTTTTTTGAGAGAGTTTGCTTGGTTTTGTTCTGATGGCCATTTTCAGAGAGAGTGAAGAAAGTAGAGAGGTAGTAGTAGTAGTAGTAGTAGTGATGGAAGTGATGATAGGTATTTATGAAGAGAGAAAGAGAGAACTTAGTTGTTATTGTTGATCATGTGGAGTGTGTGTGGGGGCAAAGGAGAGCCCACGGGTGTTTTGGGGTGTGTGTAAGGAGTAAGAAGGACATGTGTGGTGGTGGGAACAAACCCCACTTGCATCTCTCTTCTATGTTGGTCCTCTCTATGGCACCAATAACATGGATGGATCTAATATTACATTTCTTTCGAACTATTTTCTCCCATCCCTCACAATTATATTTTCTATGTTTTAAATACTATATTCAAATATATATCCACATCAAGCAATGTATTTACACTTTCTCCCTTTTAAAGTGAGGGCCATTTTAATAAACAAAATTTATATTGAAATGCATGTTTCTATGGGCAAGAGTTCATCATTGTTTTTTTTATGGACAAGAGTTGACACTAGAGTATTTTTATGCAAGTTAGAGTTATTTTATAGTTGTAGGAGTTAGTGTAGAGTTACTTAGAGTTTCTTGAAAATTAGATTGAGTAATAATAGAACTTTGCTCAATTATTGATCATTTTTTAGTTATAATGTATTTATTGAATTTAATTATATGATGATGTTGTGTTAATTTCTGTGAATTGTGATGAATATATGCTGTTGTGTGAGCATAAATTATATTATTGAACTGTGAGTATGTTGTAGTGGAATGATAGTTCGGGAGGGGAACTGTTATCATTGGGTCAATGCATGTTTTGTTTATTGTCGGCAGGGGTCTTTAAACATTATGTTGTTTTTGCATTTACGTGTTGTGACATGCATTCATTATGTCATTGTTGTTAATGAAAGAAGCGAGTTGCAATCCGAGCAAGGTGAATTGGTGACTTGTCCTGAATCCGAGTAGGGTGGATTCGGGGTTCAAGTAGGGTGTGATAGATCTGTTCATAACCTTATGATTCATATCGATATAGAAACAAATAACATAACTCTAAATTAATCATATGAGTCAATAATCCATCATCTTAGATCACTTAAACTCATATTAGAATTCAATCAGAGATTGTAAGCGGAAGCGTACCTGAGTTTGCCATTGGGAGTTACTGAAGATTTTTTGGGTATTTGATCTTTCGATTTGTAGAGTTCCTCTATGACTCCTTGATTCTCCTCTGATGGGGATGAAGAGAGAATTTCTGATAAGCCGTTTTGCTTGTCTATAAATAGGACCATAACCCCTATAAATAACCTTATGGTTATTTCTTAGTTTTAAATATTCTAATTTGGTCCATAATCAAATTAGATATTGACTTATGGTATCTACACAATAATCCCATATTTCATGACATTTATGCTTTTAGCCACAAACTTAATATTGATTAGACCACTGAAGTTTTGGATAATTAAATAATGACCCTAACACATGCAATATTACATCTGTGACCCTAAGATCCCTCATGCAATTTCATCATATGCATTAGCATTGGGATCACACCTTGGCATTCTCCTTACCCCTCTTTCATTGGGTTTGTTTATGGAGAGATCACCAAGCACTATGTGATTGTATCATACTTGTATATTATCTTTTTTTTACTAACCAAAATACCAAAAATATGTCTTTGTATTTGTCTAACCCTTTTGTAGGAAGGGCATGATCCCCATGGATCTATCAAGTTCACATTTAGGGTTTAAGACCCTCATGGCTAAGAGCACCAACAAGGATTGATCCACAATGTCTCAAAGCATCATATATGAGTCCCAATGATCTCTACATGTTATATTGATCATGTATTCTTCAAGAGTTTGGAGGTGATTTGCCTTGGAAACCCTAGTTTGACTAGGTATCTTAAGTAACTTCTCCAACAAGCTATCTTACCAATTGATAAAATTTATCAAGTGACACTTAAAAATTCACCATCTTATGCATATACGATTTACCATAAGCCTAGAAAGTCAAGAGAATTGAAGGTTAGCAAGTTGGTTGATGGTGGTTGGCCAGATGAATTCACAAAACTGGGTCCCCCTAGACCCTATCTCCTACAATGTTCACCATATGAAAATGATTCCAAGAGAAACGTTACTCTAAATGACATTACAAACAACTTTTATGTTGAAGTCTAGAGCTAATTTTGCTTGGAAAGTCATTTTAGATGTGGAAACATTATAGGTCATTTTGTCTAAACCCTAATTTGAAAGTCAACTTCCCAAGGCCATAACTTGCTCAATTTTTATGAGATGAAAGATTTAAAAGTTTCAAAATCAAATTCAAGATATCTACTTAAACTTTGATATTTAGAGTGAGAGCTAAATCAACTTTTATGAGCATGTGATATAAGGATACATTATAGGTCATTTTTGCCCTATACCATTGAACAAGTGATTTCCCCAACTTCAAAAATGCATAACTCTATCATTATAAATCCAAATGACATGAAATTGGTGACTATTTTTAAGGTCTTTGAAAGAGCTACAACTTTTATGAATAAAATTTTCTCATTTGGAGCTCACATAAAAAGTTAAGTAAGGTGGAATATTGAGGTATATGACTTGACACTTAGAAAAATTTTCAACATGTTGAAATTTCCAAACTTCCACCTCAAAATTCACCATGATCCAAGTCCCAAATTAAAAAGTGTCTAACATCAAACTTGTTCCCCTTGATCTAAGCTATCCAAAGAGTCATGTTTCATGCATTTTGGATGAGGTTTGCTAGGTCTGCGCATGGTCTTAACAAGTCTGCATCATTGGAGAAAATCAATTGTCCAAAACTCCATTTCACTTTACCTTGCCATTCAAGCATGATTTGAACTTCAGTACAGTTGCAATTGGATCATAATGGATTGCTTCACGGGCTTGTACACGCCCATGCAAGCTTATGCATCACCCTTGCCAAATTTAGCAATTTTTCAAGTGTGCAATTATCAATCCCAAATGCTATAAATACAAGGCCTTTGAGCTTATTTCAAACACACCTTGCGCGCCAACTTTTCCCCCCAATTGAAACCCTCACAATTCAAAGGAAAACCTAATAATTTTTTACTTGAAAATTGAGTTTGAATCTCACTGTTTGGAGATTCAAAAACTCCAGGATCCAAAGCTTTGTACCATTGCCAAATCACTTATGCAAGTTCCTCGAGTGTGATCAAGTCAAGTTTGAAGCAAGCAAGATCCATTTATGCACATCATTGAAGGTAATTTTCAGAAATCTCATTCTCTTCGATTCTCACTCAATTCTCATAAATTCTCTTGGATCTTTGGTTGTCTGAAGTCCTACCAATATAGGCAAGAAGATTGAGTTGCTTTGAGGTCAAATCGAAGCAACTCAGTTGACACACCTCAAAATCCAACTCCTCATATCTTTCTATATATTTGAAGTTAGTTGAAATTGAGGTCAGATTCGTGCTCTACGCCATTTTTTATTTCAGATCATGTCCTCTTTTTTCATTTTCTTGATGGTGATGAGTGAACTAGTCCGGTGGACCTCGCCTGAGAAGGTGACCGGAGATGCAACGTCGGTGATGTGCTGGATAGGTTCTGAGCCATTGATCTTGTTTAAATTGTTTTAATCTTGAGCGTTGCTTTTGAATACCATAGGTGTGGCGCGCTGACTCATGTGTTTGGTGGAACGCGCGTTTTAGACCACTTGATCTGCCACCTCAATTAATGAGGGAGATCAAGTGGTCCATGTTTTTTTGATTTTTTGATTTTCATTAATTCATATTAATTTTAATATTGATCCAAAAAATATGAGAGTTTCACCAAAAAATTTTAAATAAATTCTTCTTTCATATTTTGAATTAAAATTATTTTTTGGATCATTATTAATATTTTTCATGATTTAATTGATTTTGTGAATATTTTTAATTATTTAAAAATACTTTTAAGTCTCCAAAAATTCTGAATTTTTTTCTCCAAGGTCCTTTGACCTTGTTTGACCTATGATAAATCTCATGGCCATTTCTTTGGTGTTTTGATGAGATTTTAGGAATTTGACAAACCATATTTAATTTAATGCATTATTTTTAGTATTTTTAAATTGAATAAATTCCAAATAATTGTGTTGAGCTATCTTGATGATTTGTATAAGTTTGACTTGTGTTGTTGGGACTTGGTCAAGGTTGATTTGACTTTGCTAGGTTAAGATCATTCGATTTAGGGGATTGATGGAATGTACATTCCATCTCCCAAAATGAATGAATGATCTTAATTTGGTAAAAGTCCTCCTTTGATCAATTTGAGTTTTGATCTATTCCCCCCCCCCCCTCTTCATCTAATTCCCCTTCTTTATGCATCCATATCATCTGGCCTATGATATTAGACCACCTCTTTTGCATATTCTTTTTGTGTGTGGTATGTTTCATGAGCATAGTCCATTATACTATGTCTCTAACATGCATTAACACCAAAATTCTAGTGCCCGACCTCAAATAGTTGTGACTTATACATAAGTCCAATTACGATTGCTTAACATAATGCTAAATTTTTGACACAAAAAGACATAGCACTATAGTTAGTGAGATTGTAAGTCTCCCCTCTTTCATGGTATTGTGTGGAAACTTGGCCTTTTTTCCTTCCTTTGGAAGATGTCTTGGTTCAAGCATCCATGCTTGTGATAAGCGGGTTGAGTGTTCTCCAAAGAATGACTTAAAATGAAAAGCAAAAGCAATACTAACTTCTAACTCATTAAAAAATAACATTTAATTTCAAGCCATTTTCTTTTAATGCACTTTAATTTTTAAGCTTTATTCATTTGCCATTATTCATACCATTCTAATTGTTTATATTAATGCCTTTTCACTTTGTTTACTTGGACCATATTGTGTGATATATCTTTGTTTGTGTATATTTTGTTTGTTTGTGTGGTCTTTGACCATTAATGTACATAATAAGAAACAAAAACCATAAAAAAACTATTGTGTGGACTGTTGATTTGATCTTGGACAATTGGACTTAGAATCTAGGCAACATCCCTATGCAAAAGGACTTGGTCAATGCCAACTTTCATGTAACCAAGTGTTTGCAATTTGAAACTTCATCTGATACATCATTGAAGATCCATCTGAGTTCATCTGCAACATGATCATTGTGAAGCTGTTATTTTGAACCTATGACTTATGGAATTCATCTGCGACATGGGAAAATTTGAAGAAGATCATGGATTGGCTAAAGCTTGGATGTGGCTATCTTTATTTGATGCCTTGCTCTTCAAGTTAATATGTTATGCCATGTTTGTTGCTTGATCCTAATATCCAAGGGAATTTGGGTTTCTATATGGCATTCTTGCCTATTGGATTGCAGCCCATTGGTCAGATCTTTTCAACTCTTAACTTTTAAATTTATGCTTAGGATTAGTCTCTTCATCCCCTCCCCATCTCTTTAAATTCAAAATCTCTCCCTCATTTTAAAAACTTCTTTGTTTGAACTTGTCTCTCTTTTAACTTTGAACACTTTGCAAACTAGAAACTTTGGCCTTATGCCATTGCATTTTCAAACTTCTTTTCTTAAATCAAACTTGTAAATAAACTTAACTATATCTGACTTAAGATTTTCAAAAGCCAAAAAGAACTAACTCATTCAAACCATTTTCTAGGCCCTTGTGCCTTTCAAACTTAATTTTTGATTAAAAGTAATGCACCCACTTTGAAATTTGTATCACAAACTACGAGGTTTTGATCCCTCATTTTTATGTTGGTACGTAGGCACAAGTCCGAAGGTCTTGTCAAACACAAAAATATAATTAATGAATTCTTTTCTCATCCCCCCATTCTATTTATTTGTAAACATCACTTTGTACAAAATACATATGCACACAAGAAAGGGCTCCCTAGGAGTACCTAGGACACTTTGGGTGCTAACACCTTCCCTCTGTGTAACCAACCCCCTTACATGTAATCTCTAGCATTTTATTAGTTTTGATTTGAAAACTTCTTATTTTTGGGTTTTGTTCGTACTTTTTCCCTTTTCCCTTGGAGACAGTAAAAGCGCGGTGACGACTCTTGTTATTTGATGTCTTGCTTATCCATAGCTTGATGATCATGAATTTACCGCTACACTTACCATCTTTTTTAGGCACTGGAATATTGTTAGCTACCCACGGGGGATACGAAGTAACTTCCAAAAAACCTGCATCAAATTGCTTGTGCACTTCATCTTTGATCTTTTTAGACATATCAGGACGCGTCCTTCGAAGCTTCTGCTTAACCTGTGGACATTCTTCTTTCAAAGGTAGCCTCTGCACCATAATATCTGCGTCTAGCCCATGTATGTCTTGATAGGATCAAGAAAATATGTTGATAAATTCTCGCAGCATGTCGATCAACCTTGTCTTCACACTTTCTTCCAAAGAAGACCTTACTCTGACCTCTTTCACGTTGTCATCAGTTCCAAGATTTACAACCTCAATGTCTTCTTGGTGTGGATGGATGACCTTTTCCTCTTGCCTTAATAATCTTATCAATTCTTCAGCATTGGCCTGATCATTATTGATAAATCCAACACTTGTAAATTTCACCGGAGTGAGAACTTTCGGAGCCTGGGGAGCTTCAGGAACTACGTCTTGCTGGGAATTACTGAAACCGAGGCCCAATTTGTCAAATTTCAAAGGAAGGTCCAACACACGACCCCAACCTTTTGGGTAACCATTCTCGACCACTGCTCTGGCATCCTTCAATGAAGACATGGAAACTGCAGGCCTCTTATCCTCAGAACGAGGGGTCTTGATCATCTGAACTACCTCAAATGCCTGAAACGGGGTTTTGATCGTGCATCCTAACCTTTGGAGTGTTGGATCTGCCTCGTCAATTAGTAAGGCGTGATCCAACGCTCCGTGTTTTTTCTGATTTTAATTCTTTTTCTTTTAATATTTTTAATTGCTTTTTCTTTAAAAATTCATAGTAATTTCATTTTTTATCCAAAAATTCCCAAAATAATTTTTAAAATTCTCTTTTATCTTTCTTCATCTGATTTTTATTTTTTCACATTTTATTTCATTGATTTCCTATTTATCATGAATTTTCTCTTTTTCATTTGTTTTGATTGGCTTAAAAATACTTTTCTGCATTTTAAAATTCTAAGAAAATTTATTATATGTTTCTTATTTTATTTCCAACCTTCCATAATTTTCTTGGCCATTTATTTGGTGTTTGGAAGGACTTTATGGATATTTCATTTTATTTCTATTTTAAAAAAGCATTTAAAAATGCCTTTGATGCATTTTTATTTCATTTAATTGCATTTTATATTTGTGTGACCTTGTGAACTTCTGTTGGCCTTGGATCATTATAATTTGGACTTCAAATCTCATCAAACTCAATGGATCTTGGGTGTTGATGGGGTGAAAACCCTAATCCACCAAAATGGATGATTGATTTTGATGATGACTTAATCAAACTTTTGATCCAATTTGGGTGTGACTTCTCTTGATTCTTTCTTCTCCATCTCATTCTTTTCCCTTTGATCAATTGGATGGCTTGTGTCTATCTTATTCATGATGTGTGAATTGGTACTTGATGAACTTTCATCATTTTAAATCTACCTTCTAAGTGATCATGAATCATTTAAGGTACTCTGGATTGATGCATAAGTTTGTCCTAAGTGTCATGAAGTATGGATTGAAGTAATGGACCATCCTCCTAGCCTTTGTGCTTGATCATCCCCTTTCTTTTTATTTTCTTGTGTGACATGGCTTTAGGAGAATAATTTATATATAATTTCTCTAGCATGTATTAACACAAACATTATTATTGACCGACCTCAAATAGTTGTGACTTCTACATAAGTCCAATTACGATTGGTTAACATAGCGCTAAATTTGTACCAAAGGCAATGACATTTTTATAAGTGAGATTGTAAGTCTCGTATTCCTCATGGTGTTGTGTGAAAATGTTGCTCCTTTTCCATTTGTGAGAGCTAGAGACATACTTGCTGATTTTATCCAAGTTAGATCCCTTCTCATAAATGATGATAGGTTCATATTTTCATGCTTGTGAGTGGATAGTTGAGTGTTCTCCAAAAAATGACCAAAAACATCTTTTCACCTTTACTAACTCTTCACTTGTAATAACTTATTGTAAGACCCCAATTTTGACCCTAAGATCCCTCATGCAATCTCATCATATGCATTAGCATTGGGATCATACCTTGACATCCTCCTTACCCCTCTTTCATTGGGTTTGTTTTAGGAGAGATCACCAAGCACCATGTGATTGTATCATACTTGTATTTTATCATTTCACTAACCAAAATACCAAAATTATGTCTTTGTATTTGCCTAACTCTTTTGTAGGTAGGACATGATCACTATTGAGCTATCAAGTTCATATCTAGGGTTTAAGACCCTCATGGCTAAGAGCACCAATAACGATTGATCCACAATGTCTCAAAGCATCATATATGAGTCCCAATGATCTTTACATGTTCTATTAATCATGTATTCTTCAAGAGTTTGGAGGTGATTTGCCTTGGAAACCCTAGTTTGACTAGGTATCTTAAGTAACTTCTCCAACAAGCTTCTTTACCAATTGATCAAATTACTTAAGGGACACTTCAAATTTCATCATCTTATGCATATATGATCTACCATAAGCCTAAAAAGTCAAGAGAATTGCAAGTTAGCAAGTTGGTTGATGGTGGTTGGCCAGATGAATTCATCTGATCAAAACTGGGTCCCCCTAGACCCTATCTCCTACAATGTTTATCATATGAAAATTATTCCAAGAGAAATGTTACTCTAAATGACATTCCAAACAACTTTCATGTTTAAGTCTAGAGCTAATTTTGCTTGGAAAGTCATTTTCTATGATAAAACATTATAGGTCATTTTGTCTAAACCCTAATTTAAAAATCAACTTCCCAAGGCCATAACTTGCTCAATTTTTATGAGATGAAATATTTCCAAGTTTAACAATCAAATTCAAGGTGTATAATACAAATTTATGTTTTGAGTAAGAACTAATTCAACTTTTATGAGCATGTGATATGAGGATACATTATAGATCATTTTGGACCAATACCATTGAACAAGTGATTTTTCTCAACTTCAAAAATGCATAACTCACTCATCCCAAATCCAAATGATGTCAAATTTGTGACCATTTTGAAGTTTTTTGAAATAGATACAACTTTTATGAAGATACCTTTCTCATTTCGAGCTCACATGAAAAGTTAGGCAAGGTGGAATAATTGAACATGTGGCTTGACACTTAGAAAATATTTTGACATGTTGAAATTTCCAAACTTCCACCTCAAAATTCACCATGATACAAATTCCAAATGGAAAAGTGTCCAACATAAGAGTTGTTCCTCTTGATCTAAGCTTTCCAAATAGTCCTAATTCATTCATTTTGGACAAAGTTTGAGGGGTCTGCGCATGGCTTAAACAGGTTTGTATCAGTTGGCAAGAATCATGCTTCAAACATTAAAATGTATTTTCCTTGCAACCCAACGTTCATTCAGACCTCATTTCAGTTGGTTGTGGACCTAGTAGAGTTGCTTCATGAGCCTGCACACGCCCATGCAAGCATGTACATTGCATTGCCAATTTTGGAAGTATTTTCAAGTGTGCAAATAACACTCATCTTTTACTATAAATAGAGGTCCAATGCTTCAGTTTCAAGGACCTTGCACGCCAACTTTGAATCCCTAGCTCCAAACCCTTACCATTCAAAGGAAAACTTGATAAATTTCAATTGAAATTTGAGTTTGAATCTCACTGTTTGGAGATTCAAAAACTCCAAGATCCAAAGCTTTGCATCCTTCTTAATCCACTTCCACGAGTTCCATAAGCAAGATCAAGCAAGAATTGAAGCAAGAGAGATCCATTTCTGCACAACATTGAAGGTATTTTTCCAGATTTTTCTTCTCTTCGATTCTCTCTCAATTCTCATCAATTCTCTTGGATCCTTGGTTGTCTGAAGTCCTACCAATGTAGGCAAGAAGATTGAGTTGCTTTGAGGTCAAATCGAAGCAACTCAGTTGACACACCTTAAAATTCAACTCCACGTATCTCTCTATATATTTGGAGTTAGGTTAAATTGAGGTGATATTCGTGATCTATGCCATTTTTTCTTTAAGATCATGTCCTCCTTTTTCATTTATGATATGGTGATGAATGAACCAGTCCGACCAGGGTCATCGGAGAAGATGACCGGCCTTTGGCTCCGGCGATGAGCTGGAAGTGTTCGGAGCCACTGATTTGATTTAAAACATTTTAATCTGAAGCGCTCATTGTGATTACCAAGCATGTGGAATATTGACTAGCGCGCATCATGGAACGCGCGCTCTTCACCACTTTGTCTGCCACCTCAATTAATGAGGGAGATCAAATGGTCCACGTTTTTTTGATTATCTGATTTTTATTTTTATTCCTTTCTTTTTCATTAATTCATATTAATTTTAATATTGATCCAAAAAATATGAGAGTTTCACCAATTTTTTTAAAATAAAATCCTCTTTTAACTTCTGAATTAAAATTATTTTTTGGATCATTATTAATATTTTTCATGATTTAATTGATTTTGTGAATATTTTTAATTATTTAAAAATACTTTTAAGTTTCCAAAAATTTTGAAATTTTTTCTCCAAGGTCCTTTGACCTTGTTTGACCTATGATAAATCTCATGGCCATTTCTTTGGTGTTTTGATGAGGTTTTAGGAATTTGACAAACCATAATTTAATTTAATGTATTATTTAATTGATTTTAATTGTTTATATGCAAAATAAATTGTCTTGAGCTTCTAAGATTGACTTGTTGAATTGGACTTGTGTTGTGGGGCCTTGGTCAAGGTTGATTTGACTTTGCTAGGTTAAGATCATTGGATTTAGGGGATTGATGGAATGTATATTCCATCTCCCAAAATGAATGAATGATCTTAATTTGGTAAAAGTCCTCATTTGTCCAATTTGTGTTTGATTCATTCCCCCTCCCTCTTCATCTCATTCCCCTTCTTTATGCATTCATGTCATGGACCTATGATATCTTAATATCCTAAGGCTAGTTGATCGTAAAATCAACATAAGTATGGATAAGATTAGCCCCCCCCCCCCCCCCAATTATGCATATTCTTTTGGTGTGTGGTATGTTTCATGAGCATAGTTCATCATACTATATCTCTAACATGCATTAATACCAAAATTTTATTGCTCGGTCTCAAATAGTTGTGACTTCTACATAAGTCCAATTACGATTGCTTAACATAGCGCTGAATTTTGACACAAAAGGCATAGCATTCTAGTTAGTGAGATTGTAAGTCTCCCCTCTTTCATGGTATTGTGTGGAAACTTACCCTTTTTTCCTTCCTTTGGAAGATGTCTTGGTTCAAGGATCCATGCTTGTGATAAGTGGGTTGAGTGTTCTCCAAAGAATGACTTAAACCAAAAGCAAAGCAAAAGCAATACTAACTTCTAACTCATTAACAACTAACATTTAATTTCAAGTCATGTAATTTTAATGCACTTTAATTTTTAAAGCTTTATTTATTTGCCATTATTCATACCATTCAAATTGTTTATGTTAATGTCATTTTCACTTTGTCCACTTGGACCATATTTTGTGATATATTTTGTTTGTGTATATTGTGCTTGTTTGTGTGGTCTTTGACCATTAATGTACATAATAAGAACAAAAAACCCTAAAAGATATCTTGTGCGGACTGTTGGTTTGATTTGGGAAAATTGGACTTAGAATTTAGGCAACACTCCCTATGCAAAGGACTTGGCCAATGCTAACTTTCATGTAACCAAGTTCTTGAAATTTGAAACTCCGTCTGATACATCATTGAAGATCCATCCGAGTTCATCTGCAACATGATCATTATGAAGCTGTTATATTGAACTTGTGATTTGTGCCATCTTGAAATTCATCTCCTGAATGGACAAAACTTAAAGAAGATCATGAAGTTGTCAAGCTTGGATGTGGCTATCTTTATTTGATGCCTTGCTCTTCAACTTGCTGTTTGTATATTGATTGTTGTGTGATTCTAAAATCCAAGGGAAATTTGGGTTTCTATATGACATTCTTGTCTATTGGATTGCAGCCCATCGATTATATCTTTTCAACTCTCAACTTTTAAATTTTATTCTTAGGATTAGTCTCTTCATATCCTCCCTATTTCTTTAATTTCAAAATCTCTCTCTCCTTTTAAAAAAGTCGTTTTTGCTTGTGTTTGTTGATTTCTAAATTTTGACCATTTTTGCAAACTAGAAACTTTGGCCTTATGCCATTGCATTTTCAAACTCATTTTCTTAATCAAAGTTGTAAATGAACTTAACTATACTTGACTTAAAATTTCAAAAGCCAAAAAGAACTAACACTCATTCAAACCATTTTTAGGCCTTTGTGTCTTTCAAACTTAAATTTTGTTAAAAGCAATGCACTCACTTTGAAATTGATACCACGAACTACGAGGTTTTGATCCCTCATTTTTATATTGGTACGTAGGTACAAGTCCGAAGGTCTTGTCAAACACAAAAATATAATTAATGAATTCTTTTCTCATCCCCCCATTCTATTTATTGTAAACATCATTTGTACAAAAACTCATATGCACACAAGAAAGGGCTCCCTAGGAGTACCTAAGACACTTTGGGTGCTAACACCTTGCCTCTGTGTAACCAACCCCCTTACCTATAATCTCTGGCATTTTATTAGTTTTGATTTGAAAACTTCTTATTCTTGGGTTTTGTTCGTACTTTTCCCTTTTCCCTTGGAAACAATAAAAGCGCGGTGGCGACTCTTGTTCAATTGATATCTAGCTTATCAATAGCTTGATGATCATGAATTTACCGTTACACTTATATTTTAATGTCATTTACTTTATGTTTTTATTTTATGTTATTTACTTTATAATTCATGTTTATCATTTCATATCATATTGTTTGTGATTATGTCATTTTGTTCTTTATCCATTTGGGCCTTTCTTTTATATCATTATGAAGAAGACACTAATAAAAAAGAAGGGAAACTTGTTACTCCTAACTCATGGACTTATGGTTATTATCCTTGGTATCATTGTGGAGTTATGCACTTAGAATTAGGATCTTGACCATTGCTTTGAGACTTGTAACTTGAGACCTTGGAATTCATCTGATACCTATGACTTTGGACTTATCTGTGAAGACTTGGTTTGGTTACTTTGGTTTCATCTGATACATGGATTATCATTTGCTTATTTTGGCTTTGTTGAGGCTTAATCCAAAGGAGGGAATTCTTGCTTGACTTATGTCATAAATCTTGCTATCTCTCGGTTAGATCTTTCCTCACTAAATTTTATTTTATGCTTTAGGATAGTCTCTTCTTCTCATCCCTTTCTTTAATTTTCAAACCTTCTTGTTTTTAAACTTGAATCGTTTTTCTCAATATACCTTGACTTTTGTAAAGTGATTTTCAAAACCTTTTTCTTAATAAATGTCAATCCATCTTAATCATATCAGACCAATTTCGAAAGACTAAAAAAATGCATAACTCATCCAAACCATTTTGTGCCCTTGTGTACTTTTCCTTTTAAAACTTTTCTCAAGTATTGATGATGATTCTTTTCCATCTGTGCGAACTAGTGGCATACTTGTTGATCCCTATCTAAGTTGGAACCCTTCTCATGATGATGCAAAGTTCTCATACTTGTGGGTGACTATTTGAGTATTCTCTTAGTCACCCATAGTTGTTGATTAACTCTGATTAACAAAGGCGGAGCTGACTTCTTCAAAATATAAACCTTAGAACGGAACTTCAACTATTCCCTCCTTAGTCTCAACATATCGGAAGGAAGAGAACTCACTGATTATAGAATCCTCCTCGCCATAAACTATGACAAGCTTATCTTCAATAGGAGTTTTAACTTCTGATGTATCGGAAATAAGTTACGGCGCCGACTGCATGGATCCATGGCCTCCCTAATAGGCAACTATAGGCAGGGTGGATGTCCATGACTTGGAATGTAATGATGAACTAGTGGGGCCCACACAAATTGGTAAATCTACTTCCCCAATGACCTCCCTTCGAGATCCATCATAAGCGCGAACAGTCAACGCACTTGCTCTCATCTCCGGTCCCTCAATTTGCAATTTACTTAATATGCTTTTATAAGTGAAAAGTCCATGTCAACTAGGATCCTAGAGACTAAAGTGTTTGCACATGTTAAAAAAATGTGCAGAGCTTATTTGTGATTATGTCCTTCAGCTGTCGACTCTGCTTCGTTGAAGCCCAAATACATGCTTGCTATTATATTGGCCACCACATCAATAAAAATGATATACCATGATATCTTGCATTACATAGGCCATGTTGAGAACCTTCAAAAGAGCCTTTGGGTGAGACTCTGAACTAAGCAACAAAGACAAGATTGAGATCTTTGATGGAGTCCGACCTAGCTGGTCAACAATTTTGAAATCACTCCTTTTAATTTTCTCCAAGAACTCATGCCCTTCTTCTGCATGAATGGTCTTTTCAGCCTGCCCTTTCTCATTCATCACCTCCTTCCCCCTAGAAGTTGCTGCTTCTTCTGAAGTACCTTTTATCACAGAAGAATCAGGTTCCCCAACTAGAGTAGTGGGAACACAAACAGATGCCCCTGCCTGAGGAGGAGTAGGAACTGTTACTGGCATTGGAACAACCTTGAACGTATATTTCGGTGCAAACACGCGACCACTTCGGGTCATCATCCATCGTCCTGATATATTGACAATCTCTGCATTTGAAAACTAAATTTCCTCACCACCAACTGAAACAGTTGCATTGTACTTCCAAGGCATATCCTTAGAATTATGATAAGGAAAATGTGAGGGAACATGAAAGACAATGGGTTGTACTTTCTTTATCAGAGCTTTTATACGTTTCTTCTGATAAACAATCTCAATTGGCTCGATAACAGAAACTTCCCCCAAGGTTCGATCCCTTGAGAACTGCAAGACACCTTGATCAATCAACTCTTGGATGCATTCCTTGAGTTTTTCACATATGTCCGGCTCAAACTTGCACACCTTATAATTATCATGCACACCTTCTAGGACACCATGCTTTTGCATACTTTCTGAGATATTTAACCATGGGGTCTTCACATCTTCTACCAAACTGACCACCTATGTATTATCTTCTTCAAAAATTGCATTCACTGTTTGATTATCATGATTAGGAAAAGGATTATCATGCATATTCGGATTTTCTTTGGTGAAGGACAAAATATTTTGATCAATAAGCTTCTGTAATTTTTTTTAAACGCATAACAATTCTCGAATGTATTCCCAATATACCCTGCGTGGAAGGCACATGATACATTGGGGTTGTGGGCCGGACTAAACAGAAATACTGCTGGTGGAAGAGCCTTAGGAATAATTGCTCCCTTGTGTACAAGATAAGGGAACAACTCATAACACGGGACTAGAATTCTAGTATATTAAGGACACCTCTTATTTCGATTCTAATTTTGGGTTTGATTCTACACCTGATTCCTACGATGATTCTGATTCAAACCTCCGTTGTTTGTTTTTTTTCCTTTGATGAACTTGTCCTTTAGGTTATTGTTGTTGTTGTTGTTAAGCCGGAGGAGGTTGTTGATACTGTGGTTGATACTGAAACGGTTGTTGGAACTGGGTTGCCGCCACATATAGATAAGGGAGATCTGTCATAGGATCCATAAGAGCCTGATACTGTGGAACACTGTCTGTTACTGTATTTGTCTCTCCTTCTTTCTTCTTGGTATACCCACCATAAGGTCTTCTAGATGTAGACTGTTGGTTACCACACCCGACAATCTTCCCTGTTTTAAGACCACTTTCAATCCTTTCTCCAATTATAACTATATCAGCAAAGTTGGAAGACGAACTCCCAACCATCTTTTGATAGTATAAACTTTGGAGCATTCCCATGAAAATGTCCACTAACTCAATATCTATCAAGGTAGGTCTAACCCTTGAGGCTATTTTGCACCACCTTTGCGCATACTCTTTAAATGTTTCGTTAGACCGATGTACCTGGTTCTTAAGCTATAATCTGGTAGGAGTCATATCCATATTGTATTTGTATTGATTCAAAAATGCATCGGACAAATCCTTCCAGGTCTTTATCTTCCCTGACTCCAGACTTATATACCAGTCCAAAGATGCCCTCAAATAAACTATCTTGGAAGCAATGGATTAACAACTCATCATTATCAATGTAGGAAGCCATCTTCTTGCATTAAAAGGTAATGTGACTATGAGGACAACTTAAGCATTTGTATTTGGGTATATGAGGAACTTTGAACTTTTGAGGGAGAACAACATTGGGTACCAAGCATAGTTCTCTTGCATTCAAATTGAGGGTAGAGAAACCTTCTATGGCACAGACTTTCTCCTCTAAGAGTTGATATTCAGCAAGCCTAGATTGATTGATCCCATGTAACCTTTGAGTAGCGAACCTAGAAGGAGGCGGAACAACATTCTGAGTAGGCATAGGTTACGACATAAACTATAGAAACATCTGATATATCATAGCCAGGTTCAAAGTCTGGGCAGTTGGAGTGCCCTCTTGAGCAATCTTTCCCCCATGTTACACATTTGGAGCAAGAGGTGCCTCAGAATAAGCATACTAGAGTGAAACATTGTTTGGAAATGGTGGAACCATAACAGCAGAAGCATATAGGTTTGGCTGAATAGGATGAGCATGAATATGGAAGTTGAGACGAGGGCCCCTATACTCGGGCTCTTGATCTTCAGCACCACCATCATTAACAACAGGTGGATGAATCTCTTCGGCCTCAACCCCTTGAGTAGAGTACAAATTAGGCATTCCCCACGGGAAGACATCGGGATTCACATTGGAAAAAGCAGCAACAAAGGATTGATACGGCGTGAACGGATTTCCAGTAGCAAGCTAAGGGTTGTAATTGTGAGGATCCCCCATGGGTAGGCAACATCAAACCTACTGGGACCTGCTTAAGACATAGGTTGACTAGTAGCAGCAGGTTGAACAACCGAGTCAATATGATCCATTACAATAAGAGTTATGTCAGCAACAGAAGTCACCATAGTAGCACCGACTTGATTGACAACATCAGTGTTGTCCTTTTAGGCCTACAGATGTTCCAGAATGGTACCCATATGTCCTTGGAGTTGAGTTAGAGCCTCTCTTATTGCAGTGTTCTCTTGTTCAAAAGCAGACATAATTCTCTTTTTGTTGGCTGGTGAAGTACCAGTGATTCGTCGTTTTTCTGAAGATGATGACGACGAATGTAAGCAATTGGTTTTCGGATGAAAAAATGCATATGAATGAATGTTGTGTTATGAAAAAATATTTTTTACTATTATATAGTTTTCCAAGGAACCCTCGAGTTTTTATTTGTTTCAAGCAATCATAAAGCATAGGAAATAAAGGCACAACATAAGACTGATAATGAAAAGAGCCCTTTTATATTCACAATGAAACAAAGAGTATAATTATTATAGATTTCCCCAAGGGCTACATCAATTGTGCTCAAAAGATAATAATGAAAACCCTCCAAAGATAACTAAGCATCCACTGAATCTCAATTAACCACCATTGTGCATCCTCGAAGTTACAGTCTGAATCGGTCTACTCAACATGTCTTGCGGTAATGCCTCCTTCTAATCCAAGAGTACTTGCAGATGACGACTGTTTCTTTCCCAATACGTAGCTTCTTGCTGAAGATGATCATTACCTTCTCTACTTTGATGTGTGTGATACGGTGAACTGACTTTGTGTTTTTGCTTTGAAAAGCAATGTTGCGGATAGCAAGAGTCGCCACCGACTTTTCTTTTATCCAATAAGGAAAGGAGGAAAAGAACAGGAAAGACCTTGATTAGATTTTGAGTTCGGGAGGTACATTATACAAAGGGAAGGTGTTAGCACCCTTTGTATCCATGGTTATCCATGGGCTCTTAATTGCTTAACTCACTTATGTTTTCCTTGTTTGAGAAAGTGTTTATGAAATGTGGTGTGTTTAGAAAATATTTTGAAAGGAGAGTTTAACTTTGTAATGATTCTTGTATGAATGTATACAAAGTGTTTATCTCGTTTGATTTTGAAAGATGTTTAGAAAAATATAACTCGGCGATGATTCTGGTGCGAATGTATACCAAGTGGTGATTTTCTAAAAGATGTTATGAAAAGTGTGAGGTGTGAAAAGTATTTTAAGTTGCGAGCAAGCATTTAAGAGTTATACCTAACCAAGGTCTTTATAGGTATTTCCTATCCTTAGGAGGGTAAAACTGTCCTTACTATTGAGGAGTAAGTAGTCTTATCCTTTGGATGTAAAGGGACATCGTGGGGTCGTCGATTGGTCATTGAAGACAAAATTTGTAAGGATACCTTAGCATTCGAAGGGACGATCATCATTTAATCGTAGGCTACAACGAAGGGTCATCGAGGGACAAAGTCATATATTCGAAGGCAACATTTGAGGGACAAGGTTTATCTCGTAGGGACATTGACCTTTTGATCGAAGGGACTATGACATATCTGTTTAGGGATGATGATGATTCAATCAAAAGGGTCTTTGCTAAGGGTATCCCCACATTCGTGGGACATGACCGTAATATCGTAAGGCAACAAAGAGAGAGACAAGATCATATACTCGAAGGCAACGACAAAGTGATCATAATAAATCTCCCCAATGGTATCCCACAAATAAAGTGGAATATCGAGCAAGTTATTTCTTCAAGAGTCATGCGAGCCCTCACAAAAACTCAACAAGCAGGTTAGAATAACATGATGAGGTGTAATCAAGAGTTGCACCAAACAAAAGAATCATAGCAATAATAGTGTCAGGTAAACAGCGTGCAAATGCAATAGAAGACATATTAAACAAACACAGAACAAATTAGAGCGCAAGCAGGAAAAAACATCAATTACTGTCATGTTCGCTACTGCCTCGCCTAGCGAGGACTTGGCGAACCCTCGCTACATGTTCGCTTAGCGAGGTGCTAGCGAACGTCTGCGGGTTCTAGGTTCTTCTTTGATAACAGTGCAATTTCAGAAACCCCAAACTCTATGGCATCCATTACAGAAATTACGTGATTAAGTATTTAAGGTATTGTTTTACACATTCATGCACATCTAAACCCACAGGCAAAACCTAACGATACCTACCCTTCCAAATTCAACCATAATGCTTCACACATTTAGAAATTTCAAATTGGGAGCATAAAGTAGCGGGAATAGGGCAAACCTGATCGGAGGGATCGAATGAAATTGGATTGCCCCGTTGGGTTTGCAGAGCAATTTTAGAGTTTATGCCTGATAGAGTTGGTGGAGGTAACCTTTGTGCTGATGGTTTCCCTTCAGTATATATGGAGTCTGCTCTGAATTAGCTTATAGGGTTTTCTCCGTTGTTCAGGGTTGTCTCCAGGGTTTTCTCCTCTGTAGTCGTTTTTTTTCTTTTCAAATGAAGTCTTGGAATTTATAGCTGATTTTTGTGTCTTGGTGGGCTCAGACTGAAGGCAATTCAGGCCCAAAATTTTTGTATATCCGCAAGCTTCGTTAGGCGAGTGAGCTAGCGAAGGGTTCGCTAGGCGAACACTTAGCGAGTGTTCCAGCGAATAATCCCAGATTTGGATAAAAGCACAACTAGTACTTACTCGCTAGGTGAGCAGCTAGCGAGTAGGTGGCGAGCATTCCAGTAGCAAATTCATCGATACTCGCTGGAGCGAGGAATGGAGCGTGGGCTTCGCCCAGCGAAGGGTTTGCTCGCCTAGCGAGCGTGACAGTTCAGGAAGTCATCTTCTGGATTTGGTCATCTGTGCGCTGGACCTTTGCTTCTTTAAGATTAATGTTATAAAAAATGAATAGATCCCATTTGAACCTGTTGAAAGTATCATAAAAATTAACGGGCAAATTTTGGGGTATGACAGCTGCCCCTGTTCAATATTCTTAAACCGAGAGAATTAGAATGGTATGTACGCCATTCGTGATCTGGAGGTGGAAGATTATTGAATACTTAGAATGCCCCAAAAATTTGCACTTGTTAATTAAAGGATAGTCTTGATGGAGATGGGCTTAAAGATGCCATCCAGAAAGTTTGATGATGAGAGCTTCAGAGTGCGTCGTACATTAGACCATATCTGAAGGCATGGGTGTCACACCGGGTCGTATGCTAGACCGTATAACGAGTCCTCCATTAGGTGATATTAGGGTGAGCTGAACCTGATGAGATAAGGATCAGAATGGGTCATACGCTAGACCGTATCTGAGTAGCAGAGTGAACCGTCCGTTAGGCTGAATCGGGCGATAAAAAGTAGTCGTATGCTAGACTACATTTCAGAATGTATCGTACGCTAGGTAGTATCTGAGTGGCAGAATGAGCCGTCCATTAGGCTGTATCTGAGGATGAAAGATCAGAATGGATCGTACGCTAGATTGTATCTGAGTAGCAGAATGAGCCGTCCGTTAGGCTGTATCTGGAGAAATAAATATCAGAATGGATCGTACGCTAGATCGTATCTGAGTAGCAGAATGAGCCGTCCATTAGGCTGGCGACTTCACTGGGGATGAACGATCAGAATGGATCATACGCTAGATCGTATCTGAGCGGCAGAATGAGTCGTCCATTAGGCTGTATCTGAGGATGAAAGATCAGAATGGATCATACGCTAGATCGTATCTGAGTTGTAGAATGAGCCGTCCATTAGGCTGTATCTGATGATAACAGGGGTAATCATACGCTAGACTACATTTCAGAATGTACCGTACGCTAGGCAGTATCTGAGGGGATGAATATCCAAATGGGTCGTACGCTAGACCGTATTGGAGCAGTTGAAGGAGCCATACGTTAGGCTGAATCAGAATGAGCCGTACATTAGGCTATATCTGATAATATTTGTATATGTTGTATTTGCAATAAATGGCTGGGATGGGCTTAAAGATGCCATCATTAGGAGGATATCAGCATGCTTGTCTGAATGAGTATTCATATGGATTATATCTGAAAGATGTATCTGAATCTTGAATGTAATCGATAAAGATATCCGTCTGAATGAATCTTTATTTTGACTGTATCAGGAGGATAATTAACTTGGAAAAAAAAAGTTAGCCTCATGCCATGTCATGATGCATGAGATGTTTTATGCTCTTGAAAATAAATGCGAACATTGCATGCATGTATATGCTGTGAAATGATGCATGAATGAATTCTGCGTCTGAAAATTTTTGCCATGGAAAAATAAATCCCGATATTCTTGTTGGAGATATTTGTATTGATGACCCTTTCTTAGCTGGGGATATTTGATTTCTGTCTGATGGTAGAAATATTCAACAGAACCTGGCTGGGGATAACAAAGATGACCAGTCTGTCTAGTAGTGCCAATTTCTTCTGGGAATAACTGGTTTTGCTAGGGGACAGGATTTGCAACCGGATTTGTTGGAAAGCATGGTTAGACCTAATCCTTGATCCTAAAGTCTTTCAGTAATTGCTATTTCTATTTTATGCATGTATTTTTGGTAAACATCAATCATATTCAAATGCATATTTTAATTCGAATTAAATCAATGGACGTTTATGCAAACAAAACGGAGAAGGTAAAACAAAAGTATCTTTTTGGAAATGAAATTGTATTGATTTTGAAAGAGGGCCTATAAACAGGCAATTTTAATACAAGGAGACAAAAATCCTAGTAAGAGGAAATTGTCAAGAAAGCAAAGAAAAATAGCTATGAAAAAAAAAAGGTCCTATTGATTTAAATTCTGCTACTGCTATTATGTCTTCAAGCATCTCATCCCTTGCTGTCGGATGGAAGTGATTGGCTTGCTCAGTCCCTTTGACTTTGGTGAAACTGATCGAGAATGGGACATAGTCATATGCTTTAATCCCTAATTTTTGCCTGGACCGCCTTTTCAGGTTTTCAGTCCACTAGGATACCCTTTTTTGCCCAAGCCGCCTTTTCAGGTTTTCGCCTTGCCGGGTGTACATTTTTATATGTTTATCCCTAATTTTTGCCCGAACCCTTTTGGTTCGCCGGGATGCCCTTATTTTTGCCTAGATACGTCGACCTAGCAGGTCTCTTTTATGCGTAGTATTTTTTAACTATGTCCGCGTTCACGGGATGCGGGAAATCTTCGCCATCCATTGTAGCAAGCATCATGGCTCCACCAGAGAATACCTTCTTAACTACAAATGGCCCTTTCGTATGTGGGAGTCCATTTGCCTCTAGGATCACCTTGTGGTAAAATGATACGCTTTATCACCAAGTCGCCAATTTGATACACCTGTCTCTTGACTTTTTTATTAAATGCCTGGGTCATGCGCTTCTGATATATCTGCCCATGACAAACAGCCGCAAGTCTCTTTTCATCAATCAAATTTATCTGATCGAGTCGAGTCTGAATCCATTCATCTTCATGTAAGCCTGCATCTTTCATAATTCTTAGAGAGGGAATCTGAACTTCCACTGGTAAAACGACTTCCATTCCGTAGACTAAAGAGAAAGGAGTTGCCCCTGTCGAAGTGCGTACTGAAGTGCGATAACCATGAAAAGCAAATGGTAACATCTCATGCCAGTCTTTGTATGTTACTGTCATCTTTTGTATAATCTTCTTAATATTCTTATTAGCAGCTTCTACGGTGCCATTCATCTTTGGCCGGTACGGAGAAGAGTTATGGTGTTTTATTTTGAAATGCGTGCAGAGTTCAGTAATCATCTTGTTGTTCAAATTAGTACCATTATCAGTGATAACTCTTTAAGGGATACCATACCGACAAATAAGACTATTCTTGATGAACCGTGCCACCACATTCTTGGTGACAGAAGCAAATGAGGCTGCCTCTACCCACTTCGTAAAGTAATCAATAGCAACAAGAATGAAACGATGTCCATTAGAAGCAGTAGGTTTAATCTCTCCAATCATATCAATGCCCCACATTGCAAAGGGCCAAGGGGCTGTCAACACGTTCAATGGAGCAGGAGGTACATGTACTTTGTCCGCATAGATATGGCACTTGTGACAAGTTCTGGAGTGATGGTGGCAATCAGCTTCCATGGTAGACCAATAATACCCTGATCTCAGAATCTTCTTGGCCATCGTATGTCCACTAGAATGAGTCCCAAAAATACCGTCATGCATGTCTTCCATAATCTTTTCTGCTTCCTTTTTATCCACACAGCGAAGCAAAGTCGAATCATGATTATGTTTGTATAATACTCCATTACTCAAAAAGAATTTAGCGGAGAACTTCCTCAGAAATTTTCTGTCATTGATGGATGCCCCTTCAGGGTATTCCTGAGTTTCTAAATATCTTTTTACTTCGTGGAACCAAGGTTTCTCTTCTACTTCATCAGCATTAAGTTCATAACAATATGCTGGTTCATCTAATCGTTCAATGGTGATCATGGGAGCTTCATTGTCCCATCTGACTCTGAACATAGATGACATGGTAGCCAATGCGTCTGCCAACTGATTCTCTTCTTGTGGAATGTGTTCGAATGTAATCTCTTCAAAGTATGGGATTAATGTCAACACCCGCTCTCGATAAGGGATGAGATTCGGATGTTTAGTGTCCCATTCTCCTTTGATCTGACTGATTACTAAGGCTGAGTCTTCGTGCACACTCAAAAACTTGATTCTCAGGTCTATAGCAGTTCTGAGTCCCAAAATACATGCTTCATACTCAGCCATATTATTGGTGCAATCAAAACATAGTCTAGCAGTGAAAGGCGTATGGCAACCCTTGGGAGAAATAATTACAACACCAACACCATTGCCCAATGCATTAGAAGATCCATCAAAAACCATAGTCCATCGGGATCCCAGTTCGGGTCCTTCATCCGGTCCAGGTTCTTCATAATCAGTAACAAGCATAACATCCTCATCAGGGAACTCAAAATTCATAGATTGGTAATCATCAACCGCTTGATGAGCCAAATGATCAGCTGACACGCTTCCTTTGATTGCTTTCTGGGTAGTATACTGGATGTCATACTCTGTTAAAATCATCTGCCATCTTGCTATTCTTCCGGAGAGAGCAGGTTTCTCAAATATATATTTGATAGGATCCATCTTAGAAATCAATAAAGTGATATGATTCAACATATACTGTCTTAGTCGGCGAGCAGCCCAAGCCAAAGCACAACAAGTTTTCTCAAGCAGTGAATATCTTGTCTCACCGTCGGTAAACTTTTTGCTAAGGTAGTATATTGCATGCTCTTTTCGACCAGACTCGTCATGTTGCCCCAGCACACACCCCATTGAATTTTCTAACACGGTCAAATACATGATTAGAGGTCTTCCTTCAACTGGTGGCATCAGAATTGGAGGTTCTTGGAGATACTTCTTGATTTTGTCAAAAGCTTCTTGACATTCATCATTCCATATTATCTCTTGATTTTTCCTCAGTAATTTGAAGATGGGTTTGCAAGTAGCAGTCAAATGGGAGATAAATCGGGCAATGTAATTCAAGCGTCCCAAGAAACCTCTGACTTCTTTATCTGTACGGGGAACTGGCATTTCTTGAATAGCTCTCACCTTAGCCGGGTCAACCTCAATTCCTTTACCACTAACAATAAAGCCCAAGAGTTTACCGGATCTTACTCCAAAGGTGGATTTGTTCGGGTTCAATCTCAACTTGTATTTCTTCAACCTCTCAAACAGTTTGTATAAATGATCGAGATGTTCTTCTTCAGTATGAGATCTGGCTATCATGTCATCCAAATATACCTCTATTTCATGATGGATCATATCATGGAACAAAACCACCATAGCATGCTGGTATGTTGCCCCTGCATTCTTTAAACCGAATGGCATTACTTTGTAACAGAAAGTGCCCCATTGCGTCACAAACGTAGTTTTCTCCATGTCTTCAGGTGCCATCTTAATCTGGTTATAACCTGAGAATCCATCCATGAATGAGAATACCTTGTGTTGAGCGGTGTTATCTACCAGAACATGAATGTGCGGAAGTGGAAAGTCATCTTTGGGACTTGCTTTATTCAAATCTCTGTAATCTACACACATTCTCACCTTACCATACTTCTTTGGCACTGGTACCACATTAGCAACCCATTGAGGATAAGAAGTAACAGCTAGAAAACCTGCGTTAAATTGTTTCATAACCTCGACTTTTATTTTCTCAGACATTTCAGGACGCATGCGACGAACCTTTTGCTTAACAGGATGACAATCTTCCTTCGTCGGCAAACGATGTACTACTATATCAGTATCCAATCCCGGCATGTCTTCATAAGACCAAGCAAAAATCTCTACATAGTCATGTAACATCTGAATCAATCTTTCTTTGACACTGTTTTCCAAGCCCGCTCCTATTTTGACCTCTTTCTTGTCTACTTCAGTACCCAGGTTTACAATTTCAATTGATTTCTCATGCGACTGAACAGTCTTTTCTTCTTGCAGTAATAGTCTGGGAAGCTCTCCAGGTACCTCACAATCTTCCTCACTTCCATCCTCAGCTTGGTAGATCGGATTTTTAAAGCCATAATTAACAGTAGCAGAATTATTATCAACAGGATCCAGAGTGGATATGGATCTGCAATCGGTTATGTGAGTGTGTGTAAGAAATCATAGCTTATTTAAAAGATGACAGGAAAGATAAAGAGCGCAATATTTGAATGCAAAAAGGTCCATTGATTTATTGAATGTGAATATGCTTATGAAAATGACAAAACCCTTGAAAAATTAGCTATTGTGCCCCGGGTATAGACACAATGCTTTAAAAAATTACAAAATTTGAAACACTAAGATAGCAACAACAATTACTCCTGACTAAAGGAAATCGGGATAGTGTCTTCAGCCTTCCAATTATTGAGTCCGTCACCAATTGTTGGGAAAATCCAGCTATCTAAGTCGCAATCGCTATCAACATCTTCTACAACATTAACAGTCTTGTCATGATTAGGCAGAGGAGCAGTGATGACATTAGGAGTCTCTGGAGGATCAAAATCAATCTCTCCAGCGTCGATCATATCCTGAATCTTATTCTTCAACAACCAACAATCGTTTGTATCATGCCCGGGGCTATCAGAGTGATATGCACACCTGGCATTGGGATTATAACGAGGAGAAGTAGTGTTGGGATTTGCAGGAGGATCTCTGAGGGTAATTAAATTTGCTTGTAGCATACCCTGCAGTGCTTGTGCTAAAGTCATATTGATCTTGGTAAACTGCCTTCTTGGCCTGTCTTATCTGTGTTGGAAGTTTTGAGATGGTGGTGCTGCAATCGTAACTGCTCCAACAATATGGTCACGATTTTTCTTGTTATGACCCCTTTGACCGTACACAACATTTGATTCATTCTTTCCCTGATAGAACTTTCTAGTGCTTGCAGAGGTAGCCGCCTGTATCTTTCCACTTCGAATGCCGCTTTCAACATGTTCACCCGTCAATATAAGTTCAGTGAAACCCGATGAGGAACTTCCTAATAGATGGCTGTAGAATGGGCCAGTCAGTGTACCCATGAACATGTCGACTAACTCTCGATCAATCATAGGGGGTTTGACTCTGCCAGCCAAATCTCTCCATTTTTGAGCATATTCTTTGAAGCTTTCTTTAGAGCCCATAGTCATATTCTGCAGCTGTAGCCGAGTAGGCGCTAATTCAGAATTATACTGGTAGTGCTTGTAGAAAGCTGTCGCTAAATCAGTCCAGGTGCGGATGTTAGAGCTCTCGAGCTGATAATACCACTCTAACTGTGTGCCAAACAGACTCTCTTGGAAGAAATGGATCCATAGCTTCCTATCAGTGGTATACGGCTGGATCTTTCTCACATAAGCTCTCAGATGCATCTGAGGACAAGACGCACCATCATACTTAGTGAAAGTGGGGACCTTGAATTTGCGAGGAATGACCACATCAGAGACCAGACCTAAGCTTTCGAAATCCAGATCGGGCGCCTTCTGACCCTCCATAGCTAGCATACGTTCTTCCAGCAACTTATACTTATCATCTCTCGGAGAGTACTGTTCATTCTCATAATTTTCATAATCATCCTCGGGGTTGAAGGGATCAGCATTCTCGTCTTCCGAATCATTTTCTGACTCATCTTCTTTGTCCTTCGGAATTCCAATCTTGACTCCTGGAGCTTGTCCTTTAAACCTTCTTCTCGAGTTAATGCAACTCACAGGTTTCTTGTCTTTCTTCTTCTCGAGCAATAGAGTCTTCAGTTCCTCCTGCCCCTTGGATAAGTTCAAGATCGTCTCCTGGAATTGAGCATTCTGAGCCTGGAGATCCTTGACAGTTTGTTCGAGAGCCATTTTCCTGATCGGAGGAAAACCGTGAGAGCATTGATCCTTTTAGAGTACCTGTTATGCAATGTTATGTTATGCTATGCAATGTATGAAATGTTTTCAAGGACTTTTGGAATTTAACTTTGCGTAAACCACCAAAAAGGGGAATTTTTATTAATAATTTCTTTAATCAATGTTCATTACAAGAAAAAACGAAAGCTCAAGTCTCCCAGGGACGACTTCTTTTTGGGCGAAGATATGCATTGAGACTTCATTCCTCCTTAAGCTGGCAGGTGAGCTCTAATACTTTCTTCCTTTCAGCACAGAACTGAGCTTCAAAAGTATCCCTTTCCTCTCTCAACTGGATCCAAGATTTCTTCAATTCTTCAACATTGGTAGGCATATCTGGATAAGGAATGATCTGAGGGGTACCTCCTTCAAATTTTGGTTCAACAATCAGAGGTCCGATTGCAAGATATGGCATGATAAGCTCACGAGCTCTGGCGCGTACCCATCTGAGATAAGGTTCCATAGGAATAGAGTTTTTCTGTCCTAAAGTACTTCTTTTCACCATGCCCCAAGCTCGTACAAACCTTTGACGGAGACCTTGAAAATCGTTGTCATAGTCAAACACAGTGCCTTGGATAATTGTTTCATGTGGACCATCTCTTCGAGCATAACCAAACTGACGTAGGGCTAAAGTAGGATTATAAGTAATACCTCCTCTTATCCCCAGGAGTGGTACGTTAGAGAATTCTCCACAACGGTCAATGATGATAACATTTTCTTTGGGTTGGGGGCACCAATGGATGTCTGAATGGGAGAGCGACATTATCCTTTGAGACCATTTCAAATTTTGCTCATTCTTCAAGACTGATTGAGGAAGGTGCGAAGTAAACCACCTAGATAATAAAGGTATGCAACACATGAGAGTCCCTTGCCTTTTCATAGTACGAGTGTGAAGGGAATGCAAAATGTCTCCAAGCAAGGTGGGCACAGGGTTATGAGTGAGAAATATCTTAACAACATTCATGTCTACGAATTGATCCGGATTAGGAAATAGCACCAAACCGTAGATTAGTAATGCTAGAACATCTTCGAAAGCGTGGACATTCATAGCTTTTAGGAATTCTCGGGCCTTATTTATCAGAAATTTGGCAAGTAAACCCTTAACTCCACTTCTTGTTACCCAATTAGTTTCAATATCGGACTTTGTCATGTGTAAAGCTGCAGCAACCTCTTCAGACCTCGAAATCTTTTCTAGACCATTGAAAGGTGTTTGATCAAGGATAGGTATACCAAGTAACCTGGAAAATTCTTCTAATGTGGGTACCAACTGACAATCTGGGAAGGTGAAGCAATGATGTTTAGGATCGAAGAACTGGAATAGAACTCTCATCATATCTTCCTTGAAACCGGCGGTAACTAAATTGAGGAGATAACCATGTTTCTTGATGAACTGAGCATGATCGGGAAGTTCTGACACTAGATCCTTGAGTTGAGGAGAGGTCGCTACAAAATTGATCCGGATGGTCTTCCTGGAGGCCATAGCCTTACAAAATAGAGCAAAGTTAAATCCCTAAGTCCTCGAAATGGTTAGTACAATGCCATGATGTCATGATGTTATGATGTTATGATGTCAAGTAAGTAACAAGCACAAACAAGTCACACCACAATCATTCCTAGGTTTTAAGGCTTGCATGAGTTCCATAGGTAAGTACCCTCCCCACTGAAGTTTGGTTGGTTCAACCTGTCCTAGGATAGTAACCGGGTTCTAGAAGGATCTCAAATCATTGACCTTTCCTTAAGTCCACTTCAGTGCAACACCAAGCGGTTGAATAAAATTTCCCTAAAGTCCAATCTCAAAGAGTGTAGTATCGAGTATCAACCAACCCCAGTCGGAACCGAAGTCAGTTATCTCACTACTTTCTAATGGCTAGGATGAGTCAATTAGGGTTCTAAAGGTCTGGTTAATGCTTTGATGACACCACGCAGACGCCAAATTTTTCCTCAAGTAAACATGAGGAACATCAGGACATCCAAAGTGTCACATTAACCGTAGCCATCATTTTAACCATTCCAGTATACGCTGGACAGTCGCGATGATCTCTTGCTACTTACCTAAGGTACACTAGATCCGGGTGTAGGATCTTTCACTCAAGCATAGAATACCCAAACAATCCCTTAAAAGTAAATCATACAAAGAAACAATTCGAAAACATAAGTGATCTTATCTTTAAGGTAACCTCTCTTTTTAAGATTCCCCAGTGAAGTCGCCAGTTCTGTGATACGGTGAACTGACTTTATGTTTTTGCTTTGAAAAGCAATGTTGCGGATAGCAAGAGTCGCCACCGACTTTTCTTTTATCCAATAAGGAAAGGCGGAAAAGAACAGGAAAGACCTTGATTAGATTTTGAGTTCGGGAGGTACATTATACAAAGGGAAGGTGTTAGCACCCTTTGTATTCATGGTTATCCATGGGCTCTTAATTGCTTAACTCACTTATGTTTTCCTTGTTTGAGAAAGTGTTTGAGAAATGTGGTGTGTTTAGAAAATATTTTGAAAGGAGAGTTTAACTTTGTAATGATTCTTGTATTAATGTATACAAAGTGTTTATCTCGTTTGATTTTGAAAGATGTTTAGAAAAATATAACTCGGCGATGATTCTGGTACGAATGTATACCAAGTGGTGATTTTCTAAAAGATGTTATGAAAAGTGTGAGGTGTGAAAAGTATTTTAAGTTGTGAGCAAGCATTTAAGAGTTATACCTAACCAAGGTCTTTATAGGTATTTCCTATCCTTAGTAGGGTAAAACTGTCCTTACTATTGAGGAGTAAGTAGTCTTATCCTTTGGATGTAAAGGGACATTGTGGGGTCGTCGATTGGTCATTGAAGACAAAATTTGTAAGGATACCTTAGCATTCGAAGGGACGATCATCATTTAATCGTAGGCTACAACGAAGGGTCATCGAGGGACAAAGTCATATATTCGAAGGCAACATTCGAGGGACAAGGTTTATCTCGTAGGGACATTGACCTTTTGATCGAAGGGACTATGACGTATCTGTTTAGGGATGATGATGATTCAAGCGAAAGGGTCTTTGCTAAGGGTATCCCCACATTCGTGGGACATGACCGTAATATCGTAAGGCAACAAAGAGAGAGACAAGATCATATACTCGAAGGCAACGACAAAGTGATCATAATAAATCTCCCCAATGGTATCCCACAAATAAAGTGGAATACCGAGCAAGTTATTTCTTCAAGAGTCATGCGAGCCCTCACAAAAACTCAACAAGAAGGTTAGAATAACAGGATGAGGTGCAATTAAGAGTTGCACCAAACAAAAGAATCATAGCAATAATAGTGTCAGGTAAACAACGCACAAATGCAATAGAAGACATATTAAACAAACACAAAACAAATTAGAGCGCAAGCAGGAAAAAACATCAATTACTGTCATGTTCGCTACTGCCTCGCCTAGCGAGGACTTGGCGAACCCTCGCTACATGTTCGCTTAGCGAGGTGCTAGCGAACGTCTGCGGGTTCTAGGTTCTTCTTTGATAACAATGCGATTTCAGAAACCCCAAACTCTATGGCATCCATTACAGAAATTACGTGATTAAGTATTCAAGGTATTGTTTTACACATTCATGCACATCTAAACCCACAGGCAAAACCTAACGATACCTACCCTTCCAAATTCAACCATAATGCTTCACACATTTAGAAATTTCAAATTGGGAGCATAGAGTAGTGGGAATAGGGCAAACCTAATCGGAGGGATCGAATGAAATTGGATTGCCCCGTTGGGTTTGCAGAGCAATTTTAGAGTTTATGCCTGATAGAGTTGGTGGAGGTAACCTTTGTGCAGATGGTTTCCCTTGAGTGTACATGGAGTCTCCTCTGAATTAGCTTATAGGGTTTTCTCCGTTGTTCAGGGTTGTCTCCAGGGTTTTCTCCTCTGTAGTCGTTTTTTTTCTTTTCAAATGAAGTCTTGGAATTTATAGCTGATTTTTGTGTCTTGGTGGGCTCAGACTGAAGGCAATTCAGGCCCAAAATTTTTGTATATCCGCAAGCTTCGTTAGGCGAGTGAGCTAGCGAAGGATTCGCTAGGCGAACACTCAACGAGTGTTCCAGCGAATACTCCCAGATTTGGATAAAAGCACAACTAGTACTTACTCGCTAGGCGAGCAGCTAGCGAGTAGGTGGCGAGCATTCCAATAGCAAATTCATCGATACTCGCTGGAGCGAGGAATGGAGCATGGGCTTCGCCCAACGAAGGGTTTGCTCGCCTAGCGAGCGTGACAGTTCAGGAAGTCATCTTCTGGATTTGGTCATCTGTGCGCTGGACCTTTGCTTCTTTAAGATTAATGTTATAAAAAATGAATAGATCCCATTTGAACCTGTTGAAAGTATCATAAAAATTAACGGGCAAGTTTTGGGGTATGACAATGTGCTTGATCATTCAACCCTCGAATCTCCTCAAACTGCTTATTGAGTTCTATTTGGTTTTGAGATAAACAAATCTCCAACTGCTTAGTACATATTCTTTCTTCCTTCAACTCCTTCTTGCAACTCTCTAACTGTTCTCGAAGCTTCTTAAGCTAGTCTTCGCAACTGATCTCTATCTTGCATGCTTGATATTGGGTGTTGGTGAGATGTTTCTTCTTGATTAACAAACTGTTAATAGTTCCTTTCAAAGCGTCACCTACTTTCCTCTTCTTGAACTTCTCTTCTTGGGCTTCCTCCACAGCTTGTGATGCCATTGCTCTATGTAATATCCTAATTTTCACCCCTAAGATCCCTTATCACTTGTATCATTTTCATAACATCAAGGTCATCAAATACTTTTGTGTATATCCTTATGCTTTTCTAACCCCATAAAAATACAAAAATATATGTCTTGCTTTGCTTTGTTTGCAAGTTAGGGTTTTGGCATCAAGAAGTTCAATGAATGGATAAATCAAGGCTTAGTGTGATCATAAATATCTCAAGGTTATCAAGAGTCTACGTCCATCAACAATCAAAGTTTGTACTCACCTCAATTCAAGTTCATCAAGCCACAATTCATCTAGCACTCCAAATTAGGGTTTTTGGTCAAAGTTACCTTAATGTTGACACTTTGACCAAAGCATGATCCTATGGCTTGAGGCATGATCCAAGGTCCTCAAATGTGTGCTTATAACCCACTCATAATTTTCAAATGGCTCAAGAAGTTAGGTTCATGAACAGATGAAAGTTTTGAACACAACTAATGAAAAGTCAACAAATGCCTAAAGTCAAAGTTTGACTTTTAAGATTTTTGGTCAACTATGGACTTTTCAAGTCAAGGATCATGAAAATATGATAAATTAAGTCATTTGATCAATTTTAATCAAGATTACTTGCAAAAGTGGCAAAGATGGAGAATTTGGAATTTTCACTAAGTCCCTAAAAATCATGTCCAAGTATCCAACTTTCCTAGGCCGTAACTTGTGATCCAAGCCACCATTTTCTTTGCTCCCATGATCAAATTAAATGTCTTGCTTCATACTTCAAATTTTTCCTAGGTTATGAAACCCCCAAAATTCATGAATGACGAGATATGGGGCCATGAAGTGGAGGATTTATTTGCTTTTCAAGTGATAAAACACTTGGTGAAATTTTCAGCATGCTGACCTAATCAAATGACCAACGTTATGCCAATGTTTCACCAAGATCCCAATTGTTTCAAGCAAAGTGATAAACATAGAAGTTGTATATCACGATTTCATCTTTCCAAAATGTCCAAGAGCAAGAATTTCTCACTCTTGAGCTAAGAGAGTCGAATTTCGGAAGATGGCATCATGAAGTGGTTCATAAGTCAAGTTGCATTGCAAACTCAAGCAAATCTGCAAGATCTTCAAGTACATGTCCTTATTGCTTATAAATCTCACTCTAATCATAATATTAAACAAAATTTTGAGCATTTTACCCAAGCAACTAAGCCATTACACATTGAATCATTCCTTTTTTGGCATAACGGTCACACTTCCACTTGTGTAAAGTGGCTTTAATGCAACAATTAGTACCATTGAGCTCCCAAATAGCTTTGGTTCATATACACACATCCTATACCTCAAGCCAACCCCTATGCTTAAGAAAAAAGCAATGCAAAACACTCCATGCACTCCACACTGTTGTCATGCTTCACACTTGGTGTTTTGTGCAAAAACCAAGCAAGCAAGCAAGCCAGCAAAGGACACGATTATTTTATGATATGTGAGACTTCTCAGACCCTCAAGGATCACTATAAATAGAGGTAAAGGCCTCATCTATCCATACACCAAGCTTACATGTCATTTATACTGTTGTTTATGTGAGTTTATGTTGCATGAAACCTAGGGTTTCAGGTCTGGTTTTGGCCTTCGTGCATCCTCATCTTTGAGAAATGAGAGAGATATGATTGATAGAAAAATCTGAAGAAAAAATGAAAGAATAAGGGAGAAGCGCGAGGTTGATGATGATGTTGAGGTGGCGTTGAAAATTCAAAGTGGAACGTGTTTTATAATATATTCTAATGTTTGTATTTTAATTAATGGATGTATCACCACCCCTGTGGTAGAAGCGTGCGCCATTAGTCACTTGCAACCAAAAGGTCTGGAGTTCGAATCCTTGTCGCCCCAACCTTTTTGTATTTTTATTCACCAGAACCCCAAGGGCGTGGGTTCGAATCTGACCAAGGCAATGTGCATTTTTTATCACTTGTTAATTTTCATTTTTCTTCACAACTTGAAAAAGTCATAACTTTATGATCCCTTAAGATTTTTGACCCATTTCTTTTGCCATGTGTTCATGAGAATGTCTATTTTATGATGATACAAAAAAATCTCAAAAATATTATTTATTTCACCACTTTTTGTTTGATGGAAAACATGTACTTTTTAAGTGTTTTTTAAGGCTCCTAATTGATTCCTTTGGTTTGTTTCTTGGTTGTTCCTGATGTTGAAAGCTTGTATGATCATAGAACACTCTTTTAAGTGTTGATTGTTATCCTCAACATGTTTAAAATTGATTATTTTCATACCATTTATAAATTGATTCACCTTGTAAACATGTTTGAATGAATGGTTAAGAGGTGATTAGGGTTTCCACTTGATTGTTTCTTATTCATGCCATGATTAAGGTTTAGGTCCAAACTTGTCCCTAACATGTTCTTGCCTCTTGTTTGACTTGTATGCATAGTGATCCACTTATGGTTTTACTTTTTCCATACCATGTTCATATGATCCATGTTTTGAATATCTTTCTTTTGTCACAACTTTACTTGATAACTATATATCACTATTATGATACTTGTTTTGTTTGCTTAATGTGGTTTGATACCCTTTCTAAAACTTGAATGATATTTTATATTTGCATTGATCATGGTATGATTTCTTATCCTTTAATGATATGATATGATTTGTCAAGCCTCCCCATTTAGGGCCTTGCTTTGTACTTTACTCACAAATCACCTTAAATATACACTTGTTTAATCATGTATTGTGATACTCCACTTGTGATCTATCTTAATTTGTGATGTTATATCCATGTCCTGTAATTGTTTATCATTTAATTCAAGTATTTCCTTCATAAACTTCCATAATTTTGTACATGTATCTCATACTTGTTCATGTGCTATCTCTTGTGGTGTCATGTAAACCTTTGTCATGTCTTGTTTATGTTCATCATGCCTCAAAAACATGTAAGTAGCTTGTTCATGTCTTACAAATTTATGTATCTTTATGTATCTAAATCCAAGGGAAAGGATCTTATGTTGACTTCCTAGTCATGTACTATTTGTTTGTTTGTTGACTTTGTTTGTCCATTCATGCATTTACCCTAAACCAAACCCTACCCCTTTTTCAAGCTAAGACACCCACACAAACCTTGACTTACTTTTAGTCAATGGATTTTCAATTATATTTCGAAAAATGCTTTAGTACACTTGAGGCATTTCAAACACAAACCTTGACTTACTTTTAGTCAATGGATTTTTCAATTACACTTTCAAATGCTTTAGTACACATGAACCATCTCAAACTTAAACTTTGACTTAACTTTAGTCAAGTAACACTTTCCAAAACATTCTTTTAACCGTTTTATTGCCCCGTTCAAAAATAAAAACAACTTTTAAACCAAAATATAGATAAATTCAAAAGGTTTATGTAGAGTAGTACAGATGCTTAGGGTGCTAATACCTTCCCTTTGCATAATCAACTCCCATACCTTTGATCTCTACTTTCTTTACTTCTAGTTTTACTATTTGTTATGCATGTTTATTTTTTGGGTTTATTTTAAATCGTTTCCCCTTCCCTTAGAAAAATAAAAGTTCGGTGGTGATATCAATGTTTTGTGAGTCAAGATAATCCAATAGCTTGGTCTCCGATTCTCACCATGACACTCTCTTTTGATTAAGGTTAAGCTCCAAGTCTTCTTTCTCCCTCGTAAGCCTACCAAGATTAGATCGGAGATCAACATTCTCCTTCTCTAAGCTCTTGATAGTTTCCTTGAGTTCTCAAACCTCAGAGGTAGGAATAACTGCAATCACAAGCTGTAGGATGTTCATAGATGTCTCCAATGGAAATGGAAACTGAATTTCTTCAACCATGACCTTAACCCACTGCATATAAGCTTCCCTAGCGATGCAATTCTTCTTCCCAAACTTAGATCTTCCTTTGGGACGAACTTCCTTCCAATCTCTGACGATCTTCCTTAGCAACTTTGGATTGTCAACCCCTTCATACAAAACAAACTCCTCCATATGCTCGAAATCTGGTTTGCATAACAACGAATATCCCAACTGACGCAACACCAACCTCAGATTGCAGTTATTTACACCCTTTGACATCATCATAAGCCCTAGAATACCACAAAATATCATCAGCGTTCAGAACCATGATCCTCTGAGACCACTTGAGATTATCCTTATTTTTTACGAAAGGATCCTTGTTGGGCAGGTGCAAAGTAAACGACCTATACAACAGAAGAACACATCACATGATGGCACCCTTCTTCTTTTGAGTCCTCATATGAATAGAGTAATAAGTGCCAGCAAGAAGTGTGGGAACCAGATTCTTAGACAAGAAGATGTGAATATATCCAAGGTCCATAAAGTTTTTCTATTCTAGGAAACAACATTATCCTATAGATGAGAAAAGTGAAAATAGGGTTGAAAGCTATCCAACTTCCAACATCAGCAAAGGCAATGTGCTTCTCTACCAAAAACTTCAGAGTAAAACCATGAGTTCCACCCTTAGGCTTAAGATTGAGCTTTACTTCATTCTTTTCCAAATTTATAGCTTCGGCTAAAATATGAGACTTTGGTAGTTCCTTGGTACTGATGAAAGGATTCTGATCCTTAATTCAGACCCCTAAGATATGTGAGTATTCCATCAACATCGAGGCCAACTGATAATCCTGGAACGTGAAACACCTCAAGGGAGGATCATAGACCTGTATCAGGGTATGGACTATTGTAGTGTTCACTTTAGTGTTGAAAATACCTAGGAGATTCCCACATGCCTTCTTGAAATCTTCTCTATGATCTAGAACCAAACGCGTTTCTAATCCCTTCAAAGCTTTCAACTGGCGTTCCGTAAACTTGTAACTACACACACCTCTTTTTCCAGGATTCATGCTATCTCAGAGTATTCGACAAAAAACTAGGCTCTCGGATTCCCTGGAAATGCACATGCAGAAGAGTTATATGATGTAATGGTGTTTTATTATATGTAAATGATATGTAACAACATGGCCACATTCTGGATAACCTGAACATTATGCTTGAAGTAAGTTCAAAGGTTTAACGTCACATGAGAAACAGGGTATGTAGAAGCTTGGTTTTCTACACAAACCTAATACCCCACTCATAGATATGTAATAATCTTCCGAGGGTGATCCATAAAAATGCTTTCCAAAGTCATGGAATAAAGTGAAAATACTTTATCATAGTGAATTCTCACAGGACAAGAGTACCCCCAAGTGAAACTAGTTTGGGTGTGGGTTTCATGCCAACCCAACGCGCGAAACACAGGTCAACACGACTATCCATGAGTCTATCATGTGTGTATACTCAAGCTCGGGTGTAGAGCTTATCTCAAGTAACATCAACCCATCCCCAAACATCAAAATATAGATATCCATAATGGGGTTATAAAAATGCAATATTTAAAGAAATAAAATGAATGCAATAAACAACATAAAAGCTAAAAGCATACAACATAAAATTAAACACTCAATCAAACAAGAAAGTGTAATACCCCAAAATTTACCCTTCACTTTTTCCTGGAAGCATGGGATTATGTTTTACATTTCATTGGCATCATACTAGGTCATACTCATTGCATACTGCATTAGTGACTTGGGAATCAGTTTTTGATTGATCACTCCTTGATAGAGGGAGTCCACACAAAGCAAGATTGAGAATTGGACTTTATTCTCTAAGTATACAAGTCTCAAGAGTCTCAGGTGGGTCCAAGTATCTTATTATGGTCCTCAGTTCATCAATGAAGGATTCAGAGCTATCAGAGTGTTCATTTGGATTTAATCAGGAAATTAGGGTTTCATGGCTACCTGCAACATGCAATGTTTGGTTGGAAGTAGAGGGGCTCATCCATGTCATGGTTAGAGAGGCATCTTGGCCTAGGAAGATTCACAATTATCTCAGAAAGATCCATTGGCAAGCAGTGCAATCAGTTCCCGATCATTTTGCCCTAAACTAGGGTTTGGTATAAAATCAGTTTATTTCTGATTCTTTGGGTGAAACTCTTTTCCATGGCCCTCCATATGTCCACAAGGGTCTACATACAAAAAATCAGCTTTTTATTTGAGCCAGAGGTGCTTCAATTGATCATTGGAATCGGGAATCAGACAGTTTGGGAAAAGTCAACTCCTGACTTTTTGAGAGTGAAATCTCAAAATTCATTCCTAAGGGAGCCTACATGTGAAATTTGATCAAGGTTGGATCATGGATTCATCATTTAATCAGGAATTGGAAAAGTTACTTAATTTGGAAATGGTTGACTTTCCATTTAGGGCAAGTTTTCATGATTGTTTCACTCACTTTAAGCCTATTTTCCATTCAGATAAGAGCTCCATTTGAAAATTTCTCCAACATGAAAGTTGTTCCTCTTGTTCCAAGCTTTCTAGAGATATAAAGTTTGCTCCATTTGGATCAAAATTGATAAAGTTATGCTTAGTCAAAGTGGGACATATTTTTAGGACACTTAGAAAAATTTCTAAGTCTCAAAATCTTCAAAGTTTGTCAAGACTTCTTGGCCAGTTTTCTTGCACTTCAAGGCATCAATTGAAAATGTTTTCTTCACAACAATTGTACCTTGCCATGTCCTCTTTCACCTCCTTTTGGAATCATCTCATTTGGATTCATGGTTTGAGAGATACATTCACCTAAAGTGGGCACCATGACTTGATTCTCTAGGCAGATTTTAGGCCAAGCTGGCCCAATCAGTTTTGCATGGTGAAACCTGATCTTGAGTGCCATTTTTCACCTTCCTCCATTCATCATTTCAACTTGTTCTCAACATGAAAGATGCTAAGCTCCATGATATCTTGCTACTGTTTGCATTATTTCTCCAATTGGTAACTTGAGCATCAAGTTACATGGCCATAAAGTCACCACCTTGGAATATTTTTCTTGCTTGCCAAGCCATGATACAAACCAAGTCACGTTTTGCTACCTCATTTTGGGCCTTGCAGCAATATGTCCATTCATTTAAACTTTGCCAAATAACAACATTTCACATGCCCTAATACACCTCACTTTGGCAATATTTTTTCTCATGGATAACAATCATCTCAAAGCCCATTAAACATGTTGACCTACATATTTAAAAGATGCAAACCCTAAACCTAAAGAAGCATTGGATTTTCATTGCAAGCAAGGCCAAATTCCATCACATAGCAGCTTCCATTCTCTCTCAACAAGCTCTTGAGTTAGGGTTCTTGAAACACAAGGGAGGCATCACATTCTTCCATCATCTTCTTCTATCAAAAGGGCAGTGGACCAAGTCTCCACTAGGTACCCTCTATCACTCATATTCCATGGCCATGTATTGATATATCATACTTGCACCATGCTTGTTTCATGCTTACTATGCTTATTATCATTACTATTTACCATGCTTGCACCATGCTTGTTTCATCATTACCATGCTCATCATCATTACCATGCCAATCATATGCTTGTGTTATTGTTATGGATTTGTGTTGTGATTTTCCATTATGCCGTGCCCATATTTGTCGCAACCTGAAAAAGGAGATGCGAAAAAACAACCGGCGAGAAAGAAATGACAGAAGAGTCGCCACCGTGCGTTATTTATCCCAAAGGAGGGAAAGGAAACGCTCGAAGTAAACCTGGAGAAGGGAAAGGAAAAGACAAGGTCTCGCAACCAAATCTTGGGTTCGGGAGTCGATTATGCAAAAGGAAGGTATTAGCACCCCTACGCATCCGTAGTACTCTACGGGATCCATTCTTGTTGTTCTTGTCTAAAGGGCGTGGGTTTATCTAATGTACTATCTACTAAAAGAAGGGTCAAAAGAAAATGACTTGCACAGATGTCGCATCCACTGCATACGTATCTCATCTGAATATGAGAATCAGAGTCTTCGTAGCGCGTCTTATGCCTACGTATCTCATCTGGAATGAGAATCGGAGCAAACCGTAGTTCGGCTAACTACAGGTTAAGGGTTGTGTTTTTTAGATGAACGACGTTACTATGCAATCTACCGGATGCTCGACCTTTGGAGACTTACTCGCCTGTAGTAGAAGGAGTTAACGTGTTCTTAGGAGAATAAAAATCAATGAGTTTGTTTGTGTTTTAGGAATGCTCATGCAAAAAAGGAAGTCCTAGACGAAGGAACAGTGCTACCTTAATTGACATGCAAACGAGAGACTATACGAAGCCTAGCAATCCTATGGGGAGACGGTCACACCATACAAAACTGAAATTCTGGTATAGTCAGAATTCAGATGTTCTACTCCAAGTCATGACATCTGATCCAACATTGTCACTAATACAGCAAGACAGTTATACAATTTAAACCCTGTACTAATATACACATGTACACAGATGTCACGACATCTGCTTCGAGGTCACCCTAGAATGGAGGAACACCTAGTTCTGTGCATCTGGTAGAAAGACTTAGTAGAGAGCAACCATAGCTCTAACTTTTGTTATTTTCCTACACAGTTATCAGCAAGATGTCTCAATAGTGATTTGGACATCATCTGTTACATTAATCCAGTTTGCTGGCCTTGTACTTGTATTTCCTAAAATAAAGGTTGAACAAGTTAATCTAATTTCCACTTATTAGGGTGCTAACAGATAGGCTACTTGTAAGGTTCATTACATGTAGTTCAGTTGTTAGTTTCCTGGATTTTAGCCTGAGAAAATTACTGAAACAGAAAAACTAATCATCCTACAATTCAGCACATGCTGTCAGGAATGAATGTTACAACATTCAGTTTGACAACCAGACATAAACCTCATGCTGATTCAGTTATGTCCCTGAAAACCGACTGTGCTAAATTTGCTGTACTGCAATAGACTAACCAGTCTCTACTTCAGTATCAGCATACATGACTAACTGTCAAGACATCCAGTTTGACAGTTTCACAATGATCCTTTGCCCAGGTCTGTTATCCTCTTGATAGCCAGACTGAAATAAATACTGAACTGAAGCAGACAAACCAACCTGCCTATTATTCAGTATATGTTGTTAATGACTAATGTCAAAACATTCTGATTGACATTCAAACAGAAGGCTATGTATCAGGTCTGTTATTATCTTGATAAGCAGACTGAAATACAAGCTGAGTTATGGCAGACAAGATTATAACATGCAGAAGGAAAACAAACACAGGAAATTGTTAACCCAGTTCGGTGCAACATCACCTACTCTGGGGGCATACCAAGCCAGGAAGAAGATCCACTATCAGCAGTATTAATTCAGAGTTAAACTCCCCCGTTTACAACTCTTCACTTAATCCCTATCCAATGCAATCTATACCTAGGAACTCCTAGATAGAAACCTCTAGTTTCCATTCCTATCACTACAAGTACAATGTAATGTTAAACAACTTGAACTTGCTTCACAGCTTCATTCAAGAACAAACAACTCTTACCTACAGGCTTTGAGTTACAAATACTCTCAGTTTTGGAACACTGAGAAACACATGGTAACCTTCCCACAGGTTGGGAGGTTTACCTCACACACACCCCTAATTTTTCATTCTAAGAGGCTTACAAAGACTAGGTTACAATATGCTATTTATAACCTAATCACCCAACTGGATTTGGGCCTTCAGAAATCGCAGCAAACTTCTTCTTTGCTGTTACAAAGTCAGCAGAAACTTTCTGCTACAAATAAGGTCTTCAAGATTTTAGTTCCTAAAATCTCTCCATATATATCTCCATATTTAGAGCATATATATTCTGATTGAGTCTTTAAGACCTCCACATGGAAGTTAGGATATTCACCAAATATCCTCACTAATCCCAGAATATATACTGAATTACTTAATTCAGTTTTCTACACATGTGCGATGTCACAGGCATGATGTCGTGACATCGTACATGACATGTTGGTCCAGATGTTGAACTTCTTCAACCCAACATATTAAAACAACAAAGATGATTACATTATTTGTTTTACAAAATTAATGCCAATCCTAAGGTATTAACAAAAACAAACATGCATAAAGTAAAATGCCACCAAGGGGGCTCAAACCTACATGGGTAGGGCTTTAGTCAAGAGGGGTCATATCAACCTCGACAAACAAGCCATGGAATAGGTAATCAAATGGGCTCTTAACCACTGACATTGAACGTCAGGGTGAGCAGATCAAAAGGGTAATGAGGATAAGACCTCATAGCTCTTAACCCTGGACATGGTGAGCTCATGAAAAAAGTGGGGATTCAGAAAGGTGGAACCCTCTCCACTGACTGACCGGACAAAAGATCCTGGACTTTTGTTCTGAAGCATCGACACGTAGTGCGAGCATAAAGAATGACACACTGAATAACTGGGGATTGATTACTAATCCCTTTTATCAGTCAATTGCCTCTTCAGGGAAGTCTTTAGCACTGATGCCTCTTCTTGGAGGTCTTTGGGCACAAAAGTAAACAAACAAAAGAAAACATTGCCTCATATTGAGGTCTTCCAGCTAAGAAAGCGGTAAAATGCGGAAAAGATAAAGGATCAAGAGATCTACCATACGGATAAAGATCCGAAGTAATAACAGCTAAAGAAATAAGAAACCCAGAGATCTCTCGAGCTGGCACCATCACAGAAAGCAAGTCAATACAGGTAATCAGAATAAATCTCCAAATGGTATCCCACAAATAAAGTGGAATGCCAAGCAAGCTATCCTTTCAGGAGTCATGTGAGCCCTCACAAAAAACTCAACAAACAGGTTAGAGTGACAAGATGGGGTGCAATCAAGAGTTGCCCCAAATCAAAATGTAACCACATGAATCATGCCATTAAAATTCACAAAAAGAGCTCACAAAAAGCAACCAAGTGTAGGAGGCCTAAACCTCTTGTCAAACACATGCATCAAAAGGGTATCAAAATTCAAAGTCAAGGGGCAAGGATCCACACATCAAGACATGACATACATACTAAAACATGTGCCCACATGCAAAACCTAACGATACCCACTCTTCCAAATTCACCCATAATACCTCATACATTCAGAAATTTTAGGTTGAAAGTATAAAGTAGTGGAAATAGGGCATACCTGATTGGGGAGGATCGATTGAAATTGAATTGCACCGTTGGCTTTGCAGAACAATCTTAGGGTTTATATGAGAGGGAATTGGTTCTTTGCAGATGAGTTCCCTTCAGTCTCTGGAGGTTGCTCTGAATTAGTTAGAATCTCTCTAGGGTTTTTTCACTGATTTTTTTTTAGAATTTATAACCTGATTTTCGTGGCTTTGTGGGCTCAAATGAGAGAGGTCCAAGTCCAAGATTTTTCTGTTATATTTTATTTATTAATTATTATTATTTTTTTTATTATTATTTTTTTTTCGTTTTTTTTATTATTATTTTTTTTTTCGTGTTTTTTTTTTCAAAACGCGTGGGCTTCACCTAGCGAGCATGACAGTTCAAGAAATTCCCTTGAGCGTAGGTGATTCTGGTGGCTTTTCTTGGGACTCGCTAGGCGACCCATTCTACTCGCCTAGCGAGCATGACAGCTCATGAACAAACTTTTGCTCCTTCAAGATTAACGTTTTGACTGATGAATAGACCCCATTTGAACATGTTGGAAGTATCTCAAGCCATTCCCTTGTGTTGACTGATCACCCAGATAGGACCCACAAAGTGTCTTGGATGATATTCAAGCTTCTTGGATCTAATTCCGATTGACATGATGAAATGCAATATGAAATGTTAAATGACCTAAAAATGAATGCATGAATGTGGGGAGCAAATTTTGAGGTATTACAATATTGACATCTTATTGTCAATATTTCTCCATGATTAAGACATCATTTTACTCAAACAAGGATACCATGTTAATCTACACATTTTGTACTTGAATTTTGGTTTTTATTTCGTGGCATTTGGTGCACTATAGCGCTTGCATTCTTGAGTGGAAAATTGAAAAAATCCACTGTTTTTTTCATATTTTCGTGGCTGCATGAGCATTGCATGGTTAGGGTTTGGTTTGTGGAAGAAGATGACCGCGTGGCGCTTCCTGAACCGTTAGATCCAATGCTTGTGATTTAATATGGGTTGTCCAAGTTTTTTTGTCTTCTAGTCACTTAAGTGGAGTTGCCCTATTGATACAATGTTGACATGATTTAGTTGATTAAAATGTTATTTAGCATGTCACGCCCTGAATTATTTGTTTTAGATCTTGGGCCCTGCGTTTTGCTTTCAACACCCCACACTTCATGGCCCATTAGCACTAGTCCTTCCATTTTCATTATTCTTCTTTTTATTCCAATTTAATTTCTGTTTTGATTTTAATTAATTTAAAATATTTTCTTTATTCGTAAAAATTCCCAAAAATATTTTCCATATTTCTTAATGTCTTATTTAATTTTATTAAATTTTTATTTTCGTATTTATTTAATATTAATATTTTATTTTAATTATTTATTCTAAATGGTCCATTTTGACACACATTTTTTTTCTTGATTTTATTTTCATGACTTAAAATTCTTTTTAGCATTTGATTTTTGGGATGAAGGTTGACCAATGTCCCATGGTCAACCTGACCTTTTATTGGAATTTTATTTCCCATTTTCAATTTATTTTGGATTTATTTTTGACCTAGTTTGGTTGGTTGACTTTTAATTTGACTTCTGTTTTATTTCAATTAATTTATGAACTAATTTTTATTATTTTTTAAATCATTTTGGGGGATCATGATGTCCTGACCCCACCTTATTTAGTTTAATTTTTCATAATTTTCTTGATTAATTTGCTATTTATTTCATATTTTTTAAATTGACTTGAATTTTCAGTTGACTTCTTTATGATCGATGTTTGATTTAGGGATTGCTTATGGCAATTGAAGAGATCTTTTGATCCTCCCTTGTTCATCTCATATGCCATGTATTAGAGGCCTTTCATCTTGATTTTATTTGGTCCTCACCTCATTTCCTGATTAAATTATTTCAGTGAACCTTTTGTGCATCTTTTTATCTGTCTGATTCTTCTGTTATCTGTTGCATTTGTTTCTTTCATCCATGCTTAATATTGCTTGATTGTTTAACATGTTCACACTCCCATACATTGTTTAATGCTCCCTTATCTCATTCTTTGATTCTTTGGCTTGATTACACACTTGTTTAATTATCTGATTTGATTGATAACTGTTGCCTACTTGTATGATGATTGAGGCATATATTCTTATTGTTTGGTTGCCATGAACCATCCCCATTCATAACAAATGTACCCCTCTCCCATGAAGTGTATAATATTTTTTTTTTCATTCTTTATTCATCTGTTAATATAAGAATTAAAACGAACATCCGATAATCATTTCAAAACAAGATCAAAAGCTCGACCCAACGTCGAGTAATCATTTTCAAAACTTAACATAACCAACACGTATTCATCCATCCTCTTGTAAGTCGATTGCTTCAGGCATCGCCATTTCTCTTGTAAGTCGATTGCTTCATGCATCGCCATCTACCTGTAAGTCGATTGCCTCAGGCATCGCCATCTACCCTTATCTGTGGCTCCTCTCCTTACTCCATACGTCGACTCTTGTTCCGTTTAGGTAGCACCCATTAGGTAGAACCCTTTGTATGATAACATAGGTATAATTCCCTTATTCTTTGCATTCTAACATTAGGTAGATGTTCCCCTCTGTAAATCCTAATACATAGGACCACATTGCATGATAACTCTAGGGCAGAGCTTCCCCACTCTTAGGCCTTCCGTGCGTCTCCGATCTTGTGGCATGTCAATCCGTTCTATTGCAAAGAGGTAACTGCCTAAGACTCGATTCAGCGAGCTGCGACACCTACTGCTAGGACGTTGAACACATTGCCCACTCTCCTTTGACACAGCTGGTGTCCTCTTTTTTAAGTCCATGTTCAGATGGCAATCTTTAACCCCTAGTTAGTCGAACTACGATAACTCTGGTTCTCATGTTCAGATGAGATACGTAGGCACGAGATGCGATGTCTTGCCAAGTTTGACTGACGACTAACAACTAATCCTTGTTTACTTTCGCCCTTGCTGCGATTCTTTTCTCTCGCCCTCGTTGCGATCGAGACCTTCCCTTTCTCTTGCTCTAATTGCAATCGAGACCCTTGTTCCCGTAGTTAGCTGAACTACGTTTTGCTCTGATTCTCATTCCAGATGAGATACGTAGGCATAAGACGCGATGTATTACCGAGCACACTTCTCTTTAGCCCATAGGTAGCCGAGCTACGAAGACTCTGATTCTCATACTCAGATGAGATACGTAGGCAGTGGATGCGACATCCTTGCGACTCTTCGCATAATCGACTCCCGAACCCAAGATTTGGTTGCGAGACCTTGTCTTTTCCTTTTTCTTCAGGTTTTCTTCGATCGTTTCATTTCCCTCCTTTGGGATAAATAACGAACAGTGGCAACTCTTCTGTTTCATTCTTTTTCGCCGGTTGTTTTTTCGCAGTTGCGACAGAAAGCAAGCAGAACTAGGTTCGACTCTCTCTAGCAACTAGGACTGACTTCCCCAGCAGAGTCACTAGCGGAAGCTAGCTGACTAAATAGTGTATGCACCTAACACATTGTACGCTCAAAGGTACAAAAAATTCGACACCGAACATTATTTATCCCAAAAGAGGGAAGGGGAAATATCAATAAAGCATAAAGGGAAACAGAGAAAAGGGTATGGGAGTCGGTTATGCAAGGGGAAGGTATTAACACCTCTCACATCCATGGTACTCCATGAGAACAATTTTGAATGCTCTAGCTTGGATGGGTGTTATAATCTTCATGTGCCTTCAAAATAGAAAAAGGGTTAGGAAAAGAGTGCTCGAGGAGGATTGTAGCCCTCAAATACTATGTATTCTCATTGTGCAATGAGAAGGTCAAGCCTCGTAGTTCGTGGAACCATAGAGGACAATGAAAAGAAAGGAAGGTGCTTTCCAAGGATTCACATCCTCGTGCCTACGTATCCTTATAGTGCAATAAGGAAGTTAGAGCTCTGTAGTTTGGAGAACAAAGACTGGGAAAAATATATGATTGGGGGTGGTGTTTAAACCAGAAATAAAAGGATAAGCATGGTGTCAAAACCAAGAAATGAGGGTTAACCAAAGAGGCATGTCCCAAAAGAAAAATACAAGGGGTTAACCATGAAAGTGTGTCCCTGAATTATGGTGTCATAACCAAGAACAAAAAGATAAAAGTGGTGTCAAAACTAAGAGAGGGGGTTAACCATATAGGTGTGTCCCTAAATTATGGTGTCATAACCAAAAACTGAAAGATAAAAATGGTGTCAAATCCAAGAGAAGGGAAGCATATATGTGTGTCCCTGAATTGTGGTGTGATAACCAAGAACTGAAAGATAAAAGTGGTGTCAAAACCAAGAGAGGGGGTTAATGTAAGACCCTAAGATCCCTCATGCTATCTCATCATATGCATTGACTTTAGGATCATAACTTGGCATCCTCCTTACCCCTCATTCATTGGGTTTGCATTGGGAGAGATCACAAAGAACATTTGATTGTATCATACTTTTTTTCATTGTTTACTAACAAAAATACCAAAGATATGTCAATGTATAGTTTGTTGCCTTTGTAGGCAGTGTGTGTGATCACCCATGCTCCATCAAGCTCATATATAGGGTTTAGGACCCTTAATGCAAGGAGATAAATCAAGAGATGGTTTACATTGGCTCTAAACATCATATATGGATCCCCATGGTCTTCACATATCATTTTGATCAACAAACCATCAAGATTTTAAAGTTTGTTTGCCTTGGAAGCCCTAATTCATCTAGGTATCTTATGTGACTTTCTCAGCAAGTTTCTCCATCATTTGATCAAATATTTCAAGGGATACTTCATGTTACATCATACTACACATATACAGCACTCCATGAGTCCCAAATATCAAGAGAATGTCAAGTTTGCAAGTTGGTTCATGGTGGTTGACTAGAGAAAGTCAACTGGTCAAAGCTGGGGTTCCCTAGACCCTATCTCCTACAATTTTTGTCATATGAAAATTATTACAAGAGAAACATTACTCCTTATGACATTCCAAACAACTTTCATGTTAAAGTCAAGATCTATTTTTCCTTGGAAAGTCACTTTTTATGGTGGAAGATTATAGGTCATTTTGTCTGAACCCTAGTTATGAGGTCAACTTCCAAGGATCATAACTTGCTCAATTTTTATGATATGAAAGCAATTCAAGTTCCATGATCCAATTCAAGATGTACTTTTAAACTTTGATGTTTGGAAGAAGTTCAAATTCAACTTGAAAATGCATGTGCCAAGAGGAAACATTATAGGTCATTTTGGACCATTACCATTGAACAAGTGATTTTCCTCAACTTCTAAAATGCATAACTCCTTCATGCCAAATACAAATAAGGTCAAATTTGTGACCACATTGAAGAGGTTTGAAATATATACAACTTTGATGAAGGAACTTTTTCCATTTGAAGTCCATAGCAAGAGTTATTCAAGGTGGAAGAAGTGAACATTTGGCTTGGTACTTAGAAAATTCCAAATATGTTTGATTTCCCAAACTTCCACCTCAAAATTCATCAAGATTCAAGCTTTAAATGGAAACGTGTTCAACATGAAAGTTGTTCCTCTTGATCTTACCTTTTTAAAAATTCTAAGATCACCTCATTTGGCCAAATAATGAAGGACTTGCGCATGGGTTCTTTCCAAGGGACCAATTGGATGATTTTCACCTTCACATTCCAAACTTAAGTGCATGGCCACATGACATGATTTCAACATGATTCTCAAGCATTTTTGGACCCGATAGCATCACTTGATGGGCCTATCACACGCCATTGCAAGCATGCACTGAAAATTGCTAAATTTGGCAAAATTTGGAAGTATGTGGAAATGAATCACATTGCGTATAAATACAACCCTTCATGCTCAGAATTGAGGACCTCATGCCCAAGCTTTGAACCTGCAATCCAAACCCTCACCATTAAAGGATAACCTTGAAGGTTTTCATTTGAAAATCGAGCTTCAAATCACATTTTGTTTTGAGATTTAAACTCCAAGAGTCTAGGTCATTTTCTGATCTTAATCACTTCCTACAAGCTTCTAAAACCAAGCCAAGCACAATTGGGATCAAGATCAAGCAAGGTTGAAGCTCCCTCGAAGGTAATTTTTCAGAATTTTCATCTCTTCGATTCTCTCTCAATTCTTCACTATTCTTTGCGATTTTTGGTTGGATGGAGTCCTATCAATGTAGGCAAAAGGATTGAGTTGCTTTGAGGTTAAATCGAAGCAACTCAGTTCATGATCCTCAAAATTCAAATCCTTGTATCTTTTTATATACTTGGAATTGGAGAAAATTGAGGTCAGATTCGAGCTCTTGAGCGTTTTCTCTTCAAAATAGTGTCCTTGTTTTTTTTCCATGGAGTTGAGGTTGGACCAGTCCGGTGGTCATCTATGGAGAAGATGGCCGAAGCTAGGGCTCCGGTGGTGAGTCGGCTTCATCTCATCCATCTGATCTGGGTCCAAGGATCATATTTCAGCCTTTGGTTTGAATTACCACTTGTACATGCACGTTGACTGTGGACTATGGTGGATGATAGGCGCTTGGCCATCAGATGTGCCACCCCAATTAATGAGGGAGATCTGATGGCCCTTGTTTTTTTTTGTATTTTATGACTTTTCATTTAATTGCTTTATTTTGTTTAAATCATAATAATTTCATTTTTAATCCAAAAAATCCGAGACTTTCACCAAAAATATTTAAATATTTTTCTCTTTCATTTTCTGAATTAAAATTATTTTTTGGATTAATTTTGATATTTTTCATGAATTAAATGTTTTGTGCATATTTTTAATTGTTTAAAAATACTTATGACTTTTCAAAAATCATGAAATTTTTTGTCTAAGGTCCTTTGACCTTGTTTGACCTAGGATAAATCTCTTGGCCATTTATTTGGTGTTTTGAAGAGACTTTAGGTTTTGACCAAATTAAATTGAATTTTAATGCATATTTAAATTGATTTTTAATTGATTAATTGTGTAAAAATTATGTTGAGTCATTTTTATGGTCTTGTGATATTTGACTATTTGTTTGGGCCTTGGTCAATGTTGATTTGACTTTTTTGGATTAAAATCATTGAATTTAGGGGATTGATGAAATGTACACTTCATCTCCCAAAATGAATGAATGATTTTAATTGGATAAAATTCCTCCCATGACCAATTTGTGTTTCTTTCATTCCCCTAGCCCTCCATCTTCATCCCTATTCTTCCCCATTCCTTTCATTGACCAATAAAATCTCAAATATCCTAAGGCTAATTGGTTCATCAATGACCTTGTGTCAGATGAACCAATACAAGTATGGATGTGATACGTCTATCCCTTTTGATATTTTATTTTTGTGTGTGGTATGTTTTAGGAGTTTGGTTCATCATACCAAATCTCTAACATGCATTAACACCTAAATTTCTATTTCTCGATCTCAGATAGGTGTGACTTCTACATAAGTCCAATTACGATTGCTTAACTTTGAGTTAAATTTGACCATAAAGGCATAACATTCTAGTAAGTGAGATTTGACCCTAAAGGAATAACATAAGTCCAATTACGAAGGCTTAACTTAGAGTTAAATTTTTCCTTCCTATGGAAGATGTCTTGGTTCAAGGATTCATGCTTGTGAATAGATGGTTGAGTGTTCTCCAAAGAATGACTTAATCAATTAAAAAGCAAAACACTACTAACACTCAATTAACCTTGACTAACATTTGACTAACTCTTGTTAATATTGCTTTACTTTCAAGTCATTTACTTTATGAAATTTAATTTTTAGTCATTTATCATTCATTGCCATTTACTTTTCATTAAACTTGCTTATGTTTATGCCATTTTCATTTTGCTCATTTGAGCCATATCTTATGATTGTATATATTTGTTTGTGCATTTTGATTTTGTTTGTGGTCTTAGGACCTTAAAATACTTAATAAACAACAAAAACCCTAAAAAATGTTTGGTGGACTGTGGATCTTGATCTGAACTTTTGGACTTAGAACTAGGCAACATTCCCTATGCAAAAAGGACTTGGCCAATGCCAACATTCTGAGATCAAATTATTGTGAACTGAACCTTCATCTGATGCATGTCTTGGGATTCATTTGAACTCATCTGCTACATTGTCTTGATGCAAATTATTATTTTGATCTTGTGTCTAGTGGTTTATTCTGAGTTAATCAAGGAGTATTCCATCTAATACATGAGAAGACAAAGAAGACTGCTAGCTATGGGATTTGCTTGCTTGGATGTGGCTATCTTTATTTGATGCCTTGATCATGTCTGACATTTCTAATTGCCTGCTTGATTATTGCTTGATTCAAAGTCCAAAGGGAAAGTGGGTTTTCTATACGACATTCTTGTCTGTTGGATTGCATCCCATTGGTCAGATCTTTTCAACTCTTAACTTTTAATTTTATGCTTAGTATTAGTCTCTTCATCTCCTCCCATTTCTTAAATTTTAAATCTCCCCCCTTTCCAAAAACTTTCTTTGCTTGTGATTTCAAACTAAGACCTTATTTCAAGTAGAAACTTTGGCCTTATGCCAATGAATTTTCAAACTCTTTTTTCTTAAATCAAATTTGTAAATAAACTTAATCATATTGACTTAAAATTTCAAAAGACAAAAAGAACTAACAACTTCATTCAATTTTTTGGCCCTTTGTGCCCTTCTCAATTAAATTTTTGTTAAAAGCAATTCACCAACTTTGAAATTGTTACCACGAACTACGAGGTTTTGATCCCTCTTTTTTATGTTGGTACGTAGGCAGAAGTGCGAAGGTCTTGTCAAACACAAAAATATAATCAATGAATTTTTTTCTCATCCCCACACTCTATATTTCTCAAACATCATTTTATACCAAAAAACACATATACACATAAAAAAGGGCTCCCTAGGAGTACCTAGGACACTTTGGGTGCTAACACCTTCCCTCTGTGTAACCAATCCCCTTACCTGTAATCTCTGGCATTTAATTAGTTTTGATTTGAAAACTTCTTATCTTTGGGTTTTGTTAGTACTTTTCCCTTTTCCTTTGGAAACAATAAAAGCGCGGTGGCAACTCTGGTTTTATCGACGTCAAGCTTATCCATAGCTTGATGGTCATGAATTTACCGCTACAGAAATTAAGTGGCGACTCTGCTGGGGAGTAGTCCTCAGTGGGCTTAGCCTACTTTTTTATGTGTACATATTTGTATATTTGATGTTTGTATATATTTGTTTGTGTGATATTATCTGCCTGTTGTGCTTGGTGATCTCCGAGTGGTGAGATAAGTTCTAACCCGAACTTGAGTTCAATTAGGATATGAGAATGGTATAGTCATGTTCAACTTGTGTGGAGTAGTCCTAAACAAGTTGGCTTGAGACCCATCTACTCAGTGGTGACCCTTTTGGAGTTACTAATGTCACACAAGTCATGTGTGGTTAGGCATTACTTTCTCTGATTTGGGGTCCCAGAAGCTAAGGACTGTAGAACATTTAACCCATCATGGCCTATTTATGACGTAGTTTGGAGACTGTTCAGGTGTAGACCTGATAACAGTTGTTACGCGATACTACACTCAGACGAGTTTCTCTTGAGAATATTATGGGTTGGTGAGTCAGTCATCATAACCTGTAATATCCGATAGATGGGATTAAGACTCTGGGAACTTTTTAGAACATGATCTACAGGTTTTTATCCTTAGTACACTCCTTTGGGATGGTTCTTAACTCGACTCCATGCTCGTGACTCACAACAAACCCTTTGATTCTTGGTTGATCCTATCAAGTCTCACAAATATCAATGGAACTTGAGTGTTGATAAGGTGAAAACTATAATCCACCAAAATGGATGATTGATCTTGATGATGACTTGATCCATCCTTTGACCTTTGTTTGTGCTTGCCTTGTGTGTGATCCCTTGTTTGTGATTGTTGCATTCATGCATACATGCGCATCATAACATTCATCACAGAAAAATAAATTTCAAGGAACTGAGGTCTTATTTGCAAATATTTTCAGACCATGGATTGTGGACGAAGGAACACTAAGAAGTACAGTTTCAGATGTCATGATTTGAAAGAGCTAAGGAAGTTGTCATCTTTTGTATTATATCCCTTGGACTTCAAGCAACGTCATAGAAAGCTTTTGCCTGTGTTATCTACTGATGTGGTGTAAGGCCTTTTGAGTGTTTTGGTTCAGTTCTATGATCCTCTTTACCGGCGCTTCATATTTCTCGATTATCAGCTTGTGCATACGTTATAGGAGTATGATCATCTCTTGGGAATACCCGTATCTGACAAAGTACCCTTTAGTGAATTGGAGGAGATTCCCAGATCTCATATCATAGCTGAAGCACTTCATTTGAAGAAATCTGAGATTAAGGCTCATTGGGTGAAGAAAGGAGGTATTCTTGGTTTGACTTCTGATTTCCTCATTGGTAAAGCTATTGTCTTTGCTCAAGCCGGTAGTGTGGACGCTTTCGAAGCTATCTTTGTATTGCTCATCTATGGTTTATCTTTGTTCCCTAACATTGACGATTTTTTCGATGTTAACGCCATCAGAATTTTCTTGATTGGGAATCTTATTCCCACTCTGTTGGGTGACATGTATTTCTCTTTGCATTTGAGGAATTCTAAAGGTGGTGGGACTATTGTTTGTTGTGTTCCTCTTCTGTACAAGTGATTTATTTCGCACTTGCCTCAGATGCCTACTTTTTTGGAGAACAAACAATGTCTAAGGTGGTCCTAGAGACTTATGTCTCTCACTAATGATGATATTGTTTGGTATGATTCTATGTTGAGTAGTATGGATATTATTGAAAGTTGTGGTGAATTCTCTAATGTGCCCCTCATTGGTCCAAGGAGGAATCAACTACAACCCTGCTTTGGCTCGTCGTTAACTTGGGTTCCCCTTGAGAGACAAACCTAATAACACTCAATTAGAAGGTCTTTTCTATCAAGAGGGTAAAGATCCCCAATATTTGAAGCAGAAGATAATACATGCTTGGCATAACGTGCATAGAAAAGGAATATCCGAGCTTGGTCCACGCAATTGTGCAACTTTGGATGCTTACACCATTTGGGGTGAAGAAGAGAGCTTTGAAGCTAAAGATGCCATATACTTGTGAAAGACCTATGTCTTTGGTTATGGCGGAGCCATCAACTCTCCCGAACCAAGATGTAGAGGAGTTAGAAGACGCACTCGCCAAGATGAAGTAAGAGAGAGACATGTGGGAAGAGCGGTTCCATGCTTTGAACCGAAGGCATGAAGAGTTATAGCTTGAGTTGAAAGAAAAGGATTCGCTTATTGAACTTCTTGAAGACCGAGCAGTGAAGAGACAGAGAGAGCCAGAGGGTCTACCGTCCTCTAGTATGCCTCAGCCTTCCGATGCTTGGAAGAAGATTGTTGATCAGCTTGTCCTTGAGAAAGCTCGGATGAAGACATCCTTTGAGTCCAAGATTCGATGCATCCAAAGGAAGTACGCACCCGCAGCCAGATCATCTGATACCATTGCTAAGGGGTCCTTAGGATGATTATTTTCCTTTTCTCTTGATTTTTATTTTGGTTTCTAAAATTGTACTCAGTATAATCCTTCCAGATTTTATGAATAAAAAGAGATCTTATGGTCAATCAAATTGTTACTATTGTTATTGTTTAAATTTTTTGCAATAGAACTTCATATGTTCCTTGAAATTTAAACAAACAAAAAACATTGCATTTCATGCATCATTTACATAATAGGTTTTCTTCTTCCAGATGTCTTATCGGTTATTCTTCTGTCCTTCAGCCAAGCTGACCCACCGATACAACACTCGCGCTAATCAACCAAAGATCATGGAACACTTAGAGCAAGAGAACAGAGAACTGAAGGATGTAATTGCACGGTTGACTGCTATAATGGAGTCTCTTCTTGCTGCGTAGAATCAATCTTCACCAACTCCTGCAACTCCTCCCCAGAGGACTGTTATTTCTGAGGTTGCTACCTCGACTGTGCCTATTGCTGCTTCCAGCCAATCCGATCCTTCCATGCCTGCTGGATTCCCTTGGGGAATGCCATCAAACTTTATGCTTGAAGGGTATGCCTCCACTTTTGTTTCTCTGCCGACATCTAGCCCGGTCATGTCAGTACCTCCTCCAGTTGTTCATATATTTCCTCGTGTTGAGGCACCCATCTACCACTCTGAGCCATTTGAGGGTCCAGACGTGTATGAGAAAATGGATGAAATGAAGGATCAATTCCTCGAGCTGCATAAAGAGTTGAAGACTCTTAGAGGGAAGGATTTGTTTGGGAAGAGTGTTGTTGAGCTCTACTTGGTACCCAGTGTGAAGATATCGATGAAGTTCAAAGTCCTTGACTTTGAAAAGTATAAGGGAAACACTTGTCCGCTGAGCCACCTTGTGATGTACGCCAGAAAGATGTCTACTCAAACTGATAATGATCAGTTGCTGATTCACTACTTCCAAGACAGTTTGACTGGTGCTGCTTTGAAATGGTATATGGGGTTAGACAGTGCAAGCGTTCGTACTTTCAATGACTTAGGAGAGGCCTTTGTTAAGCAGTATAAATACAACGTTGATATGGCGCCCGATAGAGACCAACTTAGGTCTATGTCTCTGAAGGATAAGGAGACATTCAAGGAGTATGCCTAGAGGTGGAGAGAGCTTGCTGCCCAGATTAGTCCACCCTTGGAAGAGAAAGAGATGACGAAGATTTTCTTGAAGACGCTGAGTTCGTTTTATTACGAACGTATGATTGCCAGTGCCCCCAATGACTTTACCAAAATGGTGAATATGGGGATGAGGTTAGAAGAGGGAGTCCGAGAAGGACGTCTGTCTAAAGAATAAGCATCGTCTAGCAAGAAGTATGGGAGTAGTTTCTCCAAAAGGAAGGAAGGGGAAACTAATTCAGTGACTGTGGGGAGGCAGAGGAGACCTCATGTCAGAAAGAGTTCTCAACCTCGTCAACATCAACATCAAGTTTCTTCAGTGATTCCAGTTTTTTCCAACAATTCCAATAATCAACTAGTACCGATTCAACAACAATGTCAACAACAACCATAACAAAGAACCAACTTCAACAACAACAATAATAATAACCAACAATTTTTTGAGAGGAAAAAGGTCTCCTTTGACCCTATTCCTATGTCATACGCAGAATTATATCCATCCTTGGCTCTCAAAAACTATAGCGGTAAATTTATGACAGCTATGGATAAGCTTAAGATCAATAAAACCAGAGTCGCCATCGCGCTTTTATTGTTTCCAAAGGAAAATGGAAAAGTACGAACAAAACCCAAAGATAAGAAGTTTTCAAATCAAAACTAATAAAATGCCAGAGATTACAGGTAAGGGGGCTGGTTACATAGAGGAAAGGTATTAGCATCCAAAGTGTCCTAGGTACTCCTAGGGAGCCCTTTTTATGTGTGTATGTGTTTTTGGTATAAAATATGTTTGAGAAAAATAAAGTGTGGGGATGAGAAAATAATTCATTGATTATATTTTTGTGATTAACAAGACCTTCAGACTTGAGCCTTCGTACCAACATGAAAATGAGGGATCAAAACCTCGTAGTTTGTGGTAAAAATTTCAAAATGAGTGAGTTGCTTTTAATTAAAATTTAAGTTAAAAGAGGCACAAAGGGCCCAAGAGTTTGAATGGGTGTTAGTTCTTTTTGTCTTTTGGAATTTTAAGTCAATATGGTTAATTTCATTTCCATGTTTGATTTAAGAAAAGAGTTGGAAAATTCAATGGCATAAGTCCAAAGTTTCTAATTGAAATAAGGTCAAAGTTTGAAATCATAATATGTGGTCTCATAATCATAATATGTGGATCCCAATACTTGCATCAGATGGAAGCTCAAATCACAATATGTGGTCTCATAAAATCTGGCATTGGCTAAGTCCTTTTGCATATGGAATGTTGCCTAATCCTAAGTCCAAAAGTTCAGATCAAACCCAACAGTCCACACAAACATTTTTTAGGGTTTTTGTTATTTATTAGGTACTTTAAGGTCCTAAGAACACAAACACAAACAAAATACACAAAAAAATATATACAATCGCAATATATGGCTCAAATGAGCAAAGTAATAATGGCATAAAGATAAATGATATGTACATGACAATGAATGATAAATGACTTGAAATTAAATTGCATAAAGATAAATGACTTGAAAGATAAAGCAATATTAATAAGAATAGTCAAATGTTAGTCAATGTTAGTTATATGTTAGTGGTATTTTGCTTTTCAATTGATTAAGTCATTCTTTGGAGAACACTCAACCATCTATTCACAAGTATGGATCCTTGAACCAAGATATCTTCCAAAGGAAGGAAAAAAGACCAAGTTTCCACACAATACCATGAAAGATAGGAGACTTACAATCTCACTTACTAGAATGCTATGCCTTTAGGGTTAAATTTAGCTCTATGTTAAGCAATCGTAATTGGACTTATGTAGAAGTCATAACTATATGAGGTCGGGCAATAAAATTTAGGTGCTAATGCATGTTAGAGATTTGGTATAATGAACCAAACTCCAAAAACATACCACACACTAAAAGAAAAGATCAAAGTAGATGGACCTATCTCATCCATACTTGTATTGATTCATCTAACACAAGATTATTGATGAACCAATTAGACTTAGGATATTGAGATTTCATTGGTCAATAAAAGGGATGGGAGAGAATGGGAATGAAGATGAAAAGGGATGGGAGATGAGAGAAACACAAATTGGCCATGGACGGAATTTCATCAAATTTAAATCATTCATTCATTTTGCGAGATGAAATGTACATTTCATCAATCCCCTAAATCCAATGATTTAAATCAACAAAAGTCAAATCAACCTTGACCAAGGCCCAATCAAATAGTCAAACATCACAAGACCATAAAAATTACTCAACATAATTTTTACATAATTAATCAATTAAAAATGTATTTAAATTCAAATTAATTTGGTTAAAACCTAAAATCTCTTCAAAACACTAAATAAATGGCCAAGAGATTTATCCTAGGTCAAACAAGGTAAAGAACCTTAGACAAAAAAATTCATGATTTTTGAAAAGTCAGAAGTATTTTAAGCAATTAAGAATATGCACAAAAACATTTAATTCATGAAAAATATCAAAGTTAATCCAAAAAATAATTTTAATTCATAAAATGAAAGAGAAAAATATTTAATTTTTTTGTGTGAAAGTCCCATATTTTTTGGATTAAAAATGAAATTATTATGAATTAAACAAAATAAAGTAATTAAACGAAAAATCAGAAAATACAAAAAAACAAGGGCCATCAGATCTCCCTCATTAATTGAGGTGGAAGATCTAATGGCCAAGCGCGCACTTCCATCATGTTCTGCAATCAACACGTGCACATGTGTGGTAATCAGGAAGAATGACTCAGATTAAAACGCTGGACAAGGATCAGATGGCTCAGGTCAAGCCAACATATCACCGGAGCCCTACCTCCGATCATCTTCTCCGGTGAGGGCCACCAGACTGGTCCAACCAAAACTTCATGAAAAATGGAAAATGAGTACACTAATTTGTAGAAAAAATGCTTAGGAGCACGAATCTGACCTCCATTTCTTCAAATTCCAAGTATATTGAAAGATACATGGATTTGAAAATTGAGGTTCATGATCTGAGTTGCTTCGATTTGACCTTAACGCAACTCAATCTTGTTTCCTACATTGGTAGGACTTCAGCAAACCAAAAATCATGAAGAATGGTGAAGAATTAAGAGAGAATCAAAGAGATGAAGTTTCTAAAATTTCACCTTCGAGTTGCTTCAAACTCACTTGATCTTGATCTGGATTTGCTTGATTCCTCTTCCTCTTGCTTGCAGTGATCAATTGAGATGAAAAGGGAAATGAATTCTTGGAGTTTGAATTTCAAAACATAAGGTGAAACTCAAACTCGATTTCAATTGAAATCTTCAAGAATTCTATGGAATGGAGGGTTTGATTTGTTCTAGAAAAGCTTGGGCAGGGTGTTGATGAAGTTCTGAGCTCATTGCACTTGTATTTATAGCCAATCCATATGTTTTTCATACACTTCCATTTGAAAATCCAAAAATAGTAATTTCCTTCATGATCTAGCATGGGCGTGTACAAAGCCCAAAGAATGATTGGAAAATGTCTAAAATCGCGCATAGGTCATGCTGAAAGCAATGCATTAAGCCATGTAATGTTGAAATGAATTTGATCATGAGAATCCTCCAAATGGTACCATGCATTACACCCATGCTCAAGTCCTTCAATATTGATCCAAATGAGATGATTTTGGACTTTTTGGAAAGGTGAGATCAAGCGGAACAACTTTCATGTTGAACACTTTTCAGTGTGAAACTTGGATCATTATGAATAACTTTTGCTATGGACTTAAAATGGAAAAACTTCCTTAATAAAAGTTGTAGCTCTTTCAAACCTCTTCAATCTGGTAACATATTTAACCTCATTTAGATTTGGCATGAAGTATTTATGCATTTTAGAAGTTGAGGAAAATCACTTGTTCAATGGTAATGACCCAAAATGACCTAAAATGTTTCCTCTTGGCACATGCATTTGCATGTTGAATTTGAACTTCCTCCAAACATAAAAGTTGAAGTAGACATCTTTAATTTGATCATGGAATTTTAATTGCTTTCATATCATAAAAAATGAGCAAGTTATGGTCTTGGGAAGTTGGCCTCCTAACTAGGGTTTCGACAAAATGACCTATAATCTTTCACCATAAAAAATGACTTTCCAAGCAAAAATAGATCTAGACTTCAACATAAAGTTATTTGGAATGTCACTATGAGTAAAGTTTATCTTGTAATCATTTTCATATTACAAAAATTGTAGGAGATAGGGTCTAGGGAACCCCTGTTTTGACCAGTAGAATTTCTCTGGTCTACCACCACGAACCATCTTGCTAGCTTGACATTCTCTTGATTTTTAGGACTCATGGAAGATAATAAATGTGTAAGATGATGTAATGTGAAGTATACCTTGAAATATTTGAAGAAATGTTGAAGAAACTTATTGAAGAAGATACCCAGATGAACTAGGGTTTCCAAAGCACACAAACTTCAAACTCTTGATGATTTCTTGATCAAGATGATATGTGAAGACCATGGGGATCCATATATGATGTATAAAGTCAATGTTAACCATATCTTGACTAGTCTTCTTGCATTGAGGGTCTTAACCCCTATATATGAGCTTGATGGAGCATTGGTGAGCACACACACTACCTACAAATGAAACAAAGCTATACATAGACATATTTTTGGTATTTTGGTTAGTAAATAATGAAAAACAAAGTATGATACAACCAAATGTGCTTTTTGATCTCTCCCAATGCTTACCAAATGAATGAGGGGTAAGAAGGATGGCAAGGTGTGATCCCAATGCTAATGCATATGATGAGATAGCATGAGGGATCTTAGGGTCAAAATTGGGGTCTTACAGCTGCCCCTATTTAAGGACATTCTAAATGAGGATGTGAAGGTTAAAATTGTAAGAACAAGATTCTGTGTCTACAATTCATCTCTAAGGTTTTGATGATAATAGAGGATGAAACAAAATTGGCACCCTAACAAATTTATCTAAGTGTGCAAGACTCTAATTGAAAAAGGATCAGATAGACAAATATCTGACAATCATGCAAGTCCAGAACAACAACTTAGAATACACTCAAGTAGAGGTTCTGACTCTGAAGAAAAGAAAAACTCACAGAGTTTGACAATAAGAAGACTCAGACACTCTATATCTAAACAAGTGCCCTCAACAGATCTGATGATTTACACTCTGAAGAAATCACCATCAGAAAGACTTCAAGAATCTCTTAAGTCAATCTACCCTCATCAATTATCTGAAAGTATACACGCTGAACAAGAACTTTTGAGCTCCGCGTGCTCTGATTAAAAGACAATCAAAGACTTAGCTACGAAACTTTCCGTTTTTGGTATGAATATATTTTTGGAAGAGATTTAACACGCTCCAAAATTGCTATGGAAAGGACAAAGATATTAATGACATTAAAAGTCCATCATTGCCAAGATATCCATGAATGCCTCTACTAACGGTCTCTTTATCAAATCTCTATAAAAAGGTTGGATCATCTTCATACAAGACAACGAAGCATACATGGATACTGCAACGAATTCATAATATCTCCTATTCTTATTCATTCTGTTCACACGAGTTGTTGCTCTAAGTGTGAAATATTTTGTTCTTATATTGTGTAACTACTTCTTATTCTCATCATATGCATTAGCATTGGGATCACACCTTGGCATCCTCATTACCCTTCATTCATTAGGTTTGCATTGGGAGAGATCACCAAGCACCATTTGATTGTATCATACTTTGTATATTATCATATTTACTAACCAAAATACCAAAAATATGTCTTTATATAAACCAATTCTTTTGTAGGTAGGGCATGTGCTCTCCTCTTATCTATCAAGCTCACATCTAGGGGTTTAAGACCCTCATTGCAAGGAGCTCAACCAAGATTTGATCTACTATGGCTCAGAAAATCATATATGAATCCCCATGGTATTCACGTGTTATTTTGATCAAGAAATCATCAAGAGTTTAGAGTTGGTTTGCCTGGGAAACCCTAATTCATCTAGGTATCTTGTGTAACTTCTTCAACAAGCTTCATCACCAATTGATCAAATATTTCAATGGATACTTCAAATTTCTTCATCTTATGCATATTTGATCCTCCATGAGCCCCAAAAGTCAAGAGAATTGCAAGCTAGCAAGTTGGTTCATGGTGGTTGACCAGAGGAATTCATCTGATCAAAACTGGGGTTCCCTAGACCCTATCTCCTACAATTTTTGTCATATGAAAATGATTCCAAGAGAAACGTTACTCTAAATGACATTACAAACAACTTTCATGTTGAGTTCTAGAGCTAGTTTTGCTTGGAAAGTCATTTTTTATGGTGAAAGATTATAGGTCATTTTGTCTAAACCCTAATTTGGAGGTCAACTTCCCAAAACCATAACTTGCTCAGTTTTTATGAGATGAAAGATTTACGAGTTGCACAATCAAATTCAAGATGTTTTCTTCAACTTTGATGTTTAGAGGAAGAACAAATTCAACTTTTATGTGCATGTGATATGAGGATACATTATAGGTCATTTTGGAACAATGCCATTGAACAAGTGATTTTACTCAACTTCAAAAATGCCTAACTCCTTCATATTAAATCCAAATGAGGTCAAATTGGTAACCAGTTTGAAGGACTTTGAGAGAGATACAACTTTTATGAAGGAACATTTCTCATTTGAAGCTCACATAAAAAGTTGGCCAAGGTGGAATAAGTGAACATGTGGCTTGACATAATTTTTTTTTTGACATGTTTGAATTTCCCAACTTCCACCACAAAATTCATCCTGACCCAAGCTTCAAATGAAAAAGTGTTCAACATGAAATTTGTTCCTCTTGATCCAAACTTTCCAAAAAGTCAAATTTCATCCATTTTGGATAAGATTTTAATGGGTTGCGCATGGTTTGAACATGAGTGATCATTTGGCACAAATTGAACTTGAACATTCCATACACCAATGCATAACATTCCAACATGATCTCAACAATGTTTGTACCCAATTATGGATTAGAAGAAGTGATTACATGGGCCTGTTACACGCTCATGCACCCATGCAATGTACACTGCTATTTTTGGATTTCATTTCAAGTGTGCAAATATCAATCCATTTGGCTATAAATAGAGCCCTCTATGCTCAGAAACAAGGACCTGGTGCACCAACTTTGATTCCAAACCTCTTAACCCTCTCATTTCAAAGGATAATCTTGATATTTTCCATTGGAAATTGAGTTTGAATCTCACTGTTTTGAGATTCAAATCTCCAAGGATCCTGAGCCTTTTGTCCATTCAATTATACTCTATAAAGTGTCTTGAGCAAGATCAAGAGAAAGCAAGAGCAAGATCAATCGAGCACAAACCGACAATGAAGGTATTTTCCAGAATTTTTCATCTCTTCGATTCTTACTCAATTCTCCATAATTCTCTTGGATATTTGGTTGTCTGAAGTCCTACCAATGTAGGAAACAAGATCGAGTTGCTTTAAGGTCAAATCAAAGCAACTCAGATCGTGCACTTCAAATTTCAACTCCTTGTATCTTTCAATATACTTGGAGTTAGGATAAATTGAGGCCAGATTCGAGCTCTTAAGCATTTTTACTTCAAATTCATGTCTTTATTTTTAATTTTTGTGATGGTTGTGAGTGAACCAATCCGGTGAAGCTCATCGGAGAAGAAGACCGGAGCTTTGGCTCCGATGATGCGTTGGCGCTCATCAGAACCACATGATCTATTTGAAATATTATAATCTCGCGCGTTGAAACTGATTACCACTTGTGTTGCACGCTGACTCATGACCACGGTGGAATGCACGCTAGCAGCCACTTGATCTGCCATCTCAATTAATGAGGGAGATCAAGTGGTCCACATTTTTTCTTATTTTCTGATTTTCATATTATTTGGTTTATTTTCATTAATTCATATTAATTTTAATATTGATCCAAAAATAATATGAGAGTTTCACCAAAAAAATTTAAATAAATTCCTCTCTCATATTTTGAATTAAAATTATTTTTTGGATCATTATTAATATTTTTCATGATTTAATTGATTTTGTGAATATTTTTAACTGTTTAAAAATACTTTTATGTTTCCAAAAAGTATGAATTTTTTTCTCCAAGGTCCTTTGACCTTGTTTGACCTATGATAAATCTCATGGCCATTTCTTTGGTGTTTTGATGAGGTTTTAGGAATTTGACAAACCATAATTTAATTTAATTTATTATTTAATTGATTTTAATTGTTTAAATGCAAAATAAATTGTGTTGAGCTTCTAATATTGACTTGTTGAATTGGACTTGTGTTGTTGGGCCTTGGTCAAGGTTGGTTTGACTTTGTTGAGTTAAAATCATTGGATTTAGGGGATTGATGAAATATACATTTCATCTCCCAAAATGAATGAATGATTTTAATTTGATAAAAGTCCTCCTTTGACCAATTTGTGTTGATTCCATTCCCCCTCCCTCTTCATCTCAATCCCTTTCTCAATTCATTCATGTCATGGACATATGATATCTCTATATCCTAAGGCTAGTTGATTGTAAAATCAACATAAGTATGGATGAGATTAGGTTCACCTCTTTTGTATATTCTTTTTGTGTGTGGTATGTTTTAGGAGCATAGTCCATTATACTATGTCTCTACATTCATTATTACCAAATTTCTATTGCCCGACCTCAAATAGTTGTGACTTCTACATAAGTCCAATTACGATTACTTAACATAACGCTAAATTTGTGACACAAAAGGCATAGCATTCTAGTAAGTGATATTGTAAGTCTCTCCCCTTTCATGGTATTTTATGGAAACTTGGCCTTTTTCCCTTCCTTTGAAAGATGTCTTGGTTCAAGGATCCATGCTTGTGAATAGTGGATTGAGTGTTCTCCAAAGAATGACTTAAACAAAACAAAAGCAAAAGCAATACTAACTTCTAATCAACTAACAACTAACATTTAATTTCAAGTCATTTACTTTTATGAACTTTAATTTTTTAAGTCTTATTTCATTTGCCATTATTCATACCATTCAACTTGTTTACTTTAATGACATTTTCACTTTGCTCATTTGAGCCTCATTTTGTGATTATATTGTGATTGTATATACTTGTTTGTTTTTGTGGTCTTTTGACCTTAATGTACATAATAACAACAAAAACCCTAAAAGACATTTGTGTGGACTGTTGGATTTGATCTAAGACATTGGACTCAGAATTAGGCAACACTCCCTTTGCAAAAGGACTTGGCCAATGCCAACTTTCATGAAACCAAGTGCTTATGAATTGAAACTTTATCTGAAGCAAGTATTGTGATCCCATCTGAGCTCATATGCTACATGGTCTTATTGAAGCTGTTACTTTGAACCTGTGCCTAGTGCCTATCTTTGAATTCATTTGATATATGGAAGATTATGGAGAAGATCATGGAGTTACTAAGCTTGGATGCAACTATCTTTATTTGATGCCTTGATCTTCATCTTGCTATTTGTGTATTGATATTGCTTGATTCTAAAGTCCAAGGGAAATTTGGGTTTCTATATGACATTCTTGTCTATTGGATTGCAACCCATTGGTCAGATCTTTTCAACTCTTATCTTTTAAATTTTTGCTTAGGATTAGTCTCTTCATATCTTTCCCACTTCTTTAATTTCAAATCTCCCCTCTCTTTCAAAATCTTCTTTGTTTGTGATTTCTAAACTTAGACCATTCTGCAAATTAGAAACTTTGGCCTTATGCCATTGAATTTTTAAAACTCTTTTCTTAATCAAATTTGTAAATGAACTTAACTATACTTGACTTCAAATTTCAAAAGACAAAAAGAACTAACACTCATTGAAAAAATTTTAGGCCTTTTGTGCCTTTGTTAAACTTTAAATTTTGTTAAAAGCAACTCATTGACTTTGAAATTGTTACCATGAACTACGACGTTTTGATCCCTTATTTTATGTTGGTACGTAGGCACAAGTCCGAAGGTCTTGTCAAACACAAAAATATAATTAATGAATTCTTTTCTCATCCCCCCACTCTATTTATTGCAAATATCATTTTGTACAAAAATACATTTGCATACAAAAAAGGGCTCCCTAGGAGTACCTAGGACACTTTGGGTGCTAACACCTTCCCTCTGTGTAACCAACCTCCTTACCTGTAATCTCTGGCATTTTATTAGTTTTGATTTGAAAACTTCTTATCTTTGGGTTTGTTCGTACTTTTCCCTTTTCCCTCGGAAACAATAAAAGCGCGGTGGCGACTCTGGTTTTATTGACATTAAGTTTATTCATAGGTTAATGGTCATGAATTTACCGCTACAGAAATTAAGTGGCGACTCTGCTGGGGAGTAGTCTCCAGTGGGTTTAGCCTACTTTTTTGTGTGTATATAATTGTATATTTGATGTATGTATACTTGTTTGTGTGATATAATCTGCTTGTTATGCTTGGTGATCTCTGAGTGGTGAGATAAGCTCTAACTCGAACTAGAGTGCAATTAAGATAGGAGGATGATATAGTCATGTTCGACTTGTGTGGAGTAGTCCTTAACAAGTTAGCTTGAGACCCATCTACTCAGTGGAGACCCTTTTGGAGTTATGAATGTCACACAAGTTATTGGTGGTTAGGCATTACTTTCTCTGATTTGGGGTCCGAGAAGCTGAGGACCATAGAACATTTAACCCCTCTTGGCCTATTTAGGATGTAGTGCAAAGACTGCTCAAGTGTAGACTTGATAACAGTTGTTACGCGATACTACACTCAGACGAGTTTCTCTTGAGAATATTATGGGTTGATGAGTCAGTCATCCTAACTTTTAATATCCGATAGATGGAATTAAGACTCTGGGAACTTTTTACAACATGATCTACAAGTTTTTATCCTTAGTACACTCCTTTGGAATTTGCCCATTAATCTCGCAAAAACATTTCTCGAAGCACTCCAACTTATTCTGCAAGGCATTGACCTTAAAGGAACAAAAGCCCAGCTCACAACAGGCCCAATCCAGAAAAAGGCCCAAACTAGCTCGCTCGCTAGGCGAGCAACTCCTTCGCCTAGCGAATCCTGCGAATACCAGAATTATTGGGCTTCATTCTGAGCCCACTAGGTCACAGATGGCCTGCTCGCTAGGCGAGCATATCCTTCGCCTAGCGAACCCTTCGCTACACGCTCGCCTAGCGAAGCTTGCGAACATCAGAATTTTCGGGCTTCACTCTGAGCCCATTAGGTCACAACAAGAGCATTATAAATAGCCAAGCTTCAGTCAGAAAAAGGGGGGGGGGGGGAAGACAGAGACGAAGACGGACAGAAACCCTGGCACAGAAACCCTGGAGGTTACCTTATAGAGTTCCGAGTAAAGAAACCCTGAAGGCCACTCCTCCGCTCCTCCGCTCCAAAGCTACCGCCGCCCAATTCCATCCGATACCAAGAGTGGTCAGTCCCTTCAACATCGCAGCTCGGTTGCAAACAGGTTTGCGTATCTCTAATGTTTTATGCTTTTAATCGATAATCTTTACATACATAATGCATCATGATTAAATTTTTGGATATGTATTTTGATTTCACATGTGAATTTAAATATGCCTGAATATCCTGAATGTTTGTCCATGCTATTCCTGTAATTAAATGCCATAAGGTTCAAGGTTCCGGAGATGGTGCTGTTGTCAAACTAAAAACCTGTAGCCGCTCGCTAGCACATCGCTAAGCGAGCCTATAGCGAGTACTCGCTAAGCCTTCGCTAGGCGAGGCAGGGGCGAACGTAGCAGTGGCTGTTTTTTTTCTTTTTTTGGTTTTGTCTTATGTTTGTCTTATTATAGTCACGCATTATTTGGCCATGTAACTGCTGGGTTTATTTTGTGGTGCAATTTTCAATTGCACCTTATCTCGGTGTTCTAACCCGTGTGCTGAATTGTGTAAAGGCTTACATATTCCCGAAGAGACGGCCGGCTAGGTATTCCACTTTATTTGTGGGATACCCTTATGGAGATGGATTCTGAATTACTTAATTTTAATGTGGAGATACATCCTAAATTATCTAGCTGATTTTAATGTATTGATTTCATCGACTTTAATGTGGACCTAATTACTTAATCGATTACGGCCATCTAATTAATTGTAAAACTTTGTCTTTAAATAAGTGATCTTGGACCTCTCTTTATTACCCTACGACTACGGTATTACGGTCATGTCCCGCGAATGTGGGGATACACTTAGTAAAGACCCTTCGATTAAATCATCATGTCCCTCTAAAATAAATCGTAGTCCCTCGGATGTTGCCTTCGAATGTATGATTTTGTCCCTCGATGACCCTTCGGTGTAGCCTACGGTTAAATGATGATAGTCCCTTCGAATGCTAAGGTATCCTCACAACTGTTGCCCTCGGTGACCGATCAATGACCCTACGATGACCCTTTTACATCCAAAGGATAAAACTACTTACTTCTCAATAGTAAGGACAGTTTTACCCTCATAAGGATAGGAAATGCCCGTAAAGACCTCGGATAGGTATAACTCTTAATTGCTTATTCATAACCTAAAATACTTTTCACACCTTACACACTTCAAAACATCTTTTAGAAAATCACCACTTGGCATACATTCGTACTAGGATCATTGTCGAGCTATATTTTTCTAAACTACTTTCAAAACTAAACGAGATAACCACTTTGTATACATTCATACACGAATCATTACAAAGTTAAATTCTCCTTTTCAAAACATTTCCTACACATTTTCTCAACCACTATTTCAAACTAGAAAAACATAAATGATTGAGCAATTAAGAGCCCATGGATAACCATGGATACAAAGGGTGCTAACACCTTCCCTTTGTATAATGTACCTCCCGAACCTAAGAATCTAAATTAAGGTCTTTCCTGTTCTTTTCCACCTTTCCTTATTGGATAAAAGAAAAGTCGGTGGCGACTCTTGCTAACCGCGACATTGCGATTAAAAACACATTAAAGTCAGTTCACCGTATGACACAGATGCTCTTGCTACTCTATCCTCCATGATCAACGTGATTCGGTGGAACCACGCTCCCAGGATCGATGTGATACGCCTCGACAGGGCCGCGTATGTGTTTGCTGCTGAACTGGTAGTTGATGACAAGCCCTGGTATCACTACATCAAGTGCTTTCTGAAGAATCAAGAGTACCCTGCAGGGGCATCCAACAATGATAGAAAGACTTTGAGAAGATTGGCAGGCAGTTTCTTCTTGAACAAAGACGATGTTCTGTATAAGAGGAACTTCGACATGGTTTTGCTCAGATGCGTGGACAGACACGAAGCAGACATGTTAGTGCAGGAAGTTCATGAAGGCTCCTTCGGTACTCATGCCGGCGGACATGCAATGGCTAAGAAATTGTTGAGAGTAGGTTATTACTGGATGACCATGGAATCTGATTGTTTCAAATATGCTCGGAAGTGTCATAAATGCCAGATTTATGCTGATAAGGTACATGTGCCGCCAAATCCTTTGAATGTGATGTCTTCGCCGTGGCCTTTTGCTATGTGGGGAATCGATATGATTGGAAAGATTGAGCCGACCTCTTCCAATGGGCATCGCTTAATCCTTGTTGCCATCGACTATTTCACCGAGTGGGTCGAAGCAGCGTTATTTGCGAAGGTCACCAGACATGTGGTTGCCCGATTCATTAAGAAAGAAATCATTTGTCGCTATGGGATTCCCGAAAGAATCATTACTGATAATGGTTCTAATCTCAACAACAAAATGATGAAGGAGTTGTGCCAGAACTTCAACATTCAGCATCACAATTCTTCCCCTTACCGCCCTAAGATGAATGGTGTTGTTGAGGCGACAAATAAGAACATAAAGAAGATTATGCAGAAGATGGTCGTTACGTACAGAGATTGGCATGAGATGCTACCCTTCGCCTTGCATGGGTACCGTACTTCAGTACGTACATCGACTGGGGAAACCCCTTACTCCCTTGTGTATGGTATGGAAGCATTCCTACCTGTTGAAGTGGAGATTCCTTCTCTAAGAGTCCTGTTGGATGTCAAGTTAGACGAAGCTGAATGGATTCGGACAAGGTTCAATGAGTTGAGTCTTATCAAAGAGAAGCGAATGGAAGCCATTTTTCATGGGCAGTTGTATCAAAGTCAGATGAAGAGAGCCTTTGATCATAAAGTGCGTCCTCGATGCTTCCAGGTCGGAGATTTGGTGTTGAAAAGGATCCTTCCTCCTCAGACAGATCACAAGGGCAAGTGGACTCCTAACTATGATGAACCGTATATTGTCACCAAGGTTTTTGATGGTGGGGCCTTAATGCTTGCAACGATGGATGGTGAAAACTTCACTTCCCCTGTGAACTCAGACGCAGTTAAAAAAATACTTCGCATAAAATAGACCCGTTGGACGATAAAAAGAATAGTCCAGGCAAAAAAATGGGCATCCCGGCGAACCAAGAAAATGAAAAAGGTTCGGGAAAAAGTTAGGGATTAAAAAATGAGAAGATTGTACACCTGGTAAGTTGAAAACCTGAAAGGGCAACTTAGGCAAAAATGGGTATCCCGGTGGATTGAAAACCCGAAAAGGGCGATCCAGGCAAAAGTTAGGGATTAAGCGAATGACTGCGTTCTGAGTAGTTCTGAATCTCATCTCGTGTCAATGACTGGAAACTTTTGAAGGATAGGAAACAATCCAATCACTCTTTCAGAAAGCTGATCATCTAGAGGATCTTGAAGACGAGCAAGTCATAGCAGAATTGGAACCCAATAGAAATCCATTTCACATTGCCATTAGATTAATGTCTGTTTTATCTGTTGTGCGACTACCTCTTTCCAGGGATTGCTTCCTGATTTAAATGCCTATTCAGAGGCCGTTCAATCAATAAAATCATGTTATTCAGTATATCTCTGTTTTCATTTTCATTTTTCTGTTTTGTTTGCAAAAATTACGTCCGAATTTTTGATAAACATTGCATCATGACACATAAGAGCTTTACAGGTACATGCTTAATAAACATTTAAAATTGCTGTAAATTTTAAGTGCTTTGGATCGTCTATTCAGAACAGGTACCCTCGGGGCATTTCCTCAAAATCCCCTGCAGATGATTGTGAATGTTTTCCCCAGTGAACTCGCCAACAGACGAATTCGGTATCTTATCCCTGTAGAGCTGATCAGAGCGTTAGATTCTTCAATCCCTAGCAGGTTCTCACCACTGTACCTCCCCCCCAAGCGGTGGTTTCAGATTATACACTCCCCAGTAGAGTTGACAGTGTCAGACTATATACCCCCAGCGGAGTTGACAGTGCCAGACTGTATCTTCTCAGCAGAAGCGGCTGCTCCTCAGGGTTCGATGCCAGATCGATAATCCCAATGCCAGATCCATGGTTTCTTTCCTTGAAGCAGAACCTCGGTACCGTATCGGTGTTTGCTTCCCCTGCTGAGTCATCTCTCGCAGATCGTGGTTGCCAGAACCACTGTCGCTTTCCCCAACAGCAGGTTTTCAGTGCCGTTCTCTCCCTAGTCAGAATCTCGGTATTTCGTCATTTCTAGAACACCGTGTGGTGGGTCATTTCCCCACATAATTCTTTGCGCTGTGCATCTCCAGCAGCCTTGCCAGGGTCCAGAAGATGGTGATCATTTCCCAAGCAGATTCCCTTGCCTCGCTTTGGCATTCTACCCAGCATTTCGCATCCCTGCATGTAGAATCATATTGCATTGCATCCTCACCAAATCGCGTAGCATTTCCATTTTCATGGAGCATTACGCCATTGAAAAATTCAAACATATGCATGTAAGCATAAAACATTCTCGGTATCCCAAGTGATAAGCCAGAAGTTGTTTCCAGTACTCAGACTGAAGATTGTTCATGACTTACCTTTGTTATCCCCAGCAAGTGTCATTGGCCCATGCGCCGCCTCTATTATCGTTCCCTATTTCTGCTGATGCTGACAGGCATGAAGTTTCCGGTATTCAGACCGAAATGGCGTTCAGGCCAGTTTTCCGATGTTCAGATCGAAGAAGTTTCCGACGTTCAGGTCGATGCAACTTGTGGCGTTCAGGCCAATTTTCCGATGTTCAGATCGAAGAAGTTTCCGACGTTCAGGTTGATGCAACTTGTGGCATTCAGGCCAGTTTTCCGATGTTCAGATCGAAGAAGTTTCTGACATTCAGGTCGATGCAACTTGTGGCGTTCAGGCCAGTTTTCTGATGTTCAGATCGAAGAAGTTTCCGACGTTCAGGCCGATGCAACTTGTGGCATTCAGGCCAATTTTCTGATGTTCAAATCGAAGAAGTTTCCGACGTTCAGGTCGACGCAACTTGTGGCATTCAGGCCAGCCTCTCGGTGTTCAGACCGATATTAATAATCTCATATCTCCCGATGTTCAGATCGAAGTCATTTCCAGTATTCAGACTGATGAGCGGCATTCAGGCCATGGTTATTTCGGTGTTACCATTTATTTTGGTATCCAGGTTAACATTCTTTTTCGGTATTCAGACTGACTTTGACCGTACCAGACGGATTCTTCTTTCAAGACCACCTCTTTGCCGATTCTGATAGGCATTGTTACTTCACTTCAGTGCAAATTTTCGGGCTTTTATTGTATTCATTCCCTTGATACCTCGAAAGCACGAAAGCCATTGCTATCTTCTTTCCAGGTCTCCAGTTGATTGAATAGGGGCAGCTGTAATACCCCAAAATTTACCCTTCATTTTTCCTGGAAGCATACGCTTTACACCTCATGCATGCATTCATTTTTAGGTCATTTAGCATTTGCATTTCATCATGGCAATCGGAATCGGATCCAAGAAGCTTGAACATCATCCATGACACTTTGTGGGCTCTATTTAGATGATCAGTTAACACAAGGGAAAAACTTGAGTTACTTCCAACGGCGGTCTATTTGTCAGTCAAAACGTTAATCTTGAAGGAGCAAAGGTTTGTTCATGAGCTGTCATGCTCGCTAGGCGAAGCCCACGTGTTTTGAAAAAAAAAAAACGAAAAACGAAAATAAAATAAAATAAAATAAATAAATAAAAGAAAAAATCTTGGACTTGGACCTCTCTCATTTGAGCCCACAGGTCCACAAAAATTAGGTTATAAAAGAGGGAGAACAAACAGAAAAAAGAAGAAAAGCAAAACACTCTGAGGTTTCCTTGGAACAAAACCCTGGACAAAACCTGGAGAGAAACCTAGACAGAGAGAGTGAGAATTAATCTGCAGCAACCTCCAGGCAACTCTGAAAGGTTCATTCTGACTCACACACTTTCAGCTCAAGCAAACCCTAACATTGGTTTGCAAATCCAGCCGTGCCATTTGATTTCAACCGATCTCTCCAATCAGGTTTGCCCTATATCCATCATCTTTATGCCTTTAATTTGAATGCTCTAAATGTATGAGGTATTATGGGTGAATTTGATATCCTTTTGATGCATGTGTTTGACAAGAGGTTTAAGCCTCCTACCCTTGGTTGCTTTTTGTGAGTTTTTTGTGAATTGAAAGAGCATGATTCATGTGGTTACATTTTGATTTGGGGGCAACTCTTGATTACCCTATTTTTTTTATCTCTAACCTGTTTGTTGAGTTTTTGTGAGGGCTCACATGACTTTTGCAGGGATAACTTGCCTGGTGTTCCACTTTATTTGTGGGATACCGCCTAGAGGTTTCATTCCGATTACCTGTACTGACTCACTTTCTTTGATGGTGTTTAGCTGGGAAGGATCCCTGGGTTTCCCATTCCTCTAATTGCTGTTACTTCGGATCTTTATCCGCGTGGTACTTTTACATTTTTCCCGCATTTTACTGCTTTCCTAGCTGGAAGACCTCGATAGGAGGCAATGTTTTTGTGTGTTTATTTTTTTTTACAGGTTCCTTCGTCCAGGACTCCTTTTGCATGAGCATCCCAAACCCTAACCCTTCATTGATTTTTCTTCTCCTAAACACACGTTTACTCCTTCTACTACAGGTGAGTAAGTCTCCAAAGGTCGAGCATCCGGTAGATTGCGTAGTAACGTCGTTCGTCCAAAACCCAATCCATAACCCCGTAGTTAGCCGAACTACGGCTTGCTCTGATTCTCATTCCAGATGAGATACGTAGGCATAAGACACGATGTCTTAGCGAGCACACATCCCCCCAACCCATAGGTCAGCCGAACTACGGCTTGCTCTGATTCTCATTCCAGATGAGATACGTAGACATAAGACGCGATGTCTTAGCGAGCACACATCCCCCCAACCCCTAGGTCAGCCGAGCTACGAAGACTCTGATTCTCATATTCAGATGAGATACGTATGCAGTGGATGTGACATCCGCGCGAGTCATTTTCATTTAACCCTTTTTTTAGTAAACAACATAAGATAAACTCACACCCTTTAGACAAGAACTACAAAAGTGGATCCCGTAGAGTACTACGGATTCGTAGGGGTGCTAATACCTTCCCTTCGCATAACCGACTCCCGAACCCAAGATTTGGTTGCGAGACCTTGTCTTTTCCTTTCCTCTTTCCAGGTTTACTTCGAGCGTTTCCTTTCCCTCCTTTGGGATAAATAACGCACGGTGGCGACTCTACTGTCATTTTCTTTCGTCGGTTGTTTATTCGCACACTGTATTTTTCAGGTTGCGACAGTTGGCAAATGTTGTTATCAGAGTATGGTATTGAATACCAATCTCAAAAAGCAATCAAAGGTAGTATCTTGGCTCACCACTTGGCTCACCAACCAATTGAAGATTACTAGTCAGTGCAGTATGATTTTCCTGATAAAGAGATTTTGTACTTGAAAATGAAATATTGTGATGAACCATTGCTTGAAGAAGGGCCAGAATCTGGTTCCTGTTGGGGCATGGTATTTGATGGAGCTGTTAATCAATATGGTAATGGCATTGGGGCAATGATTATTACTCCTCAAGACACGTATTTTCCGTTTACAACTAGATTGACTTTCAAGTGCACAAATAATATGGTTGAGTATGAAGCTTGCATTACGGGGCTTGAAGAGGCCATCGATCTTAGAATCAAGTACTTAGATGTCTATGGAGATTCAACTTTGGTTGTGAATCAGATCAAAGGTGAATGGGAGATAAATCAACCCGGTTTGATACCATATAGAGATTATGCAAGGAGGATTTCAACTTTCTTTACGAAGGTTGAGTTTCATCATATCCTTCGAGATGAGAACCGGATGGCAGATGCTCTTGTAATGTTGGCTTCAATGATTATAGTGAAATATTGGAATGAAGTTCCCAATCTGATTGTGATGCGTTTTGATAGGCCATCTCACGTGTTTGTTGTTGAAGAAGCCAAAGATGAAAAGTCGTGGTATTATGATATCAAGTGTTTTCTCCAAAGTCAGATTTACCCGCCTGGGGCATCTTTGAAAGATAAGAGGACTTTGAGAAGATTAGCCGTTAACTTCTACCTGAATGATGATGTATTGTACAAGAGAAACTTTTATATGGTTTTGCTCAAATGCATGGATAGACACGAAGCAAACTTATTGATGACAGAGGTCCATGAAGGTTCCTTTGGTGCTCACTCCAATAGGCATGCCATGGCAAAGAAAATGTTGTGAGCAGGTTACTATTGGCTGACAATGGAATATGATTGTTGAAAGTTTGTGAAGAAATGCCATAAGTGTTAAATCTATGCAGATAAGATTCATGTTCCTCCGACACTATTGAACGTCATTTCCTCTACATGGCCCTTCTCCATGTGGGGAATTGATATGATTGGCATGATTGAGCCTAAAGCGTCGAATGGACATCGTTTCATTTTGGTGGCAATTGATTACTTCATAAAGTGGGTTGAAGCGGCATCGTATGCGAATGTAACCAAGCAAGTTATTGTGTGGTTTATCAAGAATCATATCATATGTCGTTATGGTGTTCCGAGTAAGATCATTACTGATAATGGATCAAACTTGAACAATAACATGGTGGAAGCTCTTTGCAAAGACCTCAAGATTGCACATCATAATTCTTCTCCCTACAAACCTAAGGTGAATGAGGCTATTGAAGCTCCAAACAAGAACATCAAGAAGATCATTCAGAAGATGGTTGTGACGTATAAGGATTGGCATGAGATGCTCCCATTTGCTTTGCACGTGTATCGTACATCCATCTGCACTTCAACAGGGGCAACCCCTTTCTCACTTGTTTATGGTATGGAAGTTGTGCTTCTAGTTGAGGTTGAGATTCCATCATTGCATGTTCTGATGGAAGCCAAGTTAACTGAGGTTGAATGGTGTCAGACCAGGTATGGTCAGCTGAATTTGATTGAAGAGATGAGGTTAACTACCATGTGTCATGGTCAATTATATCAGTAGAGGACGAAGAAAGCTTTTGATAAGAAGGTCAGGCCTCGTGTATTCAGAGAAGGTGACCTTGTGCTCAAGAAGATTTTATCTTTCAAACCAGATGCTAGGGGCAAATGGAATCCTAATTATGAAGGCTCATACCTTGTTAAGAGAGCCTTTTCGGGTGGTGTTTTGATTCTTACAACTATGGATGGTGAAGAGTTCACTCGTCCTGTGAACGCTGATGCAGTTAAGAAATACTTCGCCTAAAAAGAAAAGAACAGCTCGCTAAGTTGAAAACCTGAAAGGGCGGCTTAGGCAAAAATGAGCGTCTCGGTGGATTGAAACCCGAAAGGGAGATCCAGGAAAAAAATTAGAGACATAAACACAGAAAAAATCATCCCGATAAATTGAATACCCCACCTTGGGGCAATTTATGCAAAAATTAGGGATTATGGCAAGTAACTGCATCTTGCTGATCTTCAGTTTTGAAGACATTCTTGAGCAAGTCTGTCAATTCTGAGTCACCATCTCCGATGAAGTCACCAAGAGCACAGTGGATATCAAAGTTGGTAGAAGGATTAGTGATCATTGTATTCAATGTAGCCCTTTTCCATGCAAATTAACATTTTTCAACTTTTGTAAAGATCTATGGAGTCTTGCCATTTACAGACTACCATTCCATTAAATAAGTGTAAGCAATGCTGAAGTCATGTGGAAAGGCCATGCATTCGTGTGTGAGAAATGGAACTTTAAATCTTCCAAATGGTCTTTCAACTTTAAGCCATGCGCAAGTCATTTATTCTTTGTCCAAATGTGATGAATTTGGACTTTTTGGAAAGGTTAGATCAAGAGGAAAAAATTTCTAGTTGAACACTTTTTCATTTGAAGCTTGTATCATGATGAATTTTGAGGTGGGAGTTTGGAAAATCAAATATATCAAAAAAAATTCTAAGTATCAAGCCATATGTTCACTTTTTCCACCTTGAGTAACGTTTTCTATGGGATTAAAATGAGAAAAGTTCCTTCATAAAAGTTGTATCTATCTCAAAGTAATTCAAATTGGTCATAAATTTGACCTCATTTGGATTTAACATGAAGGAGTTATGCATTTTAGAAGTTGAGGAAAATCACTTGTTCAATGGCATTGGCCCAAAATGACCTATAATGTTTCCTCATATCACATGTATTTAAAATTTGAATTTGAACTTCCTCCAAACATAAAGGTTGAAGTAGACATCTTGAATTTGATTATTAAACTTGAATGGATTTCATCTCATGAAAATTGAGCAAGTTATGGTCTTGGGAAGTTGACCTCCAAATTAGGGTTTAGACAAAATGACCTATAATCTTTCACCATAAAAATGACTGTCCAAGAAAACTTAGCTCTATACCTCAACATGAAAGTTGTTTTTAATGTCATTTAGAGTAACTTTTATCTTGGAATAATTTTCATATGACACAAATTGTAGAAGATAGGGTCCAGGGAACCCCAGTTTTGACAAGTTGAATTCCTCTGGTCAACCACCATGAACCAACTTGCTAGCTTGATATTCTCTTGACTTTTGGGACTCAGGGAGGATAATATATGCATAAGATGATGTAATGTGAAGTATCCCTTGAAATATTTGATCAATTGGTGAAGAAACGTGTTGAAGAAGTTACATAAGATACCCAGATGAATTAGGGTTTCCAAGGCAAACCAACTCCAAACTCTTGATGATTTCTTGATCAAAATAACATGTGAAGATAGTGGGGATTCATATATGATACTTAGAGCCATATTAAACCATTTCTTGATTGAGCTCTTGCAATGAGGGTCTTAAACCCTAGATATTAGCTTGATAGATCAAAGGTGAGCATGTGCACTACCTACAAAAGAGTTAAACTATATAATGACATATTTTTGGTATTTTGGTTAGTAAATAAAGAAAAAAGAAGTATGATACAATAAAATGTGCTTGGGGATATCTCCCAATGAAAACCCAAAGAATGAGGGGTAAAGAGGATGCCAAGGTGTGATCCCAATGCTAATGCATATGATGAGAATAACATCAGGGATCTTAGGGTCAAAATTGAGGTCTTATAGTCTCCACCTGTTGAAGGAAGACCATTGATCATGTGTTTGACTGTGCTTGAAGAGAGTATGGGTTGTGTTCTTGGTCAACAAGATGAATCTGGAAAGAAAGAGTACGCAATTTACTACCTCAGTAAGAAGTTCACCGACTGTGAGACTCGATAATCTATGCTTGAAAAGGCATGTTGCACATTGGATTGGGCTGCTAAGAGACTACGCCAGTATATGGTGAATCATACTACTTGATTGATATCAAAAATGGATCCAATCAAGTACATTTTTGAGAATCCTGCTTTAACTAGGAGGATTGCCCGTTGGCAGATGTTGTTATCTGAATATGATATTGAATATCGATCTCAAAAAGCGATTAAAGGTAGTGTCTTGGCTGATCATTTGGCTCACCAACCGATTGAATATTACCAGTCAGTACAGTATGATATTCCTGATGAAGAGATTCTGTACTTGAAAATGAAATATTGTGATGAACCATTGCTTGAAGAAGGGCCAAAACCTGGTTCCCGTTGGGGCATGGTATTTGATGGAGCTGTTAATTCATATGGTAATGGAATTGGAGCAGTGACTATTACTCCTCAAGGCACTTATTTTCCGTTTACAACAAGATTGACCTTCAAGTGTACAAACAATATGGTTGAGTATGAAGCTTGCATTATGGGGCTTGAATGGGCCATTGATATCATAATCAAGTATCTTGACGTCTATGGAGATTTAGCTTTAGTTGTAAATCAGATCAAAGGTGAATGTGAGACGAATCAACCCGATTTAATACCATATAGAGATTATGCGAGGAGGATTTCGACTTCCTTTACAAAGGTTGAGTTTCATCATATCCCTCGAGATGAAAACCGGATGGCAAATGCTCTTGCAATGTTGGCTGCAATGATTGCGGTAAGATTTTGGAATGAAGTTCCTAACTTGATTGTAATGCGTCTTGATAGGTCAGCTCATGTGTTTGATGTTGAAGAGGTCAAAGATGAAAAGGCATGGTATTTTGATATTAAGTGTTTCCTCCAAAGTCAGATAACCCGCCTGGGACATCTTTGAAAGATAAGGAGGCTTTGAGAAGATTAGCTAGCAACTTCTACCTGAATGGTGATGTGCTTTACAAGAGAAAATTCGATATGGTTTTGCTCAAATGCGTGGATAGACATGAACAAACTTATTGATGACTGAAGTCCATGAAGGTTCCTTTTGTACTCATTCCAATGGACATGCTATGGAAAAGAAGATGTTGAGAGCAGGTTAGCTGACAATGGAATCTGATTGTTGCAAGTTTGTGAAGAAATGCAACAAGTGTCAAGTTTATGCAGAAAAAATTCATGTTCCTCTGACACTGTTAAATGTCATTTCCTCTCCATGGCCCTTCTCCAAAGACTTCAAGATTGCACATCATAATTCTTCTCCCTACAGACCTAAGATGAATGGGGCTGTTGAAGCTGCGAATAAGAACATCAAGAAGATTATTCAAAAGATGGTTGTGACGTATAAGGATTGGCATGAGATGCTCCCATTCTCTTTGCATGGGTACCGTACATCTATCCTCACTTTAACAGGGGCAACCCCTTTCTCACTTGTTTATGGAATGAAAGTTGTGCTTTGATGCGTGCTTTTCGCAAGTATACGAACGCGTCAGAGTAATATAAAAGATTGTCGAATCCACAGAGACCAAGTGTCAATCTATCGTTATCTATTGTTATGGTGTTTATCTTAGGTAATCAAAATAAGGGTTTTTAGAGTGTGAAATGAAAAGTAAAGGGTTGAATAAAGTTCAATTAATAAAGACAGGCTCGAATGTAATTCGCATAATCAATTAATAATCCAAGTACTTGCTAATAGAACTACTTATGGACAGTGTTTCCTACTTTGAAAAGAACCAATTTAACGGGAACTGTCGCTTTCGCGTATTCAGAACCGAGTTGTACTCCCTAATCAAACCCTCTTATTTTCACTTATAAAAAGGCGCGCATTGCGTTAGAGTAGTAAACCTATTTTTAAGAAATAAAGTATCTTGACTAAGTTGAAAAGTATTTTAACCTGGATTTCTTAACCAAAAGAGGTTCTCACGAACCAGACTCTAAACTTATAAACGCGTCCGAAAATAGTTTTAAAATCACTTTTCTTCTTAAGTTAAAAACTCCTAATGAACTAAACAAAGCGCTTTCGCTGTTTTTGAAATAGTTAAAAACAATTAAGTTTAGATAGACGTTGGACGGCTTTCAATCTTACCCAACGGAATTGAAGTGCGGGAAAACTTAAGTTGAAAGTTAAAATAGCCCTTAAGTGTTTCTACGAACAATTGTACGGATTATCGGTTCAATTACGATCCTTACATTCTAACCTTATAGATTTAGTTAGACATGGTAAAGTAAAGGTGCGTTTAATTTAAATAAAAGTAGTGCGAGTGCGGAAAGTAAATAAAAGTAGTGCGAGTGCGGGAAATAAATAAAAGTAGTGCGAGTGCGAAAACTAAATAAAGTAAAGCGAGTGCGGGAAATAAATAAAGTAAAGCGAGTGCGAGAAATAAATAAAGTAAAGCGAGTGCGAGAAATAAATAAAGTAAAGCGAGTGCGGGAAATAAATAAAGTAAAGCGAGTGCGGGAAATAAATAAAGTAAAGCGAGTGCGGGAAAACAAAATAGGTAAAGGTAAGCAATAAAAACCTGCTCCAATCGGAGGGTTGAATAAAATGCAAAGCGGAAATGAAAACGGCGGCATGATTAACTTTCTTTCAAAGTGCTCCTAACTCGATTACAGACTCGATCACAAAACTCGATTACACAATTGTGGTAACACCCCAATGCGAAGCGATTACCACTTTAAAATACTGAATATATGCCTAAGTGAAACAAAGTTTGCTCTAAGTTTGCCTCTGCTCTAAGTTTGGATGCCTAAACAAGTGAATTCGAGTTTCTATTTATAAGCAAGTAAAATGATGGAAATGACAAGGATGCCCTTCAACTTGAAAATGGGAGGGAAAACTTTTCCTCTTGTGGCGCCCGCCACAAGGCCAATCTGAGGCGCCTTAGTGGAAGTAGTGGGGAACGTGGCAGTTGAGGGAAGTTGAGCTAGGACACGTCATGGCAGGGTCTATGGCGCCAGGCACAGTGGGAGCCACAAGTACAAAATGTTGAATTTAAGGGTTTTTAGCTCTTTTTCACTCCTTTTCTCGATCGGGGCTCCGATTAAAGTAAAAACCTGAAAACAAAGAGAAACATAGTAATAACACAACAAAATGACATTGAAACTACTAAAATGCATGCGAAATCGGAGTCGAAAATACGGTGAATTTCAGTGTCATCAATCTCTCCCACACTTAAACCTTTGCTTGTCCTCAAGCAAAACATTAAAAAGCTCATAGAAGAAAAACTGGTGTAAACGAGTGCTTCAGGTTAAAAGATTTCTAAGTTCAAGTCGGGATGTAGTGATAGGTACTAACTGAGTGAACTAAAGGTATCATGATGACACTAATCCGCAAATACGGACATAAACTTCATTCCTATATTAATCAACTCATATTATCCATTAATACCGTGGCCTGCCTCTTCATCTCTTTTTGTGTCATTTTCATTCAGGCGCAATCACATTAAGCCCGTTATCCGTACATGCTTCATAGCAGAGTGACCTGTTAGTGATTATGATCTAAACATGGGGTTTCTGGCACATAGATATGTGTAAACCCTTTTATTCGACCCAATTGTAGTTGTGGGGGATCGGATCGTCATCCGCCCTACCGAGTTCAGTGCCAGACACCTCTAAACCAACTAACAGCGGGTAAGTTTTTCTTTTTCATTTTCTTTTTGTAGCAAATTTTTACAATTCTTTGGTTTAAATGACTTTGTGAGGGTCACCTATACCTGAGTTGCCTTTTTGCTTTCTTTTATTTATTTTGCTGGATCATTCACTTATTTGCATCGGTCCCCTACGTAGAGGATGCGTAGGCCGAAGCTGACTGCTGAGATAAACTACTGAGGACTTATACTGAAATGATGATTAAGGCCATGGTATATGGGGTTTCGGGAATGATTCCTATATTTATTAAGTCTATGGTGCTAAAACAATACTGATGTTTCAAAAAAATTCTCCCAAGTCACCGCATCCTTACTCAAACCCATCTTTAAAACCCAAAAACTTTCAGAATAACACTGTTTTCTTTTGTAAAAATTTTTTTTTTGGTAAGGCTAAAGGTATGAGGAGATTAGATTGTACTAAAGATACACTATATTTGGTGACTCGTCAGACTCATGCATTATCTAAGACACTTAAACTAAAAGCAAAATAAAATAAAGTAAACAAAAAGCAATAAAGATAAATAAACTATCTAAAAACAGCAAAGAAAATGAACAAACTAACTGAAAATAGCAAACAAAAGTGATAAAGGCTCCTCCCACACTTAAATCGAACATTGTCCCCAATGTTTCGAAATAAGATAAAGGAAGAGTTACCTGACAACCTACTGCTGACCACTGGTGCCTTCGCCATCCTGAGGTGGACGACGGGATCGGGTACGACGATGGTCTCGCTGATCCGTCCTGACCTGTAAGGCATCCTGAGCAGTCCTCACCTCTCGAAGGTTACCCAAAATGGAACCTTGAGTGGCTTCGATGAGTGCAATATGTTGATGGTGGTATTGTTGCTGACGGGCTTGCGTATTTGTAATCGTAAGCAGGGACTGTAAAACAGTATCATAAGATCTATCTGTCCTCCGCTGTGATTCTTGCATGAAGTTAATGTTATCCGCCAGTTGTTGTTGGATGGTAGAGAGTAGGTCATCACGCCTTTTCTCTCTAGCCATGTGGTCACGCCACATCTCCTCTGTAATATAAAAGCCAGGAACGATACCTTGTCGGGAGGATCTCCCGATTTTGCAACCGTTCGATAATCTTCCTTTGCCTATCTCCCGGTTTCCCTCCTCGAAGAATGAATCCATTAAACTCCGTTGTGTAGCTCTTGTAATGAGACGAAGAAGATGAAGTGGGTTGTGAAAAGGTTGGATTTTTATGAAATCCGACGGATGAAAATGAAAATGGAAATTGGGAAGATGATTTGTATGGTGTGGGGATGAGAAAGGTGTGAGCTTTTTGTTGATTCAAGGACGTTTTTGCAAGGTGGAAAAATGGGTTTTGAAGGTTGTAAGGTGTAAAAATGGTGAAGAAAGGGAGTCTTCCCCGAGCTTATACAGACGCTGTGGCGGGCGCCACAGGGTCTATGGCAGGCGCCACAAGGCAAAATCTGGCTGGGCCGGATTTTGGTCCTTTGGCTTGGGCTTCTCGTTGTCTTTTGGCTTGGGGGGTCTGGATAGCATTTGTCTTGTAATTTCCTAGTAACATGAGGCTTGCATAATTTTATAAAAATAAAAATAAAATAAAATTTTAAACATTAGACTAAAAAATAAATAAACAATTAATATATTTAAACTATAATAAAATGTAAATAAAATAAACAAACATAATATATATATATATATATATATATATATATATATATATATATATATATATATATATATATATATATATATATATAATATATATATATATATATATAAATGTAGAAATGACAATGTGCTAACATAGTTAATAAAATATCCCAAATGCAATGATATAAAATAAGGTATGTAATTGCGAGAAATAAAAGCATAAAAAGAGATAAAATAAGATGAAATGGTAAGATCATATAGTAGGGGTTTCGTCTTCCTGAGTAGATCCACGGAGCATGGCTACCTCCTGCCTAAGCTCTGCGATCTCCTGATATAAACAGTCGGCCTCGGTAGCGTGAGTGAGATCAGATACTCCCATCTGTAAGGTGAGGTCAGCCACCTCTTGTCTAAGCTCTGCGATATCTCTACGACACTCTGCAATCTGGGTGCGAATGTCGGGGGTCTGCAATGATAAATTGTTAGAGAATACAGTGATCCTGGGAGAAGGTGGTGCAGGCGTATACTCAGCAATAGGTGGTGATCTCGGCTCCTCGATGGTCTCTCCCTGGCCCTCCAAAGCATAACTCCAGTTCGCTGGATCATGCACACTAGTCATCATAGGATCAGGTAGTGTAAAATAATGAATCGCCTCGCTGTCGACTAGCAATCTAAACTGACATGGGTGGAAGGAGGCTCTCCTCATCAACCCTCTGGTCAAACAGAAGTCGATATCCATGGTAGTGTACCCACAGTAGGTCCAGAGATGTAACAGCTTGCGAGATAGACCTAGAGCGATAACAATCTGTGTGATGATCCCTCCTACATGTATGACTCCTTCAGTCGATCTGGAAACACCGCTGAGGCCACATAATAGAAAGTTCCCACATGCTACTGGGCGAGACTGGGATGCACAAAATAGTAGGAAGATCTCCTCTTCACTCAGTAATGTCTCAGCATCCGGTTTTCCTAGGAAGGAATGTGCCAGTATCATCTGGAAGTATCTAAAAGCAGGGTTATGTATAGCCTGGGATAACTGAGTAGAAGGATCCTGGCTCCCTTCACCTGAGATGTCAGTCCAGAACTTCTCCACTTCCTTCCCCAGAAAGTATCCCATATGTGTCTCGGGGATAGCGTCAGAAGTGGTCTGGAAACCCAATAGGTCACCGAACTCTTTCTGGCTGAAAGAGTACTCAACTCCAAAAAGTCTAAAAGCAGCATACCCATCCGGTCCAGAGTAGGGGTCATAGTCAAAAGAACTGAGGAACTCCAATGTCAAATTCCTATAGGTGTTACTCAAATCGTCAGCGAACTCGTCCTAGTGGAGCTGGTGGCTCAGAAATCGGATACTTGGCTCAATGCCCAGTGCTTCCATGCAGTGCTGATCTGGATAACGTATGGGCGCCATATGGCGCTGATAAAGAGCTATGTAGCGCTCTCTCTGAGCGTCATCTCTATAGGCCACATGCATATCGTCGAAGTCCTGCATCCTGTAAAAGTTAGGAAAGGGATCCTGAAAATACAAACCATTCAAATATTTAGTCTCGGTGAAAATAAAAATAAAATAAAATAAAATTAAATTAAATAAATGCGAAAAAGTAAAAAAAACTGAAAAACCATGGGTTGCCTCCCACGCAGCACTTGTTTAACGTCATTAGCTTGACGATCAGAATTTATACACCTGTAGTAGTAGGAATCGATGGATCAACCAGAGTGTGGCTTGAGTAGTATGCCGGAATGTCTCCTCCTTCGTAGAGCTTCAGTCTTTGTCCATTTACAATGAATGGGCTACAGGTTTCGTTCTTGATTTCTACGGCTCCGGATCTCAGAATCTTGGATACTTCGAAAGGGCCAGTCCATCTTGAGCGTAGCTTACCAGGGAAGAGTCGTAACCTAGAGTTAAAAAGGAGAACATGGTCTCCTATATTGAAGTTTTTCTTTACTATTCTTTTGTCGTGCCAGGCTTTTGTTCTCTCTTTGTATATTTTTGCATTCTCGTAGGCAGATTGCCTAAGTTCTTCTAGTTTGTGAATGTCAAGGATACGCTTCTCACCAGCGGTCAGGTAGTCTAAATTCAAAGTTTTAATGGCCCAATAGGGCTTATGCTCTAATTCGAACGGTAAGTGACAGGATTTTCCATAGACTAGTTGGTAGGGAGTTGTTCCTATAGGGGTTTTGAAAGCGGTTCTATAGGCCCATAGTGCTTCTTGAAGCTTCTGAGACCAGTCTCTCCTAGATATTGAAACTGTTTTCTCTAGGATTTGTTTTATCTCCCTATTGGATACTTCTACTTGGCCACTAGTCTGTGGGTGGTATGGTGTTGCTACTCTATGCCTAACTCCATATTTTCTTAAAAGTTTGTCAAATATTCTCGATATGAAGTGTGATCCTCCATCGCTTATGACTAAATGTTGTGTTCCAAATCTAGGGAATATATAGTTTTTAAACAGTTTAATCACAATCCTAGTATCGTTTGTGGGTACAGCTATGGCTTCAATCCACTTAGATACGTAGTCTACAGCTACTAAGATATACCTGTTTCCTAAGGATGGTAGGAAAGGTCCCATGAAATCTATACCCCATACGTCGAAGAGTTCTACTTCCTGAATGTTTCTTAGAGGCATTTCGTCACGCCTTGAAATGTTACCAGTGCGTTGGCATCTATCACATTTGACAATGCAAGCATAGACATCACGCCACATGGTAGGCCATAATAGGCCAGCTTGAAGAATCTTGGCGTATGTCTTAGAGGTGCTCGCATGTCCACCATAGGGTGCGGAATGACAATGCTCTATTATACTATTTACTTCCTCTTCTGGAACGCAACGGCGAAAAATGCCATCTTTACCCCTTTTGAAAAGGAGTGGTTCGTCCCAATAAAAGTTTCTCACGTCGTGGAAGAATTTTTTCTTGCGGTGATAGTCAAGATCAGGGGGTACTATATCAGCAGCTAGGTAATTAATAAAGTCTGCATACCATGGTACGTTACTTACTGCTAAGGATTTTTGGAAGTGCTCATGAGTGCCTAGGTTGTCTTCTTTAATGGTTTCTAGTCTAGCTATCAGTCTATCATAGGCGAAATCATCATTTATGGGTATTAAGTCTGGTTTTAGATGTTCTAGCCTAGAAAGGTGATCAGCTACTATATTTTCAGTGCCTTTTTTATCCCTTATATCTAAATCAAACTCTTGTAGTAACAGAATCCATCGGAGTAACCTGGGCTTGGCATCTTTTTTACTTAATAGGTAACAAATGGCAGCATGATCAGTGTAAACTATAATTTTTGCTCATACTAGATAGGATCTAAATTTGCCTATAGCGAAAACTACAACGACTAATTCTTTTTCAGTTGTTGCGTAGTTAAGTTGGGCAGCGTCTAGGGTTCTACTGGCATAATAAATGGCATGTAATTTTCTATCTTTCCTTTGTCCTAGAATGGCTCCAACCGCATAATCACTAGCATCGCACATTATCTCAAAAGGTTCTGACCAATCAGGTGGTTTCATAATAGGTGCAGATACTAATGCTTGTTTTAAAAGATTAAATACGTTATTACATTTTTCATTGAAAATGAATTCAGCATCTTTCATTAAAAGTCCAGTTAAAGGTTTAGTTATTTTGGAGAAGTCCTTGATAAAACGCCGGTAGAATCCAGCATGTCCAAGAAAACTTCGGACTTCTCTGATAGTTTTGGGTGGTTTTAGGTTCTCTATAACTTCTATTTTAGCTCTATCTACCTCTATACCTTTTTCGGAAACTATATGTCCTAAAACAATTCCTTCGGTCACCATGAAATGACATTTTTCCCAATTTAGCACGAGGTTCACCTCCACGCATCTCTCCAGGATTTTCTCAAGGTTAGCAAGACAATTGTGGAAATCAAATCCGCAAACCGAGAAATCGTCCATAAATACTTCCATGATACCATCTAGGTAATCTGCAAAGATTGACATCATGCAGCGTTGGAAAGTAGCTGGGGCATTACAGAGGCCGAATGGCATTCGTCTGTAGGCAAAAGTTCCATGAGGGCATGTGAAGGTAGTTTTTTCTTGATCTTCGGGGTGGATAGGTATTTGGAAGAATCCAGAGTATCCATCTAGATAGCAGAAGTAAGAGTGTCTGGCTAGACGCTCCAACATCTGGTCTATAAATGGTAAAGGGAAATGATCCTTCTGGGTTGCTTTATTTATTTTTCTATAGTCTATACACATCCGTCATCCTCCTTCTAATCGTTTTTCTACATGTTCGCCTTTATCGTTTTGCACGACTGTGATGCCTCCCTTTTTAGGTACTACATGCACAAGGCTTACCCACTTACTATCCGAGATCTGATAGATTATACCTGCCTCAAGTAACTTAAGAACTTCCTTTTTTACAACATCACTCATTATAAGGTTTATTCTTCTCTGATGTTCTCTGGAGGGTTTTGAATCTTCTTCGAGCGAAATCCGATGCATGCATACGGATGGGCTTATACCTTTCAAGTCAGAGATATTATATCCTAAGGCTGAGGGATATCTTCGTAAAATGTTTAAAAGTTGGTCTGTTTCCTCTTGGCTCAAGGTAACACTGACTATAACTGGACGGTCCATCTCTTCATCGAGGAACTCATATCTCAGATTCTTAGGCAGTTCCTTAAGTTCTAAGGTTGGTTTCTTAGGGCATGGCATAGGATCTGGAGTAAGGGATAAACATTCGTGAAGGTTATCATCGATGTAGGGTTTTCTAAAGTCATCATCTTCCATTATGGGGGTTGATGGTAACTTCTTTGTTTTAATGATTTCTTCTTGTTCTAATTCTCTAACGCACTCATCAATGATATCTAAGGCATAACACGCGTCTCCCATCACAGGTGCCATAAGAAATTTCGAAAGTATAAATTCTATTTTCTCGTCACCTACCTCAAAGGTCAACTTTCCTCTCTTGACATCTATTATGGCTCCAGCAGTTGATAAGAATGGTCTACCTAGAAGGATTGGTATATCATTGTTCTCTTTGATGTCCATGACAACAAAATCAGTAGGGATATATAACTGTCCTATCCTAACAGGGACATCTTCTAAAATGCCTATCGGATACTTAACAGATCTATTGGCCAACTAAAGTGACATCTTAGTAGGTTGTAATTCTCCTAAGCTTAACCTCTCACAAACCGCTAAAGGCATTAAGCTCACACTAGCTCCTAAGTCTAGAAAAGCTTTTTCGATGACATGACTTCCCAAAAGACAAGGAATGGAGAAATTTCCAGGATCTTTATCTTTTTTGGCTAACTTATTCTCGGAAATAGAATTGCATTCCAAGGGCTTCGGATCGTCCAGTCTACGTTTGTTGGTAAGGATGTCTTTGAGAAACTTTGCATAAGAATGTATTTGGGTAATGGCTTCTGTGAAAGGGATTTCTACGTGAAGTTTTCCTATAACTTTAATAAATTTCTGATACTGGTTATTAATCTGGGTTTGTTTGAGTCTTTGCGGATATGGTATAGGTGGTTTATATGGCGAGGGTGGTACGTAAGTTTTATCTTTAGGTTTTTCTCCTTTTTCTTGACCTTCCTGGTTTTCAGATTCCTCTGGTTCCTTTACTTCGTCCGGGGGTTCGGTACATTCCTTAAAAGCTTTGGGTTCACTCAATCTTGGGTTTGGTGGCTCATCATAAGCGTTCCCACTTCGTAGGGTAATGACATTGGCTTGCCCTCTCGGATTTTGTTGAGGTTGTCCAGGGAACTGTCTTCCAGGTATGGTTTGGGGGGCTTGGTTTAAAGCTACCTGAGAGATCTGGGTTTCAAGCATCTTGGTATGAGTAACTATTTTGTCAACCTTGGTTCCTAACTGGGTAATCAGTTCATTAACGTGGATGTTTTGGTTCATGAACTCTTTGTTTTGTTGGGTTTGAGCAGTGATAAAATTTTCCATAATTTTCTCAAGGCTCGGCTTTGGTGGCACAGGTTGCATAAGTTGATTCGATCTTTGGGCTTGGTAACCTGATTGTCTCGGAGGTGCATTATTTTGGATTGGGTTATTGTTCTTATAGGAGAAGTTTGGGTGATTCCTCCATCCAGGGTTATAGGTATTCGAGTATGGGTTCCCATGGGTGTAGTTCACTTGCTCAGAGTGGGTTTCGTTTAATAGACTGCATTCCGCAGATTGGTGTTGTTTGATTCCACATATCTCACAATCCGACGAAACTGCTGCTACAGTATTCGGGTTCATGCACATATGCTCGACTTTGAGGGCTAATGCGTCCATTTTAGCTTGCATCATGTCTATAGAGCTTAGTTCATGTACTCCTCCTTGGGCTTCCTTCTTCTTAACTGTCACTCGTTCGACTCCCCATGATTGATGGTTTTGAGCCATATCTTCTAGGAGGGCACTAGCTTCAGGGTATGGTTTGTTCATCAGAGCACCGTCTGCGGCAGCGTCGATGGTCATCTTAGTGTTGTAATGAAGTCCATTATAGAAGGTCTGAATGATTAACCAATTTTCTAAACCATGATGTGGGCATGCTCTTAACAAATCTTTCTATCTCTCCCAAGCTTCGAACAGCGATTCTCCTTGGTTCTGGGTAAATCTAGTTATATGGTTTCGAAGAACGGCGGTCTTACTCGGGGGAAAATATCTAGCAAGGAATACTCTTCTAAGGTTATCCCAAGTCGTAATGGAATTGGGTGGAAGGGAATCTAACCAAGATAGGGCTTTATCTCTGAGGGAAAAAGGGGATAATCTTAAACGGATTGCCTCAGGGGAAGCTCCATTGGTTTTAAAAGTGTCTGCTAATTGAAGAAATATTTTTAAATGTTGGTTTGGGTTCTGAGTAGCGAGACTTGCGAATTGTCTCTGTTGCACTAGTTGTAACAGGGATGGTTTAAGTTCGAAATTATTAGCTGGGATGGTTGGGTTTACTATACTAGAACTAGGTTCTTCGTTGGATGGTTGAGAGAAGTCCTTAAGAGGTCTTTGGTTTTGATCTTCGGCCACAACTCTCCTAATTCTATGAACGAATAAACGTGCGCGAGCGTAACGTTTAGGTTCCGCCAGAGGGTATACTAAACTTAAACTTCCGGTGCTGCGAGTTCTTCGCATTGACCGGCGTGAAATAACCTAAGTCTAAACGATATAACAACAGGGAAATGAAATTTGACGAAATTGGTCCCCGGCAACGGCGCCAAAAACTTGATGCGTGCTTTTCGCAAGTATACGAACGCGTCAGAGTAATATAAAAGATTGTCGAATCCACAAAGACCAAGTGTCAATCTATCGTTATCTATTGTTATGGTGTTTATCTTAGGTAATTAAAATAGGGGTTTTTAGAGTGTGTAATGAAAAGTAAAGGGTTGAATAAAGTTCAATTAATAAAGACAGGCTCGAATGTAATTCGCATAATCAATTAATAATCCAAGTACTTGCTAATAGAACTACTTATGGGCAATGTTTCCTACTTTGAAAAGAACCAATTTAACGGGAACTGTCACTTTCACGTATTCAGAACCGAGTTGTACTCCCTAATCAAGCCCTCTTATTGTCACTTATAAAAAGGCGCGCATTGCGTTAGAGTAGTAAACCTATTTTTAAGAAATATAGTATCTTGACTATGTTGAAAAGTATTTTAACCTGGATTTCTTCACCAAAAGAGGTTCTCACGAACCAGACTCTAAACTTATAAACGCGTCCGAAAATAGTTTTAAAATCACTTTTCTTCTTAAGTTAAAAACTCCTAATGAACAAAACAAAGCGCTTTCGCTGTTTTTGAAATATTTAAAAACAATTAAGTTTAGATAGACTTTGGAGGGCTTTCGATCTTACCCAACGGAATTGAAGTGCGGGAAAACTTAAGTTGAAAGTTAAAATAGCCCTTAAGTGTTTCTACAAACAATTGTACGGATTATCGGTTCAATTACGGTCCTTACATTCTAACCTTATAGATTTAGTTAGGCATGGTAAAGTAAAGGTGCGTTTAATTTAAATAAAAGTAGTGCGAGTGCAGAAAGTAAATAAAAGTAGTGCGAGTGTGGGAAATAAATAAAAGTAGTGCGAGTGCGGAAAGTAAATAAAGTAAAGCTAGTATGGGAAATAAATAAAGTAAAGCGAGTGCGAGAAATAAATAAAGTAAAACGAGTGCGAGAAATAAATAAAGTAAAGCGAGTGCGGGAAAAAATTAAAGTAAAGCGAGTGCGGGAAATAAATAAAGTAAAGCGAGTGCGGGAAATAAATAAAGTAAAGCGAGTGCGGGAAAATAAAATAGATAAAGGTAAGCAATAAAAACCTGCTCCAATCGGAGGGTTGAATAAAATGTAAAGCGGAAATGAAAACGGCGGCAGGATTAACTTCCTTCCAAAGTGCTCCAAACTCGATTACAAACTCGATCACAAAACTCGATTACACAATTGTGGTAACACCCCAATGCGAAGCGATTACCACTTTAAAATACTGAATATATGCCTAAGTGAAACAAAGTTTGCTCTAAGTTTGCCTCTACTCTAAGTTTGGATGCCTAAACAAGTGAATTCGAGTTTCTATTTATAAGCAAGTAAAATGATGGAATTGACAAGGATGCCCTTCAACTTGAAAATGGGAGGGAAAACTTTTCCTCTTGTGGCGCCCGCCACAAGGCCATGGCGCCCTCCACAAGGCCAATCTGAGGCGCCCTAGTGGAAGTAGTGGGGAACGTGGAAGTTGAGGGAAGTTGAGCTAGGACACGTCATGGCAGGGTCTATGGCGCCAGCCACAGTGGGAGCCACAAGTACAAAATGCTGAATTTTAGGGTTTTTAGCTCTTTTTCACTCCTTTTCTCGATCGGGGCTCCGATTAAAGTAAAAACCTAAAAACAAAGAGAAACATAGTAATAACACAACAAAATGACATTGAAACTATTAAAATGCATGCGAAATCGGAGTCAAAAATACATTGAGTTTCAGTCTCATCATGCTCCCAGTAGAGGTTGAGATCCCATCGTTGCGTGCCTTAATGGAAACTAAGTTGACTGAAGCTGAATGGTGCTAGACCAGATATGATCAAATAAACTTAATTGAAGAGAAGAGATTGACTGTGATGTATCATGGTCAATTATATCAGCAAAGAATGAATAAAGCATTTGATAAGAAGGTCAAGCCTCGTGTGTTCAGAGAAGGTGACCTTGTGCTCAAGAAGATTCTATCTTTTAAACCTGATGTTAGGGGCAAATGGACTCCTAATTATAAAGGCTCATATGTTGTTAAGAGAGCCTTTTCAGGCGGTGCCTTGATTCTTACAACTATGGATGGGGAAGAGTCCAGTCATCCTGTAAATGTCGATGCAGTCAAGAAATACTTTGCCTAAAAAGAAAAGAACAACTCGCTAACTTGGAAACCCGAAAGGGAGACTTAGGCAAAAAATAGCGTCTCGGTGGATTGAAAACCCGAAAGGGCGATCCAAGCAAAAGTTAGAGACATAAAACACAAAATTTATCCCGGTAGATTGAGTACCCCGCCTTGGGTCAATCTAGGCAAAAAATAGGGATTATGGCAAGTAACTGCATTCGGACGGTCCTGATCATTGGAGAAAATAATTTGGTTATGATTTGTCATCTCAACCAAAGCCAAGAGCACAACGGATATTGAAGTCTGGTAGGAAGAGTAGTGATCATTGTATTCAATGTAGCCCCTTTTCCATGTAAATTACAGTTTTCAACTTTGTAAAAGATCCATGGATTCTTGTCATTTACAGACTACCATTCTATTAAATAAAGTTGAGCTTTTTATCCAATTGTTTCTACTCTTATTTATTTCAGCTAAATAAAATTGATTTTTTATGATGATAATTTTGAAAAGAATTAATAAATTAAAATCATTTTTTCTTAAGAATATAAAAGCAATCACTTTAAAAGCAATTGATTTCAGTAAGGAATATCAACAACAGTCTGAAAACAAGTAAGTCTTGAAATGCGGAGCCTTGTTGGTCTCCCTCAAGAAGTTGGTTGGGCGGTAATTTTGAAACATTTCGTTTATCCCCAGTAGAGTTGAACTAGTGTCAATCCCTTTTGTAAATTTTCCCAGCTGAGTTGAAGGCTCACATCCTCACCAAATTGGTTCAGATCCCGTGCAGAGTTTTATCTCCAGCATTCCCCGACTAAGTCCATCTTCAGATATCAAAGATCTCTGATTTTCGACAGTGTTTGATCTTGAGCGATGTTTGATTTGGTCCCTTGCGAGGTTGTCCCCCATTTAATATGGTGTTGACCTAAAATTCCCCGCAGATTTGACAACTTGGATCCTCAACAGATCTTTTTCTCCTTTCCCCAACTAAGGTTGAGTTATTCAGAGCTAGATTATTGGTGTTCATCCCCATCATTTTTTTCTCCAGTTGGCGTTCCCATCTTGTTGAGATTAGTCGAGTGTTGCAGTGCTGATTCAAATTTGTGATATTTGTATCCTTTGTGATAAGTTTTGTCAGGATAATCATCAAACATATACAAATTCTTCCCCAGTCAAGTTTGGGTGTGTATTTCCTTAGTGAAGTCGCCAATCCCCTCTTTGGTTCGAGTATTTCAATTTTGTTCTGATTTACCCGTCTCTCCCGCAGGTTTTCCCTTATCTCCAACCGAGTCCTTCCATTGATTTATTTTCATGGAATTCTTCTCGTGTCTCCAGTAGTTTTGAAAGTTGTAGCCTGGCCTACGCACAATACTTGTATCCCCCCCAGAGTCTCTGTCTCCCTAGTGAGTATTCCCTATGGAATGCATTATGCTCCTATGGACTTTCAGTCTCTCCGAATTCTTTTCCTTTGTGGCAATATTTTCCCCACAGAGATTAGTTTTAACATTCATATCATAAGCATCATGAGGTCTCTTAGGGACAAAAATTTGTTTCTATATGTTGTTATTTAAGTTCATTCTACTAAGTTGATACAAAGATTTTAACCTTCACATCCTCAGTTAGAATGTCCTTAAATAGGGGCAGTTGTAAGACCCCAATTTTGACCCTGAGATCCCTCATGCTATCTCCTACAATTTTTATCATATGAAAATTATTCAAAGAGTAAATTACTCTTTATTACATTACAAACAACTTTAATGTTTAAGTCAAGAGCTATTTTTTGCTTGGAAAATCATTTTTATGGTGAAAGAGTATATGTCATTTTTTATGAACCCTAGTTAGGAGTTCAACTTCCAAGGATAATAACTTGCTCAATTTTTATGAGATGAAAGGCATTCACATTCCATGATAAAATTCATGATGTACTTTTCAACTATTATGTTTGGAATAAGTTCAAATTCAACTTTAAAATGCATGTGCCAAGAGGAAACATTATAGGTCATTTTGGGCCATCACCATCGAACAAACAGTTTTCCTCAACTTCTAAAATGCATAAAGCCTTCATGCAAAATCCAAATAAGGTAAAATTTATGACCAAATTGAGTAGGTTCAAAAGAGATACAAGTTTTATGAAGGAACTTTTTCCATTTGAAGTACATATCAAGATTTATTCAAGGTGGAAGAAGTGAACATTTGGCTGGGTACTTAGAAAATGTTCAAATATGTTTGATTTCCCAAACTTCCACCTCAAAATTCATCATGATACAAGATTCAAATGGAAAATTGTTCAATAGGAAAGTTGTTCCCCTTGATCTCGCCTTTCCAAAAATTCCAAGATCACCTCATTTGGCCTAATTATGAAGGACTTGCGCATGGGTTCTTTCCAAGGGACCAATTGGATGATTTTCACCTTCACATTCCAAACTCAAGTGCATGGCCATATGAAATGATTTCAGCATGATTCTCAAGCATTTTTGGACCTGATAGCATCACTTGATGGGCCTATCACACGCCCATGCAAGCATACAATCAAAATTGCTAAATTTGGAAAAATTTGGAAAAATTTGGAAGTGTGTGGAAATGAATCACATTGGCTATAAATAGAACCCTTCATGCTCAAAATTGGGGACCTCATGCCCAAGCTTTGAACCTGCAATCCAAACCCTCACCATTAAAGGATAATCTTGAAGGTTTTCAAATCTCATTTTGTTTTGAGATTGAAACTCCAAGAGTCTAAGCCATTTTCTGATCTTAATCACTTCATACAAGCTTCTAAAACCAAGCCAAGCACAATTGGGATCAAGATCAAGCAAGGTTGAAGCTCCTTCAAAGGTAATTTTTCAGAATTTTCATCTCTTCAATTTTCTCTCAATTCTTCACCATTCTTTGGGATTTTTGGTTGGCTGAATTCCTATCAATGTAGGCAACAAGATTGAGTTGCTTTGAGTTCAAATCGAAGCAACTCAGTTCATGATCCTCAAAATTCAAATCCCTGTATCTTTTTATATACTTGGAATTGGAGAAAATTGAGGTCAGATTCGAGGTCTTGAGTATCTTCTCTATAAAATAGTGTCCTTGTTTTTCATTTTTCATGGAGTTGAGGTTGGACCAGTCCGGTGGTCATCACCGGAGAAGATGACCGGAGCTAAGGCTCGGGTGGTGAGTTGGCTTCATCTCATCCATCTGATCTTGGTCCAAGGATCTAATCCCAGCCTTTGGTTTGAATTACCACTTGTGCATGCGCGTTGACTATGGACTATGATGGATGATACACGCTTGGCCATTAGATCTGTCACCTCAATTAATGAGGGAGATCTGAGGACACTTGTTTTTTGTATTTTCTGATTTTTCATTTAATTCCTTTATTTTGTTTAATTCAAAATAATTTCATTTTTAATCCAAAAAATATGAGACTTTCACCAAAAATCTTTAAATATTTTTCTATTTCATTTTCTGAATTAAAATTAGTTTTTAGATTAATTTTGATATTTTTCATGAATTAAATGTTTTTGTGCATATTTTTAATTGCTTAAAAATACTTCTGACTTTTCAAAAATCATGAAATTTTTTGTCTAAGGTCCTTTGACCTTGTTTGACCTAGGATAAATCTCTTGGCCATTTATTTGGTGTTTTGAAGAGATTTTAGATTTTGACCAAATTAAATTGAATTTAAATGCATTTTTAAATTGATTTTTAATTGATTAATTGTGTAAAAATTATGTTCAGCCATTTTTATAGTCTTGTGATGTTTGACTATTTGTTTGGGCCTTGGTCAAGATTGATTTGACTTTTGTTGGATTAAAATAATTGGATTTAGGGGATTGATGAAATGTACATTTCATCTCCCAAAATGAATGAATGATTTTAATTGAATAAAATTCCTCCCATGACCAATTTGTGTTCCTCTCATTCCCCTCCCACTTCATATTCATCCCTATTCTTCCCCATTCCTTTCATTGACCAATGAAATCTCAAATATCCTAAGGCTAATTGGTTCATCAATGACCTTGTGTCAGATGAACCTATACAAGTATGGATGAGATAGATCCATCCCTTTTGATCTTTTCTTTTAGTGTGTGGTATGTTTTAGGAGTTTGGTTCATCATGCCAAATATCTAACATGCACTAACACCTAAATTTATATTGCCCGACCTCAGATAGTTGTGACTTCTACATAAGTCCAATTACGATTTCTTAACATAGAGCTAAATTTGACCCTAAAGGCATAACATTCTAGTAAGTGAGATTGTAAGTCTCCCATCTTTCCTGGTATTGTGTGGAAACTTGGCCTTTTTTTCTTCCTATGGAAGATGTCTTAGTTCAAGGATTCATGCCTGTGAATAGATGATTGAGTATTTTCCAAAGAATGACTTAATCAATTAAAAAGCAAAACACAACTAACATTCAATTAACCTTGACTAACATTTGACTAACTCTTGTTAATATTGCTTTACTTTCAAGTCATTTACTTTATAGAATTTAATTTCTAGTCATTTATCATTCTTTTCCATTTACATTTCATTAAACTTGTTTATGTTTATGCCATTTTCATTTTACTCATTTGAGCCATATCTTGTGATTGTATATATATTTGTTTGTCTATTTTGATTTTGTTTGTGGTCTTAGGACCTTAAAATACTTAATAAACAACAAAAATCCTAAAAAATGTTTGGTGGACTGTGGATCTTGATCTGAACTTTTGGACTTAGAAGTAGGCAACATTTCCTGTGCAAAAAAGGACCTGGCCAATGCCCACATTCTGAGATCAAATTATTGTGAACCGAGCCTTCATCTGATGCAAGTCTTGGGATTCATTTGAACTCATCTGCTACATTGTTTTGATGCAAATTATTATTTTGATCTTGTGTCTAATGCTTTATTCTGAGTTAATCAAAGAGTATTTCATCTGATACATGAGAAGACAAAGAAGACTTCTAGCTATGGGATTTGCTTGCTTGGATGTGGATATCTTTATTTGATGCCTTGATCTTCATGATGCATGACATTGCTAATTGCCTGCTTGATTATTGCATGATTCAAAGTCCAAAGGGAAAATGGGTTTTCTTTATGACATTCTTGTCTATTGGATTGCATCCCATTGGTCGGATCTTTTCAACTCTTAACTTTTAATTTTATGCTTAGGATTAGTCTCTTCATCTCCTTCCATTTCTTAAATTTTAAATTTGTCCCCCTTTTCAAAAACTTTCTTTGCTTGTGATTTCAAACTTAGACCTTATTTCAAGTAGAAACTTTGGCCTTATGTTAATGAATTTTCAAACACTTTTTTCTTAAATCAAATTTGTAAATAAACTTAATCATATTGACTTAAAACTTCAAAAGACAAAAAGAACTAACAACTTCATTCAAAATTTTGGCCCTTTGTGCCCTTCTCATTTAAATTTTTGTTAAAAGCAATTCACCAACTTTGAATTTGTTACCACGAACTACGAGGTTTTGATCCTTCATTTTTATGTTGGTACGTAGGCACAAGTCTGGAGGTCTTGTCAAACACAAAACTATAATCAATGAATTCTTTTTTCATCCCCATACTCTATTTTTCTCAAACATCATTTTATACCAAAAAACACATATACACATAAAAAGGGCTCCCTAGGAGTACCTAGGACACTTTGGATGCTAACACCTTCCCTCTGTGTAACCAACCCCCTTACCTGTAATCTCTAGCATTTTATTAGTTTTGATTTGAAAACTTCTTATCTTTGGGTTTTGTTCGTACTTTTCCCTTTTCCTTTGGAAACAATAAAAGTGTGGTGGTGACTCTGGTTTTATCGACGTCAAGCTTATCCATAGCTTGACGGTCATAAATTTACCGCTACAGTTAACCATATAGGTTTGTCCCTGAATTGTGGTGTCATAACCAAGAACTGAAAGATAAAAGTGCTGTCAAAACCAAGAGATGGGGTTAACCATATAGGTGTGTCTATGAATTGTGGTGTCATAACCAAGAACTGAAATATAAAAGTGGTTTCAAAACCAAGAAAGGGGGTTAACCATGAAGGTTTGTCCCTAAATAGTGATTATAATGGTGTTTAAACCAAAAGGAGAGATAAAGGGAGCCACATGGCTAGTTGCAGACTTGACAATGAATTGACTGGATTTGTACTAAAGTCTATGAACATAGGCAAATACTCTGCGAAATTGGGTCATTCGTCCCATACTCGGAGATGTTCTAGACAAGTGTAGAGAAGATATCCTCTCATCATTATCTATTTCTTAAGGCTCATGGCATGCAAGCCTAGTCAATGACTGACCAGTTGTTGAAGCAAGTTCCCAAAGATGCTTGTGGGGATGAGTTAGATGATTGTGATCTGTTGAGGAGATCAGTAGTCCACTAAGATTCTTGTACTTGTTGAGAGGGAAGCTCTAAAGTAACAGAGATAAGTCCCATCATGTGAACAAGGGACTTATGGTCACTTAACAAAGACAAAAGGAATATGACGATTGAAAGGATCTAGTTGATCAAAGCGGAATTTGTTCAAGCCAAATCAAGGGGAATATAATTGATGAACAAATCAAAGATGCATGATCATACAAAAGTAGCCTAAGGTGTAATTGTTAGGTAGCCCAAGAGAAAAACATGTGGGTGCAAAGTGTATTGTCTCTTGTCTCATTGTAAGGTAGCCCAAGAGAAAGCCATGTGTATGTGAATGTGTGCTAAGCCTAAGAAGATGAATGTAATAAGCATAAAGTAGATGAATAAAAACACAAGCTCAAAGGTGCATACGAGCAGAGAAAGTCAAAATGTCCATAAGGTCCATGGGTCCAAGGTCACTCCAAGTCAAGAAAGGGGGTCTAAAACCTAAGTCAAAGCCCATAGTCCAAGAGGTTATAAACATTCTAAGTTAATCATGGGTTTAAGATTAAGTCAAAGTCAATTTATCATGTTTTGATTCATTAAGATTAACAAGTATATCAATCCAAGAAGATAAGAAGCAACAATGAATAAGGCAAGATGAATAGAGTATGATGTGAGATGATGATTAATGAGACATAAAATTAAGGTGCATTAAGTAAATGACATAAACCAAATGACTTGAATTAAATTGCAAGAATTAAATTGCAATAATGTAGAGAGCACAAAGTAGTGTTAGGAGTTAGTGATCAATTAATTATGTCGGGTCAATTTAGCGCATGTTAAGTAATCGTAAGTAGGCTTATATAGAAGCCATACCAATCTGAGGCTGGTCAATAACAATGTATGTATCAGACATGTTAGAGAATTAACACAAAGTTAATCCCCTACAACATGTCATACAATGATTAGATAAGAGAAGAGATGAAGGTAGAAACAATGAAAAGGAGAGTCAAAGCAGTCACATAGGGATCATTCTATCCACAAATCAAATGACTCAAAATATGGCGCATCGAGGGATAACCTATCATTGATGCAAAGTATTGAAGATGACTTATGATCATTCTATCAACAATTTTGGATCAAAGAAGGTTGAATCAACCTCAAGTCCATCTATCAATGATTTGAGATATGTAAGAACTCATCAACCAAGCAATCAACTTAATTCAAAACATCAAGTGAATATCAAAAAGAAATAAAAAAATGATAAAAATGAATTAATAATGATTAATAAGAGAAAATAAAAAATAAAATGTCAAAGAGAGGTCAAAACACAAAATAAAAGTTCAAGAAAAGTTGAAAAAGTCAACAAAATTATAAATGACTTGACCTTAAAAGTTGGGATGAAAAATGTTTTAAAATGATTAAAATAAAAATGTTAAATGAAAATTAAATTAAAAATAGAATAAAATATGAATTAAATGCAAAAATGATTTTTAAAATAATGCAAAAATTATATGTGATAGAAAATGTTTTTATGAAATTATAAAAAAAAAGTTGGACTAAAAAATGATAAAGTAGCTATTTAAAATGATTTTTAAAAGAAAACGAAATTAATTGAATTAAAAAGAAAAAGAAAATAATTCAAATGCAACAGCTAGAGCGCGTGTTAACGGATGATTGGCCAGGAAGTTTGAAATTCCCTCTGAAGCGCGCGAAGAACTTTATCTTCAACCTCCGGATTTTGATTTTACAAATTCATGAAATATTGTTTTTAACATGAATCAAGCCTGAATTAAGTTGCTAAACATCTCATCGTTCATGCCTCCCTGCATCGTAGCAATTGATTTACTCTAAGCAAAGAGAATTTGCTCAAACTCGTGAAGAACCCTAGTCCTTCCAAGTAAAATTAAATGACCAAATCAAAATATAAATCAAAGGTAGATGGGGACTTTCAATCAGTGGAACCACACGAAGAGAATGGTAATTTGTTTGAAGTGTAATTTTACTTGTAACTACCTTGTCCAAATCGAAGTTCGAGGTCAACAATGGTGAAACAGGAAGCAAGGTTACAGGTAGTTTCAAACCACATCAATGCTTCAGACTACTTAAGATGATTCTTGTGAATGATTCTGGGTAGAAATTTGGAAGCAAAAGGACTTGAATTGAAGATATGAGTGACTGGTTTTTTGGTGCTTTCGAGTATCAATGATGCAGGGATTTCTTGTCTCTTAAAGCTTAGAAATGAAGGAAAAATCTCCCTCTATTTATAGGAAATGTGTTGCGATTCAAATACGTGTGAAATGGATCTCAATTCGTGTGAACCAACTCACAATTTTTAGATCCAAACCGTGTGAAAATTTCGCCCCAAACTCTTGATTTTGGAGCTTTGCAAGTCATTTTGTGTTATGGTCATATGCGTTTAGTCATGTGAAACAAGTTTGCACGCGTGAGAAGTGATGCCAAGTTGACTTTTGCATGATTCCACATTATAGGTCACGGTGCAAAACATAGTTTCGGTCACCATGTTCATTCTTAGGCCAATTCCAATCTACTCGCGTGTTTTCTAATTTTCTTTGATCCAAATGATCACTTCATGGGGTAGAACATGATGCAAAAATAATCAAGTCCAAAGGAACTTTGAGGTTAAAGTTACATGCTTGTGAAGTTGAGGTTGTGACCTGGTTTTTAGGTTGGGCAATTGGTCAAGCAGTTTGCAACATGTTTGGTCATTTTGAGGTCCTAAGTTGATGCTACCATAAATTTATATTCCTTCATGCATTTTGAGCCAAACTTGGTCCAAATGATATTTGACATAAGCTTAAAAATATTAAAAAATAATTAGATCAAAAGAGTGCTTGAGCTGAAAATGGCAAGGGTGAAAAGTATGGGTCATGGTAAGGTTTTGGCCCATTTTGACAACTTGGTCCTTTGCACAAATGAGGTCCTTAATGAATGAATTTATGTTTAACCCTTGAATAAAAGTTATAGAGAATCCAAAAAGGCACATTTGGATCAAATAATCTTGGAAATTGGATGAAGATTGAAGGAGTTATGATGTTTGGACCAAATGCATGGCATACTTGCAAACTAGGTCAAACCAACATGTACCCCTTTGTGCCAACTTGATATTTTCTTGCATTTCAAGCCATAATGATGATAGAATAAGAATCCCTTGATGAAAACTTGATTAGGGATTCAGTGATATGGAGAATGGCTTGAAGATTGAGTGATGTGGCATGGAAACAAACACATGGACCAATTTGAATCATCATGAACAAACTTACATTTCCCTTGATCAAAAGGCCTTTGTCTTTCCTTGATTTAGAGCATGATTACCTACATGAGTAACAACAAACAAGTACGATCTCTCAATGAAATTAGGATTATTTGACAAGCAAAAACAAGATGAAACCCTAATGTTAAGATACAAACCAAGATGTGGCCATGCTTGTGATCCCATGACCAGATGCCATGGTCATGCATGATATGATTTAATGTATGCAAATGAATTATGCTACACGAGAAAAGGGAGGGAAAATTTTGGGGTATGGCAAACATCATATGAATTATTTATAGGAAGAAAGTCAAGCATATCTTATTTTCATCAGTTTGGTTGTACATGTTACATTTTGAACAATAAAGTCTACCTAAAGAAATTTGAAGCTAAAGATCAAAAGGGTATATTTTTAGGATACTATGAAAGCTCTAAAGCATACTGAGTGTATACTCTGAAACTAGAATGGTTGAAGATTCTATACATGTCAAATTTAATGACAAAGAGCCCGACTATCATATGTTAGAGCCTATTTAAAGTTTTGCATATATTCAGGTTTCTAAAGATCTTTCGGAGGCTGGACATTTAGAAATCGGGAGTTTAGAAGATGGAAGCTCAGATGTTGGTATACTAGAAGCTGTTCCAAGTTTTGAATCTCACCCAGAAGTTGAAATTCTAAAGAAACCCCAGATGGTTCAGAAGTCTCAACTCAACCCAACAAGTCCTCAAATATAAAGCCTCTCATCTAGAAGAACTAATCATTGGAAATAAGGATGATCCCTTAAGAACTAGATCATCATTTAGAGATGATAACTGTATGCTAGGATTTATTTCCTTGATAAATCTAACTTCTGCTGATGAAGCTTTATCAGATGATGGATGGATTGTTGCTATGCAATAAGAGCTGAAGCATTTCTAAAGGAATGATGTTCAGGATCTGGTTCCCAGACCAAGTTAGAAGAACATTATTGGAACAAAATGGGTGTTCAGAAAAAAACTAAATGAGCAAGGAGAAGTGGTAATAAATAAGGCTAGACTTGTACATCAAGGTTACAATCAGCAAGAAGGTATAGATTCATCTGAAACCTTTGCACCTGTGGCAAGGTTAGAGGCAATCAGACTTCTCATGTCTTATGTTATTAATCATGATATTGTTTTATATAAACTGGATTTCAAGAGTGATTTCTTAAATGAAGTCATTTCTGAAGAGGTGTATGTCAAACAACCTCCTGGGTTTGAGGACTTTGTCCACCCAACATTTGTTTTTAAACTCAAGAAATCACTTTATGGACTCAAACAAGCTCCAAGAGCTTGGTATGAGATATTGAGTAATTTCTTGTTGAAAAAAGGTTTTCAAAAAGGCCAGGTTGACACTACACTGCTCAGAAAGACTCTGAATAAGGAAATCTTGATTGTCCAAGTTTATGTTGATGACATAATTTTTGGTTCTACTAATGTCTCTCTTTGCAAAGAATTTTTTAAGACTATGCAGGCTGAGTTTGAGATGAGCATGATGGGATAATTTAAGTTCTTATTAGGAATTAAAATCAACCAAAGTAAAAATGGGACTCATGTTCACCAAAGGAGCTTCTAAAGAAGTTCAATCTTGAAGACTGGAAGATTATGCCAACTCCTATGCTTCCAACATGTTGTCTGAACAAAGAAGAAAGTAGCACCAAGGTAGATTACAAGCTATATTGATGTATGATCGGTTCCTTGCTTTACCTCACAGCTTCTAGGCCTGATATATTGTTCAATGTCTGTATGTGTCAAGGTTTCAATCAAATCCTAGAGAAACTCACTTAAATATTGTTAAGAGAATCTTTAGGTATCTGAAAGAAACAATAAATCTGGGATTTCTTTATAAAAAATCCCTAGATTATAAGCTAGTTGGATTCTATAATGATGACTATCCTAGAGATAGAATTAAGAGAAAAACCACTAATGGAAACTGTCAATTCATAGGTGAAAACCTAATATCCTGGGATAGTAAGAGACAAGAAACTATTTCTCTATCTACAACATGAGCAAAATACATCTCAGTTGCAAAATGTTATACACAACTACCTTAGATGAAATATCAACTAGAGGACTATCATATTTGTGGAAACAATATCCCTATCTTTTGTGAATATACTGCTACTACTTGTCTAATAAAGAATCCAATTCAACATTCTAGAAATAAGAACATTGAAACAAAACATCACTTTATAAGAGATTATGTTCAGAAGGTTGTAATAGATATTCAATTCATTGATACTGATCATCAATGGGTTGACATATTTACAATTCCCTTAGCTATTGAAAGATTTGATTTTATCAAAATGAATCTGAACATGTTCTTTATTGAGAATAATGCTTGCTTCTGGATAAAGTATCAAAGTCTAAAATTGATCAAAAGCAGCTTTAGTCAGAGTTTTGGAAACAACCTCTGATGAAGAGTGGCTTCTGAAAACCCTCAAACTCTAAGACTCTGGAATGGATTATTTTCTTTAGATATGACTTACATATCTGATAACTATCCTGCATGCATAGTGGTTGTTGGGTAAAGACTGATGGGTAATGATGTGAAATGATTTGATTTCTATGAATATTCACTTATGTCATCTCTTCAAGTTTTTTTTCTATGTGTTTATTATTATGTTTTGTTTTACTGTTTTGTTTCTCTAAAATATTATCTTTGAGTGGTCTTAAAGCAAAGACAGATGTCTTGCGTCTTTCTGACAATTCATTGTCTATATCTTTGGAAACATAGTTCATTTTATTTTATTCTATTTCTACCTTTTCTCTTTTGTGTTATCCCTTTTCTGAGATAGCCTCTAGATCTAATCTTGGTATAAAAAACTGGTTGATAGTTATCATTGAAGGACTTGTTGACTTTAAAGAAATGATGGCTCATGACTTTGATCTTCAAAGTGTTGTCTCCCAAAATGGTTGAGATGATTTCTTTGATATGCTTTATGGTCCTACTTACCCTTATCTGATCAAGGAATTCAGGTTAATGCTTCTATCCAAGAACTAAAACTAGAGTATGTCATTCTTTCTGTTGTATCTAGTGTTCTAATCACCATCACCCTCACCTCTATTGTTGATGAAATAAACTATGAGGATGAAGGTTTTATTCCATATATACTCTTTTAGGAATCTTGTCTTCTTCTTCACCTTATCTTTGATAATCTGTCTGACCTATCTAAGGTCTCTAATCTTCAAATTTTAATCTCAAAGTTTCTGCCAAAGATCAAAGATCTATACTCTTTAGATATTGATGAAAAGGTTTTTCTGCTACTTCTCAACTCGGATATGAAGATTAACCTCCTTCATGTTATGTTTGAATTGTAAGACCCCAATTTTGACTCTAAGTTCCTTCATGCTATCTCATCATATGCATTGGCTTTAGGGATCACACCTTGGCATCCTCCTTACCCCTCATTCATTGGGCTTACATTGGGAGAGATCACCAAGCACATTTGATTTTATCATACTTTGTTTCGTTATTTACTAACCAAAATGCCAAGAATATGTCTATGTATAGCTTTGTTCCTCTTGTAGTTGTGTGTGCATCCACCAATGCCTTATCAAGCTCACAACTAGGGTTTGAGACCCTCAATGCAAGGAGATCAAACAAGAGATGGTTCATATTGACTGTAGACATCATTTATGGATCCCCATGTTCTTAATTGATCATTTGGATCAAGAAGTCATCAAGATTTTGAAGCTTGTTTGCCTTGGAAACCTTAATTCATCTAGGTATCTTGTGTAACTTCATCAGCAAGTTTCTTCAACAATTGGTCCAATATATAAAGGGATACTTCATTTCACATCGTCTTAATCATATATTATCCTCCATGAGTCCAAAATATCAAGAGAGCTTCAAGTTTGCAAGTTGGTTCATGGTGGTTGACCAGAGAAAGTCAACTGGTCAAAATTGGGGTTCCCTAGACCCTATCTCCTACAATTTTTATCATATGAAAATTATTCCAAGATAAAGGTTACTAATTATTACATTCCAAATGACTTTCATGTTGAGGTCAAGAGCTATTTTTGCTTGGAAAGTCATTTTTTATGGTGAAAGATTATAGGTCATTTTGTCTAAACCCTAGTTAGGAGGTCAACTTCCAAGGACCATAACTTGCTCAATTTTTATGAGATGAAGTCCATCTAAGTTTCATGATCAATTTCAAGATGTCCTATACAACTTTTATTCTTTGAGAAACTTCAAATTCAACTTGAAAGGGTATGTTCCAAGAGGAAACATTATAGGTCATTTTGGGCCATTACCATTGAACAAGAGATTTTCCTCAACTTCTAAAATGCATAAATCCTTCATGCCAAATCTAAATGAGGTAAAATTTGTGACAAAATTTAATAGGTTTGAAATAGATACAACTTTTATGAAGAAACTTTTTCCATTTGAAGCCCATAGCAAAAGTTATTCAAAGTGGAAGAAGTGAACATTTGGCTTGGTACTTCGAAATTTTTTAAATATGTTTGATTTTCCAAACTTCCACCTCAAAATTCATCATGATCCAAGCTTTAAATGGAAAAGTGTTTAACATGAAAGTTGTTCCCCTTGATCCCACCTCTCTAAAAAGTCCAAGATCACCTCATTTGTCCAAAGATTGAATGACTTGTGCTTGGTTTTTCTTCAAGATTCCATTTTGATGAATCTCATTACCACTTTTCATTTCCAATTGCATGACTTCATGGCACACCTTCAGCATTGCTTATGATCAATGTTGGAGCTTTTGACATCATTTGATGGGCCTATCACACGCCCATGCATCCATGCAAGTGAGAATTACTATTTTTGGCATTTTGATGGAAGTGTGTGGTAATCAATTGCATTGCTTATAAATACAACCCCTTATGCTCAGAATTAGGGACACCGTGCCCAAGCTTTGATCCTGCAACCACACCCCTCACCATTATAGGATAAACTTGAAGGTTTTCAATTGAAAATCGAGTTTCAATTTCACTTCTGTTTTGAAGTTGAAACTCCAAGAATCCAAGCCCTTCCTTGATCCAACTCGCTTCCTGCAAGCATCTGAAGTCAAGCCAAGGCCAATTGGAAGCAAGATCATGCAAGATTCAAGCTCCCTCGAAGGTGATTTTTTAGAAACTTTATCTCTTCGACTCTCTCTCAATTCTTCACCATTCTCTTGGATTTTTGGTTGGCTGAAGTACTACCAATGTAGGCAAAATGATTGAGTTGATTTAAGGTCATATCGAAGCAACTCAGTTCATGATCCTCAAAATTCAAATCCCTGTATCTTTCAATATACTTGGAATTTGAGTAATTTGAGGCCAGATTCGAGCTCCTGAGCATTTTCTCTTTGAAATAGTGTCCTTGTTTTTCATTTTTCATTGAGATGAAGGTGGAAAAGTCCGGTGAGGTTCACCGGAGAAGATGAACGGAGCCCTAGCTCTGGTGGTGTGGTGTCACGCCTCCTGGCCATCTGATCATGTTTGAATGTTTTAATTTGAGTCATTCCTTTAAATTACCACACGTACATTGCTTTGACTTGAGTCCACCATGGATAGCACGCGCGTGGCCATCAGATTTTCCACCTCAATTAATGAGGGAGATCTGATGGCCCTTATTTTTTCTAATTTCTTTTTAATTTCTGGTTTTTCATTTAATCCATTTATTTTGTTTAATTCATAGAAATTTAATTTTTAATCCAAAAAATATGGGACTTTCACCATAAATATTTAAATACTTTTATCTTCCATATTCTGAATTAAAATTAGTTTTTGGATTAATTTTGATATTTTTCATGAATTAAATGTTTTTGTGTATATTTTAAATTGTTTAAAAATACTTCTTACTTTTTAAAAGTCATGAAATTATTTGTCTAAGGTCCTTTGACCTTGTTTGACCTAGGATAAATCCCTTGGCCATTTATTTGGTGTTTTGAAGGGATTTTAGGTTTTGACCAAATAAAAATGTATTTTAATTCAATTTTAATTAATTAAATGTTTAAAAATACTGTTGAAACATTTTTATGGTCTTGGGATGTTTGACTTTCTGTTTGGGCCTCGGTCAAGGTTGATTTGACTTTTGTTGGATCAAAACCATTGAATTTAGGAGAATGATGAAATGTACATTTCATCTCCCAAAATGAATGGATGGTTTTGATTTGATGAAAATCCTCCCTTGGTCAATTTGTGTTTCTATCTTCCCCTCCCTCTTAATCTTCATCCCCATTCTTCCCCATTCCATCATTTGACCAATGAAATCTCTAATATCTAAAGGCTAATTGATTCATCAATGACCTTGTGTCAGATGAATCAATACAAGTATGATTGAGATAGGTCCTTCCCTCTTGATCTTTTCTTTTAGTGTGTGGTATGTTTTAGGAGTTTGGTTCCTCATACCAAATCTCTAACATGCATTAACACCTATATTTTTATTGCCCGACCTCAGATAGTTGTCACTTCTATATAAGTGCAATTACGATTGCTTAACATAGAGCTAAATTTGACCCTCAAGGCATAACATTCTAGTAAGTGAGATTGTAAGTCTCCCATTATTCATGGCATTGTGTGGAGACTTTAACTTTTTTCCTTTCATGGGAGCTAGTGGCATACTTGTTTAATTATCCAAGTTGGAGCCCTTCTCATGGAAGATGTCTTGGTTTAAGGATTCATACTTGTGAATGAATGGTTGAGTGTTCTCCAAAGAATGATTTAATCAATTAAAAATCACCACTAACACTTGACTAACTTTTGACTAACATTTGACTAACTCTTGTTAATATTTCTTTACTTTCAAGTCATTTACTTTATGAAATTTAAATTTCAGTCATTTATCATTCACTACCATTTACATTTCATATAACTTGTTTATGTTTATGTCATTTTCACTTTGCTCATTTGAGCCATATCTTGTGATTGTATATTATTTGTTCGTTTTGATTTTGTTTGTGGTCTTAGGACCCTAAAACACTTAATAACAACAAAAAACACTAAAAAAACATTTGGTGGACTATTGATCTTGATCTGAGCTTTTGGACTTAGAATTAGTCAACATTCCCTCTGCAAAAAGGACTTGGCCAATGCCACCATTTTGAGACCAAGCTATTGTGAACTGAGCCTTCACCTGGTGCAAGCCTTGGGATTTGTTTGAATTCATCTGCTACTCTGTCTTGGTGCTAATTGTTATTTTTGAACCTGTGTCTAATGCTTTGCTCTGAGTTGATCAAGGAACATTTCATCTGATACATGGGAAGACAAAGAAGACTGATAGCTTTTGGATTGCTTGCTTGGATGTGGCTATCTTTATTTGATGCCTTGATCTTCACGATGTCTGGATATTTCTCATTGCTTATTGATTAATACTTGATTAAAGTCCAAAGGAAAATGGGTTTCTATATGACATTCTTGTCTGTTGGATTGCATCCCATTGGTCAGATCTTTTCAACTCTTAACTTTTAACTTTGTGCTTAGGATAGTCTCTTCATCTCCCCCCACTTCTTAAATTTCAAAATCTCTCCCCTTTTCAAAAATTTCTCTGCTTGTGATTTTAAACTTAGACTTTATTTTAATGATTAGAAACTTTAGCCTTATGCCAATGAATTTTTAAACTCTTTCTTAAATCAAATTTGTAAATAAACTTAATCATATTTACTTAACATTTCAAAAAGACAAAAAGAACTAACAACTTCATTCAAACTTTTGGCCCTTTGTTCCTTTTCATTTAAACTTTTGTTAAAAGAAATTCACCAACTTTGAAATTTTACCACGAACGACTAGGTTTTGATCCCTCATTTTCATGTTGGTACGTAGGCACAAGACCGAAGGTCTTGACAAACACAAAAATATAATCAATGAATTCTTTTCTCACCCCACACTCTATTTTTCTCAAACATCTTTTATACCAAAAACACATGCACACATAAAAAAAGGGCTCCCTAGGAGTACCTAGGACACTTTGGGTGCTAACACCTTCCCTCTGTGTAACCAACCCCCTTACATGTAATCTCTGGCATTTTATTAGTTTTGATTTGAAAACTTCTTATCTTTGGGTTTTGTTCATACTTTTCCCTTTTCCTTTGGAAACAATAAAAGTGCGGTGGCGACTCTGGTTTTATTGACGTCAAGTTTATCCATAGCCTGATGGTCATGAACTTATCGCTACATGAATATCTAAAGATGACTTTCATATCCTTTCTCGAGGGAAAGTCATGTTTCATTCCTTATGGATAAGTTCTTTTAGAACTCTTCATTCAACAAGGAGTAGAGAAAACTATGATTGAGGTTACTTTACAAATACGGGGTGATAAGTTGAAGATACCATAAGCTTTGAAAGTTATTGATCATTTTGTGGTCAAGGTGGTCACTTTTATTGGATCTTTTTCTTCTTATTTTGTTTAAATTTCCGTTGTTGTTTTCTTTTGTGTCCTTTGTTATTTATGTACTTTACCTTTCTCCTTCAATGAAATGTTTTCTCTATTTTCTTATTGGTTTATTGCTTCTTATTTAGTTTTTTTTCCAGTTCTCGTTACTGGTTGATAATAAGCATTTCTAAAAACTTCATGAATATATGGCAAAGGAAGATTCATGACTAAAATAGTTGCAGAATTTCAATAATGTTTAAGGAGACAGTACATAATTTGGACCTAAAGGCTATTACATTCTTTTTACTTCAAAGACAATTGGAATTCTCAAATTTGATCATCTGTTCTTCCTTGTGCCTCCAAATAAGCTTTCCAGTCATCATCCCACTCCTTCTTCTTGAGAGTTATGAGGTATGTTTTTATGGTCTTGCCCTTCTTGAAGACTCCTGTAGATAAACCTTCCACTTCTACAGTTATAGATCTCTTAGCCCTTGTTATTTCCTCAGAGTTATGTTATTCCTTCCTTGCCTGCTTCTTCATCAGGTTACGTATCTCCTTTGTAAAATCTCTCTTTTTGGCCTTGAATGGATTTGTTTTTCCCATTCTTTTGCTGGACAGAAAACCTCTAGATAAATGTGATCAAGGTTTTATTTCAACATCTACTTTTCTAGAGGTGTTTCTGAGTCAAATTGTTTCAGTCTTCAAGACTATGGTTCTTGAGTCTTTCTTCCTATATTATGCTTTCAGAACCTACCATCTTGGAATTTGTGGAATCAAGGCTTATCTATCAACAATATCTTTTTTCTTATTATTTTTCTTCAGTATATTTTCTATCTCTATGATGACATGTTTATGTGTTAGCTTTTGTTGATGACAAAAGGGGGAGAAAATCATGGGAGTATTTAAAGAGGATAAAATTATTTTTGAATGCTCTTAAGTATTCTTGAAATCTTTATATACTTGAACCCATATAAGAACTCATTTTATGCTTAAAACTGAAGGTTATTTTCTTATGCTATCAAGATAAGTTTAATTAACTTCGATAAGACTTAACGAGAGCTTAGAAAACTACACCCTTGAACTATTAGAATTAAGGGGAGCTTACAAACCTCAGACTCTGATGTTGTCAAGTTTGTTAAACTGACCAACCATTTCTCTTTAATACCTTTGTTTGTCATCATAAAAAAGGAGGAGATTGTTGGATCAAAATTGTTCACATCCCTTGGGTTTTGATGATAACAATGTACCTAAAGAACAATTGGGCATAATAACATATGCTCAAGTGTGCGGGATCATAAGCTTATAAGTTAACTCAGAATTGACCCTGATGAAAGCATGTGTAGAGAATCTGAATGTCTCAAATTTTGAAGGATCAGAATCTGATGACTCTGAACGTATAGTTCACGAAAACTCTAACAAGAATGACTTTGAGCTTGAGTATTTGTTTGTTTATTGCAAAATCTTTTTAGATTTCTTATCTTAGTACATCCTAGAAATCTTAAGTGTTAAGAATCATTATGGTTGTTGTATCACTTATATACTTCTGATTGTACATCAAAGTATAGTTGCTACCTTTTCAAATAAACTGTTTGTGTAAAGTAGAGGAATTCTCTTGCAAGTTTTCTTGGGTAGTGAAGTCTCTTTCCTGTGTGCTTGAGAAGTGAAGTCTCTTTCCTGTGTACTTGAGCAGTGAAGTCTCTTGCTTGTGTGCTTGAGAAGAAGTCTTTTGCTGAATTGCTTGAGTGGAAGTCTCTTTCTAGTATGGTTGAGCAGAAGTCTCTTGGTAGTTTTCTTGAGCAAAGTGTAATCAATTTGATTATAGTGAAAATATCTTGTTGGATAAGGGGAATGGATTAATCTCAGTTTAGGAAAGGAACCAATATAAACTCTACGTGTTAATTTATTTATTGCTTCTGAACTCTATTCTTTCAGCTGCAATTAACTCTGACATCAGACTCCTGACTTGTTCAAAATCTGAAGTTTGTTATCAAAAGTGAAAAAAGAATTATAATACACAATTCGACCCCCCTTCTTGTGTATTTTTCTCACTATCATACTAAATTGTCTTTCGACCATTTTAGAGGAGATCTCAATGGTTGGTAGTGTGTAGTGATTGTGTGATTCTCAGTGCACGAAGATGGTATAAAAGGATTTTAAAACATCATTTTTCCCTTTCGAATGTTGTCGAACTGCAAAAGAAAGTGTTTATACTTATGTATTATTCATTTTTGGAAACTTTTTTCGTTCAAGTGTAAGATCAAGTTCAGACTCCCCTTATGGACTGTTGTTGGCCTTGCATGTTTGATTACTCGCCTCTTGCTTTTTCCTTCATTCTATTTTTCTTAGGGTTTGAGTTGATCAAAAGAAATTTTGATCAACTAAATCCTCTGATCTTGTATAATCCCATAGTCTAACTCAAGTGATCAAAAGATCCTTTATCACTTGATAAGACTCTTTCTATAAGCCGTGGAGATCGAAGACTCAAGTCAGACTCTCAATCAAGGCATCCCCAGTCATATCAAGCAGCGGATCATACAAGACATATAAAAGGTGGTTCTTCAAGAGCTTGTTAATTAAGGTTATAATTGTGTGGCATTAGCCTTAAGTAATAGAGAATGAATGAGAGTGGAGAATTCCATTAACTCATTATGGATATCTTTGGGTACAGGATGCACGACCTAGTTTCTCATCGTATTCACCTTTACTCATAGACTTTAGTGTGGTTCGTATCCAATGACTGCCAAGTCCCTTTCATATTCCATCATCAATCAGTCATTTCTTTCGCCTCGATCATCTTGCTGTCAACCCTAGTAGGCTGAACTACGAAAGCTCTGACTTCCTCATTGCACGGTGAGAATATGTAGGCAAGAGAATTCAGATTCTCTGTGAGCTACCTTATTTATTAATCCAATTCTTAAGTCTTCATTCATTCAATCAATACCATATTTTTAAGATCAAATATACTTCTCCTTGGACTCCATGTATACCCTTTTAGGACGATATAACGGTAGTCCGCCTTGTGAACCAAGAGTTGTTTGTATCGTCCCCAAACATTTAATTCATTCTTTTTTAGCTAAGACGTCGTTTACTCTTTGATTCAGAGTCTATTTCTTCCAAGGTCCAAGATATGATTCATCTTTGATCTCGAATTGTTTATTCCCTAAGATCCCTCATGCAATTTCATCATATGCATTAGCAATGGAATCATACCTTGTCACCCTCCTTACCTATCTTTCATTGGGTTTGTTTTAGGAGAGATCACCAAGCACCATGTGATTGTATCATACTTGTATTTTATCATTTTACTAACTAAAATACCAATAATATGGCTTTTCATTAGCCTAATTCTTTTGTAGGTAGGGCATGATCACCATTGATCTATCAAGTTCATATCTAGGGTTTGAGACCCTCATGACAAGGAGCACAACCATTAATTGATCCAAGAATGGTTATGAGAATCATATATGAGTATCAATGATTCCTACATGTCATATTGATCAAGTTTTCTTCAAGATTTTGAGGGTGATTTGCCTTGGAAACCCTAGTTTGACTGGGTATCTTGAGTAACTTCTCGAACAAGCTATCTCACCAATTGATCAAATTTTTCAAGGGACACTTCAAAATTACCATGTTATGCATATATGATCTAACATGAGCCAATAAAGTGAAGAGAATTGAAAGTTAGCAAGTTGGTTGATGGTGGTTGGCCAGATGAATTCATCTGATCAAAATTGGGTCTCCCTAGATCCTATCTCCTATAATTTTCACTATATGAAAATGATTCCAAGAGAAACTTTACTCTAAATGACATTCCAAACAACTTTCATGTTGAGACCTAGAGCTATTTTTGCTTGGAAAATCATCTTCTATGTTGAAACATTATAGGTCATTTTGTCTAACCACTAATTTGAAAGTCAACTTCCCAAGGCCATAACTTTCTCAATTTTTATGATATGAAATATTTACAAGTTTCAAAATCAAATTCAAGATGTCTACTTCAACTTTTATGTTTTTAGTGGAAGCAAATTCAACATTTATGAGCATGTGATATGAGGATACATTATAGGTCATTTTTGACCTATACCATTGAACAAGTGATTTTTCCAAACTTCAAAAATGAATAACTCTATCATTCTAAATCCAAATGACATGAAATTTGTGACCATTTGTAAGTTCTTTGAAAGAGCTACAACTTTTATGAAGACACTTTTCTCATTTGAAGCTTACATAAAAAGTTAAGTAAGGTGGAATATTGAGATATATGACTTTACACTTAGGAAAATTTTCAACATGTTGAAATTTCCAAACTTCCACCTCAATATTCACCATGATCCAAGCTCCAAATGAAAAAGTGTTCAACATCAAACTTGTTTCCCTCGATCTAAAATTTCCAAAGAACCCAAGTTCATGCATTTTGGATGAGGTTTGCTAGGGTTTCACATGGCTTTAACAGAGCTGCATCATTGGAGGAAATCAAATGTACAAACTTCATTTCACATTGCCTTGGGAATCAAGCTTCATTTAGACTTCAACATGATTGATTTTGGACCTTAATGCATGCCTCATCGGCTAGTACATGCCCATGCACTTATGCCATTCACATTTCTAAATTTGGACAAAATTTCAGGTGTGCAAATATCACTCCCTCATGCTATAAATACATGACCTCTGTGCTCAATTCAAAGATATCTTGCGCGCCAGGTTTGCCCCCCAATTCAAACCCTTTCATTCTAAAGGAAAACCTGAGAATTTTCAATTTGAAAATTGAGTTTGAATCTCAACTGTTGGAGGTTCAAAAACTCCAGGATCCAAAGCCTTGCACCCTTGCTAATCACTTCCTACAAGCTTCTCAAGTGTGATCAGATCGTGTTTGAAGCAAGCAACATCAAGTTTTACACAACATTGAAGGTAATTTTCAGAAAACTTCATCTCTTCGATTCTCACTCAATTCTCATCAATCTCTTGGATATTTGGTTGTCCGAAGTCCTACTAATGTAGGCAAGAAGATTGAGTTGCTTAGAGGTCAAATCGAAGCAACGAAGTTGACACACCTCAAAATTCAACTCCTCATATCTTTCTATATATGTGGAGTTAGTAAAAATTTAGGTGATATTCGTGATCTACATCATTTTATCTTTCAGATCATGTCCTCCTTTTTCATTTATGTTATGGTGATGAAAGAACCAGTCTGGCCAGGGTCATCGGAGAAGATGACCGACCTTTGGCTCTGGCGATGAGCTGGAAGTGTTCTGAGCCATTGGATGGATTTAAAATGTTTTAATCAGGGAAGTTACTTGTAATGACCAAGTGTGTGGCGCGCTGACTAGCGTGTACCATGGAACGCGCGTTTCTCACCACTTGATCTGCCACCTCAATTAATGAGGCAGATCAAGTGGTCCACATTTTTTTGATATTTTTTTATTTTTATTTTTATTCCTTTTATCTTCATTAATTCATATTAATTTTAATATTGATCCAAAAAATATGAGAGTTTCACCAAAAGTTTTCAAATAATTTCCTCTTTCATATTTTGAATTAAAATTATTTTTTTGGATCATTATTAATATTTTTCATGATTTAATTGATTTTGTGATTTTTTTTAATTGTTTAAAAATACTTTTAAGTCTTTAAAAATTATGAAATTTTTTCTGGAAGGTCCTTTGACCTTGTTTTACCTATGATAAATCTCATGGCCATTTCTTTGGTGTTTTGATGAGGTTTTAGGAATTTGACAACCCATATTTAATTTTAATGTATTATTTTAGTATTTTTAATTTGAATAAATGCCAATTAATTGTGTTGACCTATTGTGATGACTTGTATAAGTTTGACTCTTGTTGTTGGGCCTTGGTCAAGGTTGATTTGACTTTGTCAAGTTAATATCATTGGATTTAGGGGATTGATGGAATGTACATTCTGAAGGTGAGAAAAACAAGAAAGGGGGGTTTGAATTGTTTTGGAGAATAAGCGTTTTTTCAAAATAAAGACCACACAAGGAATTTATACTGGTTCGCTTATAACACAAAGCTACTCCAGTCCACCCGGCCAAGGTGATTTCGCCTTCAACAAGGACTTAATCCACTAATCTTGAAAGATTGTTTACAACCAACGTCTAAGAGAAAGATCTCTTAGTCCTCTCAAGTATACAGACTGCGCAGAGTCACTTGAGGAAGTAAAGCAATAGATAAAAGACAATGTAATCTAGAGTGCTTCTAAGATAAGCAAATATTACAACAGTAAGAACAAAAGTGTTTCACGTTCTAAGCAAAAGCTTTGTGAAATATTGAGAGAGAGAGAGAATGTTTCAGTGTATACTTGCGCGCCTCTCAATGTTGATTGTTGTCCTTTATATAGGAGTGAAAGGACCGTTGAAATTGATGGCAGATAATTTGTCTTGAATAGGACTTAATGCCATAACTTCTGTTGTTTCTTGCCAAAACAACTTTGTCTCCCCGAATAACTTCTTTCCAAATATAGTTCCTTTCCATTTAAATTTGAAGTTAACGTTACTCTTTCTGTATTAGGGAATCCATTTACAAAGTCTGCGTGACTCTGGGAATCTTGGAATCTTGTTGTGATGATTCGGAGCTTCTGATGTTTATCTTAAGGAGTTCTGATGAAGTCTTCAGATAACGCTGAGAGCTTCTGGAATGATATACCGTTGTTCAGAGTCAGAATCTCTAGAGTGCACTTCTTCTTCAGATGCTTCTGATATTCTGCTGTTTTGCTCAGAGTTAGAACATCTTGAGCGTGTTTCTACTTCAGATGCTTCTGATATTCTATTGTTTTGTATCTGATATAGTTTTGTATCTGATGACGTCATCAGATCTCTTTCTTCTTTCCTTAGAACCCTACACACTTAGAAACTTTTCGTTAGGGTTCCATTTTTGGTTTCATCCTTTGTTATCATCAAAATCATGGAATCTGTTTTAGAATAATTTTTGTTCTTACACATTCCATCTCCCAAAATAAATGGATGATATTGATTTGGTAAAAGTCCTCCTTTAACCAATTTGAGTTTTGATCCATTCCCCTCCATCTTCATATCATTCCCATTCTTTATGCATTCATCTCATTTGGCCTATGATATCTCTAAGTCCTAAGGCTAGTTGATTGTAAAATCAACATAAGTATGGATGAGATTAGGCCACCTCTTTTGCATATCCTTTTTGTGTGTGGTATGTTTCATGAGCATAGTCCATTATACTATGTCTCTAACATGCATTAACACCAAAATTCTATTGCCCGACCTCAAATAGTTGTGACTTCTACATAAGTCCAATTACGATTGCTTAACATAGCACTAAATTTGTGACACAAAAAGGCATAGCATTCTAGTGAGATTGTAAGTCTCCCCTCTTTCATGGTATTGTGTGGAAACTTGGCCTTTTTTCCTTCCTTTAGAAGATGTCTTGGTTCAAGGATCCATGCTTGTGATAAGTGGGTTGAGTGTTCCCCAAAGAATGACTTAAAATGAAAAGCAAAAGCAAAACAATACTAACTTATAACTCATTAACAACTAACATTTAATTTTAAGTCCTTTATATTTTGTATGCACTTTAATTTTTAAGTTCTATTCATTTCCCATTATTCATACCATTCTAATTGTTTATGTTAATGTCATTTTCCCTTTTGTCTATTTGGACCATATTGTGTGATATGTCTTGCTTGTGTAGATTTTGTCTGTTTGTGTGGTCTTGGACCATTAATGCACATAATAAGAACAAAAACCCTAAAAAAAATTGTGTGGACTGTTGACTTGATCTTGGACAAATTGGACTTAGAATTTAGGCAACCTCCCTATGCTAAAGGACTTGGCCAATGCCAACCTTTATGAAACCAAGTGATTGCAATTTTAAACTTTATCTGATACATCATTCTAGATCCCTTTGAGTTCATCTGCAACATGATCACTGTGAAGCTGTTATTTTGAACCTGTGACTTGTGGAATTCATCTGTTACATGGGCTAATTTGAAGAAGATCATGGAGTGGCTAAGCTTGGATGTGGCTATTTTTATTTGATGCCTTTCTCTTCAAGTTAATATTGTATGCACTATTTGTTGCTTGAGTCTAATATCCAAGGGAATTTGGGGTTTCTATATGGAATTCATGCCTATTGGATTGCTACCCACTTTGAATAAAAGAAATGCATCCACTTTGATGTTTGTATCACGAACTACGAGGTTTTGATCCCTCATTTTTATGTTGGTACGTAGGCACAAGTCCGAAGGTCTTGTCAAACACAAAAATATAATTAATGAATTATTTTCTCATCCCCTCACTCTATTTGTTTGTAAACATAATTTTTGTACAAAACACATATGCACACAAAAAGGGCTCCCTAGGAGTACCTATGACACTTTGGGTGCTAACACCTTCCCTCTGTGTAACCAACCCCGTTACCTGTAATCTCGAACATTTTATTAGTTTTGATTTGAAAATTTCTTACTTTTGGGTTTTGTTCGTACTTTTTCCCTTTTCCCTTGGTAATAATAAAAGCGCGGTGGCGACTCTGGTTTTATTGATCTCTAGCTTATCCATAGCTTGATGATCATGAATTTACCGCTACAAAAATTAAGTGGCGACTCTGCTGGGGAGTAGTCTCCAGTGGGTTTAGCCTACTTTTTGGTGTGTGTATATAATTGTATATATGTTATGTTTGTATATTTGTTTGTATGATATAATCTGCTTGTTGTGCTTGGTGATCTCTGAGTGGTGAGATAAGTTCTAACCCGAACTTGAGTGCAATTAAGATATGAGGATGGTATAGTCATGTTCGACTTGTGTGGAGTAGTCCTTAACAAGTTGGCTTAAGATCCATTTGCTCAGTGGAGACTCTTTTAGATTTGGAAATGTCACACAAGTATTGTGGTTAGACATTACTATCTATAATTTGGGCCCGAGAAGCTGAGGACCATAGAACATTTAACCCCTCTTGGCCTATTTAGGACGTAGTGTGGAGACTGTTCAAGTGTAGACTTGATAACAGTTGATACGTGATACTACACTCAGACGAGTTTCTCTTGAGAATATTATGGGTCGATGAATCAGTCATCTTAACCTGTAATATCCGATAGATGGAATTAAGACTCTGGGAACTTTTAAGAACATGGTCTACAGGTTTTTATCCTTAGTTCACTCCTTTGGGATGGTTCTTACCCAGACTCCATGCTCGTGACTCACAATAAACCCTTGATTCTTGGTTGATCCAATCAAGTCTTGTCAATATCAATGGAACTTGGGTGTTGATAAGGTGTAAACCATAATCCACCAAAATAGATGATTGATCTTGACAATGACTTGATTCATCCCTTGACCTTTGATTGTTTGACTTATGTGTGATCCCTTATTTGTGATTGTTGCATTCATGCATTCACGCGCATCATATCATTCATCACACGAAAATTTCAAGGAACTGAGGTATTATTTGCAAAAAATTTCAGACCATGGATTGTGGACGAAGGAACACTAAGAAGTACAGTTTCAGATGTCCCGACTTGAAAGAGTTAAGGAAGCTAGCATCTTTTGTATTAGATCCCTTGGACTTCAAACAACGTCATGGGAAGTTTATATCTATCTTGTCTGCTGATGTGGTTGAAGGACTCTTGAGTTTGTTGGTGCAGTTCTATGATCCTCTCTACCGTTGCTTCACTTTTCCTGATTACCAGCTTGTGCCTACGTTGGAGGAGTATGCCCATCTCTTGGGAATACCTGTTTCTAGCAAGGTGCCTTTTAGTGGATTGGAAGAGATTCCCAGATCTCATCTTATTGCTGAAGCTCTTCACTTGAAGAAGTCTGAGATAGAGGCTCATTGGGTGAAGAAAAGAGGTTTATTTGGGTTGCCATCTGATTTCCTCATCAAGGAAGCTACTGCTTTTACTGAAGCCGGTAGTGTGGATGCTTTTGAAGCTATCCTTGTGTTGCTCATTAATGGATTAGCTTTTTTCCCTAACATTGACGGTTTTGTTGATGTTAACGCCATTAGTCTTTTCTTGATTGGGAATCATGTGCCTACTTTGTTGGGTGATATGTATTTCTCTTTCCATCTAAGGAATTCTAAGGGTGGTGGAACTATTGTCTGTTGCATTCCTCTTATGTGCAAGTGGTTTATTTCGCACTTGCCTCAGACACCTACTTTTGTGGAGAACAAACAATGTCTACGGTGGTCTCAGAGACTTAGGTCTCTCACTAATGATGATATAGTTTGGTATGATCCTTATTTGAGAAGTTTGGATATTATTGATAGTTGTGGTGAATTCTCTAATGTGCCTCTCATTGGTACACAAGGAGGAATTAACTACAACCCTGCTTTGACTCATCGTCAACTTGGGTTCCCCTTGAGAGAAAAACCTAATAACACTTTATTAGAAGGTCTTTTCTATCAAGAGGGTAAAGATCCCCAACATGTGAAGTAGAAGATTGTGCATGCTTGGCATAATGTGCATAGGAAAGGAAGATCTGAGCTTGGTCCATGCAATTGTGTAGCTTTGGAAGCTTACACTCTTTGGGTGAATAAGAGAGCTTTGGAATTGAAGATGCTGTATGCTTGTGAGAGACCTATGTCTATGGTTATGGATGAGCCATTAACTCTCCTTAACCAAGATGTAGATGAGTTGGAAGATGCGCTCGACAAGATGAAGCAAGAGAAAGGTATGTGGGAAGAGCGTTTCCATGCTTTGAGTAAGAAGCATGAAGAGTTGTAGTTAAAGTCTAAGGACAAAGATGCACTTATTGAGCTACTTGAAGACCGAGTGACAAAGAGACAGAGAGAGCCGGAAGTTTCATCTTCTAGCATGCCTTAGCCTTCCGTTGCTTGGAAGAAGATTGTTGATCAGCTTGTCCTCGAGAAGACTCAGATGAAGACTTCTTTTGAGACCGAGATCCGTCGCATTCGGAGGAAGTACGCGCCTTCAGCTAGGTCTTCTGACATTGTTGTTAGGGATCCTTAGGATGACTAGTCTCCTTTTCTCTTGTATTTTTCATTTGGTTTCTAAAATTGTACTCAGTGTAATCCTTCCAATTAAATAAATGAAAAGAGATTTTTGGTCATATAAAAATTATTGCAATTGTTGATATATATATTTGCAAATGATATAGTAAGTTCCTTGAAAATAAAAATAAATAAACAAGCATTGCATTTCATGCATCATTCACATAAGCAGGTTTCTCTTTCGCCAGATGTCTCATTGGTGTTTCTTCTGTGCTTCAACCAAGCTGACTCATCGGTACAATACTCGCGCCAATCATATCAGAATCATGGAACATTTGGAGCAAGAGAACAGAGAACTGAAGGACGAGATCGCCCAACTGACTTCCATGATGGAGTCGGTACTAGCTACTCATAGCCAATCTTCTCCAACACCCACAACTCCTCCTCAGAGGACAGTTATTTCAGAGGTGGCTACCTCTACCATGCCTGCTGCTGCCGCTCACTTCACGCCTGTTATGTCTGCCGTATTCCCGTGGGGAATGCCGCCGAACTTTATGCCTGAAGGCTTTGCGCCTACTTTTGCTTCCATGCCGACATCTAGCCCGGTCATGTCTGTGCCACCTCCCGTTGTGCACACCTTACCTCGTGTAAAGGACACCATTTATCATTCCGAGCCGTCTGAGGGTCCGGATGTTTACGAGAAAATGGATGAAATGAAGGATCATTTTCTTGAGCTGCGCAAGGAATTGAAGACACTAAGGGGAAAGGATTTGTTTGAGAAAAGTGTTGTCGAGTTGTGTTTAGTGCCAAATTTGAAGATCCCGGTGAAGTTCAAAGTGCCTGACTTTGAAAAGTATAAAGGGAACACATGTCTGCTTAGTCATCTAGTGATGTATGCTCGCAAGATGTCTACCCAGACTGATAACGATCAACTGTTGATCCACTACTTCCAAGATAGTTTGACCAGTGTTGCGCTCCGTTTGTACATGGGGTTGGACAATGCAAGCATTTAAACTTTCAATGACTTGGGAGAGGCTTTTGTTAAGAAGTATAAGTACAACGTGGATATGGCGCCTGATAGAGACCAGCTGAGGTCTATGTCTCAGAAGGTAAAGGAGACATTCAAAGAATACGCGCAAAGATTGAGGGAATTGGCTGCTCAGATCACTCCTCCCTTGGAGGAAAAAGAGATGACAAAGATCTTTCTGAAGACCCCGAGTTCATTGTATTATGAACGTATGATAGCTAGTCTCCCCAGTGACTTTACTAAAATGGTAAACATGGAGATGAGGCTTGAGGAAGGAGTCTGAGAAGGACGATTGTCAAAAGATGAAGCATCGTCAAGTAAGAGGTACGGCAGTAGTTTTGGGAAGAAAAAGGACAACGAAGCTAATGCAGTAATCAATGGGAGGCAGAGGAGTCCTCAGATGAGGAGGAGTCAACCACCCCGTCAACATCATCACCAAGTATCTTCAGTCATTCGAGTATTCTCTAATAATCAATCAACACCAGTTCAACAACAACAACGTCAACAACAACAACCGCAACAACGAACAAACACCTACAACAACAGCAATACCAACAAGAATCATCATCAACAAAACTTTGAGAGGAAAAAGGTCTCTTTCGACCTGATTCCTATGTCTTATGCCGAACTATACCCATCTTTGGTTCTCAAGAACCTAATCGAACCAAGAAACCCGCCGCAGATTCCAGAACCACTTCCTTGGTGGTACAAACCTGAACTCCGTTGTGCTTTTCATCAAGGAGCACCCGAACATGATATAGAGAACTGTTATCCACTCAAGCATGAGGTTCAGAAGATGATGAAAAGTGGAATGGTGTCCTTTGAGGACCGAGCGCCGAATGTGAAAGCAAATCCATTACCCGCACATGGGAATTCTTTTGTGAATATGGTGAATGATTGTCCTGGCGAGTTTAAGGTTTTTGATGTTCGTTTTATCCGAAGGTCCTTGGTGTATATGCATAAGGACATTTGTTTGGTGAGTGATTGTGAGCATGACCATGAGGGTTGTGCTGTTTGCAGTACTAGTTCAAGGGGTTACGAAGTCGTGAAAAAGGACATCCAACGACTGATGGATGAAGGCATGATTCAGATTGTTCAATCCTCTCATGTAGATGACGATGTAAATGTCATAGTGCCCATTTTCAAGCAACCAGAAATATTGGTAATTCAGTACGAGCGCAGCAACAGTAACAATGTCAGCAATAGATCAGTATCGCCGTTGGTTATAGGGTTAGCAGGCCCAGTCCCGTGTTCATCTAATAAAGCTTATCCATCTCAGTATAATGCTACAATGATGAAGGATGGTCAAGATGTCACGTTGCCTATGACTAGTGTAACACCCTTCTAAAATACCCCAAATATTTAATTAAAACAACATATATAAATCAGAGTAATTATGCAGTTAAGGGTGTCACACAAACAACTTCACACCGTTTTCCAAAATATCCTGTCATGCTCATTTATTTAATCAAAATAAAACATTTGCATAATACGCAGCGGATAGAGACCAATTCAATCATGCAAAACATGTAACACATTACATGTAAACTGGTTCAACAACCAACAATGAAAATAAGGTAAAAACATCCCGTCCCGATGTTACATCTACCAGAGCATGACCCACTAAGGAACTACACTAGACTCCAAGGACTAGCTTCTACTCAATCACTGCTCGTTACCTGAAAAATAGTTGTAAGGGTGAGTTCCTCAATCGATATAATAAGCATTATAAAACATCATGTAATGCTAAGTAATTTCACACATATCATCACCCTAATCAGATCACACATTCAGCAAACGGCAACATCAACTCATAATTATAATAATACTCAACACCAACACAAAACAACACGTATAATATTGGAATACATCCATTCATATTATACGCCATACATACATACATTATGCAATGAGACTCCATGCATGCGGTACCGACTAATTGTGAACATATAGTTCACCTCACCGATCAAATCCAGATACGGCTACCAAGCTCACTAGTCCCATTCATTTGAGACCTAGTGACTCACTCACTAATTCCTCACCATGGGAATTAGCTACCACCCCCAAAGGGCCATGATATGCACGCTAATCACCTAGCATGCAAACATCAACAACAATCCACAATGATTTACTCACTAATTCCTCACCATGGGAATTAGCTACCACCATAAAGGCCACAATATGCATGCTAATCACCTAGCAATGCTAAATCATCAACAACAATTCAAGAATAGACATATGCTCACACTCTAAGCCATAAAACAGTCTATTCACAAATGCACACATAATTGATACATTCACAGCATCATGCATACCATCACACATCATCAGTATTTTATCACATAAGCATATCAGATCATGCCAAATAACAACCACAGTATTAGCACACTCTACTAATACCTATACTACTCAAAACAACGGGAAATGATCCCTAATATATCATACATCAGCTAAATTACATTACTCAGCTGAACAGCTAAAAACTGCACAACAACAGCTCAGGAAAATCACAATCCTGCCCATACGCGTATGCCCCATGTCCATACGCGTATGGCCCATTTCCTGGCCAAGCCCATACGCGTAACACCATCTCATACGCGTATGCTACGCGTACCACTTCCCCATACGCGTACCAACAGAGACCAAACCACGTTCAAAACATCATCTTCCTCATCCATACGCGTATCACCCCTGCCCATACGCGTACCACTATCTCATACGCGTATTGCCTAGTGCCATACGCGTATGACCAGAAACCAGATTTCCTCCAGATCTGCCATGGTTTCTCTGCTACGAAATTCCTCAGATCCAACCTTCTACAGTCCAATTTTACACAGAAATTATTCCTATCATCTAACACGAATCATACCCTATTCAATTTCACACATTCTAACATTTTTCCATCTAATTCTTACGAATTTCCCTCAATTATAATCCAAATTTCGTTCATCCAAAAGTTCACAATTTCATCATGCATCATCCTAATCAGAGTCAAATCCATGGTTTATCACTACCCATTACATGTTAACCCATAATACCCATTAAACGACGATAAACCCCCCTTACCTGAGATAATCCGGCAATCTCTGAGTTCCAAGCTTTTCCTTCCTTCAACCCTTGTTCTCTGGCTCTTTGCCCTTTTCCCTTTTCCACTTTTTGAGTCGTTCTCTGTTTTCACGTGAAAACCTCTTTTTACCAAATGGGACCTTTTCTAATTCCAACTTTTATTCCAATAATAATAATAATAATAATCCAATAATATTATTTCAAATTATTAAATTAAATTAATAAATATATTATTAACTTAATTTAAATAATTATCTCATTTTATCGGGGTGTTACAACTCTCCCCCACTAAAAGAGTTTTCGTCCTCGAAAACATACCTCAAGCAAATAACAATCCCAAGCACCTCCCTTTTCCAAAACACAAGCTCTCAAAAGGTCCTCTAATGACTGAATCGTCCTCTCAGTCTGACCATCAGTCTGCGGATGATATGCAGAACTCAATCTCAGCTTAGTTCCCAAAGCCCTCTGCAAACCTTCCCAGAACTTTGATGTAAATCTAGGATCTCTGTCCGAAACAATACTCGACGGAATCCCATGCAAACTTACAATTTTCTCAATATACAACTCAGCTAATCTCTCTAACGGATAATCCATTCTGATCGGAATGAAATGAGCCGATTTTGTCAATCTGTCAACAATCACCCAAATAGCTTCAAAATTCTTAATTGTCCTCGGTAAACCAGAAACAAAATCCATACTGATACTATCCCACTTCCACTCTGGAATAGCCAACGGTTGCATTAGCCCAGACGACTTCTGATGCTCAATCTTTGACTTCTGACAAGTCAAACAAGAATAAACAAAACTCGCAATTTCTCTTTTCATTCCCGGCCACCAAAATAACTTTTTCAAATCATGATACATCTTCGTAGCTCCAGGATGAATACTCAGGCCACTACGATGTCCTTCCTCAAGAATACTCTTCTTAAGTTCGGTAACATCCGGAATACACACCCGATTACCAAATTTCAAAACACCATTCTCATCAACTCTGAATTCACCACCTTGACCTTGATTCACTAGAGTCAACTTATCAACCAAAAGCACATCGGATTTCTGACCCTCTCTAATCTCATCCAGAATACCACTCGTTAACTTCAACATTCCCAATTTAACACTATTGTGAGTACTCTCACACACCAAACTCAAGTCTCTAAACTGCTCAATTAAATCCAATTCCTTAACCATTAACATAGACATATGCAATGATTTCCGACTCAATGCATCAGCCACTACGTTTGCTTTACCCGGATGGTAATTCAAACCAAAGTCATAATCCTTCAGAAACTCTAACCATCTCCTCTGTCTCATATTCAGCTCTTTCTGATCAAACAAATACTTTAAACTTTTATGGTCACTGAAAACCTCAAATCTTGACCCGTACAAGTAATGCCTCCATAACTTCAGAACAAATACCACAGCTGCCAATTCTAAATCGTGTGTCGGATAGTTCCTCTCATGAACCCGCAGTTGTCTCGAAGCATAAGCTATAACCTGCTTATTCTACATCAACACACCACCCAAACCCAACAATGAAGCATCACAGAAAACCTCAAATGGTTCCAACGAACTTGGTAATATCAGAATAGGAGCAGTAGTCAACCTTCTCTTTAACTCTTGGAAACCTTCTTCGCATTTTGAGTCCCAAACAAACGCTTGCCCCTTTCTAGTCAACATCGTCAACGGTAACGCCAACTTAGAAAATCTCTCAATGAACTTCCTATAATAACCTGCAAGTCCAAGAAAACTCCTTATCTCAGAAACTGACTTCAGAGCTTCCCACTTAGATACCGCTTCTATCTTAGAAGGATCAACAGCAACACCACCTCTTGAAATCACATGACCAAGGAAACTAACCTCTTCTAACCAAAATTCACACTTCGACAGTTTAGCAAATAACTTCTTTTCTCGTAGAACTCCTAAAACCACTCTCAAATGTTCAGCATGCTCTTCTTCAGATTTTGAATACACTAAAATATCGTCAATAAACACCACAACAAACTTGTCTAGATACGGATGGAAAATCCTATTCATATACTCCATAAATACTCCAGGCGCATTAGTCACACCAAAAGGCATTACAGAATACTCATAATGTCCATACCTTGTTCTGAAAGCAGTCTTCTGAATATCCTCAGTTTTCACACGTATCTGATGATACCCTGATCTCAAATCTATTTTGCTGAACACACTCGCACCAACCAACTGATCCATCAAATCATCAATCCTCGGCAAAGGATAGATTCTTGATCGTCACTTTATTCAGTTGCCTGTAATCCACACACAACCTCATAGTACCTTCTTTCTTCTTAACCAATAACACTGGTGCACCCCACGGTGACACACTCGGACGAATAAACTTCTTATCCAACAAATCTTCCAACTGACTCTTCAATTCAGTTAACTCAACAGCAGACATACGGTACAGAGCCATCGATATCGGCCTAGTACCAGGTACCAAATCAATCGAGAACTCAACTTCACGCTCTGGCGGTAATTCATTCACTTCTTCAGGAAACACATCAGGAAAATCACACACCACAGCTAGATCGCCAATCACTAGTTTATCTTTAGCTTCCAAAGTCGCTAACAGCATAAACAACTCTGCCCCATCTGCTACTGCCTCATTCACCTGCCTTGCTGATAGAAACAAACTCTTTCCTTCCTCAATCTCAGGAAAGATCACAGTCTTATCAAAACAGTTGATATAAACTCGGTTAGACACCAACCAGTTCATACCCAGGATAACATCAATCTGCACTAGTGGAAGACACACAAGGTCCATCCCAAAGTCTCTACCAAAAATACTCAAGGGACAATTTAAACAAACTGAAGTAGTTGTTACTGAACCCTTCGCAGGAGTATCAATCACCATACTACCATGCATCTCAGATATCTCTAATTCAAGTTTCACAGCACAATCCAAAGATATAAAGGAATGAGTCGCACCTGTGTCAATAATAGCTACAAGAGGAAAGCCATTAATATAACACGTACCTCGGATCAAACGATCATCTGCAAAAGTCTCAGAACCCGATAAAGCAAAAACCTTGCCTCCCGACTGATTCTCTTTCTTCGGCTTAGGACACTGTGGACTGATATGACCCACCTCTCCACAGTTGAAACAAGTCACAGTCTTCAACCGGCACTCTGCAGCCAAGTGACCACCTTTTCCACACTTGAAACACTTCTTCTCATTACTGGTACACTCATGGATACGATGTCCAGCCTGACCACATCTGAAACACTTAGCAGGGGCACTAGAGTCTCCCCCACTAGGCCTCTTCATCCCACTCTGTCTCTGGAAACCTTTGCCAGCTGCATACGGTTTCCCACGATCATTCTGATTCTTGCCTTTCCTATCAATCCTCTGCTGATAGCTTTCCGCTCTGGCCTTGGTATCCTATTCAAAAATCCTGCAACAGTCCACAAAATCAGAAAACACTCTAATCCGCTGATACCCAATAGCCTGCTTGATCTCGGGACGTAACCCGTTCTCAAACTTCACACACTTTGAAAATTCCCCAGTAGCCTCATCATAGGGAGTGTAATACTTCGACAGCTCTGTGAACTTAGCAGCATACTCAGTAACAGACCGGTTGCCCTGCTTCAATTCCAAGAACTCTATCTCTTTCTTTCCTCTGACATCCTCTGGAAAGTACTTCCTCAGAAATCTCTCTCTGAACACAGCCCAAGTGATCTCAGCACTTCCAGCAGCTTCCAACTCAGTGCGGGTAGCAACCCACCAATCATCTGCTTCCTCTGACAGCATATGCGTACCGAACCTGACCTTCTGGTTATCGGCACACTCAGTCACTCGGAAGATTCTCTCGATCTCCTTCAACCACTTCTGAGCACCATCTGGATCGTATGCTCCCTTGAACATTGGAGGATTGTTCCTCTAGAACTCACTCAGTTGACGAGCAGCTCCCAGTCCCACAACATTCGAATTCCCTCCAAGTACTCCAGCTAGCATACCCAGAGCCTCAGCAATCGCAGCATCGTCTCTACCTCTTCCAGCCATCTCTATTCTGAAAACCCAACAAGCTAAACAATAAGTACTGATAGGGTTACACAACACCTATCCCGTACGGGGAAACAGAATAATTACGACTCGACTCGACCGACTATGCTCTGATACCACTAATGTAACACCATTCTAAAATACCCCAAATATTTAATTAAAACAACATATATAAATCAGAGTAATTATGCAGTTAAGGGTGTCACACAAACAACTTCACACCGTTTTCCAAAATATCCTGTCATGCTCATTTATTTAATCAAAATAAAACATTTGCATAATACGTAGCGGATAGAGACCAATTCAATCATGCAAAACATGTAACACATTACATGTAAACTGGTTCAACAACCAACAATGAAAATAAGGTAAAAACATCCCGTCCCGATGTTACATCTACCAGAGCATGACCCACTAAGGAACTACACTAGACTCCAAGGACTAGCTTCTACTCAATCACTGCTCGTTACCTGAAAAATAGTTGTAAGGGTGAGTTCCTCAATCGATATAATAAGCATTATAAAACATCATGTAATGCTAAGTAATTTCACACATATCATCACCCTAATCAGATCACACATTCAGCAAACGGAAACATCAACTCATAATTATAATAATACTCAACACCAACACAAAACAACACGTATAATATTGGAATACATCCATTCATATTATACGCCATACATACATACATTATGCAATGAGACTCCATGCATGCGGTACCGACTAATTGTGAACATATAGTTCACCTCACCGATCAAATCCAGATACGGCTACCAAGCTCACTAGTCCCATTCATTTGAGACCTAGTGACTCACTCACTAATTCCTCACCATGGGAATTAGCTACCACCCCCAAAGGGCCATGATATGCACGCTAATCACCTAGCATGCAAACATCAACAACAATCCACAATGATTTACTCACTAATTCCTCACCATGGGAATTAGCTACCACCATAAAGGCCACAATATGCATGCTAATCACCTAGCAATGCTAAATCATCAACAACAATTCAAGAATAGACATATGCTCACACTCTAAGCCATAAAACAGTCTATTCACAAATGCACACATAATTGATACATTCACAGCATCATGCATACCATCACACATCATCAGTATTTTATCACATAAGCATATCAGATCATGCCAAATAACAACCACAGTATTAGCACACTCTACTAATACCTATACTACTCAAAACAACGGGAAATGATCCCTAATATATCATACATCAGCTAAATTACATTACTCAGCTGAACAGCTAAAAACTGCACAACAACAGCTCAGGAAAATCACAATCCTGCCCATACGCGTATGCCCCATGTCCATACGCGTATGGCCCATTTCCTGGCCAAGCCCATACGCGTAACACCATCTCATACGCGTATGCTACGCGTACCACTTCCCCATACGCGTACCAACAGAGACCAAACCACGTTCAAAACATCATCTTCCTCATCCATACGCGTATCACCCCTGCCCATACACGTACCACTATCTCATACGCGTATTGCCTAGTGCCATACGCGTATGACCAGAAACCAGATTTCCTCCAGATCTGCCATGGTTTCTCTGCTACGAAATTCCTCAGATCCAACCTTCTACAGTCCAATTTTACACAGAAATTATTCCTATCATCTAACACGAATCATACCCTATTCAATTTCACACATTCTAACATTTTTCCATCTAATTCTTACGAATTTCCCTCAATTATAATCCAAATTTCGTTCATCCAAAAGTTCACAATTTCATCATGCATCATCCTAATCAGAGTCAAATCCATGGTTTATCACTACCCATTACATGTTAACCCATAATACCCATTAAACGACGATAAACCCCCCTTACCTGAGTTAATCCGGCAATCTCTGAGTTCCAAGCTTTTCCTTCCTTCAACCCTTGTTCTCTGGCTCTTTGCCCTTTTCCCTTTTCCACTTTTTGAGTCATTCTCTGTTTTCACGTGAAAACCTCTTTTTACCAAATGGGACCTTTTCTAATTCCAACTTTTATTCCAATAATAATAATAATAATAATCCAATAATATTATTTCAAATTATTAAATTAAATTAATAAATATATTATTAACTTAATTTAAATAATCATCTCATTTTATCGGGGTGTTACAACTAGCTCTGTAGTGAGCATTGTTGATGTTACCAAGGTGACCCGTAGTGGTCGTGTGTTTGGGTCGGTGTTCCCAAAGGATAAAGAAGAGTCAATTGTTGGTAAGAAGGTAGAGGTGCCTGTTGTAGATCCTGTTAGTGCTTCAAAAGGTAAGTCTAGTGGATCCAACGATTTGAAGGCTAATGATGATGATGAGGTACTTCGATAGATCAAGAGGAGTGAGTTTAACGTAGTGGAGCAACTGCTCCAAACCCCCTCGAAGATCTCAGTGTTGTCTCTGCTCATGAATTCTAAAGCGCACAGAGAAGCACTGCAGAGAGTTCTAGAGCAAGCGTTTGTAAAACATGATGTTACAGTGGATCAATTCGATCATATTGTGGCTAATATCACTTCCTGCAACAATCTCAGCTTTGTGATGAAGAACTCCATGAGGAGGGCAGAAATCATAACTTGGCTTTGCATATCTCCATGAATTGCAAAGAGGATTCTTTGTCAATTATGCTAGTTGACACCGAGTCTTCGTTGAAAGTTCTACCAAAGTCAACTCTGTCAAAACTATCATACCAAGGAGCGCCTATGAGGTATAGCGGTGTAATCGTCAAAGCTTTTGACGGTTCGCGCAAAACAGTTATTGGTGAAGTGGACCTTCCAGTTAAGATAGGTCTGAGTGATTTTCAAATTACTCTTCAAGTAATGGATATCCACCTGGCCTACAGTTGTTTGTTGGGAAGGCCATGGATCCATGGGGCGGGAGCTGTTACCTCCACTTTGCATCAGAAGCTCAAATTTGTGAAGAGTGGAAAGCTTGTAATCGTTAGTGGGGAGAAGGCGCTGTTGGTTAGCCACCTGTCATCTTTCTCTTATGTTGAAGTTGAGGATGAGGTTGGAACTCCGTTCTAAGCCTTATCTATTACTGCTGAAAAAAGAGTTAGGGCACCTATGTGAAGGAGAAGGGCGATCCAAAACGGAGTGGAAATTAAAATTTTCTCCTTTAGAGATCCTTACGAATGGGCATGATCAGTGATAGAATAGTTACCTCTTGTGACGGTTGACACCTTTGATGCAGATCTACGGAGCGATCACGAAGGTTGAACGATGACAACGCCTCTACTAAGTCCACACGAACGGATTCCTTCAATCTCAGTGCTAGCTGTTATGAATGAAGGCTTTGAGTGAGAGAGAGAGAGAGAGAGAGAGAGAGAGAGAGAGAGAGAAAGAAAACGAAAATGCAACCGCAATGAATGCTTCTGCACAAGGGTTCTATTTATAGAACCACTTGTGTGGGCTTCAAGCTAAAAAGTCCACTTAAGTGTATTTGGCCCATATCTTATAATATGCCAAATTCACTTAAGCGTGTGGTACCCTACCATATTTCGTATTTTACTTAAGTACACCGTACCTTACGATGTTCTACAATTCACTTAAGTGCACCGTACCTTACGGTGTACCTTAGTTACTCTATCTCTCATCAATCCATCCTTTGTGTGTGACCCTGTAGGTTTTCGCGGCATTGGCAATTATATTAAATCACGTATTTAACATAATAAACAATGAGCGGTATCTAGCAACACATCACTGCTACCCAAGACACGAAAATGTCATGTGATCTGACAATTCCTTCTGTGATAATACTTATGCATATAATTACCCTTTTTCCCTTATGTCTATATTGAACACAAGGCATAGACCGTGTCATCCTTGTCTAGTTCAATATTGGGCCCATAGACATTTATCCTGTTATGCAGGATGGGAAAATTCCACCTAGGTCACTCATGTCCCTCAACATGCTTCGTGGAGTACCCATCAACTGTCTTTATGGTTATCCAGTTACGGACAATGTTTGATCAGCAATAAAGCACTCGACTCTACATCCAGGGTCCATAGTGGTTTCAGGTCGAAGGGTGGTATACACCATTATCACCATGAGAATAACTTATGACACTTTGCATAACATTCTATATAGTATTCTCATAGCGGGTCAATCCAGCATAAATATTACTCTTAATATTCATACCTATGTTTAAGACTTGATAACTCCTTATCCATGATCCATGAGATGTGATCATCAGTCTATATACATAATAGTCTTAATGCTTTAATGTTATCCCACTTCACAATAAAGCTCGACTACGGATACTTTAAGAATAGTGTCCTTATGTTTAATGTGATCTCATGATCAAGTCACACTTGATACATTAAACGGACTAGCTATTCTAGGGACTTTATTAAACAAACATAATAAAGAAAAAGCCTTTTATTATTAATAAATAATTTGATACAAGTACCAAAAGTATTGGCCTCTAGGGCTTACACCAACAATCTCCCACTAGCACTAGAGTCAATCAGGCATATCACTAATGCCCATAGATCTAGTATGGCCATCATGCTTCTGCTGCACAAGAGGCTTTGTCAGTGGATCAGCAATATTGTCAAGTGCAGGTACTCTGCATATTTTCACATCTCCTCTATATATTATCTCTCTAATGAGGTGATAACGCCTAAGTATGTGTTTGGATCGTTGGTGAGATCTAGGCTCCTTAGCTTGTGCGATAGCACTATTGTTATCACAATAGAGACCAATGGGATCCATAATGCTAGGAACTATGCGAAGTTCACTAATGAACTTTTTGATCCAAACATCTTCCTTTGCTGCACTTGAGGCAGCAATATACTCAACCTCGGTTGTAGAATCAGCAACTGTATCTTGCTTTGAACTTTTCCAGCTTACAGCGCCACCGTTTAAGCAAAACACATAACCAGATTGCGATCTAAAGTCATCCTTATCTGTCTGGAAGCTAGCATCGGTGTATCCAATTACATCCAGCTCTTCCTGACCTCCATATATCAAGAATGAGTCCTTAGTCCTTCTCAAATACTTAAGGATATTCTTGACAGCTACCCAATGAGCATCACCAGGATCAGATTGATACCTACTCATTGCACTTAAAGCATACGAGAGATCTGGTCGAGTACATAACATGGCATACATGATAGATCCTATTGCAGATGCATATGGAATCTTATTCATGCGATCCCTTTCTTCCTTAGTTGAAGGGGATTGTGTTTTTGATAGACACAGGCCATGTTGCATAGGTATGAATCCTTTCTTGGAATCATGCATATTAAAGCGTCTCAGCACTTTGTCTATGTATGTACTCTGACTTAGGCCAAGCAGTTTTTGTGATCTATCTCTATAGATTCTAATTCCTAATATATAGGCTGCTTCACCTAGGTCCTTCATAGAAAAGCATTTCCCCAACCAAGACTTTACTTGTTGCAGGGTAGGGACATCGTTTCCAATGAGTAATATGTCATCTACATATAATACCAGGAAAACGATCATGCTCCCACTAACCTTCTTATAGATACAAGGCTCATCTTTGTTCTTGATGAATCCATATTGTTTTACTATTTCATCAAAACGAAGATTCCAGCTTCAGGAAGCTTGCTTCAATCCATAGATTGATCTTTGTAACTTACATATCTTTTGGGCTTCTTCTGGTATGTCAAATCCTTTAGGTTGTGTCATGTACACATCCTCAAGAAGATTCCCATTAAGGAAGGTAGTTTTGACATCCATCTTCCATATTTCATAATCATGATATGCAGCGATGGCAAGTAAAATCTGAACAAATTTAAGCATTTCAACTGGTGAAAAGGTTTCATCATAGTCAACCCCATGAATTTGTTTATATCCTTTTGCAACCAATCTTGCCTTATAGGTATGTACCTTACCATCCATGTCAGTCTTCCTTTTAAAGACCCACTTGCATCCTATAAGGTTAACTCCTACAGGAGGCTCTACCAAGGTCCAAACTTGGTTTGTGTACATGGAATCCATTTCAGATTTCATGGCTTCTAGCCACTTCTCAGACTCGGGACCAGTTATGGCCTCTTGGTAGGTCACAGGATCATCTTGATCCATGAGTAATACATCACCTTGATCAGTTATGAGATATCCATATCTCTCAGGTAGTTGACGTATCCTGCCCTACCTATGCCAGTCTTGTTCTACTTGAGCAAGTTGCTCTTCCACATCTACTTGTGTTTCCTGCTCTAATTCCTCCATAGGTGTATCAATGCTTTGTGATTCTTGAATTTCTTCAAGCTCTACTTTCCTCCCACTGATTCCTTTGGAAATAAAATCCTTTTCTAGGAAAACTCCAGTTCGAGCGACAAACACTTTGCCCTCAGAAGGATTGTAGAAGTAATACCCTCTTGTTTCTTTAGGATACCCCACAAATAAGCATTTGTCAGATTTGGGCTCAAGCTTAGTTGAAATTTGTCGTTTCACATAAACTTCACAACCCCAAATCTTCATGTAAGACATATGTGGTTTCTTACCATTCCATATCTCTTATGGTGTCTTCTCAACCTTTTTGGATGCAACACGGTTAAGTGTGTAAGCTGCTGTCAATAGTGCATGTCCCCAAAAGGAGTTTGGAAGATCGGCGTGACTCATCATGGATCGGACCATGTCTAACATGATTCGATTTCTTCTCTCAGATACACCATTCCATTGGGGTGTTCCAGGAGGAGTAAGTTGGGAAAGGATCCCACACTCTTTTAGATGGTCATCAAACTCTAGGCTTAAATACTCACCACCTCGATCTGATCGAAGAGTTTTAATATTCTTACCTAGTTGGTTTTGTACTTCATTCTTGAATTCCTTGAACTTTTCAAAGGACTCTGATTTGTGTTTCATTAAATACACATAACCATATCTACTGAAATCATCAGTGAATGTGATGAAGTATTGAAAACCTCCTCTGGCTGGTATGTTCAGTGGTCCACATACATCAGTATGTATGAGGCCCAAAAGATCATTTGCTATTTCACCTTTTCCTGTGAATGGAGACTTTGTCATCTTTCCAATTAAACAAGATCTGCATGTCTCATATGATTCATAATCAAAAGAGTCCAAGAGTCCATCTTTATGGAGTTTGGAAATGCGTTTCTCATTTATGTGGCCTAATCGACAATGTCAAAGGTAAGTTGGATTTAACTCGTTGGGTTTCATCCTTTTAGTATTAATGTTATAAATAGGCATTTCGAGATCAAGGACATATAGTTCATTGCTCATTTGTGCAGTAGCATAGAATATATCATTCAAATAAATTGAGCAACAATTGTTCTTTATTATAAATGAAAAACCAAACTTGTCCAAACAAGAAATGGAAATAATATTCCTACTAATTGCAGGTAGATAATAACAGTTCTCTAACTGAATTATTAAACCACTAAGTAAAGTCAATACATAAGTTCCTACGGCTAAAGCAACAACCTTTTCTCCATTGCCAACTCGTAGGTCAACTTCACCTTTTGCCAAATCTCTACTTCCTTTTAGCCCCTGCACATTTGTACAAATGTGAGAACCGCATCCAGTATCTAATACCCATGATGCAGAAGTAGATAAATTTATTTCAATAACAAAATTACCTGAAGTTGAAGTCTCTACTCCATTCTTCGTATCTTCCAGGTACTTTGGGCAGTTTCTCTTCCAGTGTCCGGTCTTACCGCAATGGAAGCAGGTGCCTGCCTTTGCTATGCCTCCACTAGGCTTCAAAGCAGCAATAGTGGGTCTAGGTTTGGCAACTTCCTTGCCTTTCCCTTTATCACCCTGCTTGGTGGGCCTTTTGTTCTGTCTCTTTCCATTTCCGATCATCAGAATGGACTTCCCTTTTGACTTCAGATTCTGCTCAGCAGTTCTTAACATGGCTAGCAGTTCAGGAAGAGATTTGTCCATATCATTCATATTGAAATTTAGGACAAATTGACTGAATCTATCTGGCAACGATTGCAAGATCAAATCAGTCGCAAGTTCGTTTCCGAGGGGAAAACCCAACCTTTCAAGGTTTTCCACGTACCCAATCATCTTGAGCACATGGGGACCTACAGGGGCTCCCTCAGCTAACTTGCCTTGAGAAAGGGCTTTTGAAACTTCAAACCTTTCATGTCTTGCTTGCTCTTGATAGAGCATCTTCAGGTGTTCAATCATATCGAACGCTGCCATGTTCTCATGTTGCTTTTGCAACTCTGAGTTCATGGTAGCCAGCATGAGACAAGTAGTTTCATTGGCATCATCGACATGCTTCTTATAAGCATCTCTTTCCACCTTAGGTGCAGAACTAGGAGGTTCCTCTTCAGGAACAGGTTTCTCCAAGACATACAACTTTCTATCATGTTTGAGGACAATCCTCAGATTTCGGTGCCAATCCAGAAAATTTGTCCCAGACAATTTTTCCTTGTCAAGGATTGATCGTAAAATGTTGTTAGAGGTGTTTGTTGTCATGGTAATCTACATAAGAATTAATGAAAATATAAGTATCAATAACATATTTAATTACGCCTTTAATTAAATATGCTCCCAGTATTTTACTCAAAACAAATGACCCTCATCATTTGATTCGGAAAATCCCGTTGGAAGATTTTCTAGTGGATCGAGATCCGTATTTCACTTTGTTCTAAGTCCGCGTAGATGGATTACACAAAACTAGGTTATTTAGGTAGGAACTCCTTCCAATTGTATCTAATACAACTCTCAAAAATTTCAGTTGGGTGAATAACTCCTTATTCCAATCCATCATATGGATCATATACAACTCTTGCTTCTAAACATATGTAATCTTATTATAATTTGTTTAGTTATGTTTGACCCATTGTTTTAGAAATTGGATATTACAATTATCCCATCGCACCTTACTAATATAGAACATGCACCTCGCGTAGGCGAAACCTACATTATCCGATACTAGTCTTGATGAGTGCTAAAACTTGGAAAGCATAAACTTAATATTTAATTTGAGGGAATTGCAATTATTCTGATCTCACCGGCTTATTTATCATATAAATCATCTCTCACATGCATCAACATACAATCACATGCATCAACATACATTCACATGCATCAACATACATTCACATGCATCAACATACATAATGAAACAGTTATGGCCCCTAGCGCAATTGTTCTCCCAAGCCAATGAGAGAACCTAAGCTAACCTAATAACGATCTAAGCTTCTCCAAGCAAGATCTTCAAGGTTGTCCTCCTTTGATATTGAATTCTTCTCTTTCTTCATAACATTACATTTCTCCAAGTAAGATCATCAAGGTTGTCCTCCTTCGATATTGAATTCTTTTCTTTCTTCATAACATTACATTACAGGAGAAAGAAACTCGTTTTACATACACGGGAGTGAGATGAGAAAAGAAGTTACATTAAGATATTAAAAGGAGAGGCACGACACGTAGGTTGTATTTAAAAAACTCAAAATAAAATAAAGGAAAACTAAGGCCATAACTGATCACCACAAGGCAATAATAATAAACACATTATTATTATTAATTTTAATTCCTTTAATTAATTAAAACAAAATTAAATTTTGGCGACCGATCACACTACGCAGAGTTAGCCGGGGCTCCTTTAATTAGAACAATTCATTTGAAATCCACGTCGTTTTGCATCAACACAACTCTTGCACATTCACAAAATAGAAACCTCGAGAATTCTGATTCTGTGAATGTGACGACCGTCACAAGCATGTTACGACTGTCACGTCCAGCTTGTTACAACCGTCACAGGCCCATGACGAACGTCAAGCGGCCAAATAACAGAAACGCCTAGAATTCTGGATCTGTGAATGTGACGACCGTCACAAAGCATGTGACGACCGTCACGTCGCTCTTGTTACGATCGTCACAGGTCCATGACGATCGTCACGTGGCCAAAAAAATAGCGCTTTGAAACAGTCAACAGACGTGTTCCAACAAGCCCTCAATTCACAACTCCTTGACGGCACAACCCTTGTGTCGTCACTAACCATAATGCACCAATTTCAGACCGTCAAACACACCTCGATTGTTGATTCAGTATGATTGATCAACAGGTCATTGCTTTACTATACTAATGTCGGATTCCGAAGCAAATGACCATTGATCGCTCAAAGGAAAACAACCATTTAGTGTTTGAATGAACGAAACAGAAACAATATATCATATATATCATACTTTGCATTAGGATTACTTATATCATATATAAGTTGATCGGTCTCAATTGTGTAACCTATGGACGATCGATGTATCGCTGCTTCACCATACTAATGTCGGTTCCGAAGCATAGTCAACATCAATCATCCAAATCGTACACACATGATGCCAAATTTAATTACTCGTTTATTCTTTGATTCATTCTGTCTTTTAATCATATTAATACAGAAAATCAACAACTATCCGATGCATGGTTTCGTAAGTGGCTCTGATACCATTGAAGGAGAAGGGCGATCCAAAACGCAGCAGAAATTAAAATTTTATCCTTTAGAGATCCTTAAGAATGGGCATGATCAGTGATAGAATAGTTACCTCTTGTGAAGGTTGAAACCTTTGATGCAGATCTACGGAGCGATCACGAACGTTGAACGATGACAACGCCTCTACTCAGTCCACACGAACGGATTCCTTCAATCTCAGTGCTAGCTGTTATGAATGAAGGATTTGAGTGAGAGAGAGAGAGAAAAAGAAAACGAAAATTCAACCGTAATGAATGCTTCTGCACAAGGGTTCTATTTATAGAACCACTTGTGTGGGCTTCAAGCTAAAAAGCCCACATAAGTGTATTTGGCCCATATCTTATAATATGCCAAATTCACTTAAGCGTGTGGTACCGTACCTTACGATGTTCTACAATTCACTTAAGTCCACCGTACCTTACGGTGTGCCTTAGTTACTCTACCTCTCATCAATCCGTCCTTTGTGTGTGACCCTGTAGGTTTTCGCGACATTGGCAATTATATTAAATCACGTATTTAACATAATAAGCAGTGAGCGGTATCTAGCAACACATCACTGCTACCCAAGACACGAAAATGTCATGTGATCTGACAATTCCTTCTGTGATAATACTTATGCGTATAATTACCTTTTTGCCCTTATGTCTATATTGAACACAAGGCATAGACCGTGTCATCCTTGTCCATTTCAATATTGGGCCCATAGACATTTATCCTATTATGCAGGATGGGCAAATTCCATCTAGGTCACTCATGTCCCTCAGCATGCTTCGTGGAGTACCCATCAACTGTCTTTATGGTTATCCAGTTACGGACAATGTTTGATCAGCAATAAAGCACTCGACTCTACATCTAGGGTCCATAGTGGTTTCAGGTCGAAGGGTGGTATACACCATTATCACCATGAGAATAACTTATGACACTTTGCATAACATTCTATATAGTATTCTCATAGCGGGTCAATCAAGTATAAATATTACTCTTAATATTCATACCTATGTTTAAGACTTGATAACTCCTTATCCATGATCCATGAGATGTGATCATTAGTCTATATACATAATAGTCTTAATGCTTTAATGTTATCCCACTTCACAATAAAGCTCGACTACGAATACTTTAAGAATAGTGTCCTTATGTTTAATGTGATCTCATGATCAAGTCACACTTGATACATTAAACGGACTAGCTATTCTAGGGACTTTATTAAACAAACATAATAAAGAAAAATCCTTTTATTATTAATAAATAATTCGATACAAGTACCAAAAATATTGGCCTCTAGGGCTTACACCAACACTATGTCCTTATTGAAAGATGCAAAGAAGATTGTGGTAGAAGGCAACGTTGATCAATGGGGGCGCATGGTAGAGGTCTCCGACAACAAAGGCAGAACCGATTTGGGATTCCAGCGAGGTTCATCAACTACAAGATAAGAGGATATGCAACTTAGCTTCTGTAGCGGAGGGTTCATTCATGACAATGAACAACACTTAGCTATTGTGCTAGAGGATGACGAAGAGGAAGACTGCACCAATTTTGTGACGCATGGAAAGGCTTGCAACAATTGGACTGCTGTTGATATTCCTATTATTTTGCATCGATCTAAGTAATTAATTTTATATGTTTTTAAAATCCTTCTCCTATGCCTAAGGGAGAAGTGAACATTGTTTGGGCATTTTCAAATTGATCATTAATAAAATTAATTTTATTCATCCACATCTATGATGTTTGTTTTTACTTTTTGCATTATTCTGAAAATGGTAATCACAAAAAATATAAATAAACAATATAATTGTCCATCTGCATAATATTTGGTCACAAATCCACTTCTCGAAAATCAAAATATCAAATCACTATGCAGGTTGGTTTCTAACCCCATTGAATACAATGATCCTTCTCCTTCTCCAAATTTTGAATTCCTTATGTTTGAGGCCGAGGAAGAAAGTGATGAAGAAGTGAGTGATGAATTATTTGATCTTCTTTAGCAAGATGAAAAGACCATTCATCCTATCGAATAGCAGATTGAGCTAATCAACTTGGGTTCCGAGGATGATGTGAAGGAAGTCAAGATTGGGTCTCGACTGTGTCCAGATGTCAAAAAGGGGTTGATTGATCTTCTTCTAGAGTATTCAGATGTGTTTGCTTGGTCCTATCAACACATGTCTGGTTTGGATTATGAGATTGTGGAGCATAGATTTCCGTTGAATCCAGAATGCCCGACAGTCAAGCAAAAATTGAGAAGAACGCACCCTGATATGGTTGTGAAGATCAAAGAAGAAGTGCAGAAGCATATTGATGCCGGTTTCCTTGTGACCGCTGAGTATCCGTAATGGGTGGGCAATATTGTGCCTGTGTAGAAGAAAGATGGAAAATTCTGCATGTGTGTTGATTATAGAGATTTGAATAAAGCCAGTCCGAAAGATGATCTCCCTCCACCACACATTGATATGTTGGTAGACAATACTGCTAAATTCAAATTCTTCTCGTTTATGGATGGATTTTCCGGATATAATCAGATCAAGATGGTACCCAAAGATATGGCGAAGACCATATTCATTATGCGTTGGGGAACATTCTGTTATAGAGTGATGCCTTTCGGTTTAAAGAATGCTGGTGCAACTTACCAAAGAGCAATGACTACTCTTTTTCATGATATGATGCACAAAGAGATTGAAGTATATGTCGATGACATGATTTCTAAATCAATTGATGAAGAGGAACATGTTGAGCATTTGTTGAAGCTATTCCAGCGTTTGAGGAAGTATAAACTCCGCTTGAATCCCAATAACTGTACTTTTGGTGTTCGTTCTGGTAAGTTGTTGGGCTTTATTGTCAGCGAGAAGGGTATTGAAGTTGATCCTGCCAAGGTCAAAGCAACAGAAGAGATGCTTGTGCCCAATACTAAGAAGCAAGTCAGAGGTTTTCTCAGCCACCTGAATTATATTTCCAGGTTTATTTCACACATGACTGCCATATGTGCACCTATATTCAAGGTTCTTCAGAAAGATCAATCTTGTGATTGGACCGAAGATTTCCAGAAAGCTTTTGATAGTATCAAGGAATATCTGCTTGAACCTCCAATTTTGTCTCCACCTGTTGAAGGAAGACCGTTGATCATGTATTTGACTGTGCTCGAAGATAATATGGGTTGTGTTCTTGGTCAGCAAGATGAGACTGGAAAGAAAGAATTTGCAATTTACTACCTCAGTAAGAAGTTCATCGAATGTGAGACTCATTATTCTATGCTTGAGAAGACTTGTTGCACATTGGCTTGGGCTGCTAAGCGTCTGTGTTAGTATATGTTGAATCATACCACTTGGTTGATATCCAAAATGGATCCGATCAAGTATATATTTGAGAAGCCTCCTTTAACTAGGAGAATCGCATGTTGGCAGATGTTGTTATCAGAGTATGATATCGAATACCGATCTTAGAAAACGATCAAAGGTAGTATCTTGGCTGACCATTTGGCTCACCAACCGATTGAAGATTACCAGTCAGTGCAGTATGATTTTCCTGATGAAGAGATCTTGTACTTGAAAATGAAAGATTATGATGAACCATTGCTTGAAGAAGGGCCAGAACCTGGTTTCCGTTGGGGCACGGTATTTGATGGAGCTGTTAATCAATATGGTAATGGTATTGGGGCAGTGATTATTACTCCTCAAGGCACGCATTTTCCATTTACAACTAGATTGAATTTCAAGTGTACAAACAATATGGCAGAATATGAAGCTTGCATTGTGGGGCTCGAAGAGGCCATTGATCTCAGAATCAAGCATCTAGATGTCTTCGGAGATTCAGCTTTGGTTGTGAATCAAATCAAAGGTGAATGGGAGACAAATCAACCTGGTCTAATGCCGTATAGAGATTACGCGAGGAGGATTTCGACTTTCTTTACAAAAGTTGAGTTTCATCATATCCCTCGAGATGAAAACCGGATGGCAGATGCTCTTGCAACGTTGGCATCAATGATTATAGTAAAACATTGGAATGAAGTTCCCAATTTGACCGTGATGCGTCTTGATAGGCCAGCTCATGTGTTTGCTATTGAAGAGATCGAAGATGAGAAATCGTGGTATTACGACATCAAGTGTTTCCTCCAAAGTCAGATTTACCCGACTGGGGCATCATTGAAAGATAAGAAGACTTTGAGAAGATTAGCAAGAAATTTATACTTGAATGGTGATATACTGTAGAAGAGAAATTTCGACATGGTTTTGCTCAAATGCGTGGATAGAAACGAAGCAGACTTGTTGATGACTGAAGTGCATGAAGATTCCTTTGGCACTCATTCCAATGGACATGCAATGGCGAAGAAGATGTTGCGAGCAGGTTACTATTGGCTGACAATGGAATCTGACTGTTGCAAGTTTGTGAAGAAATGCCACAAATTTCAAATATATGCTGATAAGATTCATGTTCCTCCGACACTATTGAATGTTATTTCTTCCCCATGGCCCTTCTCCATGTGGGGAATTGATATGATTGGGATGATTGAGCCCAAAGCTTCGAATGGACATCGTTTCATTTTAGTGGAAATTGATTACTTCACAAAATGGGTTGAAGTGACATCGTATGCAAATGTAACCAAGCAAGTGGTTGTGAGGTTTATCAAGAATCAGATCATATGCCATTATGGTATGCCCAGTAAGATCATTACTGATAATGGATCGAGCTTGAATAACAATATGGTGGAAGCTCTTTGTAAAGACTTCAAGATTGCACATCATAATTCTTCTCCCTACATACCTAAGATGAATGGGGCCATTGAAGCTGCGAATAAGAACATCAATAAGATTATTCAGAAGATGATTGTCACATATAAGGATTGGCATGAGATGCTCCCATTTGCTTTGCACGGGTATCATACATCCATCTGCACTTCAACAGGGGCAACCCCTTTCTCTCTTGTATATGGCATGGAAGCAGTACTTCCCGTAGAGGTTGAGATTCCTTCATTGCGTGTGCTCATGGAAGCCAAGTTGATTGAGGCTGAATGGTGTCAGACCAGGTTTGATCAGCTGAATTTGATAGAAGAAAAGAGATTAACTGCCATGTGTCATGGTCAGTTATATCAGCAAAGGATGAAGAAGGCTTTTGATAAGAAGGTCAAACCTCGTGTGTTCAGAGAAGGTGACCTTGTGCTCAAGAAGATATTATCTTTCAAACCAGATTCTAGGGGGAAATGGACTCCTAATTATGAAGGCCCATATGTTGTTAAGAGAGCCTTTTCAGGCGGCGCCTTGATTCTTACAACTATGGATGGTGAAGAGTTCACTCGTCCTGTGAACGTAGATGCAGTCAAGAAATACTTCGCCTAAAAAGAAAAGAACAACTCGCTAAGTTGATAACCCGAATGGGCGGCTTAGGCAAAAATGAGCGTCTCGGTGGATTGAAAATCCGAAAGGGCGGCTTAGGCAAAAATGAGCGTCTCGGTGGATTGAAAATCCGAAAGGGCGATCCAGGAAAAAATTAGAGACATAAAAATAGAAAGATTTTCCAGATAAGTTGAGTACCCCGCCTTGGGACAACTTATGCAAAAATTAGGGATTATGGCAAGTAACTGCAGTCTGCTGATCGTCCAGTGTTGAAAAAACTTTGTTGAGCATAAGGGTTGACATTGATTCATCATCCCAGTAGTGGTCAAGAGCATAGCGGACATCAAAAGTTGGTATAAGGATTAAGGATCATTTGTATTCAATGTAACCCCTTTTCCATGTAAATTACCATTTTCAACTTTGAAAAAATCTATGGAGTCTTGTCAATTACAGACTACCATTCTAATAAATAAAATTGAGCTTTTATCCAATTATTTCTACTTTTATTTACTTCAGCCAATAGTTTTAAGTTTTATTATGATCATTTTTGAAATTAAAATCTTTAATCAAAATCATTTTCTTAAACATATAAAAGCAAGAATTTTTTCAAAGCAAATAAAAAGAAGTATCAACAGCATTTCAAAGAGCAGCAAGTCATAAGTGTGAAGCATTAAGGGTTCCCAAAGCAATTAACCCTTCGGGTATCCTTAGCCGAGTTTGTTTACCCGGTTCCCCTGCGGAGTTGTGTTTGATCCCCAGTGGAGCTTCGTTTCTTTTTCCAGCTGAGTTGGTTGATTCAGTGCCCTGCGGCGTGTTACTTCCCCGACAAAATTTTTGCTTCCCCCGATTGAATTTGTGTATTCCTCAGTAGTTTTGATCCTCAACAGAGTAATTAGACTCCCTAGTAGATCACGTTGGTTTCTCCACCAGTCGCCATTCGACTTGCTCCCAGTCAGAGTTTCCTCTTGGTTTCTGAGAAGCTACTTGTGTTTATCCTTTGTATGGTTGTCTCCCATTTTGATATGGTGTTGACCTAAAAATTCCCTCCAGATTTGATAAAATTTCCTCTCCTCAGCAGATCTCCTCCTTCCTCAGCTAGAGTTGAGCCTTTGGGTCGTTGATCTCTCTCTCTGTTTTCTAGCAGTTGTCTCCCTCTTCTTATGGATTGATCGAGGATTGTATCGATGATTCAAATTCTTTATGACACCTTTGTATCCTTTGTGATCGTTTTGTCAGCATAATCATCATATATACATATACATTCATATAATTTCATAAATTCATAATTGCACCATCATATTTGATTGATTTATTTGAGATTCTTATTCTCTGTTATGGCGGTACTTTATCCCCATACAAATTCGGTGTCTGTCCTCCCTCAATTGTAGAATGTCATCCCCTTAGGCAGAAAGACTTTAACCTTTCTCCTTTTCCCCACTGAGTTATTTCCTTGTGGATGATTATTACTTCAGCTTCCTCCCCAATTGATTATCTGGATGGAATTGCTCCCCTTGAGTTATATCCTTATTGGGTTGAGTCTTGATTGACCGTTTCTTTCTAGCTCTTGCCTAGATAGATGCTTTGAGTCTCCTAAGAGCTTATTACCCAGTAACTGGTAATATTCTTCTTAATTTGTAGTTTGTTACTTCTTGCCCAATACACGACAAAAGTATCCCTGTTTTTCCAGCAGTAGAGTCCCTAGTGGATTCGTTTTTCATGATTCCCCAGGAAGTATATCCTTGATATGTTCATCCTAACCGGTGACAGATATCTTTCTTTCCCCTGCGAGAGTTTATCCTTGATATGTTCATCCTAACTGATGACGGATACTCTCATTTTTGGTATTCTACCCAGTAAAAGGGTAATTGTAATCCCTATTTTGTTCCCTAGAGAGTTAATCCTTGATATGTTCATCTTAACCGATGACGAATTTCCTTATCCTTGTGGTATTTTACCCAGTAAAAAGGTAGTTGTAATCCCTATTTTGTTCCCAAGAGAGTTAATCCTTGATATGTTCATCCTAACTGGTGATGGATACTCTCTCTTGGTATTCTATCCAGTAACTGATAGATGTAATTCCTATTTTTCTCCTCACAGAGTCTATCCTTGATATGTTCATCCTAACCAGTGACGAATTTTCTCTTTGATGGTATTCTATCCAACATTCGATAGATATAATTCCTATTTTTTGTTCAGTTGGTATATCCTTGATATGTTCATCCGAACCGATGACGGGTATCCTCATTGACATTCCCAGGAAAGTCTATCCTTGATATGTTCATCCTAACCGATGACGGATTTTCTTCCCTGTTGAGTTTATCCTTGATATGTTCATCCTAACCGATGATGGATACTCTCACCTTTGGTCTTCTGCCCAATAACTGGTAGTTGTAAATCCTATTGTTCTGCCATTTTCCCCAACAAGGCTATTCTTACCCAGTAGCCGGTAATGAATACTCCCTCCTGGTGGTTCCCAGTGAGTCATCCTTGATATGTTCATCCTAACCGGTGACGGGTGTCCTCTTTGTCAGATCTTTATTATCTCCTTATCCAGTAACAGGTAGTGGATAATAAATTTATTCTCCTCCTGTGTTGAAGTTTATCTTCCCCAATCGAGGCTATTCTTACCCAGTAGCCGGTAATGAATACTCCCTCCTGGTGGTTCCCAGTGAGTCATCCTTGATATGTTCATCCTAACCGGTGACGGGTGTCCTCTTTGTCAGATCTTTATTATCTCCTTATCCAGTAACAGGTAGTGGATAATAAATTTATTCTCCTCCTGTGTTGAAGTTTATCTTCCCCAATCGAGTTGAGTGCGCATTTCCTTAGCGAAATCGCTTTTTCTGCATGATTCAAGTACTTCAGTTGCATACTGATCTACTCGTATTCCCTGCAGGTGTTTTGTTTCCCTGGCTGAGTCTTTCCATTTTGTATGGAATTCCTCTAGTCCCCCAGCAGTTCTAAGTCATAGCCTGGCCTACGCATAACTCCTTTCCCCCTTAGAGTCTCTGTCTCCCCAGTGAGTTTTCCTTATGGAATGCATTATGCTCCTGCGGATTTTTGGTCTCTCTGATTTCTTTTCTTTTGTGGCAATATTTCCCCACAAAGAATTAACTTTTACATTTATATCATATGCATCCTAAGGTCTCTTAGGGACCAAAATTTGTTTCTATGTTGTTATTTAAGCCCATTCTACTAAGTCGAGCCGAAGATTTTAACCTTCACCTCCTCAGTTAGAATGTCCATAAATAGGGGCAACTTTAAGACCCAATTTTTACCCTAAGATCCCTCATGCAATTTCATCATATGCATTAGCAATGGGATCATACCTTGGCATCCTCCTTACCCCTCTTTCATTGGGTTTGTTTTGGGAGAGATCGTCAAGCACCATGTGATTGTATCATAATTGTATTTTATCATTTTACTAACCAAAATGCCAAGAATATTTCTTTGCATTTGCCTAATTCTTTTGTAGGTAGGGCATGATCAACATTGATCTATCAAATTCATATCTAGGGTTTGAGACCCTCATGACAAGGAGCACAATCATGAATTGGTCCAAGAATGGTTATGAGCATCATATATGAGTCCCAATGATTCCTACATGTCATATTGATCAAGTTTTCTTCAAGAGTTTGAGGGTGATTTGCCTTGGAAACCCTAGTTTGACTGGGTATCTTAAGTAACTTCTCCAACAAGCTATCTCACCAATTGATCAAATTTTTCAAGGTACACTTCAAAATTCATCATCTTATTCATATATAATCTACCATGAGCGAAGAAGTCAAGAGAATTGAAAGTTATCAAGTTGGTTCATGGTGGTTGGCCAGATGAATTCATCTGATCAAAACTGGGTCTCCCTAGATCCTATCTGCTACACTTTTCACCATATGAAAGTTATTCCAAGATACACTTTACTCTAAATGACATTCCAAACAACTTTCATGTTGAGACCTAGAGCTAGTTTTGCTTGGAAAATCATCTTCTATGTTGAAACATTATAGGTCATTTTGTCTAAACCCTAATATGAAAGTCAACTTCCCAAGGCCATAACATGCTAAATTTTTATGCTATGAAATATTTCTAAGTTGCACAATCAAATTCAAGATGTCTAATTCATCTTTGATGTTTGGAGTGTAAGTAAATTCAACTTTTATGAGCATGTGATATGAGGATACATTATAGGTCATTTTTGACCTATACCATTGAACAAGTGATTTTTCCAAACCTCAAAAATGCATAACTCTATCATTATAAATCCAAATGACATGAAATTGGTGACAATATTTAAGGACTTTAAAAGAGCTACAACTTTTATAAAGACACTATTCTCATTTGAAACTCACATAAAAAGTTAAGTAAGGTGGAATATTGAGATATATGACTTTACACTTAGGAAAATTTTCAACATGTTGAAATTTCCAAACTTCCACCTCAAAATTCACCATGATCCAAGCTCCAAATGAAAAAGTGTTAAACATCAAACTTGTTCCCCTCGATCCAAGCTTTCCAAAGAACCCAAGTTCATGCATTTTGGATAAGGTTTGCTAGGGTTGCGCATGGCTTTAACAGAGCTGCATCATTGGAGGAAATCAAATGTACAAACTTCATTTCACATTGCCTTGCAAATCAAGCTTCATTCGGACTTCAACATGATTGATTTTGGAACTTAATGCATTGCCTCATGGGCATGTACTTGCCCATGCACTCGTGTCATTCACATTGCTAAATTTGGACAAAATTTCAAGTGTGCAAATATCACTCCCTCATGCTATAAATACATAACCTTTGTGCTCAATTCATAGACACCTTGCGCGCCAGCTATGCCTCCCAATTCAAACCCTCTCATTCTAAAGGAAAACCTGAGAATTTTCAATTTGAAAATTAAGTTTGAATCTCAACTGTTGGAGATTCAAAAACTCCAGGATCCAAAGCCTTGCACCCTTGCTAATCACTTCCTGCAAGCTTCTCAAGTGTGATCAGATCGTGTTTGAAGCAAACAAAATCAAGTTCTGCACAACATTGAAGGTAATTTTCAGAAAACTTCATCTCTTCGATTCTCACTCAATTCTCATCAATTCTCTTGGATCTTTGGTTGTCTGAAGTCCTACCAATGTAGGCAAGAAGATTGAGTTGCTTAGACGTCAAATCGAAGCAACTCAGTTAACACACCTAAAAATTCAACTCCTCATATCTTTCTATATATGTGGAGTTAGTTAAAATTGAGGTGATATTCGTGATCTACACCATTTTATCTTTTAGATCATGTCCTCCTTTTTCATTTATGTTATGGTGATGAAAGAACCAGTCCGGCCAGGGTCATCGGAGAAGACGATCGGCCTTTGGCTCCGGCGATAGGCTGGAAGTGTTCTGAGCCATTGGATGGATTTAAAATGTTTTAATCAGGGACGTTGCTTGTGATGACCAAGTGTGTGGCGCGCTGACTAGTGTGTACCATGGAACACACGTTTCTCACCACTTGATCTGCCACCTCAATTAATGAGGCAGATCAAGTGGTCCACGTTTTTTTGATATTTTCTGATTTTTCTTTTATTCCTTTTATCTTCATTAATTCATATTAATTTTAATATTGATCCAAAAAATATGAGAGTTTCACCAAAAAATTTCAAATAATTTCCTCTTTCATATTTTGAATTAAAATTATTTTTTGGATCATTATTAATATTTTTCATGATTTAATTGATTTTGTGATTGTTTTTAATTGTTTAAAAATACTTTTAAGTCTTTAAAAATTATGAAATTTTTTCTCGAAGGTCCTTTGACCTTGTTTGACCTATGATAAATCTCATGGCCATTTCTTTGGTGTTTTGATGAGGTTTTAGGAATTTGACAAACCATATTTAATTTAAATGTATTATTTTAGTATTTTTAATTTGAATAAATGCCAATTAATTGTGTTGACCTATTGTGATGATTTGTATAAGTTTGACTCTTGTTGTTGGGTCTTGGTCAAGGTTGATTTGACTTTGTCAAGTTAATATCATTGGATTTAGGGGATTGATGGAATGTACATTCCATCTCCCAAAATGAATGGATGATATTAATTTGGTAAAAGTCCTCCTTTGACCAATTTGAGTTTTGATCCATTCCCCTCCATCTTCATATCATTCCCATTCTTTATGCATTCATCTCATTTGGCCTATGATATCTCTAAGTCCTAAGGCTAGTTGATTGTAAAATCAACATAAGTATGGATGAGATTAGGCCACCTCTTTTGCATATCCTTTTTGTGTGTGGTATGTTTCATGAGCATAGTCCATTATACTGTGCCTCTAACATGCATTAACACCAAAATTCTATTGTCCGACCTCAAATAGTTGTGACTTCTACATAAGTCCAATTACGATTGCTTAACATAGCGCTAAATTTATGACACAAAAAGGCCTAGCATTCTAGTTAGTGAGATTGTAAGTCTCCCCTCTTTCATGGTATTGTATGGAAACTTGGCCTTTTTTCCTTCCTTTGGAAGATGTCTTGGTTCAAGGATCCATGCTTGTGATAAGTGGGTTAAGTGTTCTCCAAAGAATGACTTAAAATAAAAAGCAAAATCAAAACAATACTAACTTCTAACTCATTAACAACTAACATTTAATTTCAAGTCCTTTATATTTTGAATGCACTTTAATTTTTAAGTTCTATTGATTTGCCATTATTCATACCATTCTAATTGTTTATGTTAATGTCATTTTTCCTTTTGTCCATTTGGACCATATTGTGTGATATATCTTGCATGTGTACATTTTGTTTGTTTGTGTAGTCTTGGACCATTAATGTACATAATAAGAACATAAACCCTAAAAAAAAATTGTGTGGACTGTTGACTTGATCTTGGACAAATTGGACTTAGAATTTAGGAAACCTCCCTATGCTAAAGGACTTGGCCAATGCCAACTTTTGTGAAACCAAGTGATTGCAATTTTAAACTTCATCTGATACATCATTCAAGATCCCTTTGAGTTCATCTGCAACATGATCACTGTGAAGCTGTTACTTTGAACCTGTGACTTGTGGAATTCATCTGTTACATGGGCTAATTTAAAAAAGATCATGGAGTGGCTAAGCTTGGATGTGTCTATCTTTATTTGATGCCTTGCTTTTCAAGTTAATATTGTATTCATTGTTTGTTGCTTGATTCTAATATCCAAGGGAATTTGGGGTTTCTATATGGCATTCTTGCCTATTGGATTGCTACCCATCGGTAAGATCTTTTCAACTCTTAACTTTTAATTTTGTGCATAGGATTAGTCTCTTCATCTCCTCCCCATCTCTTTAATTTAAAAATCTCTCCCTCCTTTTTAAAACTTCTTTGTTTGAACTTGTTATTTTTCTAAATTTTGACCACTTTGCAAACTAGAAACTTTGGCCTTATGTCATTGCATTTTCAAACTTCTTTTCTTAATCAAACTTGTAAATAGACTTAACTATACTCGACCTAAACTTTCAAAATCCAAAAAAAGAACTAATTCAAACCATTTTAGGCCTTTGTGCCTTTCAAACTTAATTTTTTTCATAAAAGCAATGCATCCACTTTGAAATTTGTATCACGAACTATGAGGTTTTGATCCCTCATTTTTATGTTGGTACGTAGGCACAAGTCCGAAGGTCTTGTCAAACATAAAAATATAATTAATGAATTCTTTTCTCATCCCCTCACTCTATTTGTTTGTAAACATCATTTTTGTATAAAACACATATGCACACAAAAAAGGGCTCCCTAGGAGTACTTAGGATACTTTGGGTGCTAACACCTTCCCTCTGTCTAACCAACCCCCTTACCTGTAATCTCTAACATTTTATTAGTTTTGATTTGAAAACTTATTACTTTTGGGTTTGGTTCGTACTTTTTCCCTTTTCCCTTGGAAATAATAAAAGCGCGGTGGCGACTCTGATTTTATTGATCTCTAGCTTATCCATAGCTTGATGATCATGAATTTACCTCTACAATTCCCATGTTACCTTTCTGTTGGTACAAGTTATACCTTTCATCACTTCCAATCTCTCTTTGCTTTCGTGGTTCCACGAACTAAGGATGCTTTAATTTTCTCATTGCGCATTGAGAATACGTAGGCACAAGGATGTGAATCCTTGGCGAGCATAATTCTTAATATTCCTTCTACCTTAGGGAACCATTCACATCTTTCATGATCCATTACCTACTTCGAATCATTAAACCATTCACCCCAATGACATTTTGTTTCTTTGAAACCAAATACAGTTTTCTTTGGAATTTCATATATATCCTTTTAGGACGATATAGCGACAGTCCGCATTTGTACCTAAAGTTGTTTGGCTCGTACCCAAACATTTTATTCCTTCTTTTTGGCTAAGACGATGTTTCCCTCTATGGTACAAATTCCATTTATCATATGGATTCCAATATACCCTTACCTTTGGTTCCAAACTATACCTCTTCAGTCACTTGTTACCAAATATTCAATTATGTGACTTTGGTCATTGCTTTCCATTCATCTCCATGATACATTCATATTCTACCTTCATTCACTCCATGTGATATACCTGTTATCTTTGAGTCAAATACATTATCTCTTTGAGCTCTTTCTTATGTTACTTTGTGAACCAAGAGCTATTTGGCTCGTACGCAAACACTTAATTACCTTTGTTTTCGGCTATACCATATACTGGTAGACGCTTCCAGCTAGTCCACATATTGGTCAACACATGTTTTACTCTTGGGCTCAGTTTTCATCCCTTGTTGGAGTTCGAACCACATTATCCTTTAGTTTAGACCACACCTTTATCACAACTTCTTTCACCTCCTATCATTAGTTATATGAACTTCGGAGCTCTGAATTCCTTATTGCACTATAAGGATACGTAGGCATGAGGGCCCTAATCCTCACCAAGCACTTTATCTATTCTTTTCTTTTTCCCTTATTCTTTTGCGAGTAATCCTTAGATATGACACCCATTCGAGCAAGAACAATCAAAATGGTTCCTGTAACACCCCAATTTTAACCCTAAGATCCCTCATGCTATCTCATCATATACATTAGTATTGGGATCACACCTTGGCATCCTCCTTACCCCTCATTCATTGGGTTTGCATTGGGAGAGGTCACCAACCACTTTAGATTGTATCATACTTTGTTCTTTCATTATTTACTAACCAAAATACCAAAAATATGTCAATGTATTGTTTGTTGCTTTTGTAGGTAGTGTGTATGCTCACCTATGCTCCATCAAGATCATGTCTAGGGTTTGAGACCCTCAATGCAAGGAGCTCAATCAATAATTGGTTTACTTTGGCTCTAAGTATCATATATGAATCCCCATGATCTTCACATGTCATTTTGATCAAGAAATCATCAAGAGTTTGGAGTTAGTTTGCCTTGGAAACCCTAATTCATCTGGGTATCTTGTGTGACTTCTTCAATAAGTTTCTTCAACAATTGATCAAATATATCAAGGGATACTTCACATTACATCATATTATGAATATATGATCCTCAATGAGTCCCAAAAGTCAAGAGAGTATCAAGCTTGCAAGTTGGTTCACGGTGGTTGATCAGAGCAAGTCAACTGGTCAAAACTGAGGTTCCCTAGACCCTATCTCCTACATTTTTTGTCATATGAAAATTATTCCAAGAGAAACTTTACTCTAAATTACATTCCAAACAACTTTCATGTTGAGGTCTAGAGCTATTTTTTCTTGGAAAGTCATTGTTTATGGTGAAAGATTATAGGTCATTTTGTGTAAACCCTAGTTTGGAGGTCAACTTCCCAAGGCCATAACATGCTCAAATTTTATGAGATGAAAGACATTAAAATTGCATGATCAAATTCAAGATGTATAATTAAACTTTTACGTTTTGAGGAAGTGCAAATTCAACTTGCAAATGCATGTGCCAAGAGGAAACATTATAGGTCATTTTGGGTCAATACCATTGAACAAGTGATTTTCCTCAACTTCTAAAATGCATACATCCTTCATGAGAAATCCAAATGAGGTCAAATTTATGACTAAATTGAAGAGGTTTGAAAGATCTACAACTTTGATGAAGGAATGTTTCTCATTTTAAGTCCATAGAAAAAGTTATTCAAGGTGGAAGAAGTGAACATTTGACTTGGGACTTAGAAAATTTTCAAATATGTTTGATTTCCCAAACTTCCACCTCAAACTTCATTATGATCCAAGCTTCAAATGAAAACGTGTTCAACATGAAAGTTGTTCCCCTAGATCTCACCTTTCCAAGACATCCAAGATCACCTCATTTGGATCAAAATTGAGGGACTTTCACATGGGTGTAAGTTAAGGTATCATTTGGATAATTTCAAGTTCCACTTTTCATATACATTTGCATGAGCTTCTAACATGATTTCAGCATGAAGTACATTGGATTATGAATCAGAATACATCATTTCATGGGCCTAATGCACGCTCATGCATCCATGCAAGGGAGAATTTGAAAATTTTCCAAATTTGGAAGTGTGTAAATATTATTCATATTGGCTATAAATAGAACCCTTGGTGATAAGAAATGGGATCCCTCTTGCCCAAGCTTCGACCCTCTCCTCCCCAAACCCCATTGAAAGGATAATCTTGAAGGTTACTTGAGAAATCGAGTTTCAATTCTCCTTCTATTTTAGGATTGAAACTCCAAGAGTCCAAGCCTTTTAACCATTCAAATCATCTTCTGCAAGCTTCTAGAGTCAAGCAAAGCCAAATTGGAAGCCAGATCAAGCAATTCTGAAGCTCCTCGAAAGTGAGATTTCAGCAATTTCTTCTCTTCGATTCTCTCTCAATTCTCCACTATTCTTGTTGATTTTTGGTTTGCTGAAGTCCTAACAATGTAGGTAACAAGATTGATTTGCTTTGAGGTTAAATCGAAGCAACTCAGTTCATGATCCTCAAAATTCAACTTCCTATATCTTTTCATATACTTGGAATTAGACAAAATTGAGGCCAAATTCGAGCTCTTGAGCATTTGTTCTTTAAATCCATGTCTTACTTTTCATTTTGGTGATGGTTGGTGGTGGACCAATCCGGTGAGGTCCACCGGAGAATAAGACCGGAGCTCTGGCTCCGGTGATGAGGTGTCTTGCTTCCCAACCATATGATCCTTTCAATTTGTTTTAATCTCGTGCGTTGGTTCTGATTACCACGCGTGCATCTCAGTTGACCAAGGCATATGTGGAACGCGCGCTGATCACCATCTGATCTGCCACCTTAATTAATGAGGGAGATCAGATGGTCCGCGTTTTTTTGAATTTTTGAATTTTCCTTTTAATTGCTTGTTTTTACTTAATTCATATTAATTTCATTATTGATCCAAAAAATGTGGGACTTTCACCAAAAAATTTCAACTATTTTTTTCTTTCATTTTCTAAATTAAAATTATTTTTTTGTTCAATATTGATATTTTTCATGATTTAATTGTTTTTGTGCATATTTTTTATTGTTTAGAATACTTCTGACTTTTTAAAAATAATGAATTTTTTTCTCCAAGGTCCTTTGACCTTGTTTGATCCATGATAAATCTCTTCGCCATTTATTTGGTGTTTTGAAGAGGTTTTAGGTTTTTGATAAAACATAATTTAATTTAATGCATTTTAATTTGATTTTTAATTGTTTAATTATGTAAAAATTATGTTGAGCTATTTTTATTGACTTGTGAAGTTTGACTATGTGTTTGGGCCTTGGTCAAAGTTGATTTAACTTTTGTTGGATTAAAATCATTGGACTTAGGGGATTAATGAAATGTACATTTCATCTCCCAAAATGAATGAATGATTTTAAATTGATAAAATTCCTCCCATGACCACTTTGTGTTTATCTCATTTCCCCTCCCTCTTCATCTTTAATCCCTTTCTATCACATCCCTCTCATTGACCAATGACATCTCAATATCCTAAGGCTAATTGGTTCATCAATAACTTTGTGTTAGATGAACCAATACAAGTATGGATGAGACTAGGTCCATCCTTTGATCATTTTCTTTTTGTGTATGGTATGTTTTAGGAGTATGGTTCATTATACCATATCTATAACATGCATTAACACCAAAATTTCTATTTCCCAGCCTCAGATAGTTGTGACTTCTACATAAGTCCAATTACGATTGCTTAACATAACGCTAAATTTTGACCCAAAGGCATAACATTCTAGTAAGTGAGATTGTAAGTCTCCCCTCTTTCATGGTATTATGTTGAGACTTGGCCTTTTTTCCTTCCTTTGGAAGATGTCTTGGTTCAAGGATCCATGCTTGTGAATAGAGGGTTGAGTGTTCTCCAAAGAATGACTTAAACAATTGAAAAGCAAAACTCCATTAACATCTAATCAACTAACATTTGACTAACTCTTATTATTAATTGCTTTCAATTTATTTACTTTATGCCATTTAGATTCAAGCCATTTATCATTTGCCATTATACATATCATTTAACTTGTTTATTTTAATGTCATTTTCCCTTTGCTCACTTGAGCCATATATTGTGATTGTATATATTTGTTTGTACTATTTTGTTTGAGCTTGTGGTCTTAGGACATTAAAATACTTAATAAACAACAAATAACCATGAAAAATGTTTGTGTGGACTGTTGGATTTGATCTGAGCTTTGGACTTAGAATTAGGCAACATTCCCTATGCAAAAGGACTTGGCCAAGGCCAACATTTCTGAAACCAAGTTCTTGTGATTTGAATTTTCATCTGATGCAAGTATTGAGATCCACTTGAGTTCATCTGCTACATGATCTTGATGCAAATGTTACTTTGAACTTGTGTCTAATGCCTTATTTTGAGCCATTCAAGAAGTATGTCATCTGATACATGGGGAAGATTATGAAGAAGACTCTGAAGTTGCTAGCTTGGATGTGGCTATATTTATTTGATGCATGGGGAAGATTATGAAGAAGACTCTGAAGTTGCTAGCTTGGATGTGGCTATATTTATTTGATGCTTTTCTCTTCATTGTACTACCTGCTTATTGATATTGCTTGATTTAAAGTCCAAAGGAAAAGTGGGTTTCTATATGACATTCTTGTCTATTGGATTACATCCCATTGGTCAGATCTTTCTAACTCTTAACTTTTAAATTTTTGCTTAGGATTAGTCTCTTCATCTCCTCCCACTTCTTAAATTTCAAATCTCTCCCACTTCTCAAAACCTTCTTTGCTTGTGATTTCAAACTTAGACCTTATTGCAAGTTAGAAACTTTGGCCTTATGCCATTGCATTTTTCAAACTTTTTTTCTTAATCAAACTTGTAAATGAATCTAACCATATTAGACTTAAAATTTCAAAATACAAAAAGAACTAACACTCATTCAAACTCTTTTAGGCCTTTTGTGCCTCTCTTAAACTTAAATTTTTATTAAAAGCAATTCACTCACTTTGAAATTGATACCACGAACTACAAGGTTTTGATCCCTCATTTTATGTTGCTACGTAGGCACAAGTTCGAAGGTCTTGTCAAACACAAAAATATAATTAATGAATTCTTTTCTCATCCCCACACTCTATTTATTGCAAACATCTTTTATACCAAAACACATATGCACATAAAAAAGGGCTCCCTAGGAGTACCTAGGACACTTTGGGTGTTAACACCTTCCCTCTGTGTAACCAACCCCCTTACCTGTAATCTCTGGCATTTTATTAGTTTTGATTTGAAAACTTCTCATCTTTGGGTTTTGTTCCTACTTTTCCCTTTTCCTTTGGAAACAATAAAAGCTCGGTGGCGACTCTGGTTTTATCGACGTTAAGTTTATCCATAGCTTAATGGTCATAAATTTACCGCTACAAAAATTAAGTGGCAACTCTGCTGGGGAGTAGTGCTCAGTGGGTTTAACCTTCTTTTTTATGTGTATATATTTGTATACTTAATGTTTGTATATTTGTTTATGTGTGTAATACCTCAAAATTTGCCCCCCTCATTCATGCATTCATTTTTAAGTCATTTAACATTTCATATTGCATTTCATCATGTCAATCGGAATTATATCCAAGAAGCTTGAATATCATCCAAGACACTTTGTGGGTCCTATCTGGGTGATCAGTCAACGCAAGGGAATGGCTTGAGATACTTCCAACATGTTCAAATGGGGTCTATTCATCAGTCAAAACGTTAATCTTGAAGGAGCAAAAGTTTGTTCATGAGATGTCATGCTCGCTAGGCGAGCAGAATGGGTCGCCTAGCGAGTCCCAAGATAAGCCACCAGAATCACCTACGCTCAGAGGAATTTCTTGAACTGTCATGCTTTCTAGGCGAAGCCCACGCGTTTTGAAAATAAAAATAAAAAAAATAAATAAATAATAAATAAATAATAAATAAATAAATAAATAAAATATAATAGAAAAATCTTGGACTTGGACCTCTCTCATTTGAGCCCACAAAGCCACGAAAATCAGGTTATAAATTCTAACAAAAATTCAGTGGAAAAACCCTAGAGAGATTCTAACTAATTCAGAGCAACCTCCAGAGACTGAAGGGAACTCATCTGCAAATAACCAATTCCCTCTCATATAAACCCTAAGATTGTTCTGCAAAGCCAACGGTGCAATTCAATTTCAATCGATCCTCCCCAATCAGGTATGCCCTATTTCCACTACTTTATACTTTCAACCTGAAATTTCTGAATGTATGAGGTATTATGGGTGAATTTGGAAGAGTGGGTATCGTTAGGTTTTGCATGTGGGCACATGTTTTAGTATGTATGTCATGCCTTGATGTGTGGATCCTTGCCCCCTGAGTTTGAATTTTGATACCCTTTTGATGCATGTGTTTGACAAGAGGTTTAGGCCTCCTACACTTGGTTGCTTTTTGTGAGTTCTTTTTGTGAATTTTAATGGCATGATTCATGTGGTTACATTTTGATTTGGGGCAACTCTTGATTGCACCCCATCTTGTCACTCTAATCTGTTTGTTGAGTTTTTTATGAGGGCTTACATGACTCCTGAAAGGATAGCTTGCTTGGCATTCCACTTTATTTGTGGGATACCATTTGGAGATTTATTTCGATTACCTGTATTGACTTGCTTTCTTTGATGGTGCCAGCTAGAGAGATCTCTGGGTTTCTTATTTCTTTAGCTGTTATTACTTAGGATCTTTATCCGTGTGGTAGATCTCTTGATCCTTTATCTTTCCCGCATTTTACCGCTTTCTTAGCTGGAAGACCTCAATAGGAGGCAATGTTTTCTTTCGTTTGTTTACTTTTGTGCCCAAAGACCTCCAAGAAGAGGCATCAGTGCTAAAGACCTCCCTGAAGAGGCAATTGACGGATAAAAGGGATTAGTAATCAATCCCCCGTTATTCAGTGTGTCGTTCTTTATGCTCGCACTACGTGTCGATGCTTCAGAACAAAAGCCCAAGAGCTTTTGTCCGGTCAGTCAGTGGAGAGGGTTCCACCTTTCTGAATCCCCACTTTTTGTCATGAGCTCACCCTGTCCAGGGTTAAGAGCTATGAGGTCTTATCCTCATTACCCTTTTGATCTGCTCACCCTGACGTTCAATGTCAGTGGTTAAGAGCCCATTTAATTACCTATTCCATGGCTTGTTTGTCGAGGTTGATATGACCCCTCTTGACTAAAGCCCTACCCATGTAGGTTTGAGCCCCCTTGGTGGCATTTTACTTTATGCATGTTTGTTTTGTATGGTGTGACCGTCTCCCTATAGGATTTCTAGGCTTCGTATAGTCTCCCATTTGCATGTCAATTAAGGTAGCACTGTTCCTTCGTCTAGGACTTCCTTTTTTGCATGAGAATTCCTAAAACACAAACAAACTCATTGATTTTTCTTCTCCTAGGAACACGTTAACTCCTTCTACTATAGGCGAGTAAGTCTCCAAAGGTCGAGCATCCGGTAGATTGCGTAGTAACGTCGTTCATCTAAAGAACACAACCCTTAACCCGTAGTTAGCCGAACTACGGTTTGCTCTGATTCTCATTCCAAATGAGATATGTAGGCATAAGACGCGATGTCTTAGCGAGCACACTCCTCTTTAACCCATAGGTAGCCAGCTACGAAGACTCTGATTCTCATATTCAGATGAGATACGTATGCAGTGGATGCGACATCCGTGCGAGTCATTTTCTTTTGACCCTTCTTTTAGTAGATAGTACATTAGATAAACCCACGCCCTTTAGACAAGAACAACAAAAATGGATCCCGTAGAGTACTACGGATGCGTAGGGGTGCTAATACCTTCCCTTCGCATAATCGACTCCCGAACCCAAGATTTGGTTGCGAGACCTTGTCTTTTCCTTTCCCTTTTCCAGGTTTACTTCGAGCGTTTCCTTTCCCTCCTTTGGGATAAATAATGCACGGTGGCGACTCTTCTGTCATTTCTTTTTTCGCCGGTTGTTTTTTTCGATTTCCCTTTTTCAGGTTGCGACAATGTGATATTATCTGCTTGTTGTGCTTGGTGATCTCAGAGTGGTAAGATAAGTTCTAACCCAAACTTGAGTGCAATTAAGATAGGAGGATGGTATAGTCATGTTCGACTTGAGTTGAGTAGTCCTTAACAAGTTGGCTTGAGACCCATCTACTCAGTGGAGACCCTTTTGGAGCTATTGATGTCACACAAGTTATTTGTGGTTAGGCATTACTTTCTCTGATTTGGGGTTCGAGAAGCTGAGGACCGTAGAACATTTAACCTAGCTTGGCCTATTTTTGATGTAGTGAGGAGACTGTTCAAGTGTAGACTTGATTACAGTTGTTACGCGATACTACACTCAGACGAGTTTCTATTGAGAATATTATGGGTCGATGAGTCAGTCATCCAAACCTGTAATATTCGATAGATGGAATTTAGACTCTGGGAACTTTTTTAGAACATGATCTATAGGTTTTATCATTAGTACAATTATTTGGGATGGTTTTTAACCTGACTCCATGCTCGTGACTCACAACAAACCCTTGATTCTTGGTTGATCCAATCAAGAATTCTCAATATCAATGGAACTTGGGTGTTGATAAAGTGAAAACCATAATCCACCAAAATTGATGATTGATCTTGACAATGACTTGATTCATCCCTTGACCTTTGTTTTTTTGCCTTGTGTGTTATCCCTTATTTATGATTGTTGCATTCATGCATTCATGTGCATCATAACATTCATCACACGAAAAATAATTTCAAGGAACTGAGGTTTTATTTGCAAATATTTTTTCAGACCATGGATTATGGACGAAGGAACGCTAAGAAGTACAGTTTTAGATGTCCTGATTTGAAAGTGCTAAGGAAGTTGTCATCCTTTGTATTAGATCCCTTGGACTTCAAACAACGTCATGTGAAGCTTTTGTCTGTATTGTCTGCTGATGTGGTGGAAGGAATCTTGAGTGTGTTGGTTCAGTTCTATGACCCTCTCTACCATTGCTTCACTTTTCCCGATTATCATCTTATGCCTATGTTAGAGGAGTATGCCCATCTCTTGGGAATACTCATTTCTGACAAGGTGCCTTTTAGTGGGTTGGAGGAGATTCCCAGATCTCATATCATAGCTGAAGCCCTTCATCTGAAGAAGTCTGAGATCGAGGCTCATTAGATGAAGAAAGGATTAATGTTTGGGTTAACTTCTGAGTTCCTTATAAGGAAAGCTACTACCTTTGCTCAGGTCGGTAGTATGGATGCCTTTGAAGCTATCTTTATGTTGCTCATCTATAGTTTGGCTTTGTTCCCTAACATTGACAGTTTTGTTGATGTTAACGCCATTAGAATCTTCTTGATTGGGAATCATGTGCCTACTCTATTGGGTGATATGTACTTCTCTTTGCATTTGTGGAATTCTAAAGGTGGTGGGACTATTGTGTGTTGTGTTCCTTTTCTGTACAAGTGATTTATTTCGCACTTGCCTCAGACACTTGCTTTTGTGGAGAACAAACAATGTCTACGGTGGTCTCAGAGACTTATGTCTCTCACTACTGATGATATAGTTTGGTATGACTCTATATTGAGTAGCTTGGATATTATTGACAGTTGTGGTGAATTATCTAATGTGACTTTCATTGGTACATAAGGAGGAATCAACTACAACCCTGCTTTGGCTCATCGTCAACTTGGGTTCCCCTTGAGAGATAAATCTAATAACACTCAGTTAGAAGGTATTTTCTATCAAGAGGGTAAAGATCCTAAACATTTGAAGTAAAAGATGGTACATGCTTGGCATAATGTGCATAGGAAAGGAGGATCCGAGCTTGGTTCACGCAACTTTGTAGCTTTGGAAGCTTACACTCTTTGGGTGAAGAAGAGAGTTTTAGAGTTGAAGATGTTATATGCTTGTGAGAGACCTATGTCCATGGTTGTGGTTGAGCCATTAACTCTCCCTAACCAAGATGTAGAGGAGTTGGAAGACGCACTCGCCAAGATGAAGTAAGAGAAGGATATGTTGGAAGAGTGGTTCAATGCTTTGAGGTGAAAGCATGAGGAGTTACAACTTGAGTCTAGGGACAAGGACATGCTTATTGAACTTCTTGAAGATTGAGCAGTGAAGAGACAGAGAGAGCCAGGGGGTCCATCTTCCTCTAGTATGCCTCAGCCTTCCGGTTCTTAGAAGAAGATTGTTGATCAGCTTGTCCTCGAGAAGGCTCAGATGAAGATATCCTTTGAGTTCGAGAATCGACGTATCCGAAGGAAGTGCGCGCCTACAGCCAGATTATCTAACGCTGTTGTTAGGGGATCTTTAGGATGATTAGTTTCCTTTCCTCTTGTATTTGTATTTTGGTTTCTGAAATTATACTCAGTGTAATCCTTCCAAATTATATGAATAAAAGAGATTTTTATGGTCAATCAAATTGTTACTGTTATTATATATTTTTGCAAATAAAATAGTATGTTCCTTGAAAATCAAAACAATCAAAACATTGCATTTCATGCATCATTTGCATAACAGGTTTTCTTCTTCCAAATGTCTTATTGGTTATTCTTTTGTGCTTCAACCAAGCTGACTCATCGATATAACACTCACGCCAATCAACCGAGAATCATGGAACATTTGGAACAAGAGAACCGAGAACTGAAATATGAGATTGCTCGTTTGACCACCGTGATGGAGTCTATTCTAGTTGCTCAAAATCAGTATTCTCTAACGCTTGCAACTCCTCCTCCTCAGAGGACTTTCATTTTAGAGGTTGTTACCTCAACTGTTTCGACCACTCAGTTTGCTCCAGCTATGCCTGCCGGATTCCTGTGGGGAATGCCACCGAACTTTGTGCCTGAAGGGTTTGCGCCTACTTTTGCTTCCATGCCGGCATCTAGCACAGTCATGTCTATTCCGCCTCCAGTTGTTCACACGTCGCCTCGTGTCGAGGACACCGTCTATCATTCTGAGTCGTCTGAGGGCCCCGATGTTTATGAAAAGATGGACGATATGAAGGATCAGTTCCTTGAGCTGCAAAAGGAATTGAAGACTCTGAGAGGAAAAGATCTGTTTAGTAAAAGTGTTGTTGAACTTTGCTTAGTGTCGAATATCAAAATCCCGATGAAGTTCAAAGTCCCTGACTTTGAAAAGTATATGGGAAATACCTGTCCACTTATCCATCTCGTCATGTATGCCAGGAAAATGTCAACGCAAATTGATAATAATCAGTTAATAATTCACTACTTCCAAGACAGTCTGACTGGTTCCGCTCTGAGGTGGTACATGGGGCTGGATAGTGCAAGTGTTTGCACGTTCAATGATTTGGGTGAAGCCTTTGTGAAGCAGTACAAATACAACATGGATATGGCGCCTGATAGAGACCAGCTGAGATTGATGTCTCAGAAGGACAAAGAGACATTCAAAGAATATGCCCAGAGGTGGAGAGAGCTTGCTGCTCAGATCAATCCTCCGTTGGAAGAAAAAGAGATGACCAAGATTTTCCTTAAGACCCTGAGTTCGTTTTATTATGAACGCATGATTACTAGTGCCCCCAATGACTTTACCGAGATGGTAAACGTGGGGATGAGATTAGAGGAAGGAGTCTGAGAGGGACGTTTGTCTAAAGAAGAGGTGTCATCAAGCAAGAAGTATGAGAGTGGTTTTTCCAGAAAGAAGGAAGGTGAAACCAATGTAGTATCTATGGGGAGGCAGAGGAGGCCTCATGTCAAAAGAAATCCGCAACTGCGTCAGCATCATCATCAAGTTTCATCCATTATTCCAGTATTTTCAAACAATCAATCAACACCAGTTCAACAACAACGTCAACAACCGCCGCAACAAAGGACAAACAACTACAACAACACCAACAATAATCAACAAAAACAAAGTTTCAAGAGGAAGAAGGTCTATTTTGACCCTATTCTTATGTCATATGCCGAATTGTACCCATCCTTGGTTCTCAAGAACATGCTTCAACCAAGTAATCCGCCATAAATTCCAGAACCACTTCCATGGTGGTATGAGCCAGAACTCTGTTGTGCCTTTCATCAAGGAGCTCCCGGCCATGATATTGAAAACTGATACCCTTTGAAGATGTGTCTGTTGGTAAGAAGGTTGATGTGCCCGTAACAAATCCGGTTAGTGCTCCAAAGTGTCAGTATGGTGAATCCAACAATTTGAAGCCTACTGATGATGATGAGGTACTAAGATTAATTAAGAAAAGTGAATTTAATATGGTGGAGCAGCTACTCCAAACTCCTTCGAAGATTTCAGTGTTGTCTCTGCTCATGAATTCTGAAGCGCATAGAGAAGCATTACAAAGAGTGTCGGAGCAAGCCTATTGTAAGACCCCAACTTTGACCCTAAGATCCCTCATGGCATCATAACATTGCATTTGCATTGCCTCAAGGATCTTTAGCATCTTGGTTCCCTTTGCCTTTGGGTGGGACTCCTTGTGATTGGTTTGAGATCACCAAGCATGCTTGAATTATACATCATTGTTTCTCTTACTTTTGTTTACTAACCAAAAGCACAAAAATGTGTCACTAACATCTTTTTTGTAGCTTGAGCAATCACAAGGTCTGAGTTGTCATGCTCGCTAGGCGAGCAGACTGGTTCGCTAAGCGAACTGAACTGTCATGCTCGCTAAGCAAGCAGATCCTTCGCTAGGCCAAGCGCACGCATTTTGGAAAATAACAGAAATTTTGTGCTTAATTCTGAGCCCACCAAGTCACCAATATTAGGTTATAAATACCAGAGCTTCATTTGAGAAAAAAATAGGCTGGAGATTATTAGAAAGAGGCTGGAGATTATTAGAAAGAGGCAGGAGATTATTAGAGAGACCGAGGCTGGAGATTATTAGAAAGAGGCTGCAGACTATTACAAACCCTGGAGAAAAAGAGAGAGAAAAGAGGCAGAAGGGAAACCTACGAATTAATCTGCAGCAACCTTCAAACAACTCTGAAAGGTTCACTCTGACTCACACACTTCGCCTCCATCTCCCGCAAACCCTGACATTGCCTTGCAAACCCAGCCGTGCCTTTCGAGTTTTATCGGTCTCTCCAATCAGGTTTGCCCTTATCCCCATTACTCTATGTTTTTAATTTGAATACTCTGAATGTGTGAGGTATCGTTCAGTTTTTGCCCACGGGTTTAGATATGCATGAATGTGTAAAATAATGCTTTGAATGTTTAACCGTTTCGTTTCTGAGATGGATGCCATAGGGTTTGGAGTCCCTAAAATCGTACTGTTATCCATGGGAAATCCAGAACCCGCAGGCGTTCGCTAGCACCTTCGCGAGGCGAACATGTAGCAAAGCTTCGCTAGCATCTCGCTAAGCGAAGCAGTAGTGAACGTGACAGTAGCTTGTTTTTTTGTTTGGTTTCAGATCTGTTTTCGTGTTATAATTGTAACATGTTTTACGCCGCATCCATGCATTATTTACCTGTTATTTCTAACCTGTTTGTTGAGTTTTTGTGAGGGCTCACATACTCTTGCAGGGGTAGCTTGCTTGGTGTCCCACTTTATTTGTGGGGTACCACCTGGAGGTTTATTCCGATTACCTGTACTGACTGACTTTCTTTGATGGTGCTTAGCTTGGAAGGGTCTTGGGTTTTCTTATTTCTTAATTGTTGTTGCTTCGGATCTTTATCCGCGTGGTACTTTTACATTTTTTCCGCATTTTACCGCTTTCCTATCTGGAAGACCTCGATAGGAGGCAATGTTTTTTGCGTGTTTACTTTATGCATGCTTGTTTTGTATGGTCTGATAGCCTCGTGGCATGTCAATTAAGGTAGCGCGGTTCCTTCATCTAGGACTGCCTTTTTGCATAAGCATCCATAAAACCCCAAACTCATTGATTTTTCTTCTCCTAAGAACACGTTATCTCCTTCTACTACAGGCGAGTAAGTCTTCAAAGGTCGAGCATCCGGTAGATTGCGTAGTAACGTCGTTCACCCCAAAACACAACCCTTACCCCATAGGTGGTCGAACTACGTTTTGCTATGATTTTCATCCCAGATGAGATACGTAGGCATAAGACGTGATGTCTTAGCGAGCACACTCCTCTTTAACCCATAGGTAGCCGAGCTACGAAGACTCTGATTCTCAGATTCAGATGAGATACGTATGCAGTGGATGCGACGTCCGTGCGAGTCATTTTCTTTTGACCCTTCTTTTAGTAAGTAGTACATTAGATAAACATACACACTTTTCTCATCCCTTCAATCATGTTTGCACAAATAAATTTTCAAAAAAAATAAACAACAACCTTTGCAACAAATGTGAAAAGGGCTCCCTAGGAGTACCTAGGATGCTTTGGGTGCCTAACACCTTCCCATTGCATAACCAACCCCCTTACCCAGATCTCTAACATTTTTACTAGTTTTTGATTCGATAAAACTTTTAGGTTTTTGTTCGCTTTCTAACCATTCCTTTGGATAAATAGAAGTGCGGTGGCGACTCGACTTGTATGATTTAACTTGGATTTAGTCAATATCTCTAATGGTAACGAATACCCCGCTACAGAAATATGGCGACTCTGCTGGGGATAATGAAACATCCTAGTGGGTTTTGCCTACTTTTCATATTTGTTGTATTGTATTGTATATTTTTTTGTGTGACATATTTTTGTGCAATTTGGGATTATTGTATTGTATGTAATGATTGAATTGTTTGAATATTAATTCCTTGTATGCTTGGTGATCTTTGTGAGATGAGTTCTATACCCGGACTCGAGTGCACTTAGGATAGGAGAATGGCATAGTCTTGTCGACTTGTGTGGAGTTATTCCTTAGCAAGTTGACTTGCAAGCCCATTCACTTGGTGGAGGTCATGTTGGGATCAATAATGTCACACAAGTAAATTGTGGTTAGACATTACTCTTTCCAATATAGACCTTAGAAGCCAAGGACCTTAATTTACCAAGCCCATCTTGGCCTATTCTTAGGATGTAGTGCGAAAGTCGTTCAAGTGTAAGATTTGATACGATTGTTACGCGATGCTACACTCATAAGAGTCTCTCTTGAGAATATTTTTGGAATACGAGTAGTCGTTTCTTCGATAATATCCGAAAGATGGGATGATGACTATGGGAACCTCTTGTAGAACATGTTTGGCAGGTTCAAACCCTAGTACAGTCCCTTTGGGTGGTTCTTAACCGAGACTCCATGCTCGTGACTCGCAACAAACCCTTGATTCATGGTTGATCCGTTCATGTATCCTTAATATCAATGGAACTTGGGTGTTGATAAGGTGTAAACCATAATCCACCAAAATGGATGATTGATATTAAGGATAATATGATTCATCCCATGACCTTTGTTTGGTATGCTTTGCTTGATCCTTGAGTGTGATTGTTGCATTCATGCATTCATGCATCCATTTGCATCCATATCATCAATAAATAAGAAAATTTTCAAGGAACTTAAGGGGTTTATTTGCAAAATTTTCAGACATGGAAAGACAAAGAAGGAATACAAAGAAGTATAGCTTCAGGCAACCAAATTTGAAAGAGTTAAGGAATCTGACATCCTATGTATTAGATCCTTTGGGTTTCAAGGCTCGTTTTGGGAAGCTTCTTCCTCTTCTAACTACTCCGGTGGATGAAGGATTGGTGAGTGTATTGGTGCAGTTTTATGATCCCTTGTACCGTTGCTTCACGTTTCCGGATTTCCAGCTTTTGCCTACCCTTGAGGAGTATGCTTACCTTATGGGTATACCTATTCTAGACCAATTGTCGTTCAGTGGCTTGAAGAGTATTCCTACTTCTCAAGAGATAGCTGACATGTTACACATAGATGAATCTCTGGTTGGTGCCCATATGACTACCAAAGGAGGAATTCAAGGTCTCCCTTCTGAGTTCCTCATTGCTCAAGCTACTATGTATGGAAAGGCCATGAGTGAGGACGCCTTTGAGGCCATATTTGTACTTCTCATCTATGGATTGGTATTGTTCCCCAACATCGACAAGTTTGTGGATGTGAACGCTATTAGGATCTTCTCTACTCTTAATCCCGTTCCGACTCTGTTGGGCGATATCTACTTCTCTTTGCATATGAGGAATGCAAAGGGTGGTGGCGCCATTATGTGTTGTTTGCCTCTGTTGTATAAGTGGTTTATTTCTCACTTACCTCAGACGGTCGCTTTCAAGGAGAACAAGGAATGTCTACGGTGGTCCACGAGACTTATGTCTCTCACTAATGATGATATCTCTTGGTATAACCATGTGTATGATGGTGTGCAGATTATTGACTCTTGTGGCGAATTCTCCAATGTACCTCTTCTTGGCACGTCGGCAGCTTGGGTTCCCCTTAAAGGATAAACCCAATAACATTCTGTTAGAGGGTGTATTCTTTCAGGATGTTAAAGATCCCCAAGGCTTGAAAGCTAGGATGGTCCGCGCTTGGCGCAAGATTCATAGGAAAGGAAGGAAAGAGTTGGGTCCTAAGAATTGCATCGCTTTGGAGCTTTACACTGTTTGGGTTAGAAAGAGGGCGTCTGAGTATCTCATGCCTTACGAGTATCCGAGACCTACACCTATGATTATGGCTGGGCCTTCAACCCTCCCTAATCAAGGAGTAGAGGAGTTGCGAGACGAAGACCGTTCACGTGCCTGGATCCGTGAACGTGAAGAGTTGCTTCAGCATATTAAGGAGAAGGATGCGTTGATTGAGTTTCTTGAGCATCAGGTTATTGATGACCCTGATGATGTATGGACTTCTCTACTTCCTCAGTCTTCTAAGTTCTGGAAGAGGAAGTATGATCGACTCGCCAAAGAGAAGGCCGATATGGAGGCAGCCTATGAGAGGGAGGTGAAGAGGCTTCGCGCATCTTATCTTCCTGTGTCCCGAGCTTTAGATGATTGTTTCTAGGGATCCATAAGACGATTATTTTCCTTTTCTCTTGTATAAGATTGACGATGCTGCACTTCTTTTCCCTGATATTATTTGATGAGATATTTCCATATGTGATAAAATGCTTAATACTTCCAAAATTTGCAAATAAAACTCTAAAGTTCCTTTGAAATAAAAAAAACAAATCATATGCACAAGCATTGCATGCATCATATGCATAAGCAGGTTTTGTTTCCGGTCCCTTGCCCTGTGGTCTAACTCTGTGTCCTTCATTTATTTTGAAGACAAGCTGACTCACCGGTACTACAATAGAGACAATATTTCAAGACCATGGATTCACAAGGCAGGCGCCGTGACGTCCACCCTACACCAGAAATTGAAATTCGTGAAAAACAAGAAGCTGGTGGTGGTAGGGGGAGAAAGGGCTCTCCTGGTTAGCCATTTGTCTTCCTTCTCTTATATAGATGCTGAGGTTGAAGTTGGAACTCCTTTCCAAGCGTTATCTATTACTGAACCTATTGAGAAAAGAGCTCCTTCATTTGCTTCCTACAAAGATGCAAAGTTGGCCATTGAGCGTGGTACAACCACTGGCTTAGGAAAAATGACTGAGTTAGAAGACAACGAGTCCCAGGCTGGCATAGGTTTTTCTTCTGGTACTTTCAACAAGCAAGGGTTATTCAAGAGTGGAGATTTCATCCACACTGGTCTAGATGAGGAGGCTGCTTTCGTTTTAGATGCAAAGGATTCTGGCAATTTCATCATCCCTGGAGGGGTCTGCAACAATTGGGTCGCTGTGGATATTCTAACAGTTGTCCATAAGTCAACGTAATAATCACTTTGTTTGAAAACCCTTCTCCCATGCCAAAAGGAGGAGTGATGACATTGTTGGCAACATAAACACAATGATATTTTCATTCAATAAATTCATGTTAAATGTTTGTTTTTCCCATTTATTTTCCCTTTTTGTTTTTGCATGAAATTGGTGATCACATAAAACCCTAAAAAAGAATAAAATCAATCTTTTCATCTGCATAATGATTTGCCTTGTTTGAATTCTAAAGCTTTTCATATCCAAAATCATTATGCAGGTTGATTTCTAGACCCATTGAACATAATGACCCAACACCATCTCCCGATTTTGAATTCCCTGTATTTGAGGCAGAGGAAGATGATGTGGAAGAGATACCTGATGAGATCACCCGGCTGCTTGAGCATGAAGAGAAGATCATTCAGCCGCATCTTGAGAATCTGGAAACAGTCAACTTGGGGTCTGAAGATTGTGTGCGAGAGGTAAAGATTGGGGCACTTCTGGAAGAATCTGTTAAGAAGGGGTTGATTAAGTTGCTACGAGAATATGTCGACGTCTTTGCTTGGTCGTATGAAGACATGCCAGGTCTAGATACTGATATTGTGCAACATTTCCTACCTTTGAAACCTGAGTGTGTGCCTGTAAAGCAGAAGCTCAGAAGAACTCATCCTGATATGGCAGTGAAGATCAAGGAAGAAGTTCAAAAGCAAATTGATGCGGGGTTTCTGGTGACTTCTATATATCCTCAATGGGTGGCCAATATTGTGCCCGTGCCTAAGAAAGATGGAAAAGTCCGGATGTGTGTGGACTATAGAGATTTGAACAAAGCTAGTCCGAAAGATGATTTCCCTCTACAACATATTGATATGTTGGTAGACAATACAGCTAAATTCAATGTCTTCTCGTTTATGGACGGATTTTCCGGATATAATCAGATTAAGATGGCACCCGAGGATATGGAGAAGACAACATTCATCACACCTTGGGGAACATTCTGTTATCGAGTGATGCCCTTCGGTTTGAAAAACGTCGGAGCCACGTATCAACGAGCTATGACCACCTTGTTTCATGATATGATGCACAAGGAGATTGAGGTATATGTTGACGATATGATTGCTAAGTCAAGAATGGAAGTTGAACATGTAGAGCATTTGTTGAAGCTTTTCCAACATTTGAGGAAATATAAGCTTCGTCTGAATCCCAACAAGCGTACATTTGGAGTCCGTTCTGGCAAGTTATTGGGCTTCATTGTTAGTGAAAGAGGTATTGAGGTTGATCCTGCAAAGGTCCAAGCAATACAAGAGATGCCTACGCCCAAAACTGAGAAGCAAGTCCGAGGTTTTCTTGGCCGCTTGAATTATATCTCCAGATTCATATCCCACATGACTGCCATAGGTGCGCCTATATTCAAGCTCCTCCGAAAAGATCAGTCCCATGATTGGACCGAGGATTGCCAGAAAGATTTCGACAGTATTAAAGAATATCTGTCTGAGCCTCCGATTCTGTCTCCGCCTGTAGAGGGAAGACCTTTGATCATGTATCTGACTGTTCTTGAAGACTCGATGGGTTGTGTCCTTGGTCAGCAAGACGAATCAGGGAAGAAGGAGTATGCTATTTACTACCTGAGTAAGAAGTTCACTGATTGTGAGTCTCGATACTCAATGCTTGAAAAGACATGTTGTGCTTTGGCTTGGGCTGTTAAGCGCTTACGCCAGTATACGATAAATTATACGACTTGGTTGATATCCAGAATGGATCCAATCAAGTACGTCTTCGAGAAGCCTGCTTTAACAGGGAGAATTGCCCGTTGGCAGATGTTGTTATCTGAGTATGATATTGAGTATCGAATTCAGAAGGCTATTAAAGGTAGTATCTTGGCTGACCATTTGGCACATCAGCCTATTGAAGATTATCAGTCAGTTCAGTATGACTTCCCGGATGAGGAAATTCTGTATTTGAAAGTGAAAGATTGCGATGAGCCTACACTTGATGAAGGGCCAGAGCCTGGTTCTAAATGGAGTATGGTATTTGATGGCGCTGTAAATCAGTATGGAAATGGTATTGGGGCAGTGATTATTACTCCTCAGGGCACACATATTCCTTTTACAACAAGGCTAACTTTCAAATGCACGAATAATATGGCTGAGTATGAGGCTTGTATTATGGGTTTAGAAGAGTGTATTGATCTAAGGATCAAGCACCTTGATGTATATGGAGATTCGGCCCTCGTTGTTAATCAGATTAAGGGTGAGTGGGAAAGGAATCAGCCTGGCCTCATTCAATACAGAGATTACGCAAGGAGGATTTCAACGTTCTTTACTGAGGTTGACTTCCATCATATTTCTCGAGATGAGAATCGGATGGCCGATGCCCTTGCTATACTTGCTTCAATGATTGTGGTCAAATTATGGAATGAAGTTCCCAATATCACCGTGATGTGCTTGGATAGGCCAGCTCATGTGTTTGCAGTTGAAGAAGTGAAAGATGATAAGCCATGGTATTATGATATCAAGTGTTTCCTTCAAAGCCAGATTTACCCACCCGGGGCATCTGTGAAAGATAGGAAGACTTTGAGGAGATTATCTGGAAGTTTCTACCTCAATGGCGAAGTACTTTATAAGAGAAACTTTGACATGGTTCTGCTCAGATGCGTGGATAGACACGAAGCAGACTTGTTAATGATTGAGGTCCATGAGGGTTCATTTGGTACGCATTCCAATGGACATGCCATGGCTAGAAAGATGTTGAGAGCAGGCTACTATTGGCTGACAATGGAGTCTGACTGCTGCAAATTTGTGAAGAAATGCCACAAGTGTCAGATTTATGCTGATAAGATTCATATTCCCCCGACACTTTTGAATGTGATCTCATCACCATGGCCTTTCTCTATGTGGGGAATTGACATGATTGGCATGATAGAGCCGAAAGCGTCCAATGGACACAGATTGATTCTCGTAGCAATTGATTACTTCACCAAGTGGGTTGAAGCGACGTCGTATGCAAATGTGACCAGGCAGGTGGTCGTGAAGTTTATCAAGAATAAACTCATATGCCAATATGGTGTGCCACATAAGATCATTACTGATAATGGATCTAACTTGAATAACAAGATGATGAAAGAGCTGTGTAGTGAGTTCAAGATTGCACATCATAATTCTTCTCCGTACAGACCCAAGATGAATGGGGCTGTTGAAGCTGCTAACAAGAATATCAAGAAAATTATCCAGAAGATGGTTGTTACGTACAAAGATTGGCATGAGATATTGCCATTCGCTTTGCATGGCTATCGTACATCTGTCCGCACTTCAACAGGGGCAACCCCTTTCTCTCTTGTTTATGGCATGGAGGCGGTACTCCTAGTAGAGGTGGAGATCCCATCAATGAGAGTCTTGATGGAAGCCAAGTTGACTGATGCTGAATGGGTTCAGAGTCGTTATGACCAGCTGAATTTGATAGAGGAGAAGAGATTGACGGCTATGTGCCACGGTCAGTTATATCAGCAGAGGATGAAGAAATCTTTTGATAAGAAGGTCAAGCCTCGTGTGTTCCGAGAAGGTGACCTTGTGCTCAAGAAAGTTTTGTCTTTCGCGCCCGATTCCAGGGGCAAGTGGACTCCAAACTATGAGGGTCTGTATGTTGTTAAAAGAGCCTTTTCAGGCGGTGCTTTGATACTTACAACTATGAATGGGGAGGATTTCACTCGTCCTGTGAATTCAGATGCAGTCAAGAAATACTTCGCCTAAAAAATAAAAACTGAATAGCTTGCTAAGTTGAAAACCCGAAAGGGCGGCTTAGGCAAAAATGAGCGTCTCGGTGGATTGAAAACCCGAAAGGGCGATCCAGGCAAAAGTTAGAGACAAAAAAAATATATAATAATGATATATGTATCCCGCTAGATTGAGTACCTCATCCTGGGGCAATCTAGGCAAAAATTAGGGATTTGGCAAGTAACTGCATCCTGACAAGACTTTGTTCTACAGCTGTCGTCCGTCAAAGATCCTTGCTCATTATCAGCCAAAGCTTCAAATACATCGGATTCAGAATTGGTGGAGAAATGGTCATTATGTTCAAGGTAGCCCTTTTCCAATATATATCACCAATTTCAAATTAGTAAAGATCTATGGAGTCTTGCCATTCGCAGACTACCATTCTATCAAATAAATTTGAGCCTTTTATCCAATTATTGGCACTCTTATCTGTTTCTATTCAACAAATGTTTTGCATGTTTTGATTAAGAAAATATCATTGTTTTAAACGATCAAATTTTTTATAATTTGTTTTTAAACAAAGTGAACATTCACAATGACGAAAGGATACTTAGGAGATCCTCAGTGCTCTCCCAAGGGTGGTACGATCCCCAACAGGGTAAGATTTTTTTCCATATTCCTGGCATGACTGTATCTCCTCCCTCCGGAACCCCTTGTGGTTTATCCTACCAAGTGGATTGCTTGTTGAGAGTCACCTCTCTTCCCTTCAGCAGAGTAGCAATCTTTCTTCCTCAGCAGCTTGGATCTCTTTGGGCAAGAGCGATATTTGGTGGTTGATCCCGATAAATCCTTTATCTCCTCAGATAGATTCCCCAGTAGAGTTGTTGGTGTGGTGGACCTTGTCTGTGATAACTCTCGTCCCCAGCTGGAATGATTGATGATTCATCCCCTACAGAGTTCTTTGCTTCCTGGTATCTCTGATCCCCAGCAGATTGGATACTCTCCGGTAAACTTGGCTTTCTCTCTTGATATGTAGTACCAGGTGGTTGATTCCTGGACCTGGTTGTGTTAGATATGTCTGTCTGTCAGCATACATCATACATAAACCACGCATATTCATGCATAATTATAACATTCAGATATTCATGTTGCAGTCTTTGCCATATATTGTTGTTTGCTGTCTCCTGCTATTTGGTGATATACTTCCCCGAGCAGATGTGTGTGTCTGATCTCTCCATATAGAGTCAGCTCCATAAGCAGAAAGCGTCTATCCTTTCATCCATATTACCGGGTTATATCCTCGTGGATGTTGATTGTTTTTGTTCCTTTCCAACACATATACTGGGATGGTTTTCCCCATTGAGTTATATCCTCACCGGGATAAGTCTTGATTTGGTGTGCCTATCTAGTTTGATCCTAGATCGGTCTCTTGAGACTCTTTTCCTGTTTCCCCGTGGTAAATGAATAATTGCTCAATAATTAGTAATTATTATCCCCGGTGGAGTCTGTGTTTCTCTACCCTCATACCGGTAGTTGTAAACCCTATTTCTTCCCTTTTGGCAGAGTAACTATTTTTGCTCATCTTTAATTGGTGACAATTATCTTCATCCAATATTCGGTGATGATATCCCCTCATCTGCTTGGATAATTGCCCTGATTACGCAATTTATCCCCAGCGGGTCATCTCTCGTCTACCTTGTTGTTGTTGGTAACGATTGTTTCTCCCCTGAATTGGTCATCATTATATACCTAGTTTCGGTATCCCGATGCCTTTTCTTTTCGGTCGATTTATCCTTTATTAACCCAGTAACCGGTTGTGGATAATCGTCCATGCGAGTATATTATCTACGTTCTGACGGTAATAGATAGTATATCTCATGCATTCTCGGGTCTGAAGCCTTTTGTTCTTCCCCAGTTGAGTAAGATTTGTATCCCCTTTGTGGAGTCGAATATCCATCCTGTAATCGAGTTTGCTTTTAGCCCTCTTTTGGATGATGAGTGTTTTGGGAATATTCCCCAATTCACGCCTTGGTTGGTCACCTATTATCTGCCCAGTAACCGGTATCCCTGGTGTTCCTTCCTCTCTGCTTCCTATTATGACTTTTTGTCCCCTGTGGAGTCAGAATCTCTAAGTTGAAGTATACCTTTTAGGTTTTCCTCAGACGTTTTGATGTTTTGATATCTCTCACCCTTATACCGGTCTTGGATATTCATCTCTTCCTGAGCATGTTGTATCTCTCACCCTAATACCTGGCGTTCAGATCACATGTCTCCTTGAGCTTATTACCCAGTAACCGGTAATACCTCGTCCCGCTGCTTCCCCAGGAGTGTCCTTGTGGACATCCCCAGCGAAGTCCCTTAGTGGATTGTTTTCATCCGGATTTTATCCGAAGTATCCGCTGTGGATAGTTTTTTGCTGTATTGACATATTCCCCAATACATGCATCTTCGAGTCAGCTCGAGTCTTTCCATTGGATCTTTTCCCTTTGGAATTTTGTTCCCTACGCTTTGAGTCGTGACCTGCTCGCGCATTTTTATCCCTTTTCTATCCCCAGGAGAGTCCCCAGGGTCTTGGTCCCATGGAGTGAATTGCTCATATGGATTATCAGTGGCTTCTGATTTCTTTGCTTTTGTGGACACATATCTCCACAGAGTGCTACCATTTTTCATACCTACATTTGCATCATGAGTTCTCTTAGGGACCAAAATTCGTCTCTTTGTTATTATTTAAGCCCATTCTACCCCGTCGAGACGAAGATTTTAACCTTCACTTCTCCGACTAGAATGACCTTAAATAGGAGCATCTCTAAGACCCCATATTTGACCCTAAGATCCCTCATGGCATCATAACATTGCATTTGCATTGCCTCAAGGATCTTTAGCATCTTGGTTCCCTTTGCCTTTGGGTGGGACTCCTTGTGATTGGTTCGAGATCACCAAGCATGCTTGAATTATACATCATTGTTTCTCTTACTTTTGTTTACTAACCAAAAGCACAAAAACGTGTCACTAACATCTTTTTTGTAGCTTGAGCAATCACAAGGTCTGAGCTGTCATGCTCGCTAGGCGAGCAGACTGGTTCGCTAAGCGAACTGAACTGTCATGCTCGCTAAGCGAGCAGATCCTTCGCTAGGCGAAGCGCACGCGTTTTGGAAAATAACATAAATTTTGGGCTTAATTCTGAGCCCACCAAGTCACCAATATTAGGTTATAAATACCAGAGCTTCATTTGAGAAAAAAACAGGCTAGAGATTATTAGAAAGAGGCAGGAGATTATTAGAGAGACCGAGGCTGGAGATTATTAGAAAGAGGCTGCAGACTATTACAAACCCTGGAGAAAAAGAGAGAGAAAAGAGGCAGAAGGGAAACCTACGAATTAATCTGCAGCAACCTCCAAACAGCTCTGAAAGGTTCACTCTGACTCACACACTTCGCCTCCATCTCCCGCAAACCCTGACATTGCCTTACAAACCCAGCCGTGCCTTTCGAGGTTTATCGGTCTCTCCAATCAGGTTTGCCCTTATCCCTATTACTCTATGTTTTTAATTTGAATACTCTGAATGTGTGAGGTATCGTTCAGTTTTTGCCCACGGGTTTAGATATGCATGAATGTGTAAAATAATGCTTTAAATGTTTAACCGTTTCGTTTCTGAGATGGATGCCATAGGGTTTGGAGTCCCTAAAATCGTACTGTTATCCATGGGAAATCCAGAACCCGCAGGCGTTCGCTAGCACCTTCGCTAGGCAAACATGTAGCAAAGCTTCGCTAGCATCTCGCTAAGCGAAGCAGTGGCGAACGTGACAGTAGCTTGTTTTTTTGTTTGGTTTCAGATCTGTTTTCGTGTTATGATTGTAACATGTTTTACGCCGCATCCATGCATTATTTACCTGTTATTTCTAACCTGTTTGTTGAGTTTTTGTGAGGGCTCACATACTCTTGCAGGGATAGCTTGCTTGGTGTCCCACTTTATTTGTGGGGTACCACCTGGAGGTTTATTCCGATTACCTGTACTGACTGACTTTCTTTGATGGTGCTTAGCTTGGAAGGGTCTTGGGTTTTCTTATTTCTTAATTGTTGTTGCTTCGGATCTTTATCCGCGTGGTACTTTTACACTTTTTCCGCATTTTACCGCTTTCCTATCTGGAAGACCTCGATAGGAGGCAATGTTTTTTGCGTGTTTACTTTATGCATGTTTGTTTTCTATGGTCTGATAGCCTCGTGGCATGTCAATTAAGGTAGCGCGGTTCCTTCATCTAGGACTGCCTTTTTGCATAAGCATCCCTAAAACCCCAAACTCATTGATTTTTCTTCTCCTAAGAACACGTTATCTCCTTCTACTACAGGCGAGTAAGTCTCCAAAGGTCGAGCATCCGGTAGATTGCGTAGTAACGTCGTTCACCCCAAAACACAACCCTTACCCCATAGGTGGTCGAACTATGTTTTGCTCTGATTTTCATCCCAGATGAGATACGTAGGCATAAGACGCGATGTCTTAGCGAGCACACTCCTCTTTAACCCATAGGTAGCCGAGCTACGAAGACTCTGATTCTCAGATTCAGATGAGATACGTATGCAGTGGATGCGACGTCCGTGCGAGTCATTTTCTTTTGATCCTTCTTTTAGTAAGTAGTACATTAGATAAACATACACGCTTTTCTCATCCCTTCAATCATGTTTGCACAAATAAATTTTCAAAAAAAAAAAAAACAACAACCTTTGCAACAAATGTGAAAAGGGCTCCCTAGGAGTACCTAGGATGCTTTGGGTGCCTAACACCTTCCCATTGCATAACCAACCCCCTTACCCAGATCTCTGACATTTTTACTAGTTTTTGATTCGATAAAACTTTTAGTTTTTTGTTCGCTTTCTAACCATTCCTTTGGATAAATAGAAGTGCGGTGGCGACTCGACTTGTATGATTTACCTTGGATTTAGTCAATATCTCTAATGGTAACGAATACCCCGCTACACCTATGTGGAGCATGATGTAACTGTGGATCAATTTGACCACATTGTGGCTAACATCACTTCCTGCAACAATCTGAGTTTTTGTGATGAAGAACTTCCGGAGGAAGGCAGAAATCACAATCTAGCACGACACATATCGATGAATTGCAAGGAAGATGCATTATCAAACGTGTTGGTTGATATCGGTTCTTCGTTGAATGTACTCCCCAAATCAACTATGTCGAGGTTAACGTATCAAGGCGCCCCTATGAGGTACAGTGGCGTGATTGTCAAAGCATTTTATGGTTCTCTCAAAACCGTTATAGGAGAAGTGGACCTTCTAGTGAAGATAGTGTAAGACCTCATTTTTTACCCTAAAATCCCTCATGCTATTTCATCATATGCATTAGCATTGGGATCATACCTTGGCATCTTCCTTACCCCTCTTTCATTGGGTTTGTTTTGGGAGAGATCACCAAGCACCATGTGATTGTATCTTTGTATATCATCATTTTACTAACCAAAATACCAAAAATATGTCTTTGTATTTGCCTAACTCTTTTGTAGGTAGGGCATGATCACCATTGATCTATCAAGTTCACACCTAGGGTTTAAGACCCTCATTTATAAGAGCACAATCAAGGAATTATCCATAATGTCTCAAAGCATCATATATGAGTCCCAATAATCTCTACATGTCATATTTATCAAGTATTCTTCCAGAGTTTGGAGGTGATTTTCCTTGGAAACCCTAGTTTGACTGGGTATCTTAAGTAATTTCCCCAATAAGCTATCTCACAAATAGATCAAATTTATCAAGGGACACTTCAAAATTCATCGTCTTATGCATATATGATCTACCATGAGCCTAGAAAGTCAAGAGAATTGAAGGTTATCAAGTTGGTTGATGGTAGTTTGCTAGATGAATTCATCTGATCAAAATTGGGTCTCCCTAGACCCTATCTCCTATAATTTTCTTCATATGGAAATGATTCCAAGATAAACGTTACTATAAATGACATTCCAAACAAATTTCATGTTGAGACCTAGAGCTAGTTTTGCTTGGAAAATCATTTTCTATGTTGAAACATTATAGGTCATTTTGTCTAAACCCTAATTTGAAAGTCAACTTCCCAAGGCCATAACTTGCTAAATTTTTATGAGATGAAAGATTTACAAGTTTCACAATCAAATTAAAGATGTCTACTTCAACCTTCATGTTTGGAGTGAGAGCTAAATCAACTTTTATGAGCATGTGATATGAGGATACATTATAGGTCATTTTTGCCCTATACCATTGAACAAGTGATTTTCCTCAACTTCAAAAATACATAACTCTATCATTATAAATCCAAATGACATGAAACTTGTGACCATTTTGAAGGCCTTTGAAAGAGCTACAACATTTATGAATACACATTTTTCATTTGAAACTCACATAAAAAGTTAACCAAGGTGGAATATTAAGATATATGGCTTAACACTTAGAAAAAATTTCAACATGTTGAAATTTCCAAACTTCCACCTCAAAATTCACCATGATCCAAGTTTCAAATGAAAAAGTGTCCAACATCAAAGTTGTTCCCCTTGATCTAAGCTTTCCAAATAACCTAATTTCATGCATTTTGGATGAGATTTTCTTGGGCTGCACATGGTCTTGATAGGGTTGTATCATTGGAAGAAATTAAATGCTCAAAATCCCATTTCATGGTGCCTTGACATCCAAGCCTCATTTGAACTTCAGAACAGTTGTACATGGATCAAATTGGATTGCTTCATGGGCTTGTACACGCCCATGCAAGCTTGTGCATCACCATGTCCAAATTTAGAAAATTTTCAAGTGTGCAAATATCACTCTCAAATGCTATAAATACAGGCCCTTGGAGCTCATTTCAAACACACCTTGCGCGCCAGCTTTGCCCCCTAATTGAAACCCTCACCATTCAAAGGAAAACCTGAGAACTTTTAACTTGAAAATTGAGTTTGAATCTCACTGTTTGGAGATTCAAAAAATCCAGGATCCAAAGCTTTGTACCATTTCCAAACCTCTTCTACAAGCTTCTCAAGTGTGATCAGATCAAGTTTGAAGCAAGCAAGATCCATTTCTACACAGCTTTGAAGGTAAATTTTAGAAGACTTATTCTCTTCAATTCTCACTCAATTCTCATCAATTCTCTTGGATCTTTGGTTATCTGAAGTCCTACCAATGTAGGCAAGAAAATTGAGTTGCTTTGAGGTCAAATCGAAGCAACTCAGTTGACACACCTAAAAATTCAACTCCTCATATCTTTCTATATGTGTGAAGTTAGTTAAAATTGAGGTCAGATTCGTGCTCTACGCCATTTTTTCTTTCAGATCATGTCCTCTTTTTTCATTTTCTTGATGGTGATGAGTGAACCAGTCTGGTGGACCTTGGCTAAGAAGGTGATCGGCGGTCCAGCGCCGCTGGTGTGCTAGATAGGTTCTGAGCCATTAATCTTGTTTAAATTATTTTAATCTTAGGCGTTGGTTGTGATTACCATGCATGTGGCGTGCTCACTAAGTTCCACTATGGAATGCGCGTTTCCATCCACTTGATCTGCCACCTTAATTAATGAGGGAGATCAAGTGGTCCACGTTTTTTCGATTTTTTTATTTTCATTTTATTACATTTGATTTTCATTAATTCATATTAACTTTAATATTGATCCAAAAAGTATGAGAGTTTCACCAAAAAAATTTAAATAAATTCCTCTTTCATATTTTGAATTAAAATTATTTTTTGGATCATTATTAATATTTTTCATGATTTAATTGATTTTATGAATATTTTTAATTGTTTAAAAAATACTTTTAAGTCTCCAAAAATTCTGAAATATTTTCTCCATGGTCCTTTGACCTTATTTGACCTATGATAAATCTCATGACCATTTATTTGGTGTTTTGATGAGGTTTTAGGAATTTGACAAACCATATTTAATTTAATGCATTATTTTTAGTATTTTTAAATTGAATAAATGCCAAATAATTGTGTTGAGCTATCTTGATGATTTGTATAAGTTTGACTTGTGTTGTTGGGCATTGGTCAAGGTTGATTTGACTTTGCTAGGTTAAGATCATTGGATTTAGGGGATTGATGGAATGAATATTCCATCTTCCAAAATGAATGAATGATCTTAATTTGATAAAAGTCCTCCTTTGACCAATTTGAGTTTTGATCCATTCCCTCCCCCTCTTCATCTAATTCCCCTTCTTTATGCATCCATTTCATTTGGCCTATGATATCTCAAAGTCCTAAAGCTAGATTGAAAAATCAACATGAGTATGGATGAGATTAGGCCACCTCTTCTGCATATTCTTTTTGTGTGTGGTATGTTTCATGAGCATAGTCCATTATATTATGTCTCTAACATGCATTAACACCAAAACTCTATTGCCCGACCTCAAATAGTTGTGACTTCTACATAAGTCCAATTACGATTGCTTAACATAGCGCTAAATTTTGACACAAAAGGCATAAAATTCTAGTTAGTGAGATTGTAAATCTCCCCTCTTTCATGGTATTGTGTGGAAACTTGGCCTTTTTTCCTTCCTTTGGAAGATGTCTTGGTTCAAGGATTCATGCTTGTGATAAGTGGGTTGAGTGTTCTCCAAAGAATGACTTAAAAATGCAAAAGCAAAAACAATACTAACTTCTAACTTATGACAACTAACATTTCATTTCAAGGCCTTTATTTTAATGCACTTTAACTTTTAAGCTCTATTCATTTGTCATTATTCATACCAGTCTAATTGTTTATATTAATGCATTTTCACTTTGTCCACTTGGACGATATTGTGTGATATATCTTGTTTGTGTATACTTTGTTTACTTGTGTGGTCTTTGGCCATCAATGTACATAATAAGAAACAAAAACCCTAAAAAACTATTGTATGGACTGTTAGTTTGATCTTGGGCAATTGGACTTAGAATCTAGGCAACATCCCTATGCAAAAAGGGCTTGGCCAATGTCAACTTTCATGTAACCAAGTGCTTGCAATTTGAAACTTCATCTAATACATCATTGAAGATCCACCTGAGTTCATCTGCAACATGATCATTGTGTAGCTGTTATTTTGAACCTGTGACTTGTGGAATTCATTTGTTACATGAGCAAATTTGAAGGAGATCATGAAGTGGCTAAAGCTTGGATGTGGATATCTTTATTTGATGCCTTTCTCTTCAAGATAATATTGTATGCATTTTTTATTTCTTGTTCTAATCTCCAAGGGAATTTGGGGTTTCTATATGGCGTTCTTTCCTATTGGATTGCTACCCGTCGGTCAGATCTTTTCAACTATTAACTTTTAAATTTGTGCTTAGGATTAGTCCCTTCATCTCCTCCCTATCTCTTTAATTTCAAAATCTCTCCCTCCTTTTAAAAAACTTCTTTGTTTGAACTTGTTATTTTCTAAACTTATACCACTTTGCAAACTAGAAACTTTGGCCTTATGCCATTGCATTTTCAAACTTCTTTTTCTTAAATCAAACTTGTAAATATACTTAACTATACTTGAATTAAAATTTCCAAAATCCAAAAAGAACTAACTCATTCAAACCATTTTCTAGGCCTTTATGCCTTTCAAACTTAAATTTTGTTAAAAGCAATGTATCCACTTTGAAATTTATACCACAAACTACGAGATTTTGATCCCTCATTTTTATGTTGGTACGTAGGCACAAGTCTAAAGGTCTTGTCAAACACAAAAATATAATGAATGAATTCTTTTCTCATCCCCCCCATTCTATTTGTTTGTAAACATCACTTTGTCCAAAATACCTATGCACACAAAAAGGGCTCCCTAGGAGTACCTAGGACACTTTGGGTGCTAACACCTTCCCTTTGTGTAACCAACCTCCTTACTGTAATCTATGGCATTTTATTAGTTTTGATTTGAAAACTTATTACTTTTGGGTTTTGTTCGTACTTTTCCCTTTTCCCTTGTAAACAATAAAAGCGCAGTGGCGACTCTTGTTATTTGATGTCTTGCTTATCCATAGCTTGATGATCATGAATTTACCGCTACAGAAATTAAGTGGAGACTCTAAGTGGAGCTTGGGGAGTAGTCTCCAGTGGGTTTAGCCTACTTTTTTGTGTTTATATAATTGTATATATGTGATGTATGTATATTTGCGTGATATAATTTGCTTGTTGTGCTTGGTGATCTCTGAGTGTTGAGATAAGTTCTAACCCGAATTTATGTGCAATTAAGATAGGAGGATGGTACAGTCATGTTCGACTTATGTGGAGTAGTCCTTAACAAGTTGGCTTGAGATCCATCTGCTCAGTGGAGACCCTTTTGGATTTGGAAATGTCACACAAGTATTTGTGGTTAGGCATTGCTATCTCTAATTTGGGTCCGAGAAGCCGAGGACCGTAGAACATTTACCCCCTCTTGGCCTATTTAGGACGTAGTGCGGAGACTGTTCAAGTGTAGACTTGATAACAGTTGTTACGTGATACTACACTCAGACGAGTTTCTCTTGAGAATATTATGGGTCGATGAGTCAGTCATCTTAACATGTAATATCCGATAGATGGAATTAAGACTCTGGAAACTTTTTAGAACATGATCTACATGTTTTTATCCTTAGTTCACTCCTTTGGGATGGTTCTTACCCAAACTCCATGCTCGTGACTCACAATAAACCCTTGATTCTTGGTTGATCCAATCAAGTCTTGTCAATATCAATGGAACTTGGATGTTGATAAGGTGTAAACTATAATCCACCAAAATAGATGATTGATCTTGACAATGACTTGATTCATCCCTTGACTGTTGTTTGCTTGCCTTGTGTGTGATCCCTTATTTGTGATTGTTGCATTCATGCATTCATGCGCATCATAACATTCATCACACAAAAATTTCAAGGAACTGAGATATTATTTGCAAATATTTTCAGACCATGGATTATGGACGAAGGAACACTAAGAAGTACAGTTTCAGATGTCCCGACTTGAAAGAGTTGAGGAAGCTAGCATCTTTTGTATTAGATCCCTTGGACTTCAAACAACGTCATGGGAAGCTTATGTTTATCTTATCTGCTGATGTGGTTGAAGGACGCTTGAGTGTATTGGTGCAGTTCTATGATCCTCTCTACCGTTGCTTCACTTTTCTTGATTATCAACTTATGCCTACATTGGAAGAGTATGCCCATCTCTTCGGAATACCTACTTCTAGCAAGGTACCTCTTGGTGGATTGGAAGAGATTCCCATATCTCATCTTATTACCAAAGCTCTTCACTTGAAGAAGTCTGAGATAGAGGCTCATTGGGTGAAGAAAGGAGGATTGATTGGGCTGCCATCTGATTTCCTCATCAAGGAAGCTACTTCTTTTGCTCAAGCCAGTAGTATGGATGCTTTTGAAGCTATCTTTGTGTTGCTCATTTATGGATTAGCTTTGTTCCCTATCATTGACGGTTTTGTTGATGTTAACGCCATTAGACTTTTTTTGATTGAGAATCTTATGCCCACTTTGTTGGGTGATATGTATTTCTCGTTGCATTTAAGGAATTCTAAGGGTGGTGGAACTATTGTCTGTTGCATTCCTCTTTTGTACAAGTAGTTTATTTCGCACTTGCCTCAAACACCTGCTTTTGTGGAGAATAAACAATGTCTACGGTGGTCTCAGAGACTTATGTCTCTCACTAATGATGATATAGTTTGGTATGATCCTTGTTTGAGCAGTTTGGAGATTATTGATTGTTGCGGTGAATTCTCTAATGTGATGCTCATTGGTACACGAGGGATTAACTACAATCCTGCTTTGGCTCGTCGATAACTTGGGTTCCCCTTGAGATACAAACCTAATAACACTTTGTTAGAAGGTCTTTTCTATCAAGAGGGTAAAGATCCCCAACATTTGAAGCAGAAGATTGTGCATGCTTGGCATAATGTGCATAGGAAGGGAAGATCCGAGCTTGGTCCATGCAATTGTGTAGCTTTGGAAGCTTACATTGTTTGGGTGAAGAAGAGGGCTTTGGAGCTGAAGATGCCTTATCCTTGTGAGAGACCAATATCTATGGTTGTGGTTGAGCCATTAACTCTCCCTAACCAAGATGTAGAGGAGTTGGAAGACGCACTCGCCAAGATGAAGCAAGAGAGGGATATGTGGGAAAAGCGTTTCCGTGCTTTGAGAAAAAAGCATGAGGAGTTGCAGTTGGAGTCTAAGGACAAAGATGCACTTATTGAGCTTCTTGAAGACCGAGTGACAAAGAGACAGAGAGAGTCGGAGGTTTCATCTTCTAGCATGCCTCGGCCTTCCGTTGCTTGGAAGAAGATTGTTGATCATCTTGTCCTCGAGAAGACTCAGATGAAGACTTATTTTGAGACCGAGATTCGACGCGTTCAAAGGAAGTACGCGCCTTCAGCCAGATCTTCTGACGTTGTTGTTAGGGATCATTAGGATGACTAGTCTCCTTTTCTCTTGTATTTTTCATTTGGTTTCTGAAATTGTACTCAGTGTAATCCTTCCAATTATACAAATAAAAGAGATTTTTGGTCATATCAAATTGTTGCAATTATTGTTATATATATATATCTATATATATATATATCTATCTATCTATCTATCTATATAATAAGTTCCTTGAAAATTAAAAACAATCAAGCATTGCATTTTCATGCATCATTTGCATAAGCAGGGTTCGCTTTCGCCAGATGTCTCATTAGTGTTTCTTCTGTGCTTCAGCCAAGCTGACTCATCGGTACAACACTCGCGCCAATCATCTGAGAATCATTGAACATCTTGAGCAAGGGAATAGAGAGCTGAAGGACGAGATCACTCGACTGACTGCCATAATGGAGTTAGTGCTAGATGCTCAGAGCCAGTCGTCTATAACACCCTCAAATCCTCCTCCTCAAAGGACTGTTATTTCAGAGGTGGCTACCTCTACCATTTTGCACCTACCATGCCTGCCGGATTCCCGTGGGGAATACCGCCGAACTTCATGCCTGAAGGCTTTGCGCCTACATTTGCTTCCATGCCGGCATCTAGCCCGGTCATGTCTGTGCCACCTCCTGTTGTGCACACCTTACCTCGTGTGGAGGACACCGTTTACCATTCCGAGCCATATGAGGGCCTAGATGTTTATGAGAAAATGGAAGAAATGAAGGATCAATTTCTTGATCTGCGCAAGGAATTGAAGACTTTGAGAGGTAAGGACCTATTTGGGAGAAGTGCGGTTGAGTTATGTCTGGTGCCAAATGTGAAGGTTCCGGTGAAATTCAAAGTGCCTGACTTTGAAAAATACAGAGGGAACTCATGTCCGCTCAGTCATTTGGTAATGTATGCCAGCAATATGTCTACCCAAACAGATAATGACCAACTGTTAATCCACTACTTCCAAGACAGTCTGACCTGTGTTGCGCTCAGATGGTATATGGGGTTGGACAGTGCAAGCATCCAAACTTTGAACGATTTGGGAGAAGCTTTTTTCAAGCAGTATAAATATAATGTGGATATGGCGCCGGATAGAGACCAATTGAGGTCTATGTCTCATAAAGATAAGGAGACATTCAAAGAATATGCGCAGAGATGGAGAGAATTAGCTGCTCAGATCACCCCTCCTTTAGAGGAGAAAGAGATGACTAAGATCTTTTTGAAGACCTTGAGTTCATTTTACTATGAACGTATTATTGCCAGTGCCCCCAGTGACTTTACCAAAATGGTAAATATGGGGATGATGCTTGAAGAAGGTGTCCGAGAGGGACGATTGTCAAAGGAGGAAGCATCATCAAGTAAGAGATATGGCAGCAGTTTCGGGAAGAAGAAAGACAGCGAAGCCAACGCAATAACCAGGGGGAGGCAGAGGAGGCCTTAGATCAGAAAGAGCCAACCATCCCGTCAACACCATCATCAAGTATCCTTAGTAATTCCAGTATTTTCGAACAGTCAATCAACACCAATTCTGCAACAACAACAACATCAACAATAACAATCACAACAATGAGCAAACACCTACAACAAAAACAATACCAACAATCATCATCAGCAAAGTTTTGAGAGGAAGAAGGTATCTTTTGACCCAATTCCTATGACTTATGCAGAACTTTATCCATCTTTGGTTCTCAAGAACCTACTCCAACCGATAAACCCGCCACAAATTCTAGAACCACTTCCATGGTGGTACAAGCCTGAACTCCGTTGTGCTTTTCATCAAGGAGCACCCGGACATGATATTGAGAACTTATATCCGCTCAAGCAGAAATTTCAGAAGCTGATAAAGAGTGGAATGGTATCCTTCAAGGACCATGCGCCGAACATTAAAGCAAATCCATTACCCGCTCATGTGAATTCTTCTGTTAACATGGTAGATGACTGTCCTGGAGAGTTTAAAGTGTTTGACGCCCGTTTCATCTGGAGGTCCTTAGTGGCAATGTATAAGGACATTTGTATGGTGAGTGATTGTGAGCATGACCATGATGGTTGTGCTATCTGCAGTGTCAACCCGAGGGGTTATATGATTGTGAAAAGGGACATCCAGCGGTTGTTGGATGAAGGCATGATCCAAATTGTTCAATCCCGTCATGTAGATGACGATGTGAATGTCATAGTGCCCGTTTTTAAGAATCTGGAAATAGTAGTCATTCAGTACGACATCAGTAATAGTAACAACAACAGTCAAAGATCGGGATCACCGTTGGTCATACGGTTAGCGGGCCCAGTCCCGTATTCATCCGATAAAGTTGTTCTGTATCAGTAAAATGTGATGATGTTGAAAGATGGTCAAGAGGTTCCATTGCCTACGGCCAGTTTTGTAGTGAGTATTGTTGATGTTACTAAGGTGACCTGTAGCGGTCGAGTGTTTGGGTCGGTGTTCCCAAAAGATAAGGAAGAATCAACTGTCAGTAAGAAGGTGGAAGTGCCTATTGTAGATCCAATTAGTGTTTCAAAGTGTCAGTCTAGTGAATCCAGCAATTTGAAGGCTAATGATGATGATGATGAGGTACTTCGTCTAATAAAGAAGAGTGAGTTTAATTTGGTGGAGCAGCTGCTCCAAACCCCCTCAAAGATTTTAGTGTTGTCTCTGCTAATGAATTCTGAAGTGCACAGAGAAGCACTGCAAAGAGTTCTAAAGCAAGCATTTGTGGAACATGATGTTACGGTGGATCAGTTCGATCATATAGTAGCTAACATCACTTCTTGCAATAACCTCACCTTTTGTAATGAAGAACTCCTTGAGGAGGGTAGGAATCATAATCTGGCTTTGCATATTTCTATGAATTGCAAAGATGATAATTTGTCCAATGTGCTTGTTGACACCGGGTCTTCGTTGAATGTGCTACCAAAGTCAACCCTTTCAAAGCTGACATATCAAGGAGCGCCTATAAGGTATAGTAATGTAATCGTCAAAGCTTTTGACGATTCGCGCAAGACAGTGATAGGTGAAGTGGACCTTCTAGTGAAGATAGGTCTGAGTGACTTCCAGATTACTTTTCAAGTAATGAATATCCACCCGGCCTACAATTGTCTGTTGGGAAGGCCATGGATCCATGAGATGGGAGTTGTTACTTCCACGTTGCATCAGAAGCTCAAGTTTGTCAAGAATGGGAAATTAGTCATTGTTGGAGGGGAGAAGGCGTTGTTGGTTAGCCACTTATCATCTTTCTCTTATGTTGAAGTTGAGGATGAGGTTGGAACTCCGTTCCAAACCTTATCTATTGCTGCTGAAAAGAGAGTTGGGGCACCTATGTCCTTATTGAAGGATGCAATGAAGATTATTGAAGAAGGTAATGTTGATCAGTGGGGGCGCATGGTAGAGGTCTCCGACAACAAAGGTAGAACCGGTTTGGGTTTTCAGCAAGGATTTTCTACTGCTAGATCAGAGGATATACAACTTAGCTTCCGTAGCGGAGGGTTCATTCATGGCAATGAACAACACTTAGCTACTGTGCTAGAGGATGACGAAGAGGAAGACTGCACCAATTTTGTGACGCATGGAAAGGCTTGCAACAATTGGAATGCTGTTGACATTCCTATTATTTTGCATTGATCTAAGTAATTGCTTTTATATGTTTTAAAAATCATTCTCCTATGCCTAAGGGAGAAGTGAACATTATTAGGCATTTCAAATTTGATCATCAATAAAATTAATTCTATTCATCCACATCTATGATGTTTTATTTTTACTTTTTGCTTTATTCTGAAAATGGTAATCACAAAAACCATAAATAAACAATAATTATCCATCTGCATAATATTTGGTCACAAATTCGCTTCTCTAAAACCAAAATATCAAATCATTATGCAGGTTGGTTCCTAACCCCATTGAATACAATGATCCTTCTCCTTCTCCAAATTTTGAATTCCCTGTGTTTGAGGCCGAGGAGGAAAGTGATGAAGAAGTGAGTGATGAATTGTCTCGTCTTCTTAAGCATGATGAAAAAGCCATTCATCCGTTTGAAGAGCAGATTGAGTTAGTCAACTTGGGTTCCGAGGATGATGTGAAGGAAGTCAAGATTGGGTCTCGATTGTGTCCAAATGCGAAGAAGGGGTTGGTTGATATTCTCCAAGAGTATTCAGATGTGTTTGCTTGGTCCTATCAAGACATGCCTGGTTTAGATTATGAGATTGTGGAGCATAGATTGTCATTGAAGCTAGAATGCCCGCCAGTCAAGCAGAAATTGAGAAGAATGCATCCTGATATGGCAGTGAAGATCAAAGAAGAAGTGCAAAAGCAGATTGATGTCGGTTTCCTTGTAAGTGTTGAATATCCGTAGTGGGTGGCCATTATTGTGTCTGTGCCGAAGAAAGACTGAAAGGTCCACATGTGTGTCGATTATAGAGATTTGAATAACGCCAAACCGAAAGATGATTTCCCTCTGTCACACATTGATATGTTGGTAGATATTACTGCTAAATTCAAAGTCTTTTCCTTTATGGATGGATTTTCCGGATATAATCAGATCAAGATGGCACCCGAAGATATGGAGAAGACCACATTCATTACACCCTGGGGAAGATTCTGTTATAGAGTGATGCGTTTCGGTTTAAAGAATTCTGGTGCAACTTACCAAAGAGCAATGGCTACTCTTTTTCATGACATGATGCATAAAGAGATTGAAGTTTATGTCGATGACATAATTGCTAAATCTATTAATGAAGCAGAACATGTTGAGAATTTGTTGAAGCTATTCCAGCGTTTGAGGAAGTATAAACTCCGCTTGAATCCCAATAAGTGTACTTTTAGTGTTCGTTCTGGTAAGTTGTTGGCCTTTATTGTCAGCGAGAAGGGTATTGAGGTTGATCCTGCCAAGGTCAAAGCAATACAAGAGATGCTTGCGCCCAAAACTGAGAAGAAAGTCAGAGGTTTTCTCGGTCGCTTGAATTATATTTCCAGATTCATTTCACACATGACTACCACATGTGCGCCTATATTCGAGCTTCTTCGGAAAGATCAGTCTTGTGATTGAACCGAAGATTTCCAGAAAACTTTTGACAGTATCAAAGAATATCTGCTTGAGCGTTCGATTTTGTCTCCACCTGTTGAAGGAAGACCGTTGATCATGTATTTGACTTTGCTTGAAGATAGTATGGGTTGTGTTCTTGGTCAACAAGATGAGACTAGAAAGAAGGAATTTGAAATTTACTACCTCTGTAAGAAGTTCACCGACTGTGAAACTCGGTATTCTATGTTAGAGAAGACTTGTTGCGCATTGGCTTGAGCTGCTAAGCGTCTGCGTCAGTATATGTTGAATCATACCACTTGGTTAATATCCAAAATGGATCCAATCAAGTATATATTTGAGAATCCTGCTTTAATTGGGAGGATTGCCTGTTGGAAGATATTGTTATCAGAGTCTGATATTGAATACCGATCTCAGAAAGCGATCAAAGGTAGTATCTTGGCTATCTATTTGGCTCACTAACCGATTGAATATTATCAGTCAGTACAATATGATTTTCCTGATGAAGAGATCTTGTACTTGAAAATGAAAGATTGTGATGAACCATTGCTTGAAGAAGGGCCAGAGCCTGGTTCCCGTTGGGGCATGGTATTTGAGGGAGCTGTTAATCAGTATGGTAATGGCATTGGGGCGGTGATTATTACTCCTCAAGGCACACATTTTCCATTACAACTAGATTAAATTTCAAGTGTACAAACAATATGGCAGAATATGAAGCTTGCATCATGGGGATCGAAGAGGCCATTGATCTCAGAATCAAGCATTTATATGTCTTTGGAGATTCAACTTTGGTTGTGAATCAGATCAAAGGTGAATGGGAGACGAATCAACCCGGTTTGATACCATATAGAGACTATGCGAGGAAGATTTCAACTTTCTTTACAAAAGTTGAATTTCATCATATCCCTCGAGATGAGAACCGAATGGCAGATGCTCTTGCAACGGTAGCTTCAATGATTGTAGTGAAATATGGGAATGAGGTTCCCAATTTGACTGTGATGAGTCTTGATAGGCCAGCTCATATGTTTGCTGTGGAAGAAGTCAAAGATGAAAAGCCATGGTATTACGATATCAAATGTTTCCAAGTCATATTTACCCATCTAGGGCATCTTTGAAAGATAAGAAGACTTTGAGAAGATTAGTCGGCAACTTCTACCTGAACGGTGATGTGTTGTATAAGAGAGATTTCGACATGGTTTTGCTCTAATGCATGGATAGACACGAAGCAGACTTATTGATGACTGAATTTCATGAAGGTTCCTTTGGTACTCATTCCAATGGACATGCAATGGCGAAGAAGATGTTGCGAGCAGGTTACTATTGGCTGACAATGGAATCTGACTGTTGCAAGTTTGTGAAGAAATGCCACAAGTGTCAAATTTATGAGGATAAGATTCATGTACCTCCGACATTGTTGAATGTTATTTCCTCCCCATGGCCCTTCTCCATGTGGGGAATTGATATGATTGGCATGATTGAGCCCAAAGCTTCGAATGGACATCATTTCATTTTGGTGGCAATAGACTACTTCACAAAATGGGTTGAAGCGACATCGTATGCGAATGTAACCAAGCAAGTTATTGTAAGGTTTATCAAGAATCAGATCATATGCCGTTATGGTATGCCAAGTAAGATCATAATGGATCTAACTTGAATAATAATATGGTGGAAGCTCTTTGTAAAGACTTCAAGATCGCACATCATAATTCTTCTCCCTATAGACCCAAGATGAATGGGGATGTTGAAGCTGCAAATAAGAACATTAAGAACATTATTCAGAAGATGGTTGTGACGTATAAGGATTGGCATGAGATGCTCCCATTTGCTTTGCATGGGTATCGTACATCCATTTGCACTTCAACAGGGGCAACCCCTTTCTCTCTTATTTATGGTATGGAAGCAGTGCTCCCCGTAGAGGTTGAGATTCCGTCATTACGTGTGCTCATAGAAGCCGAGTTGACTGAGGCTGAATGGTATCAGACCAGGTTTGACTAGCTGAATCTAATTGTAGAGAAGAGATTGACTGCCATGTGTCATGGTTAGTTATATCACAAAGGTTGAAGAAAGCTTTTGATAAGAAGGTCAGACCTCGGGTATTCAGGGAAGGTGACCTTGTGCTCAAGAAGATTTTATCATTCAAACCAGATTCTAGGGGCAAATGGACTCCTAATTATGAAGGCCCATATGTTGTTAAGAGAGCCTTTTTAGGCGGTGCTTTGATTCTTACAACTATGGATGGTGAAGAGTTAACTCGTCCTGTAAACGCTAAGTTGAAAACCCGAAAGGGCGGCTTAGGCAAAAATGAGCGTCTCGGTGGATTGAAAACCCGAAAGGGCGATCCAGGCAAAAATTAGAGACATAAAACAGAAAGAATTTTCCCGATAAGTTGAATACCCCACCTTGGGGCAACTTATGAAAAAATTAGAGATTATGGAAAGTAACTGCATTCTGTTGATCTTCATTTTTTGGAGAAACTTTGTTGAGCACAAGGGTTGACGTCAATTCATCATCCCTAGTAGCGACCAAAAGCACAACGGATATCAAGAGTTGGTAGAAGGATTAGTGGTCAATTGTATTCAATGTAACCCTTTTCCATGTAAATTACCATTTTCAACTTTTTAAAGATCTGTGGAGTCTTGTCATTTACAGACTACCATTCTATTAAATAAAGTTGAACTTTTATCCAATTGTTTCCACTCTTATTTACTTCAGCCAAATAGTTTTAAATTTTATTATGATCATTTTTGAATTTAAAATTTCCAATTAATTTGATCCCACCTCAAAATCATAAAAAATGAGTGAGTTATGTTCTTGGGAACTTGACCCAATATTAGGGTTTCAGTCAAAATGACCTATAATGTTTTGAAATGGATGATGACCTTCCAAGCTTCAAATCAATTTTTTATGAACATGAAAGTTGTTCATATGGTTCTTAAGAACATTGTTTCTCTTGGGGTCATCTCCATTTGACAAAAACATTAAAAGTTAGGTCTCAGTGTACTTCAAAATAGTCAGATGAATTGATGGCTCAACTTCTCAAGTCCATGCCTCAAATCTTGATGAATTAATGATTGAGGACACTAAAATAAGCTCAAATATGCATGAAATGATGAGTGAAAGAACTTCCCTTTATTGTATTTGATCATGGGTTGAGGTTGCTTCATAAGCAAGGCATAGTTGATGCATAGATGAATTAGGGTTTCCTTGGGAAATAAGCCTCAAGCCCTTTGGTTTGCTTTGATCAAAATAATGAATTGAGATACTTGGGAGGCATATTTGATGGATGAGAGCTTTGGGAACCATTTTCATGCTTGCTTTCATCTTCATCTGGCCATATCAATGAGCATAGGGGCCTCTAGGAGCCTTGGATCTTGTGATTGCTCAAGCTACAAAACAAAAGATGTTAGTGACATATTTTTGTGCTTTTGGTTAGTAATTAAAATAAGAAAAGCAATAATATACAATTCAAGCATGTTTGGTGATCTCAAACCCAAACTCACAAGTGTTCCCACCCAAAGGTAAGGAGCGAAGATGATATGATCCTTGAGGCAAATGCAAATGCAATGTTATAATGCCATGAGGGATCTTAGGGTCAAAATTGGGGTCTTACAATTGTATCATCATATTTACTGATTCATTGTTTGAGATCCTTATTCTCTGTTATGGCGGTACTTTATCCCCATACGAATCTGGCGTCTGTCATCCTTCAATTGTAGAGTGTCGGCTCCTTAAGCAGAAAGATTTTAACCTTTCTCCTTTTCCCCACTGAGTTACTCCCTCTTGGATGAGTATTGTTTTAGTTTCCTCCCCAGATTATTATCTGGATCGAATCACTCCCTTAAGTTATATCCTCATTGGGTTGAGTCTTGATTGATCGTCTCTTTCTAGATCTTGCCTAGATAGGAACTTTGGGGGCCCTAAGAGTTTATTACCTAGTAACTGGTGGTATTCTTCTTAGTTGGCAGTTCTTTACTTCTTGCCCAATACCCGGCAAAAGTACCCTTGTTTTCCCCATTAGTAGAGTCCCTAATGGATTCATTTTTTCCAGAAGTATATCCTTGATATGTTCATCCTAACCGGTGACAGATATCTTTCTTCCCCTGTTTGAGTTTATCCTTGATATGTTCATCCTAACCGATGGTGGATACTCTCATCCTGTGGTATTCTACCCAGTAAAAAGGTAGTTGTAATCCCTATTTTGTTCCCTAGAGAGTTAATCCTTGATATGTTCATCCTAACCGATGACGGGTTTCCTTCTCTTTGTGGTTTTCTACCCAGTAATTGGTAGTTATAAATCCTACTTTCCCTCAACGGAGTCTATCCTTGATATGTTCATCCTAACCGGTGACTGATTTTCTCTTTGTTGGTATTCTATCTAGTGTTCGATAGATGTAATTCCTACTTTTTGCTCAGTTGGTTTATCCTTGATATGTTCATCTTAACCGGTGACGGATATCCTCCTTGACATCCCAGGCAAGTCTATCCTTGATATGTTCATCCTAACCGATGGCATATTTTCTTTCCTTTTGAGTCTATCCTTGATATGTTCACCCTAACCGGTGACGGATATTCTCGTCCTTGGTCTTCTGCCTAGTAACTGGTAGTTGTAAATCCTATTTTCTGTAGTTTTCCCCATCAAGGTTATTCTTACCTAGTAACAGGTAATGAATACTCCCTCTTGTTGGTTCTTAGCGAGTCATCCTTGATATGTTCATCCTAACCGATGACGGGTGTCCTCTCTGTCAGATCTTTATTATCTCCTTACCCAATGACCAGTAGTGGATAGTAGATTTCTACTCCTCCTGCGATTGAAGTTTATTTCTTCCCCCAGTTAAGTTGAGTGCGCATTTCCTTAGTGAAATCGTTTTTCCTGCATGATTCGAGTATGTTAGTTTTACCCTGATCTACTTGTTTCCCCTGCAGACGTTTTTTCCTGGCTGAGTCTTTCCATTTTTATGGAATTCCTCTAGTCCCCCCCAGCAGTTTTTAAGTCGTAGCCTGGCCTATGCATAACCCTTTATCCCCCAGTGTCTCTATCTCCCCAGTGAGTTTTCCTCATGGAATGCGTTACTCTCCTGCATACTTTAAGTCTCTCTGATTTCTTTTCCTTTGTGGTAATATTTCCCTACAGAGAATTTGCTTCTACATTCATACCATATGCATCATGAGGTCTCTTAGGGACCAAAAATCGCTTCTATGTTGTTATTTAAACCCATTCTACTGAGTCGATGCGAAGATGTTAACCTTCATCTCCTCAGTTAGAACGTCCTTAAATAGGGGTAGCTGTAAGACCTCATTTTTGACCCTAAGATCCCTCATGCTATTTCATCATATGCATTGGCATTGGGATCATACCTTGGCATCCTCCTTACCCCTCTTTCAATGGGTTTGTTTTGGGAGAGATCACCAAGCACCATGTGATTGTATCATACTTGCATATCATCATTTTACTAACCAAAATACCAAAACTATGTCTTCGTATTTGCCTAACTCTTTTGTAGGTAGGGCATGATCACCATTGATCTATCAAGTTCACACCTAGGGTTTAAGACCCTCATTGCTAAGAGAACAATAGGAATGATCCACAATGTCTTAAAGCATCACATATGAGTCCCAATGATCTCTACATGTCATATTGATCAAGTATTCTTCAAGAGTTTGGAGGTGATTTGCCTTGGAAACCCTAGTTTGACTAGGTATCTTAAGTAAATTCCCTAACAAGCTATCTCACCAATTGATCAAATTTCTCAAGGGACACTTCAAAATTCATCATCTTATGCATATATGATCTACCATGAGCCTAGAAAGTCAAGAGAATTGAAGGTTAGCCAGTTGGTTGATGGTGGTTGGCCAGATGAATTCATCTGATCAAAACTGGGTCTCCCTAGACCGTATCTCCTATAATTTGGATCATATGAAAATGATTAGAAGATAAAAGTTACTCTAAATGACATTAAAAACAACTTTAATGTTGAGACCTAGAGCTAGTTTTGCTTGGAAAATCATTTTCTATGTTGAAACATTATAGGTCATTTTGTCTAAACCCTAATTTGAAAGTAAACTTCCCAAGGCCATAACTTGCTCAATATTTATGAGATGAAAGATTTCCATGTTGCACAATCAAATTCAAGATGTCTGCTTCAACTTTGATGTTTAGAGTGAGAGCTGAATCAACTTTTATGAGCATGTAATATGAGGATACATTATATGTCATTTTTGCCCTATACCATTGAACAAGTGATTTTCCTCAACTTCAAAAATGCATAACTCTATCATTATAAATACAAATGACATGAAATTGGTGACCATTTTGATGGTCTTTAAAAGAGATACAACTTTTATGAAGACACGTTTCTCATTTGAAACTCACATAAAAAGTTAAGTAAGGTGGAATATTGAGATATATGGCTTAACACTTAGAAAAAATTTCAACATGTTGAAATTTCCAAACTTCCACCTCAAAATTCACCATGATCCAAGTTCCAAATGAAAAATTGTCTAACATCAAAGTTGTTCCCCTTGATCTAAGCTTTCCAAAGAACCTAATTTCATTCATTTTGGATGAGATTTGCCAGGACTGCGCATGGTCTTAACAGGGTTGTATCATTGGAAGAAATCAAATGCTCAAAATCCCATTTCACATTGCCTTGACATCCAAGCCTCATTTGAACTTCAGAACAGTTGTACATGGATCAAATTGGTCTACTTCATGGGCCTGTACACTGTAAGACCCTAATTTTGACCCTAAGATCCCTCATGGCATCATATCATTGCTCAATGCATTTGCCTCAAGGATCATAACATGTGTGGCTCCTTAACCCTTGGGTTAGGACTTGTGTGAGGTGGTTTGAGACCACCAAGCATGCTTGAATTGTATATTATTTCCTTTCTTATTTTGTTTACTAACCAAAAGCACAAAAATATGTCACTAACTTCTTTTGTTTTTGAAGCTCAAGTAACCTTGTGATCCCCTGCTCCTAGGAGGCTCCTATGCTCAATGAAGTGGCTAGATGAATATGAAAGCAAGCATGACAATGGTTCAGAAAGCTATAAATCATCATATATATCTCACAAGTATCTCAATTTTCCAATTTGATCAAGATAAACCAAAGGGCTTGAGGATTGTTTCCCAAGGAAACCCTAATTTAGCTGTGCATTGACTGTGCCTTGCTCATGAAGCAACCTCAACCTATGATCAAATTTAATCAAGGGAAGTTCTTTCATTATTTATTTTATGCATATATGAGCCTTTGTGAGTATCCTAAATCATTATTTCATCAAGATTTGAGGTTTGGCCTTGAGAAGTTGACCAGTCAAGTCATCTGACCAAACTGAGATCCACTGAGACCTAACTTTTGATGTGTTTGTAAAATGAAGATGACCCCAAGAGAAAAAATGTTATTAAGAACCATATAAACAACTTTCATGTTCATCACAAATACATTTGAAACATGTAAGGTCATCATTCATTTCAAAACATTATAGGTCATTTTGACTGAGACCCTAATTTTGGGTCAACTTCCCAAAGACCTAACTTCTTCATTTTTTATGATTTTGAGGTGATAACAATTGAATTGGAAAGCTTGAGATGTCTACTTAAAATGTTATGTTAGACAAAATTTCATAATCCTAAAATAAACACATGTGATAATAAAAAACATTATAGGTCACTTTGGACCAAAACCATTGAATTTGAAAAATGTCCAACTTCAAGTGCCCATAACTTTCTCATCAAAAATCCAAATGATGCAAAATTCAATTCCAAATTGATCATCTTGAAAATATATACAACTTTAATGTTATAGGTGTTTCCATTTGAGGCTTGCATCATTAAAACAGAAGGGCTTAAAGTTGATCATTTTTGGCAAATTTTCCAAAGGCATGTTTTGTACCTCAAACTTTAAGGTCAGTTTTCATAAATTTCCAAGCTCCAAATGGATTTTTGTCCAACATAGATTTTTTTCCTTATGTCAAGACCTTTCCAACCATTACTCACATGCCTATGTTTGCATTTTCTATGTGTGACTTTCAAAGAGGGGAACATTTATGTCCAATTATGCATTTCACTTTGAATCTTCATGCACAGGCTGTTACAGTCCCAATTGCACGTCCAATTCAACTTGGTATGATATCATCTTGCACTTACACTTGATTTTTGGGCCTCACATGCGCCTGTACAGGCCCATGCATGGAGGACCCAAAGCTTTATGCACACGAGTTCTTCACCTCATTGCTTGCAACTCAGCTATAAATACAATGCCTTGCACATTCAAATCTCAACCTTAAGGCAATCTGAAGCTCCGCTGAAATCCATACCCAACCATACTCAAAGGAATTCTGATTTTTATTTCTCAAATTCAAACTTAAATTTCAACACAATCAGTTGATCTTCAAGTTTCAATTCCTAAGCCTTACATCTTCACCATCTCCTGATCAAATTGGAAGCAAGAGTTTGAATGGATCGTGCTGCACAAATCTATTCTTCAAAGGTTTATCCTCTAACTGTTTTGATCTATATCTTGCTCCATGATGTGAATTGCTTGTGTTCAAACCATTTTTTGAAGTCCTCGTGCAAGAGGCAGGCCAGTGGTGGTCTTGATTTCATGTTTTGAAGCTTTTCAGTTTGCATACCTGGATGTTCAAGCTCAGATTTCTCACTTGATAGAGATCTTGAGGACAATCCAAGGTTACAGGGGTGATGTACATCACCCCAGCTTCATTTTGGTACCTGGCTCGTGCATTTTGGTTGAGGTTCAAAAACCTGCAACTGGTGGCCGGAGTTGGTTGGTCCACCGGAGAAGATGGTGGTTTCCACCACCATCCGCACGTGGACGCATCATGGCCTTCAGATCTCTCTCATACGATCTAATCCTGGCCATTCATTCTATTGACTTTTTTTAATTCCATTTGTGGCGCGTTGGACTAAGGATCATGGTACACCATCACTTCTGGACCGTGTGATGTGTCCACGTCATTTAATGAAGTGGATCCAAGCGCTGCTGTTTTTTTGGTATTTTCTAATTTCTGTTTTATTTTCTTTTATTCCTTTTTATTTCAAAAATTCATAACTATTTTAATTGAGGTCACAAAAATATGAGACCAACACTAAAAAATTTCTTGAAAAATCTAGTTTCATAATCTGATTTTTAATTATTTTTGTGACTTCATTTAATATTTTTTGTGAATTATTTTGTTTTTAATAGTTTTTAATTCATTTTAAATACTTTTTGATATCCAAAAATTCCAAAAATATTTTCTTAACAGATATGGATCATGATAAGTCTATGAAAAATATTCTCATCAATTTCTTAATTGATTTGAGATTTATTTGAGATTTTAATTCATTTGTGTTATATTTTATTGTTTTTAATCGATTTTAAATGGTTTCTGTTTTCAAAAAAGGGTTGAGAAAACTTGTCAAACCTTGGTTGACCATGTTAGACCTATGATGATTCAATTGGACTTGTTGAAGTTGATTTGAATTGAATTTGAGGTTTGACCATATTTTGTCCACTTAAATTTTGCATTTATTTTAATTCCAAAAAATACCAAAAAAAATGTTTGACTTTGTTAACCTCTAATCTTCATTTCTCTTCTGTTTTACATTGGTTCATGATGATTTGATTCACATATGATCATTGTGTTTTGGTTATGTCATTTGAAATCTCCTTTTGTTCTTTCCATTTCATTTCATCTTCATCTTATTTCTTCTTTTCTTCTTTTGGCCGATGAGTTAGTGATTTAAGGTTAGTCTTGACATATGACAGGCTTAACCTTATTTGATCCAAATCAAACTCAACTTGATCAAAGATCAAGTGAGTTGCTTTGTGTCCACGATAGGTTGCTTCTTGGTCAAGCAAAGAACCTAAAATCCATACAAGGCTTTTCTCTTTTCTTTTGGCATGGCAAGTTGTAGGAGCTTGACTTACTAGTCATTATCTCTAACTTGTGTTTATTTGCCTATAGTTTGATTGACCGGCCTCAGATAGGTGTGACTACTACATTAGTCCACTTACGATTGCTTAACATACCGCTAAATTGTCTTATGACACACTAACATTAACTACTAACTATTAACTTTAATTTGAGCATTTACTTTCTTGCAATTTACTTTAATGAAATTTACTTTATTTTTCATTTATTCATATTGCTTTTCCCTTTGCTCACTTGAGCACATATCTTATGTTTATGTCATTTTCCTTTTGCTCATTTGAGCTCATTATTGTATATAAATATATTGTTGCTTTGTGTTTGTTTTGTCTTTGTTTGTGTGAACCCAATTCAAAAAGGATAAAGGACTTAGAATTAGGACCCTACCTATGCTTAAAGGAGTTCAAGAGCAACTAGGCCTCATGCCTTTAGAATGCTAAACCTGTTGAAGAGCAACTAGGCCTCATGCCTTTAGAATGCTAAATCTTAAAGTTGACTTCAAAGGACCCCTAATCTAAACTCATTCTTTGTCCATTTCTCTTATTGTGTTGTGAACTTTTTGATGTTTGCTCCAAGGGTTTTATCTCTTCTCTTATCTTTGCATGTTTAGGATTAGCCCTTCTCTTCTTCTCTCCACTCTAACCCAAGCCAAACTCATTTTGTGCAAACTTTGACATTATTTTCAAACTAGAAACCTAGGCCTTATGCCTTTGATTTTCAAAATCTTTTCATTAATACTCATTGTGAATAAACTTTAAGTCAACTTTGACTCATTTTGTGAATACTTCTAACTTGTAAATACAACTCACTTCAAGTTGTTTTTGTGGTTCCAATGACCACCTTTATTAAAACTTTTCATAAAATATTAGTCATAGGTTTGAGTTATCATAGCATTTGATGTAAACCTCACCTTATCCTTAGTGATTGGACTATAAGTATTCCATACTTATTATAGGATGGATCCCTCACTAGTATGTTGAAGCTATCCTCACATGGTGGATTGTTGGTTTAGGTTGAGTTTTCTCCCTTTGATAACAAAAGACCTTAAGGCTTTTGGTCAAATCAATTCACCAATATTTTGAGATTCTATACCCAAACTACGAGGTTTCGATCCTACCTTTGTGATGGTACGTAGGCAATGGGTTTATCCATTTAAACAACAAAATTGTAAATATAATGTATATTCTTTTCTCATCTCCCCAATCTTGTTTGCACAAATCTTTTCACAAATACCAACCTACAATACACATTTTGCAAAAAGGGCTCCCTTAGAGTACTAAGGATGTTTTAGGGGCTTAAAACCTTCCCATCTCATAACCAACCCCCTTACCCAGATCTCTGACATTTTTATTAGTTTTTGATTTGATAAAACTTCTTACTTGGTTTTTGTTCGCTTTCTAACCTTTCCTTTGGATAAATAGAAGTGCGGTGGCGACTCGAATTGTATGCTTACTTTTGATTTAGTCGATAAATCATAAGGTAACGAATACCCCGCTACAGAAAAGTGGCGACTCTGTTGGGGATGACACTATTCACTCTAGTGGGTTTGGCCTACTTTTTGCTTGTTGTATTGTATGTTTATATTTATTTGTGACATATTTTGTGCAAATTTGGGATGACTGTATTGTTTGTAATGTATGAATTGCTTGATATATTAATTGCTTGTGTGCTTGGTGGTCTCTTGTGAGATGAGTTCTATACCCGAACTCGAGTGCACTTATGATAGGAGAATGTCATAGTCTTGTTGACTTGTGTGGAGTTATTCCTTAGCAAGTTGACTTGCAAGCCCATTCACTTGGTGGAGATCTTGTTGGGATCAATGATGTCACACGAGTAGTCGTGGTTAGGCATTACTCTTTCCAATATAAACCTTGGAAGCCAAAGACCTTAGATTACCTAGCCCATCTTGGCCTATTTTAGGACTTAGTGCGAAGATCGTTCAAGTGTAAGATTTGATACGATTGTTACGCGATACTACACTCATAAGAGTCTCTCTTGAGAATATTTTTGGAATACGAGTAGTCGTTTTCTCCGATAATATCCGAAAGATGAGATGATGACTATGGGAACCTCTTTTAGAACATGATTGTCAAGTTTAACCATAGTACACTCCCTTTGGGTGGTTCTTAACCAAGACTCCATGCTCGTGACTTGCAACAAACCCTTGATTCGCGGTTTATCTGTTCTCGTATATCCTCAATATCAATGGAACTTGGGTGTTGATAAGGTGTAAACCGTAATCCACCAAAATGGATGATTGATATTGAGGATGACTTGATCCATCCCGTGACCTTTGTGTGGCGTGACTTGCTTGATCCTTGATTGTGATTGTTGCATACATGCATTCATGCATTCATTTGCATCCATATCATCAACAATGAGAAAATTTTCAAAGAACTTAAGAGGTCTATTTGCAAATTTTCAGACATTGATAAGCAAAGAAGGAATACGAAGAAGTACAGTTTCAGACAACCCGACTTGAAAGAGTTAAGGAGTTTGACATCCTATGTATTAGATCCCTTGGAGTTCAAAGCTCGCCATGGGAAGCTTCTGTATATTCTTTCTACTCAGGTGGATGAGGGTCTAATGAGTGTGTTGGTGCAGTTCTATGACCCTCTGTACCGTTGCTTCACTTTTCCGGATTTCCAGCTTTTTCCTACACTTGAGGAGTATGCATATCTTGTGGGTATACCTATCTTGGATTAGTGGCCTTTCAGTGGCTTGGAGAGGGTTCCTTATTCCCAAGAGATTGCTGACATGCTTCATGTAGATGTATCTGACATTGTTGCTCATATGACTACCAAAGGTGGAATTCAAAGTCTCCCGTTTGACTTTCTTATCACCCAAGCTACGTTGTGTGGGAAGGCCATGAGTCAGGACGCCTTTGAATCCATATTTGTGCTTCTCATCTATGGGATAGTGTTATTCCCCAACATCGACAATTTTGTGGATGTGAATGCCATTAGGATTTTCTCTACTCTTAATCACATTCCGACTCTGTTGGGTGACACTTATTTCTTTTTGCATATGAGGAATGCAAAAGGTGGTGGATTTGTTGTGTGTTGTTTGCCTCTATTGTACAAGTGGTTTATTTCGCACTTGCCTCAGACGCTCGCCTTCAAGGAGAACAAGGGATGTCTACGGTGGTCCACAAGACTTATGTCTCTCACTGTAAGACCCCAATTTTGACCCTAAGATCCCTCATGGCATCATTACATTGCATTTGCATAGCCTTAAGGATCATGAGCATCTTGGTTCCCTTTGCCTATTGAGTGGGATCTCTTGTGAGTGGTTTGAGATCACCAAGCATACTTGAATTGTATATCATTGCTTTTCTCATTTTTGTTAACTCAAAAGCACAAAAATATGTCACTAACATCTTTTGTTTGTAGCTTGAGCAGTCACAAGGTCTAAAGTTTCTAGGAGATCATTTGTGCAATGACATGGTCAAGAGGAGATAGAAGCAAGCATGGTAATGGTTCCCAAATCTCTCATCCATAAAATATGCCTTCCAAGTATCTCAGTTCATCATTTTGATCAAAGCAAGCAAAGGGTTTGAGGTTTGTTTCCCAAGGAAACCCTAATTCATCTGTTCATCAACTATGCCTTGCTCTTAAAGCAACCTCAACCCATGGTCAAATACAATCAAGGGAAGTTCTTTAATTCATCATTTCATGCATATTTGAACTCATTTTAGTGTCCTCAATCATCAATTCATCAATATATGAGGTGTGGACTTGAGAAGTTGATCAGTCAATTCATCTGACTATTTTGAAGTGTACTGAGACCTAACCTTTTATGTGTTAGTCAAATGGAGATGACCCCAAGCGTAAAAATGTTCTTAAGAACAATATGAACAACTTTCATGTTGATCAAAATTTTATTTGAAGCTTAGAAGGTCATCATCCATTCCAAGACATTATAGGTCATTTTGACTGAAACCCTAATTTTGGGTCAACTTCCCAAGAACATAACTCATTCATTTTTCATGATTTTTAGGTGAGACTTAATGCATTTGAAAGCGTATTGTGTCTACTTAAAATGTTATGTTGAGAAAAATTGCAATATCTCAAAAGAAATACATGTGTTCCTTATTTTGATCAACATAGCATTTGTTCCTTATGCAACAAGCTTTCCAACCATTACCCATAAGCCTATGCTTCAATTTTGGAAATATCATTTTCGAAGAAGAGAACCTTTTAGTGCATTTTTGGAAATTCATTTCAAACACATTGCATGAGCTCATGATATCATATCTGCACACCCATTCCTTCTAATTATGATGCAAGCCTTCAATTCCAATCAGAATTGGGCCCTCCATGCGCCTGTACAGGCCCATGCATGGAGGCCCTCTTCTCCCATGCACATTTTGTTCATGCATATCAGATGGCTTTGGCTATAAATACAAGTGCTTTGCTCTTCATTTCCTCAACCTAATGGCGCCTAAACCTCTGCTGAATTGAATCCACACCCATACGAAAGGAACAAATCTCAATTTTCTCTAAAAATTTCAGATCTAGAATTCAGTTTCCTCGACTGTTTTCTTCAGATCTAAAGTTCCTAGACCTCTTCACCTTGATCCATTGAAGCTTCTGTTTACAAAAGAACTCAAAGATAGTGACTCAATTCATCTCAAATTCAAGGTTTTACTCAACTGCATTTTGCTTCGAAACAGCTCATATATTATTCCATTTTCCTTGATTGTGTGTGATTTGAAGTCCTCTGTATAGAGGCAACATTATTGTGTTCTTAAATTTTGAAATCAAGCAAGTTTAGTTGAACACCACCAAAGTTCCATCTCTAATTTCTCTCTCAATAGGGATCTAGAGTGGAATTGAGTGGCATAGGAGTGATGTACATTACTTCACCTTTCGAACGGTACCTAGATCGTGCGTTTTGGTGCACATTTGTATCTCTGTAATTTTTGGCCTTCGCCGGAGCTAGCCGGAGAAGACGGTGGCGCTGGCCACCGTCTGGTCTCCAGATTGGATCCGAGTCGTCCATCTCAGTTTCCGGATCTAATCTCATCCACACATTGTTATGACTTTCTTTTAATATTTATGTTTCTCATTGACTGAGGTTCATGGTGCGCGCGCATGCCAATGCCATTGGATCCTCCATGTCATTTAATGAAGCTCAATCCAACGCCTCTCCTTTTTCTTATTTTTAATTTCTGATTTCTATTTTCTTTTATTTCTTTTAATTCCATTTTATTTCTAAAATCCATATCTCTTTCATTTTTGGTCCAAAAATTATGGGACCAATTGCATTATTTCTCTTTTAATTTCTAGTTTCTAAAAATGATTTTTAATATTTTTTATTTTATCATTTGCTATTTTTTAATAATTTTCTCTTTTCTGGTTATTTTTAATTCATTTTAAATAGTTTTTGATATTCAAAAAATACAAAAATATTTTCTCAACCTCTTTGAATGATGGTAGATCTATGACAAATATTCTCATCAATTTATTAATTGATTTGAGATTTATTTGAGATTTTAGTTCAATTAAGTTATTTTTATGCATTTTATTTGATTTAAAATAGTTTCTGACTTTTAAAAATGCTGAAATTTTTTGTCAAACTTTGTTTGACCTTTTTGAACTTGGGATAATTCAATTGGACTATTCAAAGTTGATTTGAAGTGAGTTTGAAGTTTGACCTTTCTTTGATATTTTAATTCAAGTTTTATTTTAAATATTAAAAATGCCAAAAATATTTTGTTTATTTCTTGACTTCTAATCTTCATTTTGCTTCTGTTTTCTATTGTTTGACCTTGATCTTCTCTATCTTTGGTCATAGCTTGTTGATTATCTCATTCCATTCCATTTAATGCACTTTAATTCTTCATTTCTATTCTTCATCTTCTTCTTCTTCTTCTTTTCTTTTTTGATCAATGAGTTAAAGTTTGATGGTTAGCATTGATTAGGGAGGTTTAATCTTCCTTGATTCAAATCTAATTCATCTTGATCATGGATCAAGTGAATGGCTTTGCATTAAGGATAGATTTCTTTCTAAATCATGCAAAGGACCTAAATCAATACAAGATCATTTCTCATCTTCTTTTTGGCATGGCAAGTTGTTGGAGTTTGATTCACTAATCAAGACCTCTAACTTGTGTTGTTGCCTACATTATTATTGACCGGCCTCAGATAGTTGTGACTTCTACATAAGTCCAATTACGATTGCTTAACATAGCGCTAAATTTGCCTTATGGCACACTAACCATTAACACTAACTATTAACCATTAAAATTTACTTCTTGCACTTTACATTTATGCAATTTACTATTCTTGTACATTTTATTCATTTGCTTTTGCTCTTTGCTCACTTGAGCACATGTTTATGTTAATGCAATTTTCTTTTTGCTCACTTGAGCACATAATTGTGTATATATCTTTGTGCTTGTGTTTTGTTTTGATTGTTGTGGACCAAATGCAAAGGAATGGACAAATGGACTTAGTTTCTAGGACTTTCCCTATGCAAATTAGAGTAAAAGGACCTTAATGTTGAAGATGGACTAGAAGGACCAAACCTCTAAACTCACTCATTTCCATTCTTGATTTACTTCATGGAACTTTTGATGTGTGTGCTTTTGTGCTAGGAAATTCTATGAGAGCTCAAATTGAAGAACCATTGCCATGTTCATCCAAAGTGAAAGATACAAGATACATTTGAGGATCTCCTAAGGAGCTTGTTTGATTGTGTTGATTGCTTGAGCTTACTATTATTTTAATTGCATATTCCAAAGGATGGGAGCTACTTGGATCATCAATATGATATCAAGAGAGGAACTCCATTTGTGGTCTTGTTTCTTATCCCTTATCTCTTGTATGATTAGGACTTTAGCCATTCTTCTTCTTCCCTCCACTCTAACCCAAGCCAAACTTTTGTGCAAACATTTAACATTTGTTTTCAAACATTAGAAACCTAAGCCTTATGCTTTTGATTTTCAAACTTTATTTTCATAACACTTATTTTGAATTGAACTTCTAAATCAACTTTGACCATATTTTATAAGTACTTTTCATTGGTAAATACCACTCATCCAAATACTTTTGTGGTTTCAATGGCCACTTTCTTAATCAAATCTTTTATAACCTTTAGCCATTATGTTTGAGTTATCCTTCAGGTAGATGTAATACTCACCTATATCCTTAGTGATGGACAATGAGTCTTCCATGCTTATTATAGGGTTAACCCCTCACTAGCATGTTGAGGCTATCCTCACATGGTGGATTTGTGGTTTTAGGTTGAGTTTTCTCCCTTGGATAACAAAAGACCTTAAGGCTTTTGGACCAATCAATTCACCAACTCATTTTGAAATTTTTACCCCGAACTACGAGGTTTTGATCCTAATCTTTTTTAAGATGGTACGTAGGCAATGGGTTTATCCATCCAAACACAAAATGTAAATAACTTGTATATTCTCTTCTCATCTCTTCAATCATGTTTGCGCAAACAAATTTTCACAAAAATACCAACCTTACAACAAGTGTGAAAAGGGCTCCCTAGGAGTACCTAGGATGTTTTGGGTGCTTAAAACCTTCCCATTGCATAACCAACCCCCTTATCCAGATCTCTGACATTTTTACTAGTTTTTGATTCGATAAAACTTTTAGGTTTTTGTTCGCTTTCTAACCATTCCTTTGGATAAATAGAAGTGTGGTGGCGACTCGACTTGTATGGTTTACCTTAGATTTAGTCAATATCTCTAATGGTAACGAATACCCCGCTACAGAAAAGTGGCGACTCTGTTGGGGACCATTTGCCTAGTGGGTTTTGCCTACTTTTCATATTTGTTGTATTGTATTGTATATTATTCTTTGTGACATATTTTTGTGCAATTTGGGATTACTGTATTGTATGTAATGATTGAATTGCTTGAATACTAATTCCTTGTATGCTTGGTGTTCTTTGTGAGATGAGTTCTATACCCGAACTCGAGTGCACTTAGGATATGAGAATGGCATAGTCTTGATGACTTGTGTGGAGTTATTCCTTAGCAAGTTGACTTGCAAGCCCATTCACTTGGTGGAGGTCATGTTGGGATCAATAATGTCACACAAGTAGTTGTGGTTAGACATTACTCTTTCCAATATAGACCTTAGAAGCCAAGGACCTTAGCTTACCAAGCCCATCTTGGCCTATTCTTAGGATGTAGTGCGAAAGTCGTTCAATTGTAAGATTTGATACAATTGTTACGCGATACTACACTCATAAGAGTCTTTCTTGAGAATATTTTTGGAATACGAGTAGTCGTTTCTCCGATAATATCCGAAAGATGGGATGACGACTATGGGAACCACTTGTAGAACATGTTTGGCAGGTTTAAACCCTAGTACACTCCCTTTGGGTGGTTCTTAACCGAGACTCCATGCTCGTGACTTGCAACAAACCCTTGATTCATGGTTGATCCGTTCTTGTATCCTTAATCTCAATGGAACTTGGGTGTTGATAAGGTGTAAACCATAATCCACCAAAATGGATGATTGATATTAAGGATAACATGATCCATCCCATGACCTTTGTTTGGTGTGCTTTGCTTGATCCTTGAGTGTGATTGCTGCATTCATGCATTCATGCACCCATTTGCATCCATATCATCAACAATGAGAAAATTTTCAAGGAACTTAAGAGGTCTATTTGCAAATTTTCAGACATGGAAAGACAAAGAAGGAATACAAAGAAGTACAGTTTCAGATAACCCGACTTGAAGGAGCTAAGGAATTTGACATCCTATGTACTAGATCCCTTGGGTTTCAAGGCTCGTTTTGGGAAGCTCCTATCTATTCTGACTATTCAAGTGGACGAAGGATTGATGAGTGTATTGGTGCAGTTTTATGATCCCTTGTACCGTTGCTTCACATTTTTGGATTTTCAGCTTTTGCCCACGCTTGAGGAGTATGCCTACCTCGTGGGTATACCTATTCTAGACCAGTTGCCGTTCAGTGGCTTAGAGAGTATTCCTACTTCTCAAGAGATAGCTGATATGTTGCATATAGATGAATCTCTGGTTGGTGCTCATATGACTACCAAAGGTGGAATTCAAGGTCTCCTTTCTGAGTTCCTCATTGCTCAAGCTACTATGTATGGGAAGGCCATGAGTGAGGACGCCTTTGAAGCCATATTTTTACTTCTCATCTATGGGATAGTCTTGTTCCCTAACATCGACAAGTTTGTGGATGTGAACGCTATTAGGATTTTCTCCACTCTTAATCCCGTTCTGACTCTGTTGGGTGACACTTGCTTTTCTTTGCATATGAGGAATGCAAAGGGTGGTGGTACCATTGTGTGTTGTTTGCCTCTGTTGTACAAGTGGTTTATTTCGCACTTGCCTCAGACGGTCGCCTTCAAGGAAAATAAAGGATGTCTACGGTGGTCTACGAGACTCATGTCTCTCACCAATGATGACATCTTTTGGTACAACCGTGTATATGATGGTGTGCAAATCATCGACTCTTATGGTGAATTCTCCAATGTGCCTCTTCTTGGTACATGTGGTGGGATTAACTACAACCTTATTTTGGCACGTCGTCAGCTTTAGTTCCCCCTAAAGGATAAACCTAATAACATTCTGTTAGAGGGTGTGTTCTTTCAGGAGGGTAAAGATCCCCAAGGCTTGAAGGGCAGGATGGTCCGCGCTTGGCGCAAGATCCATAGGAAAGGAAGGAAGGAGTTAGGTCCGAAGAATTGTATCGCTTTGGAGCCTTATACTTGGGTTAGGAGGAGAGCTTCCGAATACCTCATGTCGTACAAGTATCCGAGACCTACACCTTTGGTTGTGGCCGGGCCTTCAACCCTCCCTGACCAAGGAGTAGAGGAGTTGAGAGACGAAGACCGTTCACGTGCTTGGATCCGTGAACGAGAGGAGTTGCTTCAGCAGATCAAGGAGAAGGATGCTTTGATAGAGTTCCTCGATGTAACACCCCAAAATTTGCCCTCCTCATTCATGCATTCATTTTTAGGTCATTTAACATTTCACATTGCATTTCATCATTATCAATCAGAATTAGATACATTGCATTTCATCATGTCAATCGGGATTAGCTCCAAGAAGCTTAAACATCATCCAGGACACTTTGTGGGTTCTATTTAGATGATCAGTCAACACAAGGGAAGGACTTGAGTTACTTCCAACAGGGGTCTATTCGTAAGTCAAAACGTTAATCTTGAAGGAGCAAAAGTTTGTTCATGAGCTATCATGCTCGCTAGGAGAGCAGAATGGGTCGCCTAGCGAGTCCTAAGAAAAGCCACCAGAATCACCTACGCTCAGAGGAATTTCTTGAACTGTCATGCTCGCTAGGCGAAGCCCACGTGTTTTAAAAAAAACGAAAAAAAAAAAAAACGAAAAAAAAAAACGAAAAAAAAAATGAAAAAAATAAATAAATAAAAAATAATAAATAAATAAAATATAACAAAATTTTTTTGGACTTGGGCCTCTCTCATTTGAGCCCACAGGTCCACAAAAATCAGGTTATAAATTCAGAGTTTCAGTGAAACAAAAGGCCATTCTATTCCTATTACCCTGGCTGGGAAAAAGATAGTGAGAGAAGAGCTAACAGAGTTCACAGCAACCTCCAGAGACTGAAGGGAACTCATCTGGAAAGAACCAATTCCATCTCATATAAACCCTCAGATTGCTTTGCAAACCCAACCGAGCAATTCAATTTCATTCGATCTCTCCAGTCAGGTTTGCCTTATTCCCATTACTTTATGCTTTTAATTTGAATGCTCTGAATGTATGAGGTATTATGGGTGAATTTGATACCCTTTTGATGCCTGGGTTTGACAAGAGGTTTAGGCCTTCTACCCTTGGTTGCTTTTTGTGAGCTTTTTGTGAATTTTAATGGCATGATTCATGTGGTTACATTTTGATTTGGGGGCAACTCTTGATTACCCTATCTTGTTTCTCTAACCTGTTTGTTGAGTTTTGTTTTGTGAGGGCTCATATGACTCTTGCAGAGATGGCTTGCCTGGTGTTCCACTTTATTTTGGGATACCACCTGGAGGTTTATCCCGATTACCTGTACTGACTCGCTTTCTTTGATGGTGCTAGCTTGAGAGATCTCTGGGTTTCTTTTCTCTTTGTTTGATGTTGCTTTGGATCTTTATCCGTGTGGTAGATCTCTTAACCCCCTTTATCTTTCCCGCATTTTACTACTTGTTGCCTAAAGACCTCCATGAAGAGGCAATTGACGGATAAAAGGGATCAATAGTCAATCCCCCGTTATTCAGTGCGTCGTTCTTTAAGATCACACTACGTGTCGATGCTTCAGAACAAAAACCCCAAATCTTTTGTCCGGTCAGTCAGTGGAGAGGGTTCCACCTTTCTGAACCCCCACGCCTTGTTATGAGCTCACCCTGTCCAGGGTTAAGAGCTATGAGGTCTTATCCTCATTACCCCTTTTGCATAAGCATCCCTAAAACACCAACAACTCATTGATTTTTCTTCTCCAAAGAACATGTTTACTCCTTCTACTACAGGCGAGTAAGTCTCCAAAGGTCGAGCATCCGGTAGATTGCGTAGTAACGTCGTTCATCACAACCCTTAACCCGTAGTTAGCCGAACTACGGCTTGCTCTGATTCTCATTCCAGATGAGATACGTAGGCATAAGACGCGACGTCTTAGAGAGCACACACTCCCCCCTAACCCATAGGTAGCCGAGCTATGAAGACTCTGATTCTCATATTCAGATGGGATACATATGCAGTGGATGCGACATCCTTGCGAGTCATTTCCTTTTGACCCTTTTTTTATAGTAAGTAGTACATTAGATAACTCACACACCCTTTAGACAAGAACAACAAAAGTGGATCCCGTAGAGTACTACAGATGCGTAGGGGTGCTAATACCTTCCCTTCGCATAATCGACTCCCGAACCCAAGATTTGGTTGCGAGACCTTGTCTTTTCCTTTCCCTTTTCCAGGTTTACTTCGAGCGTTTCCTTTCCCTCCTTTGGGATAAATAACGCATGGTGGCGACTCTTCTGTCTTTCCTTTTTCGCCGGTTGTTTTTTTCGCAGGTAGGTTGTGACAGCTAGCGACTCTGCTGGGGACCCGGTTTCCCTAAGCGAGTCCCTCCTAGCTTTTGTAGGTTGTTTGTTTATTGGGTGTTCATGCTTTTGTACAGTTATTTATTTACCTGCCTTATCTTATTGCATTGTGTACATATGATTGTTATATCTGCTGGTTCTGTTTTTGGGATGGGATGTTCTATGAGAGATAAGCCCATTACCCAGGCTTGAGTGTACACACAGGTTTTAGAGTGGATAGTCATGAGGCTTGCGTGGCATGTTGCTACTTAAGTCGTTCATGAAAACCCACACCCAGACGAGGTTTCTTTTGGATATGTTCTGTCCTACGGGTGTTCCGTAACGGCATGATGTTCCTCTAGAAATCTTCGACTCAGGTGACCATTTCCCGAGAACTCAGTCGAGGCCTCTCCTCCTAGACGTGATTATGTTAGCTCTGGTGGGCGCATTCTCGCTGATCAAACCGAGGACCCCGAGACTGGGAACTTGCTATTAGGATGTCCTGTTGAGGGGAGTCAGTGGAGGTCTTTTATCCCGTAATAATGCCAAACCTTCAGTGGTAAACGTATTATTCTCGATTGAAGCGCCAAAAGTTGACAAACTTCTGTTCTTAGAACCTACCAGTGAGGGGCGGGCTAAATTCAGGAAACTTTAACCTCCAACCAACCCGGTTTTCTGGAGCAGAATTGTGATCTTGTATTATATTCCTCAGTGGGTTTCTCTTCAGACAGTGCAACCCGACAGATGTTCAAGCAGATACAGCAATCCTGATTGACATGCCTTTGCATTGCATAACATCATCTGCATATTTGCATCCAACATCTCATGCTTATTCATTTGCAGGGTATTCCCTTTCAAAGGGGGGGCGCCTTAAAATTGAATAAGCAGCGCATCGCATACCATGCATATTAACCCTTGTCTGTTTTGCAGGTGTCACCGCAGTGTCTAAAGTTTGTTCCCTGTTTCAGGCATTATTGGTCCCAAGCAAGTCCACAGGTACCCGACAAAGGAAAATCGTCCGCAACTAGCGATGGACCAGGTACAGAAAGAGCTGGCTGATATGCGTGAAAGGATGGATCAGTTCATGACATTGATGACTGGTATGGCAGAAGGCCAGGAAAAGCTGAGGGAGTTGGTTGAGCAACCGAGGCCCAATCCAGAGGTAGAGATACCAAATGCTGAGGGGAACCCTGGTAACCTTGGGAACGCTGATAACCCTGTGAACACTGGTAACGCGGGTAACGCAAATGCTGATGGAAACCTAGGTGATGTTGGTAACACGGGGAATGTCGGAAATGGTATTAGCGAAAGGTACAATGTGAATCAAGGAATTCGGATTAACGGGCGCCCTATTACTGAAGATTATCAGTATGATCAATTATCTTTGCACGACGAAGCCCACGAGACCACTCGCCGTATGGATGAGCTTGCTGAGAAGCTCAAATCTTTGGAGTCTCAAAATTCCTTAGGTTTTGATGTCACAAATCTTGGTCTGGTTCAGGGAGTAAGGATCCCTCACAAGTTCAAACCCCCTACTTTTGAGAAATACAATGGGGCTTCTTGCCCACGCACTCATCTCCAATCTTACTTGGGAAGGTTGGGAGCCCACACGGAAGATGAAAAGCTGTGGATGTACTACTTTGAAGACAGTCTAACTGGAGCTTCTCGTGAATGGTATTCTCATTTGTCTCGTACTACCATCAAGAGCTGGAAAGACTTGGCAGAGGCTTTTGTCAAGCAATATCAATACAACTTGGACTTGGCTCCAAATCGGACCTTATTGCAAGGAATGTCTCAGACTGCCAAGGAGACCTTTAGAGAATATGCTCAGCGTTGGAGACAAATTGTTGCGTCCGTCCAACCCCCTATGTCTGAAAGGGAGATGGCGGACATGTTCATGAACACTCTTCAAGGCAATTATATTGAGAGGTTGGATGCTTGCCCGTCAATCAGCTTTGCAGAGATAGTAATTGCTGGAGAAAGAATTGAGAGTCTGTTGAAGATGGGCCGAATTCAAGACAATAGTGCTTCCAAGAAACCGTTTGCTGGTAACGGTCAGCGAAGAAGAGAAGGCGAGACAAGCATTGTGTATGTCGGCAGAGGCAGGGGCAGAGGACGCCCTAATTATTATCAAGATCAAGTGGCCGCAGTCACTATTCCTACACCTGCTCCTCAACAGCAACAACAGCCGCAGTATCATCCGCAACCGCAACCCAGGTACAATAATCAACAACAAGGAGGTAATCCGGGTCAGCAGAGACACTATCAACAACGTCCAAGGCAGACGGGCCGGGTCATTGAGCCAATCCCAATGCCTTATTCTATATTACTCCCCAGGCTGATTGACCTGAATTTGGTTACGTTAAGAACTTTGGCTCCACCAATCGATCCCAATAATTTGCCCAGAGGTTATGATGTCAACGCCAGATGTGCTTTTCACTCCAACGCACCTGGCCATACTACAGATAATTGCAAGGCTCTCCAGCTAAAGGTACAAGATTTGAGAGATGCCCAGGCTATCAATTTTTCTCTGGTGCCTAATCTAATCCAAAACCCGATGCCAGCCCACGGCGGGCAGAGGATTAACGCTGTTGATGGTGGGGAAACTTTGAATTTGGTTTCGGATGTGACTAAAGTGAAGACTTCGCTAGCGGTGGTTAAAGACCGACTTTTGAAAGGACGGATTTTCTCGGGCTGTGGGGAAGAGTGCAGAGATTGTCAAGCTTCCGAGAAAGGATGTGACAGTTTGAGAAGGGGTATCCAGCAACTGATAGATGAAGGTTGTCTTCAGTTCGACCAGACCCGTCCAGTGAAGAATGATGTGTCGATAGTGACGTTTTATTTCACTCCTGAAGAAATATATGTTCCCGAGAGACCCGCTCCGACAACAGTTTATTTCCCAGAAAGTACATAACCAACAACGGTAAACATCGAAAGTCCAGCACCAGTTACAATTTACTCTGACAGCCCTCAACCGGCTTTAGTTAGTCCGGTCACCATCACGGTACCAGGACCTGTTCCGTATGAGAAAGACAGTGCTATCCCGTGGCACTATGGGGCTGATATCTACTGCCAGGGGAAGAAAGTTAACAGGGAAGACATTAACATTGGTAGCTCCGCTATAGACAATGTTGGAGGAGTTGATGGCTTCAGTCGCAGTGACGCCTGTTTGCACCATCAACATTGCGCACGAATATTGAAGCTGAGGCAGCTGCCAAGGCTAAAGGAAAATAGGTAGCCACCGAAGAGGTTACTACTGAGGAAGCTCCTTCTAAGACCGCATTCGAGAAGGAAGTGGATGAGTTTATGAGGATTATCAAGAAAAGTGACTACAAGGTAGTCGACCAGCTAAATCAGACACCCTCAAAGATCTCCATTCTCTCATTATTGATGTGCTTTGAGGCACACAGAGCAGCCTTGTTGAAAGTACTGAATATGGCCTATGTTCCACCAGAGATAACTGTTAACCAGCTGGAGTCGGTAGTTTCAAATGTAAACGCAGGCCATGGGCTAGGTTTCACCGACTATGACCTGACATCTGAGGGCAGGAATCACAACAAAGCCTTGTATATCACAATGGAATGCAAAGGGGTGGTGCTTTCCCATGTTTTGGTTGATACAGGCTCTTCTCTGAATGTTCTTCCAAAGAAAGCCTTAATGAAGTTGGATTGCGATGGCATCATCCTGAAGCCAAGTAATTTAGTTGTGAGGGCTTTTGATGGCTCTAAGAGAGTTGTCTTTGGCGAAATTGAGTTTCCAGTTAAGATTGGACCGCAGGTGTTCAAGAGCACCTTTCATGTGATGGATATCCAGCCTGCCTATAGATGTCTGCTAGGTCGGCCCTGGATTCATGTTGTCGGTGCTGTTACTTCTACTCTCCACCAGAAGCTCAAATATGAACTAGAAGGTCAAGTCGTCACTGTCTGTGGTGAAGAGGATATTTTTGTTAGCCACCTGTCTACGTTTAAGTATGTGGAGATGGATGGCGAGATGCATGAGATGCTGTGTCAGGGCTTCGAAGCCATAAACATCAGTGAGATCGCGCCCGAAGCTGTCTTTTCACCTAAGTCTGAGAAGGTCGGGACTTCTATCTCTTCATACAAGCAATCTGTTGAAGTGGTTAAAGCTGGTAATGCCCAAGGCTGGGGCAAATTTGTGGAGCCAGTCATCAAAGAAGACAAATTTGGATTGGGGTTTACTCCGGAGTCTCAGAAGAATGAAGTCGGTACTTTCTCCAACGGGGGTTTGGCTTCTCCCCACATCGTTAATGCTGCAGATGAAGACAAGGCTGACAACGACTGTGACTTAGATAGCTGGATTCACCCGTGTGTCCCGGGAGAAAAGCTCAACAATTGGTCGTCTGAAAAATTCGTCTGGGTTACTCTACTGAAAGAGTAATTTTTATTGTTTTCCTTTTTACATGCATAATAAAGTCTTACACTTTGCCTAAGGTGTAATGACTCATCTGTAGGGCCATCCATTTACTTGCATTTCGCAATTATTTTCATCATCAATAAAGGACAGCTTTTGCAAACAATTTTGTGTTCTCTTTCATTCAATTATTTTTACTTTCACAAAAAATGGCAATGTTTCTTTTTCGTTTTTTTCTTCTTTCCAAAAAAATCTCGTTCTAAAGTAAAGCATGATCACCCGGATCTCACTGCTAACGACACTGCTATGGCCAAGTATGACTTCGACAATCCTATCTATCAAGCCGAAGAAGGGGTTGAGGAAGATTATGAATTGCCTGAAGAGTTAGCCAGGTTGTTGAAACAGGAGGACCGAACTGTTACACCTTATCAGGAGGTGATTGAGACCGTCAACATTGGTACTGAAGACGACAAGAAAGAGATCAAGATCGGGGCCAGTCTACAGGTCGAGCTGAAAGAACAGTTGATCAGTTTGCGTCGTGAGTACGTCGACATCTTTGCTTGGTCCTATCAAGATATGCCAGGTTTGGATACAGACATCGTTGTGCACAGGTTACCGTTGAATGAAGATATGTCGCCGGTGAAGCAGAAGTTACGCCGAACTCATCCTGACATGGCGATGAAAATCAAAGAAAGCGGTAAAATGCGGGAAAGATAAAGGATCATGTACTTGACTGTGTTAGAAAGGTCAATGGGTTGTGTGCTCGGTCAGCATGACGAGTCAGGTCGAAAAGAGCATGCAATATACTACCTTAGCAAAAAGTTTACCGACTGTGAACAAAGATACTCACTGCTCGAGAAAACTTGTTGCACTTTGGCATGGGCTGCTCGCCGACTAAGACAGTATATGTTGACTCACACGACTCTATTGATATCAAAGTTGGGTCCAGTCAAGTATATTTTTTAAAAGTCGGCGCTTACCGGAAAGGTTGCTAGGTGGCAAATGATACTGACAGAGTATGACATCCAATACACCTCACAAAAAGCCATCAAAGGAAGTGTCTTGTCAGACTATCTTGCAGAGTAACCGATTGATGATTACCAACCTATGAGGTTCGACTTTCCTGATGAGGACATCATGTTTCTCAAATCGAAAGATTGCGAGGAACCACTCTCGGAGGAGGGGCCTGACCCTGAATCCAAATGGATTATGATGTTTGATGGGGCGGTCAACGTCAATGGTCGCGGAGTTGGTGCAGTGTTGATCATGCCGGAGGGAGTTCATATGCCATTTTGCGCCAGAATAACCTTTCCCTACACCAACAATGAAGCCGAGTACGAAGCTTGTATCCTAGGACTTGAGGAAGCCATCAACCTACGGATTAAAACGCTGGATGTATACGGGGATTCAGCTTTGATCATCAATCAAACCAACGGGAAATGGTATACACATCAGCCTCATTTGGTTCCTTACAGAGACTACACGAGAAGATTGTTGACTTTCTTTACGACGGTGAAGCTGCATTACATTCCTCGTGAAGAAAACCAATTTACTGATGCTTTGGCTACCTTGTCTTCGATGATTAAGGTGCTATGTGGGAACTACGTACCCAGAATTGATGTATCCCGACTTGATATTGTAAGAACAAAAATTGTTCTACAACAGATTCCTTGATTTTGATGATAACAAAGGATGAAACCAAAAATGGCACCCTAACGAAAAGTTTCTAAGTGTGCAGGGTTCTAAAGAAAGAAGAAATGAATCTGATGATGTCATCAGATGCACAACAAGATCAGATACAAATTCTCAAGTATCAGAAGCATCTGAAGTGGAATCTCGTTCAAGAAAGTCTGACTCTGGACAAAACTGCAAAGTATCAGAAGCATCTGAACATGAAGTAAAGTCTAGAAGCTCTGATTCTGGAGAAACGTTATCAGCGCCATCTGAACTCTCAAGAGATCAACATCAGAAGCAAGATTCCAAGATTCTCCAGAAACACAAATACTCTGATTATGGATTTGCTAATCATGAAGAAGTAACGTTCAAGTCAAGTAAAGATTTTCAAATAGATTTCCTAAACAGAGAAAGAGACGTTAATCTCCACTTCCAAGAGAGAAGATACTACTTGTAGTAAGTAGTCACTTCAAAGATGAAAAGTTAAACTGCAGAAGCTATTTAAGTGATGGAGTAAACTCAGTTTAATATCCACCAGATTCAACTCTACTCCAACTCTTATATAAATAGAGATGCAATCAACATTCAGTAAGTAAGAAATCAACTAGCCAAAACTATACTGAATTATTTCACGCTCAAGAAAATCATCTTTGCTCTCAAAGAATTTCACTAAGCTTTTGCTTATTAAGTGAAAAATCTGCTCTTAAGTTTGTAATACTTGCTTTCTTAGAAGCACTCTAGATTACATATCTTGTATCTTTTATTTGTTTGATTTCCTCAAGTGACTCTGTGTAGTCTGTAGACTTGAGAAGACTAAGAGATTTTCTTCTCTCTTAGGTGTTGTTTGTAATCTTTCAAGATTAGTGGATTAAGTCCTTGTTGAAGGCGAAATCACCTTGGCCGGGTGGACTGGAGTAGCTTTGTGTTATAAGCGAACCAGTATAAAATCATTGTGTGATTTTCTTTTTGGAAAAGCGCTTATTTTTCAAACAATTCAAACCCCCCCTTTCTTGTTTTTCTCACCTTCAGATATACCCGCCTATGTCGGGAGAATCAAGTTGGTGAATTGGTACTCAAAAGAATTCTTCCTCCCAACACAGATCACAGGGGCAAATGGACACCGAACTATGAGGGACCATACGTGGTTAAAAGGGTTTTCTCTGGCGGAGCTTTGATGCTAACAACCATGGATGGTGAAGACTTCCCATCCCCTGTCAACTCAGACGCAGTTAAAAAAAAATACTTCGCATAATTGACCCGCTGGACAAAAGAAATAGAGTCCAGGCAAAAAAGGGCATCCCGACGAACCAAAAAAAAAGAATAAAGAGGTTCAGGCAAAAATTAGGGATATAAAAATAAAATAATGTACACCCAGTGAGTCAAAAACCCGAAAGGGTGGCTCAGGAAAAAATGGGTATCCCGGTGGATTGAAAACCCAAAAGGGCGATCCAGGAAAAAGTTAGGGAATAAGCGAATGACTGCAATCTGAGTTCATCTGTGTTATATCACCGTTTCATTCAATCCGGCAATCTTCGAAGGTTAAAAGATCGACTAATCATCCACTTCAGAAGGCAAGATGAGCAGAGCGTCTTGAGGTCATACGAGCCATAGCAGAGTCGAAACTCAGTGGGACCCCGTATCCACATTGCCATTAGGATAGTTTTCTTTTGTTCAATTTATAGCGATCGCCTCTTTTCAGGGATCAACTTCCTGATGTACTCGCCTATTCCTGGCACAAATTTTTCAACCAATAAAAGTCGAATAATTCAGCTAAAGAGCCTCTTTATTTTTCATTTATTAGTTTGTTTGCAAAAGATGTCTGAATTCTTGATGAAACATATTGCATCTGAACATAATGGCGGCTTTTGCAGATGATTTGCACAGGAAAACACTTAAAATTGCTTTGAATGTGCTTAATCCTGGACGGTGAATTCAAACCGAGCAATTCCCCCGGGACATACGTGTGTGTTTTGCAGGTCACAGGAACCGGATGCCAAGTCATGAATCCTCATCCCCAAGCGGTTGACAAAGTCTCTCCTCAGCAGAGCATGTCCCCCAGTAGAGTTGCACCTTGTATCCCCAACAACAGCGGAGTAGTTGCATACCCAACAAACAAGAGGGTGGTGTCCCCAGTGTTCATCTCATTCCCCAGCAGATTTATTTTTAACAGATTTGTTTTGATCCTCCGCCTGAGGACGATTAGCAAGTTCATATCCCCAGCAAAGGTCGACTCCTACGACATTTCCCCAGGAAGTGTTTTCCCCACAGACTCTCCTCACAGAGCCTCGCCAAACAAAGTTCCCAATAGTTGATACTCCCCCAGCAAGGTTAACTTTTCAAAAAAAGGGAGAGCCGATTTATTTTCGGTGGTTCCCCGGTCCTAGCAGACGGATCATTCCCCACAGAGCATTCAAGGATTGATGCAGCGATCCGTTCCCTACCAGAATTTGCTTCCCCAAGCAGATTTCTTTTTGCACCATGCATAACATTGGCATTTGCATGCATATCATATCAAACATACGCATAAGCTGATAAACAGGTTCTTCAAAGCAGACTGAAGAGTTACTTTATAACCAAAGTCATGAGATTCAGCCAGAGGATCGAGTGTGTGTGATCCAGCATGAGGGTCAGTTCAAAGATTCAGCCTGAGAATCGTTTTTCAAAGAGCCAGCCTAAGGTTCAATTTGAAGACTCAGCCAGAGAGTCGCCTGCAAGCGTTATTTCCCTAGCAAGCCAGCTGGAGGAGTAGATTGACAGCTCAACAAAAAATCAGCCTACAAGAGGATCCAGCCCGCGAATCGCAATTTAGAAAACAAAAGTCTAATTGAAGAGTCGTTACAACATGTTCTAGCCTGAAGAATATGTACGAAGCCCAAAAAGTGGAATATTCTCGAAGCTGCATATCCAACATGAAGATTGGGTGTAGATTTGGAAAGAGGGTCAACCAGCGCATGCCTCGGGGGCGAGATCCTAATGATGGGAATTTATCAACGAAACAATCTAGATCTAGCCAGAAGATCGATATCAGATTCAGCCAGAGAATCAAAGAGAATCGATTCAGCCAGAGAATCGAAACAAGTAGATCTAGCCAGAAGATCGAAGTCAGGTCTAGCCCGAAGACCGAAAATAGATTCAGCCAGAGAATCGAAACAAAGTAGATCTAGCTAGAAGATCGAAGAAGATCTATCCAGAAGATCGAAGTCGATTCAGCCAGAGAATTGAAGAGAATAGATTCGGCCAGAGAATCGAAACAAAGAAGATCTAGCCAGAAGATCGAAGAAGATCTAGCCAGAAGATCGAAGAAGATCTAGCCAGAAGATCGAAGAAGATCTAGCCAGAAGATTAAAACCGTATCCATCCCGAGGATCAAAATTAATATCCAACCAGAGGACTAAATTGAGTATAGATTCAGCCAGAGGATCGAAACTCCAGGTTAAGTCAGAAGACTGATTCAGATTCAGCCAGAGGATCGGAAGAGAAATAAACAACGCGGTGTATTTCAGCATTTTTGTGGTGTTCTCAGAACGCAAATTTTCGGGCTGTCTTTGGTATTCAATCACAGCTCACCCTGTTTGTCTGATAAGCTGTTCGCTTTCATCCTGCTCGGGTTAGCTGATGACTGAATAGGGGCAGCTGTAACACCCCAAAATTTGCCCTCCTCATTCATGCATTCATTTTTAGGTCATTTAACATTTCACATTGCATTTCATCATTATCAATCAGAATTAGATACATTGCATTTCATCATGTCAATCGGGATTAGCTCCAAGAAGCTTGAACATCATCCAGGACACTTTGTGGGTTCTATTTAGATGATCAGTCAACACAAGGGAAGGACTTGAGTTACTTCCAACAGGGGTCTATTCGTCAGTCAAAACGTTAATCTTGAAGGAGCAAAAGTTTGTTCATGAGTTGTCATGCTCGCTAGGCGAGCAGAATGGGTCGCCTAGCGAGTCCCAAGAAAAACCACCAGAATCACCTACGCTCAGAGGAATTTCTTGAACTGTCATGCTCGCTAGGCAAAGCCCACGTGTTTCAAAAAAAAAACACGAAAAATAAATAAATAATAATAATAATAAATAAATAAATAAATAAAATATAACAGAAATTTTTTGGACTTGGGCCTCTCTCATTTGAGCCCACAGGTCCACAAAAATCAGGTTATAAATTCAGAGTTTCAGTGAAACAAAAGGCCATTCTATTCCTATTACCCTGGCTGGGAAAAAGATAGTGAGAGAAGAGCTAACAGAGTTCAGAGCAACCTCCAGAGACTGAAGGGAACTCATCTGGAAAGAACCAATTCCATCTCATATAAACCCTCAGATTGCTTTGCAAACCCAACCGAGCAATTCAATTTCATTCGATCTCTCCAGTCAGGTTTGCCTTATTCCCATTACTTTATGCTTTTAATTTGAATGCTCTGAATGTATGAGGTATTATAGGTGAATTTGATACCCTTTTGATGCATGTGTTTGACAAGAGGTTTAGGCCTCCTACCCTTGGTTGCTTTTTGTGAGCTTTTTGTGAATTTTAATGGCATGATTCATGTGGTTACATTTTGATTTGGGGGCAACTCTTGATTTCCCTATCTTGTTTCTCTAACCTGTTTGTTGAGTTTTGTTTTGTGAGGGCTCATATGACTCTTGCAGAGATGGCTTGCCTGGTGTTCCACTTTATTTTGGGATACCACCTAGAGGTTTATCCCGATTACCTGTACTGACTCGCTTTCTTTGATGGTGCTAGCTTGAGAGATCTCTGGGTTTCTTATCTCTTTATTTGCTGTTGCTTCAGATCTTTATCCGTGTGGTAGATCTCTTAACCCCCTTTATCTTTCCCGCATTTTACTACTTTTTGCCTAAAGACCTCCATGAAGAGGCAATTGACGGATAAAAGGGATCAATAGTCAATCCCCGTTATTCAGTGCGTCGTTCTTTAAGATCACACTACGTGTCGATGCTTCCGAACAAAAACCCCAGATCTTTTGTCCGGTCAGTCAGTGGAGAGGGTTCCACCTTTCTGAACCCCCACGCCTTGTTATGAGCTCACCCTGTCCAGGGTTAAGAGCTATGAGGTCTTATCCTCATTACCCCTTTTGCATAAGCATCCCTAAAACACCAACAACTCATTGATTTTTCTTCTCCTAAGAACACGTTTACTCCTTCTACTACAGGCGAGTAAGTCTCCAAAGGTCGAGCATCCGGTAGATTGCGTAGTAACGTCGTTCATCACAACCCTTAACCCGTAGTTAGCCGAACTACGGTTTTCTCTGATTCTCATTCCAGATGAGATACGTAGGAATAAGACGCGACCTCTTAGCGAGCACACACTCCCCCCTAACCCATAGGTAGCCGAGCTACGAAGACTCTGATTCTCATATTCAGATGGGATACGTATGCAGTGGATGCGACTTCCGTGCTAGTCATTTCCTTTTGACCCTTTTTTTTTAGTAAATAGTACATTAGATAACCCACACCCTTTAGACAAGAACAACAAAAGTGGATCCTGTAGAGTACTACGGATGCGTAGGGGTGCTAATACCTTCCCTTCGCATAATCGACTCCCGAACCCAAGATTTGGTTGCGAGACCTTGTCTTTTCCTTTCCCTTTTCCAGGTTTACTTCGAGCGTTTCCTTTCCCTCCTTTGGGATAAATAACGCACGGTGGCGACTCTTCTGTCTTTCCTTTTTCGCCGGTTGTTTTTTTCGCAGGTAGGTTGCGACACTCGAGCACCAGGTTATTGATGATCCTGATGATGCATAGACTTCTCTACTTCCTCAGTCTTCCAAGTTTTGGAAGAGGAAGTACGATCGACTCGCCAAAGAGAAGGCAGATATGGAGGCAGCCTATGAGGAGGAGTTGAAGAGGCTTCGTGCATCTTATCTTCCAGTCTCCCGAGCTTTAGATGATTGCTTCTAGGGTTCCATAGGATGATCATTTTCCTTCTCTCTTGTATTATATTTGGTTACCAAAACTGTACTTCTTTGGTGTAAAAATATTTCCCGAATATTATTGATATGATATTTCCATATGTAATAAATGTTTAATATTTCCAATATTTGCAAATAGGACTCTAAAGTTCCTCTGATAAATAAAAGCAAATCATATGCACAAGCATTGCATGCATCATGTGCATAAGCAGGTTTTGCTCCAAGTTTCTTGGTCTATGGTCTAACTTTATGCTCTTCATTTATTTTGAAGACAAGTTGACTCACCGGTACTACACAAGGGCCAACATTTCAAGACTGATGGATCATTTGGAACAAGAGAACCGCGAGCTGAAGGAGGAAGTAGCCAGATTGACTGCCCTAATGGAGTCATTCATGGCTGCCCAGAGCCAGTCGTCTCCAACGCCTTCAACTCCTCCCCAGAGGACAGTCATCTCTGAAATTGTCTCTTCAACTATGCCTGCAGCCAGCGCACACTTTTCTCCAACGGCCATGCCAGCCGGGTTCCCGTGGGGAATGCCTCCCAACTTCATGCCTGAGGGTCCTGCACCCACCTTTGCTTCTCTGACGGCATCTAGCCCGATCCTAGCTGTTCCTCCTCCTGTCGTGCATACTATGCCCAGAGTAGACGACACCATCTATCATTCTGAGCCGTCTGAGGGCCCAGATGTCTATGAAAAGATGGACGCTATGAACGATCAATTTCTTGAGCTCCGTAAGGAATTGAAGACTCTTCGAGGAAAGGATCTTTTTGGTAAGTCTGCTGTTGAACTCTGCCTGGTTCCGAATGTGAAGATCCCTGTGAAGTTCAAGGTCCCTGACTTTGAAAAGTACAAGGGAAATACTTGCCCTCTTAGCCACCTAGTCATGTATGCCAGAAAAATGTCGACTCAGACCGACAATGACCAACTGGTCATCCACTACTTTCAGGACAGTCTGTCTGGTGCTGCCCTACGTTGGTATATGGGCTTGGACAGTGCGAACATCCGATCCTTCAAAGACCTTGGCAAGGGCTTCGTCAAGCAATACAAATATAACATGGATATGGCTCCCGATAGGGATCAATTGAGGGCCATGTCCCAGAAGGATAAGGAAACTTTCAAAGAGTACGCCCAGAGGTGGCGAGAGCTAGCACCGCAGATTGTGCTGCCGCTGGAAGAGAAAGAGATGACCAAGATCTTCCTGAAGACCTTGAGTTATTTTTATTATGAGTGGATGATTGCCATCGCTCCTTCTGACTTCACTGAGATGGTGAATATGGGGATGCGTTTGGAAGAGGGAGTCAGGGAAGGGCGCCTGACCAGAGAAGAAGGCTCTTCTACCAAACGGTATGGGACGTTTGGGAAGAAGAAAGATAGCGAGGCACATGATGTGACCTCCCATGTGAAACCACGAAGACCCTCGGTGAGGAGGAAGACCGTGCGTCCTGCCGGTAACCAGCACCAGGTGGCTCACATAGAACCTGTTTTAAGAGACAATCAACAATATCAGCATCACAATAATAATCAGCAATAACAGCATCCGCAATATCAACAACAACAGCACCGTCCTCAACAGCAGGCCTATCAGCCTCGAAACAGTAATCAAGCCAGCACAAGTTACAAGAGGAAAAGGGTCACCTTCGATCCTATTCCGATGACGTATGTAGAATTGTATCCCTCCTTGACAGAGAGGAAGTTGATTACTCCACGAGACCCTCCGGCTATACCTACTAATCCCCAGTGGTGGTATAAGCCAGAATTACAATGTGCTTATCATCCTGGTGCTCCCGGACACGACGTGGAAAACTACTACCCTTTGAAGACCAAGGTTCAAGACCTTGTAAGATGTGGTATTTTGTGTTTCGAGGACGTAGGTCCTAATGTAAAGAAGAACCCATTGCCCGAGCACGGGAAATTTGTCAACATGGTTCAGGGCTGCCCTGGCAAGTATAAAGTCAAATATGTCAGTCATATTCGACAATCTCTGGTCGAGATACACAGATTGTTGTGTGAGTACAATCATTTTGAGCACGACCACGATAAATGCCGAGTTTGTTCTGTTAACCAAAGAGGGTGTCGCCAAGTGCGCAAAGATGTTCAGGAAATGCTGGATGAAGGAGTTATTGAGATACTTCAAAACAGAAATGTTGACGAAGATGCTGATGAAGTCAACGTAATTTCCCCAGTATTCAAGATCCCTAAGCCTGTTATCATCAAGTATGATGGTAGCAAGCAGAAGGCTTCTCCTACTCTGATCATTAAGCCAGCTGGCCCTGTATCGTATTCTTCTGAGAAGACGGTTCCCTATCGCTACAATGTTGTGGCATTGGAGAATGGGAAAGAGGTGCCCTTACCCTCTTCATCTGTTGTTAATATTGCCGACGTCAGCGGCCTGACCCGCAGCGGTCGTGTTTTCTCGGCTTCGCCGAAGCCTCAAGCTGATGTTCGAAGGAATGATACTGTTGATTACGCTGAACGCCCTGTTGGGAATGCTGCGAATGCTCCGAATTCGGCACTTGTTGCTAATAAACCTGCCTCTATGTTGAAAACTTCTATCTTTGTTGGCCTGAGTGGCAATGTGAAAGAAGATTGTGATGAGATGCTGAGGCTCATCAAGAGGAGTGAGTACAACGTTGTAGATCAGCTTCTACAAACGCCATCCAAAATCTCTGTACTATCTTTGTTGATGAATTCAGAACCACACCGAGAAGCTCTGCAAAAGGTGTTGGATTTGGCGTATGTGGATCACGATGTCACGATTGAACAATTTGACAGTATTGTTGCAAATATTACCGCTTGTAATAATTTGAGTTTTTGTGATGCTGATCTCCCTGAGGAGGGAAGAGACCACAACTTGGCATTACACATATCTATGAGTTGCAAGGATGATGCCATGTCCAATATGCTGGTGGACACTGGGTCATCATTGAATGTGTTGCCAAAATCCACTCTTGCAAAGTTATCATATCAGGGGCCTCCCATGAGGCAGAGTGGAGTGGTAGTGAAAGCTTTTGATGGGTCGCGTAAAACTGTGATTGGAGAGGTTGATCTCCCAGTCAAAATCGGACCGAGTGATTTCCAGATCACCTTCCAAGTTATGGACATTCACCCATCGTATAGCTGTCTTTTAGGCAGACCATGGATTCACGAGGCAGGCGCCGTGACATCCACCCTACACCAGAAATTGAAGTTTGTGTAAAACAAGAAGCTGGTGGTGGTAGGGGGAGAAAAGGCTCTCCTGGTTAGCCATTTGTCTTCCTTCTCTTATATAGATGCTGAGGATGAAGTTGGAACGCCGTTCCAAGCTTTATCTATTGCTGAACCTATTAAGAAGGGAACTTCTTCATTTGCTTCCTATAAAGATGCAAAGTTGGCCATTGAGCATGGTGCAACTACTAGATTGGGGCAAATGATTAAGCTGGAAGACAACAAATCCCGGGCTGGCATAGGCTATTCTTCTGGTGTCTTCAACAAGCAAGGGATGTTCAAGAGTGGTGGGTTCATCCACACTGGTCAAGATGAAGAGGCTGCTGCCATTTTGGAAGAGGATGTAGAGGATTCTAGGAACTTCATCATCCCGGGTGGGATCTGCAATAATTGGGTCGCTGTGGATATTCCAACAGTTATCCATAAATCAAAGTAATGTTCATTGTGTTCAAAAACCATTCTCACATGCCAAAAGGAGAAGTGATGACATTGTTGGCGCATAAATACAATGATATTTTCATTCAATAAATTCATGTTAAATGTTTGTTTTTCCAATTATTTTCCCTTTTCGCTTTTTGCATGAAATTGGTGATCACATAAAACCCTAAAGATAAGAATAAAATCAACCTTTTCATCTGCATAATCATTTTCCTTGTTTGAATTCTAAAATCTCTTTTATATGTTGGTTGATTAAACCCCTTGAACATAATGATCCAACACCATCTCCCAAATTTGAATTCCCTGTATTTGAGGCGGAAGAAGATGATGTTGAAGAGATTCCTGATGAGATTACCCGTCTACTTGAGCATGAAGAGAAGATCATTCAGCCGCATCTTGAGAATCTGGAAACAGTCAACTTGGGGTCTGAAGATTGTGTGCGAGAAGTGAAGATTGGGGCACTCCTGGAAGAATCTGTTAAGAAGGGGTTGATTGAGTTGCTACGAGAATACGTCGACGTCTTTGCCTGGTCATATGAAGACATGCCTGGTCTGGATACTGATATCGTGCAACATTTCCTGCCTTTGAAGCCTGATTGCATGCCTGTAAAGCAGAAACTCAGAAGAACTCATCCCGATATGGCAGTGAAGATCAAAGAGGAAGTTCAGAAGCAAATTGATGCGGGGTTTCTGGTGACTTCTACATATCCTCAATGAATGGCCAATATTGTGCCCGTGCCTAAGAAAGATGGAAAAGTCCGAATGTGTATGGACTATAGAGACCTGAATAAAGCTAGTCCGAAAGATGATTTCCCTTTACCACATATTGATATGTTGGTAGATAATACAGCTAAATTCAAAGTCTTCTCATTTATGGACGGATTTTCAGGATATAACCAAATTAAGATGGCACCCGAGGATATGGAGAAGACAACATTCATCACACCTTGGGGAACATTCTGTTGTCGAGTGATGCCCTTCGGTTTGAAGAACGCCGGAGCCACGTATCAACGAGCTATGAGTACCTTGTTTCACGATATGATGCACAAGGAGATCGAGGTATATGTTGATGATATGATTGCTAAGTCAAGAACGGAAGTTGAACATGTAGAGCACTTGTTGAAGCTTTTTTAGCGTTTGAGGAAGTATAAGCTTCGTCTGAATCCTAACAAGTGTACATTTGGAGTCCGTTCCGGCAAGTTGTTGGGCTCTATTGTCAGCGAAAGAGGTATTGAAGTTGATCCTGCAAAGGTCAAAGCAATACAAGAGATGCCTGCGCCCAAAACTGAGAAGCAAGTCCGAGGTTTTCTTGGCCGCTTGAATTATATTTCCAGATTCATATCCCACATGACTGCCACATATGCGCCGATATTCAAGCTCCTCCGGAAAGATCAGTCTCATGATTGGACCGAGGATTGCCAAGAGGCCTTTGACAGTATTAAAGAGTATTTGTCTGAGCCTCTGATTCTGTTCCCACCCGTGGAAGGGAGACCATTGATTGTGTATCTGACTGTTCTTGAAGATTCAATGGGTTATGTCCTTGGTCAGCAAGACGAATCAGGGAAGAAAGAGTATGTTATCTACTACCTGAGTAAGAAGTTCACTGATTGTGAGTCTCGATACTCGATGCTTGAGAAGACATGTTGTGCTTTGGCTTGGGCTGCTAAGCGCTTACGCCAGTATATGTTAAATCATACGACTTGGTTGATATCCAAAATGGATCCAATTAAGTACATCTTTGAGAAGCCTGCTTTAACTGGGAGGATTGCCCGTTGGCAGATGTTGTTATCTGAGTATGATATTGAGTATCGAGCTCAAAAGGCTATTAAAGGTAGTATCTTGGCTGACCACTTGGCACATAAACCAATTGAGGATTATCAGTCAGTTCAGTATGACTTCCTGGATGAGGAGATTCTGTATTTGAAAATGAAAGATTGTGACGAGCCTACGCTCGATGAAGGGCCAGAGCCTGGTTCCCGATGGAGCATGGTGTTTGATGGTGCTGTAAATCAGTATGGAAATGGTATTGGGGTAGTGATTATTACTCCTCAGGGAACACATTTTCCTTTTACAGCAAGGCTAACTTTCAAATGCACGAATAATGTGGCTGAGTATGAGGCCTGTATTATGGGATTGGAAGAGTGTATTGATCTTATGATCAAACATCTTGATGTTTATGGTGATTCGGCCCTCGTTGTTAATCAGATCAAGGGTGAATGGGACACGAATCAGCCTGGCCTCATCCCATATAGAGATTACGCGAGGAGGATTTCAACATTCTTTACTGAGGTTGACTTTCATCATACTCCTCGAGATGAGAATCGGATGGCAGATGCGCTAGTGTCGCAACCTGAAAAATGGAATGCGAATAAAAACAACCGGCGAAGAAAGATAGGAGAGTCGCCACCGCGCGTTATTTATCCCAAAGGAGGGAAAGGAAACGCTCGAAGTAAACCTGGAAAAAGGAAAGGACAAGACAGAGTCTCGCAACCAAATCTTGGGTTCGAGAGTCGACTATGCGAATGGAAGGTATTAGCACCCCTACGCATCTGTAGTACTCTACGGGATCCACTTTTGTAGTTCTTGTCTAAAGGGTGTGGGTTTATCTAATGTGTTATTTACTAAAAAAAAGGGGTCAAAAGAAAATGACTCGCACGGATGTCGCATCCACTGCATACGTGTCTCATCTGAATATGAGAATCAGAGTCTTCGTAGCTCGGCTACCTAGGGGTTAAGGGTAATTGTGCTCGCTAAGACATCGTGTCTTATTCCTACATATCTCATCTGGAATGAGAATCAGAGCAAGCCGTAGTTCGGCTAACTACGGGGTTATGGATTGGGTTTTGGACGAACGACGTTACTACGCAATCTACCGGATGCTCGACCTTTGGAGACTTACTCGCCTGTAGTAGAAGGAGTTAACGTGTTCTTAGGAGAAGAAAAATCAATGAGTTGGTAGGGTTAGGGATGCTCATGCAAAAAGGCAGTCCTTGACGAAGGAACCGCGCTACCTGTGGGGATACGAACACATACAAAACAAACATGTATAAAGTAAACGTGCCAACAAGGCAATCAGAATAAATCTCCCAAATGGTATCCCATAAGCAAAGTGGAATATCCAACGAGCTATCCCTGCAAAAGTCATGTGAGCCTTCACAAAAACTCAACAAAAGGGTTAGTGAAACACGATAAGCATTTTTTTCATGGATAACAGTATGGTTTCAGAAACCTCAAACCTTGTGGCATACACTTCAGAAATTAAACGATTAAGCATTCAAGGCATTATTTATACATTTATACATAATTATGAACCCGTGGGCAAAAACCTAATGAAATTCATCCATCATACCTCAAACATTCAGAGTATTCAACTTCAAAGCACAAAGGTAATGGGAATAAGGGCAAACCTGATTGGAGAGATCGGTTGAAATCAAATGGCACGGCTGGATTTGCAAACCAATGTTAGGGTTTGCTTGAGCTGAAATTGTGTGAGTCAGAAAGAATCTTTCAGAGTTGCCTGGAGGTTGCTGCAGATTAATTCTCACTCTCTCTGTCTAGGTTTCTCTCCAGGTTTTATCCAGGGTTTTGTTCCAAGGAAACCTCAGAGTGTTTTGCTTCTCTTCCTTTTTCTGTCTGTTCTCCCTCTTTTATAACCTGTTTTCATGGCTTTGTGGGCTCAAATGAGAGAGGTCTGAGTCCTAGATTTTTCTATTATATTATATTTAATTTATTTATTTATTTAACTAATTAATTTTATTTATTTATTTTTCGTTTTTTTTTAGTTTTTTTTTCTTCGTTTTTTTCTTTTTTTTTCGTTTTTTTTTGTTGTTTTTTTGTTTTGTTTGCATAACACGTGGGCTTCGCCTAGCGAGCATGACAGCTCATGAACAAACCTTTGCTCCTTCAAGATTAACGTTTTGACTGACGAATAGACCCCTGTTGGAAGTAACTCAAGTCTTTCCCTTGTGTTGACTGATCATCTAAATAGAACCCACAAAGTGTCCTGGATGATGTTCAAGCTTCTTGGAGCTAATCCCGATTGACATGATGAAATGCAATGTATCTAATGTTAAATGACCAAAAAATGAATTCGTGAATAAGGAGGGCAAATTTTGGGGTGTTACAACTGCCCCTATTGAGTCATCAGCTAACCCGAGCAGGATGAAAGCGAACAGTTTATCAGACAAACAGGGTGAGCTGTGATTGAATACAAAAGACAAACCGAAAATTTACGCTCCGAGAACACCACAAAAATGCTGAAATACACCGCACTGTTTATTTCTCTTCCGATCCTCTGGCTGAATCTGAATCAGTCTTCTGACTTAATCTGAAGTTTCGATCCTCTGGCTGAATCTATACTCAATTTAGTCCTCTGGTTGGATGTTAATTTAGATCTCGTTTGTTTCGATTCTCTGGGTGAATCTATTTTCTTTGATTCTCTGGCTGAATCTACTTCGATCTTCTGGCTAGATCTGAATTGTTTCGATTCTCTGGCTGAATCTATTTCCGGTCTTCGGGCTAGACCTGACTTCGATCTTCTGGCTAGATCTTCTTCGATCTTCTGGCTAGATCTCCTTTGTTTCGATTCTCTGGCTGAATCTATTTCGATCTTCTGGCTAGATCTGAATTGTTTCGATTCTCTGGCTGAATCTATTTTCTTTGATTCTCTGGCTGAATCTATCTATTTTTCGGTCTTCGAGCTAGACCTGACTTTGATCTTCTGGCTAGATCTGGATTATTTTGATGATAAATTCCCATCATCAGGATCTCGCATCTGGGGCATGCGCTGGTTGACCCTCTTTCGAAATCTACAGTCTTCATGTTAGATATGCAGCTTCGAGAATATCCCACTTTTGGGCTTCGTACATATTCTTCAGGCTAGAACATGTTATAACGACTCTTCGATTAGACTTTGTTTTTTAAATGCGATCCGCGGGCTGGATCCTCTTAGAGGTTGATTTTCTGTTGAGCTATCAATCTATTCCTCCAACTGGCTTGCTGGGGAAATAACGCTCGTAGTCGACTCCCTGGCTGAATCTTCGAAATGACCCTCAGGCTGGATCTCTGGAAAACGATTCTCAGGCTGAATCTTCGAAATGACCCTCATGCTGGGTCACACACACACTTGATCCTCTGGCCGAATCTCATGACTTTGGTTGTAAAGTAATTTTTCAGTCTGCTTTGAAGAACCTGTTTATCAGCTTATGTGTATGTTTGATATGCATGCAAATGCAAATGCAAATGTTATGTATGGTGCAAAAGAAAAAAGAAATCTGCTTAGGGAAGCAACTCTGGCAAGGAGTGGATCGCTGTATCAATCCTTGAATGCTCTGTGGGGAACGATCCGTTTGCCGGGACCGGGGAGCCACCGAAAATAAATCGGCCTTTTTTTGAAAAGTTGACCTTGCTGGGGAAGTATCAACTATGGAAACTTTGCTTGGCGAGGCTCTGCGAGGAGAGTCTGTGAGGAAAGCACTTCCTGGGGAAATGTTGTAGGAATCGACCTTTGCTAGGGATCTGAACTTGCTAATCGTCCTCAGGCTGGGGATTAAAACAAATCTGTTAAAAAAAATAATCTGCAGGGGACGAGATGAACACTGGGAACACCACCCTCTTGTCTGTTGGGTATGCGACTACTCCGCTGTTGCTGGGAAGATACAATCTGGTACTGTCGACTCCACTGGGGATATACAGTCTGGATACTGTCAACTCTACTGGGGAACCTGCTCTGCAGAGGAGAGGCTTTGTCAACCGCTTGGGGGTGAGGATTCATGACTTGGCATCCGGTTCCTGTGACCTGTAACCAAAAAATACACGTATGCCCCGGGGAATTACTCGGTTTGAATTCACCGTCCGGGATTAAGCACATTCAAAGCAATTTTGACTGTTTTCCTGCGTAAGTCATCTGCAAAAGCCACCATTACATTCAGATGCAATATGTTTCCTTAAGAATTCAGACATCTTTTGCAAACAAACTGATAAATGAAAAGTAAAGAGGCTTTTTAACTGAATTATTCGACTTTTGTTGGTTGAAAAATTTGTGCCAGGAATAGGCGAGTACATCAGGAAGCTGATCCCTGAAAAGAGGCGATCGTTATAAATTGAACAAGAGAAACTATCCTAATGGCAATGTGGAAACGGGGTCCCACTGAGTTTCGACTATGCTATGGCTCGTATGTCCTCAAGACGCTCTGCTCATCTTGCTTTCTGAAGTGCATGATTAGTCGATCTTTTACCTTCGAAGATTGCCGGATTGAATGAAACGGTGATATAACACGGATGAACTCAGATCGCAGTTATTCGCTTATTCCCTAACTTTTGCGTGGACCGCCCTTTTGGGTTTTCAATCCACCGGGATACCCTTTTTTGCCTGAGCCGCCCTTTCGGGTTTTCGACTCACCGAGTGTACATTTTTTTTATATCCCTAATTTTTGCCCGAACCTCTTCATTCTTTTTTTTGGTTCGTTGGGATGCCCTTTTTTTGCCTGGACTATTCTTTTTACTGTCCAGCGGGTCTATTTTATGCGAAGTATTTTTTAACTGCGTCTGAGTTGTCAGGGGACGGGAAGTCTTCGCCATCCATGGTTGTTAGCATCAGAGCTCCGCCAGAGAAAACTCTTTTAACCACGTATAGACCCTCGTTGTTCGGTGTCCATTTGCCCCTGTGATCTGTGTTGGTAGGAAGAATTCTTTTGAGTACCAATTCATCGACTCGATTCTCTCGAGGGCGCACTTTCTGATCAAACGCTCTCTTTGTCCGTCTCTGATATAGCTGGCCATGGCATATAGCTGCTAGTCTCTTTTCCTCGACTAGGCTTAGCTGATTGTATCGAGAACGGACCCATTCTGCTTCGTCCGGCTTCATTGTTGGTGCAGGGAAAAGTTATTCTGGCACAAAATGGCATATGAACCCCCTCCGGTGTGATCAACACTGCACCAACTCTGCGACCATTGACGTTGACCACCCCATCAAACATCATAATCCATTTGGATTCAGGGTCAGGCCCCTCCTCCGGGAGTGGTTCCTCGCAATCTTTCGATTTGAGAAACATGATGTCCTCATCAGGAAAGTCGAACCTCATAGGTTGGTAATCATCAATCGGTTGCGCGACAAGATAGTCTGACAAGACACTTCCTTTGATGGCTTTTTGTGAAGTGTATTGGATGTCATACTCTGTCAGCATCATTTGCCACCTAGCAACCCTGCTGGCTTTTCAAAAATATACTTGACTTGATCCATCTTTGATATCAATAGAGTCGTGTGAGTCAACATATACTGTCTTAGTCGGCGAGCAGCCCATGCCAAAGCGCGACAAGTTTTCTCGAGCAATGAGTATCTTTGTTCACAGTCGGTAAACTTTTTGCTAAGGTAGTATATTGCATGCTCTTTTCGACCTGACTCGTCATGCTGACCGAGCACACAACCCATTGACCTTTCTAACACAGTCAAGTACATGATCAACGGTCTTTTCCTCTCGGCCTGTAGACTGGCCCCGATCTTAATCTCTTTCTTGTCGTCTTCGGTACCAATGTTGATGGTCTCAACCACCTCCTGATAAGGTGTGATAGCTCGGTCCTCCTGTTTCAACAACCTGGCTAACTCCTCAGGCAATTCACAATCTTCCTCAACCCCTTCTTCGGCTTGATAGATAGGATTGTCGAAGTCATACTTGGCCATAGCAGTGTCGTTAGTAGTGAGATCCGGGTGATCAGTTTTACGAGGTGTTTTTTGGAAAGAAAAACGAAAAAGAAACATGAAAAAGAAACATTGTCGTTTTTGTAAAAGTAAAAATAATTGAAAGAAAGAGAACACAAAATTGTTTGCAAAAGTTGTCCTTTATTGATGATGAAAATAATTGCGAAATGTAACTAAATGGACCGCCCTACAGATGAGTCATTACACCTTGGTCAAAGTGTAAGACTTTGTTATGCATGTGATAAAAGGAAAACAATAAAAATTACTCCTTCAGTAGAGTAAACCGGATGACTTTTTCAGACGACCAATTGTCGAGCTTTTCTCCTGGGACACACGGGCAAATCCAGCTATCTAAGTCACAGTCGTTGTCAGCCTTGTCTTCATCTGCAACATTGACGATTTTGGGAGAAACCAAACCCCCGCTGGAGAAAGTATTGGCTTCATTCTTCTGAGACCCCGGAGTATACCCCAATCCAAACTTGTCTTCTTTTATGATTGGCTCCACAAATTTGCCCCAGCCTTGGGCATTACCAGCCTTAACCACTTCAACAGCTTTCTTGTATGAAGAGATAGAAGTCCCGACCTTCTCAGACTCAGGTGAAAAGACAGTTTCGGGCGCGACCTCACTGATGTTTATGGCTTTGAAGCCCTGACACAGCATCTCATGCATCTCGCCATCCATCTCCACATACTTAAATGTAGACAAGTGGCTAACAAAAATATCCTCTTCACCACAGACGGTGACGATCTGACCTTCTAGTCCATATTTGAGCTTCTGGTGGAGAGTAGAAGTAACAGCACCGACAACATGAATCCAGGGCCGACCTAGCAGACAGCTATAGGCAGGCTGGATATCCATCACATAAAAGGTACTCTTGAATACCTGCGGTCCAATCTTAACTGGCAACTCAACTTCGCCACAAACAGCTCGCTTAGAGCCATCAAAAGCCCTTACAACTAAATTACTCGGCCTCAGGGTGGCGTCATCGCAATCCAACTTCGTTAAGGCTTTCTTTGGGAGAACATTCAGAGAAGAACCTGTATCAACCAAAACATGGGAAAGCACCATCCCTTTGCATTCCATTGTGATATGCAAGGCTTTGTTGTGATTCCTGCCCTCAGATGTTTGGTCATAATCGGTGAAACCTAGCGCATGGCTAGTGTGTACATTCGAAACTACCGACTCCAACTGGTCAACAGTTATCTCTGGGGGAACATAAGCCATATTCAGTACTTTCAACAAGGCTGCTCTGTGTGCCTCAGAGCACATCAATAGTGAGAGAATGGAGATCTTTGAGGGTGTCTGATTTAGCTGGTCGACTACCTTGTAGTCGCTTTTCTTGATAATCCTCATAAACTCATCCACTTCCTTCTCGAATGCGGTCTTAGGAGGAGCTTCCTCGGTAGTAACCTCTTCGGTGGATACCTGTTTTCCTTTAGCCTTGGCTGCTGCCTCAGCTTCAGCATTCGTGTGCAATGTTGATGGTGCAAATAGGCGTCCACTGCGAGTGAAGCCACCAATTCCTCCAACATTGTCTACAGCGGAGCTACCAATGTCAATGTCTTCTTTATTAACTTTCTGCCCCTGGCAGTAGATATCAGCCCCATAGTGCCACGAGATAGCATTGTCTTTCTCATACGGAACAGGTCCTGGTACCGTGATGGTGACCGGACCAATCAAAGTCGGTTGAGGGTTGTCAAAGTAAATTGGTGCTGGACTTTCTGGGAAATATATTATTGTCGGAGCGGGTCTCTCGGGAACATATATTTCTTCAGGAGTGAAATAAAACGTTACTGTCGACACATCATTCTTCACTGGACGAGTATGATTGAACTAAAGACAACCTTCATCTATCAGTTGCTGAATACCCCTTCTCAAACTATCACATCCGTTCTCGGCGTCTTGACAATTTTTGCACTCTTCCCCACAGCCCGGGAAAATCCGTCCTTTCAAGAGTCGGTCTTTGACCACCGATAGCGAAGTCTTCACTTTAGTCACATCAGAAACCAAATTCAAAGTTTCCCCACTATCAACAGCATTAATCATCTGCCCGTCGTGAGCTGGCATCGGGTTTTGGATAACATTAGGCACCGGAGAAAAATTGATGGCCTAGGCATCTCTCAAATCTTGTACCTTTAGCTGGAGAGCCTTGCAGTTATCTGTAGTATGGCCAGGTGTGTTGGAGTGAAAAGCACATCTGGCGTTGACATCATAACCTCTAGGCAGATTGTTGGGATCGACCGGTGGGGCCAGAGTTCTCAACGTAACCAGATTCATGTCAATCAGCTTGGGAAGTAATACAGAATAAGGCATTGGGATTGGCTCAATGACCCGGTCCGCCTGCCTTGGACGTTGTTGATAGGGTCTCTGCTGACCCGGATTACCTCCTTGTTGTTGATTGTTGTACCTGGGTTGCTGTTGCGGATGATACTGCAGTTGAGGAACAGGTGTTGGAATAGTGACTACGGCCACTTGATCTTGATAATAATTAGGGCGTCCTCTGCCCCTGCCTCTGCCGGTATATACAACGCTCGTCTCACCTTCTCTTCTTCGCTGACCGTTACCAGCAAACGGTTTCTTGGGAACTGATGAGTTGGAAGCACTGTTGTCTTGAATTCGGCCCATCTTCAATAGACTCTCGATACTTTCTCCAGCAATCACTATCTCTGCAAAGCTGATTGACGGGCAAGCAACCAATCTCTCGATATAATTGCCTTGAAGAGTGTTCATGAACATGTCCGCCATCTCCCTTTCAAACATAGGAGGTTGGACGGATGCAGCAATCTGTCTCCAATGCTGAGCATATTCTTTAAAGGTTTCCTTGGCAGTCTGAGACATTCGTTGCAACAAGGTACGATTTGGAGCCATGTCCAAGTTGTATTGATATTGCTTGACAAAAGCCTTTGCCAAGTCTTTCCAGCTCTTGATGGTAGTACGAGACAAATGAGAATACCATTCACGAGAAGCTCCAGTTAAACTGTCTTCAAAATAGTACATCCACAGCTTTTCATCTTCAGTGTGAGCTCCCAACCTTCCCAGATAAGATTGGAGATGAGTGCGTGGGCAAGAAGCCCCGTTGTATTTCTCAAAAGTAGGGGGTTTGAACTTGTGAGGGATCCTTACTCCCTGAACCAGACCAAGATTGGTGACATCAAAACCTAAGGAATTTTGAGACTCCAAAGATTTGAGCTTCTCAGCAAGCTCATCCATACGGCGAGTGGTCTCGAGGGCCTCGTCGTGCAAAGAAAATTGATCATACTGACAATCTTCAGTAACGGGGCGCCCGTTAATCCGAATCCCTTGATTCACATTGTACCTTCCGCCAATACCATTCCCAACATTTCCCGTGTTGCCAACATTACCCAGGTTTCCATCAACATTTGCGTTATCCGCGTTTCCAGTGCTCACAGGGTTATCAGCGTTCCCAGGGTTACCAGGGTTCCCAGGGTTACCAGGGTTCCCCTCAGCACTTGGTATTTCCACCTCTGGATCGGGCCTCGGTTGCTCAACCAATTCCTTCAGCTTCGCCTGGCCTTCTGCCATACCAGTCATCAATGTCATGAACTGATCCATCCTTTCACGCATATCAGCCAGTTCTTTCTGTATCTGGTCCATTGCTAGTCGTGGACGGTTTTCCTTTGTCGGGTACCTGTGAACTCGCTTGGGACCAATAACTGCCCGCAACAGGGAACAAACATTAGACACTACGGTGACACCTGCAAAACAAACAAGGGTTAGTATGCATGGTATGCAATGCACTGCTTATTCGATTTTAAGGCCCCCCCTTAAAAAGGTAATACCCTACAAATGAATAAGCATGAGATCTTGGATGCAAATATGCAGATGATGTTATGCAATGCAATGGCATGTCAATCAGTATTGCTGGATCCGCTTGAACATCTGTCAGGTTGCACTTCCTGGAGAGAAATTAAGAGGATCAAGCAAAGCACACCAAACAAAGGTCATGGGATGGATCATGTTATCCTTAATATCAACCATCCATTTTTGGTGGATTATGGTTTACACCTTATCAACACCCAAGTTTCATTGATATTAAGGATACCTGAAGGGATCAACCATGAATCAAGGGTTTGTTGCAAGTCACGAGCATGGAGTTTAGGTTAAGAACCACCCAAAGGGAGTGTACTAAGGTTTAAACCTGCCAAACATGTTCTACAAAAGGTTCCCATAGTCATAATCCCATCTTTTGGATATTATCGGAGGAACGACTACTCGTATTCCAAAAATATTCTTAAGAGAGACTCTTATGAGTGTAGTATCGCGTAACAATCGTATCAAATCTTACACTTGAACGACTTTCGCACTACGTCCTACGAATAGGCCAAGATGGGTTTGGTAAACTAAGGTCCTTGGCTTCTAAGGTCTATATTGGAAAAAGTAATGTCTAACCACAACTTACTTGTGTGACATTATTGATCCCAACATGACCTCCACCAAGTGAATGGGCTTGCAAGTCAACTTGCTAAGGAATAACTACACACAAGTCAACAAGACTATGCCATTCTCCTATCCTAAGTGCACTCAAGTTCGGGTATAGAACTCATCTCACAAACAGAACCAGCAGATACGGCAGTCATATGTACACAATGCAATAAAGCAGGTAAATGCTGAAAGATAAATAACTTACAAAAGAATAAACATCCAATAAACAAACAACCTACAAAAGCTAGGAGGGACTCGCTTAGGGAAACCGGGTCCCCAGCCGAGTCGCCAGCTGTCGCAACCTGAAAAATGGAATGCGAAAAAAAACAACCGGCGAAAAAAGACAGGAGAGTCGCCACCGCGCGTTATTTATCCCAAAGGAGGGAAAGGAAACGCTCGAAGTAAACCTAGAAAAAGGAAAGGACAAGACAGAGTCTCGCAACCAAATCTTGGGTTCGGGAGTCGATTATGTGAAGGGAAGGTATTAGCACCCGTACGCATCTGTAGTACTCTACGGGATCCACTTTTGTAGTTCTTGTCTAAAGGGTATGGGTTTATCTAATGTGTTATTTACTAAAAAAAAGGGGTCAAAAGAAAATGACTCGCACGGATGTCGCATCCACTGCATACGTATCTATCTGAATATGAGAATCAGAGTCTTCGTAGCTCGGCTACCTAGGGGTTAAGGGTAATTGTGCTCGCTAAGACATCGTGTCTTATGCCTACGTATCTCATCTGGAATGAGAATCAGAGCAAGCCGTAGTTCGGCTAACTACGGGGTTATGGATTGGGTTTTGGACGAACGACTTTACTACGCAATCTACCGGATGCTCGACCTTTGGAGACTTACTCGCCTGTAGTAGAAGGAGTTAACGTGTTCTTAGGAGAAGAAAAATCAATGAGTTGGTAGGGTTAGGGATGCTCATGCAAAAAGGTAGTCCTTGACGAAGGAACCGCGCTACCTGTGGGGATACGAACACATACAAAACAAACATATATAAAGTAAACGTGCCAACAAGGCAATCAGAATAAATCTCCCAAATGGTATCCCATAAGCAAAGTGGAATATCCAGCGAGCTATCCCTGCAAAAGTCATGTGAGCCTTCATAAAAACTCAACAAAAGGGTTAGTGAAACACGATAAGCAATTTTTTCATGGATAACAGTATGGTTTCAGAAACCTCAAACCCTGTGGCATACACTTCAGAAATTAAACGATTAAGCATTCAAGGCATTATTTATACATTCATACATAATTATGAACCCGTGGGCAAAAACCTAATGAAATTCATCCATCATACCTCAAACATTCAGAGTATTCAACTTCAAAGCACAAAGGTAATGGGAATAAGGGCAAACCTGATTGGAGAGATCGGTTGAAATCAAATGGCACGGCTGGATTTGCAAACCAATGTTAGGGTTTGCTTGAGCTGAAAGTGTGTGAGTCAGAATGAACCTTTCAGAGTTGCCTGGAGGTTGCTGCAGATTAATTCTCACTCTCTCTGTCTAGGTTTCTCTCCAGGTTTTGTCCAGGGTTTTGTTCCAAGGAAACCTCAGAGTGTTTTGCTTCTCTTCCTTTTTCTGTCTGTTCTCCCTCTTTTATAACCTGTTTTCATGGCTTTGTGGGCTCAAATGAGAGAGGTCCGAGTCCAAGATTTTTCAATTATATTTTATTTATTTATTTATTTATTTATTTATTTATTTATTTATTTATTTATTTATTTATTTAATTATTTTTTTTATTTCATTTTTTTTTCATTTTTTTTTTCGTTTTTTTTTTGTTTTTTTTTGTTTGCATAACACGTGGGCTTCGCCTAGCGAGCATGACAGCTCATGAATAAACCTTTGCTCCTTCAAGATTAACGTTTTGACTAACGAATAGACCCCTTTTGGAAGTAACTTAAGTTTTTCCCTTGTGTTGACTGATCATCTAAATAGAGCCCACAAAGTGTCCTGGATGATGTTCAAGCTTCTTGGAGCTAATCCCGATTGACATGATGAAATGCAATGTATCTAATGTTAAATGACCTAAAAATGAATGCGTGAATAAGGAGGGCAAATTTTGGGGTGTTACAGCTAGCTACACTTGCTTCGATGGTTGTGGTTAGACTTTGGAATGAAGTTCCCAATATCACTGTGATGCGCTTGGACAGACCAGCTCATGTATTTGAAGTAGAGGAGGTGCAAGATGATAAGCCATGGTATTATGATATCAAATGCTTTCTTCAGAGCCAGATTTACCCGCCTAGGGCATCTGTAAAAGATAGAAAGACTTTGAGGATATTATCTGGCAGTTTCTACCTCAATGGCGACGTGCTTTATAAGAGGAATTTTGACATGGTTCTGCTCAAATGCGTGGATAGACACGAAGCAAACATGCTAATGACTGAGGTTCATGAGGGTTCGTTTGGTACTCATTCCAATGGACATGCCATGGCTAGAAAGATGTTGAGAGCAGGCTACTATTGGCTGACAATGGAGTCTGACTGCTGTAAATATGTGAAGAAATGCCACAAGTGTCAGATTTATGCGGATAAGATTCATATTCCCCCGACACTTCTGAATGTGATTTCATTACCAGAGCCTTTCTCCATGTGGGGAATTGACATGATTGGCATGATAGAGCCAAAAGCGTCCAACGGTCACAGATTTATTCTCGTAGCAATTGATTACTTCACCAAGTGAGTTGAAGCGGTATCATATGCAAATGTGACCAGGCAGGTGGTTGTGAAGTTTATCAAGAATCAACTCATATGCCGTTATGGTGTGCCGGACAAGATCATTACTGATAATGGATCTAACTTGAACAACAAGATGATGAAAGAGTTGTGTAGTGAGTTCAAGATCGCACATCATAATTGTTCTCCTTATAGACCCAAGATGAATGGGGTTGTTGAAGCTGCTAATAAGAATATCAAGAAGATTATCCAAAATATGGTTGTTACGTATAAGGATTGGCATGAGATACTGCCATTTGCCTTGCATGGATACTATACGTCTGTCCGCACTTCAACAGGGGCAACCCCTTTCTCTCTTGTTTATGGCATGGAGGTTGTACTCCCAGTAGAGGTGGAGATCCCGTCAATGAGAGTCTTGATGGAAGCCAAGTTGCTGATGCCGAATGGGTTCAGATTCGTTATGACCAACTGAATTTAATAGACGAAAAGAGATTGACTGCTATGTGCCATGGTCAGTTATATCAACAAATGATGAAGAAAGCCTTTGATAAGAAGGTCAAACCTCGTGTGTTCCGAGAAGGTGACCTTGTGCTCAAGAAAGTTTTGTCTTTCGCGCCCGATTCCAGGGGCAAGTGGACTCCAAACTATGAAGGTCCATATGTTGTTAAGAGAGTCTTTTCAGGCGGTGCTTTGATGCTTACAACTATGGATGGGGAGGATTTCACTCGTCCTGTGAATTCAGATGCAGTCAAGAAATACTTCGCCTAAAAATAAAAACAGAATAGCTCGCTAAGTTGAGAACCCGAAAGGGCGGCTTAGGCAAAAATGAGCGTCTCGGTGGATTGAAAACCCGAAAGGGCGATCCAGGCAAAAATTAGAGACATGAAAAAAGTGAATATGTATCCCGCTAGATTGAAGACCTCACCCTGGGGCAATCTAGGAAAAAATTAGGGATTTGGCAAGTAACTGCATCCTGACAAGACTTTGTTCTACAAACTGTCATCTGTCAGAGATTCTCGCTCAGTCATCGTCAACTGAAGCTTCAAATACATAGGATTCAGAGTTGATGGAGAAATGGTCATTATGTTTAATGTAGCCCTTTTCCAATATATATCACCAATTTCAAATTTGTAAAGATCTATGGAGTCTTGCCATTTGCAGACTACCATTCCATCAAATAAATTTGAGCCTTTATCCAATCATTTGCACTCTTATTTGTTTTTATTCAACAAATATTTTGCATGTTTTAATTGAGAAATATCATTGTTTTAAATAAATAAGTTTTCATAACTTGTTTTTAAATAGAGTGAACATTCACAATGATAAAAAGATACTTGGGATGTCTTCAGTGCTCTCCCAAAGATGGTATGATTCCCAACAGAGTGAAACATTTGTTCATATTCCTGGCATGCTTGTATCCTCTTCCTCCGGAGTCTCTTGTGGTTTTTTTTCTCCCGAGCAGAGGGTTTGATAAAGATATTCATCCCTCTTTCCTTCAGCAGAGTAGTGGTCCTCCTCCTCAGCAGGTGTGATCTCTTTGGTAGTACAATGGTTAGTGGTGACCTTAGAAGCTTCTCATTGGTGGTTGTTCCCCATAGAGATCCATCCCCTCCTCTGATAACTTCCCCAGTAGAGTTGCTTCTACAGCGGATCTCATCTGTACGATAATCATGTCCCCAACTGGAATAACTGATGCTCATTCCCCTGCAGAGATCTTTGTTTCCTAGTATCTTTTGCCCCCATCAGATTGGATGTTCTCCAGTGGGCCTGGCTTTCTCTCTTGAGATGTAGTACCAGATGTTTGTTCATTCTTGGACCTGTTTGTGTTAGATATGTCTGTTTTGTTAGCATTCATCATACATAAACCACGCATATATGCATAATTTTTTTTAACATTCAGATATTCATGTTGCATTCTTTGCCATATATCTTTGTTTATTATCTCCTGCTAGTTGGTAATATATTTCCCCAAGAAGATGTCTGTGTCTGATCTCCCCATGTAGAGTCAGCCCCATAAGCAGAAAGTGTTTATCCTTCCTTCCATATTCCCCACTGAGTTATGTCCTCGTGGATGATTGTTATTCCTATTCCTCCTAACACATATATTGGATGGAATTCCCCCTGATTTATATCCTCATAGGGATGAGTCTTGTTTCATCGTGCCTCGCTAGTTTGTTCCTAGATTGGCTTTCTTGAGATTTTCCCTGCACTTTCCCGTAGTTTAGATGAATGATTGCTCAGTAACTAGTAATCGTTCATCTTTTCCCCGGTGGAGTCTATGGCCTTCTACCCTTATACCGGTAGTTATAATTCCTATTTCTTTGTTCTCTACCCTTATACCGGTAGTTGTAAACCCTATTTTATCCCCTTGCAGAGTTAACCTTTTTGTTCATCCTAATCGATGACAGTTACTCTTCCGTGGTTTTCTATCCCGTATCCGGTAGATGTAATCCCTTCCTTGACGGTTATCTTTATCCAATATTCGGTATCGATATTCCTTCACCTTCTGAGTATATCTCCCAGTAATCGGTGGTATGTCTCCTGGATCGTTGCCTTTGTCAATGTATCCTCAGCGAGTCATATTTCATTTACCCTTGGTTGGTAATGATTGTTTCTCCCTTTGTTTGGTCATCATTTTATACCTAGTTTTTGGTATCCTGATGCTCCTTTTCTTTCGGTGGATTTATCCTTTATTAACCCAGTAACCGGTTGTGGATAGTCCTCCATGCGAGTATGTTATCTACGTTCTGACGGTAATAGATAATCTATCTCATGCACTCTTTGGTCGAAGTCTTTTGTTCTTCCCCAGTCGAGTAAGATTCGTATCTCCTTTTGTGGAATCGAATGCCAATCCTATAATCGAGTCTGCTTTTTAGCCCTCTTTTGGATGATGAGTGTCTTGGAAATATTCCCCAATTCACGCCTTGGTTGGTCACCTATTATATGCCCAGTAACCGGTATCCCTGGTGTTCCTTCCCTTCTGCTCCCTATTATGACTTTTGTCCCCTATGGAGTCAGATTTTCCTGAGTTGATATATACCTTTTTAGGGTTTCCTCAGATGATTTCGGATGTTTGATATCTCTCACCTTTATACCGGTCTTAGATATTCATTCTCCCTGAGCATGTTGTTCTCTCACCCTTATACCGGTGTTTCGGATCACATGTCTTCTTGAGCTTATTACCCAGTAACAGGTAATACCTCATCCTGGTGTTTCCCCAGCGAAGTCCCTTAGTGGATTCTCCCAGTCTGAGTCCGGATTTTTATCCGAAGTATCCTTTATGGGTAATTTTGTTGTATTGGCATATTCCCCAATACATGCCTCTTTGAGTCAGCTCGAGTCTTTCCATTGATTCATTTTCATGGAATCCCTCTCGTGTCTAAGCAAGTTCTAAGTCGTGACCTGCTCACGCAATTTATCTCCTTTTCTATCCCCATAAGAGTCCCAGAGTCTTTGTCCCATGGAGTGAATTACTCATATGGATTGTCAGTTTCTCCGAATTTCTTTTCTTCTTTGTGAACACATATCCCCACAAAGTATTACCCTTTTGCATACATACATTTGCATCATGAGGTCTCTTAGGGACCAAAATTCGTCTCTTTGTTATTATTTAAGCCCATTCTACCTCGTCGAGACGAAGATTATAACCTTCACTTCGCCAGCTAGAATGACCTTAAATAGGGGCATCTTTAAGACCCCAATTTTGACCCTAAGATCCCTCATGGCATCATTACATTGCATTTGCATAGCCTTAAGGATCATGAGCATCTTGGTTCCCTTTGCCTATTGAGTGGGATCTCTTGTGAGTGGTTTGAGATCACCAAGCATACTTGAATTGTATATCATTGCTTTTCTCATTTTTATTAACTCAAAAGCACAAAAATATGTCACTAACATCTTTTGTTTGTAGCTTGAGCAGTCACAAGGTCTAAAGTTTCTAGGAGATCATTTGTGCAATGACATGGTCAATAGGAGATAGAAGCAAGCATGGTAATGGTTCCCAAAGCCATCATCCATCAAATATGTCTTCCAAGTATCTCAATTCATCATTTTGATCAAAGCAAGCAAAGGGTTTGAGGTTTGTTTCCCAAGGAAACCCTAATTCATATGTTCATCAACTATGCCTTGCTCTTAAAGCAACCTGAACCCATGGTCAAATACAATCAAGGGAAGTTCTTTAATTCATAATTTCATTCATATTTAAACTTATTTGAGTGTCCTCAATCATCAATTCATCAAGATATGATGTGTGGACTTGAGAAGTTGATCAGTCAATTCATCTGACTATTTTGAAGTGCACTAAGACCTAACTTTTTATTTTTTGGTCAAATGGAGATGACCCCAAGAGAAAATATGTTCTTAAGAACAATATGAACAACTTTCATGTTCATCAAAATTTGATTTGAAGCTTGGAAGGTCATCATCCATTCCAAGATATTATAGGTCATTTTGACTGAAACCCTAATTTTGGGTCAACTTCCTAAGAACATAACTCATTCATTTTTCATGATTTTTAGGTGAGACTTAATGCATTGGAAAGAGTATTGTGTCTACTTAAAATGTTATGTTGAGAAAAATTGCAAAATCTCAAAAGAAATACATGTGATAATGCAAAACATTATAGGTCACTTTGGACCAAATGCATTAAAATGTGAAAAAGTCCAACTTCAAGTGGCCATAATTTCTTCATCAAAAATCCAAATTATGAAACATTTAAGTCCAAATTGATTTCCTTGAAAATATCTACAACTTTCATGTTGAAGATTTTATCATTTGGAGCTTGCATCATTGAGACAGAAGGGTTTGAATATTGGCCAAATTTGGAAACTTCACATATGCATGTTTTGCACCTTACACTTCATGCTCAAATTTCATTAATTTCCAAGGCCCAATTGGAGTTTTGATCAACATAGCATTTGTTCCTTATGCAACAAGCTTTCCAACCATTACCCATAAGCCTATGCTTCAATTTAGGAAATATCATTTTCGAAGAAGAGAACCTTTTAGTGCATTTTTGGAAATTCATTTCAAACACATTGCATGAGCTCATGATATCATATCTGCACGTCTATTCCTTCTAATTATGATGCAAGCCTTCAATTCCAATCAGAATTGGGCCCTCCATGCGCCTGTACAGGCCCATGCATGGAGGCCCTCTTCTCCCACGCACATTTTGTTCATGCATATCAGATGGCTTTGGCTATAAATACAAATGCTTTGCTCTTCATTTCCTCAACCTAATGGCGCCTAAACCTCTGCTGAATTGAATCCACACCCATACCAAAGGAACAAATCTCAATTTTCTCTAAAAATTTCAGATCTAGAATTCAGTTTCCTCGACTGTTTTCTTAAGATCTAAAGTTCCTAGACCTCTTCACCTTGATCCATTGAAGCTTCTGTTTGTAAAAGAACTCAAAGATAGTGACTCAATTCATCTCAAATTCAAGGTTTTACTCAACTGCATTTTGCTTCGAAACAGCTCATATATTGTTCCATTTGCCTTGATTGTGTGTGATCTGAAGTCCTCTGTATAGAGGCAACATTATTGTGTTCTTAATTTTTGAAATCAAGCAAGTTCAGTTGAACACCACCAAAGTTCCATCTCTGATTTCTCTCTCAATAGGGATCTAGAGTGGAATTGAGTGGCATAGGAGTGATGTACATCACTTCACCTTTCGAACGGTACCTAGATCGTGCGTTTTGGTGCACATTTGTATCTCTGTAATTTTTGGCATTCGCCGGAGCTAGCCGGAGAAGACGGTGGCGCTGGCCACCGTCTGGTCTCCAGATTGGATCTGAGCCGTCCATCTCAGTTTCCAGATCTAATCTCATCCACACATTGTTATGACTTTCTTTTAATATTTATGTTTCTCATCGACTGAGGTTCATGGTGCGCGCGCATGCCAATGCCATTGGATCCTCCACATCATTTAATGAAGCTCAATCCAACGCCTCTCCTTTTTCTTATTTTTAATTTCTGATTTCTATTTTCTTTTATTTCTTTTAATTCCATTTTATTTCTAAAATCCATATCTCTTTCATTTTTGGTCCAAAAATTATGGGACCAATTGCATTATTTCTCTTTTAATTTCTAGTTTCTAAAAATGATTTTTAATATTTTTTATTTTATCATTTGCTATTTTTTAATAATTTTCTCTTTTTTGGTTATTTTTAATTCATTTTAAATAGTTTTTGATATTCAAAAAATACAAAAATATTTTCTCAACCTCTTTGAATGATGATAGATCTATGAAAAATATTCTCATCAATTTATTAATTGATTTGAGATTTATTTGAGATTTTAGTTCAATTAGGTTATTTTTATGCATTTTATTTGATTTAAAATAGTTTCTGACTTTTAAAAATGCTGAATTTTTTGTCAAACTTTGTTTGACCTTGTAGAACTTGGGATAATTCACTTGGACTTTTCAAAGTTGATTTGAAGTGAGTTTGAAGTTTGACCTTTCTTTAATATTTTAATTCAAGTTTTATTTTAAATATTAAAAATGCCAAAAATATTTTGTTTATTTCTTGACTTCTAATCTTCATTTTGCTTCTGTTTTCTATTGTTTGACCTTGATCTTCTCTATCTTTGGTCATAACTTGTTGATTATCTCATTCCATTCCATTTAATGCACTTTAATTCTTCATTTCTATTCTTCATCTTCTTCTTCTTCTTCTTTTCTTTTTTGATCAATGAGTTAAATGTTGATGGTTAGCATTGATTAGGGAGGTTTAATCTTCCTTGATTCAAATCTAATTCATCTTGATCATGGATCAAGTGAATGGCTTTGCATTAAGGATATATTTCTTTCTAAATCATGCAAAGGACCTAAATCAATACAAGATCATTTCTCATCTTCTTTTTGGCATGGCAAGTTGTTGGAGTTTGATTCACTAATCAAGACCTCTAACTTGTGTTGTTGCCTACATTATTATTGACCGGCCTCAGATTGTTGTGACTTCTACATAAGTCCAATTACGATTGCTTAACATAGCGCTAAATTTGCCTTATGGCACACTAACCATTAACACTAACTATTAACCATTAACATTTACTTCTTGCACTTTACATTTATGCAATTTACTATTCTTGTACATTTTATTCATTTGCTTTTGCTCTTTGCTCACTTGAGCGCATGTTTATGTTAATGAAATTTCCTTTTTGCTCACTTGAGCACATAATTGTGTATATATCTTTGTGCTTATGTTTTGTTTTGATTGTTGTGGACCAAATGCAAAGGAATGGACAAATGGACTTAGTTTCTAGGACTTTCCCTATGCAAATTGGAGTAAAAGGACCTTAATGTTGAAGATGGACTAGAAGGACCAAACCTCTAAACTCACTCTTGTCCATTCTTGATTTACTTCATGGAACTTTTGATGTGTGTGCTTTTGTGCTAGGGAATTCTACGAGAGCTCAAATTGAAGAACCATTGCCATGTTCATCCAAAGTGAAAGATACAAGATACATTTGAGGATCTCCTAAGGAGCTTGTTTGATTGTGTTGATTGCTTGAGCTTACTATTATTTTGATTGCATATTCCAAAGGATGGGAGCTACTTGGATCATCAATATGATCTCAAGAGAGGAACTCCATTTGTGGTCTTGTTTCTTATCCCTTATCTCTTGTATGATTAGGACTTTAGCCATTCTTCTTCTTCCCTCCACTCTAACCCAAGCCAAAACTTTTGTGCAAACATTTAACATTTGTTTTCAAACATTAGAAACCTAAGCCTTATGCTTTTGATTTTCTAACTTTCTTTTCATAACACTTATTTTGAATTGAACTTCTAAATCAACTTTGACCATATTTTGTAAATACTTTTCATTGGTAAATACCACTCATCCAAATACTTTTGTGGTTTCAATGGCCACTTTCTTAATCAAATCTTTTATAACCTTTAGCCATTAGGTTTGAGTTATCCTTGAGGTAGATGTAATACTCACATATATCCTTAGTGATGGACAATGAGTCTTCCATGCTTATTATAGGGTTAACCCCTCACTAGCATGTTGAAGCTATCCTCACATAGTGGATTTGTGGTTTTAGGTTGAGTTTTCTCCCTTGGATAACAAAAGACCTTAAGGCTTTTGGACCAATCAATTCACCAACTCATTTTGAAATTTTTACCCCGAACTACGAGGTTTTGATCCTAATCTTTTTTAAGATGGTACGTAGGCAATGGGTTTATCCATCCAAACACAAAATGTAAATAACTTATATATTCTCTTCTCATCTCTTCAATCATGTTTGCACAAACAAATTTTCACAAAAATACCAACCTTACAACAAGTGTGAAAAGGGCTCCCTAGGAGTACCTAGGATGTTTTGGGTACTTAAAACCTTCCCATTGTATAACCAACCCCCTTATCCAGATCTCTGACATTTTTACTAGTTTTTGATTCGATAAAACTTTTAGGTTTTTGTTCGCTTTCTATCCATTCCTTTGGATAAATAGAAGTGCGGTGGCGACTCGACTTGTATGGTTTACCTTAGATTTAGTCAATATCTCTAATGGTAACGAATACCCCGATACACTCACTAATGATGATATCTTTTGGTATTACCGTGTGTATGATGGTGTTCAGATTATTGACTCTTGTCGTGAATTCTCCAATGTGCCTCTTCTTGGTACATGTGGTGGAACTAACTACAACCCTGTTTTGGCTCGTCGACAGCTTGGGTTCCCCTTAAAGGATAAACCTAACCACATCCTGTTGGAAGGTGTGTTCTTTCAAGAGGGTAAAGATCCCCAGAACTTGAAGGAGAGGATGGTCCGCGCCTGGTGCAAGGTTCATAGGAAGGGAAGGAAAGAGCTTGGTCCGAAGAATTGTATTGCTTTGGAACCCTACACCTCTTGGGTGAGGAAGAGAGCGCTTGAGTACCACATGCCATATGATTATTAGAGACCTACCCTTATGGTTATGGTTGGGCCTTCAACCCTCCCTAACCAAGGAGTAGAGGAGTTGAGAGACAAAGACCGTTCGCGTGCTTGGGTTCGTGAGCGAGAGGAACTTCTTCAGCAGCTTAGAGATAAGGATGCAGTGATAGAGTTTCTGGAGCATCAGGATATCGACGAGCCTGATGATGTGGTTACTTCTCTTCTTCCTCAGTCATCCAAGTTTTGGAAGAGGAAGTATGATAGACTCGCCAAGGAGAAGGCAAACATGGAAGCAACTTATGAGAGAGAGGTGAAGAAGCTTCGTGCGAAGTATTTTCCGATCTCGAAGGGTTTGGACGATTGTTTCTAGGGTTCCATAGGATGTTTACTCTCCTTTTCTCTTATATTGTATTTGGTTACCAAAACTGTACTTCTTCATTGGTGTAAAAAAAATTCCAAATATTATTGCTATGAGTATTCCATATATGTCTTAAAAGATTAATATTTCCAAATATTTGCAAATAGATCTCTATAAAGTTCCTCTGATTAAAAAATAAATCATATGCACAAACATTGCATGCATCATATGCATAAGCAGGTTTTGTTCAGCTCTGATCAGTGGTCTAACTCCTTGCTCTTCATTTATTTTGAAGACAAGCTAACGCACCGGTATAACACGAGAGCCAATCTTCCAAGACTGATGGATCATCTGGAGCATGAGAACCGGGAACTGAAAGAGGAGGTAGCTAGGCTGACTGTCATGATGGAGTCAGTACTGGCTGCCCAGAGCCAATCATCGCCAACTCCTGTAACTCCTCCCGCGAGGACGGTTATTTCTGAGGTTGCTACCTCCGCTGTGCTTGCTGCAACAGCTCACTTCCCGCTAATTTTGTGCCCGAGAGTTTTGCTCCAACTCTCGCTTCTCTGCCGACATCTAGCCCGGTCCTTGCTGTGCCACCTCCCATTGTGCACACCTTACCAAGAGTTGAAGACACCATCTATCATTCTGAGCCATCTGAGGGCCCAAATGTTTATGAGAAGATGGACGAAATGAAAGATCAATTCCTTGAGCTGCGCAAGGAACTGAAAACTCTGAGGGGTAAAGACCTCTTCGGTAAGACTGCTGTTGAGTTGTGCCTTGTGCCCAACGTCAAGATCCCTGTTAAGTTCAAAGTACCTGACTTTGAGAAATACAAGGGAAATACTTTCCCACTCAGCCATCTTGTGATGTACGCTCGCAAGATGTCAACACAGACTGAGAATGATCAACTTCTAATCCATTATTTCCAGGATAGCTTATCCGGTGCTGCACTCAGATGGTACATGGGTCTGGATAGTGCAAACATCCGCTCTTTCAATGATCTTGGTGAAGCTTTCGTCAAGCAATACAAATACAATGTGGATATGGCTCCCGATAGCGATCAGCTGAGGGCGATGTCCCAGAAAGAGAAGGGGACTTTCAAGAGTACGCCCAGAGATGGCGTGAGTTGGCCGCTCAGATTGTGCCACCCCTTGAAGAGAAATAAATGACCAAAATCTTTTTGAAGACTTTGAGTTCTTTCTATTATGAGAGGATGATTGCTAGTGCTCCCTCAGACTTCACCGAAATGGTGAATATGGGAATGAGGCTAGAGGAAGGAGTCCGTGAAGGACGTCTGACCAAAGATGAAGGATCTTCCGCAAAGAGATATGGGGGCTTTGCGAAGAAGAAGGAGGGAGAGGCACATGTTGTATCCTCCCATATTAAGAGAAGACCCTCTGTGAAGAAGAAGATTGCTCGCCCTGCCGTTAGCCAACACCAGGTGGCTCATATAGCACCTTCCTTTAGAGAAGCTCAACATCATCAACAACAACATCATCAACAATAACAACATCGTCCGCAACAGCGGGCCTACCAGCCTCGAAACAACAATAATACCAGCACCATCTATGAGAGGAAGAGGGTCACTTTTGATCCAATTCCAATAACCTATGTTGAACTCTATCCGTCTTTGATTGATAGAAAGTTAATTACTCCAAGAGACTCACCTGTTGTACCTACTGATGCGTGCAATTCGCAAGTATACGAACGCGTCAGAGTAATATAAAAGATTGTCGAATCCACAGAGACCAAGTGTCAATCTATCGTTATCTATTGTTATGGTGTTTATCTTAGGTAATCAAAATAGGGGTTTTTAGAGTGTGCAATGAAAAGTAAAGAGTTCAATAAAGTTCAATTAATAAAGACAGGCTCGAATGTAATTTGCGTAATCAATTAATAATCCAAGTACTTGCTAATAGAACTACTTATGGGCAGTGTTTCCTACTTTGAAAAGAACCAATTTAACGAGAACTGTCGCTTTCGCGTATTCAGAACCGAGTTGTACTCCCTAATCAAACCCTCTTATTGTCACTTATAAAAAGGCGCGCATTGCGTTAGAGTAGTAAACCTATTTTTAAGAAATATAGTATCTTGACTAAGTTGAAAAGTATTTTAACCTGGATTTCTTAACCAAAAGAGTTTCTCACGAACCAGACTCTAAACTTATAAACGCGTCCGAAAATAGTTTTAAAATCACTTTTCTTCTTAAGTTAAAAACTCCTAATGAACTAAACAAAGCACTTTCGCTGTTTTTGAAATAGTTAAAAACAATTAAGTTTAGATAGACGTTGGACGGCTTTCGATCTTACCCAACGGAATTGAAGTGCGGGAAAACTTAAGTTGAAAGTTAAAATAGCCCTTAAGTGTTTCTACGAACAATTGTATGGATTATCGGTTCAATTACGATCCTTACATTCTAACCTTATAGATTTAGTTAGACATGGTAAAGTAAAGGTGCGTTTAATTTAAATAAAAGTAGTGCGAGTGCGGAAAGTAAATAAAAGTAGTGCGAGTGCGGGAAATAAATAAAAGTAGTTGAGTGCGGAAAGTAAATAAAGTAAAGCGAGTGCGGGAAATAAATAAAGTAAAGCGAGTGCGAGAAATAAATAAAGTAAAGCGAGTGCGAGAAATAAATAAATTAAAGCGAGTGCAGGAAATAAATAAAGTAAAGCGAGTGCGAGAAATAAATAAAGTAAAGCGAGTGCGGAAAAATAAAATAGATAAAGGTAAGCAATAAAAACCTGCTCCAATCGGAGGGTTGAATAAAATGCAAAGCGGAAATGAAAATGGCGGCAGGATTAACTTCCTTCCAAAGTGCTCCAAACTCGATTACAGACTCGATCACAAAACTCGATTACACAATTGTGGTAACACCCCAATGCGAAGCGATTACCACTTTAAAATACTGAATATATGCCTAAGTGAAACAAGGTTTGCTCTAAGTTTGCCTCTGCTCTAAGTTTGGATAGTGAAACAAATGAATTCGAGTCTCTATTTATAGGCAAGTAAAATGATGGAAATGACAAGGATGCCCTTCAGCTTGAAAATGGGAGGGAAAACTTTTCCTCTTGTGGCACCCGCCACAAGGCCATGGCACCCACCACAAGGCCAATCTGAGGCGCCTTAGTGGAAGTAGTGGGGAACGTGGCAGTTGAGGGAAGTTGAGCTAGGACACGTCATGGCAGGGTCTATGGTGCCAGCCACAGTGGGAGCCACAAGTACAAAATGCTGAATTTTAGGGTTTTTAGCTCTTTTTCACTCCTTTTCTCGATCGGGGCTCCGATTAAATTAAAAACCTGAAAACAAAGAGAAACATAGTAGTAACACAACAAAATGACATTGAAACTACTAAAATGCATGCGAAATCGGAGTCTAAAATACGGTGAATTTCAGTGTCATCAAACTCTCCCACACTTAAACCTTTGCTTTTCCTCAGGCAAAGCATTAAAAAGCTCATAGAAGAAAAACTGGTGTAAACGAGTGCTTCAGGTTAAAAGATTTCTAAGTTCAAGTCGGGATGCAGTGATAGGTACTAACTGAGTGAACTAAGGGTATCATGATAACACTAATCCGCAAATACGAACATAAACTTCATTCCTATATTAATCAACCCATATTATCCCACAATACCTAGGCCTGCCTCTTCATCTCTTTTTGTGTCATTTTCATTCAGGCGCAATCACATTAAGCCCGTTATCCGTACATGCTTCATGGCAGAGTGACCTGTTAGTGATTATGATCTAAACATGGGGTTTCTGGCACATAGATATGTGTAAACCCTTTTATTCGACCCAACTGCAGTTGTGGGGGATCAGATCGTAATCCGCCCTACCGAGTTCAGTGCCAGACACCTCTGAACCAACTAACAGTGGGTAAGTTTTTCTTTTTCTTTTTCTTTTTGTAGCAAATTTTTACAATTCTTTGGTTTAAATGACTTTGTGAGGGTCACCTATACCTGAGTTGCCTTTTTGCTTTCTTTTATTTATTTTGCTGGATCATTCACTTATTTGCATCGGTCTGACTGCTGAGATAAACTATTGAGGACTTATACTGAAATGATGATTAAGGCCATGGTATATGGGGTTTCGGGAATGATTCCTATATTTATGAAGTCTATGGTGCTAAAACAATACTGATGTTTCAAAAAAGTTCTCCCAAGTCACCGCATCCTTACTCAAACCCGTCTTTAAAACCCAAAAACTTTCAAAATAACATTGTTTTCATTTGCAAAAAAAAAATTGTTGGTAAGGCTAAAGGTATGAGGAGATTAGACTGTACTAAAGATACATTATATTTGGTGACTCGTCAGACTCATGCATTATCTAAGACACTTAAACTAAAAGCAAAATAAAATAAAGTAAACAAAAAGCAATAAAGATAAATAAACTATCTAAAAACACCAAAGAAAATGAACAAACTAACTGAAAATAGCAAAGAAAAGCGATAAAGGCTCCTCCCACACTTAAATCGAACATTGTCCCCAATGTTTCGAAATAAGATAAGGGAAGAGTTACCTGACAACCTAATGCTGACCACTGGTGCCTTCGCCATCCTGAGGTGGACGACGGGATCGGGTACGACGACGGTCTCGGTGAACCATCCTGGCCTGTAAGGCATCCTAAGTGGTCTCGCTGAACCATCCTGGGACTGTAAAACAGTATGATAAGATCTATTTGTCCTCCGTTGCGATTCTTGCATGAAGTTCATGTTATCCGCCAATTGTTGTTGGATGGTAGAGAGTAGGTCATCACGCCTTTGCTCTCTAGCCATGTGGTCATGCCACATCTCCTTTGTAATATAAAAGCCAGGAACGGTAACTTTTCGGGAGGATCTCCCGATTTTGCAACCGTTCAATAATCTTCCTTTGCCTATCTCCCGGTTTCCCTCCTCGAAGAATGAATCCATTAAACTCCATTGTGTAGCTCTTGTAATGAGACGAAGAAGATGAAGTGGGTTGTGAAAAGGTTGGATTTTTATGAAATCCGACGGATGAAAATGAAAATGGAAATCGGGAAGATGATTTGTATGGTGTGGGGATGAGAAAGGTGTAAGCTTTTTGTGGGTTCAAGGACGTTTTTGCAAGGTGGAAAAATGGGTTTTGAAGGTTGTAAGGTGTAAAAATGGTGAAGAAAGGGAGTCTGCCCCGAGCTTATACAAACGCTGTGGCAGGCGCCACAGGGTCTATGGCGGGCGCCACAAGGCAAAATCTGGCTGGCCGGATTTTGGTCCTTTGGCTTGCGCTTCTCGTTGTCTTTTGGCTTGGGGGGTCCGGATAGCGCTTGTCTTGTAATTTCCTAGTAACATGAGGCTTGCATAATTTTATAAAAATAGAAATAAAATAAAATTTTAAACATTAGACTAAAAAATAAATAAACAATTAATATATTTAAACTATAATAAAATGTAAATAAAATAAACAAATATAAAACATATATATATATATATATATATATATATATATATATATATATATATATATATATATATATATAAATGTAGAAATGACAATGTGCTAACATAGTTAATAAAATATCCCAAATGCAATGATATAAAATAAGGTATGTAAATGCGAGAAATAAAAGCATAAAAAGAGATAAAATAAGATGAAATGATAAGATCATATAGTAGGGGTTTCGTCTTCCTGAGTAGATCCACGTAGCATGGCTACCTCCTGCCTAAGCTCTGCGATCTCCTAATATAAACAGTCGGCCTCGGTAGCGTGAGTGAGATCAGATACTCCCATCTGTAAGGTGAGCTCAGCCACCTCCTGTCTAAGCTTTGTGATCTCTCTACGACACTCTGCAATCTGGGTGCGGATGTCGGGGGTCTGCAATGATAAATTGTTAGAGAATACAGTGATCCTAGGAGAAGGTGGTACAGGCGTATACTCAGTAATAGGTGGTGATCTCGGCTCCTCGATGGTCTCTCCCTGGCCCTCCAGAGCATAACTCCAGTTCGCTGGATCATGCATACTAGTCATCATAGGATCAGGTAGTGTAAAATAATGAATCGCCTCGCTGTCGACTAGCAATCTGACCTGACATGGGTTGAAGGAAGCTCTCCTCATCAACCCTCTGGTCAAACAGAAGTCGATATCCATGGTAGTGTACCCACAGTAGGTCCGGAGATGTAACAGCTTGCGAGATAGACCTAGAGCGATAGCAATCTGTGTGATGATCCCTCCTACATGTATGACTCCTTCAGTCGATCTGGAAACACCGATGAGGCCATATAACAGAAAGTTCCCACATGCTACTGGGCGAGACTGGGATGCACAAAATAGTAGGAAGATCTCCTCTTCACTCAGTAATGTCCCAGCATCCGGTTTTCCTAGGAAGGAATGTGCCAGTATCATCTGGAAGTATCTAAAAGCAGGGTTATGTATAACCTGGGATAACTGAGTAGAAGGATCCTGGCTCCCTCCACCTGAGATGTCAGTCCAGAACTTCTCTACTTCCTTCCCCAGAAAGTATCCCATAGGTGTCTCGGGGATAGCGTCAGGAGTGGTCTGGAAACCCAATAGGTCACCGAACTCTTTCTGGCTGAAAGAGTACTCAACTCCAAAAAGCCTGAAAGCAGCATAGCCATCCGGTCCTGAGTAGGGGTCATAGTCAAAAGAACTGAGGAACTCCAATGTCAAATTCCTATAGGTGTTACTCAGATCGTCAGCGAACTCGTCCCAGTGGAGCTGGTGGCTTAGAAATCGGATACTTGGCTCAATGCCCAGTGCTTCCATGCAGTGCTGATCTGGATAACGTGTGGGCGCCATAGGGCGCTGATAAAGAGCTATGTAGTGCTCTCTCTGAGCGTCATCTCTATAGGCCACGTGCATATCGTCGAAGTCCTGCATCCTGTAAAAGTTAGGAAAGGGATCCTGAAAATACAAACCATTCAAATATTTAGTCTCGGTGAAAATAAAAATAAAATAAAATAAAATTAAATTAAATTAAATAAATGCGAAAAAGTAAAAAAAAATGAAAAACCATGGGTTGCCTCCCACGCAGCGCTTGTTTAACGTCATTAGCTTGACGATCAGAATTTATACACCTGTAGTAGTAGGAATCGGTGGATCAACCAGAGTGTGGCTTGAGTGGTATGCTGGAATGTCTCCTCCTTCGTAGAGCTTCTGTCTTTGTCCATTTACAATGAATGGGCTACAGGTTTTGTTCTTGATTTCTACGGCTCCGGATCTTAGAATCTTGGATACTTCGAAAGGGCCAGTCCATCCTGAGCGTAGCTTCCCAGGGAAGAGTCGTAACCTAGAGTTAAAAAGGAGAACAGGGTCGCCTATATTGAAGTTTTTCTTTACTATTCTTTTATCGTGCCAGGCTTTTGTTCTCTCTTTATATATATTTGCATTCTCGTAGGCAGATTGCCTAAGTTCTTCTAGTTTGCTCTAAGTTTGCCTCTGCTCTAAGTTTGGATGGTGAAACAAATGAATTCGAGTCTCTATTTATAGGAAAGTAAAATGATGGAAATGACAAGGATTCCCTTCAGCTTGAAAATGGGAGGGAAAACTTTTCCTCTTGTGGCGCCCGCCACAACGCCGTGGCGCCCGCCACAAGGCCAATCTGAGGCGCCTTAGTGGAAGTAGTGGGGAACATGGCAGTTGAGGGAAGTTGAGCTAGGACACGTCATGGCAGGGTCTATGGCGCCAGCCACAGTGGGAGCCACAAGTACAAAATGCTGAATTTTAGGGTTTTTAGCTTTTTTTCACTCATTTTCTCGATCGGGGCTCCGATTAAAGTAAAACCCTGAAAACAAAGAGAAACATAGTAATAACACAATAAAATGACATTGAAACTACTAAAATGCATGCGAAATCGGAGTCGAAAATATGGTGAATTTCAGTGTCATCACCTACCAACCCTCAGTGGTGGTATAAGCCTGAGCTACACTGTGTATATCATTCTGGTGCTCCCGGACATGATATGGAGAATTGCTATCCCTTGAAGACCAAGGTGCAAGACCTTGTGAGAAGTGGGATTTTGTTTTTCGAGGACGTAGGTCCTAATGTCAAGAAGAACCCATTGCCCAAGCATGGGAAAGCTGCTGTGAATATGGTCCAGGGTTGCCCTGGCAAATATAAAGTCTTGTATGTCAATGATATCAGGCAATCTTTGGTCGAGATGCATAGACTGTTATGTGGATACATTCATTATGAGCATGACCATGACAGGTGCCAGGTGTGCACTATCAACGAAAGAGGATGCCGACAAGTAAGGAAGGACATCCAAGAGATGCTGGATCAAGGAATTATCGAAATACTTCAGAATCGCAACGAGGATGAAGTTGATGTTATCTCTCCTGTGTTCAGGATACCAGATCCTGTTGTTGTCAAATATGATGGTAGCAAGAAGAAAGTGTCACCATCTCTCGTGATCAAGCCAGCGGGTCGTGTCCCGTATTCCTATGATAAGGTTGTTCCCTACAAGTATAATGTAGTTATGTTAGAAGATGGAAAGGAGGTGTCGTTGCCCTCCACCTCTGTTGTGAGTATCTCAGATTGTTAGTGGTGTGACCCGTAGTGGTCGTGTTTTCTCGGTGCCACCGAAATCCGACGAAGATGGCGTGAGAAGAACGGATGTTGTTAATCCTACCGGTCCTGTGGGCACTTCTTCTTCGAATCCGGCACTTGTTATAAAGGGCGTTGACCCTACTGTTGTTGATAAATCTGTGAAAGCTCTTGTCCTGGTTGGCCAGCATGGCATTTTGAAAGAGGACTGTGATGATATATTGAGGCTCATCAAGAGGAGTGAATATAATGTTGTTGATCAGTTGCTACAAACTCCATCAAAGATATCTGTCCTATCTTTGCTGATGAAATCCGAGCCACACCGTGAAGCTTTGTAGAGGGTGTTGGACGTGGCATACATGGATCATGATGTCACTATTGAACAGTTTGATAGCATTGTTGCAAACATAACCGCTTGTAACAATTTGAGCTTTTGTGATGCTGATCTTCCCGAGGAGGGAAAAGACCACAATTTGGCTCTACACATTTCCATGAACTGCAAGGATGATGCCTTATCTAATGTGTTGGTGGACATAGGATCATCGCTTAATGTCTTGCCAAAATCCACTATGGCTAAACTTTCGTACCAGGGGCCTCCCATGAGGCAGAGTGGAGTGGTAGTGAAAGCTTTTGATGGATCACAGAAAACTGTGATCAGCGAAGTTGAACTCCCGATCAAGATTGGACCTAGTGATTTCCAGATCACTTTCCAGGTCATGGATATCCACCCATCATATAGCTGTTTGCTTGGCAGACCATGGATTCACGAGGCAGGCGCCGTGACATCCACCCTACACCAGAAGTTAAAGTTTGTTAAAAACAAGAAGTTGGTGGTGATAGGGGGAGAGAAGGCTTTCTTGGTTAGCCATTTATCTTCCTTTTCCTATATAGATTCTGAGGATGAGGTTGGGACTCTGTTCCAAGCCTTATCTATTGCTGAGCCTTCAAGGAAAGGACCTTCTTCATTTGCTTCCTACAATGATGTTAAGTTGGCCATTGAGCATGGTGCAACTATTGGTTTAGGACAAATGATCAAGCTGGAAGATAACAAATCCCGAGCTGGCATAGGGTATTCTTCAGGCATTTCCAATGAGCGTGGGTTGTTCCAAAGTGGTGGTTTCATCCACACTGTTGAAGATCAAGAGGCTGCAGCCATAGTGGAAGATGATGAAGAGGAAGATTTGGGTAACTTCGTCATACCTGGCGGAATCTGCAATAATTGGGTCGTTGTTGATGTTCCAACAGTTATCCACAAGTCCACGTAATATGTTCATTTTGTTTAAAAAACCCTTCTCCCATGCCAAAGGTGTAACACCCCAATTAAAATAAGACAATTATTTAATTTAAATTAATATTTTATTTATTAATTTAATTGAATAATTAGAGATTTGGATTATTATTACTATTATTTTGGAATAATAATTATTGGAGTAATTATTTATTGGAATATATAAGTTGGAATAAAAAGTCCCAATTTTGGAACAAGGGTTTTCACGTGAAAAGGAAAAGAGAAGCGGCTGAAAGAGAAAAAGGGCAAAAGGCAGAACAAGAGAAGAGGAAGAGCTTGAAGCTGCAGAATTTGCCGGATTAACTCAGGTAAGGGGGGTTTATCGTTGATTAACGGGTATTATATGATAATATGTCATGGGTAGTGATAGACCTTTAAATTACCTCTGAATTGGATGATTATGATGAATTGTGAACCTTTTTGGATGAACGAAATTGGGGTAGAATCGAGAGGAAATTCGTAGGAATTTGATGTAACCGTGTTAGATTTTGTGAAATCAAATAAGATATGAATTGTGTTGAGAATATGGACGATTATGTGATGTAAATTGGACTGTGAAAGGTTGGATCGGATAGGTTTCGTAATAGGGAAACCATTGTAGATCTGAAATCTGGTTTCTGTAGCAGAGGGTTCTGTTCGCGCGCGATTCGCGGCGCGAAGCCCAGTTCGCGGCGCGAACTGGCAATTCCAGAAGGGTTCTGTGACGCACCGTTCGCGGCGCGAACCCTGCTGCGCGGCGCGAACTGTGCTGTGCAGAAGTTGATGTTGGATGGTAAATTCTGTGTGGTGGTGATGCAGTTTTGGCTGTTTAGGCTGGGTGATGGGATTTAGCTGAGGACCGATGTATTAGGGATCATTTCCCGTTGTTTTGAGAGGCATAGGTATTAGTAGGGTGTGCTAATACTATGATTGATTGTATGGCATGATATGATATGCTTTCGTGATAAAATGTGTTGATGATATGTGATGGTATGCATAATGCTGTGAATGTATCGGTTATGTATGCATTATTAATAGACTGTTGTATGGCTTAGAGTGTGAGCATATGTCTATTCTTGAATTGTTGTTGTTGTTGTTGTTATTGCATTGCTATGTGATTAGCATGCATATTCTAGCCTTTGGGGCTGTAGCTAATTCCCATAGTGAGGAATTAGTGAGTGAATCCTTGTGAAATTGCTGATAATGTTTGCATACTAGATGAGTAGTGTGCATAGTCTAGCCTTTGGGGCTGTAGCTAATTCCCATGGTGAGGAATTAGTGAGTGAGTCATTAGATCTCAATGAGTGGGACTAGTGAGCTCAGTAGCCGTATCCGGAGGGATCGGTGAGCTTGAACTGTAAGTTCAAGAAGAGTCGGTACCGCATATGTTGAGTCTCATTGCATAATGAATGTATGGCATATAATATGATTGGATGTATTCCAGTATTATATGTGTGTTGTGTGTAGTGTTGTTGATGTTGAGTATGGTTGGAGATTATACACATGTGATATGTTATGGTTGAGTATGATATTTGAATTGACGCTGCCGTTATTGAGCGTGTAGTCTGGTTAGGGTGATTTGATGCGTTATTTACTTAACATTACATAATGTTGTATAATGCTTATTATATTGATTGAGGAACTCACCCTTACACCTATTTTTCAGGTAACGAGCAGTGAGTTGAATAGGAGCTAGTGCTTGGAGTCTAGTGTAGTCTCCTAGTGGGTCATGCTCTGATAGATGTAACATCGGGATGGGATGTTTGAATATTTTATTGATTGGTTGTGAACCATTTTGCATGTAATATGTTACATGTTTGGAATAATTGAGCTGTTTTCTATCCGTTGCGTATTATGCAGACACTTTATAATTTGAGTTAAATAAATGAGCATGACAGGATATTTTAATGATTTTGTGAAATGATTGTGTGACACCCTTCGGGGCATAATTACTCTGATGAATATATTGTTATTTTAATTATAATAATTGGGGTATTTTAGAAGGGTGTTACATTAGTGGTATCAGAGCCTGGTCGGTCGTGTCGAGTCGTAATTATTCTGTTTCCCCTGTACGGGATAGGTGTTGTGTAACCCTATCAGTACTTATTGTTTTGGCTTGTTGGGGTTTCAGAATAGAGATGGCTGGAAGAGGTAGAGATGATGCTGCGATTGCTGAGGCTCTGGGTATGCTGGCTGGAGTACTTGGAGGAAATCCGAATGTTGCGGGAATGGGAGCTGCTCGTCAGTTGAGTGAGTTCCAGAAGAACAATCCTCCAATGTTCAAGGGAGCATACGACCCAGATGGTGCTCAGAAGTGGTTGAAGGAGATTGAGAGAATCTTCAGAGTAACTGAGTGTGCTGATAACCAGAAGGTCAGGTTCGGTACACATACGCTGTCAGAGGAAGCTGATGATTGGTGGGTTGCTACCCGCACCGAGTTGGAATCTGCTGGGAATGCTGAGATCACTTGGGCTGTGTTCAGGGAGAGATTTCTGAGGAAGTATTTTCCAGAGGATGTCAGAGGGAAGAAAGAGATAGAGTTCTTGGAATTGAAGCAGGGTAACCGGACTGTTACTGAGTATGCTGCTAAGTTCACAGAGCTGTCGAAGTATTATACTCCATATGCTGAGGCTGCTGGGGAATTTTCGAAGTGTGTGAAGTTTGAGAACGGGTTGCGTCCCGAGATCAAACAGGCTATTGGATATCAGCGGATTAGAGTGTTTTCTGACTTGGTTGACTGTTGCAGAATTTTTGAACAGGATTCCAAGGCTAGAGCAGAGAGCTATCAGCAGAGGGTTGATAGGAAAGGCAAGAATCAGGTTGATCGTGGGAAACCGTATGCAGCTGGCAAAGGTTTCCAGAAGCAGAGTGGGATGAAGAGGCCTAGTGGGGGAGACTCTAGTGCCCCTTCTAAGTGTTATAGATGTGGTCGGGCTGGACATCGTGTTCATGAGTGTACCAGTGCTGAGATGAAGTGTTTTAAGTGTGGAAAAGGTGGTCATCTGGCTGCAGAGTGTCGGTTGAAGACTGTGACTTGTTTCAACTGTGGAGAGTTGGGTCATATCAGTCCACAGTGTCCTAAGCCGAAGAGAGAGAACCAGTCAGGAGGCAAGGTCTTTGCTTTATCGGGTTCTGAGACTTCTGCAGATGATCGTTTGATCCGAGGTACGTGTTATATTAATGGCTTTCCTCTTGTAGCTATTATTGACACCGGTGCTACTCATTCCTTTATATCTTTGGATTGTGCTGTGAAACTTAAGTTAGAGATATCTGAGATGCTTGGAAGTATGGTGATTGATACTCCTGCGAAGGGTTCAGTGACTACTACTTCAGTTTGTTTGAATTGTCCTTTGAGTATTTTTGGTAGAGACTTAGGGATAGACCTTATGTGTCTTCCACTAGTACAGATTGATGTTATCCTGGGAATGAACTGGTTGGTGTTTAACCGAGTTTCTATCAACTGTTTTGATAAGACTGTGATATTTCCTGAGATTGAGGAAGGAAAGAGTGTGTTTCTATCAGCCAGGCAGGTGAATGAGGAAGTAGCAGATGGGGCGGAGTTGTTTATGCTGTTAGCGACCTTGGAAGCTAAAGATAAACTGGTGATTTGCGATCTAGCGGTGGTGTGTGATTTTCCTGATGTGTTTCCGGAAGAAGTGAATGAATTGCCGCCAGAGCGTGAAGTTGAGTTCTCGATTGATTTGGTACATGGTACTAGACCGATATCGATGGCTCCGTACCGTATGTCTGCTGTTGAGTTAGCTGAATTGAAGAGTCAGTTGGAAGATTTGTTGGATAAGAAATTTATTCGTCCGAGTGTGTCACCATGGGGTGCACCAGTGTTATTGGTTAAGAAGAAAGAAGGTACTATGAGGTTGTGTGTGGACTACAGGCAACTGAATAAAGTGACGATCAAGAATCGGTATCCTTTGCCGAGGATTGATGATTTGATGGATCAGTTGGTTGGTGCGAGTGTGTTCAGCAAGATAGATTTGAGATCTGGGTATCATCAGATACGTGTGAAAACTGAGGATATTCAGAAGACTGCTTTCAGAACAAGGTATGGACATTATGAGTATTCTGTAATGCCTTTTGGTGTGACTAATGCGCCTGGAGTATTTATGGAGTATATGAATAGGATTTTCCATCCGTACCTAGATAAGTTTGTTGTGGTGTTTATTGACGATATTTTGGTGTATTCGAAATCTGAAGAAGATCATGCTGAACATTTGAGAGTGGTTCTAGGAGTTCTGCGAGAAAAGAAGTTATTTGCTAAACTGTCCAAATGTGAATTTTGGTTAGAAGAGGTTAGTTTTCTTGGTCATGTGATTTCAAGAGGTGGTGTTGCTGTTGATCCTTCTAAGATAGAAGCGGTATCTAAGTGGGAAGCTCCGAAGTCAGTTTCGGAGATAAGGAGTTTTCTTGGACTTGCAGGTTATTATAGGAAGTTCATTGAGGGATTTTCTAAGTTGGCCTTACCGTTGACGATGTTGACTAGAAAGGGGCAAGCGTTTGTTTGGGACTCAAAATGTGAAGAGGGTTTCCAAGAGTTAAAGAGGAGGTTGACTACTGCTCCTATTCTGATATTACCAAGTTCGTCGGAATCATTTGAGGTTTACTGTGATGCTTCATTGTTGGGTTTGGGTGGCGTGTTGATGCAGAATAAGCAGGTTATAGCTTATGCTTCGAGACAACTAAGGGTTCATGAGAGGAACTATCCGACACACGATTTAGAGTTGGCAGCTGTGGTGTTTGTTCTGAAGTTGTGGAGACATTACTTGTATGGGTCAAGATTTGAGGTTTTCAGCGACCATAAAAGTTTAAAGTATTTGTTTGATCAGAAAGAGCTGAATATGAGACAGAGGAGATGGTTAGAATTTCTGAAGGATTATGACTTTGGTTTGAATTACCATCCGGGTAAAGCAAACGTAGTGGCTGATGCATTGAGTCGGAAATCATTGCATATGTCTATGTTAATGGTTAAGGAATTGGATTTAATTGAGCAGTTTAGAGACTTGAGTTTGGTGTGTGAGAGTACTCGCACCAGTGTTAAATTGGGAATGTTGAAGTTAACGAGTGGTATTCTGGAGGAGATCAGAGAGGGTCAGAAATCCGAGATGCATTTGGTTGATAAGTTGACTTTAGTGAATCAAGGTCGAGGTGGTGAATTCAGAGTTGATGAGAATGGTGTTTTGAAATTTGGTAGTCGGGTGTGTATTCCGAATGTTATTGAGCTTAAGAAGAGTATTCTTGAGGAGGGACATCGTAGTGGCTTAAGTATTCATCCTGGAGCTACGAAGATGTATCATGATTTGAAGAAGTTATTTTGGTGGCCGGGAATGAAAAGAGAAATTGCAAGTTTTGTGTATTCTTGTTTGACTTGTCAGAAGTCAAAGATTGAGCATCAGAAGCCGTCTGGGCTAATGCAACCGTTGGCTATTCCAGAGTGGAAGTGGGACAGTATCAGTATGGATTTTGTTTCTGGTTTGCCGAGAACAAGTAAGAATTTTGAGGCTATTTGGGTGATTGTTGATAGATTGACGAAATCGGCTCATTTTATTCCGATCAGAATGGATTATCCGTTAGAGAGACTAGCTGAGTTGTATATTGAGAAGATTGTAAGCTTGCATGGTATTCCGTCGAGTATTGTTTCGGACAGAGATCCTAGATTTACATCGAAGTTCTGGGAAGGTTTGCAGAAGGCTTTGGGAACTAAGCTGAGATTGAGTTCTGCATATCATCCGCAGACTGATGGTCAGACTGAGAGGACGATTCAGTCATTAGAGGATCTTTTGAGAGCTTGTGTTTTGGAAAAAGGAGGTGCTTGGGATTGTTATTTGCCTTTGATTGAGTTTACCTACAACAATAGTTTTCATTCGAGTATTGGTATGGCACCGTTTGAAGCTTTGTATGGTAGGAGATGTCGGACACCTTTATGTTGGTATGAGTCCGGTGAGAGTGCGGTGGTTGGACCGGAGATTGTTCAACAAACTACGGAAAAGATTAAGATGATTCAGGATAAGATGAGAATTGCTCAGAGTCGTCAGAAGAGTTATCATGATAAGAGGAGGAAATCACTTGAGTTCCAAGAGGGAGATCATGTGTTTCTTCGTGTTACTCCGATAACTGGTGTTGGTCGAGCTTTGAAGTCAAAGAAGTTGACTCCTCGATTTATTGGTCCTTACCAGATTTTGGAAAGGATAGGAGAGGTAGCCTATCGTGTCGCTTTACCGCCGTCGCTTGCGAATTTGCATGATGTTTTTCATGTGTCTCAGTTGAGGAGATACATTCATGATCCGTCGCATGTTGTCCAATTAGATGATGTACAGGTGAGAGATAACCTGACTGTTGAAACATCACCTATGAGGATTGAGGATCGAGAGTTGAAGCAGTTACGGGGTAAAGAGATTGCCTTAGTGAAGGTAGCTTGGGGAGGACCAGCAGGTGGCAATGTGACTTGGGAACTGGAGAGTCAGATGAAGGAGTCTTACCCAGAGTTGTTCGCTTGAGGTATGTTTTCGAGGACGAAAACTCTTTTAGTGGGGGAGAGTTGTAACACCCCAATTAAAATAAGACAATTATTTAATTTAAATTAATATTTTATTTATTAATTTAATTGAATAATTAGAGATTTGGATTATTATTACTATTATTTTGGAATAATAATTATTGGAGTAATTATTTATTGGAATATATAAGTTGGAATAAAAAGTCCCAATTTTGGAACAAGGGTTTTCACGTGAAAAGGAAAAGAGAAGCGGCTGAAAGAGAAAAAGGGCAAAAGGCAGAACAAGAGAAGAGGAAGAGCTTGAAGCTGCAGAATTTGCCGGATTAACTCAGGTAAGGGGGGTTTATCGTTGATTAACGGGTATTATATGATAATATGTCATGGGTAGTGATAGACCTTTAAATTACCTCTGAATTGGATGATTATGATGAATTGTGAACCTTTTTGGATGAACGAAATTGGGGTAGAATCGAGAGGAAATTCGTAGGAATTTGATGTAACCGTGTTAGATTTTGTGAAATCAAATAAGATATGAATTGTGTTGAGAATATGGACGATTATGTGATGTAAATTGGACTGTGAAAGGTTGGATCGGATAGGTTTCGTAATAGGGAAACCATTGTAGATCTGAAATCTGGTTTCTGTAGCAGAGGGTTCTGTTCGCGCGCGATTCGCGGCGCGAAGCCCAGTTCGCGGCGCGAACTGGCAATTCCAGAAGGGTTCTGTGACGCACCGTTCGCGGCGCGAACCCTGCTGCGCGGCGCGAACTGTGCTGTGCAGAAGTTGATGTTGGATGGTAAATTCTGTGTGGTGGTGATGCAGTTTTGGCTGTTTAGGCTGGGTGATGGGATTTAGCTGAGGACCGATGTATTAGGGATCATTTCCCGTTGTTTTGAGAGGCATAGGTATTAGTAGGGTGTGCTAATACTATGATTGATTGTATGGCATGATATGATATGCTTTCGTGATAAAATGTGTTGATGATATGTGATGGTATGCATAATGCTGTGAATGTATCGGTTATGTATGCATTATTAATAGACTGTTGTATGGCTTAGAGTGTGAGCATATGTCTATTCTTGAATTGTTGTTGTTGTTGTTGTTATTGCATTGCTATGTGATTAGCATGCATATTCTAGCCTTTGGGGCTGTAGCTAATTCCCATAGTGAGGAATTAGTGAGTGAATCCTTGTGAAATTGCTGATAATGTTTGCATACTAGATGAGTAGTGTGCATAGTCTAGCCTTTGGGGCTGTAGCTAATTCCCATGGTGAGGAATTAGTGAGTGAGTCATTAGATCTCAATGAGTGGGACTAGTGAGCTCAGTAGCCGTATCCGGAGGGATCGGTGAGCTTGAACTGTAAGTTCAAGAAGAGTCGGTACCGCATATGTTGAGTCTCATTGCATAATGAATGTATGGCATATAATATGATTGGATGTATTCCAGTATTATATGTGTGTTGTGTGTAGTGTTGTTGATGTTGAGTATGGTTGGAGATTATACACATGTGATATGTTATGGTTGAGTATGATATTTGAATTGACGCTGCCGTTATTGAGCGTGTAGTCTGGTTAGGGTGATTTGATGCGTTATTTACTTAACATTACATAATGTTGTATAATGCTTATTATATTGATTGAGGAACTCACCCTTACACCTATTTTTCAGGTAACGAGCAGTGAGTTGAATAGGAGCTAGTGCTTGGAGTCTAGTGTAGTCTCCTAGTGGGTCATGCTCTGATAGATGTAACATCGGGATGGGATGTTTGAATATTTTATTGATTGGTTGTGAACCATTTTGCATGTAATATGTTACATGTTTGGAATAATTGAGCTGTTTTCTATCCGTTGCGTATTATGCAGACACTTTATAATTTGAGTTAAATAAATGAGCATGACAGGATATTTTAATGATTTTGTGAAATGATTGTGTGACACCCTTCGGGGCATAATTACTCTGATGAATATATTGTTATTTTAATTATAATAATTGGGGTATTTTAGAAGGGTGTTACAAAAGGGAGAAGTGATGACATTGTTGGCACATATTTGATTAATGCAATGATATTCATTCAAAAATTACATGTTAAATGTTTGTTTTTTCCAAATTATTTTCCCTTTTTTCTTTTTTGCATGAAATTGGTGATCACCATAAAACCCTAAAAAGGAGAGAATAAAATCAGTCTTTTCATCTGCATAATGATTTGCCTTGTTTGAATTCTGAAATCTCTTTTATACTCAAAATCATTATGCAGGTTGATCAAACCCATTGAACATAATGATCCAACACCATCTCCCAACTTTGAGTTCCCTATATTTGAGGCCGAAGAAGATGATGTTGAAGAGATTCCTGATTAGATTACCCGTCTGCTTGAGCATGAAGAGAAGATCATTCAGCCACACCTTGAAAATCTGGAAACAGTCAACTTGGGATCTGAAGACTGTGTTCGCGAAGTGAAGATTGGGGCACTCCTTGAAGAGTCTGTCAAGAAGGGGTTGATTGAGTTGCTACGAGAGTATGTCGACGTCTTTGTTTGGTCGTATGAAGACATGCCTGGTCTAGATACTGATATCGTGCAACATTTCCTGCCTTTGAAGCCTGAGTGTGTGCGTGTGAAGCAGAAGCTCAGAAGAACTCATCGTGATATGGCAGTGAAGATTAAAGAAGAAGTTCAGAAGCAAATTGATGCGGGGTTTCTGGTGACTTCTACATATCCTCAATGGGTGGCCAATATTGTGCCCGTGCCTAAGAAAGATCGAAAAGTCCGAATGTGCGTGGACTATCGAGACTTGAATAAAGCTAGTCCGAAAGATGATTTCCCTCTACCACATATTGATATGTTGGTAGATAATACAGCTAAATTCAATGTCTTCTCATTTATGGACGGATTTTCCGGTTATAATCAGATTAAAATGGCACTAGAGGATATGGAGAAGACAACATTCATCACACCTTGGGGAACATTCTGTTATCGAGTGATGCCCTTCGGTTTGAAGAACGCCGGAGCCACGTATCAACGTTCTATGACTACCTTGTTTCATGATATGATGCACAAGGAGATTAAGGTGTATGTTGATGATATGATTGCAAAATCGAAAACGGAAGTTGAACATGTAGAGCACTTGTTGAAGCTTTTTCAGCGTTTGAGGAAGTACAAACTCCGCCTGAATCCGAACAAGTGTACATTTGGAGTCCGTTCTGGCAAGTTATTGAGCTTTATTGTCAGTGAAAGAGGTATTGAAGTTGATCCTGCCAAGGTCAAAGTAATACAAGAGATGCCTGCGCCCAAAATTGAGAAGCAAGTCCGAGGTTTTCTTGGTCGCTTGAATTATATTTCCCGATTCACATCCCACATGACTGCCACATGTGCGCCTATATTCAAGCTCCTTCGGAAAGATCAGCGTCATGATTGGACCGAGGATTGCCAGAAGGCCTTCGATAGTATCAAAGAGTATCTGTATGAGCATCCGATTCTGTCTCCACCTGTTGAAGGGAGACCTTTGATTATGTACTTAATTGTGCTTGATGACTCCATGGGTTGTGTCCTAGGTCAACAAGATGAATCAGGGAAGAAAGAATATGCAATATACTACTTGAGTAAGAAGTTCACTGATTGTGAGTCTCGGTACTTAATGCTTGAGAAGACATGTTGTGCTTTGGCTTGGGCTACTGAGCGTTTATGCCAGTATATGTTGAATCATACGACTTGGTTGATATCCAAAATGGATCCAGTCAAGTATATCTTCGAGAAGCCTGCTTTAACCAGGAGGATTGCCCATTGGCAAATGTTGTTGTCTGAGTATGACATTGAGTATCGAGCTCAAAAAGCTATTAAAGGTAGTATCTTGGCTGACCACTTGGCACATCAACCAATTGAGGATTATCAGTCTGTTTAGTATGACTTCCCAGATGAGGAGATTCTGTATTTGAAAATGAAAGATTGCGATGAGCCTACGCTAGATGAAAGGCCAGAGCCTGGTTCCCGATGGGGGATGGTGTTCGATGGTGTTGTTAATCAGTATGGAAATGGTATTGGGGAAGTAATTATTACTTCTCAGGGCACACATTTTCCTTTTACAGCAAGGCTAACTTTCAAATGCACGAATAATATGGCGGAGTATGAGGCCTGCATTATGGGATTGGAAGAATGTATTGATCTTAGGATCAAACATCTTGATGTTTATGGTGATTCGGCCCTTGTTGTTAATCAGATTAAGGGTGAATGGGAGACGAATATGCCTGGCCTCATCCCATATAGAGATTATGCGAGGAGGATTTCAAATTTCTTTAATGAGGTTGACTTCCATCATATTCCTCGAGATGAGAATCAGATGGCAGATGCTCTTGCTACGCTTGCTTCGATGATTATGGTGAAATATTGGAATGAAGTCCCCAATATCACTGTGATGCGCTTGGATAGACCTGCTCATGTATTTGCAGTAGAAGAAGTGAAAGATGATAAGCCATGGTATTATGATATCAAGTGCTTTCTCCAAAGTCAGACTTACCCGCCTGGGGCATCTGTTAAAGATAGGAAGACTTTGAGGAGATTATCTGGCAGTTTCTACCTCAATGGTGATGTGCTTTATAAGAGGAATTTTGACATGGTTCTGCTCAGATGCATGGATAGACGTGAAGCAGACCTGTTGATGACGGAAGTCCACGAGGGTTCATTTGGTACTCATTCCAATGGACATGCCATGGAAAAGAAGATGTTGAGAGCAGGCTACTATTGGCTGACAATGGAGTCTGACTGCTGCAAATATGTGAAGAAATGCCACAAGTGTCAGATTTATGCGGATAAGATTCATATTCCCCTGACACTTATGAATTTTATTTCCTCACCATGGCCTTTCTCCATGTGGGGAATTGACATGATTGGCATGATAGAGCCAAAGGCGTCAAACGGTCATCGTTTTATTCTCGTAGAAATTGATTACTTCACCAAGTGGGTTGAAGCGGCATCATATGCGAATGTAACCAGGAAGGTGTCGCAACCTGAAAAATACAGTGTGCGAAAAAAGAACCGGCGAAAGAAAATGACAGAAGAGTCGCCACCGTGCGTTATTTATCCCAAAGGAGGGAAAGGAAACGCTCGAAGTAAACCTGGAAAAAGGAAAGGAAAAGACAAGGGCTCGCAACCAAATCTTGGGTTCGGGAGTCGGTTATGCGAAGGGAAGGTATTAGCACCCCTACGCATCCGTAGTACTCTACGGGATCCACTTTTGTAGTTCTTGTCTAAAGGGTGTGAGTTTATCTTGTGTTGTTTACTAAAAAAAGGGGTTAAATGAAAATGACTCGCGCGGATGTCGCATCCACTGCATACGTATCTCATCTGAATATGAGAATCAGAGTCTTCGTAGCTCGGCTGACCTATGGGTTGGGGGGATGTGTGCTCGCTAAGACACCGCGTCTTATGCCTACGTATCTCATCTGGAATGAGAATTAGAGCAAGCCGTAGTTCGGATAACTACGGGGTTATGGATTGGGTTTTGGACGAACGACGTTACTACGCAATCTACCGGATGCTCGACCTTTGGAGACTTACTCGCCTGTAGTAGAAGGAGTAAACATGTGTTTAGGAGAAGAAAAATCAATGAAGGGTTAGGGTTTGGGATGCTCATGCAAAAAGGCAGTCCTTGACGAAGGAACCACGCTACCTGCGGGGATACGAACACATACAAAACAAACATGCATAAAGTAAATGTGCCAACAAGGCAATCAGAATAAATCTCCCAAATGGTATCCCACAAGCAAAGTGGAATATCCAGCGAGCTATCCCTGCAAAAGTCATGTGAGCCTTCACAAAAACTCAACAAAAGGGTTAGTGAAACAAGATAAGGATTAGGAGAAAACATGCTATGACAAACGTAAGTCAGATTAGAGCAAAACAGTATGGTTTTTCATGGATAACAGTATGGTTTCAGAAACCTCAAACCCTGTGGCATACACTTCAGAAATTAAACGATTAAGCATTCAAGGCATTATTTATACATTCATACATAGTTATGAACCCGTGGGCAAAAACCTAATGAAATTCGTCCATCATACCTCAAACATTCAGAGTATTCAACTTCAAAGCACAAAGGTAATGGGAATAAGGGAAAACCTGATTGGAGAGATCGGTTGAAATCAAATGGCACGGCTGGATTTGCAAACCAATGTTAGGGCTTGCTTGAGCTGAAAGTGTGTGAGTCAGAATGAACCTTTCAGAGTTGCCTGAAGGTTGCTCTGAACTCTGTTAGCTCTTCTCTCACTATCTTTTTCCCCAGGGTTCTTCTCTCACTATCTTTTTCCCAGACAGGGTAATAGGAATAGAATGGCCTTTTGTTTCACTGAAACTCTGAATTTATAACCTGATTTTTGTGGACCTGTGGGCTCAAATGAGAGAGGTCCAAGTCCAAGATTTTTCTTTTATTTATTTATTTATTTATTTATTTTTATTTTTTTCGTTTTCCGTTTTTATTCTTTTCGTTTTTCGTTTTTTTTTTTCGTTTTTTCGTTTTTTTTTTCCAAAACACGTGGGCTTCGCCTAGCGAGCATGACAGCTCATGAACAAACCTTTGCTCCTTCAAGATTAACGTTTTGACTGACGAATAGACCCCTGTTGGAAGTAACTCAAGTCTTTCCCTTGTGTTGACTGATTATCTAAATAGAGCCCACAAAGTGTCCTGGATGATGTTCAAGCTTCTTGGATCCGATTCCAATTGCCATGATGAAATGCAAATGCTAAATGACCTAAAAAATGAATGCATGCATGAGGTGTAAAGCGTATGCTTCCAGGAAAAATGAAGGGTAAATTTTGGGGTATTACAGCAGGTGGTTGTGAATTTTATCAAGAACTAACTCATATATCATTATGGTGTGCCATACAAGATCATTACTGATAATGGATCTAACTTGAACAACAAGATGATGAAAGAGTTGTGTAGCGAGTTCAAGATTGCACATCATAATTCTTCTCCCTACAGACCCAAGATGAATGAGGCTATTGAAGCTGGTAACAAGAACATCAAGAAGATTATCTAGAAGATGGTTGTTACGTACAAAGATTGGCATGAGATGCTACCATTTGCCTTGCATGGCTATCGTACATCTGTCCGCACTTCAACAGGGGCAACCCCTTTCTCCCTTGTATATGGCATGGAGGTTGTGCTCCCCGTGGAGGTTGAGATCCCATCAATGAGAGTCTTGATGGAAGCCAAGTTGACTGAGGCTGAATGGGTTCAGAGTCGCTATGACCAACTAAATTTAATTGAAGAGAAGAGACTAACTGCCATGTGCCATGGTCAGTTGTATCAGCAAAGGATGAAGAAAGCCTTTGATAAGAAGGTCAAGCCTCGTGTGTTCCGAGAAGGTGACCTCGTGCTCAAGAAAGTTTTGTCTTTCGCGCCCGATTCCAGGGGCAAGTGGACTCCAAACTATGAAGGTCCATATGTTGTTAAGAGAGCCTTTTCAGGCGGTGCTTTGATACTTACAACTATGGATGGGGAGGATTTCACTCGTCCTGTGAATTCAGATGCAAAAATGAGCGTCTCGGTGGATTGAAAACCCGAAAGGGCGATCCAGGCAAAAGTTAGAGACATGAAAAAATGAATATATATATATATATATATATATATATACATATATATATATATATATATATATATATATATATATATATATATATATATATATATATATATATATATATATATATATATATATATATATATCCCGTTAGATTGAGTACCTCATCCTGGGGCAATCTAGGCAAAAATTAGGGATTTGGCAAGTAACTACATCCTGACAAGACTTTGTTCTTCAATTGTCATCTATCAAAGATTTTCGCTCAGTCATCGTCAACTGAAGCTTCGAATACATTGGATTCAGAGTTGGTGGAGAAATGGTCATTATGTTCAATGTGGCCCTTTTTCCAATATATATCACCAATTTCAAATTTGTAAAGATCCATGGAGTCTCGCCATTTGCGGACTACCATTCTATCAAATAAATTTGAGCCTTTGTCCAATTCTTTGCACTCTTATTTGTTTCTGCTTAACAAATGTTTGCATGTTTTAATTGATAAATATCATTGTTTTAAACAAATAAAGTTTTTATAAATTGTTTTTAAAACAAAGTGAACATTCACAATGACTGAAAGGATAAATGAAATGTCTTCGGTGCTCTCCCAAGGATAGCATGATCTCCAACAGGGTAAGACATTTTTTCACATTCTGGCATGTTTGTATCCTCTTCATCATCTTTCAGGTTGTCTCCCCAGTGAGCACAAAGAGGGTGATACAACATCAAATCCCCAGAGAGTCTGGAGTTTTGGCCTTGATCTTTTTAGAAATGTGAAAACCTCTATCTCAAACATCCTCAACTCTCTAGGGAGTCTGAGTCCAGCATTGGTGTTTTATCAATTATATGGTTGTCATCCCGTGTGCGGACTGACCTAAAATCCCTTGTAGATTGATAAAAGTTGATATGCTATCTATTCACGAGGAATGGTATAAAGCTTTCCAACATGAGTAGAAATCCTCAGCAGGAGTGAGCATGTGTTCTCTGTAAAGCTATCTTTCAGATATCTCCTCAACAGTAGTTGCCTAGAGCAGGTGAAGGGTTTGTTCCCCTTTTCATCCCTGTCATGACACGTGTTGACTAAGGATTCATTTTCTATCCTCTTAGCCAAAACAGTTCCTCAGGAGATACTTGTAGTTATCCCCAGCAGGTTGGCTTACAGCTCACCCCCAACAGGGTTGCTTACAACAGACTGTCCCTAGTATGGTCGCCTACAGTCTATCTCTTGTGGAGTTTCCCGATCAGAGCCTGGTAAATTGTTTTCCCCTCCGTATTGGAAGATTTCTTCCTAGTTGGGCTGGTGTTAAAGATGTTTGTGTCCTTCCCCAGCGGAGCAGTGGTTCTCTCTCCCCTTAGCAGAGATGTTCCTCCAACAGATAAGAGGAAATGTTTTGATTGTTGGAACCTCTGTTTGGTGTTTGTTCCCCAGAGAGTTTCATATCTTTCCTTGATAAGTCCCACAATAGAGTTTCTTCTACGTCGAATCTTATTTGTGTTGAGCTCCCCAGTAGAGTTTCCTCTGCGACGGATCTTATGTTGGTTCAACAGCAAATCCCTGGCGGTGACCCTGTATGTTCCCTAGTTGAGACGTTGCCTGATCCCAATTTGACGTTGGTATCCCCTCCGAGTGGAAGGCATTTTCCAGTATTGAGGGATTTTGAGGAAGATGTGTTGTTTCCTTCCCCAACGGAGCAATTTGTTCCTTCTCCTGGTAGTAGAGATGTCTCTTCGGCAGTTAGAAGAGAATGTTTGATTGATTAGTCTGTTTGGTGGTTGTTCCCCATAGAATTTCTCATTATCCCCGATAAGATCCTCGATAGAGTTCTTCTGTGACAGATCTTATTGATATCTCTGCATGTTCCCGAGAATTGTTGGAAGATCCCCAGCAGTTGGTAGCTGAGACTTTGCCTATCCCCGGCGGGTGATAGCGGTGACCTTTGCTTGTCCCCAGCAGTGGTCTTTGTCCCCTGCAGTGATTGGTGTCTCTTGGTATTTGTTGCTCCCCACCAGACTTGATTTCTCCTGTGGGCCTGGCTTTTCTCTCTTGAGATGTTATACCGAATGCCTGTCCATTGATTCTTGGACCTGTTTGTGTTAGATATGTCTGTTTGTCAGCATTAATCATACATAAACCACGCATATACATGCATAATCATAGCATTCAGATATTAATGTTGCATTATTTGCCATATATCTTTGCTTGTTATCTCCTGCTGTTGGTGAAATGTTCCTCCCCAAGCAGATGTCTGTGTCTGATCTCTCCATATATAGTCAGCCCTATAGGCAGAAAGTGTTTATCTTTCCTTCTATATTCCCCACTGAGTTATGTCCTTGTGGATGATTTTACTTCAGTTTCCTCCCTAATTATGTATTGGGATGGAATTACTCCCCTGAGTTATATCCTCATTGGGTTGAGTCTTGTTTCATTGTGTCTCTCTAGTTTGTTCCTAGATTGACTCCTTTTGTTATTCCCCTGCAGTTCCCTGTGGTTTAGTGTTCAATTGCTCAGTAACCAGTAATTGTACATCTTCCCCAGTGGATTTTTTGGCCTTCTACCTAGTAACCAGTAGTTGTAAGTCCTATGTCTGTGGTTTTCTACCCAGTAACCGGTAGATGTAATCCCCTCTTTGTTGGTTATCATTATCCAATATTCGGTATTGATATTCCTTCATTTTTTGAGTATACCACCCAGTAACCGGTGATATATATCTGGATAATTACTTTTGCCAAGCAATTTATCCCCTAGAGTCATCTTTCATTTACCCTTGTTTGGTAGTGATTGTTTCCCCCTTGGATTGGTCATCATTTTATACCTAGTAACCGGTATCCCGATGTCCTTTCTTTTCGGTCGAGTTATCCTTTATTAACCCAGTAACCGATTATGGATAATCTTCCATGCGAGTATGTGTAACACGGTGGGAGAACTGACTTTAGTTAAATGTTGCGGATAGCAAGAGTCGCCACCGACTTTTATTTTATCCAAAAGGAAAGGACATAAAAGAACAGGAAAGACCTTAAAAAGATTTTGAGTTCGGGGGGTAGGTTATACAAAGGGAAGGTATTAGCACCCTTTATATCCATGGTTATCCATGGGCTCTTAGTTACTTAGCTCACTTTGTTTGTTTGCAAGAGTGTAGTGTGTGATTAGAAAAATTTCTTTAAGTACTTTGTAATGGCCCTCGTATGGGTGTATACAAAGCCTAGTTTAGAAATTGTGAGGTGTAAAAGTAATTTTGAAAAGTGTGAGCAAGTAACTATGAGATACCTACCCTAGATTAAGTCTTTCGTGTTCTCGTATATTCTTTCAATGGTAAGACTGTCCCTATTATTAAGGAATAGGTAGTCATTACCTTGGATGTGTTTAAGGGACGGGCGTAGGGTCATCGTATGGTCAATGAAGGCAACATAAGGGGTGTCTTTAGCAACTCGTAGGGACTATCATCATATTTACCGAAGGGACAAGATCATTATATCGTAGGCAACCTCGTAGGGACTTGATCTTTTAAGTTTATAGGGACTTGATGATTTTTCTGTTTGAAGGGACTTTGCTTAAGACACCCCTATTTTCGAGGGACTTGACCATTTAAAGAAGGCAACCAAGAGGAATACCCTAGGAAGTACAGATGGCGATCAAAGATCGACTTACGTGTGTGAGTGTTATTTTTCAGATATTTGTCTTGAATTTAATTTTCTAAGTTCAATTATTTACAGTTAGTTTTTTGCACTCCCTAAATTACTAACCACGCAATAAATATTTACAAAAATAAAAGCAAGAAAAATAAATTCCTAAACTATTACATGGCTATGGGACAGATACATAATAATCAGGCGAGAAAGAATAAATTTACAACCTATACATTTGTTCCTAATATTATAAATAAAACAAAATTAAAATAAGGAAAATAATGAAGCAAATAATAATACAATAATAAATAAACAATGGTAATAAAGCAATAATAAAATAACAATAATAATAAAGTGATAATAAAAAGGTTATAATTTTAAAAGAAATTATTTTAAGTTAAACAAGTTAGATTTTTTAGAAGTTATTAGAAAAATATGAGTTTAAAATAAATTAGTAATAATAAAAGAATTTAAAATATATTAATGTACAAATTATAAAATAAAAGAGTTATATGAAAAATATTAAGTTTGTTATTTACAAAATAAATAAATGTTATAGAAAATATCAAATTATTAGATTAATAGGTTTATTATTATTATTCAATTAGAAAAATGGTCAATTAGATTTTATTTACAAAATATATAAGGATTTATTATTATAAGTAAGTAATAAAAAAAATTATTAAAATAGTTAGTATTTATTATTTATTTACAAAAAAAATATAAAGGTTATAGAAAAATATTAAATAATTAATCTAGTAGGTTTTCACGCCCTACATTACTAAACCACGCAGTTAATATAGGATCAGTGGCAGGAATTTAAATGGCAGAAAAATAAATGGCAGAAAAATAAAATGGCAGAAAATAAATGGCAGAAAATAAAATCCTAATTATTACAACGCTTTGGTGCAATTACATAATAAAGATGGCGAAAAGTAAAACTGAAAATATTACAAATTAAAACTTAAAATATTACAAGGGCGAAGCGGTTACAGTGTATGAATAACATAAAAACGAGTGAAAATAGGAAATAATAATAAGGTTTGTTAAGGTTTAAGAAAAGGTTTATGGTTTAGAGGAAATAACACGGTTAAAGTTTTAGGCTTGAAATTTAGAGTTTGTGGCGAAATTGTCAGGGTTTAGAAAAAATCAGGGTAGTTAGTTATGAAAAAAAATGTGTAGATCAAAATATATGTATATAAAAAACAAAAAAATAGGAATTAAAAAAACAACGGCGTTGCTAGCGCAAAATTGCGATCATCGCAACTGGATCGGATAACACAAATGTCACGCCTCATACACGTATATGTGAAAACGGCGTATTGACACAATCCGATCCGAAAACATAATCAAATTATAACATAAAATAGAAATATAAACTATTACCAAATTGTATGTACGATAGTATAGATCAGCCGCTCTCAGTTTCTCTTTTTTTTGTTCTGTCCTTTTGGCCTCCCTCTATCAGTCATGCTAGTAAATATATATAGGAACAAATTAGGTTAATGATAATGGGCCTAAGTTTATTTTGAAACCCAATATTAAATTAAAAACTGAATAAAGTTAAATAATTAAAATAGTTAAAATTAAAATAAAAACTAATTAACCTATTTATTTATTCTAGACCCAATATTAAATAAAAAACTGAATAAAGTTAAATAATTAAAATAGTTAAAATTAAAATAAAAACTAGTTAACCTATTTATTTATTCTAGACCCAATATTAAATTAAAAACTGAATAAAGTTAAATAATTAAAATAGTTAAAATTAAAATAAAAACTAATTAACCTATTTATTTATTCTAGATCCAATATAAAAATAAATAGACTCAAAAAAAAAAAAGTCGGGCACCAAAATGCTCGAAAAAATAAAATGAACACGTCAAAATAATCAGCGCGAAATAAATGACTCGGAAAAATACAACGTTTGGTCGGATTTTGAAATAAAAATTATGACCGTTTAAACTGCTCAGACTGATCAACATATAACCAAAAATAGTCGTAAAAATATTTTTAGCATGTCAAATTAAACCACGTGAACCGCAGATTAATGTTACCGACATTTGCAAACTTAAACTTGACATTTTTTCGTTGACTAATTTTAGGCACAGTTAAAAAGTTAATTTGACCAGTCTGTTTGTAAATTCCGAGAAATTATTCCGGCTAATATTAAGACAGAAAAAAATGTTATGCTATGAAGATGATGCAAATGAATGTGAAACAAAAAATTGGTTAGAGTTAAAAATAGAGGGCAAATTTTGGGGTGCAACAGCTGCCCCTGTTCAATTTTCTGAAACCTGAGGAGTTAGATTGGCCTGTGTGCCATTCGTGACTTTGAAGGTTGAAGGGGATTGAACACAAAAGCCCAAAAATTTGCACTCGCCGGTGCGTAAAGTAACACTGATGACTGGTTGTATATGCTTAAGTGGGCTTGAAGATGCCACTTGGAAGAACTGGAGATGGGCTTATAGATGCCATCCATAATATCAGGAGGTGATAATATCTTGATGTTGATACTGGATATCAGTACTAGGTCTTCGTATAGGCCGTCTCTGAATCGTATCTAAGAACATACTTTTAATTTAAGTGTCAGAACCAAATCTTCGTGGCGATTTCTTTCTGAATTAAGTATCAGCACTAGACCTTCGTATAGATCGTCTCTGAACTATTTTGAATGGTTGAATAGACCAGTAGAAATAAATCTTCGTGATGATTATCTCTTCTGGAAATATCCTGGATTAGGGAATAGATCTTCGTATAGACCGTTTGCCTACTATCCAAGAACAAAAGAATACCAGGATGAAATCTCCTGAAAATATCATGGACTAGGGAATAGATCTTCGTATAGACCGTTTGCCTACTATCCAAGAACAAAAGAATATCAGGATGAAATCTCCTGAAAATATCATGGACTAGGGAATAGATCTTCGTATAGACCGTTTGCCTACTATCCGAGGACAAAAGAGTATCAGGATTAACTCTCCTGAAAACATCCTGGACTAGGGAATAGATCTTTGTATAGACCGTTTGCCTACTATCCAAGGACACCTTGAGTAATGATTAAGTATCAGCACTAGATCTTCGTATAGATCGTTTCTGACCTGTTGTGAATTGTTGATAGTATTTTATCTGTATATAACCATCCTGCAAGGAAAAGGTTAGTTTATGCAATATGTATGCATGCATGGCATGGTGCATCTAAGTAAATGTATTATGCACTTATGGATATGCTATGGTATGATGTAAATGATGTATGTATGAATCATGCGGCCTGAAGCGTCCGGATATCTTTGTATAACAACTGCTGGCTAGGGAAAATAAATCCCGATTCGTTGCTGAAGAATATGAGGAACTCATTCCCGTCTTGTTTGATAGTATAGTATTTGTCACTTCCCGTATTCGTTCATCGTACTTCTATTGAAGGAATAAGTTCCTGAGTATCCCGACTGAGGATAAAAGAGATGGACATAAATTCAAGGGGAGACGTAATTCGAAGCATCTATAAAGATAGATTTGCTCTACTGGGGATTTGTAGTTGGGATGAACCGGCGAAGCTTCGTTGAACTACTACCCTCGTTCGTCCTTAGTAAATACTATTACTGCATTTTATGCATTTCTGGTAAACATCAATCGTATTCAAAAGCATACATGCATTCAAACACAACCAATGGACGTTTTCGCTTATGTAAATAGAGTAAAAGTAAATCTGGATTCAAAGATGAAATTTTATTTATATCACAAAGTGACCTATACATAGGCAAGTTTGTCCAAGGAGACAGAAATCCTAGTAAGAGGAATTCGTCGTAAATTTTTTATAAAACAAAGAAAACAGCTATGTGAAAAATGATCCTATTGAGTTTCAATTCTACTATTGCCATTATCTTCAAATATCTCATCTTCTGCTTTTGAGACAGAAACGATTGGATTGATCTTTATCTGTTTGAACTTGATTTAGGTAGCACCATCAGTTGAAGTTACATGAGTGATCCAAACGAGACATAGTCATACGCTTTAATCCCTAACTTTTGCCTGGATTGCCCTTTCAGGTTTTCAATCCACCGGGATACCCTTTTTTGCCCAAGCCGCCTTGTCAGGTTTTCGACTTGCCGGGTGTACATTTTTTTTATATATATCCCTAATTTTTGCCCGAACCCTTTTGGTTCGCCGGGATGCCCTTATTTTTGCCTAGGCCAGTCAACCTAGCGGGTCTCTTTTTATGCGTAGTATTTTTTAACTATGTCTGCGTTTACAGGCTGTGGAAAGTCTTCACCATCCATAGTAGTAAGCATCATGGCGCCTCCTGAGAGTACTCTTTTGACCACAAATGGTCCTTCATATGTAGGAGTCCACTTGCCCCTAGGATCACCCTGTGGTAGTATGATACGCTTGATTACCAAGTCACCAGCCTAATATACCTTTGGCTTAACCTTCTTATTGAAAGCTTTGATCATCCGTTTCTGGTACATCTGACCATGACAAACAGCTGCCAACCTCTTCTCATCAATCAAATTTATCTGGTCGAGTCGAGTCTGAATCCATTCATCCTCGTCTAAACCTGCCTCTTTCATGATTCTTAGAGAGGGAATCTGAACTTCCATTGGTAACACGGCTTCCATTCCGTAGACCAAAGAGAAAGGAGTTGCCCCTGTCAAAGTGCGCACTGAAGTGCGATAACCATGAAGAGCAAAGGGTAACATCTCATGCCAGTCTTTGTATGTTACTGTCATCTTTTGTATGATCTTCTTAATATTCTTATTAGCAGCCTCCACGGCGCCATTCATCTTTGGCCGGTACGGAGAAGAGTTATGGTGTTTTATTTTGAACTGCGTGCAGAGTTCAGCAATCATCTTGTTGTTCTTCCGGAGAGAGCAGGTTTCTCAGATGTATATTTGATAAGATCCATCTTAGAAATCAATAAAGTGGTATGATTCAACATATACTGTCTTAGTCGGCGAGCAGCCTAAGCCAAAGCATAGCAAGCTTTCTCGAGCTGGGAATATCTTGTTTCACAGTCGGTACCTTTTGCTAAGGTAGTATATTGCATGCTCTTTTCGACCAGACTCGTCATGTTGCCCCAACACACACCCTATTGAATTTTCTAACACAGTCAAATACATGATTAGAGGTCTTCCTTCAACTGGTGGCATCAGATTTATAGGTTCTTGGAGATACTTCTTGATTTTGTCAAAAGCTTCTTGACATTCATCATTCCATATCATCTCTTGATTTTTCCAGCGAAAACCTCTGCATAGTCACGTAACATCCGACTCAATCTTTCTTTGACACTGTTTTCCAAGCCTGCTCCTATTTCGACTTCTTTCTGTTTTCTTCAGTTCCCAGATTCACAACTTCGATTGGCTCTTCATGTGGTTGTATAGCTTTCTCTTCTTGTTGTAATAACCTAGCAAGCTCTACAGGTACTTCACAATCTTCATCCTTTCCATCTTCAGCTTGATAGATCGGATTCTCGAAATTATAATTGGCAATAGTAGAATTGTTATCAACAGGATCCAGAGTGGATGAGGATCTGCTTTTTAGTGATGTGGGTGTGTGTAAGAACACATAGCTGATAAAAATAAAATAAAAGAAAAACAAAGAGCCCAATATTTACGAAAACGAAACGTCCATTGATTTTTGTTGAATGAAGTATGCAAATAAAATGACATCCCGAAACAAGCATACCATTGTGCCCCGGGTAAGGCACAAGGCTTAAAAATAACAACGCAGTAATAGTATTTACTCCTGACTAAAGGAGATAGGAATAACGTCTTCAGTCTTCCAATTGTTGAGCCCATCACCCACAGTAGGAAAAATCCAGTTATCCAGATTGTAGTCTTCATTATAGTCACCCACAACATTGATTTGATCTTTCATGTTCCCTGGATTGGTGACTTCTGTTACGGCCAGGTTGACCATACACAGCATTAGACTCCTTCTTTCCACTAGGGGGCTTCTTTGCAGTGCTTGATGAAGAGGCACCCACCTGTATCTTTGATAACTTGAAATTATATCACATTTTAGGACTTAATTCAATTAGATTATATTATCATTTACTTTAATTTATCTCATTTTATCAGATATTATGCGGTATTTTCCTTTCTATTTATGTCAGGCATCCATTTTGAAGCAAAAGTGAAAAAGGGAAGAAAAGGAGGTGTAAAAAGGAATAAAAAGGAAACAAATAACAAAGACAAAGCCCAGCCCAAAGAAAGCGCACGTTATGCCTGTGACGGGCGTCACAAAGGTTGTGACGAGCGTCACACTAAGCACACTCTTGTGACGAGCGTCACACATGGTGTGACGGACGTCACACCATTCCCCTATATTTTTGGCACTAGGAACTCAACTGACCACGTTGAAAGCTATTTCCACGCACGCTTAACCCTCGGAACGAAAAGACCGCGCATACGGAAACCCTTGGAAAGCAGTTACACCAGCAACTGTATAAATAGCAGCTAATTGGGAAGTTCCAGCCCTCTCCGTTTTTTCACGCTCAGATTGCCGAAGCTCTGCCCATTTTTCTTTTCACGCTTTTGCTTATTTTTCTTTTCCAGCACTTAACATTGTTTATTTTATTTATTTCTTCCGCAAGTTCTACATTCTTTTTCCCTTGCAATTTACCTTTCCCTTTTTGGCATTTAGATATTTTTCGCATAATAGCTTCTACACCGGAAACTATTGTGCAACTTTTTATCGGATCTAACCTTACGTTAGATTCTAGTTTTATTTCCTTGGTTTAATTTATTGTTTAATTGAAGAATCGAAGAACAAATCCTACCGGCTTGTGGTGGAGTGTTCAAGACTATTGTATTACGCATTCAGGTTCTTTAATCATTATTTAATATTTTGTTTTATTATTTATCTATATTATCTGCCTGGAATGAGTCTGTTTATGCATGATATGTATTCTTGTTTATTTAGCATGTCTGGCTAATTCGCCTAGGTATCGGTATGTAAAGTAAGCAGAATAAGGGATCAAGACTGAGTCGGTCTATCTAAACTTAAAATTAAAATCAATCTTTTTACGGTCTCAACTTACAGGTTTAATAACAAGATTTTTTACAAAAGTAAAGGACATAAAGAAGTTAAAATCAATAGAGCGAGAGTTTGAGGTTTTAACTGGACAGTGTAAGTTAGGCATTAATTCTAGATCAGGGCGAGAGCAAGTTTTAGAGTTAATTAAATTCTGACCTTTTCCAAAAAGTATTTTTAAAGATTGAATGTGAGGACGAGAGTTAAGCATTTGGATTTGATTATATAACCTAAGTCAACAGAGCGAGAGTTTGAGATAAGGGTGTTTAAAACGGTCAGTATTTTCTTAAAAAGAGTTTCTGCAACTTTATTGTTTTCAAAATATGATTTTTGACTTAATTATAAGTGACAGCTACATTAATATAAAATCATGGTTTATTCAACAGAGCGAGAGTTTGAGATAAAACCTTTAACCAATAAAGTTAACCGAAACGATTTATTTTAAAACCAAGAAACCGACAAAGACTTGATTCCCTAGTTCTGACGAACTACATACCGATATCCGTTTTATTAATATTTAATCTAGATCTTAGTTTAGCTCTTAGTTTTTCCCCAAAAAATCAAACATTTTCACCTTAGATTTACGTAGTAACCTTAGATAACGGTATATCGATTCATAAGTCCCTGTGGGATCGATATCTTTTAAAACTACGCGAAAGAACTGTGCACTTGCAGTTTGTATCCCATTCTCGACTCACACAGTCGAGCGATCAATCTTACCACTTCTTATACCACTTTCCACACGCTCTCCAGTCATTATCAGCTCAGTGAAACCAGATGATGAGCTTCCAATGAGATGACTATAGAAAGGACTATTCAGCGTACTCATAAACATATCCACTAGCTCCCTGTCAGTCAGAGGAGGTTGAACTCTGCCAGCCAGGTCTCTCCATTTCTGGGCATACTCCTTGAAATTCTCCTTAGCACCCATTGACATGCTTTGTAGCTGCATGCGAGTAGGTGCTAAATCAGCATTGTATTGGTATTGCCTGTAGAAGGCCTCAGCAAGATCATTCCAATCACGGATATTGACACTCTCCAATTGATAGTACCATTCCAATTGAGCTCCAGACAAGCTCTCTTGGAAGAAATGAATCCATAACTTCTTATCAGCAGTATGTGGTTGAATCCTCCGGACATAGGATCTTAAATGCAGCTTGGGACATGAGACACCATCATACACCACAAAAGCAGGAACCTTGAAACCAATAGGTATAACCACTCCAGATATTAAACTCAGATCTTCAAAATCCAGCCCCGAAGATTTTTGTAACTCCATAGCATTCATTCTATCCACCAGCATCTTGTACTTATCTTCATTAGGATCATGATAATAATTTGCTTCAGAATCAGAATCTCCCACAGTATCATGGGGACTACCTCCCTCTTTCTCAGAATTTTCAGACTCATAATCATCAACCTGTTCCTTTGTCTTGATAGGGCCTCTGAATCTTCTTCCCAGATTGATAAGGCCTCCTGATCTTCTAGTCTTCTTCTTCTTCTTAGCTAGCAATGTCTTCAACTCATCTTGCCCCTTGGACAAATTCAGAATCAACTCTTGGAATTGTGCATTCTGAGCCTGGAGATCTTTGACAGTCTGTTCAAGAGCCATTTCTGCTGAAATAAACAGCGTGAAGATAAGATACCTGTTCATAAGAAACCTGTGATGCAATAATATGGTATGTAGATGCTTATGCAATGTTTTCAAGGACCGTAGGATTTAAATTTGTGTAAACCACCAAAAGTAAGCTTTTATTAGTAATAAACTTGTTTTCCCCTTGGGCCTACAATAAAAATGAAATGAATACAAAAAATGGGGTTTTAAGTCTCCCATGGACGTTTCCTCTTTGTGTTGAGGTATGAGTTGAGATTCCGCTCCTCGTGAAGTTGTTTTGTTAGCTCCATGATTCTTTCCTGACTTGCCTTGTAATGAGTCTCAAAAGTATCTCTTTGCTCCTTCAACTGGATCCAGGACCTCTGTAACTCTTCCATGTCAGTGGGCATGTCTGGATGAAGAATGATGTAAGAAGTATCTCCTTCAGCAACAGGCTCCATGGTAACTGGCAGGATAGCAGGATATGGCATCATAAGAGTCTGAGCACGAGATCGTACCCATCTGAGATATGGTTCAATAGGAATAGTGTACTTGGGTTCCAGAGTCTTGCTGTCAACCTTGTTCACTTTACCCCATGCTCGTATGAACCTTTGACGGTAACCTTGAAGATCGTTGTCGTAGTCGAACACAATACCCTGAATAAGCATGTCATGAGGACCATCAGTCCGAGCATAACCAAACTGACGTAGAGCTAAAGAAGGGTTGTAGGTAATGCCCCCTCTTATGTCAAGGAGTGGCACATTAGGGAACTCCCCACAACGGTCAATGATGGTAACATTCTCTATAGATCTAGAGCACCAACGAATATCTGAATGAGAAAGTGACATAATCCTCTTGGACCACCTGAACCCTTGTTCATTCTTCATCACTGATCGAGGAAGGTGAGAAATAAACCACCTAGATAATAGAGGTATGCAACACATCAGAGTTCCTCGTGCCTTCGTAGTACGGGTATGAAGAGAGTGTAAGATGTTTCCAAGTAATGTAGGCACTGGATTGCGAGTCAGAAATATGTTGATGGCGTGTACGTCTATGAACTGGTCTGGATTGGGGAACAGTACTAAGCCATAAATCGATAGGGCTAAGATCTCCTCAAAAGCATCATAACTCATAGCCTTCAGGAATACTTGAGCTTTCTCCATCAATACCTTAGCAAGAATACCCTTAACTCCACTCCTTGTTTCTAGGACAATGTCTGATTTCTTTAAATGTAAGGCTGCAGCAATGACTTCAGGTTTAGGCTCTTTTTCCAAGCCTGTGAAGGGTTTCTGATCAAGAATAGGTATACCCAGAAGCTTGGAGAACTCTTCCATTGTAGGAACCAGCTGATAGTCGGGAAATATGAAGCAATGATGTTTAGGGTCAAAGAACTGAAACAGGACACTCATCATGTCTTCATTGAACCCTGAAGTGACTAGATCCAGTAGGTGACCATGCCTCTTGATGAACTGGGAGTTTTCAGAAACTTGAGAGACCAATTCCTTAAGCTTAGGAGGTATTCCTACAAAGTTGATCCGGATAGTATTCCTACGAGCAGAAGCCATGACCTGCAACAAAGAACAAAGATAAATCCTTTGGTCCTTGAAATGGTTAGTGAAAATGCTATGCTTATGATGCATGATGATGCTATGATGTTATGCTCAATCACAAACATGTGGCACACACAAACAAGTCACACAATAGCCCTAGGTTTGAAGGCTTGCATGAGGTTTAAAGGTAAGTACCCTCCCCTGAAGTTTAGTTGATTCATCCTGTCCTACAAAAGTAACCAGGTTCTAAGGGATCTCAAAATCATTGATCCTTCACCAGGGTGGTTGTTCAGTAGGCAACTTACTTGCCAACCAAAACCCTCCAAGTTTAGGATCTCAATAAGTGTAGTATCGAGTATCAACCAACTTCAGTCTTCACCAAAGTCGGTTATCTCACTACTTTCTAAAGGCCAAGATGGGATGACTAGGGTTCTAAAAGTCAGTTAGTGTATTGACAACATATGGCAGCCTCATATTATCCTCAACTTGCTTAAGGAACATAAGCACCAACCAAGAAGTCACACTAACTATGGCCACCAGATCAACCATATCGATATACGTCGTACAGTTTCCTTGGTCTATTGCCATTTACCTAAGGTACACTAGATCCGGGTTAGGGTCTTTCACACATAAGAGCACCCAACAGATAAGTATAAAGCAAACAAGGCAAACAATTTTAAAGTGATCTAATTCCTAAGGGTACCCCTCTTTTATTAAATCCCCAGCAGAGTCGCCAGTTCTGTAACACGGTGGGAGAACTGACTTTAGTTAAATGTTGCGGATAGCAAGAGTCGCCACCGACTTTTATTTTATCCAAAAGGAAAGGACATAAAAGAACAGGAAAGACCTTAAAAAGATTTTGAGTTCGGGGGGTAGGTTATACAAAGGGAAGGTATTAGCACCCTTTATATCCATGGTTATCCATGGGCTCTTAGTTACTTAGCTCACTTTATTTGTTTGCAAGAGTGTAGTGTGTGATTAGAAAAATTTCTTTAAGTACTTTGTAATGGCCCTCGTATGGGTGTATACAAAGCCTAGTTTAGAAATTGTGAGGTGTAAAAGTAATTTTGAAAAGTGTGAGCAAGTAACTATGAGATACCTACCCTAGATTAAGTCTTTCGTGTTCTCGTATATTCTTTCAATGGTAAGACTGTCCCTATTATTAAGGAATAGGTAGTCATTACCTTGGATGTGTTTAAGGGACGGGCGTAGGGTCATCGTATGGTCAATGAAGGCAACATAAGGGGTGTCTTTAGCAACTCGTAGGGACTATCATCATATTTACCGAAGGGACAAGATCATTATATCGTAGGCAACCTCGTAGGGACTTGATCTTTTAAGTTTATAGGGACTTGATGATTTTTCTGTTTGAAGGGACTTTGCTTAAGACACCCCTATTTTCGAGGGACTTGACCATTTAAAGAAGGCAACCAAGAGGAATACCCTAGGAAGTACAGATGGCGATCAAAGATCGACTTACGTGTGTGAGTGTTATTTTTCAGATATTTGTCTTGAATTTAATTTTCTAAGTTCAATTATTTACAGTTAGTTTTTTGCACTCCCTAAATTACTAACCACGCAATAAATATTTACAAAAATAAAAGCAAGAAAAATAAATTCCTAAACTATTACATGGCTATGGGACAGATACATAATAATCAGGCGAGAAAGAATAAATTTACAACCTATACATTTGTTCCTAATATTATAAATAAAACAAAATTAAAATAAGGAAAATAATGAAGCAAATAATAATACAATAATAAATAAACAATGGTAATAAAGCAATAATAAAATAACAATAATAATAAAGTGATAATAAAAAGGTTAGAATTTTAAAAGAAATTATTTTAAGTTAAACAAGTTAGATTTTTTTAGAAGTTATTAGAAAAATATGAGTTTAAAATAAATTAGTAATAATAAAAGAATTTAAAATATATTAATGTACAAATTATAAAATAAAAGAGTTATATGAAAAATATTAAGTTTGTTATTTACAAAATAAATAAATGTTATAGAAAATATCAAATTATTAGATTAATAGGTTTATTATTATTATTCAATTAGAAAAATGGTCAATTAGATTTTATTTACAAAATATATAAGGATTTATTATTATAAGTAAGTAATAAAAAAAATTATTAAAATAGTTAGTATTTATTATTTATTTACAAAAAAAATATAAAGGTTATAGAAAAATATTAAATAATTAATCTAGTAGGTTTTCACGCCATACATTACTAAACCACGCAGTTAATATAGGATCAATGGCAGGAATTTAAATGGCAGAAAAATAAATGGCAGAAAAATAAAATGGCAGAAAATAAATGGCAGAAAATAAAATCCTAATTATTACAACGCTTTGGTGCAGTTACATAATAAAGATGGCGAAAAGTAAAACTGAAAATATTACAAATTAAAACTTAAAATATTACAAGGGCGAAGCGGTTACAGTGTATGAATAACATAAAAACGAGTGAAAATAGGAAATAATAATAAGGTTTGTTAAGGTTTAAGAAAAGGTTTATGGTTTAGAGGAAATAATACGGTTAAAGTTTTAGGCTTGAAATTTAGAGTTTGTGACGAAATTGTCAGGGTTTAGGAAAAATCAGGGTAGTTAGTTATGAAAAAAAATGTGTAGATCAAAATATATGTATATAAAAAACAAAAAAATAGGAATTAAAAAAACAACGGCGTTGCTAGCGCAAAATTGCGATCATCGCAACTGGATCGGATAACACAAATGTCACGCCTCATACACGTATATGTGAAAACGGCGTATTGACACGATCCGATCCGAAAACATAATCAAATTATAACATAAAATAGAAATATAAACTATTACCAAATTGTATGTACGATAATATAGATCAGCCGCTCTCAGTTTCTCTTTTTTTTGTTCTGTCATTTTGGCCTCCCTCTATCAGTCATGCTAGTAAATATATATAGGAACAAATTAGGTTAATGATAATGGGCCTAAGTTTATTTTGAAACCCAATATTAAATTAAAAACTGAATAAAGTTAAATAATTAAAATAGTTAAAATTAAAATAAAAACTAATTAACCTATTTATTTATTCTAGACCCAATATTAAATAAAAAAATAAATAAAGTTAAATAATTAAAATAGTTGAAATTAAAATAAAAACTAATTAACCTATTTATTTATTCTAGACCCAATATTAAATTAAAAACTGAATAAAGTTAAATAATTAAAATAGTTAAAATTAAAATAAAAACTAATTAACCTATTTATTTATTCTAGACCCAATATAAAAATAAATAGACTCAAAAAAAAACAAAAAAGTCGGGCACCAAAATGCTCGAAAAAATAAAATGAACACGTCAAAATAATCAGCGCGAAATAAATGACTCGGAAAAATACAGCGTTTGGTCGGATTTTGAAATAAAAATTATGACCGTTTAAACTGCTCAGACTGATCAACATATGACCAAAAATAGTCGTAAAAATATTTTTAGCATGTCAAATTAAACCACGTGAACCGCAGATTAATGTTACCGACATTTGCAAACTTAAACTTGACATTTTTTCGTTGACTAATTTTAGGCACAGTTAAAAAGTTAATTTGACCAGTCTGTTTGTAAATTCCGAGAAATTATTCCGGCTAATATTAAGACAGAAAAAAATGTTATGCTATGAAGATGATGCAAATGAATGTGAAACAAAAAATTGGTTAGAGTTAAAAATAGAGGGCAAATTTTGGGGTGCAACAGTATGTTATCAACGTTCTGACGGTAATAGATAATATGTCTCATGCGCTCTTCATTCGAAGTCTTTTTCTTCCCCAGTTGAGTAAGATTCGCATTTCCTTATGGAATCGAATGCCCATCCTGTAAATTGAGTTTTCTTTTTCAGCCCTCCTTTTCGGATGATGAGTGTCTTGGATATGTTCCAAATTCACGCCTGGTTGGTCACCTATTATATGCCCAGTAACTGGTATCCCTGGTGTTCCTTTCTTCTGCTCCCTATTATGACTTTTTGTCCCCTGTGGAGTCAGACTTTCCTGAGATGAGATGTGCCTTTTAGGTCCTCCTCAGATTTTTCGGAGGATTGATATCTCTCACCCTTATATCGGTCTTAGATATTCTTTCTCCCTGAGCATGTTGCTCTCTCACCCTTATACCGGTGTTTCGATAACATGTCTCTTTTTGAGTTTATTACCCAGTAGACGGTAATATCTCATTGTTTCCTCATCAGCTGAGTCCTTTGTGGATTTTTATCCGAAGTATCCTTTATGGATAATTTTTGCTGTATTGGCATATTCCCCAATACATGCATCTTTGCGTCAGCTCGAGTCTTTCCATCGATTTATTTTCGTGGAATCCCCTCGTGTCTCCCAGCAAGTTTTCCAGTCGTGACCTGCTCATGCAATTTTACCCTATTTTCCCCCAGAGTCTCTGTCTCCTTAGTGAGTGTGCTACTCCTATGGACTTTCAGTCTTTCTCTGATTTCTTTCTCCTTTGTGGCATATCTCCCCACAGAGTATTAACTTTTGCATGCATACATTTGCATCATGAGGTCTCTGAGGGACCAAAATTTGTCTCTTTGTTATTATTTAAGCTCATTCTACCTCGTCGAGACGAAGATTTTAACCTTCATATCTCCGGCTAGAATGACCTTAAATAGGGGCATCTGTAAGACCCTAATTTTGACCCTAAGATCCCTCATGGCATCATATCATTGCTCAATGCATTTGCCTCAAGGATCATAGCATGTGTGGCTCCTTAACCCTTGGGTTGGGACTTGTGTGAGGTGGTTTGAGACCACCAAGCATGCTTGAATTTTATACTATTGCCTTTCTTATTTTGTTTACCAACCAAAAGCACAAAAATATGTCACTAACTGCTTTTGTTTTTGAAGCTCAAGTAACCTTGTGATCCCCTGCTCCTAGGAGGCTCCTATGCTCAATGAAGTGGCTAGATGAATATGAAAGCAAGAATGACAATGGTTCACAAAGCTCTCAATCATCATATATGTCTCCCAAGAATCTCAATTTTCCAATTTGATCAAGATAAACCAAAGGGCTTGAGGATTGTTTCCCAAGGAAACCCTAATTTAGCTGTGCATTGACTGTGCCTTGCTCATGAAGCAACCTCAACCCATGATCAAATTTAATCAAGGGAACTTATTTAATTATTTATTTTATGCATATATGAGCCTTTATGAGTTTCCTCAATCATTATTTCATCAAGATTTGAGGTTTGGCCTTGAGAAGTTGACCAGTCAAGTCATCTGACCAAACTGAGATCCACTGAGACCTAACTTTTGATGTGTTTGTCAAATTAAGATTACCCCAAGAAAAAACATGTTCTTAAGAACCATATGCACAACTTTCATGTTTACCAAAAATCCATTTGAAACTTGTAAGGTCATCATTCATTTCAAAACATTATAGGTCATTTTGACTAAAACCCTAATTTTGGGTCAACTTCCCAAAGACCTAACTTCTTCATTTTTTTATGATTTTGAGGTGAGACCAATTAAATTGGAAATCTTGAGATGTCTACTTCAAATGTTATGTTGGACAAAATTTCATAATCCTAAAAGAAACACATGTGATAATACAAAACATTATAGGTCACTTTGGACCAAAACCATTGAATTTGAAAAATGTCCAACTTCAAGTGCCCATAACTTTCTCATCAAAAATCCAAATGATTAAAAATTCAATTCCAAATTTATCATCTTGAAAAGATATACAACTTTTATGTTATATGTTTTTCCATTTGAGGCTTTCATAATAAAAACAGAAGGGCTTGAAGTTGATCATATTTGGCAAATTTGCCACACGCATGTTTTGTACCTCAAACTTTAAGGTCATTTTTCATAAATTTTCAAGCTTCAAATGGATTTTTGTCCAACATAGCTTTTTTCCTGATGTAAAGACCTTTCCAACCATTACTCACATGCCTATGTTTGCATTTTCTATGTGTGACTTTCGAAGAGGTGAACATTTATGTCCAATTATGCATTTCACTTTGAATCTTCATGCATAAGCTGTTACAGTCCCAATTGCACGTCCAATTCAACTTGGTATGATATCAGCTTGCACTTACACTTGATTTTGGGCCTTACATGCGCCTGTACAGGCCCGTGCATGGAGGACCCAAAGCTTCATGCACACGAGTTCTTCACCTCATTGCTTGCAGCTCAGCTATAAATACAATGCCTTGCACATTCAAATCTCAACCTTAAGGCAATCTGAAGCTCTGCTGAAATCCATACCCAACCAAACTCAAAGGAATTCTGATTTTTATTTCTCAAATTCAAACTTGAATTTCAACACAATCAGTTGATCTTCAAGTTTCAATTCCTAAGCCTTGCATCTTCATCATCTCCTGATCAAATTCGAAGCAAGAGTTTGAGTGGATCGTGCTGCACAAAGTTGTTCTTCAAAGGTTTATCCTCAAACTGTTTTGATCTATATCTTGCTCCATGATGTGAATTGCTTGTGTTTAAACCATTTTCTGAAGTCCTCGTGCAAGAGGCAGGCCAGTGGTGGTCTTGATTTCATGTTTTGAAGCTTTTCAGTTTGCATACCTGGATGTTCAAGCTCAAATTTCTCACTTGATAGAGATCTTGGGGACAATCCAAGGTTACAGGGGTGGTGTACATCACCCCAGCTTCATTTTGGTACCTGGCTCGTGCATTTTGGTTGAGGTTCAAAAACCTGCAACTGGTGGCCGGAGTTGGTTGGTCACTGGAGAAGATGGTGGTTTCCACCACCATCCCCACGTGGATGCATCATGGCCTTCAGATCTCTCTCATACGATATAATCCTGGCCATGCATTCTATTGACTTTTTTTAATTCCATTTGTGGCGCGTTGGACTAAGGATCATGGTACACCATCACTTCTGGACCGTGTGATATGTCCACGTCATTTAATGAAGTGGATCCAAGCGCTGCTGTTTTTTTGGTATTTTCTAATTTCTGTTTTATTTTCTTTTATTCCTTTTTATTTCAAAAATTCATAACTATTTTAATTGAGGTCACAAAAATATGAGACCAACACTAAAATTTTCCTTGAAAAATCTAGTTTCATAATCTGATTTTTAATTATTTTTGTGACTTCATTTAATATTTTTTGTGAATTATTTTGTTTTTAATAGTTTTTAATTCATTTTAAATACTTTTTGATATCCAAAAATTCCAAAAATATTTTCTTAACACATATGGATTATGATAAGTCTATGAAAAATATTCTCATCAATTTCTTAATTGATTTGAGATTTATTTGAGATTTTAATTCATTTGTGTTATATTTTATTGTTTTTAATCGATTTTAAATGGTTTCTATTTTCAAAAAAGGGTTGAGAAAACTTGTCAAACCTTGTTTGACCATGTTAGACCTATGATTATTCAATTGGACTTGTTGAAGTTGATTTGAATTGAATTTGAGGTTTGACCATATTTTGTCCATTTAAATTTTGCATTTATTTTAATTCCAAAAAATACCAAAAAATATGTTTGACTTTGTTAACCTCTAATCTTCATTTCTCTTCTGTTTTACATTGGTTGATGATGATTTGATTCACATTTGATTATTATGTTTTGATTATGTCATTTGAATTCTCCTTTTGTTCTTTCCATTTCATTTCATCTTCATCGTATTTCTTCTTTTCTTCTTTTGGCCAATGAGTTAATGATTTAAGGTTAGTCTTGACATATGAGAGGCTTAACCTTCTTTGATCCAAATCAAACTCAACTTGATCAAAGATCAAGTGAGTTGCTTTGTGTCCAAGATAGGTTGCTTCTTGGTCAAGCAAAGAACCTAAAATCCATACAAGGCCTTTCTCTTTTCTTTTGGCATGGCAAGTTGTAGGAGCTTGACTTACTAGTCATGATCTCTAACTTGTGTTTATTTGCCTATAGTTTTATTGACCGGCCTCAGATAGGTGTGACTACTACATTAGTCCACTTACGATTGCTTAACATAGCGTTAAATTATCTTATGACACACTAACATTAACTACTAACTATTAACTTTAATTTGAGCATTTACTTTCTTGCAATTTACTTTAATGCAATTTACTTTCTTGTTCATTTATTCATATTGCTTTTCCCTTTTCTCACTTGAGCACATATCTTATGTTTATGTCATTTTCCTTTTGCTCATTTGAGCTCGTTATTGTATATAAATATATTGTTGCTTTGTGTTTGTTTTGTCTTTGTTTGTGTGAACCTAATGCAAAAAGGATAAATGACTTAGAATTAGGACCCTACCTATGCTTAAAGGAGTTCAAGAGCAACTAGGCCTCATGCGTTTAGAATGCTAAATCTTAAAGTTGACTTCAAAGGACCCCTAATCTAAACTCATTCTTTGTCCATTTCTCTTATTGTGTTGTGAACTTTTTGATGTTTGCTCTTGTGTGATAGGGATTCCATCTTGAGATAGTAAGAATGACCATTGTCATGAGTAGCCAAGTTAAGAGAGACAAGCCAAATGGAGATCCTAGGAGCTTGAATATAATATTTTTTTTGATTGCTTGTTGCTTGCTAAGTCCAAAGGAAAGGAGCATCCTGAATCATCTTTATGATTTCAAGAAAAGGAACTCCAAGGGTTTTATCTCTTCTCTTATCTTTGCATGTTTAGGATTAACCCTTCTCTTCTTCTCTCCATTCTAACCCAAGCCAAATCCATTTTGTGCAAACTTTGACATTATTTTCAAACTAGAAACCTAGGCCTTATGCCTTTGATTTTCAAAATCTTTTCATTAATACTCATTGTGAATAAACCTTAAGTCAACTTTGACTCATTTTGTGAATACTTCTAACTTGTAAATACAACTCACTTCAAGTTGTTTTTGTGGTTCCAATGACCATCTTTATTAAAACTTTTCATAAAACATTAGTCATAGGTTTGAGTTATCATAGTGGTTGATGTAAACCTCACCTTATCCTTAGTGATTGGACTATAAGTATTCCATACTTATTATAGGATGGATCCCTCACTAGTATGTTGAAGCTCTCCTCACATGGTGGATTGTTGGTTTAGGTTGAGTTTTCTCCCTTTGATAACAAAAGACCTTAAGGCTTTTGGTCAAATCAATTCACCAATATTTTGAGATTCTATACCCGAACTATGAGGTTTTGATCTTACCTTTGTGATGGTACGTAGGCAATGGGTTTATCCATTCAAACAACAAAATTGTAAATATAATGTATATTCTTTTCTCATCTCCCCAATCTTGTTTGCACAAATATTTTCACAAATACCAACCTACAATACACATTTTGCAAAAAGGGCTCCCTTAGAGTCCTAAGGATGTTTTGGGTGCTTAAAACCTTCCCATCTCATAACCAACCCCCTTACCCAGATCTCTTACATTTTTATTAGTTTTTGATTTGATAAAACTTCTTACTTGGTTTTTGTTCGCTTTCTAACCTTTCCTTTGGATAAATAGAAGTGCGGTGGCGACTCGAATTGTATGCTTACTTTTGATTTAGTCGGTAAATCATAAGGTAACGAATACCTCGCTACATACACGCCCATGCAAGCTTGTGCATCACCATGTCCAAATTTAGCAATGTTTCAAGTGTGCAAATATCACTCTCAAATGCTATAAATACAGGCCCTTGGAGCTCATTTCAAACACACCTTGCACGCCAGCTTTGCCCCCCAATTGAAACCCTCACCATTCAAAGGAAAACCTGAGAATTTTCAACTTGAAAATTGAGTATGAATCTCACTGTTTGGAGATTCAAAAACTCCAGGATCCAAAGCTTTATACCATTGCCAAACCTCTTCTACAAGCTTCTCAAGTGTGATCAGATCAAGTTTGAAGCAAGCAAGATCCATTTCTACACAACATTGAAGGTAAATTTCAAAAAACTTCTTCTCTTCGATTCTCACTCAGTTCTCATCAATTCTCTTGGATCTTTGGTTGTCTGAAGTCCTACCAATGTAGGCAAGAAAATTGAGTTGATTTGAGGTTAAATTGAAGCAACTCAGTCGACACACCTCAAATTTTAACTCCTCATATCTTTCTATATGTGTGGAGTTAGTTAAAATTGAGGTCTGATTCGTGCTCTACGCCATTTTTTCTTTCAGATCATGTCCTCTTTTTTTATTTTCTTCATGGTGATGAGTGAACTAGTCCGATGGACCTCGCCTGAGAAGGTGACCGGAGGTCCAGCGCCAGTGGTATGCTGGATAGGTTTTGAGCCATTGATCTTGTTTAAATTGTTTTAATCTTAGGCGTTGGTTATGATTACCACGCGTGTGGCTCGCTGACTAAGTTCCACTATGGAACACGCATTTCCATCCACTTGATCTGCCACCTCAATTAATGAGGGAGATCAAGTGGTCCACTTTTTTTTGATTTTATGATTTTTATTTTATTTCATTTGATTTTCATTAATTCATATTAATTTTAATATTGATCCAAAAAATATGAGAGTTTCACCAAAAAAATTTAAATAAATTCCTCTTTCATATTTTGAATTAAAATTATTTTTTGGATCATTATTAATATTTTTCATGATTTAATTGATTTTGTGAATATTTTTAATTGTTTAAAAATACTTTTAAGTCTCCAAAAATTCTGAAATTTTTTCTCCAAGGTCCTTTGACCTTGTTTGACCTATGATAAATCTCATGGCCATTTCTTTGGTGTTTTGATGAGATTTTAGGAATTTGACAAACCATATTTAATTTAATGCATTAATTTTAGTATTTTTAAATTGAATAAATGCCAAATAATTGTGTTGAGCTATCTTGATGATTTGTATAAGTTTGACTTGTGTTGTTGGGCCTTGGTCAAGTTTGATTTGACTTTGCTAGGTTAAGATCATTGGATTTAGGGGATTGATGGAATGTACATTCCATCTCCCAAAATGAATGAATGATCTTAATTTGGTAAAAATCCTCCTTTGACCAATTTGAGTTTTGATCCATTCCCCTCCCTCTTCATCTAATCCCCCTTCTTTATGCATCCATTTCATTTGTCTTATGATATCTCAAAGTCCTAAAGCTAGTTGATTGAAAAATCAATATGAGTATGGATGAGATTAGGCCACCTCTTTTGCATATTCTTTTTGTGTGTGGTATGTTTCATGAGCATAGTCCATTATACTATGTATCTAACATGCATTAACACCAAAATTCTATTGCCCGGCCTCAAATAGTTGTGACTTTTACATAAGTCCAATTACGATTGCTTAACATAGCGCTAAATTTTGACACAAAAGGCATATCATTCTAGTTAGTGAGATTGTAAGTCTCCCCTCTTTCATGGTATTGTGTGGAAACTTGGCCTTTTTCCTTCCTTTGGAAGATGTCTTGGTTCAAGGATCCATTCTTGTGATAAGTGGGTTGAGTGTTCTCCAAAGAATGACTTTAAAAAGCAAAAGCAAAAACAATACTAACTTCTAACTTATTAACAACTAACATTTAATTTCAAGTCCTCTATTTTAATGCACTTTAATTTTTAAGCTCTATCCACTTGCCATTATTCATACCATTCTAATTGTTTATATTAATGCATTTTCACTTTGTCAAGTTGGACCATATTGTGTGATATATCTTGTTTGTGTATACTTTGTTTGCTTATGTGGTCTTTGGCCATCAATGTACATAATAAGAAACAAAAACCCTAAAAAACTATTGTGTGGACTGTTGGTTTGATCTTGGGCAATTGGACTTAGAATCTAGGCAACATCCCTATGCAAAAAGGACTTGGCCAATGTCAACTTTCATGTAACCAAGTGCTTGCAATTTGAAACTTCATCTGATACATCATTGAAGATCCACCTGAGTTCATCTGCAACATGATCATTGTGTAGTTGTTATTTTGAACCTAAGACTTGTGGAATTCATCTGTTACATGAACAAATTTGAATGAGATCATGAAGTGGCTAAAGCTTGGATGTGGATATCTTTATTTGATGCCTTGCTCTTCAAGATAATATTGTATGCATTGTTTGTTACTTGTTCTAATATCCAAGGGAATTTGGGGTTTCTATATGGCATTCTTGCCTATTGGATTGCTACCCATCGGTCAGATCTTTTAAACTCTTAACTTTTAAATTTGTGCTTAGGATTAGTCCCTTCATCTCCTCCCTAACTCTTTAATTTCAAAATCTCTCCCTCCTTTTAAAAAACTTCTTTGTTTGAACTTGTTATTTTCTAAACTTATACCACTTTGCAAACTAGAAACTTTGGCCTTATGCCATTGCATTTTCAAACTTCTTTTTCTTAAATCAAACTTGTAAATATACTTAACTATACTTGACTTAAAACTTCCAAAATCCAAAAAGAACTAACTCATTCAAACTATTTTCTAGGCCTTTATGCCTTTCAAACTTAAATTTTGTTAAAAGCAATGTATCCACTTTTAAATTTATTCCACGAACTACGAGGTTTTGATCCCTCATTTTTATGTTGGTACGTAGGCACAAGTCCGAAGGTCTTGTCAAACACAAAAATATAATTAATGAATTCTTTTCTCATCCCCCCATTCTATTTGTTTGTAAACATCACTTTGTCCAAAATACATATGCACACAAGAAAGGGCTCCCTAGGAGTACCTAGGACACTTTGGGTGCTAACACCTTCCCTCTGTGTAACCAACCCCCTTACCTGTAATCTCTGGAATTTTATTAGTTTTGATTTGAAAACTTCTTACTTTTGGGTTTTGTTCGTACTTTTCCCTTTTCCCTTGGAAACAATAAAAGTGCGGTGATGACTCTTGTTATTTGATGTCTTGCTTATCCATAGCTTGATGAACATGAATTTACCGCTACAGATAGGTCTGGGTGATTTTCAGATTACTTTTCAAGTAATAGACATCCACCCAGCCTATAGCTGCTTTTTGGGAAGGCCATGGATACATGAGACTGGAGCTGTAACATCTATTCTGCACTAGAAGTTGAAATTTGTGAAGAATGGCAAGCTTGTCATTGTGGGTGGAGAGAAAGCGTTGTTGGTGAGCCATTTGTCATCTTTTTCATATGTGGAAGCTGAGGAGGAGGTTGGAACTCCGTTCCAAGCCTTATTTATTGTTGAAGTGAAGAAAACCGGGGCACCCATGTCCTCATTCAAAGACGCTCAGAAAATTATTGAAGATGGCAGTTCAGATAATAGGGCCATATGGTAGATGTCACCGAGAACAAGAGTATAACTGGTTTGGGATTCCAACGAGGGTCGTCTTATGTCAAAGCTGAAGATGTGTAACCTAGTTTGCGTAGCGGATGGTTCATCCATGGTAATGAGCAACACTCAGCTGTTGTGATCGAGGGTGATGAAGATGAAGGCTGCGTCAATTTTGTGACACATGGAAAGGCTTGCAATAATTGGATCGCTGTTGATGTGCCGATTATTGTCTATCACTCTAAGTAATTTGTTTTTTATCATTTTAGAAAAATCCTTCTCCTATGCCTAAGGGATAAGTGAACATTATTGGGCATATTTCAAATTAATCATCAATAAAATGAAATTCTATTCATCCACATCTATGATATTTTTATTTTACTTTTTTGCTTTTCTGAAAATGGAAATCACATAAAACATAAATAAATAATAATTGTCCATCTGAATAATATTTGGTCACAATTCACTTCTCTAAAATCAAAATATCAAATCATTATGCAGGTTGGTTTCTAAACCCATTGAATACAATGATCCTACTCCTTCTCCAAACTTTGAATTCCCTGTGTTTGAGGTCGAGGAAGAAAGTGATAAAGAAGTATCTGATGAATTGTCTCATCTACTTGAGCAAGAGGAAAAAGCCATTCAGCCATTCGAAGAGCAGATTGAGTTAGTCAACTTTGGTTTTGAAGATGATGTGAAGGAAGTCAAGGTTGGGTCTCAACTGTGTCCAGAGGTTAAGAAGGGGTTGATTGATCTTCTTCGAGAGTATTCAGATGTGTTTGCTTGGTCCTATCAAGACATGCCTGGTTTGGATTCTGAGATTGTGGAGCATATATTATCCTTGAAACCAGAATGCCCTCCAGTCAAGCAGAAGTTGAGAAGGACTCATCCTGATATGGCAGTGAAGATCAAAGAAGAAGTGCAAAATTAGATCGATGTCGGTTTCCTTGTTACTACCGAATATCCGTAGTGGGTGGCCAACATTATGCCTATTCCGAAGAAAGATGGAAAAGTCTGTATGTGTGTGGATTATAGAGATTTGAACAAAGCTAGTCCAAAAGATGATTTTCCTCTGTCACATATTGATATGTTGGTAGATAATACATCTAAATTCAAAGTCTTTTCGTCTATGGATGGATTTTCCGATTATAATCAGATCAAGATGGAACCCGAGGATATGGAGAAGACCACATTCATTACACCCTGGGGAACATTCTGTTATAGAGTGATGCCTTTCGGTTTAAAGAATGTTGGTGCAACCTACCAGAGAGCAATGACCACTCTTTTTCATGATATGATGCATAAAGATATCGAAGTCTATGTTGATGATATGATTGCTAAATCAAGTGATGAAGAAGAACATGTCGAGCATTTGTTGAAGTTATTCCAGTGTTTGAGGAAGTACAAACTCCGCTTGAATCCCAATAAGTGTACATTTGGTGTTCGCTCTGGTAAGTTGTTGGGATTTATTGTCAATGAAAGGGGTATTGAAGTTGATCTTGCCAAGGTCAAAGCAATACAAGAGATTCCTGTGCCCAAAACTAAGAAGCAAGTCAGAGGTTTTCTCGGCCGCTTGAATTATATCTCGAGATTTATATCGCATATGACTGCCACATGTGCACCTATATTCAAGCTTCTTCGGAAATATAAATCTTGTGATTGGACCGAGGATTTCCAGAAAGCTTTTGACAGTATCAAAGAATATCTGCTTAAGCCTCCGATTTTGTCTCCACCTATTGAAGGAAGACCGTTGATCATGTATTTTATTGTGCTTGAAGAAAGTATGGGTTGTGTTCTAGGTCAGCAAGATGAAACTGGAAAGAAAGAATATGCTATTTACTACCTCAGCAAGAAGTTCACCGACTGTGAGACTCAGTATTTTATGCTTGAGAAAACTTGTTGCGCATTGGCTTGGGATGCTAAGCATCTGCGTCAGTACATGTTGAATCATACCACTTGGTTGATATCCAAAATGGATCCAATCAAGTATATATTTGAGAAGCCTACTTTAACTGGGATAATTTCTCGTTGGCAGATGTTATTGTCAGAGTATGATATCGAATACCGATCTCAGAAAGCGATCAAAGGTAGTATCTTGGTTGACCATTTGGCTCACCAACCAATTGAAGATTACCAGTCAGTACAGTATGATTCTCCTGATGAGGAGATTTTGTACTTGAAAATGAAAGATTGTGATGAACCATTGCTTGAAGAAGGGCCAGAACTTGGTTCCCGTTGGGGCATGGTATTTAATGGAGCTGCTAATCAGTATGGTAATGGCATTGGGGTAGTGATTATTACTCCTTAAGGAACTCATTTTCCGTTTACAACTAGATTGATTTTCAAGTGTACAAATAATATGGCTGAGTATGAAGCTTGCATTATGGGGCTTGAAGAGGTCATTGATCTCGAATCGAATATCTTGACGTCTATGGAGATTTAGCTTTGGTTGTAAACCATATCAAAGGTGAATGGGAGACGAATCAACCCAGTTTGATACCATATAGAGATTATGTGAGGAGGATTTCAACTTTCTTTACAAAGGTTGAGTTTCATCATATCCCACGAGATGAAAACCGGATGTCATATGCTCTTGCAACGTTGGCTTCAATGATTGTGGTAAAATTCTGGAATGAAGTTCCCAATTTGACTGTAATACGTCTTGATAGGCTAACTCATATGTTTGTTGTTGAGGAAGTCAAAGATGAAAAGTCGTGGTATTTTGATATCAAGTGTTTTCTCCAAAGTCAGATTTACCCGCCTGGGGCATCTTTGAAAGATAAGAAGACTTTGAGGAGATTAGCCGGCAATTTCTACCTGAATGGTGATGTACTTTACAAAAGAAACTTCGATATGGTTTTGCTCAGATGCATGGATAGACACGAAGCAGACATGTTGATGACTGAAGTCCATACAGGTTCCTTTGGTACTCATTCTAATGGACATGCTATGGCTAAAAAGATGTTGAGAGCAGGTTATTATTGGCTGACAATGGAATCTGATTGTTGCAAGTTTGTGAAGAAATGCCACAAGTGTAAAATATATGCAGATAAGATTCATGTTCTGTCGACACTATTGAATGTTATTTCCTCCCCATGGCCCTTCTCCATGTGGGGAATTCATATGATTGGCATGATTGAGCCCAAAGCTTCAAACGGACATTGTTTTATTCTGGTGGCTATTAATTACTTCACAAAGTGGGTTGAAGCGGCATCATATGCGAATGTGACCAAGCAAGTTGTTGTAAGGTTTATCAAGAATCAGATTATATGTCGTTATGGTGTGTCAAGTAAGATCATTACTGATAATGGATCTAACTTGAATAATAATATGGTGGAAGCTCTTTGCAAAGACTTCAAGGTTTCACATCATAACTCTTCTCCCTACAGACCTAAGATGAATGGGGTTGTTGAAGATGTAAAGAAAAACATCAAGAAGATCATTCAGAAAATGGTTGTGACGTACAAAGATTGGCATGAGATGCTCCCATTTGCTCTGCATGGGTATCGTACATCTATCCGCACTTCGCGGTAGAGGTTGAGATCCCATCATTATGCGTCTTGATGGAAGCCAAGTTGACTAAATCTGAATGGTTTCAAACCAGGTATGATCAGTTGAATTTAATTGAAGAGGACAGATTGACTACCATGTTCCATGGTCAGTTATATCAGCAGAGAATGAAGAAAGGATTTGATAAGAAGGTCAGGCCTCGTGTGTTCAGGGAAGGTGACCTTGTGCTCAAGAAGATTTTATCTTTCAAACCAGATACTAGGGGCAAATCGACTCCTAATTATGAAGGTCCATATGTTGTTAAGAGAGCCTTTTCAGGTGGTGCTTTGATTCTTACAACTATGGATGGTGAAGAGTTCATGCTTCCTGTGAACGCCGATGCAGTCAAGAAATACTTCGCCTAAAAAAGAAAAGAACAACTCGCTAAGTTGAAAACTCGAAAGGGCGGCTTAGGCAAAAATGAGCGTCTCGTTGGATTGAAAACTCGAAAGGGCGATCCAGGAAAAAGTTAGAGACATAAAATAGAAAAATATATCCTGATAAATTAAGTACCCCACCTTGGGGCAATTTATGCAAAAAATTAGGGATTATGGCAAGTAGCTGCATTCGGCTGATCTTCAGTCTTGAAGACACTCTAGAGCATGTTAGTTGGTTCTGATTCATCACTCTCAACCAAAGCCAAGAGCACAATGGATATTGAAGTCGGTAGAAAGATTAGTGATCATTGTAATCAATGTAGCCCTTTTCCATGTAAATTACCATTTTTCAAACTTTTGTAAAGATCTATAGAGTCTTGTCATTTACATACTACCATTCTATTAAATAAAGTTTAGCTTTTATCCAACTGTCTCTACTCTTATTTATATATCAGCTAAATAGAATTTAATTTTTATGATGATCATTTTGAAATTGAATTTTTGATTAAAATCATGTTTTCTTAAAATTATAAAAGTAGTTACTTTTAAGAGCAATCGATTTCATTTAAGGAATATCAACAGCGGTCTGAGAACATGTAAGCCCTAAAATGCGAAGCATTGTTGGTTTTCCCCGAGTAGTTGGTGTGATTTTTGTTTCCTCGCCAGCAGCATTTCAGCATCTCCAACCGAATCTCGTTGATTTCCCCATCCGAGTTTGCATTTGCCTCCTTTGAGTTGTAGGCGCGTTTTCTCTACAGTTTGCATAGACCCAGCACAAGATTATGTTCCCTCTCAAGTCTCCAGCAGATTCCAGTTCAACACTGATTCTAGAGCAGTATGTCCGATCCTCTATAAGGTTGTCTCCCATTTGATATGGTGTTGACCTAAAATTCCCCGCAGAGTTGATGGTGCGGATCCTCGGCAGATCTTTTCCTTTGCCCCATAGGGTTGAGCCTTTGAGACGGATGATTCGCGTTCATCCCTTACCTCTCTTTCTCCAGTTGATTCCCTCCTGTTGATTGGCTAAGATGTTATATCGATGACTCGTATCGGCGATATTTGTATCCTTTGTAATCGTTATGTCAGCACAGTCATAATATATACATATACATATACATATACATATACATATACATATACATATACATATACATATACATATACATATACATATACATATACATATACATATACATCCATTATTACATTATTGCATTTTTTGATTCATTATTTCTCTGATCCTCTGCTATGATGGTATCCTTCCCCCCGTGCAGTTTCGGTGTGTCTGTCCTCTTTCAATTGTAGAGTGTCAACCCCTTAAGCAGAAAGAATTTAACCTTTCTCATTCCCCACTGAGCTATTTCCTCATGGATGTGTATTATTTCAGCTTCCTCCCCAGTTGGTTATCTAGATGGAACCACTCCCCCTGATTTATATCCTCATTGATTTGAGTGTTTGATTGACCTTTTCTTTCTAGATCTTGCCTAGATAGATGCTTTTGGGTATCCTGAGAGTCTGTTACCCAGTAACTGGTAATGATCTTCTCAATTTGTTAGTACTTTACTTTTGCCCAATACCTAGTAAAAGTAATCTATTTCCTTCCCAGCGGATTCGTTTTCATGTTTCCCCAGGAAGTTTATCCTTGATATGTTCATCCTAACCGATGACTGATATTTTCTTCCCCTGATTGGAGTCTATCCTTGATATGTTCATCCTAACCAGTGACGGGTATTCTCTTCTTTGGTATTCTACCCAGTAAAAAGGTAGTTGTAATCCCTATCTTCTCCAGAGAGTTAATCCTCGATACGTTCGTCCTAACCGATGACGGGTTTCCTCCTCTTTTCGGTCTTCTACCCAGTAACCGATAGTTGTAAATCCTGCTCCCCCTTTTGCGGAGTCTATCCTTGATATGTGCATCCTAATCGGTGATGGATATTCTCTTTTCGGTTTTCTATCCAGTAACTGATAGATATAATTCCTATTTCTCCCCTTAGAGTCTATCCTTGATATGTTCATCCTAACCGGTGACGGTTATTCTCTTTTCGATATTCTATCCAGTATTCGATAGATGTAATTCCTGCTTTTTCTGGCAGTCTGTCCTTGATATGTTCATCTTAATTGATGACGAATATTCTTCCATTTGAGTATATCCTTGATATGTTCACTTTAACCAGTGACGGATATTCTCTTTCTTTGTGGTCTTCTGCCCAGTAGCCGGTAGTTGTAAACCCTATTTGGCTTTTCCCAAGCAGGTTATTCTTACCCAGTAACTGGTAATGAATACACCTCCGGTGTGCCCTTAGAGAGTCATCCTTGATATGTTTACCCTAACCGGTAATGGATGTCCTCTCTGATAGATTTTGTTATCTCCCTACCCAGTAATCGGTAGTAGATAATATATTTCTGTTACTCCTATGTTGAAGTTCATTTCTTCCCCAGTTGAGTTTGAGTGCGTATTTCCTCAGTGAAATCGCCATACCCTGTTTGGATTGAGTATTTCAGTTTTGTTCGGATTTACCTGTTCCCCCCTGCATATTTTCCCTTTTATCCCCGACTGAGTCTTTCCATTGATTTATTTTCATGGAATCTCTCGTGTCCCCAGCAGTTTTAAGTCGTAGCCAGGCCTACGCACAACTCTTTATTCCCCAGAGTCTTTGTCTCCCTAGTGAGTTTTCCTTATGAAAAGCATTATGCTCCTGCGGACTTTCAGTCTCTCCGGATTCTTTTCCTTTGTGGCAACATTTTTCCACAGAGATTATTTTTGACATTTCATATCATATGCATCATGAGGTCTCTTAGGGACCAAAGTTTGCTTCTATTGTTGTTATTTAATTCCATTTTACTGAGTCGATACAAATATTTTAACCTTCATCTCCTCAGCTAGAACGTCCTTAAAAAGGGGCAGTTGTAAGACCCCAATTTTGACCCTAAGATCCCTCATGATATCTCATCATATACATTAGCATTGAGATCACACTTTGGCATCCTCCTTACCCCTCATTCACTGGGTTTGCATTGGGAGAGGTCACCAAGAACTTTAGATTGTATCATACTTTGTTCTTTCATTATTTACTAACCAAAATACCAAAAGTATTTCAACGTATAGTTTGTTGCTTTTGTAGGTAGTGTGTATGCTCCCCTATGCTCCATCAACATCATATCTAGGGTTTGAGACCCTCAACGCAAGGAGCTCAATCAAGAAATTGTTTAATTTGGCTCTAAGTATCATATATTAATCCCAATTATATTCACATGTCATTTTGACAAGAAATCATCAAGAGTTTAGAGTTTGTTTGCCTTGGAAACCCTAATTCATCAGAGGGAGTGAACTAGTCAAAACTGGGGTTTCCTAGACCTTATCTCCTAAATATTTTGTCATATGAAAATGATTACAAGAGTAAAGTTACTCTAAGTGACATTCCAAACAGCTTTCATGTTGAGGTCTAGAGCTATTTTTGCTTGGAAAGTCATTTTTTATGGTGAAAGATTATAGGTCATTTTGTCTAAACCCTAGTTTGGAGGTCAACTTCCCAAGGCCATAACTTGCTCAATTTTTATGAGATGAAATCCATTAAAATTTCATGATCAAATTCAAGATGTCTAATTCGACTTTTATGTTTGAAGGAAGTGCAAATTCAACATGCAAATGCAAGTGCCAAGAGGAAACATTATAGGTCATTTTGGGCCAATACCATTGAACAAGTGATTTTCCTCAACTTCTAAAATGCATAACTCCTTAATGCCAAATCAAAATTAGGTCAAATTTATGACCAAATTGAAGAGGTTTGAAAGAGATACAATTTTGATGAAGGAACATTTCTCATTTGAAGTCCATAGAAAAAGTTATTCAAGGTGGAAGAAGTGAACATTTGACTTGGGACTTAGAAAATTTTCAAATATGTTTGATTTCCCAAACTTCCACCTCAAAATTCATCATGATACAAGCTTCAAATGAAAACGTGTTCAACATGAAAGTTATTCCCCTTGATCTCACCTTTCCAAAACATCCAAGATCATCTCATTTGAATCAAAATTAAGGGACTTGCGCATGGGTGTAAGTTAAGGTATCATCTGGATAATTTCAAGTTCCACTTTTCATATACATTTGCATGGGCTTCTAACATGATTTCAGCATGAAGTACATTGTATTATGGATCAGAATACATCATTTCATGGGCCTAATGCATGCCCATGCATCCATGCAAGGGAGAATTTGAAAAGTTTCCCAAATTTGGAAGTGTGCAAATATCATTCATATTGGCTATAAATAGAACCCTTGGTGATCAGAAAAGGGATCCCTCTTGCCCAAACTTCGACACTCTCCTCCCCAAACCCCATTGAAAGGATAATCTTGAAGGTTTCTTGAGAAACCGAGTTTCAATTCTCCTTCAGTTTTAGGATTGAAACTCCAAGAGTCCAAGCCTTTTAACCATTCAAATCATCTTCTGCAAGCTTCTAGAGTCAAGCCAAGCCAAATTAGAAGCCAAATCAAGCAATTCTGAAGCTCCTCGAAGGTGAGATTTCAGCAACTTCTTCTCTTCGATTTTCTCTCAGTTCTCCACTGTTCTTGTTGATTTTTGGTTTGCTGAAGTCCTACCAATGTAGGCTACAAGATTGAGTTGCTTTGAGGTCAAACCGAAGCAACTCAGTTCATGATCCTCAAAATTCAACTCCTTGTATCTTTTCATATACTTGGAATTAGACAAAATCGAGGCTATATTCGAGCTCTTGAGCATTTCTTCTTTAAATTCATGTCTTACTTTTTCATTTTGGTGATGGTTGGTGGTGGACCAGTCCGGTGAGGTCCACCGGAGAAGAAGACCGGAGCTCTGGCTCCGGTGATGAGGTGTCTTGCTTCCCAACCACATGATCCTTTCAATTTGTTTTAATCTCGTGCATTGGTTCTGATTACCACACGTGCATCTCAGTTGACCAAAGCATATGTGGAACGCACGTTGATCACCATCTGATCTGCCGCCTCAATTAATGAGGGAGATCAGATGGTCTACGTTTTTTTGAATTTTTGAATTTTCCTTTTAATTGCTTGTTTTTAATTAATTCATATTAATTTCATTATTGATCCAAAAAATATGGGACTTTCACAAAAAAAATTCAAATATTTTTCTTTTTCATTTTCTGAATTAAAATTATTTTTTGGATCAATATTGATATTTGTAGATGTTTAATTGGCTGCATTGTATGGTAAAACACTAGCTGGATTCTAATGTCTTGACTGATGTCATGACATGCTGTGGAGATGTTTGTTTGGCTGCATTGTATGTTAGAATATCTAGCTGTACTCTGATGTCTTGGCTGATGTCATGACATTCTGAGTAATGTACTGCAGGATTAGCTAATACAAGATTCATTGAATGTCAAACTGGATGTTATGACATTCATCCCTGTCAGCAGATACTGAGGAAGAGAACAGTTGGTGTCCTGTTAGAACTCAGTATTTATTTTCAGTCTGGTTATCAAGGAAATACCAGACCTGGCATAAGGCCTACTGTCTGAATGTCAAACTGGATGTTATGACATTCATCATTGACAGCATATACTGAACAATAAGAAGAGTGGTTTTCTGCTACACTTCAGTATGTGTCTCAGTCTGTCCTTCAGGAGGATAACATACCTGACATAAGGCTAATTGTGTGAATGTCAAATTGGATGTTTTGACATTTATTAATGTACGCTGATACTGAAGCATGGACAAATTGATTCTCTACAGTACAACAAATTGTACAGTCTGTTTTCAGGAAAAACAGACTTAGCATATGGTTAGTGATTTGGATGTCAAACTGAATGTTGTGACATTCATTCCTGACAGCGTATGCTAGATTGTAGGTTGTTTAGTTTTTCTGTTTCAACATTTTTCTCAGGCTATTCTTCAGGGATTCAACAGCTAAGAGAAAATCCAGGAAACCAACAACCAAGCTACATTTAATGAACCTAACAAATAGCCTATTTGTTAGTAACCTAGATGTGGAATTTAGGGGAACTCGCGTGACCTTAAATTCAGGAGAATACAAGTACAAGGCCCAAGTGCTGCAATATAAAAGGATGTCAATCCTTCATTCAGAACGGGGGTTTTTAGGCGTGAAGATTTTATTTGTCCAATATACTTCACTGCTGTATTTTTGTGTGTCTTGTATTAGACGTAACTTGTACGCCAAGCTATTATCACGTAGATGATTACATTGGTATAGGGTGTTCATTGAGTTGTAAGTGTTATGTCACTCTAAGCTTTTAAGCGTGAGTGTTGTGTATCTTGATTAAAGCTGTTAAGCACAATCAAGAGTTGTTTGAAGTGTGACTTCACAAATGTCTTTAATAGTAATTAAAGGTTGTAATCACTGAGGTGATTGAGGGGGAGTGAGTAGGAACTCTGATCTTAGTGTAAGATTGAAATTGCATTGGGTAGGTATTAAGTGATAGGGTTAAACAGTTGGTTTAAGGTCTGAATTAATACTACTAATAGTGGATTTCCTCCCTGGCTTGGTAGCCCCCAGACGTAGGTCATGTTGGACCGAACTGGGTAAACAATTACTTGTGTTATTTACTGCACTTACATTTTAAGTTCTGCATAATTCTTGTCTGCGCAGAATTGGATGTCATAACAACCCCTGTGACATCGGAAGTCTGTTAACTAGAATTTCAATATTTTTCATGATTTAATTATTTTTGTGCATATTTTTAATTGTTTAAAAATACTTTTGACTTTTCAAAAATAATGAAATTTTTTCTCCAAGGTCCTTTGACCTTGTTTGACCCGTGATAAATCTCTTGGCCATTTATTTGGTGTTTTGAAGAGGTTTTAGGATTTTGATAAAACATAATTTAATTTAATGCATTTTAATTTGATTTTTAAATGTTTAATTGTGTAAAAATTATGTTAAGCCATTTTTATTGACTTGTGAAGTTTGACTATGTGTTTAGGCCTTGGTCAAAGTTGATTTGACGTTTGTTCGATTAAAATCATTGGACTTAGGGGATTGATGAAATGTAAATTTCATCTCCCAAAATGAATGAATGATTTTAATTTGATAAAATTCCTCCCATGACCAATTTGTGTTTGTCTTATTTCCCCTCCCTCTTCATCTTCAATCCCATTCTATCCTATACCTCTCATTGACCAATGACATCTCAATATCCTAAGGCTAATTGGTTCATCAATAACTTTGTGTTAGATGAACCAATACAAGTATGGATGAGACTAGGTCCATCCTTTGGTCTTTTCTTTTTTTGTGTGGTATGTTTTAGGAGTATGGTTCATTATACCGTATCTATAACATGCATTAACACCAAAATTTCTAATACCCGGCCTCAGATAGTTGTGACTTCTACATAAGTCCAATCACGATTGCTTAACATAACGCTAAATTTTGACCCAAAGACATAGCATTATAGTAAGTGAGATTGTAAGTCTCCCCCCTTTCATGGTATTGTGTGGAAACTTGGCTTTTTTTCCTTCCTTTGGAAGATGTCTTGGTTCAAGGATCCATGTTTGTGAATAGAGGGTTGAGGTACTCCAAAGAATGACTTAAACAATTGAAGAGCAAAACCCCACTAACATCTATTCAACTAACATTTGACTAACTCTTATTATTAATTTCCTTCAAGTTATTTACTTTATGCCATTTAAATTCAAGCCATTTATCATTTTCCATTATACATATCATTTAACTTGTTTATTTTAATGTCATTTTTCCTTTGCTCACTTGAGCCATACATTATGATTGTATATATTTGTTTGTATTATTTTGTTTGAGTTTGTGGTCTTAGGACCTTAAAATACTTAATAAACAACCAAAAACCCTAAAAAATGTTTGTGTGGACTGTTGGATTTGATCTGAGTTTTGGACTTAGAATTAAGCAACATTCCCTATGCAAAAGGACTTGGCCAATGCCAACATTTTTGAAACCAAGTTCTTGTGATTTAAATTTTCATCTGTTGCAAATATTGGGATCCACTTGAGTTCATCTGCTACATGGTCTTGATGCAAATGTTACTTTGAACCTGTGTCTAATGCCTTATTCTGAGTCATTCAAGAAGTATGTCATCTGATACATGGGGAAGATTATGAAGAAGACTATGAAGTTGCTAGCTTGGATGTGGCTATCTTTATTTGATGCTTTGCTCTTCATTGCGCTACCTGCTTATTGATATTGCTTGATTTAATGTCCAAAGGAAAAGTGGGTTTCTATATGACATTCTTGTCTATTGGATTGCATCCCATTGGTCAGATCTTTCCAACTCTTAACTTTTAAACTTTTTCTTAGGATTAGTCTCTTTATCTCCTCCCACTTCTTAAATTTCAAATCTCTACCCTTCTCAAAACCTTCTTTGCTTGTGATTTCAAACTTAGACCTTATTGCAAGTTAGAAACTTTGGCCTTATGCCATTGCATTTTTCAAACTCTTTTTCTTAATCAAACTTGTAAATGAATCTAACCATATTAGACTTAAAATTTCAAAAGACAAAAAGAACTAACACTCATTCAAACTCTTTTAGGCCTTTTGTGCCTCTCTTAAACTTAAATTTTTGTTAAAAGCAATTCTCTCACTTTGAAATTCATACCACGAACTACGAGGTTTTGATCCCTCATTTTATGTTGGTACGTAGGCACATGTCCGAAGGTCTTGTCAAACACAAAAATATAATTAATGAATTCTTTTCTCATCCCCACACTCTATTTATTGCAAACATCTTTTATACCAAAACACATACACACATAAAAAAGGGCTCCCTAGGAGTACCTAGGACACTTTGGGTGCTAACACCTTCCCTCTGTGTAACCGACCCCCTTACCTATAATCTATGGCTTTTTACTAGTTTTTATTTGAAAACTTATTATCGTTGGGTTTTGTTCGTACTTTTCCCTTTTCCTTTGGAAACAATAAAAGCGCGGGGGCGACTCTGGTATTATCGACGTTAAGTTTATCCATAGCTTAATGGTCACGAATTTATCGTTACAGTTCCTATGGATTACCATGGATTTTAGGGGTGCTAATACATTCCCCTTGCATAACCGACTTCCTTACCCAACATATCTCTTTCCCCCGGTTTTTATCGATGTTTTTCTTTTCCGGGAATAAATAAAGTTTGATGGCGACCTTGCTGTATGCTCGAGTGTGCGATGCGTTCAGGTGTATTTCTCTACTACTTAAGGCTCGTGGCATGTAATTATTATCCTAACTTTTAAGTCGTTGGAGAAGAATCTTTGCTGCTCCTTGTGATGATTGTAAGACCCAAATTTTGACCCTAAGATCCCTCATGCAATTTCATCATAAGCATTAGCATCAGGATCATGCCTTGGCATCCTCCTTACCCCTCCTTCATTGGGTTTTCTTTGGGAGAGATCACCAAGCACTTTGTGATTATATCATACTTGTATTTTATCATTTCACTAACCAAAATACCAAAAAATATGTCTTTTGCATGTGTCTAACTCTTTTGTAGGAAGAGCATGATTTCATTGATTCATCAAGTTCACATCTAGGGTTTGAGACCCTCATGAACAAAGAGCACAACCAAGAACTGATTCAAGAATGATTATGAGCATCATATATGAGTCTCAATGTTCTCTACATGTTATGTTGATCAAGTTTTCTTCAAGAGTTTGAGGGTGATTTGCCTTGGAAACCCTAGTTTGACTAGGTATCTTGAGTAACTTCTCCAATAAGCTATCTCACCAATTGATCAAATTTCTCAAGGGACACTTCAAAATTCATCATCTTATGCATATATTATCTACCATGAGCCAAGAAAGTCAAGAGAATTGGAAATTAGCAAGTTGGTTGATGGTGGTTGGCCAGATGAATTCATCTAATCAAAACTGGGTCTCCCTAGACCCTATCTCCTATATTTTTCACCATATGAAAATGATCCAAAGGAAAAATTGCTCTAAATGACATTCCAAAAAACATTCATGTTGAGACCTAGAGCTAGTTTTTCTTGGAAAATCATTTTCTATGTTGAAACATTATAGGTCATTTTGTCTAAACCCTAATTTGAAAGTCAACTTCCCAAGGCCATAACTTGCTCAACTTTTATGAGACAAAAGATTTCCAAGTTGCACAATCAAATTCAATATGTCCACTTCAACTTTGATGTTTAGATTGGGAGTTAATTCAACTTTTTTGAGCATGTGATATGAGGTTACATTATAGGTCACTTTTGACCTATACCATTGAATAAGTGATTTTTCCAAACTTCAAAAATGCATAACTCTATCATTTCAAATCCAAATGACATGAAATTGGTGATCATTTTGAAGGTCCTTGAGAGATCTACAACTTTGATGAATACACTTTTCTCATTTGAAGCTCATACAAAAAGTTAAGCAAGGTGGAACATTGAGACATATGGCTTGACACTTTAGAAAAATTTTGATATGTCAAAATTTTCCAAACTTCCACCTCAAATTTCTCCAAGTTCCAATCTTCAAATGAAAAAGTGTTGAACAAGAAAGTTGTTCCTCTTGATCTCACCTTTCTAAAGAGCTCAAATTCATTCATTTTGGACAAGAAATGCATAGGCTGCGCATGGCATGAACAGGTTGATATCACTTGGCAAGGATCAAACTTCAAACATCAATGCTCACTTGCCTTGCAATCCAAGCTTAATTCAGACCATTCAATATTCATTTGTGGACCTCAAGCAATGATTTCATGGGCCTATACGCGCCCATACACCCTTGCATCACCATTTACCAAAATTGGAAAGTGATTTGAATTATGTAATTATCAACTGTTTTGGCTATAAATAGAGCTTCAATTGCTCTGAAATGAGGATACATTCGCGCCAACTTTGATCCCCCATCTCAAACCCTCACTTTGCAAAGGATAAGCCTAAGAAATTCTCTTGAATTTGAGGTTGAATTTCCACTGTTTTGAAATTCAAATCTCCAGGAATCCATAGCCTCTTAAGCATCTAATCCTTCTCCTACAAGCAAGTGGAGTGAGATCAAGCACAAACAAGATCAAGATCAGTTGAATCCAGATACACTTGAGTGGGCTTTTTTTTAGCTTGCAGCCCACACAAGTGGCTCTTTAAATAGAACCCTTGTGTAGAAGCATTTGTGCAGTTGCAATTTTGTTTCTCTCTATCTCTCACTCAAAGCCTTCATTCGTAGCAGCTAGTACTAAGATTGAAGGAATCCGTTCGTGTGGACTGAGTTGAGGCGTTGTCATCGTTCAACGTTCCTGATCGCTCCGTAGATCTGCATCAAAGGTTACAATCGCCACAAGAGGTAACGATTCCATCACTGATCATGCCCATTCGTAAGGATCACTAAAGGAGAAATTTTAAATTTTGTTGCATTTTGGATCGCTCTTCTCCTTCATATATATCCCCAGTGGAGTTTATATATCCCCAGCAGTTCGTATCTCCTCAGCAGGGTTGATCTTCAGAGATGGTTGATCTTCCCCGGTGAATCGCTTTGGTTTCCCCACCAATCGCTATTCAATTTGCTCCCAGTCAGAGTTTCCTCCTGGTTTCTGAGCAGCTTTTGTTATTTATTTCTCTGTATGGTTGTCTCCCCATTTTTATGGTGTTGACCTAAAATTCCCCACAAATTGGATGTTCTATCCTCATCAGATCTCCTCCGTCCTCAGCTAGGTTTGGACCTTTGGGATGTTGATCTCTCTGTTCTCCGGCGGTTGTCTCCATATTTTGTGGATTGACCGAGGATTGTAGAGGTGGTTAAAATTCTTTGCGACACCTCTGTATCCTTTGTGATCGTTTTGTCAGCATAATCATCATATATACATATACATATACATTCATATAATTTCATAATTTGCATATCTCTCATCGTCATATTTGATTTGTTTGAGATTCTTATTCTCTATTATGGAGATATTTTATCCCCATACCAAATCTGGTGTCTGTCCTCCTTCAATTGTAGAGTGTCAGCCCCGTAAGCAGAAAGACTTTAACCTTTCTCCGTTTCCCAACCGAGTTTGTTTTCTCGTGGATGGTTATTATTTCAGTTTCCTTTCCAGTAGATTTTCTGGATGGAATTACTCCCGTTGAGTTATGTCTTCATTGGGTTGAGTCTTGATTGATTGTTTCTTTCTAGCTCTTACCTAGATAGATATTTTGGTCCCTAAGAGCCTATTACCCAGTAACTGGTAATATTCTTCTTAGTTTGCAGTTTGTTACTTCTTGCCTAATACCCGACAAAAGTACCCTTCTTTTCTCCTCAGTAGAGTCCCCAGGAAGTTTATCCTTGATATGTTCATCCTAATCGGTGACAGATATCTTTCTTTTCCCTGCTTGAATTTATCCTTGATATGTTCACTTTAACCAGTGACGGATATTCTCGTTTTTGGTATTCTACCCAATATAAAGGTAGTTGTAATCCCTATTTTGTTCCTCAGAGAGTTAATCCTTGATATGTTCATCTTAACCGATGATGGGTTTTCTTCTCCTTGTGGTCTTCTACCCAGTAACCGGTACTTGTAAATTCTACTTTTTCCCCTGTGCGTAGTTAATCCTTGATATGTTCACTTTCCCCGGTGACGGATTTTCTCTTCTTTGGTATTCTATCCAGTAACTGATAGATGTAATCCCTATTTTTGCTCCTCATCAGAGTCGATCCTTTATATGTTCATCCTAACCGATGACGGGTCTTCTCTTTGTTTGGTCTTCTCCCCAGTAACCGGTAGTTGCAAATCCTATTTTATCCCCTTTTCAGAGTCGATCCTTGTTATGTTCATCCTAACCGATGACGGGTCTTCTCACCTTTGGTTTTCTACCTAGTAACCGGTAGTTGTAAATCCTATTTTGTCCCCTCGCAGAGTTAATCCTTGATATGTTCAACCTAACCGGTGACAGATTTTCTCTCCGACAGTTTTCTATCCAGCTTTTGATAGATGTAATTTGTAACACCCTTCTACCCAAACGACATATTTAAATAGATTATCAGAGTACAACATGTAGAAGAGTTTACATTTCTTATAACATAACACTTATCGCATCACAACATAAAACATATATTTATTTTATTAAAACTTCGCAGCGGACAACAACACAAATATTATCATTCATCATATAACAATTCATAATAATGTGTCAACAGTATCTCAACAAAGCATCTTCAACATATTAGTCATCATAAACAACGTAAATAATAACCAATTATCTATCGAATCCCATAACCCCGGTGTCACATGACCAGAGCATTTGACTCGACTCTGTAGAATAACTCTACACTTATTCTCCAACCCTCAACAATAGCTACTCCTCTTTATCTGCACATTGCTCATCATAGATGAACATAAACACATGCAGAAGGGGTGAGAATTACATTATTAAATAATAATATAACGACAGAAATATAAACATAAATATGCCAACTTAGCTCATCATAATCATCATAATCAACATACTCATGAACATCAACAAAACAACATATCAAATGCAATGCACACACCCATGCATGACTCAACACGACTCGGTATACCCATTTTGTGACCAACTACAGGATCACCACTCCCAGATTCATCACCATAGAATCCGAGTTCCCCGCAAGGAACCAAGCCTCTCAACAAGCCCGGAGTCAACAACATCATTGGAACTCAGTCCGTTCATCACTAGGCATCGGCCTTTCATGAATGCATGCACACCAAGCATGCATCATAATCAACATAGCAACAACAGCATCATATAGTCATGTTATCATCATCATTAACACATTCTATCACAAAAGCATATCACATCATGCCACATAATCAAACACAGTATTAGCACACTCTACTAATATCTATACCACTCAAAGCAACGGGAAATGATCCCTCGTATACCATGCATCAGCTAAGTTACCTCGCTCAGCCTAAACAACCAAAAACTGCACAACAACAGCCCAGGAAAGACCATAAGTCTGCCCATACGCGTATTGCCTATGCCCATACGCGTATTGCCCACGCCTGACCAAATCCATACGCGTATTGCCCATGTCCATACGCGTATGCTACGCGTATCACATTCCCATACGCGTACCAACAGAGACCAAAACACGTTCAAAACATCATCTTCCTCATCCATACGCGTATTGCCTAGTGCCATACGCGTACCAGCAATCTCATACGCGTATTGCCTAGTGCCATACGCGTATGACCAGAAACCAGATTTCCAGATCTGCAATGGCTTTCTCTGCTACGAGATCTATCCAAATTCATCCTTCTACAGTCCAAATTTCGCACACAATCACTCATATCATCTAATACAATTAGTCTCCTATTCGATTTCACAAATCCTAACATCATTGCATATAATTTCTACGAATTCCTTCGATTAAAATCCCAATTTCGTTCATCCAATATTTCACCATTTTCAGCATATTATTGTTTAATAAGGTTCAGACCCCTTACCTCTTTGGATTGAAGGAAGTTCTGAGCAATCTTTGGCCTTTTCCTATTCCTTCTCTTTCTCTTCAGCGTTTCTCCCTTTTTCTGACTCTGAGGCAACAACACGTGAAAAACTCTGAGTTCTCACTTTGGCCTCTTTTATCCAATTCCACTTTTACCCTTCCACTCTTCATATTCCATTTATTTTATTTATTTAATTATTATTAAAATAAATAACATCTATAATAATAATAATAATTCCCAATATTATTTAATAATTCATTTCACCTTCAAATAATCATATTAAAATAATATTTAAATTAATCTAACAATATTCGGGGTGTTACAACTCTCCCCCGCTTTAGAAGTTTTCGTCCTCGAAAACATACCTCAAGCAAACAGAGCCGGATACGACTCCTTCATCTGATCTTCACGCTCCCAAGTCAAGCTCTCACCAGCTGGACCTCCCCAAACAACTTTCACTAGAGCAATCTTCTTACCTCTCAGGGTCTTCTCTTCTCGGTCATCTATCCGAATTGGCAACACCTCAACGGTCAAATTATCCCTCACCTGGATATCATCCAACTGAACAACATGCGAAGGATCCGCAATATATTTTCTCAACTGAGATACATGAAACACATCATGCAGGTTACAAAGCGACGGCGGTAAAGCTATCCGATACGCCACTTCTCCAACCCTCTTCAAAATCTGATACGGACCCACAAACCTCGGAGTAAGCTTTTTAGACTTTAAAGCTCTACCCACACCTGTCGTCGGAGTAACTCTCAAGAACACATGATCTCCCTCTTGGAACTCAAGTGCCTTTCTCCTCTTATCATGATAACTCTTCTGACGACTCTGAGAAATCTTCATTTTCTCCTGAATCATCTTAACCCTTTCAGTCGTCTGCTGCACAATTTCAGGTCCGAGTACAACACTCTCACCTGATTCATACCAACACAATGGAGTTCTACACCTCCGACCATACAATGCTTCATATGGAGCCATACCGATACTAGCGTGAAAACTATTATTATAAGTAAACTCCACCAACGGCAAATAACTATCCCAAGAACCACTCTGCTCCAACACACAAGCTCTCAACAAATCCTCCAAGGATTGGATAGTTCTTTCGGTCTGACCATCAGTCTGAGGATGATAAGCTGAACTCAACCTCAACTTAGTTCTAAACGCTTTCTGCAAACTTTCCCAAAATCTAGAAGTAAATCTGGGATCTCTATCAGACACAATACTGGATGGAATACCATGCAGCCTCACTATCTCCTCAATATACAACTCTGCCAACTTCTCTAAAGAGTGATTAATCTTCATCGGCAAGAAATGCGCCGACTTAGTCAATCGATCCACAATCACCCAAATAGAATCATTACCTTTCGTCGTCCTCGGCAATCCCGTCACAAAATCCATGGAAATGCTATCCCACTTCCATTCAGGAATCTTCAAAGGTTGCATCATACCTGCCGGTTTCTGATGTTCAATCTTTGACTTCTGACAAGTCAAACAGGCATACACAAACTTAGCAACATCTCTTTTCATACCAGCCCACCAAAACAACTTCTTCAAATCTTGATACATTTTAGTTGCACCTGGATGGATACTCAATCCACTCCTATGGCCCTCTTCAAGAATACTCTTTTTCAATTCAGACACCTCAGGAACACAAACTCTACCTTTAAATCGCAGGATACCATTCTCATCAATCTCAAAATTACCACCATTACCCTGGTTAACCATAGTAATATGATCAACTAGAGCGACATCAACTTGCTGACCATTCCGAATATCTTCCAGAATTCCACTAGTCAACTTCAGCATACCCAACTTTACACTATCAGCGGAAACTTCACAACCCAAACTCATATCACGGAACTGTTCAATTAACTCAAGCTCTCGAACCATCATCATAGACATATGTAGAGACTTTCTACTCAGCGCATCTGCAACTACATTAGCCTTACCGGGATGATAACTCAATTCAAAGTCAAAATCCTTCAGTAATTCTAACCACCTTCTCTGTCTCATATTTAACTCTTTCTGATCAAACAGATACTTCAGACTCTTGTGATCACTGAACACTTCGAACCTGGAACCATACAGATAATGTCTCCACATTTTCAACGCAAATACAACAGCTGCAAGTTCTAGATCATGCGTAGGATAATTCCTCTCATGAACTTTCAACTGTCTAGAAGCATAAGCTACAACTTTACCATTCTGCATCAAAACACCACCAAGACCCATCAAAGAAGCATCACAATAGACAACGAAGGACTCACCAGGATTAGGCAAGATCAACACTGGAGCACTGGTCAACCGCCTCTTCAACTCGACAAAACTCGCTTCACAAGCGGCATCCCACACATACACTTGACCCTTCTTAGTCAACTGCGTCAACGGCAATGCCAACTTAGAGAAGCCCTCAATAATTCTGCGATAATAACCAGCTAATCCCAGAAAGCTGCGTATCTCAGTAGCAGACTTCGGAGTCTCCTACTGTAATACAGCATCAACTTTAGCCGGATCAACAGAAATCCCACCACTCGAAATCACATGGCCAAGGAAACTCACTTCCTTCAACCAGAACTCACATTTAGATAACTTTGCATATAATTTCTTTTCTCTTAACACCTGCAAAACAATTCTCAGATGTCCTGCATGCTCTTCTTCCGTCTTAGAATATATCAATATATCATCTATGAACACCACAACAAAATTATCAAGGTACGGATGGAATATACGATTCATATATTCCATAAACACACCTGGAGCATTAGACACACCGAACGGCATCACAGTGTATTCATAATGACCATACCTCGTACAGAAAGCAGTCTTTGCAATATCATCTGACTTCACTCGGATCTGATGATAACCCGACCGCAAATCAATCTTACTGAAAACATGAGCTCCAACCAACTGGTCCATCAAATCATCAATCCTCGGCAATGGATACCGATTCTTGATAGTCACCTTATTCAACTGCCGATAATCGACACACAACCTCATCGTACCTTCTTTCTTCTTCACTAACAATACTGGTGCACCCCAAGGAGAAACACTTGGACGCACAAACTTCTTCTCAAGCAATTCTTCAAGTTGCTTCTTCAATTCAACTAGTTCAGTTGCCGACATTCTATAAGGAGACATCGACACTGGACTCGTACCTGGTACTAAGTCAATGGCAAATTCGACTTCACGTTCTGGAGGTAGATCACTTACATCCTCCGGAAACACATCCTGAAATTCACAGACAACAGGCAAATCTACACTCACCACTTTCTTATCCGCTTGCAGAGACGCAAATAAAGCGAATATCTGAGCTTCATTTTTCACAAAATCCCCCACCTGCCTAGCAGATAGAAATCTTGCCTCATCATTCTCACCAACTTCAGAAAACCGCACCGTCTTCCTATAGCAGTTGATAAACACGCCATAGAATTCTAGCCAATTCATTCCCAGAATAATATCAATTTGGTGCAAGGGTAAGCACACCAAATCAACCACGAACTCTCTCTCAAAGATCGTCAAATGACAACCTCGACAGACAACAGAAGTCTTCACAGAACCATTAGCAGGAGTATCTATCAGCATACTTCCGCCTAGGGACGACATAATCACACCACTCCTGGTCGCACACTCATACGAAATAAACGAATGAGTAGCACCAGTGTCAACAATAGCAAGCAATTCAACATTATTAATCAAGCAAGTACCTTTAATCAGATTATCTTCTTTAGGAGCTTCAGCCCCACTCAGAGCAAACACCCTACCAGTAGTATGAGCTGCAGTAGCCGCCTTCTTCGGTTTCGAGCACTGCAAACTGATATGGCCTTTCTCGCCACAATTAAAACATGTCGGACCAGCATCCTTACATTCCGTAACTCTATGACCAGCCTGACCGCATCGGAAACATCTCAGCACTTTCTTGGTACAGCTATCCGCACGGTGGCCTGGCTCGCCACACTTGAAACATTTACCAGCTATGGGAGATCCTCCTCCACTTGGCTTCTTCTCATCTACCACTTTCTGCTTACTTTACCATTCGGAGATGCATAAGGACTACCACGATCCTTATTCTTCTTCTCACTAAGACTCTTGTAATGAGCAGTCCTAGCCTTGCTATCTTCATCAAATATCCTGCACTTATTAACCAGCGTAGGAAACCTACGAATCTCCTGGTAGCCAATGCCTTGTTTGATCTCGGGACGCAACCCGTTCTCAAACTTGACACACTTGGATTCCTCAGCATCAGCACCATTATAATGAGGGCAATACTGCACCAGCTCCTCAAACTTCGAAGCGTAATCAGCAACAGACATGTTACCCTGCTTCAGTTCTAGAAATTCCATCTCCTTCTTACTCCCGTTGAGTTATGTCTTCATTGGGTTGAGTCTTGATTGATTGTTTCTTTCTAGCTCTTACCTAGATAGATATTTTGGTCCCTAAGAGCCTATTACCCAGTAACTGGTAATATTCTTCTTAGTTTGCAGTTTGTTACTTCTTGCCTAATACCCGACAAAAGTACCCTTCTTTTCTCCTCAGTAGAGTCCCCAGGAAGTTTATCCTTGATATGTTCATCCTAATCGGTGACAGATATCTTTCTTTTCCCTGCTTGAATTTATCCTTGATATGTTCACTTTAACCAGTGACGGATATTCTCGTTTTTGGTATTCTACCCAATATAAAGGTAGTTGTAATCCCTATTTTGTTCCTCAGAGAGTTAATCCTTGATATGTTCATCTTAACCGATGATGGGTTTTCTTCTCCTTGTGGTCTTCTACCCAGTAACCGGTACTTGTAAATTCTACTTTTTCCCCTGTGCGTAGTTAATCCTTGATATGTTCACTTTCCCCGGTGACGGATTTTCTCTTCTTTGGTATTCTATCCAGTAACTGATAGATGTAATCCCTATTTTTGCTCCTCATCAGAGTCGATCCTTTATATGTTCATCCTAACCGATGACGGGTCTTCTCTTTGTTTGGTCTTCTCCCCAGTAACCGGTAGTTGCAAATCCTATTTTATCCCCTTTTCAGAGTCGATCCTTGTTATGTTCATCCTAACCGATGACGGGTCTTCTCACCTTTGGTTTTCTACCCAGTAACCGGTAGTTGTAAATCCTATTTTGTCCCCTCGCAGAGTTAATCCTTGATATGTTCAACCTAACCGGTGACAGATTTTCTCTCCGACAGTTTTCTATCCAGCTTTTGATAGATGTAATTTGTAACACCCTTCTACCCAAACGACATATTTAAATAGATTATCAGAGTACAACATGTAGAAGAGTTTACATTTCTTATAACATAACACTTATCGCATCACAACATAAAACATATATTTATTTTATTAAAACTTCGCAGCGGACAACAACACAATATTATCATTCATCATATAACAATTCATAATAATGTGTCAACAGTATCTCAACAAAGCATCTTCAACATATTAGTCATCATAAACAACGTAAATAATAACCAATTATCTATCGAATCCCATAACCCCGGTGTCACATGACCAGAGCATTTGACTCGACTCTGTAGAATAACTCTACACTTATTCTCCAACCCTCAACAATAGCTACTCCTCTTTATCTGCACATTGCTCATCATAGATGAACATAAACACATGCAGAAGGGGTGAGAATTACATTATTAAATAATAATATAACGACAGAAATATAAACATAAATATGCCAACTTAGCTCATCATAATCATCATAATCAACATACTCATGAACATCAACAAAACAACATATCAAATGCAATGCACACACCCATGCATGACTCAACACGACTCGGTATACCCATTTTGTGACCAACTACAGGATCACCACTCCCAGATTCATCACCATAGAATCCGAGTTCCCCGCAAGGAACCAAGCCTCTCAACAAGCCCGGAGTCAACAACATCATTGGAACTCAGTCCGTTCATCACTAGGCATCGGCCTTTCATGAATGCATGCACACCAAGCATGCATCATAATCAACATAGCAACAACAGCATCATATAGTCATGTTATCATCATCATTAACACATTCTATCACAAAAGCATATCACATCATGCCACATAATCAAACACAGTATTAGCACACTCTACTAATATCTATACCACTCAAAGCAACGGGAAATGATCCCTCGTATACCATGCATCAGCTAAGTTACCTCGCTCAGCCTAAACAACCAAAACTGCACAACAACAGCCCAGGAAAGACCATAAGTCTGCCCATACGCGTATTGCCTATGCCCATACGCGTATTGCCCACGCCTGACCAAATCCATACGCGTATTGCCCATGTCCATACGCGTATGCTACGCGTATCACATTCCCATACGCGTACCAACAGAGACCAAAACACGTTCAAAACATCATCTTCCTCATCCATACGCGTATTGCCTAGTGCCATACGCGTACCAGCAATCTCATACGCGTATTGCCTAGTGCCATACGCGTATGACCAGAAACCAGATTTCCAGATCTGCAATGGCTTTCTCTGCTACGAGATCTATCCAAATTCATCCTTCTACAGTCCAAATTTCGCACACAATCACTCATATCATCTAATACAATTAGTCTCCTATTCGATTTCACAAATCCTAACATCATTGCATATAATTTCTACGAATTCCTTCGATTAAAATCCCAATTTCGTTCATCCAATATTTCACCATTTTCAGCATATTATTGTTTAATAAGGTTCAGACCCCTTACCTCTTTGGATTGAAGGAAGTTCTGAGCAATCTTTGGCCTTTTCCTATTCCTTCTCTTTCTCTTCAGCGTTTCTCCCTTTTTCTGACTCTGAGGCAACAACACGTGAAAAACTCTGAGTTCTCACTTTGGCCTCTTTTATCCAATTCCACTTTTACCCTTCCACTCTTCATATTCCATTTATTTTATTTATTTAATTATTATTAAAATAAATAACATCTATAATAATAATAATAATTCCCAATATTATTTAATAATTCATTTCACCTTCAAATAATCATATTAAAATAATATTTAAATTAATCTAACAATATTCGGGGTGTTACATCACTAACCAAAATACCAAACAATATGTCTTTTGCATTTGTCTAACTCTTTTATAGGAAGGGCATGATTTCATTGATTCATCAAGTTCACATCTAGGGTTTGAGACCCTCATGAACAAAGAGCACAACCAAGAATTGATTCAATAATGATTATGAGCATCATATATGAGTCCCAATGTTCTCTACATGTTATGTGTTGGTGTAAGCCCCAGAGGCCAATACTTTTAGTACTTGTATCGAATTATTTATTAATAATAAAAGGTTTTTTCTTTATTATGTTTGTCTAATAAAGTCCCTAGAATAGATAGTCCGTTTAATGTATCAAGTGTGACTTAATCATGAGATCACATTAAACATAAGGACATTATTCTTAAAGTATCCATAGTCGAGCTTTATTGTGAAGTGGGATAACATTAAAGCATTAAGACTATTATGTATATAGACTGATGATCACATCTCATGGATCATGGATAAGGAGTTATCAAGTCTTAAACATAGGTATCAATATTAAGAGTAATATTTATACTGGATTGACCCGCTATGAGAATACTATATAGAATGTTATGCAAAGTGTCATAAGTTATTCTCATGGTGATAATGGTGTATACCACCCTTCGACCTGAAACCACTATCGATCATAGATGTAGAGTCGAGTGCCTTATTGTTGATCAAACATTCTCCGTAACTTGATGACCATAAAGACAGTTGATGGGTACTCCACGAAGCCTGCTTTGGGACATGAGTGACCTAGATGGAATTTGCCCATCCTGCGTAACAGGATAAATGTCTATGGGCCCAATATTGAACTGGACAAGGATAAAACGGTCTATGCCTTGTGTTCAATATAGACATAAGGGCAAAAGGGTAATTGTACATATAAGTATTATCACAAAAGGATTTGTCAAATCACATGACATTTTCGTGTCTTGGGTAGCAGTGATGTGTTGCTAGATACCGCTCACTGTTTATTATGTTAAATACGTGATTTAATATAATTGCCAATGCCGCGAAAACCTACAGGGTCACACACAAAAGGACAGATTGATGAGAGATAAAGTAACTAAGGAATACCGTAATGTACAGTGCCCTTAAGTGAATTGTAGTACATCGTAAGGTACGGTGTACTTAAGTAGAATACGTAATATGGTAAGGTACCACGCGCTTAAGTGATTTTGGCATATTATAAGATATGGACCACATACACTTAAGTGGGCTTTTTAGCTTGCATCCCACACAAGTGGTTCTATAAATAGAACCCTTGTGTAGAAGCATTTGTGCAGTTGCAATTTCGTTTCTCTATCTCACTCACTCAAAGCCTTCATTCGTAGCAGCTAGCACTGAGATTGAAGGAATTCGTTCGTGTGGACTGAGTAGAGGCGTTATCATCGTTCAACGTTCGTGATCGCTCCGTAGATCTGCATCAAAGGTTGCAATCGCCACAAGAGGTAACAATTCTATCACTGATCATGCCCATTCATAAGGATCACCAAAGGAGAAATTTTAAATTCCGCTGCGTTTTGGATCGCCCTTCTCCTTCATTATGTTGATCAAGTTTTCTTCAAGAGTTTGAGGGTGATTTGCCTTGGAAACCTAGTTTGATTGGGTATCTTAAGTAACTTCTCCAACAAGTTATCTCACCAATTGATCAAATTTCTCAAGGGACACTTTAAAATTCATCATATTATGCATATATGATCTACCATGAGCCAAGAAAGTCAAGATAATTGGAAATTAGCAAGTTGGTTGATGGTGGTTGGCCAGATGAATTCATCTGATCAAAACTGGGTCTCCCTAGACCCTATCTCCTATAATTTTCACCATGTGAAAATGATCCCAAAAGAAAACTTACTCTAAATGATATTACAAACAACTTTAATGTTTAGACCTAGAGCTAGTTTTTCTTGGAAAATCATTTTCTATGTTGAAACATTATAGGTCATTTTGTCTAAACCCTAATTTGAAAGTCAACTTCCCAAGGCCATAACTTGCTGAATTTTTATGAGAGAAAGATTTCCAAGCTTCAAAATAAAATTCAATGTGTCCACTAAAACTTTGACGTTTGGATTGGGAGCTAATTCAACTTTTTTGAGCATGTGATATGATGTTACATTATAGGTCACTTTTGACCTATACCATTGAACAAGTGATTTTTCCAAACTTCAAAAATGCATAAATCTATCATTTCAAATCCAACTGACATGAAATTGGTGATCATGTTTAAGGTATTTGAGAGAGCTACAACTTTGATGAAGACACTTTTCTCATTTGAAGCTCATATAAAAAGTTAAGTAAGAAGGAATATTGAGACATATGGCTTGACACTTAGAAAAATTTTGATATGTCAAAAATTTCCAAACTTCCACCTCAAATTTCTCCAAGTTCCAAGCTCCAAATGAAAAAGTGTCGAACATGAAAGTTGTTCCTCTTGATCTCACCTTTCTAAAGAGATCAAATTCATTCATTTTGGACAAGGAATGCATAGGCTGCGCATGGCATGAACAGGGTGATATCACTTGGCAAGGATCAAACTTCAAACATCAATGCTCACTTGCCTTGCAATCCAAGCTTAATTCAGACCATTCAATATTCATTTATGGAACTCAAGCAATGATTTCATGAGCCTATGCGCGCCCATGCACCCTTGCATCACCATTTGCCAAAATTGGAGAGTGATTTGAAGTGTGAAATTATCAACTGTTTTGGCTATAAATAGAGCTTCAATTGCTCAAAAATGAGGACACATTCGCGCCAAGTTTGATCCCCCGTCTCAAACCCTCACTTTGCAAAGGATAAGCCTGAGAAATTCTCTTGAATTTGAGGTTGAATTTCCACAGTTTTGAAATTCAAATCTTCAGGAATCGATATCCTCTTAAGCATCTAATCCTTCTCCTGCAAGCAAGTGGAGTGAGATCAAGCACAAGCAAGATCAAGATCAGTTGAATCTAGACCTCCATTGAAGGTATTTTCCATAAATTTTGAACTCTTCGATTCTCTCAAATTCTTGCTCAATTCTATTGATTCTTTGGTTGTCTGAAGTTCTACCAATGTAGGCAAGAAGATTGAGTTGCTTTGAGGCCAAATCGAAGCAACTCAGTTCATGTACCTCAAATTTCAACTCCATGTATCTCTCAATATACTTGGTGTTAGGATGAATTGAGGCCAGATTCGAGCTCAGTGTCAATTTTACTTTAAAATCATGTCCTTAGTTTTCATTTTGGTGATGGTTGATGGTGGACCAGTCCGGTGAGGTCCACCGGAGAAGATGACCGGAGCTCGGGCTTCGGCGATGCGTTGGTAAGTCTCTGAACCACATGATCCATTCATTTTGTTTTAATCCTAGGCGTTGGTTTTAATTACCACATGTGCAGCGTAGTTGACTAATGACCAAGTGGAACGCGCGCTAGGGACCATCTGATATGTCGCCTCAATTAATAAGGGAGATCAGATGGTCCACGTATTTTTGATTTTCTGAATTTTTATTTTAATTGCATTATTTTCAATAATTCATATTAAATTCAATATTGATCCAAAAAATATGGGACTTTCACCAAAAAATTTCAAATATTTTTCTCTTCCATATTCTGAATTAAAATTATTTTTTGGATCATTATTAATGTTTTTCCTGAATTAATTGATTATGAATTTGTTTTTAATTGTTTAAATTTTTTTTTAAATGTCCAAAAATTATGAAATTTTTTCTCCAAGGTCATTTGACCTTGTTTGACCTATGATAAATCTCAGGGCCATTTCTTTGGTGTTTTGATGAGATTTTAGGAATTGGACAAACCATATTTGATTTAAATGCACTATTTTATTATTTTTAATTGAATAAATGCCAATTAATTTTGTTGACCATTTGTATTGACCTTGTTTGAGTTTGCTTATTGTTGTTGGGCCTTGGTCAAGGTTGATTTGACTTTGTCAAATTAATATCATTGGATTTAGTGGGTTTGATGGAATGTACATTCCATCTCCCAAAATGAATGAATGATATTAATTTGGTAAAAGTCCTCATTTGACCAATTTGTGAATTCATTTATCCCCCTCCCATTTCATCTTACTCCCTTTCTTCATTCATTCATTCCATTTGGCCTATGACATCTCAAAGTCCTAACGCTAGTTGATTGAAAAATTGACATGAGTATGTATGAGATTAGGCCACACCTTTTGCATATTCTCTTTGTGTGTGGTATGTTTCATGAGCATAGTCCATTACACTATGTCTCTAACATGCATTAACATCAAAATTCTATTGCCCGACCTCAAATAGTTATGACTTCTACATAAGTCCAATTACGATTGCTTAACATAGCACTAAATTTGTGACATAAAAGGCATAAGCATTATAGTTGGTGAGATTGTAAGTTTCCCCTCTTTCATGGTATTGTGTGGGAACTTAGCCTTCTTTCCTTCCTTTGGAAGATGTTTTGGTTCAAGGATCCATGCTTGTGATAAGTGGGTGGAGTGTTCTCCAAAAAATGTCTTGAAATGAAAAAAGCAAAACAATACTAACTTTTAACCTACTAACTACTAACTTTTAATTTCAAGCTTTTTTACTTTAATGCAATTTACTTTTAGCACTCTATTTCATCGTCATTGTTCATATCATTCTAATTGTTTATGTTAATGCAATTTTCACTTTGTCCATTTGGACCATATTGTGTGATATATTTTGTTTATGTATACTTTGCTTGTTTGTGTGGTCTTTGACCATCAATGTACATAATAATAACAAAAACCCAAAAAAACTTTTGAGTGGACTGTTGGTTTGATCTTGGACAAATGGGCTTAGAATCTAGGCAACCTTCATAAGCTAAAGGACTTGGCCAATGCCAACTTATTGAAGAACCATGTGCTTTCAATTTGAACTTCATCTGATACATCTTTGAAGACCTCTCTAAGTTCATCTGCAACATGATCATCGTGAAGCTGTTATTTTGAACCTGTGACTTATAGAATTCATCTGTTGCATGAGCTATTTTGGAAGAAGATCATGGAATGGATAAGCTTGGATGAGGACATCTTTATTTGATGCCTTGCTCTTCAAGATAATATAATTGTGCATTTGTGTTTTGCCTGATTCTAAAAGTCCAAGGGAATTCTGGATTTCTATTGGCATTCTTGTCTATTGGATTGCTACCCACTTTGTCAGATCTTTTCAACTCTAAACTTTTAATTTTGTGCATAGGATAGTCTCTTCATCTTCTCCCCATTTTCTTTAATTTCAAAATCTCCCCCTCCATTTTTAAAAATCTTCTTTGTGTGAACTAGTTTTGTTCTAAACTTTGACCTTTTTTGCAAAAAAGATAGAAACTTTGGCCTTATGCCATTGTATTTTCAAACTTCTTTTCTTAAATCAAACTTGTAAATAGACTTAACTATACTTGACTTAAACTTTCAAAAAGCCAAAAAGAACTAACTCATTCAAACCATTTTAGGCTTTTGTGCCTTTTAAACTTAAATTTTGTTAAAAGCAATGCATCCATTTTGAAGTTTGTATCACGAACTACGAGGTTTTGATCCCTCATTTTTATGTTGGTACGTAGGCACAAGACCTAAGGTCTTGTCAAACACAAAAATATAATTAATGAATTCTTTTCTCATCCCCTCATTCTATTTGTTTGTAAACATTACTTTCTACAAAATACATATGCACACAATAAAAGCGCGGTATAAACATTACTTTCTCATCCCCTTACCTGTGATCTCTGACTTTTTATTAGTTTTGATTTGAAAACTTCTTACTGTTGGGTTTTGTTCGTACTTTTTCCCTTTTCCCTTGGAAACTATAAAAGCGCGGTGGCGACTCTTGTTATTTGATCTCTAGCTTGTCAATAGCTTGATGATCATGAATTTCCCGCTATAATGATGAAGACCTTATCAATGATTTGATTCGAATTGCACTAAAGTATATGAATAGAGGTGATTACGATGAGCAACTTGGTCAAGCATCCTGTACCCAAAGATATCCAAAATGAGTTAATAGAATTCTCCACTCTCATCCATTCTCTATTTCTTAAGGCTCATGTCGTACAACATGAATTATAATTGATAAGTTGTTGGTGGAGTCCTTTGTTTGTTGTGTTGCTGCTTTGTGAAGGGAGATACTTGTCAATCATATCATTTGAATTATGCTAAAGTCTATGAATAGAGGTGAATACATTGAGCAACTGGGCCAACCGTCCCGTACCCAAAGATATTCAGAATGAGTTAATGGAATTCTCCGCTCTCATTCATTCTCTATTACTTAAGGCTCATGCCACACAATTCTAACCTTATTTAACAAGCTCTTGAAGAAAAACCTTTGATGTGTCTTGTATGATTTGCTGCTTGATATGACTGGGGATGCCTTGATTAAGAGTCTGACTTGAGGCTTCGAGCTCCACAGCTTAAAGAAAGAGTCTTATCAAGTGATCAAGGGTCTTTTAATCACTTGAATTTGACTATAAGATTATACAAGATCAAAGGATTTAATTGATCAAAATTGCTTTTTCCTTCAGTCTATAATGAGCGTTTGAGCTTGTTTACTTGCTACACTGTACATATACTTGTTTCCTGTTTCAATATATTTAATCATGGTTATTGTATCAAATTCAGAAAAGAAGGCAAAGAAGGATATTTCAAGGGATTAAGTAAATCTAGAGAATTGGAGATTGTTTCTGCTTTTATTTGTGGAGACATTTTCGACCAAGCAGTAACAAACGTGGGTCTAGTGGCTGATTGAGGAGTGTTCTGCTCAGATGATCATAAGAGGATATATAGTCAATATCATGGGGGGTGATCTGTTTCCATGAATACATGTTATCTCTCATAGGCTTTCGTCTTCCTTTCAACGATTTTGAGGTAGGCATATTGAACCATCTACTTATAGCCCCTTTCAAGTTACATCTATATGAATTGAGCATTCGTCAAATTTTTCATGCACTAGTGTGAGTAAGAGGAAGGAAATCCATCATTGACATTTTTCATCCACCTTTTCAAGATTCAAAACATCCCCAATCGTGCGAGTGGTTCTGGTATACTTTCTTTTAGGCGAACCATTTGTTACTTCGAGGCTTATTTGATAATGTGAAAATTTTCAAGGATCGCTTCTTCCTGGTCACTCCACTTAGTGGGAAGTGCATGAAAAGATATGTCTCTTAGATCCTAGTCCTTCCCCCGCGTGCACAAATGTTTTCCTCAGGTATTAGACTTAGAGCCACTATTTGATAGGTTTATCAACATGTCGCTATAGGGAGGGGACATGTCATATAAAGAATTATTTTTGAAGAATCAATTGGTGGCTTTCAGCTAGGAACTTGGTTACGTTGGCAGTGTTGCTTCGTCTAATGTAGCATCCATAAATCGGTTGACTTGGTGCATAAATACCCATTGGTTGGTGGATGTTAAATCAAATAAGGAAAGGAAGAAAATCTTTGGTAAGTGGCTTCAGGGGTCTTGTATTCCCTTATTCAATTTCTTGAATCTTTTCGATGCCTCTTTTCTTGACTATGTAGAAACAACGAAAAGCGAAGATGATATGATGTGACTCAGGAAAGAGATTCAATTTATTGCTACTTTGGTGGATATTTGGAGTACGCCTAATCTTGGGAGAGCTTCTAACTTTGGTACGCACACTGGGTTTCCTTCTGGTCCATTTATCGGGAAGATCATTCAGACTACCCCTCGTCTTGCTTAAAATGAGATCCAGGTTTCCTTTTATCGAGTCATGGTACATTAAGGTTTACTGTCTCCTCAGCAACGATGGGAGGAAAGGTTAGCTTCTATCCCTGGGCAAGAAGAGATTTGGGTTGAGATTCCTCATCTTAGGTGTTATCGGCCCAAATTTGCAGGTGGGTGGGCTTCTGTGCAGGACGAGTCAAAACCTACGTTGTTGGCTTGTCCTGGCTTTAGGAAGGATAGAGAAGTTTATTATTCCTTTTCTGATGAATATTGCGCTTATTTCTTGTGTCTCTATGTGTAATCTCGGTAAAGGGAGGTTGTCGAATTGGCTTATCACACTTTTCATTAGGGCTAAAATTTCTGCTCGTTCGAATTAGCTTATTTCTTGTGTCTCTATGAGGAATCTCTAGGGCTAAAATTTTCCTCCGAGTTTGTGCTCGAAGTTGTTCTTGATTTTGTCTATATCAACCATTTATGCTCATTCGGTCGAGGTAACATGCTTTAATCACATGAGGTTGGATGTCCATGTCTTTCAACTGATCGATTAAGGAGGCCACATCGATCTCCATTTCTTTATCTTAGACTTCGTTTTGGTCCAGTTGAAAGGCCTTGTAGATCCTCTTTAATCTAGAAAGGTCGATGCAGACTTCTATTGGCTTGTCATGCACGTTGTGATACTTTAGCTTGAGGTTCACTAGAGAAACCACCATGTCCAGTGTTATTACAAATGATCGACCTAGGATGCAGTTGTAGACACTCCTACAAGGAACAACGAGGAATTGGGAATCAATGGTTATGGTACTTCTTCCCTTTCTCCAAGTTAACCATTAGCTTTATGTACCCCCATGGACGTGTTACAATATCGTTGAAGGCATGTAGATCGGACCCTTCATAGGGCCAAAGTTTTTCCTTCTTCAACCCTTTCTCCTCAAAGAGATTCGAACACATAATGTTGCAAGAGCTACCACCATCAATCAGTATTCTGGAGACGTCAAAGTTGGAGATAGTTGTTGTTATTACCAAAGGAAAGATATCGTTAGGGATCTCCCAGACCTTTTAGCTATCCCAGAATTCGAGGATATATCTCTTTAGGCTCTTGGTATAGGTGTTCCCCTCTTTCTTCCTGACGACCATCGGTTCTTCAATATTCCTCTTTACCTTTCTCTTAGACGGGTTGCTTAATCTTAGGGAAACTCTTGTTATGGAAGTGATTTACTGGTGTTTTCCCTTATGCCCTTTGTCATCCCCTTTACTTGCCACTTTGCATTTTCCCCTGGCCACGACTTCAATGGTTTTCTTTGAGGGATGGTTCCTCTTATAGGAGTCTTCTCAATCCCTTTTTTTGTCCTTGGTATACTTGAACAATTGCCCCTTCTTGATTAGTCCTTCAATAACTTCCTTCAGATGGGTGCAATTTTTGGTATTGTGGTCGTGACTCTTATGGAAATAGAAGTATTTTCACTCACCGGTGTGTGCGGGCTCTTTGACCGAATAAAGGTTATTTATCCTGGCCTCTGTAAGCTCCGTGTTGGCACATTCCTTCAAGATTCTTTGTGAAGTTTTCAAAGGAGTATACACGTCAAACTTTGAGTGTGATCTATGCTCACTTTCCGCTTTAGACCACTTAGAGTCTTTCTCTGATGGTCGATCATACCTCAGGTTCCCCGATACTCTGCTACCTCCATCGGCCAAGAGTTTTTCTTCGTAGTTGATGTAAGATTGTGCCCCACTCAACAAATACTTTAGATTGTGGGTCTCATTGTACCCTAGCTTTTCCCAGAATGCACAGTCTAACCTGAGTCTTTTCTCAAAGATCTAGAACCTTAGCCTTTCATCTTAGCCTCCAACAACTACTGCCAACATTGTGAAACAGACGATATATCCGTGCATGGTTTCATTCTTATTGTATGTGACCCCTCTAAGCATAAGCATAGTGATTGATGCCTCTTCATGATGGTGAAATGGGTGATGAAAGTCTCACACACATCAAACCAAGAATATATGCTTTCCTGGAAGGGAGTTGTACCAGGCTAGAGCTTATTTAGTTAGGGTTAATACAAAGGTGTTACATTTCACGTCTCTATCGGCATGATAGTAGTCCACCATGTTGTCTACGTGTTCAACTTGTTGATATGGATCTCCATTCCCATTATAACTCTAGAGCTTCAAAGGCTTCTATAGTGACTTTGGGATTTTGATGTTCATGATTTGAGCAGACATGGGGTTCTTCTTTCGCTACTGGATATGAGCATCTTCAAACATTTCTCTACTCCTAGGTGAACAAACTTTATGAGAAGTATGGCTTCCCCTTCCTCCTTAGGGATCAGAGGAAGGACTATGGTGCCTACTCCATTAGTGACTAGGAGACTTCTAAACCTCTTATAGATCCCTTCTTAGCTCAGGAATGAAGGTTTGGGGTGAAGTTGCCTCTTGTACAATGTTATACTTCGAGTTGGTGCGAAGGCCTAAGAGTTTTGTTGATGAACCATTTGGTAGATGTTGTTCAATAGATTGTTGGCTCCTTGCACGCCAAGATTAGTCTGCAATAGGTGAAAACCAGGAAGCATTTCTTGTCTGAAAAATTGTAGGCGGCGTTGGAGGTCTGAATGAAGGTTCACCTAGGTGGAACTACGATGCAAATCAGAGGAACGAAGGAGGACAGGATGCTCATTGATCTTCCCTAAGTTGGATAGAATTTTGCGGCAGGGAAACATAAGGAACAATTGTTACTTCTTGATTGTGTGTCCCATGAGGAGGAAGTGGAGAATTCATGGCTGCTTCAGCTGCTACAACGGGTTGTCGTTGGACGGTGGAATGAGTGGTTTTGGAAATCACCATTATTGACGAATCTGGTGGAGAAAATTTTGATCCTAAATTTGACGAACTTAATCAAGAAATGGAAATATGTGTTTCGATTGCAAGCGATCTAGATTTCTATCGGTGACGATTCGATTGAATCGAGAGAGTTAGATCATAGAAAATTGTAGAAATCAGAAGACGATCCCCACAAAAAGCGTCAATGTTCTATATTGGAACTGGAGATAATCGAAAAGAGTGGATTCAAGGTCTGTTGCGGTGGTTCAAGGCTTCCAATGCATGGAAAATGGGGTGGTCTGCAAGCACTTCAACACTCAAGCTAGTAAGAGAATGAGAAGTGAAGCTTGAATGGAAAGGATTTGAATACCTGGGAATGGCACGCGCTCTTCTTTAAATAGGAGAATTGATTAGCAACCGAATGCGTGTTAAGAGACGAGCTATGTAGTCAACCGTCAGACCAATTTGGACGGTTGATATAGCGCTTGCAAATGAGATTACCTATTTAGATGGGGAAAAGGATCCACCGATTCTTCGCTGAACATTGCTTCATGTCATTATTGGGCTTCTGTATCTTTAGGCCTCATGGTTGGTCTGGAACAACATCCAACAATGTTTTGACCATTTCTTAACGCACCCTATATGTTTCTACTGCACTACACGAATTTCCACAAATGTCCCCTATTTCTGGAGATGCATCTCCAGACGCACCCCAACATACACTCAACTAAGGTCATTTTTGAGTTATGCCCCCTTTTTTGTTTATTTAATTCCGGAGATGAATCTCCGAAATATTTCTGGAGTTACATTTCTGGAGACACACTAGTAGCAGATTCAACACCAAGTAATTTTTCAAAATGAAATTAACATTCATAACATAAAATAAGCATTACGTAGATGATTTCAACATAAAATGCAACATTACACTTCAATATTCAGGTGGCCGCTTCAACATCTTCGCAATATATTCGACCGATCTTGAAATCGTCGCTTCCAACTCGAGCGGAATTTTTGTTTCGAAACAGAAATAATTATTCCACATAGCCCTTACATTCGCTTGCGTCTTGAGCTCAAATTTTCTGAACTCAATCTTCTCTCTGTCGCCAATCACAGTGAACAGTACTCGAGCTTCACAATCTTTCCATTATCTCCATAAGGTAGAAGATAATGAATTTCGTCTTTGATATCTTCGAAAAAGGTGAAGTCGTTGAGCTTAAACGTGCACCCAAATGTAAGGACTATAACTATTACAACCTGAATTTTAATTTCGAGAATCTTACTATAAGAAAAGACGAAGAAAGAAATAAACAGAGTAAATAACAAGAGAAATTTCAAATTCGAATTGGTGTTTACGGGTGGACCTACAAACAAGTACTCATCTGTACAAGCTGGTAATGTTTTGGCTTTTCTGATTGCTGGGTTTGTAAAACTGTGAGCTACTCTTCTACAACTTATCAATGACACGTGATATTAAATTCAAACAAAAATCAATCAACTTTGCAGAAAACCCATGTGTCCTTGCGTGCCGTTAATATCATCAATTCTTTCATCTTCTAATACTTCCACCAAATTATTGAAACAATAATAACTACACTACACTCATAAAAACACACTTGGTCTGCCTTGTAACTACAACTTTCTTATATCCATGCATGTCCCACTTTTATACTATCATTTATTTTATGTCTACATTATGTAGAACTCACCATGATATCTATAACTCATTTATCTACATATTCATAGATCATGGTTTTAAAAAATGAAACATGATCTGGTCAGATCTTATGACCTCCGGCTTGATTAAACCTAACGAGATGTTGGTTTGTGACCGTTATTCAACGTGGTTGGTTGGCTGGCTGCTCCTTTTCTGTTTGAACCACCAACAATATAGTATAACAAATTTAGTAATAAAAGATTGTAGTATTTCTTGCTTTTCAATTTCTCAAACTACATACTACATGTCATGAGTAGTGTTTGTGTTTTCTAGTGTCTAAAATTGCAGGGCTTCTCTTCCCCATGTGGTCCTGCCTAATTAATACAAAAACTTGTAATCTGACACAAATCTACATATCATGTGTGTACAACTACATTGGTCTTTATCATCCAATGAGAATTAAGTATCCGTATACGGCTATGTCCTAAATTTTTTTGACATGTCTTAATGTGTGTTTTTAGAATCATAAACTTGCTAATTGAATTAGCCTTCATTGGCATCATTAGTTGCATGGTTAAACATATCAAAATATTTGAGTTCAAGTTCACATGTAATGTTAGGATTATATGATGTCACCTTCATTGCGTAGACTCTTCATGTTCTGGGAATCATATAATTGGAGAAAGAAATGTAAGAGATGGAAAATGCCAACAATTTTTATGTTTTCAACCCAATTAAGGGATAATATTTAAAGTTGATAGTGACTTTACCTTTCATTTGGCGCATGAAAAGCCATGTTACTCTCTCCCCACAAATCCTCTCATCAAGACAACATAATATTGTGAGATACCTTCACATGAAAATGCTAACCTCGGTTATGAAATGATGTCCATACACATAGGGGTCATGTAAAAGGAAATATTGAAAAGATATTTGCTCAATCTATATCTTAAAGTTTATTTATATTCATATGTAGCACAAAAATGTGTATCTCAAAGGAGTGAGGAATGTTGCACAATTCTAGTTGGAAAGTGATACAACCTATACTATGTGTAGGCGTGTCGCGGTATCCGACACGTGTTGGTGTCTGACACTTATATGACACTCGTACAATACGTATCGGAAAAGTTCAAGAAGTATCGGAAAAATCAGACAAGTGTCTATTAAAAAATAGTTTTTTCTTTGTTTCGACACTCTTTGAATCAATGGTTAACACTCCTAACACATATGTGAATCAAAAAGTTGTTTTTTTCTTTATTTCAACACATCTGTATACATATTTTGGACAACTCTTACATAAATTTAAAATTGTTAAATGTGTATTTAAGCAAGGTTACCGATAAAGATTTAAAAACATTAATTTTTTATTAGAATATTTTCAACTTTTTAAAGTTTAGATTGATAAATAAAACTCAAATATTCTCTTATATATAGTAGTGTCGGTATTTTATGTTTTAACATTATCAGTATCGAAATGTCCACGTTGTGTCCCGTTGTCTGTGTCAGAGTTTGTGCTTCATAGGTTACAACTATTGACTGAAGTGACGCATCAATGAATGAGCCCAATTCAAGAGATCATCTTTTAAGGCCTCCATTTTGTTGGTTAACCAGTACACATTGTTTTATTAAAAATGAAAATTATGACAGGTCACTTTTGAAAATACTCTTTCACATTTCAATAAATATATGCGTTTCTAAATTTATATGTGAGCCACTCATATTATTATGTTATTATTTGTTTATGAGTAGGATTGCATAACCATTCATGTTTGCGATGTAGTTTGGGCAATTTTGATGTTGAAAGTCATCTGAATCACAAGAGGAAATAGTGTGCGGTTCGGTTTGGTTGAGTTGACTTTTAAAAATAAAACCAAATCAAATCAATACGATATGGATTGGTTCGATTTCTTATAAGATATTTATTGAATCATACATGTAGGGTGGGCTCAGTCCTAAAATGGGACCCACCGTTTATTTAGAAAGAAAAAAAAAGAGAAAAATAATAAAATAATTTTTTATTAGGTTTGTTTTATTTAGGCCAAACCCATTTGACATCTATTTAAAAGAATTTTTTAATCCCTAAAACAACACAACAAATAAACAATTTTTCAGGATTTCAGAGAAGAGCATTTTTAGAGAAGAGGAAAAGGCACAAGTAATAGAAGAATGTATAGCAAATCTTATCAGTTTAAGTTACAAATTCATGATGTTGTTCCTATCACTTAGCTAATTTTATTGATATTCTTGTTGAGTAGTTTTACCTTCTCTTAGAGTTGTTTTAGTTTACCCACATTTTATGGATGAGTTGTTTAGAGTGTGTTTTTCACCTTTATTGTTTATCATTGAGGATTATTATTCCCTAGTATGACTAGGAAGACTTGTGTATACCCATTATTGATATAGTATAAGGTTTTACTGGATTGGGTTTTGTGTTTTTTATTCTCTCACTTTGAGAAAAGTTTTTCACGTTTAAAATATGTTGTTCTTGCTATTTTATTTTTATATTATTATTGTGCTCTAGAATTGGTTATGTTGGTTGTCTATCTAAATTGCACAGGTTTGGGAAAGTATTTCGCTTTTGAAAAATATTCTGATTATTTGATTATTTCCCAACAAAGTGGTATCGAGAGCTCTGGTTGACTTGTTTGTCCATTTTAAATGGAGAAAAATCAAGAGTCCAATATGATTAAGCTCAACTCTACTAATTATACACTCTGAAAGACTCTTATGAAAAATATGTTATACAACAAAAAATTGTATGATCCTATTGAGGGGGAAAAGGTAAGCTCAGTGATAAGTCTGATGTCGAATGGAAGAAGATGAATCGGAAGATAGTGGTTATAATCAAACAATGGTTAGACTTGAGTGTATATTCACATGTTGAAGTTGAAAGTGTTGCGCATAAAATATGGGATAAATTAAAAGAGTTGTATGAGCACAAGTGCGTGCAAAATAAAGCATGTTTAATCAAGAATCTGGTTAATATAAAATACAAGGATGGTGACTCAATGACAGAGCATATGAGTGTGTTTCATAATATTATGAATCAGTTGGAAGCTATTGATATTAAGTTAGATGATGTGTTGCAAGCCTTATTATTGCTTAGTTCGTTGCTTGATAATTTTGAAGTTCTTGTTGTGACACTTACTAATTGAGCTCCAAATGGAAAATTGACAATGTCAACGGTTAAAGATAGCATGCTTAATGAAGAAGTTAGAAGAAAGGAACGCGGTTTGATTGTTACACCTAATCAGTCTGAAGCTCTAGTTACCGAGTCAATGGGGGATTAGCAAAACTATATATTTTTATAAGCATGATAAATATGAGAGTTGTGGCAAGTCAAGAAGAAAATTAAGAAATAGAAAAGAAATTATATGCTACAATTGTGGTAAGGCAAAACACATAAAAATGAATTGCATGTTTCTCAAAAGAGAATATTCAAAGGAAAAAGATAATGGTAACGAGAAGAAAAATGATAAAGACACCGACGATGGTTTCACGTGACAACGAGGTCTACTTTGTTTACGATGATAGTTCCATAAACCCTGCATGTCAATATTCACTTGGATTATTGATTCATGTGCCTCGTACCATGTTACTCTTAGACATGATTTCTTATCATCTTATACTGTTGGTGGTTTTGGAATGGTAAAAATTGGAAATGAGGGGGTTTCTAAATTATTGGTATGGGAGATGTTTGAGTTAAAATTTGATTGCCTCTAACCTTGAAATAGGTGAAAATGTTTTTAGAGAAATATATACCTTTCTAGCTGACAGTAGCCTTGAGCGACAAAACTATCTTAGATTCTTACCACCCCTCCTTGCTTATTCAACTTGATTCTGAAAAACCATTTTGTTCCAATGATGTCTTTCTGATGAGGTATGGGAACCAGATACCATACATCATTCTATTTAAACTGGTCTAATTCTTCTTGCATTGCTAAAAACCATTCATCATCTGATGAGGTTGAATGTCCTTCTGATTTGCACAACTTCTTGAACAATACAAGAAGCTTCTTTAGAAATTTCTTTCTCTGGATGTGTTTCGGAAGTTGATATTGGTTATGCATCACCATCTTCCAGACATCTAGCATCTGAATATTTTTCTGTCATAAGAATTAGCACTTAGTGTAGCTTCCGATATGCATATGAGATTGTTCTTTGAGAACAATCTTGTTCTAACAATGTTCTTCTGATAATCAATATGAGCCTTCTTAGAGGTCAATTTAGTTGGCGACCTTTAGAGATAGCTTTGGCATCTGAAGCACCGTCTTTTGATTAGACAACATCAATCTTCCTAATCCTACCTTACTAGTTTCTTCTAGATTACAAACCTTCTTCCTCCTTCTGAGTTAGGATTTGGAATATAGGATTTTATTTTTTTGTGAGTTGTAGTTATCCATTTTCCTGGAACTGAGATTGTTGCTTTGTTCTTTTCTTTCAGCATATTTGCAATAAAAACAACCTCACTCTTTGGTACCCATATTTTTATGGGTTCTTTAGTGTTAGTTATGATAGGCTTTCGCTTATTTTTAACCTTTGTTCTCATATAATAAGATTTAGAATCATTTAAGATTTTTGGTTTGAAAATTTGTTGTCTTGAATGAGTCTTGACCTTAGATTCTGAACCTTTCAGAGCTTTATGGCCTGATGCCTTAGGTTCTAGTTTCTTTAGAACCTTTGACTCAGCATTTTTAGATTTTGATTGGTTAAAAATCTTTACATTGTTAGAGTCAGGTACAAAATAATAGTCTAACCTTTTTTGAGTATATTTAGAGGAGGAAGGATTTCAGGGTTTAATCAAGGTTTCACTCATTAGATTAACAAGTTTTTTTAATAACCCATACCTTCTCCTCTACTCCTACTTACACCATAGATCATGGATGCAAGTTTGATTCTTTCAAGGCTAGTTAAGATAAATTCATGTAGAGATATTTCATGTTTATCAAGAATTTTATCATAAATATCTTTAATATGAGCAATATGTTCTCTCTCAAGAGTTTCCTTCTTGTTTTGAATAGATTTTAATTCTTCTTTAAATAGATCATATTATTTGTTAATGTTCTCATGTGTCTGGCCTTTTCCTAACACCTAATCATAAGTTCTTGAATAAAGGTAATCAAATTAGAATGAGATAATTTAGGAAATACCTCATCTTCCTCAGATTCTGAACTAGAATCTGAGTCACATTCTGCTTCAGAAGATGTAAGAGCCATCAAAGAAAGATTGGCTTGCTCTTCATATTTATTTGAGTCTTATTATTTGTCAAGTTCATACCATGTAGCCATGAAACTCTTCTTGAATTTGTTTCTAAATTTGTCCTTTTGGAAGCTTTCTTTCTTTGCCATGTCCTTTTGCAGCACTGGACATTCAACAATATAGTGACTAGACTTATTGTAGTTGAAACATCCTTTTTGATCATCTTTGTTATCTCTTGAACTCTGTCCTCTAAAGCCACTCCTTCAACCATAGAATATGTTCTTCTTATTGGTCAAGTATTGAAATCTTTTAATTATAAAGACCATCTCATCATTATTTGAATCTTCTTCAGAAGCTTCTGATTGAGAAGCTTCTTCAGATTTCCAGATTTTGTGAGCCTTTGCAGATTTTGTAGAATAGTTCAAGGCAATGGATTTTGAATTCTTGATGGGTTCATCTCCATTGAGCTCCATGTCATGACTCTGGAGATTTATTATAAGACTTTCAAGACTTAATGTCTTTAAGTATTTATCCTCCTCGATAGTTGTTACCTTGGGTCTGAATTTGACAGGAAGACTCCTAAGAATCTTCTTGACATGGTCAGAGGTTGTATAGCTCCTATTTCGCACTTGAAGATTTGACACAAGAATTTGAAACCTAGAAAACATGGTTCCAATGTCTTCATCATCCTTCATCTTGAACAACTCATATTGTTGAACTAAAATATTAGCCTTAGCTTTCTGAACCTATTGATTCCCTTCATATGTAACACATATAGATTTAAAGATGATCTGAGCTATGTATTTATCAATGATTTTGATATACTCATAATGAGATAGAACATCAACCAAGACGCCTCTTACTCTATGGTGGTTTCTGTATATCTTCTTCTGAGCAGGTGTTTGTCAGATACCATTCAAACACTATTAACTTGAATGTTAATACCGTCTTCCAAGATATCCCACAACTCACCATCAAGACGTATGATGTGAGTGTTCATCTTACTTTTCCACCATTCAAACTCAGTAGAGTCTCCATTGAATGTTGAAGGTCTAGCAACATAAGTATTCCTCTCAGATGTGCTTTGATCATTATTATTATTACTGCGAGGAATAGAACCCACAACAAATCCAGATTCACCTAACATGAAGGAACATATATTTTTCTTAGGATATTTTTTGCACCACTATTAAGTGTTCATCACAGACCTTTCTCTGATGCCAATTGAAGGTGAGAAAAACCCAAGAAGGGGGTCAAATTGTGTTGACTTTTTCTTCTTTTAAGCCTTGAGAGCTTCTGCTTCTGATGATTCCTTATCATAGTCTAAACACAAGGTTCAGAGTCTAACTCAGAAACTACGTTTGACTTCTAAAAGACCTTGTCAGATTCTGAACAAGAATCTGATTTGGATTATCAGAGTTGACAGCAGCGGAAAATGTAAGTGCATAAGAAAGAAAGTAAAAGCAACAACACAAGTAGTTTATCTTGGTTCCTCTTATAACTTGAGAGTAATCCAATCCCCTTGTACTTCCCTGGGATTTCCACTATAATCAAATCTGATTACAAATGATCAAGCATTCATGCAAGAGACTTATTTTCTTACACACACAAGTATAAGACTTCCTTGCTCAAACACACAAGTTTGAGCCTTCCTTGCTCAAGCCCACAAGCTCAAGACTTCCTTGCTAAAACACACGGGTCTGAGACTTACTTGCTTTAGCACACAAGCTAAAGGCTTCAAATGCTCAAGCATACAAGCAAGAGACTTCTAACTCTATAAAATACAACTTAGAAAGACTCTAAGACTTAAGAACTTCTAAAATATACACAATGTTAAGATGTTCTAAGTCTAATAGATTTGACATAGTAGTTTCTCTTTGAATGTCAAGTTCAAAGTCTTGTGGTGTATTACTGTGTAGTGCTAAAGCTCAATAGTATTCTTCTTAGGTATGCATCTCCTTATATAGAGAAAAGAGAAAGGAGACATTTGAGACTTTCACCAAAAGGTTGGATAACCTTGTTACTTGATTAGACACATTAAGCAAACACATTTCTGCAAGAAGAATGATCCGTTGAGGCTCAGGCATAAATTAAGAGATTTTTCCTTAAGTCTTCAAATGATCAAAAAGGTTTTGAATCTGTCAAAGTTGCCTTGGTAGAAAAGCTTTTGCTTCAGAGGCTGACTTTCTTTTAGATTTCACTCTTCAGAGGTTGATCACACCAGAGTCCTCTTATTTGGATTTTAACGCTTCAAAGTCTAGGTCACAGAGGTTGACTTTCTTCAGAGTTGGCTTCTTCAGGGTCTAGATCTCCATCATGGACAGAATCTTCAAAAGTAGTCTTCATAGCCAGAGTCTGATCTTCAGATTTAGATTCCTCAAGTATTTCTTCTTCTGTTATGAATGATATATCCCTGTAAACTTGAACAAATGTTAGTATGGCCAGTTGTTCTTTAATTACTTTGTTATCATCAAAACCTAAGTGATATGATATTAACCAATTTTGTTCCAACAACCCTTGCTTCACCATGAAGTACTTTCACCTGGTGCTGCCATGTAGCTCTACTTTGTGCCTAACTCGCTGACCCTTATTTCACCATGAAGTACTTGCACCTGGTACTGCCACCTAACCCTACTTTGCGCCTAGCCCGCCTGTAGCTTGGGCCTAGCGAGCCTTGCTTCTTCTGGATTCTACTTTTGCCTTTTTTTCTTCGTGATGAGTCGTGGTTTTCCGATTCTTTTCACTTATTTTTGATAAATGCATGCAGGAAAAACCTAACTAGTGTTTCTTTACTTTTCATAGATAAATCAAGAATTTTTGTAATTATTGATTATGAAATAAGCCAATATGTGTCAACATTTTGAACATAAATTTATCATTTATCAAGAGTGATTACATAAGTATATTTTCGTAACTTTTACGAAGATACATCTTGACACTAACGTATGATAAATTGAGGGTGTGACTCACTTACAAATGTATGTGGTGCATATGGGGTACGTATGAAAGTATACTTCTGAAATTTGAAGGATACTTTTGAATTTTTATATGATGCTTCTACGTCACTAACGATGAGAAGAGCAAATCCATTTTAATTTTCTTGAGTGCTTTAAAATTATATAAATCTATAAACTCATTTTAAATCTTATAAATTCTCAAAACATACTACTCCTTCATTTTAATTTCAAAATGAGTGTTACTTTAGCCACGCAAAAAAAATGTTATTCTTAGATTTCAAGGCAATATTTATTAAATTTTTCAATTATACCTTCTAAATACTAATTCGGCATTATATTCAACCTACATTAATACATCACTTGACTGGTAAAAGTAGTATTTAGAGGATACTTGATTTAAAAGATGCTTCACTTGTTAGATATCCTAAAAACAAAAAAATTGCATCTTTTCGGTGTTATATATATATCATAACCTTTAAATTTAATTTTATTAAATAATTAGTTAAATAAAATATGAGATTAATTACTATACACTGTTAGTGTAAAAAGTTTTACACCGTCGATTCATCACCATCACCCGTTTGTATTACTTTATAGATTTTTAAAATAAAAGTCAAACTTCTTTTAATATCCAACGTCTATAATTAACTGATGGTGTAAAATCTTTTTACACTGACAGTGTATTTCAATTAATCTCATAAAATATTAGTTTAACTCTCAAATTATATTCAATTTATAGATCATGATTTATAGGAAGTTAAAAAAATTTACTCTTGACGTAAATATATATATATATATATATATATATATATTATGAACAATTTATGAATGAATGATTAGAAGTTGTTCCATTTTAAATCAAGAAATGACGTCACTATCGTGGGATTTTGTATTAGAATTTGGATTGATCCTAACTCAATTTTACAAAATCTTAAACACTACACAATACAATGAATATTTTGGACGCAATAAAAAATGTTGGAGATTTCTTAATGCATCTTATATATTTCTCAGTCACCATGTGAAAATTATAAAATATCCTCAGATTTTGAAGATGAATCTCCGAACGCACCCAATCTTGATTAAATGTTAGAATATTTCAGAGATGCATCTCCGTAATAATGTCGGAGATACATCTCCGTAACATATCAGCACATAATAAATTATAAGTGATTTCTTGTTTACCTGTATTCAAATGAAGATTTATTGGCGTTATATATCATGTTATGTGACGCAATATAAAAAGTTTAATCGATATACAAATAATGACGTACATAAATCCATTTGGTCAAAAAATGTCATATGTAAATAAAAGATCAATAAATGACAACAAAAATCGAGAACAACAAATAGTCTACAATTATCTCGAGTACCTCATTTTTGGTAATCCTCCCATGATCTAGAGTCTCCCCCTAATCGGAAGATGTAGTAAGCACGAGACATTGTTGAGTTTGATAGACATCTCACCAAATGGGAGATGAAATGACGAGGTCTCCGAGTGTTATCTCTCCACGAATGCATTAAGTATCCCGTGGTTGACCGTAGTATAATCGGTCATGCACAAGTCCCTCAGGCCAGATAAGGACAAAACTGACTGAAACCAATCCTCATTCAGCTGAGGCAAGCCAGTAATCTTCCGTCTGTGGTTAATAAACTTCTACGGATCACGCTCCTGAAAAAAATCAAAAACAATGTCATACATTTGTCAATTAAAATTAACGTAAATAAAAAAGAATGAATCCAACTAATGTTACCTCTCCGTCCCAGATATGTCTGGTAGTATAGTCTGGGTACAGAGGCAGTAATGACAAATCTACAGGGCCTCCTTCAAATGTCTCTGACTCAGCATCCACAGCAGCTTCACCCTCTAGTGGTGGCACATCCTCCGGAGGTGGCACTGGATCAGCAACATCAACAACCTCACACTCTGGTACCTCCAGTACCACTGGTGACTATGGTACCTCAGGGGCCTGAATAGGTGAAACGTGGCACCTGCGGGAGTATGAAGGGACATATGTGTCGGTAAGTGAAACTCGTCTCCTACGAGAAGAAGATGATGGAGAAGCATGAGGAGAAACACGAGCCCCGGAAATAGACGACTCTCGTGACCAGAGTGACCAGAAGCATCTAAAACCTACTGACTCTTCTCTCGCTTCATTGATGCAGGATGTGCAACCCTCTCGTGCCTCAGTCGATCGTGTCTATCAGCCATTATGTCTATAAGTTAAAGTAAAACAGACAATTAGTGCAAGCATACAACACCATAAGCAAGAAAAACAAAAAAAAATAACAGTCAAAATTCCGGAGATGCATCTCCGGTTGCTGGGGAAATAAAACGTTGAAAAATTTCGAAGATACATCTCCGGAATTGTATGCAACTCTGAAGTTCCGTCAATGGAGGCAATGCAGGCATCGAAACTCAAACAATATTTAACTGATTGTCATTTTCAGTCAACTATCATGTTTTACACTATGCTATCAATCATCTAAATTATCAATCATCTAATTTCAACTCATTTCCTAACTTATACATCAATTTCTACTCATTTACACAAAAATTCAAAAACTTTTCAAAACATCAAAAAACTTACAATTTTTCACTTTGCTTTAGTGTTGGATGATGTTGATTGAAGTTCCTTTGACCTTGGTTGCTTGATGTTTGACTTGTTCATGAGAATGAATTTGAGAGATTTTGGAGTGTTTTTTGAGAAATATGAGGAATGAGGGAGAGGAAGGATTCTGACACGATTTAAGATACAAATCGTTCTGAAGATGCATCTCCGAAATTATTCCGTAAATGAATCTCCGAAATATTTTAACGTTCACTTATGCTTGAGTTCATCCGAAGATGCATCTCTAAAATCTAGGGACATTTAAGTATTTTCGTGTGGTCGTTAAAAAGCATATGGAATGCAGTAAAAAAAATTCCAAAATGCTACTCAAATGTTGCAATTAGGAGGCTGACCACAATGATGACAAAAAATGCTACTCCAATGGACTCAGCTCGAGTGCATGGACGAAGTGGAAAGTCCAACAATAAATTTTTGATAAACTTTGATACTATTTTAAAATTTGAATAAGATATAATTCAATTTTACAAAACTGACTTTAAGCTTTAGAATAACCAAAGCTTTATAAACATTAAACAAAAAACAAAAGCATTCTTGTTCAATAATCCTGTTCCTAGCTTTCTTGATCTCCAGGCCAAACTGTTAATAAGTTCTAGCTAGCGAATCAGACAGAAGTAAAAGTAAATGCAAAGCTATTGTTAAAAAGAAGAAAGGATATGTTGAATGCACATTGAAAACATCCTGATACAGAAGGACATATCTATGAAAGACATTTATCTTAAACAGTGAAATTGGTGCAAAAGCAAATGATAAATGCAAAAACAAAACTGCAAATCAGGCTTAGCTTTATCAGCTGATATATACTAAACTGTTAATATATGCTTAACAACAAAAACCAGGAAAACAAACTGCAATTTTGTTGGAAGTAATTGACATTTTAATCAATCAAATGATGAGTAACAACATATGAGAGAAGTGGATAAAAAGTTATTAACATCTTTCTAGTTTACATTGTCACCTGAACCCAACTGCATCCAACATCTTTTCTTAACCCTCTTTGTTTAATCAATACCCTCAAACGTACGATCTCATCCCACATACCAAACTGAGCATATAGGTTTGATAGCATAACACATATTCCACCATTTTGAGGATCTAACTCAAGAGCCCTCTGTGCCGCCAATTTTGCCAGCTCTATATTCCCACTTTCCACGCAAGCGCTCAGTAGAGCTCCCCACATTGAGACGCTACATTTCCCTATACCGTTATAGTGTCTCTCATTAAGTAATTCCCATGCCTTATGTAATTCTCCAGCCCTACAAAGCAAATCAACCAGGCAACTGTAATGCTCTGGACCAGGATTCAACTTAAAATCATTAGTCATAGATTCGAAATACTTGACACCAGCATGTACTTGGCCAGTGTGACCACAAGCTGAGATCACTGTCAGGAACACTATTCCATCAGGTTTGATTCCTTCCTGCAACATTTCATTGTACAAATCAATAACTTCCTTATAATGCCCATTTTTACCATACACACCAAGCATCGAAGTCCATAACACAACGTCTCTACTTCTTTCATTTCTAATCTCCATTCCATCCAAATTGAAAACCAGCCGAGCCTTCTTTACCATTCCACATTTTCCATACATCTCAACCAACGCACTCTGCAGAAACACATCATTCTCTAAATCAGACACAGTACGGAGAAAATAACTATGCAGCTGTCTACCCATTTCAACAGACGATAATCCAGCGCAAGCACGTAAAGCCGCTGATAACGTAAAGTGATCATACTTCAATTTCAAAACAGGCATCTTCCTAACCAATTCAACTCCCTTAACCCATAACCCAGCCTCACAATAACCAGACAAAAGTGCATTTGCACAGACAGTATTCTTGTCAGGAATTTCATCAAACACAAGAGCTGCATCTTCAACATTCAACAATTTGGAATAATAATCAATCAGAGCACTACCCACAAACACACTAGAAAACCAACCTGATTTTCCTACGTGGGCATGTATCTGTTTCCCAAAATTAAAGTCTTTGAGTTTAGATGAAGCGGTCAAAGTGCTACACAAAGCGTACGTATCTAAGGAAACCCCATTGGTGTGCATGAAGGAGAAGGAGGCGAGAGCAAGAAAGGGGAAATTTTGACGAGAAAAATGAGAAATGATGAGGTTGAAGTGTAATGGGTTGGTTGAGTTGATGCATTTGAAGAAAGTGTTGGTTAGTGTTTGAAGATTGTTGTTGGGAAGGCATGAGGTGTATGTGGCAATGAGTTGGGTGTGAATATCATGGAGAACGAAGAGAGTGCCTTTAGTGAGTAGGTGAGCATGAAGTTTCTTGATGGATGAGAGGTTTTTAGTTACTTGAGATTGGTGCAAAAATTGAATGTAGTTGGACATGTAAAACTGTCAGAGATATAGACACTTTTCAAATGAGTGCTTTGACAAACCTGTTCGAAGAAGATTAGGCAACATATGTGCCAATTTCTAGAAAAATGATTCACAATATCCGAAACACCTGTACGAATATATTAGTATAGGTTTCTATCAATAAATTAGACATTTTTTAGCAAATTATTAGATAGGTAATTATCAGTCGAAGTAATCATCTATACTACACTTCTTTCTTAACAATCTTTCTATTTCACATTTTACTCATATTATAATTAATTTATTATAAAATATAGAATAGAGAAAATAATAGTAGATAATACAGTAAGTTTATCTTAATCATATAATATTATTTATAAGATTATTTATAAGGATTTTTTTTTTAATTTTGTTGTAGATGTTTTCCCAAAGTAATAATGTTAATGGAGGAAGTAGGACAAACAATAATGGTACGCCTTTGACGGATAAATATACAAGTGGAACGGGAAGTACCGATAATGATCATCCTCTTAAGGCTTATGTGACGACTTTGTAAAATATGAATGAAGGAAAGGGAAATAATGCAACTTGGCGGTGCAACTATTGCAATGTAACCTTTAAAGGTTCTTATTTTAGAATAAGAAGTCATTTATTGAAAGATAAGGGAAATGAGATAATTTGTTATTCGAAGGTAACCAATGAATATTTGACTTAGATGAAAGAACTTGAAATGATTGCGACTAACAAAGCAAGGCAAGCAAAGCTCATACAAGTTTCTTTTCCAAATGGAACTACAAGTTTGAATCTGCCTATTGATATGAGTAAGAAAAGAAGAGGGGGGATGGATCTTTAGCAAAGACATTTAATAATGAGGCTAGAGATCATCTATCATCTGAAATAGTTAGACTTTTTTATTCTACTGGTTTATCATTCAATATAGTCAAAAATCCTTATTTTATCGGTGCATTCACTTATGCAGCAAACAGTTCAATATCTGGCTACTTTACTCTAAGTTATAATTCCATAAGGACTACAATGTTGCAAAGAGAGAAAGCCAACATCTTAAAACTACTCTAACCTATTAAAGATACTTGGCTAGAAAAAAGTGTGAGCATCTCTGAAGCACCACTACAGATATTTTGAAGAAGTACCAGTTCCTGGTACTTGGCCGGTATTGGTACACGTACTGTACGTACCATAACAGTACCCTGATTTTATTTATTTAAAATATTGGTACTGCAATGGTACAGTCGCGGTATTGTAGTGGTACTTAAATACTTTTTTATTTTTTTATTGGGTCTAGCCCGATCTATAATATAGATGATTTTAGGATTTTAATTTTTTTATCTAAATATAAGCCTATGATTGTGACAATAGAATACACTTCTTTCATCGGTCAAATAGACAACGGCATAAAAAATTACCAGCTTTGCAGTGACTTGTAAAAAGATATTAAGACTACATACTATTTTTTTTCTACATATGATATTATAATAACACTATATAACAGTTTATACTAGAAAGGTTATATTGTTTCTTCCTATATGATAGTATATATTAGTATAGGCTATATAATAGTACAGACTTATACCATCCTATATGATAAAGTCTACTATTTTTTTCTATATTAAGCAAACATAAAAGACTTATACCATCCTTTTCCGAATGGAACTACAAGTTTGAATCCACCTATTGATATGAGTAAGAAAAGAAGAGGAAGTGATGGACCTTTAGTAAAGACATTTAATAATGAGGCTAAAGATCATCTATCATCTGAAATAGTTAGACTATTTTATTATGCTGATTTGCCATTCAATGTAGCCAGAAATCCTTATTTATCAGTGCATTCACTTATGCGGCAAACAATTATATATATGACTAACTTCCTCCGAGTAATAATTCCATAAGGACTACAATGTTGAAAAGAGATAAAGCCAACATATTAAAACTACTCCAATTTATTAAAGATACTTGGCCATAAAAAGGTGTGAGCATCTCTAAAGCACCGGTACAGATATTTTGAAGAAGTATCAGTAACTGGTACTTGGCCGGTAATGGTACACGTATTGTACACACATTGTATGTACCGTAACAGTACCCTGCTTTTTTATTTATTTAAGATTTTGGTACGGTCACGGTACTGTAGCGGTACTAAAATAGTATTTTATTTTTTAATTGGGCCTGGTCCGATCTATAATATAGGTGATTTTAAGGTTTTAATTTTTTTTATATAAATTTAAATTTATGATTGTGACAATAGAATACACTTCTTTCATCTGTCAAATCGGCAACGACATAAACAATTATTAGGTGTATCGTAACAGTATTTCTTTTTTTATTTAAGATTTTGGTATTGCAATGGTACGGCCGCGGTATTGTAGCGGTACTTAAACGGTATTGTAGCGGTACTTAAACACTATTTTATTTTATAATGGGTTTGATTTGATCCATAATATAGGTAATTTTAGGATTTTAACTTTTTTATATTAATATAAACTTATGATTATGACAATAGAATACATTTCTTTCATCTGTCAAATTGACAACGGTGTAAAAAAGTGTCAGTTTTGCAATGACTTGTAAAAAGGTAAGGTACTAGTACTACGTATTATTTTTTTCTAATTTTTTCTAAATATGATATTATAATAACACTATATAATAGTAGGGGTGGATATCGGTCGGATTCGGATCATAATACCTCAACCCGAAAAAACCCGTGGATGCTAATATCCCATCCACTACTGTCTGTTTTATGCCATCGGTTTTTGTTTTAGCAGTTTTGTCGATTTGTCGGATGGACCAGGTGAGTTTAATCGGTTAAAAATCAAATGCAAACATTAAATATGATTTATAATTTTTATTTAGAACAAAAGAACAAAATCTAAAACTTTTTCTCAATCTAAACTCAGATGAACAAACTCCAAAGCATGTAAAAGCATTTTAAGAATAATAAGAGAAAAAATTGTGATTTTTTTTAACAAAAACAATATTTATGAAAGAATAACATATCGATGAAGAAGATCCAATTCTACAAGAAAACAAATAGGAATATCAATAGCCCTAGAGGAAGTGAAGAGGAAATATATAGATTGTATATATCACACTTGCAATAAGTTGATCTAAGTTAGAATTGAGAGAAAGATGGGAAAGTGAAGACATTAAAAGACATAGCAGTGGTAAAAGCTTGAGAGAAGTGGGATCAGGTGTGTTTTAGAGAGATAAAGATGAGTGAAATATTACTATACAAAAAGAGTTGCGATAAGATTACCCTTTCCACTATGTGTTGTTTGAAAAATAGTTTATGAAATATTGTGAGTAATTAACACTATTGTTTGTCGGTCGATCGATAATGGATAATGATGGATCAATTTAAAGTATCCGCACTCGTCTGTTTATGTCCATTATAAATCGAAAAAATTCACCCGAATAACCCACGGTTTAAATATATCCATCCGTATAGTTGTATTTGCAATCGGTTAGACCGGATTTGGAACGAAACAGAGTTTCTTGTCCACCCATATATAATAGTCTATACTACATAGCTTATACTGTTTTTTCCTATATAATAGTTTATATTAGTATAAGTTATATGATAGTACAGGCTTGTACCATCCTATATGATAGTTTATACTATTTGTTTCTACGTTTTTTTCTATTTCAAACAAACAGCTTTTATTTATTTTAATATTACTATATTAGTATAGACTTGTACCAATAAAATAGGCATTTCTTAGCAAATTACTAGATATGTAATTATCAGTGAAGTAATTATCTATCCTAGACTTCTTTCTTAACAATCTTTCTATTTCACATTTTACTCAAATTATAATTAATTTATTATAAAATATAGAGTATAGAAAATAATAGCAGATAATATAGTCTGTTTGTATTAATCATATAATATTATTTATAAGATTATTTATAAGTTTTTTTTTTAAATTTTGTTGGAGATGTTTTTTCACAATAATAATGTTAGTGGAGGAAGTAGGACAAACAATAATGTTACGCATTTGACGGATAAATATACAAGTGAAATGGGAAGTATCAATAATGATTATCCTCTTAAGATTTATGTGACGACTTTGTAAAATAGAAATGAAGGAAAGGGAAATAATGCAACTTATCGTTGCAACTATTGCAATGTAACCTTTAAAGGTTCTTATTTTAGAATAAGAAGTCATTTATTGAAAGAAAAGGGAAATGGGACAATTTGTTATTCGAAAGTGACCAATGAATATTTGACTGAGATGAAAGAATTTGATATGATTGCTACTGACAAAGTATATCAAGCAAAGCTCGTACAAGTTCCTTTTCCGAATAGAACTACAAGTTTGAATCCGCCTATTGATATGAGTAAGAAAAGAAGAGGAAGTGATAGACCTTTAGCAAAGGCATTTAATAATGAGACTAGAGATCATCTATCATATGAAATAGCTAGACTATTTTATTCTACTAGTTTGTCATTCAATGTGGCCAGAAATCTTTGCTTTATCGGTGCATTCACTTATGCGGCAAACAGTTCTATATCTGGCTACCTTCCTCCGAGTTATAACTCCATAAGGACTACAATATTGCAAAGAGAGAAAGCCAACATATTAAAACTACTCCAATTTATTATAGATATTTGGCCAGAAAAAGGTGTGAGCATAGTTACAGATGGTTGGACAGATGCCCAAAGAAGACCATTAATTAACTTTATGGCAATTTCGAGTTCTGGACCAATGTTCTTGAAGGCTATTGATGGGACATGAGAGTACAAAGATAAACACTATATTGTTACTCTAATTTTGCGTACAATTGAAGAGGCTGGAGCATAAAATGTTGTTCAAATCATTATTGATAATGCCCCTGTTTGTAAGGTTGCTGGTTCAATTGTCGAAGGAACATATCCTCAAATATTTTGGACACCATGTGTAGTGCACACGTTGAATCTATCTCTAAAAAGTATAAGTGCACCAAAAAATGCACCAACTAACGAAGTTGTTTATCTTAAGTGTAAATGGATATCTGTTATTGCTAAAGATGGTTTTTATATTTAAAAATTTATTATGAATCATTCCATGAAATTTGTTATGTTCAAAGAGTTTGTGCATTTGATGTTTCTTTCTATTTCTGAAACAAGATTTGCTTCAGTTATTGTTATGCTTAATAGGTTAAAAACAAGATCTCTTAACTTTGGTAATTAGTGAACAGTGGTTTGAATATAGAGAAGATGATGTTCAAAAGGCGGCATTTGTGAAAGAAATTTTTTTAAATGATCAAGGGTGGATAAAGTTGATTATATTCTAAGATTTACATACCCTATCTATGACATGCTTCGTTCTTGTGATACCGACGAGTCAAACCTTCATTTGATTTATGAGAAGTGGGATTCTATGATTGAGAAAGTCAAATTAGCAATATATGATCAAGAAGGAAAGGAGTTGAGTCATAATTCATCCTTTTATGATGTGGTGTATAATAACCTAATAGATGGACTAAAACTCACACACCTCTTCATTGTTTGGCTCATTCTCTCAATCCAAGGTAAATTTCAAATATTTTTTTTCATTTTCCTTTTAAACTTCAGTTACCGTACCTCATACTTATAATTTTTTATGTAATAGATACTATTGCAGACAATGGCTTGATCAATCTCCAAATCGAGTTGCCCTAAATAGAGACAATGAGATTTACACAAGAAGAAAAAAATGCATAAAGAGTTATTTTGTAGATGAATATGAAAGGCTAGAGACAACTACTTAATTTGTTAAGTTCTCAAGTGGTGAAGGTGAACCCAGTCAATTTGATTCATTACAAGATAGGTGGAACTTGACACCAAAGGAATGGTGGATCACTTATAGATCAGCAGTCCCTAAACTTCAATCCATCGCATTGAAACTCCTTTCACAACCATGTTCTTCTTCTTATGCTAAGAGAAATTGGAGCACATACTCATTTATCCACTCAATGAAAATAAATAGGCTTAATCCAAAGAGAGGTGAAGATTTAGTTTTTGTTCATACAAATCTTCTACTTCTTTCGAGAAAGAGTAAGAATTATAATGAAGGAGAAACAAAAATGTGGAATATTGGTGGAGATGAATGGAGTCTCTCTGACGGGGTTGATATTCTTGAAGTTGCAAGTCTCTCTCTTGATGAACCAAACATGGAAGTTATTCTTTTTACAGAAGACGAGGAGGGAAGTAGTGACATTGACACTGTTAGAGTGTGATTTTTATATTCATGCATAGATCTTAAGTTTTATTTCGAACAATTCACTTTAAAGTTTTGATGTTTTATCGTCTTTAGTTTTACAATGTTTTATCCTCATTTATATTATATTATTTATAATTTAAAAAAAAAATAGTTAATATATCCATACCCTTATTTTTTATAAAATAACGTATCCCGTACCCATACCAGGTACCGTACCCGTATATATACATCATAGTTCATAATGCACCTTGAGCACAATCAGATGGAGGTTTTTGATGGAAATCACAAGAAAAAATTGAGAGCTCCTATATTATCATTGGGATTCAATGGGTATTTTATCTCATCTGTGGATGAGTACAGCAATATGATATGGTTTATCTAATCTAGACAAAGGATGAAGTGTCCTATGTCTTCAAAAAATATGTCAGTTGAGAAGCAGCCATAAAAACAATTTAAGATACTTAGAAGTGATGAAGATTGAGAATACACGTCCAAGGAACTTGATAGTTTTTGTGATGAGGTGGAAATTCAACATGAGATCACTAAATCATACACACCACAACGTAAAGGTTTGGATGAGAGGAAGAACAAGACCACTATGAACATGATGTACAGGTAAAAGGCAAAGAAGCGAAAGTGTTGAGCTTAATAAGAAATTAATTTTTACAGGCAATTGAAGTGACCTGTTACAAACAACCAATGATTAACAGAGTGTAAAAAATGTGTAGCTAGAATTTCTCATTTTAAGACAACTAAAAAATTTGTATTTTAGATAGAATCTTTTTTCCAATAAATCACTAGTCTAGTAATTCATCATTATAATTAGACAAGAATAAAAAAAGGTAAATATTTACAAGTTTAAAATATACCTATTGTACAAAATGTGAATACTAGTCTATGACAGTCCATTGCAGTTGTAGATTTATAGTCCATTGAAGTGAGAAGTAATATGCAAGAAAACATCTTCCGTGCAAGGAATTGTGAGGCCGCCCATTGGATGATCGTATCCAAATTCTTCCTCTACCTGACTCAACAAGTCTTGAAATGAAGTTTGGTTCAAGTATGACATGGGGATCACAAACCGTTTCATTTCCTCTCCAACATACACGGCAAGATAGCCCTTTGGCATATTCGTTACCTTTGATGATGTTCGGCTTCTGCTTAATGAAGCGCATCTGATAACTGCAGGTAAATGAAAGGCCATTTCAAATGTTTCAAAAGAACAAGTAAGGCTTTGAAATATAAGAAAAATGTATATAAGTTTTGATAGTTGTGAGGGAAGGTAGTGTATTTATAGTCTCAAGAGTTTCTTACAATCTATTTTGTTGAGAAGTGGTTGTTAAATGATAGGGTCCATGAGTGAGATGAGAGATCACATGATATCTCTTTTTGATGTCACTCTATCAAGGACCAGTAAGTTCAATAAGAGTGCATATATATACACCACACATTTTGTAGATCACTCACTTGGAAGGTTGAAAACAGTGCTTAACTTATGGCCACTCATGTATTTGTAGACATGTGCCATGATCTCTTCATATTGGTAACACGGCTCAATGTCGACATATAGCAGCAAAAATCATCTAATGGACGACGTTTAAGCCAATTAGTGGCCACAAATCATATAGGTTAGGAGGCAACAGTGGAACCTGTATCAAGGGATTGAATCCACAAGTAGCAGAAAACTGTATTCTGAAAATTGAATTATGCTCAGTTCATTGCTCTTCCTAGAGGTCGAAGCATAAGGCATGTAAAAAAAATTGAATCTAGATACAAGGTAACTTATCTAGAATTATAGTTTGGATAGATAATTAATTAGGCAAATAAATGTAGAACAATTTGTTTGATAATGATAACCACTCCCTTCAATATGTTTCAAATTTTCTATGGGTGTATTTTCTCCTTCAAAACTAGTAAAATATTACTTATTGGACTGAATTGTGATAAACAATATATTCTCAGTTTTTAGATTTTATAAATAGAAGCATATGGGATCCCATTCGGTTGTTGAATATAATATGTCATAATGGTTAGAAATAAATAATAATAAATATTTTGTTCATGAATTTATCATTCAGATGGACATTTCTATACAATTATAAATTTTGATTGTTGTACAAAATGTCAATGTGAGTCTCCCGCAGCACTAGATTTATAGCTATTGTGAAAACGATGTCGAAATTACAAAGTATAATTGGTTTTTTGATCTATAAGAAACTTATAAGGATAGAAAAGAAGAAAATAATAAGAACACAATGAAATTGGTTATAAACGGTTATTATTTACTTTCTCTTAGAAACAAGATTACAAGTGTTACATAATAACAAATAACTTCTTTCAGCCTAATTAGGATTTGCCTTATATAATGATTTTATAAGAAAACTAACACACTAACCTAATAGGCTTTTACGCACAGGACCATTATATCAATACTAATAATTAGTCTTAATTCCTGTAATTATTTAGAATTGTAAATCCCTATTCTTTAGGCTAAACACCAGCGTATGGTTAGAGGAGAATCATGAGGAGATTTGATTACCTAGATTCATTCCAAAATTAGGCTTTACAAATCTGTATTTATACTGACAGAAAGTAATAACAAACATACAATATTCCATTCACTTCTTTATCTTTTATATGGTATCAGTTGGAAACGATCCAGCCACCTCTCTATAATTCAGGACGCCGTTCCTAGCTTCCACCCCTGTTTCCCAATGGCCAGCGATAGCACCTTCACCATGACTAACCCTTATGAACCATCCAAACCCTTTACCTGTATCACTCTTGGCAGTGTTACCAAACTTATTCCCACAAATTATCTCAATTGGAAACTTCAAGTTGAAGCCTTCCTTGATGGTTATGATCTTCTCAAATATCCAGATGGATCCTTCCCCGCGCCGCCGGATTCAATCACCACCACTGCAACGCCTTCAGTGACTACCCCCAATCCTGCTTTTCAGACATGGCGTCGACAGGATCGCCTCATCTATGGTGCCCTTCACACCACTCTCTCTAACGAAGTTGCCTCCCTGGTGTCTCAGACAAAGACCTCGCATGATCTTTGGATTCTTCTCAAGAACACCTATGCCAAAGCATCTCGCAGCCACCTCAAGCAACTAAAGGAGCGTCTCCGTACAGCTTCCAAAGGTACCCAATCCATAACAACCTATATGCATTCTCTAAAGCAAACAGCAGATCTTCTTGCATCACTTGGATCTCCTGTCTCCGTAGAAGACATGACTGATTATGTCTTGCGAGGTCTCGACGACGGTTACAAAGCGGTCATCGACGGCGTGAATGCAAGGGACAGCCCAATCACCTTTGATGACCTTCTTGAAAAACTTCTTATTCAAGAGCTATCCATTGTTGCTGCTCAGAGCCAGACCTCCGCTCCACTAACAGCGCTACATGCTCAGGCACGGCCCAACTTCAACAACAGGACTCGATCTGGGCAATTCTTTCCACAACCCAATCAACGTCTTGGCAATCGCAAACCCTTTCTAGGCCGCTGTCAGTGGTGTAATGTCAAAGGACATGTTCTTGCTCAGTGCCACACCTTCAGGCAGCAACATCCCGGTGTCCCGCCACCACCTCGGGATTCTTCTCCAGCTCACACTGGACAAGCTCATGTCAATGTTGCAGCTGCTGGCCCATCTTAGACTGGTTTTCTAGTTGACAGTGGAGCAACACACCACGTCACCAATGACCTTGCAAATCCGGCACTACATCATCCGTACACTGGTCCTGACTCGCTGTTTATGGGTAACGGTTCAGGTTTAAACATCTCTCACTCTGGAACACTTTTACTTAATGACTTATCCCTGTCTAATGTTCTGTGTGTTCCTTCCATGAAACAAAAAGTCCTCTCTGTCTCTAAACTTACCCAACAAACTAACTCTGCTATTGTTTTCCTGCCCAATTCCTTTTATGTGAAGGATTTGCAGACGGGTCAAACAACCCATAAAGGCTCATGTGTGGATGGACTTTACCTTTGGCCTACCATTTCACCATCCGTTCACACTCTCCGCAAGGATTCCCCTGCATCATGGCACCATCGGCTTGGCCACCCTTCATCTTCCATTTTCAAATTTCTCCAGCAGCATTTTCTTTTGGGTTCAAATAAATTCCAGCAATCCGATTGTAACTCATGCCAAATTAGCAAAAGTCATAAACTTCCTTTTCATGAATCCACTCTTAAATCCTCTTATCCATTAGAAACAATTTTTTCGGATGTATGGACTTCTCCCATTTTATCAATTGATGGTCTTCGCTACTATTGCATATTTGTTGATCATTTTACTCGTTATATCTGGTTTTATCCAATGAAACACAAATCTGATGTGCAAACTATATTTCCCAAATTCAAATCACTTGTTGAAAATTTCTACCACCACAAAATCAAAATCTTATACACAGATAATGGTGGTGAATATATTGGTCTTCGTCCTTTTCTAAGCACTCATGGTATAAGTCATCACACCATCCCACCTCATACTCCTGAACACAATGGTATCTCAGAACGCCGGAATCGGCATATTGCTGAAACTGGTCTGTCTCTTCTTCACCACTCAGGTATGCCCCTCACCTATTGGCCTCACGCCATGACCACCGCAGCGTACCTAATAAATCGTCTCCCAACACCGATTCTTAGGTATCAATCACCCTACTCCAAACTACTTAACATTAGCCCGGATTATCATAAGTTAAAATGTTTTGGATGTTTATGTTTTCCCTGGATTAAACCATATGTTAACCATAAACTTGCACCAAAGTCTGTTATGTGTGTGTTTGTAGGTTACTCGGCTGATCAACATGCGTACTTGTGTCTTGATCCCTTAACAGGAAGGATTTACACTTCTCGCCATGTGAATTTGTTGAATCTGAATTTCCGTTTGGGTCTCTAGTCACTCGATCCAATCCAAGTACAGAGCATCAACCAGGCCCACTTCAACTATCCATTTTACCTCCTACAAACCAACCCATGGTGAGCACCACTCTAAACTCACAAGAAGATTTACCCACTGCCCCTTCCTATCCATCCATCACTCACTCTCCAGATATGGCTCAAACCTCAACCTCAAATGAACCCACCACCACCACCACTCAATCCCCCCCTCCTACCCCACCATCCCAACCCATTGGCGGCGGGATCATCACCCGGTCTAAAAACAACATTGTCAAACCGGTCAAAAAGCTCAATCTTCATCTCCAACCTTCCTCTCCTATAGAACCCAACACCATCACTCAGGCTCTTCGTGATCCTGATTGGCGCTCCGCCATGCAAGCTGAGTTTGATGCCCTACACCACAACAACACCTGGGATCTTGTTAGTCGGTCCTCTACTCAAAATTTAGTTGGTTGTAAATGGGTTTTTCGCATCAAACGGAATCCGGATGGATCAATTGATCGCTATGAGGCTCGGTTAGTCGCCAAAGGGTTTCATCAACGCCCTGGCTGGGACTATACGGAAACATTCAGCCCAGTAGTTAAACTGGTAACCATTCGTGTTGTCCTAACACTTGTCGTTCGCCAAGGATGGTCAATACGTCAACTTGATGTCAATAATGCGTTTCTTCAAGGGACGCTCAACGATGAAGTCTTCATGATACAACCACCAGGTTTTGTCAACAAAAACTTCCCTGATCATGTATGTCGTCTTAAAAAGGCACTCTACGGGCTAAAACAAGCACCTCGTGCCTGGTATACGGAGCTTAGAGTATTCTTGCTCTCCCTTAGCTTCGTCAATTCGACAGCAGATGCATCTTTATTCATATACCACAAACAGGGAGTTACAGTGTACTTATTGGTATATGTTGATGATATCATTGTCATTGGGAGTTCCTCTGTAGCGCTGTCCAAAATAATTACCACACTTGTTGCTCGTTTTTCACTGAAAGACCTTGGTTGTCTCAGCTATTTCTTGGGTGTTTAAGTAATTCCATCTGATGCAGGTATGTTTCTTTCACAAAGGAAATATGTCAATGATCTGCTACACAAATCAGGCATGGCAAATACAAAACCATCATCCACTCCCCTGTCTGCGAGTGCTCCATTACTCAAGGATTCAGGTGATCTCTTGACTTCCCCAACTGAGTACAGAACACTCGTTGGAAGTCTTCAATACTTGAGTGTTACACGCCCATACATCGCCTTCAGCACCAACAAACTTGCACAGTTCATGCAAAACCCACGAACGACACATTGGTCTGCACTCAAAAGAGTGCTTAGATACTTGGCAGGCACTTGTGACAAAGGAGTCTTCATCTCCGCGACTGCCCCGCTGACCTTTCATGCCTATTCGGATGCGGATTAGGCAGGTGACAAGAATGATTATGTCTCAACCACTGGTTACTTGTTGTACCTTGGCAGCACACCCATCTCTTAGAGCTCTCGCAAGCAATGTTTTCTTTCTCTATCTTCAACAGAGGAAGAGTATAAAGCCTTAACTGACACAGCTAGTGAGCTACTTTGGGTATTTTCTTTGTTCACAGAACTTGGTTACACACCATCAACCAATCCGGTTATCTATTGTGACAATCTCGGAGCCACAAATCTAAGTGCTAATCCTGTCTTCCACTCTCGGATGAAACATATAATGCCCTAGCCTGCCATTTTGTCCGAGAAAATGTTCAAAATGGCAAATTTCGGGTGTCTTTCGTGTCTACAGATGATCAGCTTGCCGATATTTTAACAAAGCCTCTACTTCGTCCTCGGTTTGAGTCGTTACTGTCCAAGTTGCATATCTCTTCCAGATTATACAACTTGCGGGAGGATATCAATACTAATAATTAGTCTTAATTCCTGTAATTATTTAGAATTGTAAATCCCTATTCTTTAGGCTAAAGACCAGCGTATGGTTAGAGGAGAATCATGAGGAGATTTGATTACCTTGATTCATTCCAAAATTAGGATTTACAAATTTGTATTTATACTGACAGAAAGTAATAACAAACATACAATATTCCATTCACTTCTTTATCTTTTATACATTACACAAGCTAACTTAGAGAATAATCCAACTTAAACAATTGAGCATAACAAACATGCCCAATTCGACATGCTAACAATCCTAGCATATTTCGACTATAGCATGTGAACAGACTTCGACGGCATACTAAGGTCCTGTCAAATTGTCGAACCAAGAAGTTACCCTTCGACCATACTAGAGTTTTATCCAGTATCTCACAAATCTCCACCTTGAAACAAACTCTATAACGTCAAGGAAACAAACTAGCTTTCTTCATGCAACTTTATCAATTGCATATAGTGGTTATCATGAAGAGACTTCATCTCATCATTCATGACCTTCAGCCATTCAGTCTTATTTCAACTCCTCATAACTTCCTTATAGTCTTTAGATTCTTCATCTAGAACCTCGCTTGCAAAGATTAAGGCGTAAGCTATGAGATCTGCATACCCAAGTATTTGAGGTGGCTTGATGACTCTTCTCGGCTTATCTCTTACAAATAGGTAGTCATCGACGATTTTCTCAACTTCCTCAGTATCTTCAGCATCTTATGCTTCTTCTTCGACTTGATCTGAGATACGCAATTCAGCATCGACATGCTCCACCTCAACAGGAATCTCTTCTTGTTCCATCTCTTCTTCAGATATTTGTGCACTTCGACTAACATCATCAGTTTTCTTGAAAGTCGTCTCAGCTTTATTGAAAACTACATCTCAACTGGTGATACACCTCTTGTGACTTGGCTCTAGGCACCATAGCCTATAAGCTTTGACTCCTTCAGGATATCCCATGAACATGCATCTCAGAGCCCTAGGTTCGACCTTGTCCTGCCTAATGTGAGCATAGGCTATGCAGTCAAATACTCTAAGTTTGTCGAGATCTGGTGGATGTCCTGACCAAATTTTTTCAGGTGTCTTCATATCTAATGCAGTCGAAAGATATTTGTTTATCATATATGTTGTTGTCGAAACAGCCTCTGCCCAAAACACGTTCTTTAACCCAACACTAGTCAACATGCATCTAGCTCTTTCTACAATGGTTCGATTAAACCTTTCAGCCAAACCATTTTGTTGGGGAGTACCTGCAGTAGTTATGTGCCTTGCAATACCAGAAACTGCACAAAAAATGTAGCCTCAAGGGTATACAAGCCTTGTTTCTTCACGCCTCTTAAGACTTCCTTCAACCCCTTCATGAATTTTAGAATACTTTTCTCTCCTTGGAAAACATATCCTTTCTTGTCGAATTCACCAAGAGAAATCAAATCTCTCTTCAAATCAGGTACATACCTGACTTCAATCAACAACCTTATTGACTCATCATGGAGCTTGAATCTCACAGATCCAACACCTGCCATCTTGCAATTTTATTATTTCCAAGCAATACAGATCCACCACCTTAATCACATAGTTCCTCGAACAAGTCTTTGTTTCGATTCATGTGCCAAGTGCAACCTGAATCCAAAATCCACTCTTTACTTGAGTCTCCGCTTGAAACCACAAGAACATCAGATGAGTCGAAATAATCTTGAACAATGGTTGTGTTTCCATTATCCTTACCTCCATGATCTTTCAGGCGTTTAGGGTACACTTATCTTGTATGATCTTTCTTCTTACATTGATAACATTGAATACCAGATGCATCACCATTAAAAGACTTCTACTGACTTTTACCATTCTTCTTGCCGAACTTGCCATCTCTCTTTGTGAATTTCGCCTTAACCAACAGACTTTCACCAGTCGAAGATGGTTTGTGCTCCTTTCATTCGTTCAAATCCTTAGAGTACAAGGCTTATTAAACTTCTTCAAAGTCCAGAGACTATCTTCCATACAAGAGAGTTTCTTTGAAGTGAGCATGTGTTATGGGTAAAGCACATAACAGTAACAGCGCTTGATCTTCATCCTCGATTTTCACATCAATATTTTCAAGATCAAGAATCAGCTTGTTGAACAAATCCAACTGATCATTCAGAACTTTGTCTTCACTCATCTTGAACTAAAACAGAGCTTGCTTCAGGTAGATGCGATTGAAGAATGATTTGGTCATGTACAAACTTTCGAGTTTCTCCCAAAGACCTGACGTCGTTGATAACACTGAAATTTACCGTACTTTCGACTCCGATTTCACATGCATTCTAGTTGTTTTATTGTTATTTTGTTGTGTTATTGCTATGTTTTCCTTTGTTTTCAGGTTTTTACTTTAATCGGAGCCCCGATCGAGAAAAGGAGCGAAAAAGAGCCAAAAACCCTAAAATTCAGCATTTTGTACTTGTGGCCTACCCCGTGGCTGGCGCCATAGACCCTGCCACGACGTGTCCAAGCTCAACTTCCCTCAACTTCCACGTTCCCCTCTACTTCCACTAAGGCGCCTCATATTGGCCTTGTGGCGGGCGCCACAAGAGGAAAAGTTTTCCCTCCCATTTTCAAGTTGAAGGGCATCCTTGTCATTTCCATCTTTTTACTTGCTTATAAATAGAAACTCGAAATCACTTTTACAACCATCCAAACTTAGAACAGAGGCAAACTCAAAGCAACTTTGTTTCACTTAGGCATATATTCAGTATTTTAAAGTGGTAATCGCTTCGCATTGGAGTGTTACCATAATTGTGTAATCAAGTCTGTGATAGAGTCTGTAATCGAGTTTGGAGCACTTTGAAAGGAAGTTAATCCTGCCACCATTTTCATTTCCGCTTTGCAATTTACTCAACCCTCTGATTGGAGCAGGTTTTTATTACTTGTCTTTATCTTATTTATTTTCCCGCACTCGCTTTACTTTTGTTTATTTCCCGCACTCGCTTTAAATTGTTTATTTCCCGCACTCGCTTTAAATTGTTTATTTCCTCGCACTCGCTTTAAATTGTTTATTTCCTCGCACTCGCTTTACTTTATTTATTTCCCGCACTCGCTTTAAATTATTTATTTCCTCGCACTCACACTACTTTTATTTACTTTCCGCACTCGCACTACTTTTATTTATTTTAATGCACTTTTACTTTACCATGTCTAACTAAATTTATAAGGTTAGAACGTAAGGAGCGAAAGCGCTTTGTTTAGTTCATTAGGAGATTTTAACATTAAGAAGAAAAGAGATTTTAAAACTATTTTCGGACGCGTTTATAAGTTTAAAGTTTGGTTCGTGAGAACCTCTTTTGGTTAAGAAGTCCAGGTTATAATACTTTTCAACTTAGTCAAGATACTATATTTCTTAAAAATAGGTTTACTACTCTAACGCAATGCGCGCCTTTTTATAAGTGACAATAAGAGGGTTTGATTAGGGAGTATAACTCGGTTCTGAATACGCGAAAGCGACAGTTCCTGTTAAATTAGTTCTTTTCAAAGTAGGAAACACTGCCCATAAGTAGCTCTACTAGCAAGTACTTGGATTATTAATTGATTACGTGAATTACATTCGACCCTGTCTTTATTAATTGAACTTCATTCAACACTTTACTTTTCATTGCACACTCCAAAAAAAAACACCTTGTTCGATTGCCTTTGATAAACACCATAACAATAGATAACGATAGATTGACACTTGGTCTCTGTGGATTCGACAATCTTTTATATTACTCTGACGCGTTCGTATACTTGTGAAACACCGCATCAAGTTTTTGGCGCCGTTGCCGGGGACCAATTTCGTCAAATTTCATTTTCCTGTTGTTATATCGTTTAGACTTAGACTATTCCCCGCCGGTCAATGCGAAGAACTCGCAGCACCGGAAGTTTAAGCTTAGTATACCCTCTGGCGGAACCTGAACGTTACGCTCGCGCACGTTTATTCTTTCATATAATTAAGAGAGCTATGGCCGAAGATCAAAACCAAAGACCTCTTAAAGATTTTGCTCAACCATCTAATGAAGAACCTAGTTCTAGTATAGTAAACCCAACCATCCCAGCTAATAATTCTGAACTTAAACCATCCCTGTTGCAACTAGTACAACAGAGACAATTCGCAGGTCTCGCTACTGAGAACCCAAACCAACATTTAAAAATATTTCTTCAATTAGCAGACACTTTTAAAACCAATGGAGCTTCTCCTAAGGCAATACGTTTAAGATTATTCCCTTTTTCCCTCAGAGATAAAGCCCTATCATGGTTAGATTCCCTTCCACCCAATTCCATTACGACTTGGGATAACCTTAGAAGAGTATTTCTTGCTAGATATTTTCCCCCGAGTAAGACCGTCGTTCTTCGAAACCATATAACTAGATTTACCCAAAACCAAGGATAATCGTTGTTCGAAGCTTGAGAGAGATATAAAGAGTTGTTACGAGCATGCCCACATCATGGTTTATAAAATTGGTTAATCATTCAAACCTTCTATAATGGACTTCATTACTGTAGCACCTCAAATTTGCACCTACCTTTTGTACATACATTTTTCATTAGGTCATTAACATAACATAGTTCACTGCATAGCATTGCATTGCCCTTTTTGCCCAAGTGCAAGCCATCAGACAAGATTAGGTCAAACTGATCAGGAGAATTAGTCAATCAAGCAAGCAAGTGCATTTCTCAAGGAAACAAAGCCCTAGGGTTGGTTTATCAAGTTCATATGATTATGTGATCATTGTGAAGTGGCTTGGCCAAAGATTGGATGCTCAGAAGTCATCAGTCAAGCTGAATTTCAGCTGAAACCCTAGAAAGTCAACTGTGGTCAACTGTGCCTGATTTTATGGATTTAAAGGTGGGAGTCGAACGAGCGACAGTTGAGAAGAAGGAAGCCCAAGGAGGAGTTCATGAACTAAGCTCTATAGACATGATGCAAGCTAAAATGGACGCATTAACCCTCAAAGTCGAGCATATGTGCATAAACCCGAATACTATAGCCGCAGTTTCATCGGATTGTGAGATATGTGGGACCAAAGGACACCAATCTGCAGAATGCAGTCTATTAAACGAAACCCACTCTGAGCAAGTGAACTACACCCAAGGGAACCCATATTCGAATACCTATAACCCTGGATGGAGGAATCACCTGAACTTCTCCTATAAAAACAATAACCCAATCCAAAATAATGCACCCCCGAGACCTAGTTATCAAGCCCCTAGATCAAATCAACCTATGCAACATGTGCTACCAAAGCCGAGCCTTGAGAAAATTATGGAAATTTTTATCACCGCTCAAACCCAACAAAACAAGGAGTTCATGAACCAAAACATTCATGTTAACGAATTGATTACTCAATTAGGAACCAAGGTTGACCAAATAGTTACTCATACCAAGATGCTTGAAACCCAGATCTCTCAGGTAGCTTTAAACCAAGCCCCTCAGACTACACCTGGAGGACAATTCCCTGGACAACCTCAACAAAATCCGAGAGGACAAGCCAACGTCATTACCCTACGAAGTGGGAACGCTTATGATGAGCCACCAAACCCTAGATTGAGTGAACCTGAAACTTATAAGGAATGTACCAAACCCACTGACGAAGTAAAGGAACCAGAGGAATCTGAAAACCAGGAAGGTCGAGAAAAAGGAGAAGAACCTAAAGACAAAACTTACGTACCACCCCCGCCATATAAACCACCTATACCATATCCGCAAAGACTCAAAAAAACCCAAATCAATAACCAATATCAAAAATTTATTAAGGTTATAGAAAAACTTCACGTAGAAATCCCTTTCACATAAGCCATCACCCAAATACCTTCTTATGCAAAGTTTCTCAAAGACATCCTTACCAACAAACGTAAACTTGACGATCCGAAGCCTTTGGAATGTAATGCTATTTCCGAGGACAAATTAGCAAAGAAATATAAAGATCCTGGAAATTTCTCCATTCCTTGCCTTTTGGGTAATCATGTCATTGAAAAAGCTTTTCTAGACTTAGGAGCTAGTGTGAGCCTAATTCCTTTAGCAGTTTGTGAGAGGTTAAACTTAGGAGAATTACAGCCCACTAAGATGTCACTTCAGTTAGCCGATAGATCTGTTAAATATCCGATAGGCATTTTAGAAGATGTCCCTGTTAGGATAGGTCAGTTGTTTATCCCTACTGATTTTGTTGTCATGGACATCAAAGAGGACAATGATATACCAATCCTTCTAGGTAGACCATTCTTATCGACTGCAGGAGCCATAATAGATGTCAAGAAAGGAAAGTTGACATTTGAGGTAGGTGACGACAAAATAGAATTTATACTTTCGAAATTTCTTATGGCACCTGTGATGGGAGACTCGTGTTATACCTTAGATATCATTGATGAATGTGTTAGAGAATTAGAACAAAAAGAAATTATAAAAACAATTAAGTTACCATCAACTCTCATAAGGGAAGATGATGACTTTAAGAAACCCTACATCGATGATAACCTTTACGAATGTTTATCCCTTACTCCAGATCCTATGCCATGCCCTAAGAAACCAACCTTAGAACTTAAGGAACTGCCTAAGAACTTGAGATATGAGTTCCTCGATGAAAAGATGAACCGTTCAGTTATAGTCAGTGCTACCTTGAGCCTAGAGGAAACGAACCAACTTTTAGACGTTTTACGAAGATATCCCTCAGCCTTAGGATATAATATCTCTGACCTAAAAGGTATAAGTCCATCCGTAATCATGCATTGGATTTCGCTCGAAGAAGATTCAAAACCCCCTAGGGAACATCAGAGAAGAATAAACCCTATAATGAGTGATGTCGTTAAAAAGGAAGTTCTTAAGTTACTTGAGGCAGGTATAATCTACCAGATCTCGGATAGTAAGTGGGTGAGCCTTGTGCATGTAGTACCTAAAAAGGGAGGCATCACAGTCGTGCAAAAAGATAAAGGCGAACATGTAGCAAAACGTTTAGAAGGAGGATGGCGGATGTGTATAGATTATAGAAAATTAAATAAAGCAACTAGGAAGGATCATTTCCCTTTACCATTTATAGACCAAATGTTGGAGCGTCTAGCCAGACACTCCTACTTCTGTTATCTAGATGGATACTCTGGATTCTTCCAAATACCTATCCACCCCGAAGATCAAGAAAAAACTACCTTTACATGCCCTTATGAAACTTTTGCCTACAGACGAATGCCATTCGGCCTCTGTAATGCCCCAGCCACTTTCCAACGCTGCATGATGTCAATCTTTGCAGATTACCTAGATGGTATCATGGAAGTTTTTATGGATGATTTCTTGGTTTGCGGATTTGATTTCCACAATTGTCTTGCTAACCTTGAGAAAATCCTGGAGAGATGCGTGGAGGTGAACCTCGTGCTAAACTGGGAAAAATGTCATTTCATGGTGACCGAAGGAATAGTTTTAGGACATATAGTTTCCGAAAAAGGTATAGAGGTAGATAAAGCTAAAATAGAAGTCATAGAAAACCTAAAACCACCAAAAACCATCAGAGAAGTCCGAAGCTTTCTTGGACACGCTGGATTCTACCGGCGTTTTATTAAGGACTTCTCCAAAATAACCAAACCTTTAACTGGACTTTTAATGAAAGATGCTGAATTCATTTTTGATGAAAAATGTAATGACGCATTTAATCTTTTAAAGCAAGCATTAGTATCTTCACCCATTATGAAACCACCTGATTGGTCAGAACCTTTTGAGATAATGTGTGATGCTAGTGATTATGCAATTAGAGTTGTTCTAGGACAAAGGAAAGATAAAAAAATTACATGCCATTTATTATGCCAGTAGAACCCTAGATGCTGCCCAACTTAACTACGCAACAACTGAAAAAGAATTACTCGATGTAGTTTTCGTTATAGACAAATTTAGATCTTATCTAGTAGGAGCAAAAATTATAGTTTACACCGATCATGCTGTCATCCGTTACCTATTAAGTAAAAAAGATGCCAAGCCCAAGTTACTCCGATGGATTCTATTACTACAAGAGTTTGATTTAGACATAAGAGATAAAAAAGGCACTAAAAACGTAGTAGTTGATCACCTTTCTAGGCTAGAACATCTAAAACCTGAACTAGTACCCATAAATGATGATTTCCCCTATGATAGACTGATAGCTAGAGTAGAAACCATTGAAGATAATAACCTAAACCCTCATGAGCATCCCCAAAATTCCTTAGCAATAAGTAATGTACCCTGGTATGCAGACTTCGTTAATTACCTAGTTGCTGATATAGTACCCCCTGATCTTGACTACCACCGCAAAAAGAAATTCTTCCACGATGTGAGAAACTTCTATTGGGACGAACCGCTCCTTTTCAAAAGGGGTAAAGATGGCATTTTTCGTCATTGCGTTCCAGAAGAAGAGGTAAATAATATTATCGAGCACTGTCATTCTGCACCTTATGGTGGACATGCGAGCACCTCTAAGACATACGCCAAGATTCTTCAAGCTGGCCTATTCTGGCCTACCATGTGGCGTGATGTCCATGCTTGCATTGTCAAATGTGATAGATGCCAACACACTGGAAACATTGCAAGGCGTGACGAAATGCCTCTAAGAAACATACAGGAAGTAGAACTCTTTGACATATGGGGTATAGATTTCATGGGACCTTTCCCACCATCCTTAGGAAATAGGTACATCTTAGTAGCTGTAGACTATGTGTCTAAGTGGATTGAAGCTATAGCTGCACCCACAAACGACACTAGGGTAGTAATCAAACTATTTAAAAACTATATATTCCCTAGATTTGGAACACCAGTTTAGTCATAAGCGATGGAGGATCACACTTTATATCGAGAATATTTGACAAACTTTTAAGAAAATATGGAGTTAGGCATAGAGTAGCAACACCATACCACCCACAGACTAGTGGCCAAGTAGAAGTATCTAATAGGGAGATAAAACAAACCCTAGAGAAAACTGTTTATATTTCTAGGAGAGACTGGTCTCAGAAGCTTCAAGAAGCATTATGGGCCTATAGAACCGCTTTCAAAACCTCTATAGGAACTACTCCTTATCAATTAGTTTATGGAAAATCCTGTCACTTACCTTTCGAATTAGAGCATAACGCCTATTGGGCCATTAAACTTTGAATTTAGACTACCTAGCCGCTGGAGAAAAGCATATCCTAGACATTCATAAACAAGAAGAACTTAGGCAATCTGCCTACGAGAATGCAAAAATATATAAAGAGAGGACAAAAGCCTATCACGACAAAAGAATAGTAAAGAAAAACTTCAATGTAGGCGATCCTTTTCTCCTTTTCAACTCTAGGTTACGACTCTTCCCTGGAAAGCTACGTTCAAGATGGACTGGTCCTTTCAAAGTATCCAAGATTCTGAGATCCGGAGCCATGGAAATCAAGAGCGATACCTGTAGTCCATTCGTTGTAAATGGACAAAGACTGAATCTCTACGAAGGAGGAGACATTCCAGCATACTACTCAAGCCACACCCTGATTGATCCACCAATTCCTACTACTACAGGTGTATAAATTCTAATCTTCAAGCTAATGACGTTAACCAAGCGCTGCGTGGGAGGCAACCCATGATTTTTCTTTCATTTTACTTTTTCGCATTTATTTATTTTTATTTTTATTTTATTTTATCATATTTTGCATTGAGACTAAAATTTGAATGGTTTGCACTTTCAGGATCACTTTCTTAACTTTTACAGGACGCAGGATTTCGATGACATGCACGTGGCCTATAGAGATAATGCTCAAAGAGAGCACTACATCGCTCTGTATCAGCGTCCTATGGCACCCACACGTTATTCTGATCAGCACTGTATGGAGGCACTGAGTATCGAGCCGAGTATCAGATTCCTTAGCCACCAGCTTCACTGGGACGAGTTTGCTAATGACTTGAGTAACACCTACAGGAACCTGCCACTGGAGTTCCTGAGTTCATTCGACTATGACCCATACTCTGGACCAGATGGGTATGCTGCTTTCAGGCTTTTTGGAGTTGAGTACTCTTTCAGCCAGAAAGAGTTCGGCGACCTATTGGGTTTCCAGACCACTCCTGATGCTATCCCGGAGACACCTATGGGATATTTTCTGGGTAAGGAGGTGGAGAAGTTTTGGAGTGATATATCAGGTGGCGGAAGTCAGGATCCATCTACACAGTTGTCTCATGTTATACATAACCCCGCCTTCAGATACTTTCAGATGATATTAGCATATTCCTTCTTAGGAAGGCCGGATACAGAGACACTACTGAGTGAAGAGGATATCTTCCTATTATTTTGTGCATCCCAATCTCGCCCAGTAGCATGTGGAAAATTTTTGTTATACAGTCTCAGCGGTAAATCCAGATCTACCGAAGGAGTCATCCATGTGGGCGGAATCATCACACAGATTGCTGTCGCTTTAGGTCTGTCTCGCAAGCTGTCACATCTCCGGATCTACTGTGGGTACACTACCATGGACATCGACTTCTGTTTGACCAGAGGGTTGATGAGGAGAGCCTCTTTCCACCCATGTCAGTTCCGACTGCTAGTCGACAGCGAGGCTATCCACTATCTCACACTGCCAGATCCTATGATGACCAGTATGCATGATCCAGCGAATTGGAGTTATGCTCTGGAGGGCCAGGGAGAGACCGTCAAGGAGCCGAGATCACCACCCGTTGCTGAATACACGCCTCACTACGCCAAAAACTGGAATAGACAGCGCACCTTAGAGGGCGCTTTATTACAAAAGCGCACTCTAAAGTGAAGCGAAAAAATAAGGAGCGAACAACTGGAATAGACAGCGCACTTTAGAGGGCGCTTTTGTAATAAAGCGCCCTCTAAGGTGAAGCGAAAAAATAAGGAAGAGATAGAGGGACAATAATACAGGGCGCTTTTTAGAAAGCGCCCTCTAAGGTTACCCTTAGAGAGAGCTTTTAAAAAAGCGCTCTATAAGTCCATGTGCATTTCCAATTTATAAAGCGCTTTTGGAAAGCCTTAGAGAGCGCTTTCATAAGCGCCCTCTTAGGCCCCCTTTAGAGGGCGCTTTTTTTCCACAAGCGCTCTCTAAGGTCCCCTTTAGTAAACATTAAAATTATAACATACTGCGCGTTTTGTTATTTCACTCTCTGTTATTTTCGTTCTTTTTCACATTAGGGTTCTCACTGCTACGATTTTCGCTACTTCTAAGGCGTTCTCCTTCCACCTCTGTTAGATCTACGACGTTTCCTCCTTCTATTAATTCGTTGTTAGCTGTTCGATTTTGACACCATAGGTATTTTTCTAATCTTCATATTACTTGGTTTCTCTTCTGACGTTCGCTATTGTTCATTTTTGGTTTCATTTTTCTTGGTTCATACATTTATTGAGTATTCTCAACAATAATTATTGTGTTGCAATGCTAGCAATGGAGACTAGGCATTATGGGTTAAATTTCACCAACTGTTCCATTTGTTTCTCGATGTAGAAAAAGGAGGCAGCAATATCTAAAACACCTTCTACCAATCAAAGGTACACTATGCAGCTTATGAGTGTATTTATTCTAGCATACATAGCGTAGCTAGTAACTTAAGAAGTTTAGGTATGGATGTTATTTGATAGAGTAAATTAGAGTCGACTATTCTTCTGTTAGCTTTCAGTTAGACCATTATACAATTCTACATATATATTTTCTAGTCAATGTTTATCTTTTGTAAAAACTATATGATGATATATAACTATGCTACAAATTAGTGCATACCACTAATGCTTAATGCATGGTTCATACATTCTCATGCTATTGAAGTCAGAGATATCTGAAAATGTTGAGAAACTAACTCAATAAACCAAAATTGTTTTGGTTTTGGGTTGTTGTTGGAGACATGAATGCCCTGCACAGAGACTAACTCAATAAAGCGAAATTGTTTTGTCTCATCCCATTTTTGGTTTCTCTTCTGAAATTGTTTTTTGTTTATTCTAATTAGTAATGGATAATACATGGATGTCTTCCAATCGATTGTCGAGAGAGTACGAAAATGGGGTATCAGAATTCGTTAAGTTTGTCGTTGCGCACGCCGAAGAACCCAGTAGAATGATATGTCCTTGCTTGGGTTGTTGTTATGGGAAACGGGTTGACGCAGTTCAGTTGACATCGCATCTAATGAGGCATGGAATTGATTGAAGTTATACATGTTGGAATTTGCATGGTGAGAAAAGTAACGAGAATGTTGAACCGGGGGATAGTACGACCTATGCCTCAAACTATAGTGGCGCAGATACATACGATTATGATCGAGTTGAAGAGATTGCAGAAGCACTTCAAGGAGATCTTAAGGATTGTCCCGAAATGTTTGAGAGGTTGGTAAGTGATGCAGAGAAACCTTTGTATGATGGTTGGACTAAATTCACAAGATTGTCTACGGTATTAAAGTTGTACAACTTAAAGGCGGGCAATGGATGGTCGGATAAAAGTTTCACAGAGTTATTAGCCCTTTTGAAAGATATGCTTCCTGAGGATAATGTTCTTCCCAATCGAACATATGAGACCAAAAAGATGTTGTACTCTATTGGCATGAGCTATGATAAGATACATGCATGTCCAAACGATTGCGTTTTGTTTCGAAATGAGTATGCATCGTTAAATGAGTGTCCTAAATGCGGTGTCTCGCGATATAAGAACAAGTTGTCTCCAGCAAAAGTCTTGTGGTATTTTCCTGTTATTCCGAGATTTAGACAAAAAGAGACATGTAGAACATATTCCAACCAAGAAAAGAAAGAGAACTTAGTGAAAAAGATACAGGTCAAATGATTTTAATTGTTTTCTTTATTACAGGTAAAATGGCTTTTATTACAGCAAATCGAGTCAGTTGCATCAAAAAAAAAGGTATAAACACAATTATATGATATTTATGCATAGAAAATGTTAATTCTTGATCTTATACTTCACCTAACTAAATTTATGATATTTTAGGTTCATGCTATTGATATTGAACAAAAAGAGGTTGTTGCTAAGAAGACTGCGGCTAGCAAAAAAAACATACATCTCAGAGATGCTTTTGCTACTTAGTTTTATTTCTTTTTAAGTTATGAATTGGTTGTATATTTAGAATCTTTAGAAGTTAAACGATTATATATCAGTGGATTGTTGTATATGTATGGATTGTTGTATATAAGGCTTGTTGAATGCAATGTGTGAAAAAGGGCTTCAAATTATACAATTTTAGGTGTACTGCTTCAATATACAGGTTGTCTAAAATAAATAAAAAAATATAGCGCTTTTTAAAAAAAAAATTAAATAACCACCCACTTTAGAGGGCGCTTTCCAAAATAAGTGCCCTCTAAACCCTTTAAATTTCCACTTTAGAGGGCGCTTTCCAGTAAAAGCGCCCTCTAAACCCTTAAAAGTTTCCACTTTAGAGGACGCTTTCTTTAAAAAGCGCCCTCTAAAGTGGCCCTTAAAGGGCTTAAAGAGTCACTTTAGAGAGCGCTTTCACCAGGAAAAAAAGCGCTGTCTTTACCTATGCCAGCGCCAGATTAGAGGGCGCTTTAAAGCGCTGTTATAGGCCAAAAAAAGCGCCCTCTTTTCCCTTATTTGGCGTAGTGCCTACACCACCATCTCCCAGAATCACTGTTTTCTCTAATAATCTTTCATTGCAAACCCCCGACATCCGCACTCAGATTGCTGAGTGTCGTAGAGAGATCGCAGAGCTTAGACACGAGGTGGCTGACCTCACTTTACAAATGGGAGTGTTTGATCTCACCCATGCTACTGAAGCCGACTGTCTATACCAGGAGATCGCAGAGCTCAAGCAGGAGGTAGCCATGCTCCGTGGATCCTCTCAGGAAGACGGCATCCCTACTATATGATCTCACCATTTCATCTTATTTTATCTCTTTTTTATATTTTTCTCATATTTACATAACTCATCTTATATTGTCGCATTTGAAATATTATATAAACTACATCTATACATCAATATTTCTATTTTTATCTATATATGTCTTATTTTTCGTTTTATTTGCATTTTTATTTTTCAGTTATTTATTCATTTATTAGTCTAATATTTAATTTTTGTTTTAGTTTTATTTTTATTTTTTGTTTTTACTTTTATAAAATTATGCAAGTCAATGATGCTAGGAAAATCACAAAACAAATGCTATTTGGACCCCTCAAAGTCAAAAGACAAGAGAAGCCCAAACCAAAGGACCAAAATTCGGCCCAGCCTGATTTTGCCTTGTGGCGCCCGCCATAGACCATGTGGCGCCCGCCACGGCGTCTGTGAAAGGTCGGGGCAGAACCCCTTTCTTCACCATTTTTACACCTTACAACCTTTCAAACCCATTTTTTCACCTTGGAAAAACATCCTTGAACCCACAAAAAGCTCATACTTTTCTAACCACCACACCGTACAAATCATTTTTTCGATTTCCATTTTCATTTTCATCCGTCGGATTTCGTAAAAATCCAACCTTTTCACAAACCAATTCATCTTCTTCATCACTTTTTAAGAGCTTTCAAATGGAGTTTAACGGATTCATTCTTCGAGGAGGGAAACCCGGGGATAGACAAAGAAAAATCATCGAACGGTTGCAAAATCGGGAAATCCTCCCGACAAGGTATGTTGACGAAAACTGTCTCTACACTTTAGGTATCTATCATAGCATATTTCATTTATTAGATAATTTAGGTTTGCATAATTTCTTTTCCAACAAAGAACCTACCTATGAGCGGTTGACAATTGAATTTTTGAGTTCCTTAATTTATATTGTCAACCCTAACACTGCTAGCACAATTGGTACTGTCAGATTTAGAATGTTTGTTGTTGAATACGAATTCAGTACCGACGAACTAGCCAGCTTGTTAGGAATCCCTCATGGGGACGGTGCTATTTGTGAGGCCCCTTTGGATTCCGAATGGTCTGTTGAGGTATTTTCCTTCTGGGAACGTTTATCAAACACTTCCATAAACTCTTTTGAAGGAGTTCTTGCCTCAACTATCCATAACCCGACCATCAGAGTTTTTAGATATCTGTTGGCATGCACTATTTTTTGCCGGGAGAATCCAAATAAGGTTAATGCTAGAGAGCTTCTATTTTTACAAGGAAGCCTCACAAATAGACGTATTAATTCGGTTCTGTTCATGCTTGCTCATATGACTTTAACTTTGAATAAAGCGGGACCGATTTCTTTTGGTGGATTGATTACATCTATTTCTCAGGCACTTAACCTGAACAATGAGATGGCTACCCTAGACCCCTTGCCTCCTCGCACAATTAACCTAAAATTTCTGAGAGACATGAAATTATGCCGTTCGAGGAGAGAATGAGGCTATATGCTTATGGTTCATGGTGTAGCCATCCCATCTGTTGTTTTGCCATGCACTAGACGTACAAATGTACGAGATGAAAGGAATTGGACCTACGCTTTAGATGCTCCACCTGTTTTGGGTCCTCTTCCTCCTAACATTCCTGATGAGGCGGGACATGACACTATTGATGAATATGATCGGAGAGAGAGATCTCCCGTACCCCATGTGTCCCCCCATCATCATTCACCATCACACACCGCACCATCTTCTTCTTCTGCAGGTACCACTCCTGGCTTCTATATTACAGAGGAGATGTGGCGTGACCACATGGCTAGAGATCAAAGGCGTGATGACCTACTCTCTACCATCCAACAACAGCTGGCGAATAACATGAGCTTCATGCAAGAGTCGCAGCGGAAGACAGACAAGTCCTACGACACTGTTCTACAGTCCCTGCAAACGATCACAGATACATAAGCCTGTCAGCAACACTACCACCAGAGACACATGGCACTCATTGAAGCCACTTAAGGTTCCATTATGGGTAACCTTCGAGAGGTGAGGACCGCTCAGAATGCCCTACAGGCGAGGATGGATCAGAGAGACCGTCGTCGTACCCGATCTCGTCGTCCACCTCAGGATGGCGAGGGCACTAGTGGTCAGCAATAGGTTGTCAGGTAACTCTTCCCTTATCTTATTTCGAAACATTGGGGACAATGTTCGATTTAAGTGTGGGAGGAGACTCTATCATCTTTTCTTTATTACCTTACTCGTTTTTTCCTTTATCGCTTTTACTTTGCTGTTTTTAGATAGTTTATTTATTGTTATTTTCTTTTAGTTATTTATTTTGCTTTTTAGTATAATGCATAAGTCTGACGAGTCACCAAATATAGTAGATCTTTAGTACAATCCTACCTCCCCATACCTTTAGCCCCACCAAAAATAATTTTTGCAAAAGAAAATAGTGTTATTCCGAAAGTTTTCAGGTTTTAAAGACATATTTTGAGTAAGGATGCGGTGACTTGGGAGAACTTTGCGAAACATCAGTATTATTTTAGCATCATAGACTTCGTAAATATAGGAACCACTTCCGAAACCCCATATACCATGGTCCTAATCATCATTTTTGTATAAGTCCTCAGTAGTTTATCTCAGCAGTAAGCTCCGGCCTACGAATCCTCTACGTAGGGGACCGATGCAAATAAGTGAATGATCCAGCAAAACAAAAAAATAAAAGAAAGCAAAAAAGACAACTCCGGTATAGGTGACCCTCACAAAGTCATTTAAACCAAAGAATTGTAAAAATTTGCTACAAAAAAAAAAGAAAAAGAAAAAAAACTTACCCACTGTTAGTTGGTTCAGAGGTATCTGGCACTGAACTCGGTAGGGCGGATTACGATCTGATCCCCCACAACTACAGTTGGGTCCAATAAAAGGGTTTACACATATTTATGTGCCAGAAAACCCAGGCTCAGATCATAATCACTAACAGGCCACTCTACTATGAAGCATGTACGGATAACGGGATTAATGTGATTGTGCCTGAATGAAAAGGACACAAAAAGAGATGAAGAGGCAGGCCTAGGTATTGTGGGATGATATGGGTTGGTTAATATAGGAATGAAGTTTATGTCCGTATTTGCGGATCAGTGTCATCATGATACCCTTAGTTCACTCAGTTAGTACCTATCACTGCATCCCGACTTGAACTTAGAATTTTTACCTGAAGCACTCGTTTACACAAATTTTCTTTCATGAGCTTTTTAATGTTTTGCTTGAGGACAAGCAAAGGTTTAAGTGTGGGAGAGTTTGATAACACTGAAATTTACCGCATTTTCGACTCCGATTTCACATGCATTCTAGTTGTTTTATTGTTATTTTGTTGTGTTATTGCTATGTTTTCCTTTGTTTTCAGGTTTTTACTTTAATCGGAGCCCCGATCGAGAAAAGGAGCGAAAAAGAGCCAAAAACCCTAAAATTCAGCATTTTATACTTGTGGCCTACCCCATGGCTAGCGCCATAGACCCTGCCATGACGTGTCCAAGCTCAACTTCCCTCAACTTCCACGTTCCCCACTACTTCCACTAAGGCACCTCAGATTGGCCTTGTGGCGCGCGCCATGGCCTTATGGCGGGTGCCACAAGAGGAAAAGTTTTCCCTCCTATTTTCAAGTTGAAGGGCATCCTTGTCATTTCCATCTTTTTACTTGCTTATAAATAGAAACTCGAAATCACTTTTACAACCATCCAAACTTAGAACAGAGGCAAACTCATAGCAACTTTGTTTCACTTAGGCATATATTCAGTATTTTAAAGTGGTAATCGCTTCGCATTGGAGTGTTACCACAATTGTGTAATCAAGTCTGTGATAGAGTCTGTAATCGAGTTTGGAGCACTTTGGAAGGAAGTTAATCCTGCCTCCATTTTCATTTCCGCTTTGCAATTTACTCAACCCTCCGATTGGAGCATGTTTTTATTACTTATCTTTATCTTATTCATTTTCCCGCACTCGCTTTACTTTTGTTTATTTCCCGCACTCGCTTTAAATTGTTTATTTCCCGCACTCGCTTTAAATTGTTTATTTCCTCGCACTCGCTTTAAATTGTTTATTTCCTCGCACTCGCTTTACTTTATTTATTTCCCGCACTCGCTTTAAATTTTTATTTCCTCGCACTAGCACTACTTTTATTTACTTTCCGCACTCGCACTACTTTTATTTATTTTAATGCACTTTAACTTTACCATGTCTAACTAAATTTATAAGGTTAGAATGTAAGGATCGTAATTGAACCGATAATCCATACAATTGTTCGTAGAAACACTTAAGGGCTATTTTAACTTTCAACTTAAGTTTTCCCGCACTTCAATTCCGTTGGGTAAGATCAAAAGTTGTTCAACGTCCTTTTAAACTTAATTGTTTTTAACTATTTCAAAAACAGCGAAAGCGCTTTGTTTAGTTCATTAGGAGATTTTAACATTAAGAAGAAAAGATATTTTAAAACTATTTTCGGACGCGTTTATAAGTTTAAAGTCTGGTTCGTGAGAACCTCTTTTGGTTAAGAAATCTAGGTTATAATACTTTTCAACTTAGTCAAGATACTATATTTCTTAAAAATAGGTTTACTACTCTAACACAATGTGCGCCTTTTTATAAGTGACAGTAAGAGGGTTTGATTAGGGAGTACAACTCGGTTCTGAATACGCGAAAGCGACAGTTCCTGTTAAATTAGTTCTTTTCAAAGTAGGAAACACTGCCCATAAGTAGCTCTACTAGCAAGTACTTGGATTATTAATTGATTACGTGAATTACATTCGACCCTGTCTTTATTAATTGAACTTCATTCAACACTTTACTTTTCATTGCACACTCCAAAAAAAATCCTATTTCGATTGCCTTTGATAAACACCATAACAATAGATAACGATAGATTGACACTTGGTCTCTGTGGATTCGAAAATCTTTTATATTACTCTGACGCGTTCGTATACTTGCGAAACACCGCATCAGTCGTCTTCTCCTTCAAAACCTGTTGAAGAACCTTATCACCAAGGCTCAATAAGATGGCATTTTGGGCTTCCTTTACCATAGTCAAATTTTCTTTATCCTTTAATGCATCGTCCATAGTTGTGGCTCCCTTCAACGCTTCTAAAAAACCCTGGTGAACTAGTAGGGCTTCAACCCCGCCGAACCATTAGGGATTTCATCTTCAAGCGCCACAGACCAAAATCGTTTACTTCAGTGAACTTTTCAATCTCATACTTTCTTGACGGCATCTTCTACCTGCTCACCGTACCAATTTGTTGTGAAAATATTGCCGAAATTACAAAGTATAATTGGTTTCTTTATCGGTAAGAAACCCACAAGGGTAGAAAAGAAGAAAACAATAAGAACACAATGAAATTGGTTATAAACGGTTTTTATTTACTTTCTCTTTGAAACATGATTACAAGTGTTACAGAATAGCAAATAACCTATCTCACCCTAATTAGGATTTACCTTATACAATGATGAGAGGCTAGTATGATATTTATAAGAAAACTAACACATTAGGGATTTTACGCACATGCCCATTATACAAGCTAACTTTGAGAACAAGATAAGTTAAACAATTGGGCATAACAAACAGACTCAATTCGACATGCTAACAATCCTAGCATATTTCGACTACAGCATGTGAACTGACATCGACGGCATGCTAAGGTCTTGTCGAATTGTCGAACCATGTTAGGTCTGACATATTGTGATTGGCTGCATTTTGGAAAAACAAATATTTTTTACTGATGTTAAACAAGATGTCCTGACATGTTGTTTCATTATTGCAGCGCGACCTAGCTTAAGTATCTTGTGAGGTTTAGTTTCTTTAATGTTTTATTTGAAGATTCTCGTAAGATTTAGCTCACGTACTATGTTGAGCATTTTCCATAAAGCATAATACTGTTGTGTCTTGACTTATTTACAAAGTAACGATGTCAAGACATTTTAGGAAACATCTTATTTGATTGAGATCATATCTTCAGAAGATTGTGCAGAGATCTTGGATCTGCTACAAATCAAGACTGAAGCCCGTGTCTTTCCACTGCTATTTATAGAGAGGTTCTAAACCTAAGAATGCATCGAAGCAGTGCAGTATATTATTCAAATTACAATTTCGTGTTTGTTCTTTGTGTGAACCATTCGAGTATCTCCTTGATACTTGAATTGGACCTGGTGTATTGAGTTATAACAGACAATCCCTCAGAAGCTTTTAAGCAAGATTAGATTGTGTTTCTTAGTTGTTAATTAGTGTAAGGTTGAAGAGAAGTGAGAGGGGTCTCATATTTAGGAGTGTCCTTGATAGAAACTTCCACGGTTAGAGATTAGGTGAGAAGTCTGTAAAACCTGAGGTTGTTCAGGACATTAAACTAATTCTATCATAGTGGATTTCCTTCCTGGCTTGGTATCCCCCAGATGTAGGTGACGTTGCACCGAACTGGGTTAACAACTGATTGTATTTTTCCTATCATACTGTTATTTAAATCCTGTTATTGTTTATGGTATGATAATTTGCTGACACTGGGGTCGTGACATCGTGTACAACATCAGGGATCTGCTTGCTAGAATCTCAACTAGTATCGGAGCAAGCATTCTATAAATGATTATCCCATATTCACCAAAGTGGATCCCCCATAGGTTCTGATGACGTATCTGGAAAGCTATCTCAAGGATGGCCTCGACCCATTGGTGGATTGATGCTTGTCGTGACTATATATAAAATATAGTCTATCGGGTACTTGACTGCAAGTGCACAGTCCAGTCGCTTTAGTTTTAAAAGATATCGATCCCACAGGGAACTATGGTCAAACTAGTGTTACTAATACCACTATATTTAGCTAAGGGAATGATTAGTAGAAGTTCGAGTGCAGAATAGTAAATCTAGGGGAAATTTAGTTTTAAGAAAGAATTGATGGAAGGAATCAGTATGCAACGCATTAATTGTCAGGGATTCGATAAGTCACCGGTGAATAGTTTAAATGCCAAATATCTCTCAGTAGAAAATATTTATTTAAAAAGCTTTATCTCACACTCTCGTGATTGTTGATTCGGCCTATAGCTTTAAGTCAAAATTTACGCTCTCGCTGTCCCATTTGAAGTTAAAATTACTTTTTGAAAATAAATAAGTTCTAATTGCTTTTAAAGTGCTCTCGCTATTTTTAAACTCAATGCCTAATTTTTACTATCCAGCTCGAGCCTCACGCTCTCGCGATTGTTGGTTCTCACCTTAGTTAATTTCCCACTCTCGTGGCAAAATCGTATTAAATAGCTTCTCACGCTTTTGTGATAAAGTTAATTAAATTTAAATTAAAAACCTCAGCCTAAAAGATTATTTGAGAAGAAGAGTTTTCACCGGTTATTATTAAATCCCATCTAATTAAATTGCTACATACCGATACCGGTAATTTAGCCAGACATGTTAAATAAGGCAAACACAGAGCATAAACAGATCAAAATTGCGGCAAACATAATCATAATAATAACTGGGAAATAATAATAATAATTTAATAAAAACCTGGCAATGAAGTAACAAAGTATGGCGAATCTTGGAGTACTTGAGCAGTCCTCCACAAGCCGGTAGGATTCTGCTTCTTCAATACAATTGCTTACTAAAATTAAATAAAGTGTAGTAGTTCCCCGGTGTAGGAAACTACTACTATGGCTAACTGGAAAATGGAAAGGAAATTCTAAAAAGAATGGCAAATGAACTAAGGCAAGGGAAACAAAGTTGCTGAAAAGAAAAATACTAAAAAGCTAGAAAGCTGTAAAAATTAATTGCAAAGCGTAAGTGTAGATGTAGGCATCCCTATTTTTCCAACTTTGGTCCTTTATATATTTCTCCTTTAGGTCTTGGCGGTTGAGAAATTTAAGGAGGACTGGTTTGAATGAGGAATCCGGGGGAGTCATGTTGTTGGAGAGATTTTAGGCACGTTTGGGTGCCTGTGATTGAATGTTTCAAAATGTAAATTCTGGCCGTGTGATGCTCGTCATGGGCCTGTGACGCTCGTCATGATCCTGTGACGGTCGTCACATCAACAATTTCTGCATTCTGGTTTTCTGCTCTTTCATGTGCTTTCTCATCCGTTTCTTCTTCTTTTTCTTCCTTTTCTTCATTTTGCTCATTAATGCTTGGAGATTTAAATACCTGCAAAAACAACTCGAATACTTACAGAATGATCGGAATATTAATTAAAATGGTATGATCTTTGAGTGTAAATCAAGGAAAATATCTAATGTGTTTTCGTGTTATCAAACTCCCCTAAACTTGAATCTTTGCTTGTCCTCAAGCAAATACAATTTGAAAACAAAGTTAAACGCGAATACATTACCCATTCGTACGTGGTTGTCAGGTGGATTGTTAAGATGGCCGATATTCAAGTAAAACACCAAAGATACTGTGACGACACGAGCATTAAGCATTAGCGTAGATCTCTCATTTGCACAAGCCAGTTCGATTCATGCTATTATAGCTCAACCTAGTGTCTCTGTTCCTATTTCACCCGGCTTCATTCTAGCGCAATCACATTAAGCCCTTTGCCTCCGCACGCACTTAGTGAAGTAGCCGGTTAGTGACTTTGATCCTCTTCTTAGCACGGGGATCTGGTACACTAGTGTGGTACCCCTTTTTATATCCCTTTTCAAAGGTTGTGGGGGATCGATCCGTAGTTCGCCCTACCGAGTCCAGTACCAGGTACCTCTGGACCAACCAACTGGGGTTTCTGTTCCTTCTTTTTGTGTATCTTTGCAACCTTTCGTATGGTTCGTTTATCAATTTCTTGATAGCAACAGTATGAAGGAATTTCTTAATTTGTAGGCATCAAACACTTATATTCATCGGCTTTCCACGTGGTTTGCGCTTGAGAAGGTGCTGACTGCTAGTATAAACTACTAGGGGTTAATCTAGAACAGAGACTTAAGGTGTCGGTATAATGGTTATTCAAACTGATCTCGTAGAAGTGAGGGATCTAGGGTGTCGGGACGGTATCAATCTTGTTAGATCTTTCTCAGTTTTCCTAACAAAACCTCTGCAGGACAACCTATATACTCGTGGTTTATGCATTTAATCTTAAGGGAAAAAAATTTGTTATGCCAAAATATGTATAAATGATTGATAACAGCAAACAAAAACTTTTGTATTGGCTGAAAATACTAACAATAGAAACAAGTAGAGGAGTGATAAGGATTTCCTCCCACATTTAATCAATGCATTGTCCTCAATGCGACAGTATATAGAATAAAAAGAAAGAAACAAAAATCACTACTCGTCGTTATGCTGCTGGCTTCTGCGTGCTCTGGCTCTTGCTCTTGCGCGCTCACCTCTTCCTCGTTGGGTAGGATCCAACCCTACATGCTGAGTGTACTCCTAGATGGAATCTACGCGATATGTGAGGGCACTCATCTGGTCTGAAAGCTCCGCCATCCCCTGATCATGCCAGTTTGCATAATCTTGCTGATCCCGCTGTATTTGCTGGATCGCTTGGATCATTTCCGTTTGGCGTTCTTCCATTCTTTGGTTGTGTCGCAGCATCTCAAGGTAGATGTTTTCCATGGAGGTGGGTTCTTGCTCGCTTCTTCGCTGCCCTAGGGAAGATGTCTCTTCAGTGGGGTCCTGAGGTGGTTGAGGCATTCCTCGGTCAAGCTCCTCCTCGACTTCATCTGTTTCATTACCAGGATTTCCTTCATTTGCCTCGAGGGCATCCAGATCAAAAATCCAATTCGCCATATCTCTTGGATCTGTGCGGTTCCTGTTTAGCATGATGATGCTTCGAACTACCTTATTTCTGACAACAGGGTGGTATTTCCCGTCGTCTCTTGCTTTGATCAGGTGTGAAGCACGGTAGTAGTCGATGTCGAGGAGTTCTGCTGGCAAAGATAGCAAGTTGGCTAGCCTATCTCCCAGGTCCAAGCCTAATATTATGGAGGTGATGATTCCCCCAAAATAAAACGCCTGGTTGCCTCTCATGCATGCAGCCTGGATGTTGGCTAGTAGGAAGGGAGTGACATTGAACGCAATTGGGGTGAACACACAGTGAAGAAGGAAATGTTCCTTGGAGTTTACCTTATGATTGCTGACTCCTCCAAAGACTGGGTGCCCCAGGACTTGGTGGAAGTATCTGATGGCTGGGTTGTGAATATATGTTGCATTAAGCATATCCCAGCTCGTGGCGTTCATGTTGGTGAGCCCATGCCAAACTTGAAATGCTACCTCTGACCATCCGTCAGGGATACAACAGTGAATTCCTTCTCCATGTCGGAAACCAAGCATTCGCGCTATCTGGGTTTGATTTAGGGAATACTTGGTGCCGAACATTCTAAATATGGCGACTCCGGTGAGATACTGAGTTGCGCCAGGGGGTGTAATATAGGAGTAGGAACTCAGAAATTCCAGGGTCAGCGCTTCGTAGGTTGGCTGTGGTGTGGTACACAGTTGCGTCAAGCTGGCATTTGTTAACATCCATTCCACGCCCTCCAAAAGTCCTAGCTCCGTCAAGCATTCAATATCAACATACCTCGTAGCTTGAACGGAGCGTTGGTAGAACTTGAGGTAGTTGTCTCTTTGGCGCTCGCCGGCTTCTCCATTTCTAAATATGAGAGGTCGGGAGTAGCTCTTTTTTGACGGGCCATTTGTAAGGTTTATGAAACTTTTGGTGTTGGTGGGTGGGATGGAATATTGTGAGTTACACTCTTGAAAAAAAAGGTAAAGAATTGAATAATGGAGCGCAGAATGGTATGAGTGTGGTGATTGATGAGGAGGAAGAGAGGAAGAGTGCCTACATTTATAGGCGGGCTCTCTGGAATTCGTGACGGTCGTCACAGGGGTGTGATGGTCGTCACGCGCAACGGGTGCGTAACGGTCGTCTACAACGGTCAGATGCTCGTAACGGTCATTTGCATGTTGTGTGACGATCGTGGCAGATCCATGACGGTCGTCACGTCTGTCAGATGTGAAGGAGAATTGTCATCCAAGGCGTAACGGAATTTAAATTTTTCTCCATTTAGTGATCCTTACGAATGGGCATGATCAGTGATAGAATCGTTACCTCTTGTGATGATTGAAACCTTTGGTGCAGATCTCTTATAACGATCAAAACCTTGGATACAAATCCACGGGGCGATCACGAACGTTGAACGATGACAACGTCTCTACTCAGTCCACAGGAACGGGTTCCTTCAATCTCAGTGCTAGCTGGTACGAATGAAGGCTTTGAGTGAGAGAGAAAGGGAAACGAAATTCCAAGTCTTTACTTGAGTTTCAGTCTGAGTGGAGTGACAATGCTTCTACCCAAGGGGTTCTATTTATAGAACCACTTGTGTGGGCTTCAAGCTAAAAAGCCCACTTAAGTGTATTTTGGTCCATATCTCATAATATGCCAAAATCACTTAAGTATTTGGTACCTTACCATATTTCGTATTCCACTTAAGTGCACCGTACCTTACGATGTTCCTTAGTTACTCTATCTCTCATCAATCCGTCCTTTGTGTGTGACCCTATAGGTTTTCGCGACGTTGGCAATTATATTAAATCACACATTTAACATAATAAATAATGAGCGGTATCTAGCAACACATCACTGCTACCCAAGACACGAAAATGTCATGTGATCTGACAAAACCTCCTGTGATAATAATTATGTGTATAATTACCCCTTTTCCCTTATGTCTATATTGAACACAAGGTATAGACCATGTCATCCTTGTCCAGTTCAATATTGGGCCCATAGACATTTATCCTGTTACGCAGGATGGGAAAATTCCATCTAGGTCACTCATGTCCCTCAGCATGCTTTGTGGAGTACCCATCAACTGTCTTTATGGTTATCCAGTTACGGACAACGTTGGATCAACAATAAAGCACTCGACTCTACATCTAAGATCCATAGTGGTTTCAGGTCGAAGAGTGGTATACACTATTATCACCATGAGAATAACTTATGACACTTTGCATAACATTCTATATAGTATTCTCATAGCGGGTCAATCCGGTATAAATATTACTCTTAATATTCATACCTATGTTTAAGACTTGATAACTCTTTATTCATGATCCATGAGATGTGATCATCAGTCTACAAACATAATAGTCTTAATGCTTTAATGTTATCCCACTTCACAATAAAGCTCGACTACGGATACTTTAAGTATAGTGTCCTTATGTTTAATGTGCTCTCATGATTAAGTCACACTTAATATATTAAACGGACTATCTATTCCAGGGACTTTATTAATCAACCATAATAAAGAAAAATCATTTTTATTAATTAATAAATAATTCGATACAAGTACCAAAAGTATTGGCCTCTAGGGCTTACACCAACAAGATGGGCGTCACACGCTGATTTTCAATTTTTTTCATCACAGGTTGCAGCAGTTTTAATTTAAGTAGTATATGATAAGAGTATAATATGATAACTAAGCAATTGAATTTTAAAAGCATAAATGAGTAAATAAATAAATAGATATAGATGCATAAATAAACGAATAGCAATTGAATTAATAAATTGAAATTTAATGTAACATAGGAAAAAAAATAATAACGAAACAGAGCAAAAGTAATAAAATAAATGACATAGGAAAAATAATAACGAAACAGAGCAAAAGTAATAGAATAAATGAACAAAGGTAATAAAATAAATGTGCTCCCTCCCCACACAAAACAAAGCAGTGTCCTCATTGCTTAGTGCGAGTAGGAGAAATCAGTGGTCAGTAGTATTAGCCACAGTTTTGTCCCAATGCAGCTACAGCCTGGTTCAGGTGATGAAACTGCTCGACGGCTATATCCATCAGGCCTAAGACATCAAAGCGTATGATCTTTATCTCGTCTTTCACAATTGTGATGTCAGCTTGGAAATCATTTAGACGGGTAAGAAACATGGCAAGAGTATCAGCATATGATGGAGGAACCGGTTCATCAATGTTATAGTAGTTGGGGGGTGTTTCAGGGTCAGATTCTTCCATATGGATAGGGTCATTGATATACTCATATTTAGGCAGTGTCTCGGGAGGTGAAGGTGGATCAATGGGGTGTTCATCTAAGTCATAAAGCCAGTTATTGCGGTTGTGAACACTCGTTCTCTCATGGTTAGGCAAGGTAAATAGTCGGACCATTTCGTTATTGATTAAAAAATCAAAAGTATCCTTCCCAAGGTTTCCTATGATTCTACGGTTAAAGCAAAACTCGATATCCATGGGTCGGATGTTTCCAAAAGGTACATGCTCGTAAAGTGGGCGTCTAAGTCCGATGGCGTCTGCTATCATGGTTACTAGGCCACCTATTATTATTGGGGTACGATTGTTCTTAGCAAGGTGAACGAATCTCTCCATCATGAATGTCACGACATTGACATGTTGACCTTGATCGACACATAGCAAGATGAAAAGTTCGTCGCGGGACACTATGGTGTTGTTCTCTTCCTTACCAAACAGGGTGTGGGCTGGTATTTTATGGAAGTAGCGGATAGCAGGGTTATAGATCATTTGTGAGTGCATCTCATTCGGGTTAGGGTTGAAGTCTCCAATTAAGCTACCCCAAAAGTCATCTAGGTCGATGTCATCGATTAGTTCCTCCTGGCGGGTAGTAGAAACGAAAGGGCCACTAGGAAATCCTAGGAGGTCAGCGAGGTCTCTACGGCTATAGGTGAAGTCCATGCTAAACAGCCTAAAGGATATCAACCCTTTGTTAAGTCCGTAACCGTGCTCGGGGTTGTAAACCAGGGAGCTAAGGAATTCTAAGGTTAGTTCGCGGTAGGTGACAAACCGTCTCTTAATAGCTGCATTCTCCTACCCTAGCTGGTTAAACATAAATAGGATGCTATCTCGGATACCTAACTTATCCATGGTAGGTCCATCATAATAAATCGATAATGCCATATCCTTCCGAGCTAGATAATCATACTGCCTTCTCTGAACTCTGCCTCTGAAAACTATTTCTACTTGTTGCATGATGAAAGTAAGTAACTAACTAGTTAGTAATTTTCCTGTTTATCAGTATCCAATATGTCTAAGTTGGTAACTAGAAGCAAAGAATCAAGAAGAGGGGAGCAAAAAGAATAAAGAAGAAAATCAAAGAAGGAAAAAAGTTTGTAGCAAAGATAACAAAAAATAAGAACAGGTGGGTTGTCTCCCACTAAGCACTTTGTTTAATGTCGTAAGTTCGACAGTAGCGTCGCGATGTACTAGGTTTGGGGTTGAGCAGGCAGCTCTATGAGTCTGAGACTGTTCGAATAGTCTCTATTTTCAATATTATGATAATGCTTTAATCGCTGCCCGTTTACTATAAAAGGTTCACTATTCCTACCTTTTATTTCTATTGCACCGCTTTTGAGGACTTTGGTGATCTTGAAAGGGCCGGACCACCTAGATTTAAGTTTTCCTGGAAAAAATTTAAGTCTTGAATTGAATAGTAGCACTATGTCGCCGACATTAAACTCCTTCCTAGAAATGTGTTTGTCATGCCATCTTTTGGTTCGCTCCTTGCATATCCTGGCATTCTCATAGGCGTCCAGTCTCAGCTCTTCCAATTCGTGAATGTCCAGAATTCGTTTTTCACCTGCGGAAGTATAGTTTATATTTAGGGTCTTAATTGCCCAATATGCTTTGTGTTCTAATTTCACAGGGAGATGACATGATTTACCATAGACTAGTTTAAAGGGTGTGGTTCCTATTGGGGTTTTGCAAGCCGTCCTATAGGCCCACAGAGCTTCGTTTAGTTTAGATGACCAATCTTTTCTGGATATTCCTACAGTCTTTTCTAGAATTTGTTTGATTTCACGATTTGAGACTTCGGCTTGCCCGCTAGTTTGTGGGTGATAAGGTGTTGCTACACGGTGTCGAACTTCATACTTCAGAAGAAGTTTTCCAAAGATATTTGATATGAAGTGGGAGCCACTGTCACTAACTACTAGTTTTGGCACACCGAATCTAGGAAAGATAATGTTCTTGAACAACTTAATCACTACTCGTGTGTCATTTGTCGGAGAAGCTATAGCCTCGATCCATTTTGAAACATAGTCGACAGCAACGAGTATGTACTTATTACCAAAAGAAGCTGGGAATGGTCCCATGAAGTCAATCCCCCACACATCGAAGACTTCTACTTCTAAGATTCCTGTTTGTGGCATTTCATCGCGTCTTGAGATGTTGCCAGTGCGTTGGCACCGGTCGCATTTTATAATCGCGTTATGGACATCTTTCCATAGAGTAGACCAAAAGAGGCCCGATTGCAGGATCTTAGTATAGGTCTTTGAGGTACTCGCATGCCCTCCATAGGGAGCGGAATGGCAATGAGAAATTATATCATCTATTTCATCCTCAGGAACACATTGACGGAAAATACCGTCGGTACCTCTTTTGAAAAGTAGAGGTTCGTCCCAGTAGTATTGTTTAAGATCGTGAAAGAATTTCTTCTTTTGTTGGTAAGATAGGTCCGATGGAAGTACTCCTACAGCTAGGTAGTTGACAAAATCAGCATACCATGGCAGAGTTGCATTCGCATGTATTTCTTCCAAGGATTCTTCGGTTTCTGTATCGTTTAACGTTAGTTTAGGCATATCGCTTTCCATTTGGGCTATGAGTCGTTCGTAAGGGAAATCATCATTAATTGGAATTTGTTCAGGTTTATTCCCTTCGATTCGTGATAAGTGGTCTGCTACTACGTTTTCAGTACCTTTCTTATCTTTTATCTCTAAGTCAAATTCTTGTAAGAGCAGGATCCATCTTAAAAGTCTTGGTTTGGCATCCTTCTTACTTAACAGATATCTAATAGCGGCATGGTCGGTATAGATAATAATTTTTGCCCCTACTAGGTAGGAACGAAATTTGTCCAGAGCGAACACGACGGCTAAAAGTTCTTTTTCAGTGGTGGCGTAGTTCATTTGGGTTGGATCTAGCGTTCTACTTGCATAGTAAATAGCATGAAGCTTCTTATCCTTTCTTTGTCCTAGTACTGCGCCTACTGCGTAATCACTCGCATCACACATAATTTCGAAAGGTAATCTCCAGTCAGGTGGTTGCATTATGGGTGCGGTGATTAAAGATGTTTTCAATTGGTTGAACGCTGTTAAACATTTTTCATCAAATATAAAATCAGCGTCTTTCATTAATAAACCCATAAGTGGCTTGGTAATTTTCGAGAAATCTTTAATGAAACGTCGATAGAAACCGGTGTGTCCTAAAAAGCTTCGTATTTCTCGTACGGTTTTCGGAGGTTGAAGGTTCTCTATGATTTCGATCTTGGCTTTGTCTACTTCAATTCCTCTATCAAATACCACATGACCTAACACGATTCCTTGTTGAACCATGAAATGGAATTTCTCCCAGTTTAAAACGAGGTTTACCTTTACGCATCTTTCGAGTACCATTTCAAGGTTTGATAGACATCCTTCGAAACTCTGCCCACAAACAGAAAAATCGTCCCTAAAGACTTCCATGATGTCGTCTATAAAATCGGCGAAGATTGCCATCATGCATCTTTGAAACGTTGCGGGAGCGTTGCATAATCCAAATGGCATTCGTCGGTAGGCGAATGTACCATAAGGGCATGTGAAGGTAGTCTTTTCTTGGTCATCAGGATGGATTGGGATTTGAAAGAATCCTGAATAACCGTCTAGATAGCAGAAGTGAGAATGCTTAGCCAATCGTTCCAGCATTTGGTCAATGAAGGGTAGAGGGAAATGATCTTTTCGAGTGGCTTTGTTTAGTTTTCTATAGTCTATGCATATTCTACTTCCGGTCACAACTCTTTGTGCTATGGATTCGCCCTTCTCGTTCTTAACGACTGTAACACCCCCTTTTTTGGGTACTACATGAACGGGGTTAACCCATTGACTATCGGAGATCGGGTATATGATTCCAGCATCTATTAGCTTCTTTACTTCATCCTTGACTACCGTACTTAGGATTGGGTTGATCCTTCTCTGGTGTTCTCTAGAGGTTTTACAATCTTCCTCCAGCATAATGCGATGCATACAGATAGAAGGACTTATTCCTTTTAGATCAGCGATGTTATATCCTAACGTAGTTGGATATTTTCTTAGGACATCTAGTAATTTCTCAGTTTCCATCTGTCCCAAGTCAGCGTTGACTATTACTGGTCTTTTCAGCTCAGTGTCTACGAATTCGTATCTTAGGTTCTTTGGTAGTGCTTTTAATTCCAAGTCAGGTTTCTTTAGGCATGGCATATGGTTGGGTGTAAGTTCTAAGCATTCGCTTAGACTTTCATTTTGGTACGGTTCATGCCAATTATCGTCTTCAAATATTTGAGGGATTTGGATTTTCATTATGTCAGAGTATGTGGTTTCTTGCATCTCCATCTCTCTTACGCACTCGTCTATGACATCGAGTAGATAACAGGTGTCGTCTATAGCCGACGCTTGTAAGAATTGGGTCAAGATGAATTCAACCTTTTCGTCTCCAACTTCGAATGTCAGCTTACCTCTCTTTACGTCTATTATGGCTCCGGCGGTAGCCAAGAATGGCCTTCCTAGAATGATAGGTGTACTGGCATCTTCTTTGATGTCCATGATTATGAAGTCTGTAGGAATGTAAAATTGTCCTACACGTACGGGGACATTCTCTAGTATACCGACAGGATATTTGACTGAGCGGTCAGCTAATTGAACAGATATCTTGGTCAGTCTTAATTCTCCCATACTGAGCCTTTTACAGATGGTTAAGGGCATTACACTAATGTTGGCTCCTAGATCGCATAGAGCTTTGTCTATGACGAATTTTCCGATGACACAGGGTATGGAAAAACTACCTGGGTCTTTTAGTTTGGGAGGCATGTTATTTTGGATTATTGCGCTACACTCGGCAGTAAGTGTAACTGTCTCGTTATCCTCAATCTTTTTCTTATTGGATAGGATTTCCTTAAGAAATTTGGCACAGGATGGCATTTGTGTAATGGCTTCTGTAAAGGGTATCGTAATGTTTAGTTGCTTCAGAAGTTCAACAAATTTCCTAAATTGGCTCGCAGTTTCAGAACTTTTGAGTCTTTGCGGATACGGAACGGGTGGTTTATAAGGAGGCGGAGGCACATAAGGTTTCTCTTTCTCTTCGGCCTCTTGGGAATTATCTTCTATTTCCTTTGGTTCATTCACCTGCTCAGTTGAGGTTTTATCTTGTTTTTGGTACATGGTTGGGTTTTGGGGTCTTGGATCTACGGGTCCGTCTATTTCTTTTCCACTCCTCAGTATAATGGCATTTGCATGTCCTTTTGGATTAGGTTGCGGCTGTCCAGGAAATGTTCCAATTGGAACGGCTGTAGATGGTTGATGTTAAGCCACTTGTGAAATCTGTGTTTCAAGCATTTTATTGTGGGTGGCTAAGGCATCTACTTTGCTCGCTAGTTGTTTAAGTTGCTCGCTAGTATGTATGTTTTGGTTCAAGAAGTCTTTGTTTGTTTGAACTTGGGTAGCTATGAAGCTTTCCATCATTAATTCGAGATTTGACTTCCTAGGCATGTTAGGAGCATTATTAGCTGGCTTTTGATATCCAGGCGGAGCAGCTGGTGCTTGGCCAGGTGCATACAGGACATTGTTATTCTTATACGAGAAATTAGGATGGTTTTTCCAACCTAGGTTGTAGGTATTCGAATATGGATTTCCTTGTGTGTAGTTTACTTGATCGGTTGGGACTCCTGCTAATATTTGACATTCTTGTGCAGTGTGTCCAGGGTTTCCACATAACTCACAATTTGGAGTCACAGCAGCCACAGTTTGGAGTTACATTCCACCCTCTGTCTGGGACTTTTCTACTAGAGTTCTTTCACCTCCCCATTGGCAATGGTTTTGGGCCATGTTTTCAATGAGTTGATAGGCTTCGTTGTATGGCTTGTCCATAAGTGCACCGCCCGCGGTAGCGTCTACTGTCAGTCTTGTGTTATACAGAAGCCCATTGTAAAATGTGTGAATGATCACCCAGTCTTCGAGACCGTGATGTGGACATATCCTCATCATGTCCTTGTATCTCTCCCACGCTTCATAGAGAGATTCTACACCTTTTTGCCTGAATTCGTTGATTTGAGCTCTCAGCATAGCAGTTTTGCCCAGCGGAAAATATCGGGATAAGAAAACGTTCTTCAATTCTTCCCATGTTGTAACGGAGTTGGAGGGAAAGGATTGCAACCAAGCCCAAGCTCTGTCTCTTAGTGAGAAAGGAAAGAGGCGCAGTCTTATCGCATCTTGAGATACACCATTCGCCTTTACAGTATCTGCGTACTGCACAAATTTGGTCAGGTGTTCATTAGGATTGTCCGTAGGATTTCCAGTAAATCGATGTTGTTGAACGGCTGATAATAGTGAGGGTTTCAGCTCGAAATCGTTTCGATTGATAGCGGGGGCAGCAATGTTGTTGTGAGGTTCTTGTTGGGACGGGGTAGCGTAGAATTTAAGAGGACGATTTTGTGGTCCTTCTTCAGCCATGGTTGGTTTTTCTTCTGGTTTAGTAGGAGAGAAGATATCAGGAATATCGTACTTTTGTTGATATTCGTGTATTCGGCGTCTTACGTATAAGAAACGCTCTAATTCTGGGACTGGTGGTGCTAAGTTATCGCCTTGTGAGCGAGTACTTGGCATGCAATCAGGGAAATAAGGGAGAGTAAATTAGTTTAAAATTTTATCGTAGTTTATACCGTGCAATGAAAGAATCGCACTATTCGACTAAAACAGGTCCCCGGCAACGGCGCCAAAAACTTGATGCTTGTCGTGACTATATATAAAATATAGTCTATCGGGTACTTGACTGCAAGTGCACAGTCCAGTCGCTTTAGTTTTAAAAGATATCGATCCCACAGGGACCTATGGTCAAACTAGTGTTACTAACGTCACTATGTTTAGCTAAGGGAATGATTAGTAGAAGTTCGGGTGCAGAATAGTAAATCTATGGGAAATTTAGTTTTAAGAAAGAATTGATGGAAGGAATTAGTATGCAACGCATTAACTGTCAGGGATTCGATAAGTCACCGGTGAATAGTTTAAATGCCAAATATCTCTCAGTAGTAAATATTTATTTAAAAAGCTTTATCTCACACTCTCATGATTGTTGATTCGGCCTATAGCTTTAAGTCAGAATGTACGCTCTCGCTGTCCCATTTGAAGTTAAAATTACTTTTTGAAAATAAATAAGTTCTAATTGCTTTTAAAGTGCTCTCGCTGTTTTTAAACTCAATGCCTAATTTTTACTATCCAGCTCGAGCCTCACACTCTCGCGATTGTTGGTTCTCACCTTAGTTAATTTCCCACTCTCGTGGCAAAATCGTATTAAATAGCTTCTCACGCTTTTGTGATAAAGTTAATTAAATTTAAATTAAAAACCCCGGCCTAAAAGATTAGTTGAGAAAAAGAGTTTTCACCGGTTATTATTAAATCTCATCTAATTAAATTGCTACATACCGATACCGATAATTTAGTCGGACATGTTAAATAAGGAAAACACAGAGCATAAACAAATCAAAATTGCGGCAAACATAATTATAATAATAACTGGGAAATAATAATAATAATTTAATAAAAACCTGGCAATGAAGTAACAAAGTATGGCGAATCTTGGAGTACTTGAGCAGTCCTCCACAAGCCGGTAGGATTCTGCTTCTTCAATACAATTGCTTACTAAAATTAAATTAAATGTAGTAGTTCCCCGGTGTAGGAAACTACTACTATGGCTAACTGGAAACCGGAAAGGAAAGGAGAAAAGGAAATTCTAAAAAGAATGGCAAATGAACTAAGGCAACGGAAACAAAGTTGTTGAAAAGAAAAATACTAAAAAGCTAGAAAACTGTAAAAATTAATTGCAGAGCGTAAGTGTAGATGTAGGCGTCCCTATTTTTCCAACTTTGGTCCTTTATATATTGCTCCTTTAGGTCTTGGCGGTTGAGAAATTTAAGGAGGACTGGTTTGAATGAGGAATCCGGGGGAGTCATGTTGTTGGAGAGATTTTAGGCATGTTTGGGCGCCTGTGATTGATTGTTTCAAAGCGTAAATTATGGTCGTGTGACGCTCGTCATGGGCCTGTGACGCTCGTCATGATCCTGTGACGGTCGTCACATCAACAATTTTTGCATTCGTGTTTTCTGCTCTTTCCTGTGCTTTCTCATCTGTTTCTTCTTCTTTTTCTTCCTTTTCTTCATTTTGCTCATTAATGCTTGGAGATTTAAATACCTACAAAAACAACTCGAATACTTGCGGAATAATCAGAATATTAATTAAAATGGTATGATCTTTGAGTGTAAATCAAGGCAAGTATCTGATGTGTTTTCGCGTTATCTTGGATCCTTTTAATCTTTCAGAAACTTACCCAGACGTTCACGGTAAGAGGAAAAGGAATTTAGAGGAGAAGGAACCTCCAGAGCTCAGAAGAAGAAAAAGGTCGCTATCTTTCAAAATGAAGACGAGGTGCCTCTAATTGCGCGCCAGAAGGCTATGATCCTGAAAGATACGTTTGGGGTTGTTCAACCCTCAAGAGCTTCTGGTAAGTTTCTTGTTGACTCTTCTGATTCTGTTTCTCTTCTATCTAGAATCTTACCTCCAACATCACCATATCAACCTATTGTGTCTGAACCACCTTCTTCACCCACACCAGAAATAACTCCACCCATTTTAGAGGAAAAAGGAATTTAGAGGAGAAGGAACCTTCAGAGCTCATAAGAAGAAAAAGGTTGCTATCTTTCAAAATGAAGACGAGGTGCCTCTAATTGAGCGCCAGAAGGCTATGATCCTGAAAGATACGTTTGGGGTTGTTCAACCCTCAAGAGCTTCTGGTAAGTTTCCTATTGACTCTTCTGATTTTGTTTCTCTTCTATCTATAATCTTACCTCCAACAATACCATATCAACCTATTGTGTCTGAACCACCTTCTTCACCCACATCAGAAATAACTCCACCCATTTCAACTCCTGTTATTGTTTTACCACCACCACCACCTGTTGTCAATATACCACAACCTACAGAAACCATGGCAACACCTGTCACAGAAACTCCTATAGTTTATGTTCCGACTTTAGGACATTCATTGATACAACTTCCATCATCTCATCCACGGTTACAAAATACACCCACCTCACCACCATTAACTGTTTCTACTCCCCAACTAATTAATCCAAATGTCACACCACCTAGAACATCTCCTGCAAGGAGTGTTTCTGATGGACATGTTTCCGAAAGAACTCCTGAGGGAATGTTCGACTTTGAACCGGAAGTCACATCACTAGAATCATCCCCCATCATTCTACCTTTACATTCATCCGTTTTTGCACCTGACTTTGACGAGTCCATAATCAATTTAACCATCAAATATCCCAAAATCCAAACATCATCCTCTCCTTACCTTGGTAAGATTCTCATGGAATTTGATTCAGAATCCAAGAAGCGTTTAGAGAAAGCAATGAATGTTAGTCATTCTTCTACAAACCCTATTGCTAGCGATTCAGCATGGGAAGCTTATAGAAGCTGGCTAAATTCTGAAGTCTCTAGGATGAAGGATATTGGGTATACCTTAGCTGAAAATAAGTTTTGTTTTGGGTTCGTGCCCTTGATGGGATTATGGAAGCTGAGGAATTCTCAACTATGTGTTCTTGCTCTAGAAGTGAATGAGGTTTCTCCAAAACCCATGGTAGTAGAAGAAGAAGAAGAAGAGGCTGCTCCAACAGAATCTGCTCAGCACATTGAAGAATCTGCTGCTCCAGAGCCTTCTGCTCCTGAACCTGAAGATGTTGCAACTGAAGAAGCTCTAAACCAGATTATAGTCTCTGAAGCTTCTGCATCTCAGCCTATTTTGGTTGCTCTTCTGAGAACCATTGAGTAGATTAAGGTTGATAATGTGAAGGTCAATGAGCGTATGTATAAGCAAGATCTGATGTTCCAGTTGATTTTGTCAAGACTTCTTCCTCCTCCTCAAAACCCTTAGAACTTTATTTTTTACTTTAACTATTTTTGCATTTCTTTTGCTTTTGCTTATGTACTCTGCACTGCCAGTTTGGCATGTTTTAATGAAAAGTTTTTGTTGGTTTTATTTTATTTACTTTGTCTTTTTATTCTTTTTGATTGATGACAAAGGGGGAGAAAACATAACCTTCTAAAGGGGGAGAATTAAGAGTTTATTTTGATATCTAAATTCCTAAGTTAAAAAACCCAAACATTGTTTAAGGTTTCCATTAACAAATACTTTGAGAAAAGTTTGTTAAGTGTTTTTCCAGGATTAACTCTCAAGATTCAGAATGATTTGTTAAATCTTCTGTCTCAAGAATAAGAATGATTCTTCAAAGAAGTAAAAGTCCTCAAGAAGTTCCTAAAGGAAGGCCTTCAAAAAGGTTCTGAAGAAAGACTTTTCAAAGAAGTTTATAAGGAAAGCCCTTCTGAAGGTCTATCAAAAGAATGATGTTATCAACCAGTGTTCTGGACATCATCAATCAACTTCTGAAGTTAAACCAGATTCTGTCTAATTATTCATTATGGTACTTCAATAGGTAAATCAGGAAAGTGCACTTTCATTTTGAGTTTATCTTTATAGGACTATACATCTCAGGGGGAGCTTTGTGCTTCTGTAAGATGTAGTCTTATGTGATTACCCTGTACAAAACTGTTCATCAAAATACATGTTTTATCATCATCAAAAAGGGGGAGATTGTTAGAACAAGATTTGGTTTTCCATCTATACCTTGAGTTTTGATGATAACAATGTTGTATTTATGTGAGAACAATTTTGGCACCCTAATGGTTTGTTATTGTGTAGCTTTAACAAACAATTTTGATTTTGGTCATATGATGTGCAACATTATCAGTTTCTGAACTTTGTGCTCCAAATTCGCTTATGCGTTGTAATTAGAAGTTCTGAAAGACTTCAATATTGTTGTTGCAATGTTCTTTCTGCTTGTGCGTTAATTCACCCATCAGAAGCTTCTGAGGAGACACTATATTGATGTTGCAATGTTCTCTCAATTGTTTTGCTTCTAGACGTGACTCTAATCAACAAGCTTCTGAAGAATGGCAAGCTTCTGAAGTTGTGTTAAGTAGCTGAAGATTCTGAAGATCTCAAGACAGACGATTGAGGTTATCAAGGTTCTGACTGAGGTTTCTGAAGACTCTGAAGATTCTGAAGACACTGTAGAACTTAAGCCAGACTACTGATGTTGTCAAGGTTCTGACCCAAGGTTCTGAAATTTCTGAATCCAGCTTTCTATTTCTTCACTTCATGCTTCAATCGTCTTTTATCAAAAGCCAATGAATATGAAGATAAGATCAAATGGGAACGTGATAAAATAGTACATGGTACAAATCGAACAACCTTTCCACTACCTGATTTCGTGGGCAAGGATTGTACTATTTATCACACATGTCACTGATTTTGTGGGCGAAAGGACGTATGTGGTATAATTCCTTTCTCATCCAACAGTGGATAGTCGCTCAAGAAGCTTTCCCCATTTTTCCCTCCAACGGTTACATACTTACACTATATAAGCATGCATTTGAGACTTGAAGAACTCCCACTCTCTCGCTCTTGTGTTATTGTTGTTGAACTACACAAGCTAATTTTTCTTTATGAAAAGCTCATCTTTTGTATTCAGTGTTCTTTGAGTATTTATTATTCATTTGTGTAAAATCTGATTTTGAAGAAGCATCTTGTAACACATAAACTTGTATTTAAACTATTTGTTTGATTCCTTAAGGTGGTTATCCTTGAGAAGACAAAGAAAGCTTTTCTTTGTGAATCCTTGAGGAGATTAAGGTTTAGTTGGATCCTTGAGAAGACAAAGAAGGATAGTATTTGTGTTTATTGTAATATGTTGATTATAGTGGATTAAGTCCTTGTGTATAAGGAAAATCACCTTGGCGGGTGAACTGGATTAGCTTTGAGTTTCAAGTGAACCAGAATAAAAATCATTGTGTTTTTATCTCTTCATTATTCAACTTGTTAGTAGAGTTTTTGTTTTGGAAAAAGGTTTTGCTTTTAAAATCCAATTCAAACCCCCTAGTTCTTGTGTTTTTCACACCTTCAAATTGTTTTTAGCAATCATGGAAAAAGGAAGGTGTTGCACCATATTAAGGTGTGTTATTTGAATTTAGTGATGATACGTGAGAGCTTAATGAAAATGAAAAAGCTTATAAAATTAATAGGCAATAAGATCACAGAAAACTAGATTTCAAACTATAAGAATGTGTTTGGATGAAGCATTTTAACGAGGGAAAGTATTTTTTGAGCGAATTTAAAATGACTTGACAAAAATCTATCGTTTTGATAAAAAAGTTTAAAAATTTATGAAAATAACCCCTAAAAATTTAACAATGAATCATTTTAATACTCCATCCAAATAGAAGAATTTTAAAATGAATGGATTCCAATTGAACCATTTGAATTGCTTAAAATTTTAAATTCCTTAAAAATTCACAATTACCTCATCTAAGCACACTCTAAGACTTCACGATTTTGATCTCCTTTGAGACAATATGGTCACACTAGAATGAAACCTAGGTGCACATACTACTATTTGTTGTTCTTGAGCCATTTTTATGCAAAAATAGACAAAATGAAGGTGTGGACGAAATCTATGGAGGAAGAATTTGAGCCCTAGAACATAATCAAACTTGGAATCTAGTATCACTACCAACGCATAAAAAGCCAAATGGATTTAAAAGTTCAAGTACATATCAGATGAATATATCTATTTGACTTTGATTGGGTGTAAATATTTAATATTCAATTTCATTTTAAAACCTTTGTGTAGAAATTATAACATTATCAGCTCAGGCTTGATGAATATCTCTTAAATTAGAAGCTGAATTAGTAACTTAGAGTCGTCAAATGCTAAAATGTTAAACTGTTGTATCTATTGAAATACAAGAGACTAAGAGACATTTGAATAAACTGTATGTTTTGAAAAGCACTACGGAGACTTTATTATATATAGAGATATTACAACTAATTACGTGATATAGTCGATATGGGACTATTCGATTTTCAAATATTCTTAACACTATATTTACAAATATCAACACTCCCCCTCAAGCTTAAGCATATAAGTCAAATGCACCAAGCTTGTTACATATATAATTAGTTCTGGGGATTTGTAAGGATTTTGTAAACATGTCTGCCAATTGATCATTAGAGTTGACAAAGTTTGTGACGATGTCACCTGACTTGATTTTCCCTCTGAAAAAGTGACAGTCTATCTCAATATGTTTCGTCCTCTCATGGAAGAATGGATTTGAAGAAATGTGCAATGCAGCATGATTATCACAAATAAGTGTCATTGGTCTTGCTTCTTCAATTTGAAGTTCCTTGAGCAACTATTTTAACCAAATAAGTTCACATGTTGCCATAGTCACGGCCCTATGCTCTGCCTCGGCGCTTGATCTTGCAACTACATGTTGTTTCTTACTTTTCTAGGATATAAGGTTTCCTCCAACAAGTACACAATACCCAGAGGTAGATCGTCTACCAATGGGTGGCCATGCCTAATCAGCATCGGAGTATCCAACTATCTGAGTATGTCCTTTATTTTCATACACTAGACCTTTTCCTGGAGCACATTTGATGTATCTCAGAATCTGGATAACATCATTTATGTGTTCCTGACAAGGAGAATTTAAGAACTGACTTACCATACTAACTGCAAAAGAAATGTCTAGATGAGTGACTTTGATATAATTCAACTTTCCAACCAATCTCTTATACCTTCCTGAGTCAGATAGAGGCTCCCCCTTATTGGGTAATAGTTTGAAACTTGGATCCAAAGGAGTATCAGCTGGTTTAGTATTCAACAAACTTGTTTCTTCCAAAATATCGATAGCATATTTCCACTGAGAAATCACCAAACCATCTTTAGATTGAGCTACCTCAATACCCAAGAAATAGCGAAGTTTGCCAAGATCTTTTATCTAAAATTGATTCGAGAGATGTTCTTTTAACTCGAGTATACCTTGTTGATCACTACCAGTTATGACAATATCACTACGTACACAATAAGATAAATACACCCTTTGGCTGAGTGATGATAAAAAACAGAATGATCAGCATCAGTACGGACCATACCAAACTATTGTACTACAGTGCTGAAGTTGCCGAACCAAGCTCTCGGAGATTGCTTAAGACCATAAAGAGACATGTGTAACGTACACACCATATTCGACGACTCCCCTTGAGCAACAAACCCAGGTGGTTTCTCCATATATACTTCCTCTTCAAGATCACCATGTATTAAAGCATTTTTGATGTCAAGTTGATAAAGAGGCCAATGTCGAATGGCTGCAATGGCTAGAAGAAGTCTAACAGATACCATCTTTGCTACAGACGAGAAGGTATCACTATAATTCAATCCAAAAATTTGAGTGTACCATTTGGCTACCAAGCGAGCTTTAATCGATCAATCTTACCATCTGGATCAACATTCACTAGATAAAGTCAATGACAACCTACTAAAGATTTCCCATGGGGTAGAGGAACTAGTTCCCAGGTACCATTGCTTTGAAGAGCACACATTTCATCAATCATTGTTTTCCTCCACTCAGGGTGAGATAATGCTTCACCTGGAGTTTTAGAAATAGAAACAGAAGACAAAGAAGACAAACAAGTATACTGCAAAGGGGAAAGACGATGATAATATAAATCAATATAAGGTGGAGAAGGATTTCATGTTTGACGTATATCGAAGGTCAATCGGAAGATCAGACTCAGGTTGCAGGATCAGATCCGATGATGGCATAGGCGTCGAAGGAGAGTCTGCAATGACCTCAAGGACATGTATGACCTCAGGAACAGGGACGAAGGCGTTGGCTGACGACGTTGATATGTTTGAAGTGGTCGAGAAGTGGGGGGTTAGGAGCCCTAGACTGATGGGGGATAATGGTAGGAGGAAAATTAATAACTGCCGGAAAAGGTGTGGGAGTACTTTCTTGAATGGGTTCTGGAGTTATGTGACTGGACTCGAAATATAGAACCGACTCGAAGAAGGTAACATCGGCCGATACGAGGTATCGTTGTAGAGTATGTGAATAACAATGATAACCTTTTTGGGATCGATAATAACCAAGAAATACACACTTTAGTGATTGAGCTGATAGTTTATCGAGATTAGGGGTGTACGCGGGTTGGGTTGAATCGGATTTGGCCCAACCCGCTACCCAACCCATTCAAAATTCAATGGGTTGAGTCCATCATCTAACCCGTAATTCCATTGTCAAAATAGGCTCAAACTGACCCGTTCATTAACGGGTTGGGTTGGGTTGGGTTCACGGGTTGTGTTTCAAAAAAAAAAAATTCACGATTCCTTTTGTCGATTTAACACAAGTCAATACAATCATACTCATTTATAATACTCAAATTCAATGAAACACATCATATAATATCTAATAAAATTCATTAACTCGACATAACACTTTATAATAGTATAAAATTCAAAAAGACACATTATTTCTATAAAACACATAAGTTGGAAATGATACAAAAGAAAATAAGAAACAACATTTAATCTTAGAATTACGTAAACTCATTGGTCTAGTATTCTTATTGGTGGAGAATAATTTTTTTTTGGAAAAATTATGGTTATTAGTGAGATATTGATTTTATATTTTTATTTAAAATAATAAGAAATTACTAAAGTCACATCAATGGGTTGGGTCAACGAGTCTGTGGGTTGCAAAACTCAAACTCGATACTCGAATCAAAACTACATGAGTTGCTATTGATTAGATTGGGTATACCCGTAAATGAATTAGTTCGGATAATTTATGGGTTGTATTGGTTTGGGTCAGTGGGTCTCTGGGTCGACCCGCACCCATGAACACCCCTAATCAAGACCAGGAGAGAGATTGTGTACAAAACATATGGATCCAAAGACTCAGGGAGGAATTGGGTGTAGTGAAGAATTGAGAAAAAGGATTGAATGAGGTATTTTATTGTTAAGGACAAGTGAGGGCATGCGGTTTATAAGGTAATATGTCGTTAGCATGGCATCCCCCCAAAATCGAAGTGGAACATTACTATGGAGAAGTAGGGTCTAAGTGGTTTCTACGAGATGTCGATTTTTGCGTTCGTCTACCCCGTTTTGTTGCGGTGTGTGGGCCAAGATTTTTTATAGAGAAAAAATATCATTGCGTGAGATAAAATTTTGAAATTATTGGGATAAATAATCACGGGCATCGTCATTTCTTAAGGTACAGATAGACACACTTAATTGAGTTCTTATTTCTTGATAGAACTGTTCGAAAATAGAAAATAATTCAGATTTATTCTTCATTAAAAATAACCACGTGCAACGTGAAAAATCATCAATAAATGTGACAAAATACCTAGACTCAAGAATAGAGACAGTACGCGAGGAACCCCAAACATCGGTGTGAACTAAAGCAAAAGGGGACGAAGCTCGTTTATTGACTCGATTGGGAAACTGGTCACGAGTGTGTTTCCCTAGCTGACCCGACTCACAGTGTAAATTAGATATCTTCGATAAATTTTGCACCAACTTATGTAGTTTGAAAAGACTAGGATGACCTAACTGAGCATGGGTAGTGAGTGGAGAAACTTTGGTTGAGTATGCCTAAGATGACACTGAGAGGTAATAAAGGCCTTGAGACTCACATCTGACGTCAATCGTTCGTCCCGAACCCCGATCCTACAAGGTAACATTATTGTTAGTGAATGTGACACTACAATCAAGAGAACGAGTTAAACGACTGACTGAAAGTAAATTAAATGGATAATTAGGTACATAGAGGACAGAAGTAACAAAGAGAAAAGGTAGAATTTGAACAGTACTAATCCCTTCAGATCGAGTTTGAGAACCATTGGCAAATGTTATAGTAGGTAAGAAATCAGATGTAGAGAGGGAAGAGAAAATATATTTATTACCGGTAACATGATCAGACGCACCAGAATCAAGGATCCAAGATCCAAGAGAAGATGATTGAGAGAGACAAGCAGATAAATTACCAGTGTGTGCTACCGAAGCAGTAGAATCTAAGTTCTGATAATTCTGATACCACCTGAGGAAATCATCGCAGTTTGGCGTAAAGTTATGAGGAGCAGTCATGAGTATCAGATCTGAAACACTTGCCCTATGGAGAGTGGGGCGGCGAAAAAATTGTCGGGATCGACCGTCAGACGTGTTGTCATGTGCGGATCAAGTGTCGGCACACGAGGCCCACACGTAGAGACGTAGGTGGCGTGTGCAGAGGTTTATGCCGGTGAAAAGTGGGGAACAGCTAGATCGGATGAGGCGCTTCTGCCGGTAGGTTTAGTTTGCTGGAACTTTGTTGAGAACAATAGCTACGGCAGCGGACGGTCACAGTAGTGCGGTGGTGACTGGAAAATTTTAAAAATTGATGCCGGAATGAGTCACGATAGTGTATGGAAGGAAAATCAGAGTTATGACACGATCAGAGTTATGACACGATTTGTCAAAATATATCATCAGAATACGGTGGATCAACCAGATAAATCACGGTGAAGGGTTGTCTCTCAATAGGCTTTGGATACCATGTTGAAATACAAGAGACTAAGAGACATTTGAAGAATTCGTGTGTTTTGAAAAGCAATTCGAAGACTTTATTATATAGAGAGAAATTACAACTACTTATATGATATAGTCGATGTGGGACTATTCGATATCTAAATTATATTTATAAATATCAACAGTATCAATCTCTTTGTCATAACTTTGGGATGAAGGTAACATCTTTTTTCCGATAAATCACTAATATGGTAATTCATCGTTATGATTAGACAAGAATAAAAAAAAGGAAAATATTTACAAGTTTAAAATATGCCTCTTTACAAAATGTCAATATTAGTCTATGACAATCCCTTGCAGTTGTAGATTTATAGTCCATTGAAGTGAGAAGTAATATGCAAGAAAACATCTTCCGTGCAAGGAATTGTGAGGCCGCCCATTGGATGATCATATCCAAATTCTTCCTCTGCCTGACTCAACAAGTCTTGAAATGAAGTTTGGTTCAAGTATGACATGGGGATCACAAACCGCTTCATTTCCTCTCCAACATACACGGCAAGATAACCCTTTGGCATATTCGTTACCTTTGATGTCCGGCTTCTGCTTAATGAAGCACATCTAATAACTGCAGGTAAATGAAAGGCCATTTCAAATGATTCAAAGAACAAGTAAAGCTCTTAAATATAAGAAAAATATAACTAGCTTTTGATGGTTGTATGTGAATGAGTTTTGATTGTTGTGAAGGAAGGTAGTGTATTTATAGTCTCAAGAGTTTCTAGGAATCTATTTTGTTGAGAAGTGACTGTTAAATGATGGGGTCCATAAGATAAGAGATCACATGATATCTCCTTTCCCTGCCTCTCAATCAAGGACCAGTAAGTTCAATAAGAGTGCATATATATACACCACACCTTTCGCAGATCACTCACTTGGAAGTCAAATGAGATAGGAAGGTTAAAATTAGTGCTTAACTTATGGCCACTCATGTATTTGTAGACATGTGCCATGATCTCTTCATATTGGTAACACTGCTCAATGTCGACATATAGCAGCAAAAATCATCTAATGGACGACATTTAAGCCAATTAGTGGCTACAAATCATATATGTTAGGAGGCAACAATGGAACCTGTGTCAAGGGATTGGTCAGTAGTCATCCTCACCAGAAGATAGTAGCAGTACAGGTGGACTGATAAAGGTTGCTTGATAATTTTTTCAGCATATAAAAATAGTTTGTTAGCAGAACTTTATTGATGAACCTATTTTAAAATGTTGAGCAATGAATTCAAGGGAAACAAGTAGAGTTGTATTTAGGTTATTGCAGAGAAGTACTTCTGTTTTTTCTAACTACTCAAGAAAACCATCTTTAATATATGATCAATATATTTCTAATTTCGATAGGTTTTATATAACAACATAGATTAAATTTTAAGAATTTATATAAGCCCTCTAAGACCTTCCAAAATCTTCCATTCCCTTTTTTCAAAGGCCTCTTCTTTCCTCCTAAACTCTTGAACAGAACCTTAAAGACATTCTTACTTTTACTGCTTCAATTAATGTTTGGCTCAACTGAGGAACCAAAGTTCATGGTTTAGTCCTTGTCATTTACCCTATTGATATATCAGCCATATTTTACGCTTAGATCAACAATTGGTTTTCAAAGTCTATATATGAATTAACACTAGAGACGTAGTTAATTAAATCCTAAATCAGAAGCTAAACTTATCAAATAATAATAGACTTCAAGTTTACCACTTATTGACCCAATAATGAAAAGTCTTACATTGTCAGTTTTCTGTGACCCAAACATGAATTTCAAGTCAATATAGATACCAAAACTGTTAAGAGTCCCACATCGGACAATATATGGCCTGAACATGAGTTTATAAATGGGGGTAATCCTCACTCTACCAACCGGTTTTGTAGGGTTGAGTTAGGCCCAACCATATTTCTTAACATGATATCAGAGCCTCGTTTAAGATCCGGTCGGCCACCTATAATGTTCAGTCCTGGGCGTGAGGGGGTGTGTTAAGAGTCTCACATCGGACAATATATGGCCTGAACATGAGTTTATAAATGGGGGCAATCCTCACTCTACCAATCGGTTTTGTAGGGTTGAGTTAGGCCCAACCATATTTGTGATTCTTACATGTTACATCTACATGCTTTAAATAAGTATGGTTGAGTTAGGCCCAACCATATTTCTTAACATGATGTTGTAAAATATTTTACTTATATATTAAAAAGTGATTCTTACATGTTACATCTACATGCTTTAAATAAGAGAGAATAGAAAACCTAATGGGCCTCATTACTAATAGAAATAATTACTATTTACAATCTAATATTTACAACACTCCCCCTCAAGCTGGTGAATGGATATCTATCATTCCCAGCTTGCAAGTAAGTTGCATGAATCTTTCTGTTGGTAAGCCTTTTGTTAACACATCTGCCAGCTGATGCCCGGAAGGAACGTAAGATGTAGTTATCAGTCCACTATCCAACTTCTCTTTGATAAAATGTCGGTCAATCTCAATGTGTTTAGTCCTGTCATGCTGAACAGGATTATGAGCAATACTAATAGTCGATTTATTGTCACAAAACAATGTCATAGGATCTTCACATTGTATCTTCAAGTCTTCTAGAATTTTTTTCATCCACAATAGCTCACAAATTCCTAGTGCCATAGCTCTAAATTCGGCCTCGGCGCTTGATCGAGCAACTACACTTTGCTTCTTACTCTTCCAAGCTACAAGGTTACCACACAGAAAAGTACAATAGCCTGACGTAGATCTTCTGTCACTCACTGATCCGGCATAATCCGCATCAGTGTAAGTCTCCATAGTTAGATTTCCACCTCTTTTAAACAAAAGTCCTCTCCCTGGAGTTGCTTTAAGATATTGTAGAACGCGGTCTACAGCCTGCAAATGTCTCACCCTCGGATCATGCATGAATTGGCTCACCACACTGACTGCATATGCCAAATCTGGTCTAGTGTGTGCCAAGTAAATCAATTTTCCCACTAATCTCTGATATTGACCCTTGTCAACTTTGTCACTTTCCTCCTCAAAGCTTATCCTGTGATTTTGTTCAATGGGAACACTTGCAGGTTTGCATCCAAGTTTGCCAGTTTCCTGCAAAAGATCAAGCACATACTTCCTTTGAGAAATAAAGATGCCTTGCTTTGAGTAGGCTACCTCAATTCCTAAGAAATACTTGAGTTGTCCAAGGTCTTTCATCTCAAACTCTGCTGATAATTTCTCTTTGAGGAAATGTCTCTCAATCAAATCATCTCCTGTAACAATAATATCATCAACATAAACAAGAAGTACAGTCAGTTTTCCTCCTTGTGAATGTTTAAAAAATAAAGTGTGGTCTCCTTGACTTTGCTTATAGCCCAAACACATCATTGTCTTTGTGAATCTTCCAAACCATGCCCGAGGGGACTGCTTAGTCCATATAAGGCTTTCTTCAATTTACACACCTTGTTAGCTCCATTTGTTATGCCAACACCTGGTGGAATCTCCATATACACTTCTTCCTCTAAGTCTCCATGCAAGAACGCATTTTTAACATCAAACTGTTGCAATTCCCATCCACATGAAGCAGCAAGAGATAGTAAAATTCGAACAGTATTCATCTTTGCCACTGGGGCAAATGTCTCCTCATAATCAATACCATACGTCTGAGTATAACCTTTTGCCACTAGTCTTGCTTTGTACCGATCAAGTGTACCATCAGATTTGTACTTTACAGTATAGATCCATCTGCATCCAACTGGACTTTTGTCTCTTTTCCTTTCAATAATCTCCCAAGTACCATTTTTTTCAAGTGCTCTCATTTCCTCATCCATAGCTTGGACCCAATTTCTATTTTGCAATGCTTCTTCAACAGATGATGGGATTTTGACAGAATCAACAGCTGCAATAAAACTTTGATATTGTGTGGAAAGATGTTTAGTGGAGACATATTGAGAGATAGGGTGTCGATATAGGGAGGGACAAGATCTTTTATCCTTCCTCAAAGCAATGGGTAAATCAACTGGATTAGTGTCACAAGTATCAGAAATGGCACAATCATCACTAGAGGAATCATTTTCAGTACTTACCTCCGGTTCAGGCGATTGAATTTGTTTCTGGAGAAGGTCAGGTTTACTTCTTCTCTGATACACTAGAGTTGGTGTTGGAGGTGCTGATTCCTGTAAAACAGAAGGCCTTGAAGGACCAGGAACACTTACTGGCTCAGATTCAGGTGTTGAACTAAGACTCAAACTCAAACTAGGTGACAACTCGGGTTCAAGAGAGGGAACACTGATAGGTGTTCTAGGGAGGCTAGGACCAAGGATCAGAAACTCGGACTCAGACTCTGACTCTGACTCTAAGTCACTTATGTTCTCCCCCTGAGACTGAGAACGAGTGAAATATGACACATTTTCATGAAAGGTGACATCTTTGGAGACAAAGAATTTTCGACTCGGAGGATGATAACATTTGTACCCTCTTTTGTTGGGTGCATAACCCAGAAAGATACATCTGACAGCACGGGGATCCAATTTGTTGCGATATTGTTTGTGAACATGAACAAAAGCAACACAACCAAAAATGCGAGACTCAAGAGTGTGTAAGATAGGAACAGATGGAAAAAGTGAAAGCATAAATTGGGCAGGACTTTTATTACCTAACACTCGAGATGGGACCCGGTTAATCAGATAGGCAGCAGTAAGAATTGCCTCACCCCAATAAGAGGTAGGAACAGACATTTGAAAAAGGAGAGATCTAGCAACTTCAAGTAAATGACGATTTTTTCTTTCTGCGACACCGTTTTGTTGTGGGGTGTCAACACATGTGAATTCATGGAGAATGCCATGTTTACTAGTGAAGTTGGAAAAGGTATGATTGACATATTCTTTACCATTGTCAGAACGAATTCTTTTTATGCCTTTCCCAAATTGCGTTTGTACCATATTATAAAATTGGATAAATATTTGTGGTACTTCGGATTTAGTATTCATCAAGAAAATCCAAGTTACCCGAGTACAATCATCAATAAATGAGACAAACCATTTTGCACCAAAAATATTAGAGGTAGGGGTAGGTCCCCAAACATCAGAATGAATCAAATCAAAAGGTTCATCACTTTTATTAAAACTGGAAGGAAAAGATACACGATTGTGTTTTGCCAACTGACAAACATCACACTTAAAAGACTCAACAGAATGGTGTAAGAACAACGACGGAAACATAGACTTAATTATATAAAATGGAGGATGACCGAGACGCTTGTGCTGAAGTCAAATTTGTGAGGCTGAAGAGGAAGACTGAGACTGGAAACAGGAGGACAACACCTTTGGATGGTCATCAGAGAAGTAGTATAACCCTTCCTTTTCCTTAGCAATTCCAATCGTCTGCCCCATGGTAAGGTCCTGAAAAACACAATGGGACATAGAAATAATTACTATTTACAATCTAATATTTACAACAAAAACAAAGAAAAAAAATTACTTTTTTGCATCCCCATCACTAATTGATACATAATGCCCATCAAATTGGTGATTCCAATGGTATTTGAATTAATTTAGATTGAGGAAAAACTATGAATAATTCACAGTCTTGCTCGATCATCGGCTGAAACGAAGTTGTTGTGATCAGACAACTTCTTGGGACCTTTGAAGTTATATTCTGAAGCCAACTAACAGACAAAAGAAACATTTAACTCTCCGGCAACTTATGTTCAGTTGATTGCTCTATCTAGATGAAGGAGTTGTTCGCTTACTTGGCAGAGGATCATCATTTAGTGCAAATAAAGCAAGGAAGTGGAAGTACCAAAAGGTTATCTTATGGCGTATGTTGGAGCGTAAATGAAGAAGTACTTGATTCCTGTATCACTCTTGAACGAGCCTTTGTTTCAAGAATTTCTATGCCTAGTTGAAGAGGAACTCGGTTACTGTCATTCAATAGGTGGTCTTACAACTCCCCGAACCGAAGATCTGTTCTTACAGCTTCTCACTTGTAAGGCCTATCATTAATTCATACTACAAAAAAGTCATATGAATGATAACATAGCCCAATAGGATTGACTAGTTAAGTAAACATTTTTACATCAGGAATTTCTGTTATTTTTTATGTTTCCGGCTAAGTGGAAATCTTACCAAACTATAGTCTTGTGAATTTATCTGTTGTTCTTGTATCATCTTAAATACTTGCTTTGCAGGCACAAACACGAGCCATGCACCCTTTACCTTGGATATATTGAGACGAAAACTCAATAGCTAGAGACTCGTCCACATTAGGCCATGATCTCTTGCCTACTTATGTCTGTTTATGAATCTTAAATGAAGAGCTTTGACTAGTATGACACTTAAAAGCATCAACAGTATGATAGTTTGAAAATCCACGCAAAGACCTCTTCTGATTAGATTTTCATGAGTAACTATTTTGTTGTAAACAATCCTCCAGAATTGAGTAGACTTTGAAGGAGGAATGTAATCATGTCAAATTTTGAATAACTCTCATACTAGACATGGTTCCCTAGTAAAAACTCAAAACATCATCAACATATAAAACGTCTACAGGGATTTGATTTCCTCTTGGACCATTGATCATAAAAAGCTAACCATTATCATCCAGACTAGTAATTGCTCTACTCAAGACCTCTTCTGCAAGGCAAAAGTAAAAGAGGGATAAGGGGTTCCCTTGTCTCACCTCTCTCTTGTAAGAAAAGAAACATGCAACTTTATCATTTATAGAGAAATAGATAATTTGGCATATTTAAGGATCCCTTCAATCCAGTTGCGAAACTTCAATTAAGAATCCTCAATCAATAATATCACATGTCTATCTACTGTCAATTTTCATGAAAATATATCCTCCAAAAGATCTAGGATGAAGCATATTAACAAACAAATGCCGTCAGTGATATTTCTTCCCTTCATAAAACTTCTTTGTTGTGAACAAATAATACCAAGCAAAATAGTAGCAAGTCTGTCAGCTAGCACTTTGATGATAATCTTAAACTTAAAATCACCATGACTATAGGTCTATAATGATCCACTTTATATGCACCATCACTTTTAGAAATAAGGGCCTCAATGTTACTGTTATAGTTAGGTGGCATCCAGAGAGTTGGAATAATTGAACACAAACCTCAAACATGTTGTTACTGACAATGTCACAAAAATACTGAAAAGTATATTTGGGTGCTGCGAAATGAAGGTAACCGGAAATGCATTTCAAATATTTTGAAGAGCCGGCTGAATTGATCACATGTAAGAAAAACGTATATAAGTGTGAATGCTTGAGTAATTTGTGATTGTTGTGAAGGAGGACAATATATTTATAGTATTCAAGAATTTCTTGAAATCCCTGTGCTAGAGAAAACATAGATAAAATGATGGGGGGCCATGAGATGAGAGATCACATGGTGTTGTCTTAGATGCCTCTGTTAATGATCAATACGTTCGACAAGAGTGCAAACCCAACCTTCTGAATGAAAGGCTTATGTTAAACTCAATGCTAGCTTCTACAATGCCTACTTATTTCGTTTCAGACATGCATTAGACATGTCACATGATGTTCTCTTCACATTGACAACACAGCTTAATGTTGACAAGAGATCACATGATACTGTCTAGAGGTCCTTCTCAAAGATTAAATGAGTGATTTCTTAAAACTCGACAGAGTAATTGAATTCATGTCCCACATTAAAAAGCTGTGTCAACATTGTAACCATTCAGAAAATGAAAATGGGTTGCGAGAAATATTTGATGTGTTTTTAGAGCTTGTCTGAAATATATTAGGTTATGTGAGGTCTCTTTCATACACTAATTTTCCAAAAGGTGTGGGGTATGTGATCTCACATTTCGTGTAGTCCTCTATGAAAGCCTTCAAGACAGTACCATGTGATCATTAATCAGCCATGGCTCCCACTAAACCTCATTCAGTAACTCATTCTCCATATAATTGGTTTTCTATATATATCCATTATTGAGTTTACAAGTAACACAAACCATTCATACTTTGAATCATCAGAAATCTAGTTCACTTCTTTCTTCAACTAAACATTTGAGATAATTCTTTTGTCAAGAAACAAAAACAAGAATGGGTTTTCGCTTACCTGGTATTAGACGATAATCATCTGGCAAACAAGGGGAAGTTCCAAAAGGCCATCTTGCAGTGTATGTTGGAGAGAAAGCAAGGAGGTTCTTGATTCCGGTATCATTCTTGAACGAGCCTTTATTTCAAGAATTGCTTAACCAAGCCGAAGAGGAATTTGGTTACTGTCATCCAATGGGCGGTCTTACAATTCCCTGCAAGGAAGATGTCTTCTTACATACAACTTCTAGTTTGAACAGCCTATAATTAATTCATACTGCAAAAAAAATCACATTAGCTTGATAACATAGAACAGTGTAGGATTGACTAGTTGAGAAAAAATTTGTACATCCGGAATTTTGTTATCCATTTTGATGTTTCCTCATTAAGAAGTGGAAATCTCAAATGAGAATCTAATCAAACTATATTCTTGTGAATTCATCTGTTATTTTTTGTGTGATCTTAAATTCTTGCATTTTATTCACAAACACAAGTCATGCACTTATTTTATAGATATGGTAATGTACGAAAGTGGTACTGGCGAGGCCATAGTCCATACATGATACAACAAAACTCAAACAAAAAATCATAAAACACAGTTAGCATATATTAATCAGCATTATAGACTAAAACAGAAGCTAAACTCATCAAGTAATAGAGTTCAGGCTTATCACTTATTGACCTAATTATGAAAAGTCTTCCATTGCAAGTTCTGTGTCCATCCACAATCTACACATCAGTAGCAAGTTAAACATGAATTTCAAGTCAATATAGATATTATAAACTCTTATTTCGATAGCCATATGCAGAGGAGGAATGGTTTAAAAGTGGACTAAGTGTTTTCTGTTGGCCTTTTATTCATTACTGTATATCTTATCGCTTTTAAGTTGAGCACTTGAAATACTCTGATACTTAAAAGCATAAGAAAGGTGTAAAAACAGGATGTTTGGTTTAATAATGATAAACACTTCCTTCAATATGTTTCAAACTTTCTCTCAGAGTGTATATTCGCCTTCAACACTAGTAATTTATGACTGATTGGACGGAAATTTGATAGACAGTATATTTTCTTTTATTCCTTACAGTAGTCAGTTTTAGAATTTATAATAAATAGAAGCATATATGGAGCCCAATGAGTTGTTGAATATAATGTGTCATTAATATTATGATTAGAAATATTTTGTATTCCATTCCAAAAGTAGGGAAAGGAAAAATCTATACAAATATAAGTTGTGACTGTTGTACAAAATGTCACTGTTAATCTAATGTCAGTAGTCTCTTGCAGCTCTAGATTTAAATTCCATTGAAGCGAGAAGTAATGTGCAAGAAAATATCTTCTGCACAAGGAATTGTGAGGCCACCCATAGGATGATCGTATCCGAATTCCTCCTCTGCTTCACCCAACAAGTCTTGGAATGAAGGTTGGTTCAAGTAAGACGTAGGGATAACAAAGCGCTTCATTTTTGCTCCAACATACACTGCAAGATAACCTTTTGGCACATTCAATGCTTTTGACGATGCTTGGCTACCTGTAAAAGAAGCACGTCTAATAGAAGGTAATCGGAAACCCATCGTCTAATGATTTGAAAAACAAGCTGAATTTCTCAGATTTAAGAAAAATGTATCTCAATATGTTTGCTCGAGTGGTTTGTGATGTTGTGAAGGAAGATAGTGCATTTTATAGTGTCCAATAGTATCTTGAAATCCATTTGTTTGAGAAGTTATTGTTAAAATGATGGGACCCATAAGACAACAACAGATCACATGGTGCTGTCTTAGATGCCTCTATCAAGGATCAATAAGTTCAACAAGAGTGCAAACCGTAACCACTGAAAATCAAACGAGAAGTGAACATGTCAAACTCAATACTTGTACTATGCCTGCTCGTTTCTTTTCAGACATGCATCAGACATGGCACATGTTCTCTTCGTATTGACAACACGGCTTAATGTTGAAATATGACTTGTAGAATTATGAGAAATATCAGTCATACAGATCTTTATTGTTCTTGAAGGGCCTAGTTGGAGATAATCAGACTATGGTTCACAACCGATCACATGCTACTGTCTAGAGGCCTTTCTCAAAGATTGAATGATTGCTTAAGAATTGAGAGAGTAATTAAATGTATGACCAACACTAAGAGGCTGTGCCAAAATGGTGACCATTCAGAAAATAAAAGTGATATGCAAATATAAGAAAACCAACTAAGAAAACAAGAAGCAAATCTCATTTAATATAATTTTATATGATATTACAAAAACCGATTATACAATGTAAGAAACCTTGCAAGTGAAAATTCTACATCAAATTTGAAAAAGATTTAACAAATACCAAGAGAATTGGAACACAGCCATTTCAATGCAGTAAAGGTTGCAAGAATACAAAGCATGGCACATTTCAAATCATTATCTAAATCCTGCTAGTTCAATGGAAGAATGAAAACTGACAATATGCTTTGAAAGAAGGCTACGTGCTTAAGCAATATCCAGCTTGAATTTTTCCAACTTCTTGTTATGGAAAATTATTTTTCTAGCAGCTATGACTTATGAGTATAGAATAAGTTGCCCACAAAAAGGATGTGTTTGTCAAATTCCAAATTTCAGTCGAATCAGTTCATCTTTACTAGGCGAATATACTGTGAATATGCAGTCTGATTTTACTGTTAGATCAAGAATGTGGCAGTGGTTTATCCATAAAAGTTGCAGCAGCTTCCAAGAAGTATTCAAGTACTGGTAGACATCAGTTGTCTTAGAGGGACTTGAACAAAATATTTGATATGTTTAGACCTTGTCTGGAAGATATGAAGCTCCATAGCAAGTCTCTTTCACAGGCTATAAATTTCCAAAAGGTGGGGCACGTAATCTCACATTTCGTGTAGTCCTCTAATGACAGCTTTCAAGGCAGTGCCACGTGATCATTAATGAGCCATGGCTCCCACTAAACCACATTCAATAACTCTTTCACCATACATTTGGTTTTCAATGTATATATATATATATATATATATATATATATATATATATATATATATATATATATATATATATATATATATACATATATATATATATATATCCATCACTGGGTTTCCAAGCAACACAAACCATTCTTCTCATACCTTGAAGCATCAGAATTCAAGTTCACTTATTTCTTCTACTACTTCTTTGAGATCATTCTATTGTCAAGAAACAAAACAAGAATGGGTTTTCGCTTACCTGCTATTAGACGATCATCATCTAGCAAACAAGTGGAAGTCCCAAAAGGCTATCTTGCAGTTTATGTCGGAGAGCAAGCGAAGAGGTTCTTGATTCCCGTGTCATTCTTGAACGAGCCTTTATTTCAAGAATTGCTTAGCCAAGCTGAAGAGGAATTTGGTTACTCTCATCCAATGGGTGGTCTTACAATTCCATGCAAGGAAGATATCTTCTTACATACAACTTCTCGTTTGATAAACCTATAATTAATTCATACCGCAAAAAATTCATATGAATGTTAGCATAGAACAGTGTAGGTTGACTAGTTGAGACAATTTTTGTACATCAGGAATTTCTTTGTCAATTTTGATGTTGCCTCTTAAGTGGAAATCTGAAATGAGAATCTAACCAAACTTTACTCTTGTGAAATCATCTGTTGTTTTTTGTGAATTAATCTAATCAAACTAATATAAATTAATACTGGAGACGTAGTTATTTAAAGCCTAAAACAGAAGGTAAACTTAGCAAATAAAAGACTTCAGGTTTACCACTTATTGACCCAATAATGAAAAGTCTTCCATTGCCAGTTTTCTGTGTCTAGCCATATAGATACAAACAAAATAGCAGTTAAACATGAATTCCAAGTCAATATAGATACCACAACAGAAGAAAAAAATTACTTATTTGCATCCTCATCACTAATTGATATGTAATGTCCATCAAATTGGTGATTCCGATTGTAATTGAGTTAATTTAGATTGAGGAAAAACTACAAATAATTCACAGTTTTGCTGGATCATCGGCTGAAACGGAGTTGTTGTGATCAGACAACGTCTCGGGGCCTTTGAAGTTATATTATGTAGCCAACTAACAGACAAAACAAACATTTAACTTTCTTGCAACTTATGTTCAGGTGATTTCTCTGTCTAGATGAAGAACTTGTTGTTCGCTTACCTGGCAGACGATCATCAATTAGTGCTACTAAAGCAAAGAAGTGGAAGTACCAAAAGACTATCTTATGGCGAAAATTAAAAGGTACTTGATTCCAGTTTCACTCTGGAACGAGCCTTTATTTCAAGAATTTCTAAGCCTAGTTGAAGAGGAATTCGATTACTGTCATTCAATAGGTGGTCTTACAACTCCTCGAACGGAAGATGTGTTCTTACAGCTTCTCGCTTGTTCAACTTGTTTTACATTATAGAATTTTGAAGCAAGCCAGTAGCATTGAAATGAAATGAAAACAGGAATATACCAATAATTGAAAAAGGTGGTGGTGACTATAATCACATGAACTACATGTACTCTTCATATGGATTGAGGTCAAAGTTGTTGTCCTATAACACGCCACAAACGGCAACGGAAACCTTTTACTTTGAATTCCTAGCAGCCTCAACTATTTATAAAACTGAATGTTAGCTAAAAGTCAAACCTAAACCAAAAAAAACAAGAGTCAAATAGTCTTCAAATTTGTTTAAAGCTAGAAACTCATCCACATTAGGCCATGATCTCTTGCCTACTTACGTCTGTTTATTTATTTTAAGTGAAGAACTTTGACTAGTCTGACACTTAAAAGCATCAACAGTATAATAGTTTGAAAAACCACACAAAGACCTTTGCTAATCAGATTTTCAGCAGTAACTATTTGTAGTAAACAATCCTCCAAAATAAGCTTGGCCCAAGAAAACTCTTGAGGGGGAGGGAAATAAAATTGATGTGCATACCTAAAAGTAGGAGTTCCATTAGTGGAATGCTTCCATATAAATGATCTTGCGACTCAAATTGAAGAATGATAGCATCATGCAAAATCTGGGTGATATCGGGGTAAGCTCGCTTGATAGTGTGAGGAACAATCCATCAGTCATTTTGAATAAAATCACTAACCTTAGCAGTTATATGATGATGTTGAGTTAAATGGATATGTAACATGGCAACTGAGGAATCATTCCCTTAATCATGAATTTCTATTGCCAGTTCTCTGTGTTCAGCCATATGATAGAATCAATTCAGTATCTAAAAGAGAGATTCAGAAACAATACAAGAAAACTGATAAAATTACTGATTTGATTAAAGAAATAGGCTAGAGTTCAAATGGGATCTAGCAAAATCAGTACAAGGAAAAATGCAGAATGCCGTAAAAAGAAGAAAGATGATAGAGGCACTTTGAGAGGTCTTTTCTCTCCTAGGGTTCAGATCCAGTGGAATATTTTCCTCCCTCACCAATGATTGGGACCCCGTCATTTATGGAATTATTCCTAGGTCCTATTACCATACAGCTGCTGCCAGCTGTCTCAACCCATGTGCTACTGCTAACAGAATTTGTCCTATTCTCTCTCTTTCTCTTTCTTACGTTTCCTTACATATTGCCTCCCATATCTACCAATTCCCCTCCCTTCAAAAACTTCCTTGACCTCAAGGAAGAAAACTGGAAATTCCTCTTTTAACCTTTCAGCCAACTCCCAAGAATTCTCAAATTCCGGAAGGTCTTTCCATTTCACCAAGACCTCCCAATCCCCTTGATCATTCCTTCTGTAATCCATTCCTTTCTCAGGCACGGGTTCTAAATACCAATCCTCATTCATACAATCTGGAAGAGGTTGGGGTTCTGCAGAGGCACTAATAGCTTTTTTCAGCAAGGAAACATGGAATACCGGATGTACTCTAGTATCATCAGGCAGCTTAAGCTGATAAGCCACCTCTCCCACCCTTTTAACTATTTCATAAGGTCCATAAAATCTAGGGCTCAGCTTCTGGTTCAGCCTTTTAGCTAAACTCTTCATTTTGTAAGGCTGGATTTTTAAGAAAACCTTATCTCCTACTTCATAAACCACCTCCCTCCTGTGCTTGTTTGCTTGATTTCTCATCATATCCTGTGCTTTGAGTAACTGCTCCTGCAGTTCCTTGATCATCAAGTTTCTTTCCATTGTCAATTTACTGATTTCATCAACTGCAGACCCAGGGGTGTCTCCTCTAATTAACACTGGAGGTGCTCTTCCATATAGGGCCTCAAATGGAGTGGTCTTCAGTGAGGCATGGTAGTTGGTGTTATACCAATATTCTGCCCATGCTAACCACTTAGGCCATTGCTTAGGTTTGAGCCCTATAACACACCTAAGATATGTCTCCAAGCACCTGTTGACTACCTCTGTTTGGCCATCAGATTGAGGATGGTAGGCACTGCTATATTTCAACTTAGTCCCTGCCAGCTTAAATAGCTCAATCCAGAAATGGCTAAGAAACACTTTGTCTCTGTCAGAAACTATGGAACTAGGGAATCCATGCAATCTAACCACTTCTTGAAGGAAAACTTCAGCAACACTCTTGGCTGTATAAGGATGGTTAATTGGAAAAAAATGAGCATACTTAGAAAGTCTATCTACCACCACCATAACAGTGTCTACTCCTTGCACTTTAGGTAAACCCCCTATGAAATCCATAGAAATATCACTCCATACTTGTGTGGGAATAGGTAAAGGCTGTAGTAATCCTCCAGGTGTCAATGTTTGATACTTATTCCTTTGACACACTTCACACGCCTGCACATACTCTTGAATTCTCTTTCTCATACCCTCCCAATATACCACACTACTAATCCTTTTGTAAGTCCTGAGATAACCAGAATGCCCTCCTACTGCTGTATCATGGAATTCATTCAGAATCCAACTAATTCGAGGGGATCCTTTAGGCACCACTATTCTTCCTTCATAATACAACCTTCCTCCCTTAAGTTGAAACCCCTTCTGACTAAGAGGATCTGCTAATAAGGCCTGCACTATCCCTTTCAGCTTCTCATCCCGTTGTACCTCCTCTTCTAATCCATTCCAAGCTTCACTTTGGACAGTAGTTATGTGAGAATACTGCATCTGCCTGGAAAGGGAATCTGCTGCACTATTTTCCTTTCCAGGCTTATACTTAACCTCAAAATCATATCCTATCAATTTAGATAGCCACTTCTGCTGGTCTTCCCCCATCACCCTCTGCTCTGTTATAAACTTTAAGCTTTTCTGGTCTGTATGCACCTTGAAATGCTTGCCTAATAAATAGGGTCTCCATTTCTGAATAGCTATGACCATTGCCATGAGCTCTCTTTCATAAACTGACTTTTGTTGGGCTTTAGCTGCTAGAGTTTGACTCATATATGACACAGGTCTGCCCTCCTGCATTAACACTGCTCCAATGCCTTTGCCAGAAGCATCAGTTTCCACTACAAACTCTTTTTCAAAATCTGGCATAATCAAAACAGGGAGGGTGGTCATGGCTATCTTCAGTTCATCAAAAGCCACTTGTGCCTCTGTACTCCACAGGAAACTGTCTTTCTTCAACAACTGAGTAAGGGGCCAGGCTATTTTTCCATAATTCCTTACAAACTTCCTATAGTAGCCAGTTAGACCTAGGAAGCCTCTTAATCCTTTTATATTTTTTGGAACAGGCCACTTAATCATATCTTCTATCTTTCTGGGGTCTGCTGCTACTCCTTTGGCAGATATTAAATGCCCTAGATACTCCACCTCTTCTTGACCAAAAGAACATTTCTTCTTGTTAGCAAATAGTTGGTTATCCTTCAGGACTTGCAATATTACAGTTAAATGCTCTCTGTGTGCTTCCTTACTCCTACTATATATGAGGATGTCATCAAAAAAAAACCAAGCAAAATTTCCTTAGGAATGGCCTGAGAACTTCATTCATGAGGGATTGGAAAGTGGAGGGAGCATTTGTCAAGCCAAAAGGCATGACAAGATACTCATAGTGCCCCTCATGTGTTCTGAATGCTGTCTTGGCTATGTCTTCATCCTTCATCCTAATCTGGTGATAACCAGATTTCAAATCCAGTTTGGAAAAAATGACTGCTCCACCCAATTCATCTAATAATTCCTCAATGATGGGAATGGGGAATTTATTAGGTATGGTCACCTTGTTTAGAGCTCTGTAATCTGTGCAAAATCTCCACCCTCCATCTTTTTTCTTTACTAACAGCACTGGGCTTGAAAAAGGACTGGTACTGTGCCTTATGATACCATCCTGGAGCATTTCTCCTACAATTTTTTCTATTTCATTTTTTTGATAGAAAGGGTACCTATAAGGCCTCAAGTTTGGAATGGCAGCATTAGGTTTAAGCAAAATAGCATGATCATGTTCTCTCCTGGGTGGTAGACATTTAGGTAAATGAAACACTTCCTCAAATTTCCCCAAAGTCTCATCCCACTCTGTTAACTCAGCATACCTTTCTGCTGCAACCATTTGCACAGTTTGCACATAGAATCCCATCCCCTCACCCTTCAAAGCTCTCATCATTCCCTTCATAGAAACTTGTTGATTGCTTAATGTAGGATCTCCTTGAATACTATACTTTTGTCCACCCCACTCCCACATAAGGCATAATTTTCCAAAGTTAGCCTCTATATTGCCCAAACTAGCTAACCAGTCCATTCCTAGCACCATATCAGTCCCTCCTAACTCCATCAAAAAGAAATTCTGGCTGAATTCCACTCCTTGCAACCAGAACTTCAATTTTTCACACACCCCCTGATATTTCATCTTCTCTCCGTTCCCCACCTCAATTACATATGGTGGTGTTTCCACCAACTGTAATCCCATCATTTCCACTAGCCTAGCATCAATGAAATTGCTAGTTGCCCCGGAATCAATTAGTGTCAACAGTTCCCTTTCTTTGACTGTAGCCCAGACCTTGAACGATTTATTAGAAGTTAGTCCCTCTTGACTCTGCAGGGAGAGTTGCAAAGTCTTGCATTCCTCCACTTCGTCCACCCCGTCTTCTGTTTGCACCCCTTTTCCTCCTCTTTCCTCTTCCTCCTCACTGCTATTCTCACATAATTTAAAACTCATATGCTTAAATTTGCATATGTGCTCCCTATTCCATTTATCCCCACATTTGAAACACAACCCTCTCTTACTCCTTTCTTCTAATTCTGCAGGATTTAATCTCCTCCCTCTGAACTTCTCACTACCTCCTCCATTACCTTTCTCTCCCTCCTTCCTAGATCCTCCTATATCTGCAGGGTCCCTGATCTTAAAAGACCCTCCTCTATCTTTCCATGAACTACTCTTCTTGTGGACCACCTCATTTTTTTCTTCAATTAACAGGGCCCTATCCATCAAATCTGCTAAACTTTGACTCTCATGGAGTTTTAGTTCGGCTTGAATCTCCTCTTTTAGTCCATTCATGAAAATGGAGTCCAACATAATCCTTTCTTCCCTTCTCAACGGAGCTACCAGCATTTCGAATTTCTCCATATACTCCACCACCGAGCCTTTTTGCCTTAAACTTAACAAAGGCCTCATTGGGTTATGCAGTAGACCCGGTTGAAACCTCCTCATCACAGCTACCTTAAACTCCTCCCATGTCCTCAGTGGGGCTTGCTCCTCCCACCACTGGTACCAATTCAAAGCCTTGTCTTCCATAGCTAACACTACCGCATCTAGTTTGTCGCGCATCCTTACACCATTCAAACGGAAGTACCTCTCGACCCGCACGAGCCAACCATACGCGTCCTCTCCCTTGAAAATGGGAATTTCCAGCTTCCTTCTGCTTCCCATGGTTCGCCCTCCTTCTCCACCCCAGTGACGGCGATTTCTGGGTCGAGATTCGTGCGAACGGCTGCTTCTTATGCTCCCATCATCTTCGTCGTCGTCGGAACCTCTGCGGTGACCCGGACGCTCCTGAATGAGCTGGCGAATCTGCTCCACCGTCACCTGCGGTCTGGACTGTTGCTCCGTTACGATCTGGCGTATCTGTTCTATCGTCCCTTCGAACTGATTCATCCTCTGTTCCATCGTTTCCACGCGATTCTCCATGATACCACGCGTAACAACCATCCACCGAGTAAACGAAACCAAGGCTCTAGATACCAAATTGATAGAATCAATTCAGTATCTAAAAGAGAGATTCAGAAACAATACAAGAAAACTGATAAAATTACTGATTTGATTAAAGAAATAGGCTAGAGTTCAAATGGGATCTAGCAAAATCAGTACAAGGAAAAATGCAGAATGCCGTAAAAAGAAAAAAGATGATAGAGGCACTTTGAGAGGCCTTTTCTCTCCTAGGGTTCAGATCCAGTGGAATATTTTCCTCCCTCACCAATGATTGGGACCCCGTCATTTATGGAATTATTCCTAGGTCCTATTACCATACAGCTGCTGCCAGCTGTCTCAACCCATGTGCTACTGCTAACAGAATTTGTCCTATTCTCTCTCTTTCTCTTTCTTACGTTTCCTTACATATGGCCTCCCATATCTACCACCATAATCTACACATAAAATGGCAGTTAAACATGAATTTCAAGTCAATATAAATAACATAATTCAAAGTTTTGCTGGACCATCAGCTAAACCCAAGTACTAGGCTCTGGCTTAGCTTCCCTTAATCAGAGTTGTTGTAATCAAACTACTTCACCCAACAGAAAAAACAAACATTTAACTATCCTGCAACTTATTTTCAGTTCATTGCTCTGCCTAGAGGAAGAAGCAGTTGATAGAATAGAATCATGACGCATGTAAAAAAAATTGAACTTAGATACAAGTAGTTTATCTACAATTATAGTTTGGATAGATAATTAATTAGGCCAATAAATGTAGAACAATTTGTTTGATGTTCAATATGTTTCAAATTTTCTCTCTGGGTGTATTTTCTCCTTCAAAACAAGTAAAATATTACTGATTGGACTGAATTGTGATAAACAATATATAGGAACCCATTCAGTTGTTGAATATAATATGTCATTATGATTAGAAATAAATAATGACAAATATTTTGTTCCTGAATTTGTCATTCAGATGGACATTCTATATAATTATAAATTGTGACTGTTGTACAAAATGTCACTGCTAATCTAATGTCAGTCTCTAGCAGCTCTAGATTTATAGTCCATTGAAGCGAGAAGTAATATGCAAGAAAACATCTGGTGTGCAAGGAATTGTAAGGCCGCCCATTGGATGATCATAGCCGAATTCTTCCTCTGCTTCACCCAACAAGTATTGAAATGAAGGTTGGTTCAAGTAAGACGTAGGGATAACAAAGCGCTTCATTTTCTCTCCAACATACACTGCAAGATAACCTTTTGGCACATTCAATGCTTTTGGCGATGCTTGGCTACCTGTAAAAGAAGCACGTCTAATAGAAGGTAATCGAAAACCCATCTTCTAATGGTTTGAAAAATAAGCTGAATTTCTCAGATTTAAGAAAAGTGTATCTAAATTTGTTTGCTTGAGTGGTTTGTTATGTTGTGAAGGAAGATGGTGCATTTATAGTTTCCAATAGTATCTTGAAATCCATTTGTTTGAGAAATTATTGTTAAAATGAAGGGGCCCATGAGACAATAGATCACATGGTTCTGTTTTATATGCCTCTATAAAGGATCAATAAATTCAACAAGAGTGCAAACCGTAACCACTGAAAATCAAATGAGATGTGTGCTTGTTAAACTCAATACTTGTACAATGCCTACTCATTTATTTTCAGACATGCATCAGACATGGCACATGTTCTCTTCCTATTGACAACACAGCTTAATGTTGATATACGATCTGTACAATAATGAGAAATATCAGTCAAACACTATTTATAAATTGCACATATTTATTGTTCTTGAAGGGCCAGACTATGGTTCACAACAGATCACATGCTACTGTCTAGAGGTCTTTCTCTAAGATTGAATAATTTGCTTAAGAATTGAGAGAGTAATTACATGTATGTCCCACATTAAGAAGCTGTTCTAACATGGTGACCATTAACAAAATGAAATTAGACTACATAGATAAGAAAACCTACTAATTTTAAGCCAATGCATTGACACGATTCTTATGTTTTCAGCATGTCAGCATACCTCTAACCTCCTATTGTAGCAAATTGTTTTCTAGCAGCTTTGACGTATGATTTATATCAATAGCTTGTCCACAGAAAGGCTGTGTTGATCAAATTTAAATCTTCATCCAAATCAGGTATTCTTTACTTGTGTTGAAGGTGAATATACAGCCAGATTATACGGCTACGTCAATATGTGGCAGCGGTCTATCCATATAAAGTTGCATAATTTTTCAAGAATATTTCATTGTTTATTGATTGGATTTAAAGTACTGGCAGATATCACTTGTCTTATAAAAACCAGAGCAAGATATTTGATGTGTTTGAGCTTGTCTAAAATATATTAAGTTAGCTATCTCAGGTCTCTTTTATAGACTAATTTTCCAAAAGGTGGGGCATGTAATCTCACGTTTCATACAGTCCTCTATGAAAGCCTTCAAGACAGCGCCATGTGATCATTAAAGAGCCATGGCTCCACTAAACCACATTCAATAACTCATTCACCATACAATTGGTTTTCTATATATATCCATTACTGAGTTTACCGGTAACACAAACCATTCATACTTTGAAGCATCAGAAATCAAGTTCACTTCTTTCTTCTACTACTTTGAGATCATTCTATTGTCAATAAACCAAAACAAGGATGGGTTTTCGCTTACCTGGTATTAGACGATCATCATTTAGTGCAATCCAATCATCTAGCAAAGAAGTGGCAGTCCCAAAAGGCTATCTCGTAGTGTATGTTGGAGAGAAAGCGAGGAGGTTCATGATTCCAATATCATTCTTAAACGAGCCTTTATTTCAAGAATTGCTTAGTCAAGCTGAAGAGGAATTTGGTTACTTTCATGCAATGGGCGGTCTTACTATTCCCTGCAAGGAAGATGTCTTCTTACATACAGCATCTCGGTTAAACGGCCTATAATTAATTCATACCGAATGAAAAAGTCATATTTGTATTATAACATAGAACAGTGTAGGATTGACTAGTTGAGACAATTTTTGTACTTGAGGAATTTTGTTATGTTTCCTCTTAAATGGAAATCTGAAATGAGAATATCATCAAACTATATTCTTGTGAATTCAATTCATATGTTGTTTATTGTGTCATCTTAAATATTTTCATTACAGGCATAAACACAAGCCATGTACCAATTTTACAGAAATACGGACTATTATTACTAATAGATCTGGTAATTCAAAAGTGGTATATATTACCACACCATACATGATACAACAAAACTCAAAACAAAAAATTTATAGGAAAAACCATTCTTTAACCTAGAAAGATATTTAACTTGATTGTCACATTATAGAATTTTGGAAGCAAGTCAGTAGAAATAAAATGAAAAAACATACCAATAACTGATCACATAATATGTTGCATTTTACTAGTGATGCTTGAAGAATGTGGTAAGGACCACAATCACAAAGACTTCTCGTGCTCTTCACATGGACTTGTCGTCGAAGTTGTTGTCCGAAAGCACGCAATGAGTGGCAACCCTTTACTGAGTTCCTAGCAGCTCTCCCTACATTTAGTATACTCAAATTAAAAATATACTTTTGGTAAAGAGAGTGAAAAGCGCAGTTCATACGTTTCGGGGGCTTAATTCCATGACTAAACAAAGTCTGAACAGAGCATATGTTAATTAAGATTAGAGACATATATAATTAGAGCCTAAATCAGGAAGCTAAACCCATCAAATAATAGAGTCTAGGCTTACCACTTATCAACGGCAAACGACAACCCTTTACTTTGAATTCTCGTCAACTATTCATAAAAGTGAATGTTAGTTAAGAGTCAAACATAAATTAAAGTGAAAAAGTCATCACAGTTGTTTAAAGCTAGAAACTCATCTAAAATGCGCCATAACAGTTTATCAGTTTTAAATGGGGAGACCTTTGACTAGTTTGGCAGTGACACTTATGACTGTTGAACTTAAAAAATATCGGTCCAGTATGTCTTCTACTTGTGGGTTCAAACATGTACTGCTAATATATTTTGACTGTTGACCAAGCCATGAAAGTTCCCTGTTGCGTCCCTACATTTATGATGATTTGTATCCAACTATGCATTATCTATCTATATTAGAATTCACACAATAGCAGAACTTATATTGAGCCGTGTTATCAATATGAAGAAAACATGTGACATGTCGAATGCGTGTCTAACAAAAAACGAGTATTCATAATAAATCAAAGCATTAAGTTCAATCTAGCCATTTCATTTGACTACCAAGTGGGTTGTCTATCTACTGGCCTTTCATTCAGAAGGTGGGGTAAGCTATAATATAACCTTTGACCGTCCAAGGCAAAACCATGTGGTGATCCGTCATCTTATGGACCCCGTCCTTTAACAACAATAATTTATCAAAGAAATGGATTTGAAGAAAGTCTTGAAGACTATAAATACAGTATCTTCCCTCAGAACCAACCATCACAGCTCATTCACATACTCAAGCATCAAAACTAAGATAAATTTCAGAGCTTAAGCTTGTTATTTGAAACATTTAAAATGGGCTTCCGTTTACCTGCAGCTATTAGACGTGCTTCATTAAGTAGCAGCCAAACATCATCAAAAGTAGGGAATGTGCCAAAGGGATGTCTTGCGGTGTACGTGGGAGAAGAAATGAAGCGGTTTGTGATCCCCATGTCATACTTGAACCAAGCTTCATTTCAAGTGTTGCTGAGCGAAGCAGAGGAAGAATTTGGATATGATCATCCAATGGGTGGCCTCACAATTCCTTGCAGAGAAGATGTGTTTTTGCATATAACTTCAGGCTTCAATGGTGTATGAATAAGGGAGTGCAAGAGAGTGACATAGATTAGTATTGACATTTTGTAGATATTTTCCTTTTCCCTTTTTATTGGGAAAATGGGTGAAAACAGTCTTATATGAATGAGATAGAAACACAATTTGGAAATCTATTATTTCATGTTTTTGTAACACATAATAGAATTGAAAGCTATGATGTTATCTATACGGTGAAATTGATGTTTTGTCTAACAAAGAATTGAATTGAATTGAAAGCTATGATGTTATATATATGGTGAAGAATATATGAATTAGAGAGAAGAGTGAAATGAAAGTATACATAACAATAACAATGATAGAATAACCAAATCAGAACAAGAATTTAACTATACATAATACTTGGTTGAAGTAGGAGACACCCCCAATTTCAAAATCGTCATGAACACCACCTACCTGCATTGAAAGGAAAACAAAACCCTAAACGCAAAATCAAAGCCAAAATGAACAAAACCTAAACTCAAAATCATAGAGAAATTGAAAACGAAATAACAGTGGAACTTTTGTACTTGAGGAATTTTGTTATGCATCCTCTTAAATGGAAATCTGAAATGAGAATATCATCAAACTATATTCTTGTGAATTCAATTCATATGTTGCTTGTTGTGTTATCTTAAATGCTTTCATTACATGCGCAAACACAAGCCATGTACCAATTTTACTGAAATACGGGCTATTATATACTGATAGATTTGGTAATTCAAAAGTGGTATATATTACCATGCTATACATGATACAACAAAACTCAAAATAAAAACTCTTTAAAGGAAAAGCCATTCTTTAACCGACAAAGATATTTAACTTGATTGTCAGATGATAGAATTTTGGAAGCAAGTCAGTACTCCGTAGAAATAAAATTAAGAAACATACCAATAACTTATCACACAATATGTTGCATTTTTGTAGTGATGCTTGAAGAAGGTGGTAAGGACCACAATCACAAAGACTTCTCATGCTCTTCACGTGGACTTGTCGTCGAAGTTGTTGTCCGAAAGCACGCAATGAGTGGCAACCCTTTAGTCTAACTTCCTAGCAGCCCTCCACTACTTATGAAAGTGTACTATATTTGTATTTTGTTAATCAAAAGATTAATCAAAAGTTCCTAGCTTCTCCCCTCAGTGGCCTATAATTAATTCGCCTCAACTATTCATAAAAGTGAATGTTAGTTAAGAGTCAAACATAAATTAAAGTGAAAAAGTCATGACAGTTGTTTAAAGCTAGAAACTCATCCAAATGCGCCATAACAGTTTATCAGTTTTAAATGGGGAGACCTTTGACTAGTTAGACACTTAAATGATAGTTTGGCAGTGACACTTATGACTGTTGAACTTAAAAAATGTCCATCCAGTATGTCTGCTGCTTGTGAGTTCAAACATGTACTACTAATATATTTTGACTGCTGACCAAGCCTTTGACGAAAGTTCCCTGTTGCCTCCCTACATTTATGATGCATTATCTATCTATTATATTAGAGTTCACACAATAGTAGAACTTATATGTCAACATTGAGCCGTGTTATCAATATGAAGAAAACATGTGACATGTCTAATGCGTGTCTAACAAAAAACGAGTATTCATAATAAATCAAAGCATTAAGTTCAATCTAGCCATTTCATTTGACTACCAAGTGGGTTGTCTATCTACTGGCCTTTCATTCAGAAGGTGGGGCAAGCTATAATATAACCCTTGACCGTCCAAGACAATACCATGTGGTGATCCCTCATCTAATGGACCCCATCCTTTAACAACAATAATTTATCAAAGAAATGGATTTGAAGAAAGTCTTGAAGACTATAAATACATCAACTTCCCTCACAACCAACCATCACAGCTCATTCACATACTTGAGCATCAAAACTAAGATACATTTGAGATCTTTAGCTTGTTCTTCAAAACATTTGAAATGGGTTTCCGTTTACCTGCAGCTATTAGACGGGCTTCATTTAGCAATAGCCAAACATCATCAAAAGTGACAAATGTGCCAAAGGGGTATCTTGCGGTGTACGTTGGTGAGGAAATGAAGAGGTTTGTGATCCCCACATCATACTTGAACCAACCTTCATTTCAAAAATTGTTGACTGAAGCAGAGGAAGAATTCGGATATGATCATCGAATGGGTGGTCTGACAATTCCTTGCACGGAACATGTTTTCTTGCATATTACTTCAGGCATCAATGGTGTATAAATGTGCAAGTGCAAGAGACTAACATAGATCAGTATTGACATTTTTGTAGAATATAGGCATGTTGTAAATATTTTCCTTTTCCCTTTGATTGGGAAAATGGGTGAAAATTGTCTAAATGAATGAAATAGAAACACAATTTGGCAATCTATTATTTGATGCCTTGGCTAACAGAGAATTGAATTGAAAGCTGTGTTATCAATATGGTGGATTTGATGTTTTGGCTAACACAGAATTGAATTGAAAGCTATGATGTTATCTATATGGTGAAATTGATGTTTTGTGTAACACAGAATTGAATTGAAAGCTATGATGTTATCTACATGGTGAACCATTTGATTAAACAGAAGAGTGAAATGAAACGATGCATAACAACAATTTTGATTAAACAGAAGAGTGAAATGAAACGATGCATAACAACAATTTTGATTAAACAGAAGAGTGAAATGAAACGATGCATAACAATTTAAGTTAACATAATAACCAAAATCAGAACAAGAATTTACTTGGTTCAAGTAGGAGACACCCCAAATTCAAAATCGTCATGAACATAACCTGCATTGAAAGGAAAACGAAACCCTAAATTGAAAATCAAAGCCAAAACGAACAAAACCTAAACTCAAAATCAAAGCCAAAACGAAATAATAGTGGCAAAAGAAAAACGAAATACAGAAAAAGAAACGGAGAAGATTGAAAAAAAAGTCAAAAAAAATTTGGACCATTTCTCGATTTGTGCGTGTCATCCTTGCGCAGGGGCCATGCTAATCTTCTCTGTATCGTTCCAATTTTATCGGATGTCCCCGAAGGGACGAACTATGTGTGAGTAACTATATTATATAAACGTAATAAAATGAAACTAAACAGTCGATGTGGGACTAAAAGTAAGTAAACAAACATAACACAGTTAATTCTCCTTCCGCTTCTTCTTCAATCAATATGTATAATTTGTTACGTGGCCTCAACTTCACTTAATTAGTAGTCATTGATTATATATCATCATCATTAATTCTACACAACAAAATTCTTCAACTAATTAATCACCTAATACTATATATTTTTGAATGCATGTCATATACTCACATACTGCTATTTTCTTAACACATATTGAAGCAAAACTAATTAATCACCTAATGATTCACTAACCACTACTATTATCTTTATTACCTATACTTAACTATCCATTCACTAATTATTAATATTATTATTACTTACTCTTTTACTCATTAATTTCATTAGTACTATTATCCGTTATTATTTACTCATTAATCAATCAACAATATTATTAGTTATTCTTCATTCATTAATATTAATCGATTTCATACTCTTCATTTTTAATCCATTTACATCATCCAAATAACCCCAGAAGTTCAATTCACTGATGATTACAAGATTTGAATTCATCTAATACAAAGTCAACAGATGATCAAAGTCAAAGTTTGACTTTTGATATTTTTGGTCAACCATGGACTTCTCAAGCCAATAATCATGAAAATATTGAATATGATTGATTTGGATCAAGCTTAATTAAGAAAATCAAGAAAAAGATCAAAAGTTGTCAAATTAGGATTTTGCAAATTTTTCAAAGTACAAAATGTTTCAAACTATGGACTTACTTTCCAAGGCCATAGTTTTTTATTCAAGCATCCAATGAAAATGCTTGAGGGATTCACTTAAAGATGGCATTTGGTACTAAAAGTTGATGAAAATTACAAGCCAAAATCTTTCTTGAAGTGGAAGATATTGATGATCAAAGTTAGGGTTTCAAGTTGTTGAAAAATCCAAAACACTTAGAAATTTTTCTAAGTTTTTAACCTTGTCAAGTACATGACTTTATGGATTCTTTGTAAAAAATTAAAACCACCACTCTTGATGCTAGATAGTTGCATTTAAATAGCATACTCCCTACTTCATCTTAGTGGAAAAATCCATTCAAAGGCCCTTACCAATTGAAAGATATGGATCACCAAACTAGAGTTTTCACCATGATCAACAAAGTCCAGATTGAGCCAGATTTTTCTAAGTCCTGGTCAGTTTTGGCCACATGAGTTTGAGGCACTTTTTGGACACTTTCCAAGCATTTCCAAGACTCGTGATTGACATGAAACTTATAGTATCCCATGAAATCTTTAGAATGCTGCTTTGAAACCCTCTGAGGTGATGCTCCTTTGAATTCTCTTTAGAGGCCAGAGAGTGCTTTGGGTCTTCAAGTCCTTCCGTTGTTGACGGAGTCGGGCCCACGCTCATCCAGAGAACATAGGGTTCTTAGTTCAAAGGAGGATTTCTCGTATTTTACCAATCTGTCAGGGCGTGCTTTTGAGGAAAAACTGGCGACTCCGACGCAGTTTACTCGGCGCGCCTCTACTGCTTTTGGTCTTAGTAGAACTAGTCGCCATGACACTCTTTGGTCTGAACGGAAATGTGAGGAGAAGCATAATTGTCATACCCTCAAATTTACCCTACCTCCACATCACCCTCTATAACCATAATTCATGAGCACACATCTTACACATGTCATCTCATATGCATTTGTACTTAATAATCCATAATGTCCCACAAACCAAAGGCATACCTCTGATCATGTTAAGGTGTGCCCAAGCCACCTTAACCCTAATCTCTATCCTCAAAATTCCAACAAGCTTGGAGGATCATTCAAGTCATCTCACTCACAAAGACATAGGAATTGGATCATTGCTAGTACGCCTTCTTTCTTGATCATAGCTTCCTTTGTTGATTTGTTTTTGCTTCAAATTCTGATTGCTTTGAGTGGACCTCTGATGTGGTAAGAGACACTATTCTTGAGGAGGAAATGGCAGAATTCCTATAATTACACTCTGTATGTTACCCTTCTTCAGACTTTCCTCAGCTCGTTCATCAATTGCAACCTGATTTGGGAAGTCCATTATCATGTTATCCAAGAATAGCCCCAAGACCATGTCAACTCTATCTTGATTGTGATTCAAAACCCTCTTACACATAGTGCTCTTACCCTTTTCCATAATTCTTTGATGATTGGTGTCGGCGAATCGTTGTCTTTATAACGGAGGAAAGGATAAGGTGAGTTTTTTTCTAGTTAACATGCATGTAAGGCAAATAGATGCATATGTTGGGGATGGAATGCAAATAACTATGCAACCTCCATAGATTCAAAGCAACAATGGTATAATAACTCGGGTTCAAAATTCCAGCATATGTACTACAATGCAAAAATGATATGTAATAATGTATGTTAACAACATAAAATAATCTGGATAATCTGCGCATATTGTCTAATGCAGAATCAAAGGTCCGACATATCCATGAGAATAAAGGCATGTAGAGTCTATGGTTTCCTGTAGAAAAAATCATATCCCCCTCACAGGTATGTTCTAGTCTTCAAAAGGTAGTTCCTAGAAGGCTCCCAGATTCATCGACCCAAAATGAAAATACCCTATTGTAGCGAATTCTCGCAGGACAAAAGTACTTCCAAGTGAATCTAGTCTGAGTGTGGTTCTCGTGACAACTCAATGCATGAAATGCATGTGAACACGACTATCCATGAGTCTGTCATGTATATGTACTCAGCTCGGGTATAAAGTTTCTCTCATGTAGTATAACCTCAACCCAACAGAGACTATAACAAATAATATCCATAATGTAAAGTATATAAGTATAATGATAAAGCAAATACAACATAAAGATAAACACTCAAACAAATGAAGAAGCAAAAGAAACTAGGTTCGACTCCTTTTAGCGACTAGGGAGTATCCTAAGCAGCGAGAGTCCCTAGTGGAGTCGCCAGCTGAAGCTAGCAGAAATATACCTGAATACATCGCACGTTCGAACATGCAAAAGAGTCGTCATTGAACTTTATTTATTCCTGAAGGAAAGGGAAAACATCGATAAAATCCGGGGGAACTTGTCCTACTAAGTGATCAAGGGACTTTTTATAACTTGAATAAACTGATGGATTATACACAATCAAAGGATTTAATTAATCAAAAAAAAATTTGATCAATTGAATCAAGGGAATAAATTAGTTGGTAATTATGTACAATATGTCTAAAGGTTAATCAATTAAAACATAATTATCATCATCACTAATCAATTGAAATATAATGTTTCTAATCATTTTAACAAATCTAATTAGAAGTTAAAATCTAATCAATTTCTAATGAACTAATTAATTTAATTAACTTCTAAAACTTAAATCGAGTTCTAAAAATTAATCAATCTAACTAATTTCTATAACCTAAACAAGATATAAAAATTAATTAGTCTAATTAATTTCTAAAACTTAAATCAAGTTCAAAGAATTAATTAAATTAAATATCTAAAATCTAACTAACAAGATTAAAATTCTAATTATTCTAATTCTAAGTTTTTTAATTCTAATCATTTCAAAAACTCAAAATATTCTTAATCCTATTTTAATCACAAAACTAAATAATAGGGAAAAAAATAATTGGTTTAAGAGAAAAATGGGCTTTGTGATTTTTGCATCTTCTCCGACTCTTTCAAGCTCCGTTGAAATGCTCTTGAAGGTTTTGAGGTAAGTGGAAAATTCAAATTTTGCTCAAAATTGTTCAAATGTAAGTGTTATATGCTTGAATTGTTATGAGTTTTCATGATTGAGTGTTTATTTTTGATGATTTTCAATGTTTGTGATGGATTTAAGATATTGGGATTCAAGAAAAAAGTGATTTTTTATGTTAAAACATGTTTGGAAACTGTAGAAAAAATGGATTATTCTAACAATCTATTAGTATTAACTCAATGCTAGTCATGTAAATTGAATGCTAAAATTATGCTAGAAATTGTCATGCTAATTACCACTTGAAAAGTTGATTTTTTTTTAAATGCAAATAAGTGCTTATGGAAAAAAGTTGTTTTGCTCTCATGGAACTAATTTTCTGTTTAGAACTTGTTTAATTCCTATGTCAACTATGTTAATTCTATGTCAATTATTATGCTAAGAATTGGATAATATTTGTTAAGCTAATTTCTATGTTACTTACACTTTGGTTTTCTTTGGAAATATATGCTTATGTAAAAAAGCTATTTTGCTCTATGCAACAATCAAAGTTATTGCTATATTAAGTGCAAACCCTTGTTAGACTATAGGGAAGACTATGCTATGTTCATTTTCATGTTATTTTAATAATAAATTCTTGAATAATTAAACTATTTTTTATGATCAAATTAACCTCAAAATAGTAGCATAATCTAGAGGCTTTATCACATGCAACTAACAAGATCAACCACACAAGAGGAATCATGGTAATGGTGAAAGTTCAAGACTTACCAACGGAACCTATACTTGCTCTGGTGCCTGTTGAAATCTTATCGAAAAGATGCAAAATCCGGAAAAAAACTTCAAGAGGTAATCTTTTTATTATGCTTTCAATAATCCAAATGATGAGATGAATATAAGATGAAAATTAGGAGATGGTATAAAAGTAATTCATGCTTGAATCTTGATGAAATTGTTGAAAACTGATGAATACTTGAATTGTTGAATTGTGATCAATCTTGAATTGTTGAATGGTGAATCTTGAGTTGTTGGATGATGATTGTTGATAGCTTGTGGTTGAGTTCTACCAAAACTAGAATTTCAATGTGAAACTCTAAATGGTAATGATGATGAACTTTTGTGGAGGTTATGAAAATTGTGAAATTTTGAGCGAAAACATAGAGGTTTAAAGCGAAAATTGTGGAAAAAATGGTTAGAATCATTAACCTCCAAAATTGGGAAAAAAAGAAGGTTTATATGGATTTTTTGGTTAATCATGGTTCATTGGATTATGATCCAACTCAAAACTTTATCAACGGTTAGAAATTAATCGAAAATTAATTGTGAATCCCTAAACTTAGCCGTTAGATTAATTATTATCAATGGTTGATGTTTGATGCAAACTTGCTTAATTTTGTGTTAGTTTGTGAACTTTAAGGAAGTTAGAGTTAGTTAGGGAGGTTAAGGATAAATGAGTAAATGTATGGTTTTGTATTAAAATAGATAGTTAAGGGTAGTTAGAATCAAGAGATATTTGAATTGTATAAGTACCAAGTTTAGGGGTAAGGTGAATGATCACAAACTTGGAACTTGAAAATAATTGAATTCATACCTTAATTTGCCTTGATTTTTAATGGTTTTGGAATTTGATTTTTTTATGAATCATCCTACATCTTCAAGTGCTTTTGGGAATTGATTTGTTGTTGGAAATAAACACTTTTTAATGGTTCAAATTATAGATCAAATTCCCATTTTTTTTGTGTATGAATAGATTTAGAAAAGTGTAGAAAATAGAGAGGTCATGCCATAATTTTTCTAAGTGTTTATGCATAGTTTTTTTTGTAACTTTTCCATAGCTTTTGGATGACTTTAATTGATGAGGTTGGTGATTTGTTTTATTTTCTTCCTTGTAGCAAGGTGAACAAAATGGTAGAAGAAGTATCTTGGAGCACCAAGGGAAGAAGGAGAAAAAGTCATGGAAAAAGAGCTTGAAGGATGGAACGTGTTGAAATCCTTTCATGAAACATGTTCATGACATAATTGATTTTTCATGAAAATTATGAATTCTTGTGATCAAATGAAAGTGGGATAGGTCTAGGAATATTTAGGAGTCAATGGTCAAAAGTTGATCAAAAGTCAATAGTTGACCAAAAAGTCAATCGTAACAAAGTGATGTAATTTTTTTTATCTTTTTCCTTGTAATCCCTTATTTTCACATGTGTATCACACAATAAGCCATATATTATGAATAAATAAAATATTATGTGAATTTTCAATTTTGCCATTTTCCTTCAGTTTAAACAATCTTCTAATTTAAGCAAAACAACGTCATTAAAGAGCATATGTCCCGATTGTTGCAAATGAAGATGAAATGATGAAATATACAATGTATGCAAATGAAATGAGCGAAACCTACACATGTATGATGAATGATATGAATAAAGTTGTAATCTAGATAAAAAGAAAAAAGGTAGGAAAATTTTTAGGGTATGACACTTAAGGAGAAGGGCGATCCAAAATGCAGCGGAAATTAAGAAAATTTCTCCTTTAGAGATCCTTACGAATGGGCATGATCAGTGATAGAATAGTTACCTCTTGTGACGATTGAAACCTTTGATGCAGATCTACGGAGCGATCACGAACGTTGAATGACGACAACGCCTCTACTCAGTCCACACGAACGGATTCCTTCAATCTCAGTGTTAGCTGCTATGAATGAAGGTTTTGAGTGAGAGAGAGAGAGAGAGAGAGAAAGAGAAAACGAAAATGAAACCGCAATTAATGCTTCTGCACAAGGGTTCTATTTATAGAACCACTTGTGTGGGCTTCAAGCTAAAAGGCCCACTTAAGTGTATGTGGCCCATATCTTATAATATGTCCAAAATCACTTAAGCCCATGGTACCTTACCATATTTCATATTCTACTTAAGTACATCGTACCTTACGATGTTCTACAATTCACTTAAGTGCACCGTACCTTACGGTGTTCCTTAGTTACTCTATCTCTCATCAATCTGTCCTTTGTGTGTGACCCTGTAGGTTTTCGCGACATTGGCAATTATATTAAATCACGTATTTAACATAATAAACAGTGAGCGGTATCTAGCAACACATCACTGCTATCCAAGACACGAAAATGTCATATGATCTGACAAATCCTTCTGTGATAATACTTATGCATATAATTACCCTTTTGCCCATATGTCTATATTGAACACAAGGCATAGACCGTGTCATCCTTGTCCAGTTCAATATTGGGCCCATAGACATTTATCCTGTTACGCAGGATGGGCAAATTCCATCTAGGTCACTCATGTCCCTCAGCATGCTTCGTGGAGTACCCATCAACTGTCTTTATGGTTATCCAGTTACGGACAACGTTTGATCAGCAATAAAGCACCCGACCCTACTTCTAGGGTCCATAGTGGTTTCAGGTCGAAGGGTGGTATACGCCATTATCACCATGAGAATAACTTATGACACTTTGCATAACTTTATATATAGTATTCTCATAGTGGGTCAATCTAGTATAAACATTACTCTTAACATTCATACCTATGTTTAAGACTTGATAACTCCTTATCCATGATCCATGAGATGTGATCATCAATCTATATACATAATAGTCTTAATGCTTTAATGTTATCCCACTTCACAATAAAGCTCGACCACAGATACTTTAAGAATAGTATCCTTATGTTTAATGTGATCTCATGATCAAGTTACACTTGATACATTAAACGGACTAGCTATTCTAGGGACTTTATTAAACAAACATAATAAAGAAAAAGCCTTTTATTATTAATAAATAATTCGATACAAGTACCAAAAGTATTGGCCTATAGGGCTTACACCAACAGACACTACCATCAATATTAATATAATACATTGTTGAGTATTACCATAAATGATAACAAGTAACACCATCAAGATCACCATGGACAAACAAACACTCATATTATACATACACTTTTCACAACTTGATCAAATTTTGCTAATGAGCATATTCAAAGTTATTCATGAAAAACATAATTAGGTTTTCACCTTTAGTACCCCAAATATTTTTTGTTGTTGGTGTATTAGTAGGTCTTAGAGGTATAGGGTTATTCCCTTTAGGTTGTCTTAGTTTACAATAGAAAGAATCTCTAAATGGCAAAGCTTATTATAGAAAAAACATTTATAAATAGGTTGATTCTACTCCTTCCTATTTTTAGTTATATTTTCAAATGATCTATATAGGTTAAGCCCTACTCCATTTTTATTAAATGAAGGTCTTTAATTTGATAGGATAAAATCAAGATTTTCTTTTTCCTTAGTAATTTTACTTAGGGTTTCATGTAGATTAACTACTTCAATTTTAAATGAAGCGCGTGAATCACATTTAGTTGATTTTAAGGATTCATTTCTTATGCTAGAAATTTCTTCATAAAGAAACTTATTTCTATTTTCCAAGAAATCGACATAGTTCTTAAGACCGATATTGTTCTTCTCTAATTTCTCACTTTCCTTAGTGAGCTTAACACTAAGCGTACCCAATTGATTATGAGATAGAGAAGTTACCTAAAAGTTATCTTTTTTAAAGCCTTGAGGCATATATGGTCAAATTCTTCCTTTTGAGGAGGTGTTTCATAAGAATCTTCTGATGCATCTTCAAGTATACTTTTGAAGATGTCTTTGCAAGAATGTCTTTAAGGATTTATCGATGTTTCCTCCATTGATCCATGATTTTCTTCACGCTAAACTTTATAAGAAGGATCTTTGAATATTTTTCTCGAGGTTGACTTGTCACAATATCTTCTATATGTTAACTATTCATTATCCCTTATTTCAAATATTCAATTTGCTGGAGTTTCTTCGTCATCTCCATTGTTTGAAATAGACATTCTTGATGAAGTATCTTCAAATACTCTACTAGATGAAGTTTCATAAACATTCGTTTGGTTATATGAAGTTCTTCCCCGTGATATTTCTCCATCATTTATTCTGGATGTAGCTTCATCATCAAAGGATTCTTTAGACGATCACTCATCTTTATGAAGTTTATGGTTATTCTTATAAGTTCATTCCATCATCCTTCAATGATTGAATAAACTCGTTGAGATTTTAAAGGATTCCTTCAATTCTTAACTCTTAGATATTTTTTAGAGACTAAAGTTCTAATATATCATCTAAGGTTTCAAAGGGTTGAGCCCCACCTGTGAAGGAAACCTTCACATTCATTTGATGTTCCAACTTGTTGGATATATGTGTTCATTCTCTCTTGCTTGATACTTGGACAAACTCCATAAATTATTTCAAGAGTGTCCCACACTTTCTTGGTGGACTCACAAGTAACAAAATAATTAAAAAAACTTGGGACTTAAAGCATTTATCAATAGATGTTTAACTTTAAACCGAGTTTGACTTTTCTCTGATGCTTTATGGTCCAATCAAAACCAGGTTTACTTACTACCTCGTCATTAAATGAGAAGGCGGAATAAATGAACCATTCTTTAAAATATCCCATATTTAAAAATTGTTAGTTTTGATAAAAGTTTCAAGTATTTCTTTCCATAAGTCAAACATATCACCACCAAAAGGTGGGGGGTGCAATCATGAAAAACCTATCGTTAAAAGTAAAAGTATTTGTAGTCATCTTCTTCCTCCTAAGACGATTAGTCTTTACACATGAGTTAAACTCTAATGCCCCTTGTTTGACATGAGACTCCAAACATAATATGGGGGTTAAATTGTGTGGGATTTAAAATATTTTACAAACACAAAGGTTAAAACTCTTTTGTAAAAATTAACTACATAAAAGCAACGGAAATAAGAAAACAGATTTGCAACAGAAATAAAAGAATGTAAATTAAAGAGTTAAGAGATAAGAGAAAACACCATAATTATAAAGGTTGGTGTAATACCCCAAAATTTACCCTTCATTTTTCCTGGAAAAAAAAACGAAAAAAAAAAAAAAAACGAAAAAAAAAAAAAAAGAAAAAAAAAAGAAAAAAAAGAAAAAAGAAAAAAAAATTATTAATTAATTAATTAATTAAATAAAATAAATAAATAAATAAATAAAATATAACAAATTATTTTGGACTTGGGTCTCCCTCATTTGAGCTCATTACCCACGAAAATCAGTCTATAAATACTGAAGTTTCAGTAGAGGAAAAGACACTTGGAGTTACACTGGGAGATTCACTTGAGAAAAAGGGAGAGAAGCAAAACACTCTGAAGTTTCCTTGGAACAAAACCCTGAGGAAAAAGATAGTGAGAGAAGACCTGATAGAGAACTCAGAGCAGCCTCCAAACCCTGAAGGGAACTCAACTTGTAAACCTCACGGGTGCAACTCAATTTCAATCAAGCTCTCCAATCAGGTTTGCCCTATATCCATCATCTTTATGCCTTTAATTTGAATGCTCTAAATGTATGAGGTATTACGGGTGAATTTGATACCTTTTTTGTGAGCCTTTTGTGAATTTTGATGGAATTATTCATGTGGTTACATTTTGATTTAGGGGCAACTCTGGGTTACCCTATTTTGTTTATTCTAACCTGTCTTGTGTTTCCATGGCATTGTTTTCTCTTGATTTCATCCTGCTGCTCTAACCCTTTGTCGAGTTTTGTGAGGGCTCACATGGCTTTCGCAGAGACACTCGCGTGGTTTCCCACTTTATTTGTGGGATACCCCCTGGAGTTTTATTCTGATTATTCGTGTTGACTGATTTCCTTTGACGGTCCAGCTGGAGACATTTCAGGGTTTCTTGCCCCTTTAACTGCTATAGCTTCGGATCTTTATCCGTGTGGTAATTTTTTCCCTTTCTCATACTTTATCGCTTTCTTAGCTGGAAGACCTCGATAGGAGGCAATGTTTGAGCCCCTGGGTGGCATTTTACTTTGAGATACATGTTTTGTGTTTTGTATTCATATCCCCCACATGTAGCGCGGTTCCTTCGTCAAGGACTGCCTGTTTGCCCTCGAGCATCCCAAACCCTAAAACCCAAAGCAACACGTTTACTCCTTCTACTACAGGCGAGTAAGTCTCTGAAGGTCGAGCATCCGGTAGATTGCGTAGTGACGTCGTTCGTCCAAAACCCAATCCATAACCCCGTAGTTAGCCGAACTACGGCTTGCTCTGATTCTCATTCCAGATGAGATACGTAGGCATAAGACGCGATGTCTTAGCGAACACACATCCCATTAACCCATAGGTCAACCGAGCTACGAAGACTCTGATTCTCATATTCAGATGAGATACGTATGCAGTGGTTGCGACATCCGCGCGAGTCATTTCTCTTAACCTTTTTAGTAAATAAACACATTAGGTAAACCCACACCCTTTAGACAAAAACCACAAAAGTGGATCCCGTAGAGTACTATGGATGCGTAGGGGTGCTAATACCTTCCCTTCGCATAACCGACTCCCGAACCCAAGATTTGGTTGCGAGACCCCGTCTTGTCCTTTCCTTTTTCAGGTTTACTTCGAGCGTTTCCTTTCCCTCCTTTGGGATGAATAACGCACAGTGGCGACTCTTCTGTCATTCTCTTTCGCCGGTTGTTTTTTTCGCACACTGTATTTTTCAGGTTGCGACAGCTGTCGACTCTGCTGGGGACCCTAAGAAGTTGACCTCTTGCTGGTCCATCTTCCCTAAGCGAGTCCCTCCTAGCTTTTGTAGTTTGTTTGTTTATTGGGTGTTCATGCTTTTGTACAGTTATTTATTTACCTGGTTTACCTTATTACATTGTGTACATATCATTGTTGTATATGTTGGCTGGCTATGGCTGCTTGGTGATCTTTGTGAGATGAGTTCTATACCCGAACTCGAGTGCACTTAAGATAGGAGAATGGCATAGTCCTGTCAACTTGTGTGGAGTATTCCTTAGCGAGTTGACTTGCAAGCCCATTCACTTGGTGGAGGTCATGTTGAGATCAATAATGTCACATAAGTAAGTTGTGGTTAGACATTACTTGTTCCAATATAGACCTAAGAAGCCAAGGACCTTAGTTTACCTAACCCATCTTGGCCTATTCGTAGGACGTAGTGCGAAATTCGTTCAAGTGTAAGATTTGATACGATTGTTACGTGATACTACACTCATAAGAGTCTCTCTTGAGAATATTGTTGGAATACGAGTAGTCGTTCCTCTAATAATATCCGAAAGATGGGATTATGACTATGGGAACCTTTTGTAGAACATGTTTGGCAGGTTTAAACCTTAGTACACTCCTTTTGGGTGGTTCTTAACCTAAACTCCATGCTCGTGACTTGCGACAAACCCTTGATTCATGGTTGATCCGATCAGGTATCCTTAATATCAATGAAACTCGGGTGTTGATAAGGTGTAAACCATAATCCGCCGAAATGGGTGGTTGATATTAAGGATAACATGATCCACCCCATGACCTTTGTTTGGTGTACTCTTAATTTCTCTCCAGACAGTGCAACCTGACAGATGTTCAAGCAGATACAGCAATCCTGATTCCCATGCCACTGCATTGCATTCACATCATTTTGCATTCATAATCATTCACACATGTTTATCCATTTCTGTGGGGTTTATATCTTCCACTTGATTCTAGTTGGAATTTTCTTGGTTCTCATCAACGGCTTAGTCTTTTCTTACATTGTTTATCAAATGTGAGACTGGAATCAAGGGGGTAGAATACCTTTGGAATTGATAAACATGTCATTGCATTTGCATATTCATTAGCATGTCTTGCATAACAGGTACTACCGCAGGGGTGACCATTCCAGCTGCAACACCACTACAACAACAACAATCACAACGTCAACCAGCTCAGTATCAACAGCAGCAACAACCGGGTAACAGACCCGCTTATCAACAGAGGCAAAGGATGATGGACCGGCGTTTCGACACCCTACCAATGTCGTACGCCCAGTTACTTTCTAGTCTTCAACAACTACAACTTGTGCAACTGCGCACTCTGGCTCCTCCTGTTGGTAGACTTCCGGTGGGTTACGACGCCAACGCTAGGTGTAGCTTCCACTCTGGGGCACCTGGCCATGACATTGAGAACTGCAAAGCTTTTAAGCACGTAGTTCAGGACCTCATAGATTCAAAGGCCATCGACCTTGCACCAGCTCCGAATGTCGTCAACAATCCCATGCCCCAGCATGGTGGTGCAAACGTTAATTTGGTAGAGGGAGAAGCCAAGTCCATTAAGGATGTGTTGAAGCTGAAGACTCCATTGTCGGATGTCAAAGGATGCTTGCTGAAGGCCGACGTTTTCCCCGGTTGTGGGAAGGGTTGTTTGGATTGTGCCACTCAGAGTGGAGGTTGTTTGAAGTTACAGCAGGGTATCCAGGCCTTGCTCGACAAAAGTATCCTCCAGGTTGAAGATTTGTCTGTCCAAGAGTCTGTGAAAGAGGTTAAGGCGGGTGCCTTTATCTCATCCTTTAAGCAGGCACGGGCCGTGGTGGATTCAGGTGTTGCTCCCGGGTGGGGGCGTCTGTTGGAATTACCAGTGAAAGAAGATAAGTTCGGGATTGGGTATCAGCCAGTTTTGACTTCTACAACACTTCAGGGGCCGATCACTTTCTCCAGTGTTGGCATCATTCAGTATGGTCAAGTCTCTGCAGTCAACGAAGAAGATGGGGATAGTGATTGTGACATTGACAACTGGGTGCGTCCGAAGATCCCGGGTGAAGTCATCAACAATTGGTCTTCTGAAGAGATTATCCAAGTCACTCTTCTTGAAGAGTAATTTTCTTTGTTTATTCATGCATGTCCAAGTCTTACGTTCCGCCCAGGGCGTAATGACTCATTGTAGGGCCCATCTATGTGACGCTTGCATTTTTTATCATAAATAAAGGACGTCTTTTTGCATTCAAATATTTCGTTCCCTGTCTTTCTATTTTTGCAGTTTTTCAAAATAAATAAAAAATGGCAATGTTTCGTTTAGTTTTCACTTCTTGTTCACACTCATAAGCACATACCATCACTCATGCAGATGCACAACACCGGATCCTATTGATAACGGTTCTGCTATGGCTCGTTTCGACTTTGAAAATCCAATCTTTCAAGCTGAAGAAGAGGGTGATGAAGACTGTGAACTCCCTGAAGAACTTACCAGGTTATTAAAACAAGAGGAAAGGGTTATTCAACCGCATCAAGAGTCTGTTGAAGTGATTAATCTCGGCACCGAAGACGCCAAGAGAGAAATCAAAATAGGGGCTGCTTTGGAAGATAATGTGAAGAAAGGGCTTATTGAATTGCTGCAAGAATACGTTGACATCTTCGCCTGGTCTTATCAGGACATGCCTGGGCTGGACACAGACATCGTGGTACACCGCTTGCCTCTCAAAGAAGGTTGTCCTCCGGTCAAGCAGAAGCTCAGAAGAACAAGACCAGAGATGGCTGTCAAGATAAAGGAAGAAGTGCAAAAGCAGTTGGAGGCAGGGTTTCTAGCAGTCACCAATTATCCGCCATGGGTTGCGAACATCGTCCCAGTACCTAAGAAGGACGGAAAGGTACGGATGTGTGTCGACTATCGGGATCTGAACAGAGCTAGCCCTAAAGATGATTTCCCATTACCTCACATCGACGTTTTGGTGGATAATACAACTCAGTTCTCGGTATTCTCCTTCATGGATGGCTTTTCTGGCTATAACCAAATCAAGATGGCACCAGAGGACATGGAAAAGACAACTTTCATAACCCCATGGGGCACCTTCTGCTACAAGGTGATGCCGTTTGGTCTGAAAAATGTCGGAGCAACATATCAGCGAGCAATGGTGACTCTGTTCCATGATATGATTCATCATGAAATCGAGGTTTATGTGGACGATATGATTGCCAAATCTCAGACAGAAGAAGAACATTTGTTGAATTTGCAGAAACTGTTTGAGCGTTTGAGGAAATTCAAACTGAGACTTAACCCGAACAAGTGCACTTTCGGGGTGAGATCGGGAAAATTGCTGGGTTTTATCGTTAGCGGAAAAGGGATTGAGGTGGATCCCGACAAAGTAAAAGCGATACAGGAAATGCCAGAGCCAAGAACAGAGAAGCAAGTCCGTAGTTTCTTAGGGAGGTTGAACTACATTGCAAGGTTCATCTCTCACCTAACAACCACGTGTGAGCCAATTTTCAAATTGCTGAGGAAAGATCAGGCTATCAGGTGGAATGAAGATTGTCAAAGGGCTTTCGAGAAGATAAAAGAGTATCTACAGAAACCTCCAATCCTTATACCTCCAGTTCCTGGAAGACCTCTGATAATGTACCTGCCAGTGACCGAGAACTCGATGGGGTGTGTATTGGGACAGCATGACGAGTCTGGTCGAAAAGAGCATGCCATATACTACCTTAGCAAAAAGTTTACCGACTGTGAAATCAAATATTCGCAGCTTGAGAAAACTTGCTGTGCTTTGGTCTGGGCTGCTCGCCGATTGAGACAGTATATGTTGAACCATACTACCTTGTTGATTTCTAAGATGGATCCAGTGAAATACATATTCGAGAAGCCAGCTCTCACCGGAAGGGTCGCTCGTTGGCAAATGATTTTAACAGAGTATGATATTCAGTACACGTCACAGAAGGCCATCAAAGGGAGTATTCTGTCAGACTACCTTGCCGAGCAACCGATTGATGATTATGAGCCAATGAAGTTTGAATTCCCTGATGAAGACATCATGTTCCTCAAGATAAAAGACTGTGAAGAGCCAGTTGTTGAGGAGGGACCTGATCCAAACGAAAAGTGGACTTTGTTGTTTGATGGGGCTGTCAATGCTAGAGGAAGTGGAATTGGCGCTGTCATTACTACTCCGAAGGGTGCCCACATGCCTTTCACCGCTCGTTTGACTTTTGAGTGCACAAATAATGAAGCTGAGTACGAGGCCTGTATCTTGGGCATTGAGCAAGCCATTGATCTGAGAATCAAGACTCTGGACATCTTCGGAGATTCAGCTCTGGTGATTAATCAAGTGAATGGTGATTGGAATACTCTCCAGCCCACTCTGGTCCCCTACAGAGATTACACGAGAAGACTGTTGACTTTCTTCACAACAGTAAAATTGTATCATATACCTCGTGATGAGAACCAGATGGCAGACGCACTTGTTACTCTATCCTCCATGATCAAGGTAATTCGTTGGAACCATGCTCCCAGGATCGATGTGATGCGCCTTGACAGGGCCGCGTATGTGTTTGCTGCTGAACTGGTAGTCGATGACAAGCCCTGGTATCACGATATCAAGTGCTTTCTGAAGAATCAAGAGTACCCTGCAGGGGCATCCAACAATGACAGAAAGACTTTGAGGAGATTGGCAGGCAGTTTCTTCTTGAACAAAGACGATGTGCTGTATAAGAGGAACTTCGACATGGTTTTGCTCAGATGCGTGGACAGACACGAGGCAGACATGTTAATGCAGGAAGTTCATGAAGGTTCCTTCGGTACTCATGCCGGTGGACATGCAATGGCTAAGAAATTGTTGAGAGCGGGTTATTATTGGATGACCATGGAATCAGATTGTTTCAAGTATGCTCGGAAGTGTCATAAATGCCAGATTTATGCTGACAAGGTGCATGTACCGCCGAATCCTCTGAATGTGATGTCTTCGTCGTGGTCGTTTGCCATGTGTGGCATTGACATGATTGGAAAGATTGAGCCGACTGCTTCCAATGGGCATCGCTTCATCCTTGTTGCCATCGACTATTTCACCAAGAGGGTCGAGGCAGCGTCGTTCGCGAATGTCACCAGACATGTGGTTGCCCGTTTCATCAAGAAAGAAATCATTTGTCGCTATGGGATTCCCGAAAGAATCATTACTGATAATGGTTCTAATCTCAACAACAAAATGATGAAGGAGTTGTGTCAGAACTTCAACATTCAGCATCACAATTCTTCCCCTTACCGCCCTAAGATGAACGGCGCTGTTGAGGCGGCAAATAAGAACATAAAGAAGATTGTGCAGAAGATGGTCGTCACGTACAGAGATTGGCATGAGATGCTACCCTTCGCGTTGCATGGGTACCGTAATTCAGTACGTACATCGACCGGGGCAACCCCTTACTCCCTTGTGTATGGTATGGAAGCAGTCCTACCTGTTGAAGTGGAGATTCCTTCCCTAAGAGTCTTGTTGGATGTCAAGCTAGACGAAGCTGAATGGATTCGGACAAGGTTCAATGAGTTGAGTCTTATCGAAGAGAAGCGAATGGCAGCCATTCCTCATGGGTAGTTGTATCAGAGTCGGATGAAGAAAGCCTTTGATCAGAAAGTGCATTCTCGTTGTTTCCAAGTCGGAGATTTAGTGTTGAAAAGGATCCTTCCTCCTCAGACAGATCACAGGGGCAAGTGGACTCCTAACTATGATGGACCGTATATTGTCACCAAGGTTTTTGATGGTGGGGCTTTAATGCTTGCAACTATGGATGGTGAAAACTTCACTTCCCCTGTGAACTCAGACGCAGTTAAAAAATACTTCGCATAAAATAGACCCGCTGGACAGTAAAAAGAATAGTCCAGGCAAAAAATGGGCATCCCGGCGAACCAAGAAAATGAAAAGGTTCGGGCAAAAATTAGGGACAAAAATAAAAAAAGATTGTACACCCGGTAAGTTGAAAACCTGAAAAGGCAACTTAGGCAAAAATGGGTATCCCGGTGGATTGAAAACCCGAAAAGGGCGATCCAAGCAGAAGTTAGGGATTAAGCGAATGACTGCGTTCTGAGTAGTTCTGAATCTCATCTCGTGCCAATGACTGGAAATTTTTGAAGGATAGGAAACAGTCCAATCACTCTTTCAGAAAGCTGATCATCTGGAGGATCTTGAAGACGGGCAAGTCATAACAGAATTGGAACCCAATATAAATCCATTTCACATTGCCATTAGATTAATTTCTGTTTTTATCTATTGTGCGATTACCTCTTTCCAGGGATCGCTTCTTAGTGTAAATGCCTATTCAGAGGCCATTCAATCAATAAAATCATGTTATTCAGTATATCTCTGTTTTCATTTTCATTTTACTGTTTTGTTTGCAAAAATGACGTCCGAATTTTTGATAAACATTGCATCATGACACATAAGGGCTTTACAAGTACATGCTCAATAAACATTTAAAATTGCTGTAAATTTTAAGTGCTTTGGATCGTCTATTCAGAACAGATACCCTCAGGGCATTTCCTTAAAATCCCCTGCAGATGACCGTGAATATCTTCCCCAGTGAAGTCGCCAACAGACGAGTCTGGTGTCTTATCCCTGCAGAGTTGATCAGAGTGTTGGATTCTTCAAACCCCAGCAGGTTCTCACCACTGTACTTCCCCAAGCGTTTGTTTCAGGACATACACTCCCCAGTAGAGTTGACAGTGCCAGACTATATATCCCCAGCGGAGTTGACAGTGTCAGACTGTATCTTCCCAGCAGAAGTGGCTGCTCCTTAGAGTTCGATGCCAGATCGATAATCCCAATGCCAGATCCATGGTTTCTTTCCTTGAAGCAGAACCTCGGTACCGTATCAGTGTTTGCTCCCCCTGCTGAGTCATCTCTCGCAAATCGTGGTTGCCAGAACCATTGTAGCTTTCCTCAGCAGCAGGCTTCCAATGCCATTCTTTCCCCGATCAGAGTCTCGGTATGGCCAGAACACCGCATGGCTAGTCATCTCCCCACAGAGTTCTTTGCGCTGTGCATCTCCAACAGCCTTGCCAGGGTCTAGAAGATGGTGATCATTTCCCCAGTAGATCCCCTTGCCTCAGCTTGGCATTCTACCCAGCATTTCGCATCCCTGCATGTAGAATCATATTGCATTGCATCCTTCCAAATCGCGTAGCATTTCCATTTTCATGGAGCATTACGCCATTGAAAAATTCAAACATACGCATGTAAGCATAAAACATTCTCGGTATCCCAAGTGATAAGCTAGAAGTTGTTTCCAGTACTCAGACTGAAGATTGTTCATGACTTAACTTTGTTATCCCCAGCAAGTGTCATTGGCCTATACGCCGCCTCTATTATAATTCCCTATTTCTGCCAATGCTGACAGGCATGAAGTTTTCCGGTATCCAGACCGAAGTGGCATTCAGGCCAATTTTCCGATATTCAGATCGAAGAAGTTTCCGACGTTCAGGTCGATGCAACTTGTGGCATTCAGGCCAGTTTTCCGGTATCCAGACCGAAGTGGCATTCAGGCCAGTTTTCCGATATTCATATCGAAGTGGCAGCCACTTTTCCGATATTCATATCGAAGAAGTTTCCGACGATCAGGTCGATGCGACTTGTGGCGTTCAGGCCAGTTTTCCGATATTCATATCGAAGTGGCATTCAGGCCAGTTCTCCGGTATCCAGACCGAAATGGCATTCAGGCCAGTTTTCCGGTATCCAGACCGAAGTGGCATTCAGGCCAGTGTTCCGATGTTCAGATCGAAGAAGTTTCCGACGGTCAGGTCGATGCGACTTTTGGCGTTCAGGCCAGTTTTCCGATATTCATATCGAAGTGGCATTCAGGCCAGTTTTCCGGTATCCAGACCGAAGTGGCATTCAGGCCAATTTTCCGATATTCAGATCGAAGTGGCATTCAGGCCAAGTCTTTCCGATGTTCAGATCGAAGAAGTTTCCGACGTTCAGGTCGATACGACTTGTGGCATTCAAGCCAAGTTTTCGATGTTCAGATCGAAATCCTTTCCAGTATTTAGACTGATGGGCGGCATTCAGGCCATGGTTATTTCTGTGTTACCATTTATTTTGGTATCCAGTTTAACATTCTTTTTCGATATTCAGACTGACTCTCACCGTACCAGACGGATTCTTCTTTCAAGACCACCTCTTTGCCGATTCTGACAGACATTGTTACTTCACTTCACTTCAGTGCAAATTTTTGGGCTTTTATTGTATTCAATCCCTTGATACCTCGAAAGCACGAAAGCAGCTGCCATCTTCTTTCCGGGTCTCCAGTTGATTGAATAGGGGCAGCTGTAATACCCCAAAAATTTACCCTTCATTTTTCCTGGAAAAAAAAAACGAAAAAAAAAAACAAAAAAAAAAAGAAAAAAGAAAAAAAAATTTATTAATAATTAATTAATTAAATAAATAAAATAAATAAATAAAATATAACAAATTATTTTGGACTTGGGTCTCCCTCATTTGAGCCCATTACCCACGAAAATCAGTCTATAAATACTGAAGTTTCAGTAAAGGAAAAGACACTTGGAGTTACACTGGGAGATTCACTTGAGAAAAAGGGAGAGAAGCAAAATACTCTGAAGTTTTCTTGGAACAAAACCCTGAGGAAAGAGATAGTGAGAGAAGACCTGACAGAGAACTCAGAGCAGCCTCCAAACCCTGAAGGGAACTCAACTTGTAAACCTCACGGGTGCAACTCAATTTCAATCAAGCTCTCCAATCAGGTTTGCCCTATATCCATCATCTTTATGCCTTTAATTTGAATGCTCTAAATGTATGAGGTATTACGGGTGAATTTGATACCTTTTTTGTGAGCCTTTTGTGAATTTTGATGGAATTATTCATGTGGTTACATTTTGATTTAGGGGCAACTCTGGGTTACCCTATTTTGTTTATTCTAACCTGTCTTGTGTTTCCATGGCATTGTTTTCTCTTGATTTCATCCTGCTGCTCTAACCCTTTGTCGAGTTTTGTGAGGGCTCACATGGCTTTCGCAGAGACACTCGCGTGGTTTCCCACTTTATTTGTGGGATACCCCCTGGAGTTTTATTCTGATTATTCGTGTTGACTGATTTCCTTTGACGGTCCAGCTGGAGACATTTCAGGGTTTCTTGCCCCTTTAACTGCTGTAGCTTCGGATCTTTATCTGTGTGGTAATTTTTTACCTTTCTCATACTTTATCGCTTTCTTAGCTGGAACACCTCGATAGGAGGCAATGTTTGAGCCCCTGGGTGGCATTTTACTTTGAGATACATGTTTTGTGTTTTGTATTCATATCCCCACATGTAGCGCGGTTCCTTCGTCAAGGACTGCCTGTTTGCCCTCGAGCATCCCAAACCCTAAAACCCAAAGCAACACGTTTACTCCTTCTACTACAGGCGAGTAAGTCTCCGAAGGTCGAGCATCCGGTAGATTGCGTAGTGACGTCGTTCGTCCAAAACCCAATCCATAACCCCGTAGTTAGCCGAACTACGGCTTGCTCTGATTCTCATTCCAGATGAGATACGTAGGCATAAGACGCGATGTCTTAGCGAGCACACATCCCCTTAACCCATAGGTCAGCCGAGCTACGAAGACTCTGATTCTCGTATTCAGATGAGATACGTATGCAGTGGATGCGACATCCGCGCGAGTCATTTCTCTTAACCTTTTTAGTAAATAAACACATTAGGTAAACCCACACCCTTTAGACAAAAACCACAAAAGTGGATCCCGTAGAGTACTATGGATGCGTAGGGGTGCTAATACCTTCCCTTCGCATAACCGACTCCCGAACCCAAGATTTGGTTGCGAGACCCCGTCTTGTCCTTTCCTTTTTCAGGTTTACTTCGAGCGTTTCTTTTCCCTCCTTTGGGATGAATAACGCACGGTGGCGACTCTTCTGTCATTCTCTTTCGCCGGTTGTTTTTTTCGCACACTGTATTTTTCAGGTTACGACAGTTGGGTCTTAATGAAATGGCCTACTCCTCTCCTTAATAATTCCTCCTTGAGAGTTTTCACTATCTTTAGAGATTTTAAAAAGATATACCCACAAACCTCCTTTTCCATTGCATAAAATTGGCCACAATTACTACTAACCCTAAATTTTCTATTCTTGCTACTAGTGCAAATTTTCTAAGTAATAAAGGTCATACTTTTTCCATAATCCCTTTGCAACAATTCATGCCATATGCTTTGCAATGGAGCCATCTAGTAGGTACTTGAATTTTAAAATCCACTTGAATGCAATTGACAACTTATGTCCTGGTAGTGATACTAGATTCCAAGTTTGATTATGTTATATGGCTCAAATATCTTACTTTATAAGTGATTTGGTAAATTCTTCTTGTAAGCATACATTTTATCATGTTCAAAATAATCTTATTTTTCCTCTAATCCAAAACTTTATGTTGCGCTATGATGTAATAAACTCATGTTGAATTTCCACCTCTTTACAAAAACTATTAAACTTATTGGACATGTATTCTCCACCTACATTACTTCTAAGTATCTTAAATTATTTTTATATCTGTTTATTATCGCGCTGAGAATCGAAGACCAAGCTATTAGGTTAACTTGACTCGTAAAACAAAATGTCACCATCGAACTTTAACTTATCCAAGGGAAGGGGAAAAGATCAAATAACCCATAAATATGATATGCAAAATAGTGCAATAAATAGATTGAAGATTCGAGGGTTTGTTATGAAAAAGGAAGGTATTAACACCTTAATCATCTATAGTATCCTATAGGAACCTCTTGATATATTTGTGTTTAGTTATTGTTGTTTGCTAAAGATTGGGGAGATGAGAAGATAAGTGTGTTTTATTCTTTTTGATTTGAAAAGACACAAAGTCTTGTGCCTACATACCAATGAAGGATCAAAATCCCGTAGTTCGGGTAGAAAAGTTTGAAAACACATTTGTTGGTTGATTTTAAGAGAAGAGACAAGTTGACATCTTAAGAAGGAATGTTCAACTATACCACCATAAACATAGTGAAGATAGATCTTTGCCTCATTGTAAGAGAAGGGCTCCAACTTGGATATACAATCAACAAGTATGCTACATACCTCCCTTAAATGGAAAAATATCATTTTAATTGTGTTATGGGGATATAAGAGATATCTCTTCCATATAAATGAATCATGTTTAAACTCTTTGAAAAGAGTTTTAAATGGAATGGGTCAAAGTGGCAAAGATTTGAATGAATGTTTGTATCTTTTAGTCTTATGAAAAAGTTGAAATATTTTAAAGTGTATTGAAGTATTTGATTTAAGAAAAGAAGTTTAAAAAAATTCAATTATCAAGTGTCAAATGTTTTTAATGAAATTGGTGTTCAAAGAAGAATCCTAAGATTTTAAACTAGGTATAAGATAAAGGGGAGTAAGGCAAGAGAATAATTATATACGCACATATGCACATGGATGACAAGAAAGTCAACAAGAAGTCCATTTCTCTTGGATATGGCAATAATAGAATAATATGAATATGGGTACACAAGCAATACATGACATTCAATAATTAGGTCAAGTATAGGAACATGATACACAACATCAATATGACATGACCAAATAAGCAGCAACATCAAGGCATAGGACATGACTCAAGCACAAACAAGATCAATCATGAACCATAAAGCACCAACATGGTACATGCTATCAATACACATCATTATCAACCAAGACATGATCATAACAAGATAACATCAACACATGAACATCAAAATGAAACAAGAGACATGGATTCATCATTAATAATTTAAGCAACAAGCATTCCAAGATTAGGTCAACAAAGTGTACAAATACTGGAAGCAAACACGAGCACAACATGAACATTATAATTAATAATACAATGAAACAAAGTGCATCAATTAATTAATCAAAGATGTTTTAAAATAAAATCAAAGTACTTTTAAAAATAAAAATAAAAATAGAAACCCTATAAAAAAATAAAAGAGTACAAATATTTTTAGATTTTTTTTACATGAGAATAATTTACTATAATGAAATAAAAATGTTTTTTTAAGATTTAAATTATAAATGAGAAAAATAAATAATTAAACAAGATAATAAATACTTTTTTGATTTTTTAAACATAAAAAAAAATTAAGTAAGAGTAAATAAATAAATTAATTTTTTAAGAGTTTTTTAGATTAGATATTAAGTACAAGAAAAAACATTTAAAAAAAAGAAGGACAAAAAAAAAATATAATAAATAAATAAAATATAAAAAACAAGGAAATAAGGAAGAAATGGAAAAAATTATATAAAAAAGGTTAAAGGGTGTTAAACCCAGGACCACAAGGTAACCAACCAAACACAAAACCACTATAGCAAGACTAGCATATCGATTATGTAATCAACTCATTGCATAATATATAAAAAACAAAGTTTAAAAAAATGACGCTCAACATCATCTTCTTCCTCGTTTTGTTACGGTAAGTTTTAGTTTTTTTTCCAGAAAATGCAACTTTTTCATTTTTGAACCAAATGTGACATGTGAATATAGAAAATTGATCAGAATTTCACGAGGAATATGAATATGGCAATAGTTTTTATTTATTTTATTTGATACTCACAAATTTTTGACAAAACTAGTTGAATCCTAAAATTTCAAACAAAAATTAAATGACATACATCAACAATCAATGGATAATAGCTTAAGGGTTTCATTCATCATGTCAAAACATACATAATGGTAATAAGAATGAATAAAAATGATGCTTTTATGAGGGAGTTCAAAATGAGTCTTTTTTACCTCACAGAGTGTGTCCGTTGCACCTTCAAAAACACTTCGAGATGAGAAATAATGATCCCTCTAGCTTCCTTGAGTCCCCGGGAGTGTGTTGATGTGCTTAGTTTAGTATAGAAGACCCAATGAATTAATCTACCCGAATCCACTTGCAAACGAGAAAAGTGAGATGTGGTTATGGAGTTTGAGGTGCTACAACTCATATCTAATGCATACATTAACTTATATGAAGCTCATAAAGTATTTGTGGTGGAAAAGTAGATGGAAAGTGGAGGAATGATGAGTTTCGAAATGGAGTGAAAATATGGAAAGAGTGCAAGAATGATTCAATGTTCTTTCTTACTTGATGATGGATATTTTCTCCTTGTTGAAGCATTGCAATTAGGCCTCCTTTTATAGTGAACGAATTTAGATTGGGTGCAGTGGTTATTGGTATTGTTTTATAGACTTTGGATCAAATCTAAAAAAATGGTGAAAAGTACAAAAGTGCTTTTGCTTTTGAGATAGCTCTTAAGTTGTCATCCTAAGCAATCACTTCTGGTTGTACAAGTTGACTCCAATATTCAGAACATCCTTCATGGCTTAGGGAACAAATAATGGCCAAAAGTGCTTTTCAAATTTTGTCCATAATGCAATTCAAGTTGGCACATTGCACCATGCTTTTCTTCCTTGTATTGAGATAAAACTTCCATAATCTTGGTACCATTCTAAAGATTTCATGGGATACTATAAGTTTAATATTGAACACAAGTCTTAAAAATGCTTGGAAAGTGTCCAAAAAGTGCCTCAAACTCGTGTGACTAAAACTGACTAGGACTCAGAAAAATCTGGCTCAATTTGGACTTTGTTGATCATGGTGAAACCTCTACTTTGGTGATCCATATCTTTCAATTGGTAAGGGCTTTTGAATGGATTTTTCCACTAAGATGAAGTAGGGAGTATGCTCTTTAAATGCAGATATCAAGCATTAAGAGTCGTGGTTTGAATTGTTCGTAAAGAATCCATAAAGTCATGCACTTGACAAGGTTAAAAACTTGGAAAAATTTCTAAGTGTTTTGGATTTTTCAACAACTTGAAACCCTAACTTTGATCATCAATACCTTCCACTTCAAGAAAGCTTTTGGATTGTAATTTTCATCAACTTGTAGTATCAAATGCCATCTCTAAGTGAATCCCTCAAGCATTTTCATTGGATGTTTGAATAAAAAACTATGGCCTTGGAAATTAGGTCACTTGATCATGGAATTTTGCACTTAGAAAAATTTGCAAAATTGTAATTTGACAACTTTTGATCTTTTTCTTGATTTTCTTGATTAAGATTGATCCAAATCAATCATATTCCATATTTTCATGATTATTGACTTGATAAGTCCATGGTTGACCAAAAATGTCAAAAGTCAAACTTTGATTTTGATCATCTATTGACTTTGTATTAGATGAATTCAAATCGTGCAATCATCAATGAATTGAACTTCTTGAGCTATTTGGATTATGTGAATGGACTACAAAGATGTACTTTAGACCTCTGAATCATGCTTTGAAGGATGGGTTCATGCTCATATGAAAAAGTCAACTCTAAGTTGTCTTTGACCAAAAACCCTAATTTGGAACACCACATGAATTGAAGCTTTATGAACTTGAAATGATGCAAATATTGCAATTGATTGTTGATGAAGGGAATCTATTTATCATAATGAATGAATGGGAGATTTAAGATTTTAAAGGTCACACAAATCCTTGAATAACCATCTGCTTGAACTTCTTGATGCCAACCCTAACTTGTAAAGCAAACAAGGCACATATTTTTTTGTATTTTCATAAGGTTAGTAATGCATAAAAGACACACACATGAGATGTTTGATGTTATACAAATGATGAAAATGAGATGGGATCTTAGGGTAAAAAATAGGATATGACAGATACCCATCTTTAAGTTTCTTCCATTTGAGGATATGAAGATTGACATTTTCGTCTCGACGAGATGGGAGAGACTTAAATACAAACATGCACAATTTTGCCCCCTAAGATGCCACAAAATGATATGATATGATATGAATGCAGACAAAGGTTATGTGGGGAGTAACACCACAGAGGAATAACAACAAACTAATATACTGGGAAAGGATTAATATTACTGGGAAAGGATTAAAATTACTAGGAAAAGGTTGCAAATTCGTTGTAATTTTTTTTTGCAATTCTGACAATTAGAAAAATAGGAACTCCACTGGGGAAGAGACTGTCAACTACCAATCGTAAGGTAGCTTCACAGGGGAGAGCAATATTACCTACTACCAAACATATGGTACCCTAAGCAAAGGTAATAAAACCAGGAAAATATTGGATACAGCAAATTTCTCAGATAAATAGATGACTGTCTATTCAAATAATGAGTCCAGTTGAAGAATAACAAACTTCCATTAACATAATATGATTTAGTTTCTTCTTTAACTAAATAATCCACTCAGAAAAAGTAAATAAACCTCCCCAATGCTCCAGGTTGTAAGCCACATACGGGTTTCAGTTTCTTCTTTAATCAAGTTTTCCACTTATAAAGGATAAAATAAACCTCCCTAACGCTTCGGGTCAACATCCACAAACGGGTCTCAGTTTCTTTTTTAATCAAGTTTTCCACTTGAAAATGATAAAATAAACCTTCCCAACGCTTCGGGTCAACAACTACAAACGAGTCTCATTTTCTTCTTTAATCAAGTCTTCCACTTGAAAAGGGTAATAAATAAGCTCCTAAAAGGGTAACCGCTTTCTAAATTGATAACTTCACTTGGGATCTTTAATGAGATACGGGTCAGTTAATTTGCTAAACGGATTTCTCAAATAAAGAGAAAATCATTTGTATGGATCTTCAACAAACTTCTCACCGACATTTACTAGGGAGATAACCATAATTTGATAACAGACTTATTGGGAAAGCTGCCATTAGTTGTGGTTTACATTGCATGAAGCAAATAAAACACTTGTAATAATCTTCGAAAAACTTCTCAGACGGAATTTTTCGGAGAGATAACCATTTGATGAGAAATAACTTCATCATACTTCTCTTCGAGACTTTCACAGAAATTACCATTTGATGAAAGGAAAATTGATATGTTGATCTTCAAACTTCTATGACATAAACTTCCTGGAGAGATAGTCATTTGATGAAAGGTAATTTGAGGTACTGATAGCTTCATTGGGGATAGACAAACTTCTTGGGAAGAGATTACCATTTGTCATTTACAAGGAAATTCAGGAACAAAACAAGTTTCTCAAATAAAGAGATCACCACTCGTTGTTGTGTATAAACTTCAAGGGAGTGTTGTAACAACAGTGATGGGGGAATGAAATTCCTCTCAATGGGGAACCACCAAGAGATTCTTCCTGAGGGGACAAAGTATTCAAAGGTGCAAAATAAATGCACTCTCAATCCAGGTTTCACAGCCTAGAGAGACTCAACCATTAAAATTGTCAGAGACCGAGTTCAATCTAGGAATAAACTGAAAAGAAACTGTCAAACAAGACATTACCCAATGAGGAACGAAACCCAATAGGGGATTTGTCCGATCCATGGACGGAATGGAAAGCAAAAGAAAAATCTTCCACGAGGGATAACTCAGTGGGGAAATCTAGACAATCTTTGTCTAATAAAAAAGGACAACCATACAAACTCCATTTTAGCTGGGGGTTCCAGGCTCCGGATTTAATTGGGGATGAAGTAAATTATGTATTGTGCTAGGGAAGAAACCCACACTCAGCTGGAGGAACCTGAATCAAAGCTTGGTTGGGGAATTAGGTTTAGTACTTCACTGGGGAACATTAAGTCCCAAAGACATCAACCAGGGGATACTGAGCCATGCATCTTAACATGCCATAACAAACTTGAAGTAAAGTTCCATCATCTAGGGATACTTGCAAGGCAGATCACAAAAAGATGTAGTCCTACATTTTGAGGTTTAACCGTTCTTGGAGAAATTGTTGATATTCCTTCTTATATTCACAAATCAAAGGAAAACACACACATTTCTATCAAAAACAAAAGCTTTTGTTTCAAGACTTGCTATCAAAAGTAAAAATGACATTTTGCAAGATAGAATAAAAATAAGAATTGCAAATAAATGGATAAAATCTCAAATTTTATTGAAGGAATTGTAATCGGCAAATGGCGTGATTCCATGGATCATTTACAAAATTTGGAAAATTGTAATTAAAGGGAAAAGGCTGCATTAAAATATGATGACCACTATTCTCCCTAACAACTTTTGAATTCCAAACATTATTGAGCTTCCGGCTGTGAGAAATTTGATTGCGAACTCTTGATGGATGAGGTCACCTTAGATGATCCAATCTGGTGTGGTGCAGTTACTTGCCATTATCCATAACTTTTGCCTAAATTTCCCTTTCCTCTTTGATCTTTATGGCCATATCTGGGCGAGTTCTTCTTAATTTCTGCTTGACTAGAGGACATTCTGGTTTCAAAGGCAAACGATGCTCTATAATATCTATATCCAACCCTGGAATGTCTTGGTAGGACCAAGAAAACACGTCCACGTACTCTTTGAGAAGCTCTATCATTCTCTCTTTGACATTTGGAACAAGCAAAGCTCCAATCTTCACCTCTTTTCTATCTTCTTCTGAACCTAAGTTGATTACCTCCAATGGTTCCTTGTATGGATGGTTTCTTCCTCCTTCTCGAGTAACCGGGAGATCTCATCAGGAATCTCTTTAACACTTTCCTCTTCAGCTTCAAATACCGAGAATTTAAAGTTAGGAGAGGGAATAGGGTCATGGTTTTTAATGTATGTTTCATGAATTAATCTGCACATGTGATTAGCCTTGAATATAGAAACATATAAAGGTTGAAGTGTATGAAAATGTTGTAAGTGATTATTATATTTTTTGTTTTAGAATTACCATTTTCCTAAAAAGCAAAAAGTAAAAACAAACAACATGGAAAGCAAAATGTGACACTTTTATTAATGATTGTCATATCTTGAAACAAAAGCCCGACACCAACTCTTTTGCCTTGGGCAGAGCAAAAGGAAACATTTTTTTTAAAAGAAAGCCCTACAAAATACTCTTTCACCTTATGCAGAGCGAAAGGACAGGACAACAAAACATTACTTTGAAATGTGAATAATGGACGGGACATCAATAGCAGTCCAATTTCGATAAACCACTCCATTCACAACGAGGTCTGGTGAATCCTTTTCAGGACCATCTTCTATAATAGAACTGACTTCAGGTGGAGTGGGATGAATGAAACCTCCGTTGCGAAAAACTTCTTGAATAGGGCGTATGACCACGCCCTTTTTGACAACCTCTATAGATGAGGAAGAAAAACCAAGACCTTCTCGGGACTTGTTCTCTGGAAAAATCACGACCTCTCCTCAACCATCAGTTGCACCACTCTTGACCACCTTCTACGCATCTTTGAGAGAACAAATGGATACCTCACTTCTCTTAATATTTTGATCAACAATAGACAAGGCTTAGAATTGGGTTCCAATAGCATCTTCAGATTCAACATAAGATAATGATGAAAGATGGCTCGTAATCAAAGCATGTTCTCCACATACCGTCACCAATTTCCCATTCTTTACAAATTTGAGCTTCTGATGAAGAGTAAAGGTGACTGCCCCTGCCTTACGGATCCACGGGCAACCTAATAAACAACTGTATGCTGCTTCAATGTCTATAACATGGAACGTGATCTGAAAAGTGTGAGGACCAATAGTCATAGGCAAGTATACCTCTCAAATAACAGTTTTGCATGAACCATCGAAAGCCTTCACAATAATCCAACTACTCATCATTGGAGTGCCTTGAAAAGATAATCTGTAAAGTGTTGATTTAGGCATCACACTCAGTGATGATCCGGTATCTACCAGCACACTAGAAAAAGGGTCACTCGCACCGTTCATTGAAATATGTAGCGCCATATTGTGATTTCTACCCTTTCCAAGGAGCTCTTCATTACCAAAACTCAAATCGTTGCAGGTAGTTATGTTAGCTACAATACAGTCAAATTGACCCACTGTCACGTTATAATCTACATACGCTTGTTCTAAAACCTTTTGCAAAGCTTCTCGATGAGCCTCAAAGCTTATTAAAAAGGACAACACGAATATCTTTGATGGTGTGTGCAACAGTTGCTCCACCATGTTATACTCACTTTTCTTTATCAATTTCAGCACTTCATCATTGTCCACCTTCTGATTTGTACCACTAGACTGGCTAACTTGCTCAACTGGAATCTCAACCTGGGTTTTCCCTACAGCGACATCTTCAGTTCTTCTGGGAGGTGTAGAGGCAAACACACGCCCACTTCTTGCGACTTTGCTAACATCAGCAATATTAACAACGGAAGGCAAGGGAACCTCCAATCCATATTCAATCATGGTGGCGTTATACTTATATGGTATAGCCTTGTCAGATTTATAAGGAACTAGACCAGGAAAACTGGTAACCAAAGGAGAAGCGGAAGTCTTTTCGTTGTCGTAAATGATCTCTACAGGCTTGAGAACATTGAACTGAGGTGCTATAACATTAACTTCATTATCATCATCATGTTTCCTATCATAGTTGACCATGATATTCCTTTGATCCAACAACTTCTGAATATCTTTGCGTACAAGAGGACAGGCACACGGATTTATATAGCAAATTCTACAAGCAATGTAATTGTGTTCATGATCAACAAAGGCAAGCCTTGTCAAACTAGCATGCATTATGACTAAGGATTTTGTGATAAACCTAACCTTGAAGACTGTAAATTTTCCTGGATAACCATGTACCATGTTTATTGAAGATCCCCCATGCTGAGGTAAGGGATTAGCCTGCACATTCGGATTAACATCTTTGAAGGACAAAATGCCACCTTTAATCAGCCTTTGAACATCATATTTTAAGCTATAACAATTCTCTATACTGTGACCAGGCGCTCCTTGATGGTACACACAAAATTGATCGGCTTTGTACACATAGGGGAATTATTTTGCGACAACGAGTGGAGATCGAGTTTGGATGTGATTTTTGGCTAACAAAGTCGGAAACAACTATGCATATGAATTGGAATAGGATCAAAATTGGGTGTTCTTTGGACACGATTGTTGTTGTTGAACTATGGGCGAGCCTGTTGTTGAGGCTGTTGATGTTGTTGTGTAGATTGTTGAATAGGTTGTTGAAGAAACTATGGTTGATATGCTGGAGCTACAACTAGTGGATTGATGATCGGAGAAATGGTTGCGACATGTTATTGTTGATACCTTCTGCTTTGTTTGCCATGCAAAACAAAACTAACTTCATGTTCCTTTTTCTTAATGAACCCACTTCCAAACTTCTTAACATTACTGGAAGAATCCACTTCTTTAGTTAAATGTACCTCACGAACTGCCTCTTCAAGCCGCATCCCCATGTTCACCATTTCAGTGAAGTCATTTGGTGTGCTTGCAATCATACAATCATAGTAAAACAAACTCAAAGTCTTTAGGAAAATCTTTGTCATCTCTTTTTCCTCAAGCAAATGACATATTTGGGCAGCCACCTCACGCTATCTCTGAGCATACTCCTTAAAACTCTCCTTGTCCTTTTGAGACATGGCTCGGAGTTGGTCCTTGTCCGGTGCCATATCTATATTATATTTATATTGTCTGATAAAAGCTTCTTCAAGGTCATTGAAAGTACGAATTTATGCATTGTCCAAACTCATGTACCACTTGAGGGCGACGCCAGTTAAGATATCCTAAAAGTAATGGATTAACAGTTGATCATTATATGTCTAGGTCAATATCTTGCGAGTATACATTACTAGATGACTTTGAGAGCAATAGTTGCCTTTGCACTTCTCAAAGTCCGACACCTTGAACTTGTGCAGAATCTTAACATTGGGAACTAAGCAAATATCAAAAGCATTTGCCAAACAAGTATTTTCCTCTGAGGGTTTTGATTTCCTTTCACATTTTCGAGAATTGATCTTGAAACTCGTCCATTCTCTCATCCATTCCAACAGCTTCACTTGGACCGGTGTGAAAGATAGGTTCTTTGTTGTAAGAAGTGGTGTGTACCACATGATGTGGCACAAACATCACGACGGTAACAACTAGAGCTTTGGTAGCCTGTGGACGATACCCTTCTGGCATATAATTAGGACGCATGCCCCAAGGAAAATCGAAGGGCATGTGGTACTGAGGAGCACTGAGGGGTGCTATATAAATAGGTGTGGACACGATCTCGAAGATCACAGTTCTTTGAATAGTCTCTTGAGAATTAGGTGATGGCTGATTCTGAGCAGCCACTAACGCTTCCATCATGTTGTAGAGTCTTTCCAAGCTTTCTTTCAGAGTGTTCACTTCTTCCCGAAGCTCATAATTTTCTTGCTCGAGTTGATCCATCCTTCTTTGTCGACCCTCCCAAGTGTTATACAGATGATACAATTTGACTAACAGAGACAAAAGACACATATTGGTTTCTTGGAATGCAAAATGCTTGCATGATGCATTATGTGTTAATTCAAAATGAAAATTTTTCAAGGAATTTTTAACAATTATTGCAAACATTATAAAGGATAATATTTTTGAAATAGGCAAAAGAACCTCATTTCATTAATAAGTGGAAACAATACAAATCAGAAATTTTCAATTTCAAAAGTTCTAAATAAAACAGAAAATAATAAAAGCTAGAATCTAAGAGTCCTAGGTTATCCCATGATAAGAAGATTCAATCCTTCCTTGCAGCTTCCTGTTGAGCTCCTTGATCTGGTCTTCCATCTAATTCTTCTCAATCACGGCTTGTCAATAATCAACTTCCAAGCAACTGAGGTGGGAGGAGTATCTGGTTGAATGCTAAAGGAAAATAAATACTCTTGCACCTTTATTATCTAAATTAAATTATTATCTAATAAATATTTTTCTTTAAATAATATATAATAAAAAATATTAATAAAAAAGAAAAAAGAAAATAAAATTAGGATTCCTCTCTCCCTCACGTTTCCTCTTAGACACACCCACACACTACACTCTCTCACACGTTACTCTCTCTGACAGGATAAAGAAAAGAAAAACTTCCTCTTCTTCCTCACAATAGGTGACACCACCACTCAGCTCACACCATTCACCATCAATAACCTAACCCTTCTTCCGTCGTCGTCTCCACCCCCTTCTCACTCGCAATTCCATCTTCTTCTTTCGAAACCTCTCAACATTCCTCATCGTCATTCACCCGCCACCGCTCAATCCTCCATTACCGGCGAACCTTCTAACTCCGTCGAATCTCTACACCACCGTGCACCACCGCCGCGCATAAACCTATCGCCGTTGTGAACCACCTTTCCACATCCTTCACCGTCCAAACCTTCCAACATGCATCTCCACCATTCGTCACCATGAACAACTACCTTCATCCGCCGTACAACACCATAAACCCTCTTGTCGCTTATTTCTGACCATCGGAAATTCTCTCAGCCTCCACAGAGTTCCTGGATATCACCAAGATCTGGAACTTGTGATCCGCTAGGATTTTGTTGACGAAGCAAGTTCGCAAGATTTCCGAACAACGAAACTGCTACAGTGCAGCCAACCTTCGCTACAGAGGCAACACCGAATAATAAAGGAGCCTCTTGCTTCAACGGTTTTGGACGATTTCAAGTTAGCAAGGTGTTCTTCTATTGGATTGCTGTTGGTTTTGACTTTTATGCAGGTGCTGGTCCGGTTAGGATTTGAAATGGAAGGGTAGAAACACCAACTCCACTGCGTTTTCGGTTTAATGTCGACATATTTGACATTTCCGACAACTCTGATTCCAACACTTGCAGCAACCCATATGCTTTGTGTAACTTGCAGCAGCCCAAGCATTGTGTAACTTGCAGCAGCCCAAGCGTTGTGTAACTTGCAGCACATATATCAAACTCTACAACAACCTCGTTGCTGAATGTTTGTTTTCCTCTTTCATGCCATGTACGAGATGAATTCCACGGATGCACCGGTGCGATAAATATTGAAGTGGTGTGTTACCGTTGGTTTCATTTCCTGTCAACAATTCGACATTACGGTAATTTTTTGAATCAAATTTCAGTTTTATCCAAGTTGCTAATGTTACTAAGTTTAATTTTATTTCAATTTTTTAGATGTTATTGTTTCATGATTGTTTAATGTTATATTGATTTTTGATGTTACATATGGAATTTCTTTTGCATAGCCATTAGTGATAGTATTTATTGAATTGTTATACTATAATTTTGATACTGCATGTTGATATTGCACATAACGTTATTATTTCATGAGTATGGTGTTCATATTGAATTGCATGGCTTTTAAAAAAGTTGGTTTGTAATACTGCAGGTTTGTTTTTATTCCATGAACATGGTGCATATGCATTTGTGTTTTAATTAGTCATTTGTATTACTGTTGTTTTAAAATTTTGTTTGTTTATAAAATTTGTAATTATAATGTTAATAGAATATTGCGGTGCATATAAATTTCAATCCGATTATGTCGTGTTGTTGTTGATTTTTGGTAACATATTGTAAATAATATTGAGTGGTTGCTATTTAAATTTGATTCCATTGCGATAAAGTCGGAATTTCGATCCGCGGATTCGACAATTTTATGTCGTTGTGCCGCCCAAATTTCAACATATCAATTGGATATTTTCACCAAGTTATGATTTTGCGTATGACATTACTCGTGTTGTCACTACGCACAAACCGGTTTTTAAGCACATTATGGCTAATTCAATCTGATCATTTTTTAAATCAAGATTGTCACTTATTTATTTCTCTTTTAATTAAATTAGTTAATTGATTAAAATTTTGCTTAATTAGTTTAATTTTGATTAATCAATTTTAATTAACTTAATTATTTAATTTAGTTAAATAATTTTGATAATTAATCTTAATTGACTTAATTAATTTATTTAACTAAATTTTAATAAATTAATTTTAATAATTAAATATTGATCATTTTTTTTATTATTACAATTTCAAACCATCCTCAAACTCGATTTTATTCAACTTCATCATCAACTCATTTCAATTTCATCGATTCAAAAATCATAAACTATTTAAATGTCAATTACTTCTCGATTCAACATCGAGCCCATTTTCAAATACCCTTGTAAGCCGATTGCTTTTAAGCATCGCCATCAACCTCACATAGCTTACTCTTGGGCTTTCTTACAATGAGACCTATTTGGTTATTAATTGATCGAGTAGAAGAACAATACACTAAAATAAAATACAATTTATTCACAAACACCAATTCAAACCTCGATCTAATATCGAGCATTTTTTCAAACTCAATTAAAATACTCAATCACAATCAAATACCATTTCATTTGAAAATGAAAAGGGAGATGGCTTTGAGTTTTCAATTCCTCTCCTCGATTATTTGAATACGAGTTCTCTTACTCGGTTAGTCAAATAGTCGTCATGTCTAATCCACTTAAGCAAATCAAATCATTCTTACAATAATAAGAAATGCAAAGGGAGATGACTTTGAGTTTTCAATTTTTTCTCCTCGATTATTTGAATACAAGTTCTCTTACTTGGTTAGTCAAATAATTGTCGTTCCTTTACAAACTTCCAAACCCCGATTAAATCAAATTATTTTCATAATAAGCTAAATGAAAAAGGAGATGACTTTTAGTCTTCAACTTCTCTCCTCAATTGTTTGAATACGAGTTCTCTTACTCGGTCAGTCAAACAATTGTCATTTTTTACAAACATACGACTTAATCAAATCATTTTCATAACAAACTGTACGAAAAGGGAGATGGTCTTGAGTTTTCAATTCCTCTTCTCAAATGCTTGGATATGAGTTGTTTTACTCAGTTATTCAAGCACTTGTCGTTCATTCTAAAAATACATCGACCATACATAAACTTATTTTTATAATCACTTAGATGAAAGAGAAAGTGGTCTAGAGTTTTCTAGTCCTTTTCCCGATTATTAGGATACGAGTTGTCTTACTCGATTATCCGAGTATTCGTCATCCATTTAAAACACCTTAATTATTATCAAATCCTTTCTATAATTAAAGATGAAAAAGAAAGTGGTCTAGAGTCTTCTATTCCCTTTCCTGACTGTTAGGATACGAGTTGTCTTACTCGACTATCCGAGTAATCGTCATCCGACCAAAAACATCTCGACCAATCAAAACATCCAACATATTAATCGAACTTGTCACCCCCGTGTGACTGAAACTCTTTTCAGAAAGAACACTATTAATCCTTTCTAATGCGCACAACAAACTAGTGCTTAAGCCTCTGCCGAGAGTAGATAAGCCAATGTTTATCCTTTAGAACGCGATCTAGACAGTCGTTCATTAAAAGACACCAACAAACCGTAGTCCCCGAACTACGAATGCTCTGATTTCCTTATTATACCATAAGGATACGTAGGCAGGAGATTGCTATATCTTCGCGAGCACACTAATAAAAAACCTCCCCTTTCTCCTTTCTGAGGTTCTCATCCATTTCTATTTTCGATATTTTATAACCCAAAGATAACAAACAAACATAAATTAACACTCAAAACGCAAATTAGAACTAAAAGGTTCCCGCTGAATACAGCGGACGTGAGGGGTGCTAATACCTTCCTCTTGCGTAATGCACTCCCGAACCCGAATATGGTTGCGACGACCATTATTCCATTTCATAAGGGTTTTATCGATATTTTCCTATTCCTTCGTTGGGATAAATAAAGTTCGGTGGCGACTCTGTTCGAACATAATTTTTTCCGCGACCATCGCGAGGAATCGTATTTTTCAAGATGCGACAGATGGCGACTCTGCTGGGGACTAGCTCCAAGCAAAAGAGAGTGAAGCCTAATTTAGTTCAGTTTCTATATTGTGTGTTAATCTTGTTTGTTTGTTTGTTATTTATTCTGTCATAATTATTGTCTGGTGTTTTATTGGTTATGTATTATTGGGGTTCTCTGATTGGTGGTAATTTGTGAGATAGGCTCTCCACCCGAGTCTGAGAAAAACCATAAGATTAAGTTGGTGGTTGCGTAGTGGGCACCCACAAGGAGTCTTCCTTGTTGGGAAGATACGAAGACCCCGCCTAGAGGAGATTCTCTTGAGATATTATTGTCCGACGAGTCTTCGTCACGACAATAGCATTTTCAAGTTGGATCAATGACTCTAGGGACCTTTTAACCCACTATATCCGGCGGTTATGTAATATTAACCTAAGAAGTTTCAAACTTGTTGGGTTAATACGAAAGCCCCAATCAGATGAGATCCCTTGGACGTATTATTACCTTATAGTAATATTTCCAACCTCGATCTGTGACTCTGAGAACCTTGTTAGAACCCTGGACTCGAGAGTCGTGTAGTAGAATCCTCATGGAGTTTTCCTTGTTTGGATAATACAAAGACCTCACCTAGACGAGATCTTCTTAAGGATACTATTGTCCGACGAGTCTTCGTCATGGCAGTGACATCCTCAAGAAATATCCATGACTCTGGGAACCTACCAACTGTAGAGCCTACCCATGGGGTTCCATTAATCAGAAGATACCTATCATTTACCCGTTATTCTGATCCATCTGAAAACACTTTGAACCTGTGATCCTGAACATGGCACTACAACTCATACACATATTATTGCATCTGCAATCGTCATGCATTGCATATCACCTTTCATACAAAATATATACAAAAAAGACTCATCCACCCTTCGTCCATAGCCTGCAGTTGATTTCCTGATACTCATATCAGACTTAAAGTAGCTCTTGAAAAACCATGGATCCATTGGAGCAAAATCACATTGCATTAAAAGGAGATGTTGACTCGATGAAAAACCAGGTAAACCAACTTGTGGAGGCTATGATAGCTTTAGAAAAGAGGGATGACAACATTCAGCAGACTGCAGTCGTAGAGAATGTTATTCCAGCTCCAGTAAATGGTCCTACCCAACCTCTACCCACCTGGATATGATCCTGATGTGCAATATGGATATTATGCCAGAACAATAGGGCATTCAACTGAAGACTGCAATGCTTTCAAGGCTAAAGTGCAACAATTGATCGACAAAAGGTACATATCCTTTTCAGAAGGAAGCCTGTTGGTGCACGTAAACCTCTCGTCAGAATGAGTTCAAAGATTTCATAGAGTAACTCCTAATGCTAGTAGTTCAGACAGGAAGACGTCCTCAACACTGGCAATCGTTGGACTGATTTGTTTCTATTTTTGCATTTGTAGTTTCTTTGTTGTTAAAAGCTGCTTGTGTTTAAACATTGTTTGTTTTTAATGGTAATATTGATGAAGTAATGATGCATGTTTTGAATTAATTATCTCGCATTCGCTCATTTTTCTTCTCTTATATCAAAAACAAAAAAATACATCAGTGTTTCTCCCATTCACTTTTCTTTATCATAACCTTTGTTTTAGCAAATATTTGAGGGAGGATGACGAAAACAAGTTACCCACAACTGTTGACTATATGCTTTTGGATAAAATCCTGCTAATGATGTACAGGCATTGTTTCAAATTCCCAAACACTGGAGAGATAAGGAGTTAATCCCTAGTCAAACACTTCGAGCCTAGAAGTAGGAGTTTCTTTCGGATCTAAAAGAACCTTACATTAAACCTGGGGCAGGGTAGTGTTCAGTTAATCTGACTATGCATTCAAATCACAAGATGAAATATCCAGTATGTGGATCAACTACATGATGTTTTTCGCACACATCCTGAAGTGTAGAAGGAACCATGCAAAATCCAAAAGTTATGGCATTTGTTCTTCAATGACCATTGACTTGGCAGTCACAACCTATCAAAAATAAAAATAAAAGAAAAGCCCGCTAAGTCGAACACCCAAGATACGACTTAGGCAAAAAACTGGGGCAATCCCGATGGACTAAAGCTTCAAAAAGCGATCCATGCAAAAGTTAAGGATCAAAACAAAAATCAAAGGAGGTCACGAAAACCCTCAACAAAATAAAAACAAGATTTAGTGACCACCATATCAAGAATCAAAGGGTCACCAATATCCATGAAGAGCAAAATAAAGTGACTGTTATTGCAAAAAGATCTTACACTACTGAAATCTCGTAAAAATAAGTGTGTGTCGAATTAATTGAACGTAGGATTGGAGATCATCATGAAGAAGAGGTGGGTTAAAATAAGCTTTGAGCCTTATATCCTTTTGTTTCAATAACCATGAACCAAGCCACGTTACAACCCTCAAAAGACCTAATTGAGGTGGGGTTATTTCCGAAAGCATATCACAGCAAAGTTGTGTAAACTGACTCCTAAAGATTTGCTAATATTCAACATCAATGTCATTATTCTCGCTGTGTCTTTCACACTTTAAATTGCTAAATCAGCATTACATTTGGACTCATGGTCCACTCGTCACACAATATCATATCATTTCAATGATAATTCTTTTCAAAACCTGCATGAGTATCGCATTAAAATTACCATTTCTGAATAAACAATTTTAACTGCAAGTTAGTACTTGACGCCAGGGAAATTTCAACAAAGAGCAATCAATGAAGCTTGACCATTTATCTGAATCAAGACTACCTCCGAACCTATGAATATGGGGCATGCCACCTAAACATCAGTTGATCATAGGAAAATTACTCCAAGAATTGGTTAGTCTTAAACAGTCTCCAACATTTGTTAATAAATATGCAAATCATTTCAAGAATCAGTTGATTCAGAACAAATCATCTCAGAACTCTATTAACTAGGGGCAGATCACCTAGAGTTTCTGGTGGCCAGGGGCAGACCCCTTCAATATTCAGTTAGGGTGAGTTAAGTCGCTTCAACGCTCATACCGGGGCAAGCTACCTCAAGAGCACAGAAAAGTCAACCACTCCAAGAGTCGGTTAACCAAGGATAAATCCTTTCATGGATCAAAATTCTGGGGCAATCCATCTCCAAATTACGGTACAATTGCTTTCAAAATCCTTTCGAGGTAAACATTTTGCATAGACCCATCACATTGGGGTAAGATGAGCCATACAGGAGCAAGTCATCTCCCTGACTTCAAGTTGTTCAAGCGAAAGCTTTTTCACACGTCATCAACTGCAGAGTTCAAGATGAGTGTCGGGGAATCACGCTATCACCCCATAAAATAACCTTTTGACAGACAAAAACCTTTCTTCAAAAAAACCATTCTCTTCCAATACCCGCGTAGGGGCATTTCGGAAACCTTCCAATCATTACATAAATCATCATCATGCATTAGTCATGTCGCTTTGCTCTAGCATAAAGCCATGCATATTGATCGCGACTTAATGAGTCGAATTTGGGGTACAAACTGCAAGTGCACAGTTATATCGCGTATTTTTAAAAGATATCGATCCCACAGGGACTTATGAATCGATATACCATTTTCTAAGGTTACTTCGTAAAGCTAAGGCGGATAATACTTTGATTGTTTGGGGGAAAAGTTAAAACTAAAATAAGATCTAAATTAAATATTAATTAAGCGGATATCGGTATGTAGTTCGTCGTAATTAGGGAATCAATTCTTCGTTGGTTTCTTGGTTTTAAAATAAATCTTTTCAGTAGACACTATTGATTAAAAGCCTTTTCTCAAACTCTCGCTCTGTTGAATAAACTATGATTTTATATTAACGTAGCTGTCACTTATTAGTTAAGTCCAAAATCACTTTTTGAAAACAATAGAATCCGTAGAAACTCTTTTTAAGAAAACACTAAACGTTTAAACATCCTTGTCTCAAACTCTCGCTCTGTTGACTTAGATTATATAATTAAATTCAAATGCTTAACTCTCGTCCTCACATTCAACCTTTAAAAATACTTTTTGAAAAAGATTAGAATTTAATTAACTCTAAAAATTGCTTTCGCCCTGATCTAGAATTAATGTCCAATTTACACTGTCCAGTTAAAAACTCAAACTCTCGTTCTATTGATTTTAACTTCTTTATGTCTTTTACTTTCGTACAAAACCTTGTTATTAAACCTGTAAATTGAGACCGTAAAAAGAGTGATTTTATTTTTAAATGTAATTAAACCAACTTAGTTTTGATTCCTTCATTCCGCTTACTCTACATACCGATGCCTAAATAAATTAGCCAGACATGCTTAACAGATCTAAATAATCAGCATGCATAAATAATTCCATCTCAGACAAATAATATAAATAAATAGTAAAGCAGAGCATATATAAATTCAAACAATAATTAAAGAACCTGAATAATTTATAGCAATCTTGAACACTCCACCACAGACCGGTTGGATTTGTTCTTGAATTCTTCAATCGGACAGGAAAATAAAAGTGAAGGAATAAAAATCTAGGGTCTAACGTAAGGTTAGATCTAGTAAAAGATACACAATAGTTTCCGGTGTAGAAACTATTGTGCGAAAAATTAATTAAGTGCTGAAAGATTAACTAGAAAGGAAAGTAAAAATAAGAATTGCAATTAAAAGCAAAAACAGTAAAGGAAAAATAATGGTATGCTTGCACGGCTGGAAGAAGAAAATTGAACGAAGCGGAGAGTCTCGCATGGTTTGCCAAAAGCTACTATTTATATTGGTCACTTGTTGTAACTGTTTCCAAAGGTCTTCCGTGTAAAGAGTCTTCACGTTGCAAATGGTCAAGCGTAACAATAGGCCTCAACGTATTTGTTGCGCTTCTGAAGCCAAAAATATAGGGGAATGGTGTGACGTCCGTCACACCATGTGTTACGCTCGTAACACAAGTAGGCAGGGCGTGACGCTCGTCACAGCTTGTGTGACGCTCGTCACGGGCGCAGCGCCTTGCTTTTGGGCTGGGCTTTGGCTTGGTGGAATTTGCTTCTTTTCATTTCTTTTTGCACCTCCTTTTCTTCCTTTTTCACTTGTGCTTCAAATAAGCTACCTGAGATAAATAGAAAGAAAATACCGAGTAATATCGAATAAAATGAAGTAAATTGAAGTAAATAATAATATAATTTAATTAAATCGAGTCCTAGAATGTGATATTATTTCATGTTATCAAACTCCCCCATACTTAGACTTTTGCTTGTCCTCAAGCAAAATACAGTATAGAACTCGTTTTAAAGATTTAGCCAGATGAAATTTCAAAACACACATCAATTCGTACTAGGTTGCAAGTAGATTTTGTTTAGAAGCAACTTCAATTTAATCTCGACATCAAGAACTACCGTTACCACATCTGATAATCTTACCTCATGCAAACCAGTTTGAGTCATGCTATTATAGCTAGCCTGGTTCTTTTACTCTTATTTCACCCGTTTTCATTCTAGCGAAATCACATTAAGCCCTTTATTGTTTCGCGCACATAGTGGAGTGACCGGTTAGTGATTCTGATCCCCTTTTTAGCTTGAAGCTCTGGTACATGAGTCGGATAACTTCGTTATTTAGTCCATTGCGAATTGCGGGGGATCGGACCGTAGTCCTCCCTACCAAGTTCAGTACCAGATACCTGCTGAACCAACTCATAATGGGTCTTTCATATTATGTTTTTGTATGATCTGCAACCTTTAGATTAAATGATCTGGTAAGGATCACCTAACTTAGTTAGTGCATTTCCTGATATATATATATATATATATATATATATATATATATATATATATATTTTTTTTTTTTTTTTTTTTTTTGGGAATCATTCACTTATATTCATCGGCCCTCCACGTAGTTTGCTATTAAGATGGTGCTGACTTCTTGTATAAACTACTCGGGGTTACTATAAAGTTAAAAATCCAGGGACTTGTATAACAGTTGCCTTTCTGATCTAACAAGTTGAGGTTTGTTTAGAGTGTTGGGGCGGAAATAGTTTTTGTCTTAATTTGTTCAAGTTCGATAAAATAAGCAACCTTTATACTTACTGAGTGTGTTGAATTTTTGTTATGGCTCATGAAATTTTTTGAGGGAATAGATAATAGAAAATTTTCACACTAGGGACTTAACTTAAAATATATTATAAGAAATTTTGTTTTTTTGTTTTTTTTTGTTTTTATATATTCAAGGGAAATAACAATGAAAAGAAAGGTATATACTTGAAGAAGGGAGGATAGAAAGAACACGGTCCCCCCCCCCCCCCCCCCCCCCAAATACTTAAATGAAACATTGTCCCCAATGTTTCAAGGAAATCAAAAGAAATACAAAAAGAAAAGGAAATTAAATCAATGTTGCCTTCCGCCTCTTGTTCTTAGACCTGGTGATCGTTGACGTACTTCGAAGTCGTCAAACCTGCTGAGCAACTCAGTGAACCGCTGATCGATTATAGCATTCCTCGCTTCCTGTTGTTGTTGCATTTGGCGCATCATTTGCATCATTTCGAGATTCTGCGCTTGCATACCATCAATAGCATCCATGATGTCGTCGTTGGTTGCAGGTCTTCTTCGTCGACGACGTCGTGAGGATGGGCCAGCTGCATTATCGGAAGGGTTGAGCGGGACTGATTGTTGTGCAGGAGCATGATCACCTTGCTCCATTTCTTCGAACTCGTCTGTAGACGGGTTTGCATGTGAAGACTCGGTAGCTTCGGGAGCATTCAGATCATAGAGGTGGCGGTTGGGGTTGGTGACATCCGTTAGGGCAATGTTGGGTAGAACAACGCTTGGAACTTCCTGGTTATTCACCATAAGGTAATATTTTCCGCCTACTCTGTTCTTAATTAGGCGGCTGGACCGACAGTAGCTTATATCCATAAATAGGGGAGGTAAAGATTCTAAAGTTTGGAGTCGGTCCCCCAGGTTTAAGCCAAGTGCTATGGTGGTGATTAATCCACCAATTACAAAAGGTTGACGGCCTCTAGCACATAAGGTGCGGATATGATGAAATAGGAAGGAGGCGGCGTTTACCTTAGTATCCGGTTCGAAGACGCATTCGAGGAAGAATAATTCCTTTGCGTTGACTTTGCTGTTGTTCGGTCTTCCAAAAACTGTGTTTTGCAGGATGCGGATAAAGTACCGGATAGTTGGGTTATGTATATGGGAAGCAAGGAGCACATCCCAGTTGTTGGTATCTACACCGGATATTTTCCTGAAGAGGTCGAAGGCGTGTATGTTCCACTGGGAATTCGGAGGGATTCTCGGGTGGACTTGACCTTCTACAGGGAACTGTAGCATGGTACTCAATTGGTTTTGGGATAAGGAGTATTCGGTGTTGAACATACGGAAGGTTGCGGTACCGGTTAAGTACTCGTCTTCACCGGTGGGAGTGTTGTACGCATATGAACTTAAAAATTCTAAGGTTAGGGTGGGGTAGGTAGGTTGATTATGCGTGCATAGGAAGGTTAAATCAGCAAGACGGAGCATCCATTCTATACCTTGAAGTAATCCTAATTCTTGTAAACAAGTTAGATCAGGATACCTGGTAGAGGTGACACCTCGTTGTTGGAAACGCTCGAACTGCTCCCTTTGATAATTATCATCTTCGGATCGGAAGATGATATTTCCGAAAGCTTGGTTGCCCGCCATATCGATAAGTGGTTTGAAAGAGGTAATTAGGGGAGAAGGGAAATGAAATTGATTTTAGTGAATGGTTTGTGGTGTATGAAGAAAGGTATGGTGGGTATTTATAGGAAAAAAAATTGGAAGTTGGAAAGGGAGTGGTTGAAAAGTAAATAAATGTGGGTAAATGTGAATAAATGGGGAAGGTAAAAAGGTGAAGTGGTGTAACGGTCGTCTCCCAACGGTTAGTAACGTTAACATGGTCAGACGGTGTCACGCTCGTGACAGGGGCGTTACGGGCGTCACAGGCACTTGGTGTGACGTCCGTGATAGATTGTGTGACGCTCGTCACACAGTCTTTCTGGCACGTTACTGCTTGCGTTCTTTATAATAATTATAGTAATTTATTTTTATTATTTTGTTTTGCTTCAGATTATTTTATTCTGCTATTTAAATTTCCCTTGCATGCTATTCTACTTTGCATAATAGTGCATAAATATATTTTTCTTTAATAAGTTATGTAGGTAGCATACAGTAGAGAGCATTATTGCTAGATATTGCATAATTCATAGTAAAGTAAAATAAATCAATAGCTTCATAAAATAATCATAATGTAACATTGGAGGAGAAAACAACAAGAAAAATGCGAAAGAGAAACAAATACGAACATAATTTGAAATAACATTAATGAATAATCTAACTAAAACTAAATAACTAAGAAAGACAACTTCTATCCATCCGCACGATCTCTGGCCGGATGAGCAAAAGAGTTAACATGGTTTAGCAACTCGTGGAGTTGAGTTGTCATAGTGCTCATGTATCCCAAAAATTCTTGTTCCATATTAGCTAGCTCTTCTCTGAGGGCGTCCTGTTCTGACATCAAGGCTTGAATGATGGTGTTATAATTATCTCCGGGCATATGATGTCTAGGATCGGGTATTGCCGACTCTTCGGTCGGGACAGGTTGAGGAGGAGGGTAGATATCATAATAACCAGATGGTGTCTGAGGGTCAGATTCAGCATAAGGGATCTGGTCATCACAAATCTCATAGTCCTTGATGGATTCAGTAGATCTAGCTGGAGAGGGTGTTGCGTTCAGATTGTAGAGCCAGTTATTGCGGTTATGAACACTAGTCCTAGGACTGGGCAAGGTGAATAGGCAAAGGACTTGGTTGTTAATTATAAGCTCAAACTCTTCAGACCCTAGGTTTGCTATAAACATAATGTTGAAGAGGAAGGGTATACTCATAGTCGCAATGCCACAAAAAGGGCTTAAGTCAAGCATAGGTTGACGTAATCCGATAGCATTACGAATCATGGTTATTAAACCGCCTATTTGAATTGGTGCTCGTTCATCTTGGATAAGGTGGTCAAAATTTGCCAACATAAAAGTGGCACCGTTTACTGAACGGTTCTGGGAAGCACAAAATATGATGAAGAGCTCATCACGTGAAACCGAGGTACTGTTTGACTTCTTCCCAAATAAGGTGTGGGTCAGGATCTTATGAAAATAATGGAAGGTCGGGTTATGTATGTTTCCAGAGAGAAACTCATGTTCCTCGGGATCGTCATTTCCAGTCAAGCTTCCCCAAAAGTGTTCAAGTTCTCTATATTCAAAAAGTTCTTCTTGGCTCACTGTGAATGTATCAAGGGAGGTAGGGAAACCTAAAAGGTTGGTAAAGTCTTGAATATTAAATTGATACTCCATGTTAAACATTCTGAACTGGATGAAACCTCTGCTTATTCCTTTCCCATGGCTGGGTAGATAGATCAGGGAGCTAAGGAATTTTAGTGTTAGTCTCCGGTAGGTGACGAAATGTCTACGGATAGGAGAGGTTTCCCACCCAATCTGACTCAACAAATACAGGACACTTTCTCTTAGTCCAAGGGCAGTCATTGCCCAGTCATCAACATACAAACTAGGTAGCATCTCTCTTTCTGCTAGTTCCTCAAACTTTTGTTTCTGAGCTTTCCCTCTGAATTTGATACCCATACGCTCAATTTGTCCCATCAGGTTAGTGTTAGCTAGAGAAAGGAAAAACAAGAGTTTTAGTCAGGATTTGGCCAAATGCCGAAAGAATAGAAGAAGAAAAATTAAAATAGATTAAGAATGAATACTAAATAAAATTTTAAAAGAATAATTAAGTAAGAAATGAAAATATAAATATTTGTGGGTTGTCTCCCACTAAGCGCTTTGTTTAATGTCGCAAGCTCGACAAAAACTATCAAATATAATCTATAAATTCTGAAGGCACTACGTCTAAATGCAGGACTTGTGAGTCTTCAATGTTCTCTGTATGATGATAATGTTTTAGACGCTGCCCGTTTACGATAAACGGTTCAATGGATTTTCCTTTAATTTCCACCGCTCCACTGGGGAAAACATTGGTAATTTGAAATGGACCTGACCATTTAGATCGTAGTTTTCCCGGGAATAACTTTAGTCTAGAGTTAAATAACAGGACTGTATCGCCTTGTTTGAAGATTTTTCTTGCTATGCGCTTGTCATGCCATTGTTTTGTTCTTTCTTTGTAGATTCTGGCATTTTCGTAAGCGTCTCTTCTGAGTTCCTCTAATTCGCTTATATCAAGGATTCTCTTTTCACTGGCGGCCTTATAGTTTAAATTTAGATTTTTAATAGCCTAGTAGGCTTTATGTTCTAATTCTACCGGGAGGTGGCAAGATTTTCCATAGATAAGCTTAAATGGGGTTGTCCCTATGGGAGTTTTGTAAGCAGTTCGATACGCCCATAAAGCTTCTGGTAATTTCAATGACCTGTCTTTCCTTGAGGTGGCGACTGTTTTTTCCAATATTTGTTTGATTTCTCTGTTAGACACTTCCACTTGCCCACTGGTTTGAGGGTGGTAAGGTGTCACTACTCTATGTCTCACACCATACTTAAACAGTAGTTTTTCGAGTATCTTGGATATGAAATGCGATCCACCATCACTGACTACTAATCTTGGGACACCAAATCTTGGAAATATTATATTCTTAAAGAGTCTAGTTACTACTCATGTGTCGTTTGTTGGAGAAGCTATAGCTTCAATCCATTTTGATACGTAGTCAACTGCTACGAGTATGTACTTGTTACCGAAAGAAGGTGGAAAACGTCCCATGAAGTCTATTCCCCACACGTCGAAAATCTCTACTTCCAAAATGCCTTTTTGTGGCATCTCGTCACGTCTTGATATGTTTCCTGTGCGTTGACATCTATCACATTTCTTGATAGCCGCATGCACATCCTTCCATATATTCGGCCAATAAAAACCGGCTTGTAGGATTTTGGAGCAGGTTTTGGATGTACTTGCATGTCCACCATAAGGAGCGGAGTGACAATGTTGGATTATATTTTCTACCTCTTCTTCGGGTATACACCGACGGAAAATACCATCGGGGCCTCTTTTAAAGAGTAAGGGGTCATCCCAATAATAGTGTTTTATGTCATAGAAGAATCGTTTCTTCTGCTGGTAGGATAAAGTAGGTGGAACTATTCCGGCAGCTAAATAATTGACGAGATCAGCGTACCATGGTGTAACAGATATGGCTAAGGTGGTTTCTACCTGTTTATCAGCGTTATTTTCTCTCAAAGTAGCTATAAGTTTATCGTACGAGAAATCATCGTTAATTGATGTTCTTTCCGGTTCAAGGTTCTCAAGTCTAGAGAGGTGATCTGCTACTACGTTTTCAGTTCCTTTCTTGTCTTTAATTTCCAAATCGAACTCTTGTAGCAACAGGATCCACCTTAGGAGTCTAGGTTTAGCATCTTTTTTGTTAAGAGGTATTTGATAGCAGCGTGGTCAGTGTAAATGATTATTTTGGCTCCGACCAAGTAAGAACGAAATTTATCTAGCGCAAATACTACTGCTAGAAGTTCTTTCTCGGTCGTGGCGTAATTCATTTGTGCTTCATCTAGAGTTCTACTTGCGTAATATATAACGTGAAGCTTTTTATCCTTTCGTTGTCCTAAAGCAGCACCTACAGTGTAATCACTGGCATCACACATTATTTCGAATGGTTCATTCCAATCTGGTGTCTGCATTATGGGTGCGGAGATCAATGCTTGTTTAAGCGTTTGAAATGCTTCTAAACATTTATTGTCGAATATGAATTCAGCATCCTTCATCAATAGCCCGGTTAAAGGTTTAGTTATTTTAGAGAAGTCTTTAATGAATCGTCGGTAAAAACCGGCATGTCCCAAGAAGCTTCGTACTTCTCTCACAGTTTTCGGGGGTTGAAGGTTTTCGATTACCTCTATTTTGGCTTTGTCTACTTCAATTCCTCTGTTCGAGATGATGTGTCCTAAAACAATTCCTTCTTGTACCATAAAGTGGCATTTTTCCCAATTAAGTACTAGGTTTACTTTTACACATCGCTCTAGAACTCTTTCTAGGTTTTCAAGGCATTCTTCAAAGCTTTGTCCGCATACGGAAAAGTCATCCATAAATACTTCCATGATGTTTTCGAGAAAATCGGCGAATATTGCCATCATGCACCTTTGGAAGGTTGCAGGAGCATTACACAAGCCAAACGGCATTCGTCTATAAGCGAAGGTACCAAAAGGACACGTGAACGTTGTCTTTTCTTGGTCATCAGGATGAATTGGTATTTGAAAGAAGCCTGAGTAACCGTCTAGATAGCAGAAATGAGAATGTTTTGCTAATCGTTCTAACATCTGGTCAATGAATGGTAAAGGGAAATGATCTTTTCGGGTTGCTTTGTTTAGTTTCCTATAGTCAATGCACATTCTCCATCCCGATTCGATTCGTTTGGTTATAGTTTCTCCTTTTTCATTTTCAATAACTGTTATACCTCCTTTCTTTGGTACTACGTGTACAGGACTAACCCATTTGCTATCAGATATAGGATATATGATACCTGCCTCTAATAACTTGGTTATTTCCTTCTTCACTACCTCACTCAAGATCGGGTTTAGTCTCCTCTGGTGTTCCCTAGAAGTTTTACAGTCTTCTTCTAGCATGATGCGGTGCATACAAATAGAAGGACTTATTCCTTTAAGATCGGTGATGTTGTATCCTAGTGCGGTTGGATATTTTCTTAAGATATGCAGGAGTTTTTCTGTTTCGAGTCTTCCTAAGTCTGCATTAACTATCACTGGTCGTTCAAGTTCTAAGTCTAGGAATTCATATCTCAGATTTTTGGGAAGTGTTTTCAGGTCTAGGGTTGGTTTCTTAAGGCATTGCGTAGGGTCCGGTGTTATTGCTAAGCATTGGTTAAGTTTGTCTTCTGCAAGATAGTCAGATGATTTGTCTTTTTCTAACTCTGTTTCTTTTATGCATTCATCGATGATATCCATGAAGTAACATGTATCTTCTATTGCAGGTGCTTTCAAAAATTGGGAAAGAATGAACTCAATTTTCTCTTCTCCTACTTCGAAAGTGAGTCGTCCTCGTTTTACGTCTATGATCGCACCGGCAGTTGCTAAGAACGGTCTTCCCAGTATAATGGGTGTAACTTCATCTTCTCTAATGTCCATAATTATAAAATCAGTTGGAATGTAGAATTGACCTATGCGCACGGGAACGTTTTCAAGAATTCCTACAGGATATCTAACGGAATGATCTGCTAGTTGCACAGACATTTTGGTTGGTCTTAATTCTCCCATTTCCAGTTTCTTGCATATGGATAAAGGCATAACACTAATACCGGCTCCTAAATCGCATAAGGCTTTGTCGATGACAAATTTTCCTATGTGACAGGGTATAGAGAAACTACCCGGGTCTTTGAGTTTAGGAGACATATTCTGGATTATAGCGCTACATTCAGCAGTGAGTGTAACGGTTTCGCTATCTTCAAGTTTCCTTTTATTAGAAAGAATTTCTTTTAAGAACTTGGCATATGAGGGCATCTGCGTAATAGCTTCTGTAAACGGAATTGTGACGTTTAATTGTTTCAGTAGGTCAACAAATTTTTTAAATTGGCCCGCATCTTTGGTTTTAATAAGCCTTTGAGGGTAAGGGATAGGTGGTTTATAAGGTGGTGGAGGTACATAAGGTTCCTTCTTTTCTACGGTTTCCTTATTACTCTCTTCCTTTTCCTTAGTTTTATTTTCTTCCTCAGTTGACTTTTTAGAGTTTTGGTTTTCTATCCTTGGGTCAGACGGTCCTTCCACTTCCGTTCCACTTCTTAGTATGATTGCATGAGCGTGGCTTCTCGGGTTAGGTTGGGGCTGTCCAGGAAATGTACCAGTTGGGGCAGCAGTAGGCGCTTGTTGTTGAGCTACTTGTGATATTTGCGTTTCCAGCATTTTGTTATGGGTAGCCAGGGCATCTACTTTACTTGCTAGTTGTTTAATTTGTTCGCCAGTGTGTACATTCTGGTTTAAGAAATTTTTATTGGTTTGCTGTTGAGAAGCTATAAAGTTTTCCATCATGATTTCCAAGTTGGATTTCCTAGGGGCGTTATTGTTAGGTGTAGATGGGATCGGCTTTTGATATCCCGGGGGTATAGCTGGGGCTTGATTCGGAGATTGTCCAGGTGCGTATAAAGCATTATTACTCTTATATGAAAAATTGGGGTGATTCTTCCAATTTGAGTTATAGGTATGCGAGTAGGGGCTTCCTTGAGCATAGTTTACTTGCTCTGCTTGGATTCCTGTTAGGAGTTGACAATCTGCAGGAGTGTGACCTTGGATTCCATAGACTTCGCAATTCTGAGTTATGGCAACCACGGTGGCTGGAGGTGATACATTTAAACTTTCAATTTTCTGGACCAGAGCATCCACTTTTGCGTTAACATGATCAAGGTTACTTATCTCGTACATGCCAGTTTTAGTTTGAGGTTTTTCTACCATTGTTCGTTCGCTTCCCCACTGATAGTGGTTTTGGGCCATGCTTTTGATAAGTTGGTAAGCATCAGCATAAGGTTTGTTCATTAGTGCACCACCTGCGGCGGCGTCTATTGTTAACCTCGTGTTGTACAAGAGACCATTATAGAAGGTATGAATTACTAACCAGTCCTCTAAACCATGGTGTGGACAAAGTCTCATCATGTCTTTGTATCTTTCCCATGCTTCGAAAAGAGACTCGTTATCTTTCTGTTTAAATCCATTTATCTGGGCTCTTAACATCGCTGTTTTGCTCGGCGGAAAATATCGGGCAAGAAAGACTTTCTTTAACTCGTTCCATGTGGTGACTGAGTTGGAAGGAAGAGACTAGAGCCATCTTCTAGCGCTATCTCTTAACGAGAAAGGAAAAAGACGAAGTCGAATTGCCTCTGAAGTGACACCGTTAGCTTTAACAGTATCAGCGTATTGGACAAATACAGATAAATGAAGGTTTGGATCCTCGGTAGGATTTCTAGAGAATTGGTTCTGTTGCACTGCCTGCAACAGTGAAGGTTTAAGCTCGAAGTTGTTTGCTTCGATTGCGGGTGGAGCAATACTCGAATGCGGCTCATCTTGCGATGGAGCGGCGTAATCTCAAAGAGCACGAGCTGGTTCTGCCATCTCGGGTATCGGCGAAGGAAGAAGATTTTTGAGATCAGGAAGTTCGACAGGAGGGAGATTGTTCGCAGCACGGTATTCCTGAATTCGTCGTAAGACTCGGAGATATAGTTCGATATCGTTGATTCGTAAGTAGAACGGCTCGCCTTGTGAGCGAGTGTGTGGCATACAAATCAACGAAAGAAAGAAAAAAGAAAGAAAAATAAGCCTTAGTCTCTACAGCGTAACAGAAGAGTTACGATATCGACTAAACAAAAGTCCCCGGCAACGGCGCCAAAAACATGATCGCGACTTAATGAGTCGAATTTGGGGTACAAACTGTAAGTGCACAGTTCTATCGCGTCGTTTTAAAAGATATCGATCCCACAGGGACTTATGAATCGATATACCGTTTTCTAAGGTTACTTCGTAAAGCTAAGGCAGATAATACTTTGATTGTTTGGGGGAAAAGTTAAAACTAAAATAAGATCTAAATTAAATATTAATTAAGCGGATATCGGTATGTAGTTCGTCGTAATTAGGGAATCAATTCTTCGTTGGTTTCTTGGTTTTAAAATAAATCTTTTCAGTAGACACTATTGGTTAAAAGCCTTTTCTTAAACTCTCGCTCTGTTGAATAAACTATGATTTTATATTAACGTAGCTGTCACTTATTAGTTAAGTCCAAAATCACTTTTTGAAAACAATAGAATCCGTAGAAACTCTTTTTAAGAAAACACTAAACGTTTAAACATCCTTGTCTCAAACTCTCGCTCTGTTGACTTAGATTATATAATTAAATTCAAATGCTTAACTCTCGTCCTCACATTCGACCTTTAAAAATACTTTTTGAAAAAGATTAGAATTTAATTAACTCTAAAAATTGCTTTCGCCCTGATCTAGAATTAATGTCCAATTTACACTGTCCAGTTAAAAACTCAAACTCTCGTTCTATTGATTTTAACTTCTTTATGTCTTTTACTTTCGTACAAAACCTTGTTATTAAACCTGTAAATTGAGACCGTAAAAAGAGTGATTTTATTTTTAAATGTAATTAAACCAACTTAGTTTTGATTCCTTCATTCCGCTTACTCTACATACCGATGCCTAAATAAATTAGCCAGACATGCTTAACAGATCTAAATAATCAGCATGCATAAATAATTCCATCTCAGACAAATAATATAAATAAACAATAAAGCAGAGCATATATAAATTCAAACAATAATTAAAGAACCTGAATAATTTATAGCAATCTTGAACACTCCACCACAGACCGGTTGGATTTGTTCTTGAATTCTTCAATCGGACAGGAAAATAAAAGTGAAGGAATAAAAATCTAGGGTCTAACGTAAGGTTAGATCTAGTAAAAGATACACAATAGTTTCCGGTGTAGAAACTATTGTGCGAAAAATTAATTAAGTGCTGAAAGATTAACTGGAAAGGAAAGTAAAAATAAGAATTGCAATTAAAAGCAAAAACAGTAAAGGAAAAATAATGGTATGCTTGCACGGCTGGAAGAAGAAAATTGAACGAAGCGGAGAGTCTCGCAGGGTTTGCCAAAAGCTACTATTTATATTGGTCACTTGTTGTAACTGTTTCCAAAGGTCTTCCGTGTAAAGAGTCTTCACGTTGCAAATGGTCAAGCGTAACAATAGGCCTCAACGTCTTTGTTGCGCTTCTGAAGCCAAAAATATAGGGGAATGGTGTGACGTCCGTCACACCATGTGTTACGCTCGTAACACAAGTAGGTAGGGCGTGACGCTCGTCACAGCTTGTGTGACGCTCGTCACGGGCGCAGCGCCTTGCTTTTGGGCTGGGCTTTGGCTTGGTGGAATTTGCTTCTTTTCATTTTTTTTTTGCACCTCCTTTTCTTCCTTTTTCACTTGTGCTTCAAATAAGCTACCTGAGATAAATAGAAAGAAAATACTGAGTAATATCGAATAAAATGAAGTAAATTGAAGTAAATAATAATATAATTTAATTAAATCGAGTCCTAGAATGTGATATTATTTCATGTTATCACATATCATATCATTTATCAGGCATAACTCCCCATAACATGAACCTGACATCAAAAAGCCTTGAAACCCAAAATCTGACACCAAAGCCCAACATCGCTTGGCCATTTCAAAGTCCAGTTCTCGTCTGGAAATTTATTTCAAAGTTCAGTTCTCGTCTGGCAATTTATTTCAAAGTCCAGTCCTCATCTGGCAATTTATTTCAAAGTCCAGTTCCCGTCTGGCAACTTATTTCAAAAGCCCAGTACCCGTCTGGCAAACCTTTTTCAAAAGTCCAATTCTCGTTTGGCATTTTATTTCAAAGCCCAGTTCCCGTCTGGCAAACCTTTTTCAAAAGCCCAGTTCCTGTCTGGCAATTCATTTCAAAGCCCAGTTCCAGTCTGGCAATTTATTTCAAAGACCAGTTCTCGTCTGCCAACTTATTCCAAACTCTAGTTCTCGTCTGGCAAACTATATAAAGAATCAGTTCTTGTACGACAAATCATTTGCCAAATACCAGTTCTCGTCTGGTAAATTATCTCTTAATACCAGTTCTCGTCTGGTAGGTCACCTATTTCGATACCAGTTCTCGTCTGGTAGTCAATTATTTTCACCAGTTCTCGTCTGGTAGCCTACTTTAAAAATCAGTTCCTGTCTGACAAACAAAAACAAATTCAGTCCCATCTGACATTTCAATTATTTTCACCAGTTCGCGTCTGGTAACATATTCTTCAAATGTTGTCCTCATCTGGCAGTTCCATCTCCTTCACCAGTTCTCATCTAGCAGTTCCTATTTAAAGTCCAACCTCATTGGCAATCAAGAATAAAACCCTATAAAAACATCCAATTATCCAGTTGCATTCCCACATGCATCACACGAATCATCCATACATGGTTTTCCTACAAAACAGAAAATTAAAAAAAAACACAGTCATATCAATCATTAGCATACTTATGCATAACCTTATACAAAATCAAAAAAATCATTTGCATTCTCATGCACAGTCAAAAATCCCCAGCAATTGCATACCTGCATGCATCTCATGCATCATCCCATGCATAGAATTCCCACCAAAGTGGAACATCATACAAAAATCAAATATAAAATGTCAGGATCCAAGGTCCTTCATGTATATCTTGGACATTCCTCATTCCAAATAAAGTTATTACCCTGCACGTGCTCGTGGAATCATTTTTGAGTAAGCCATTTTTTTCAACTTTATGATTAATAATGATATTCCCAGCATTTTTCTTTACAGTCATTGCTCCCCAAGCAGAGGTTACCATAAAAAGTCTCTTATGAGCTTTTTCCCCTACAGAGCATTTCTAGTAAATCTCCCTCAAAAGGAGTCTTTTCTTAAAAGTTCCCCCAGCAGACGAATATTCGAGATACTGCTTCATTTATCTGAAGAATCTCATTTTACTGTTTGAGATGCTGCTTCATCAATATGAAGAGTCTCATTTCAAATATTTTTTAGAGATACTGCTCTAATATCCTCGGAGAGTCTTAGATTCAATTAAGGTATTTTTCCCTTGTTGGAATATCTTAATTCTATCAGATAAGATGCTGTTTCGACTCGATACAGAGAATCTCATTTTTACTGTTTGAGATGCTGCTTCATCAATATGAAGAGTCTTATTTTAGAATTTTTTAGAGATACTGCTCTAATATCCTCGGAGAGTCTTAGATTCAATTAAGGTATTTTTCCCTTGCTGGAATATCTTAATTCTATCATATAAGATGCTGTTTCGACCCGATACAGAGAATCTCATTTTTACTGTTTGAGATGCTGCTTCATCAATATGAAGAGTCTCATTTCAGATTCTTTTTAGAGATACTGCTCTAATATCCTCGGAGAGTCTTAGATTCAATTAAGGTATTTTTCCCTTGTTGGAATGTCTTAATTCTATCATATAAGATGCTGCTTCGACTCGATACAGAGAATCTCATTTTTACTGTTTGAGATGCTGCTTCATCAATATGAAGAGTCTCATTATCAGTTTTTTTTAGAGATACTGCTCTAATATCCTCGGAGAGTCTTAGATTCAATTAAGGTATTTTTCCCTTGTTGGAATATCTTAATTTTATCATATAAGATGCTGCTTCGACTCGATACAGAGAATCTCACTTTTACTGTTTGAGATGCTGCTTCATCAATATGAAGAGTCTCATTCCAGTTTTTTTTAGAGATACTGCTCTAATATCCTCGGAGAGTCTTAGATTCAATTAAGGTATCTTTCCCTTGTTGGAATATTTTAATTCTATCATATAAGATGCTGCTTCGACCCGATACGGAGAATCTCATTTTTACTGTTTGAGATACTGCTTCATCAATATGAAGAGTCTCATTTCAGATTTTTTAGAGGTACTGCTCTAAGTATCCTCGAAGAGTCTTAGATTCAATTAAGGTATCATTCCCTTGTTCGGAATATCTTAATTCTATCATATAAGATGTTGCTTCGACTCGATATAGAGAATCTCATTTTTACTGTTTCAGATGCTGCTTCATCAATATGAAGAGTCTCATTTCATATTCTTTTTAGAGATACTGCTCTAATATCCTCGGAGAGTCTTAGATTCAATTAAGGTATTTTTCCATTGCTGGAATATCTTAATTCTATCATACAAGATATTGTTCTGACGATTCCCAGAGTCTCAACTGTTTCATTTTACCTTTTTGATAATTTTTCTTACTGTATTTCTCACTGCATTTTCTTTTTTGCATTTCTTCCTTGCGTCCCAAAGAAGGAGGGTGATAGGATTGGCTTGCTTGGGACCCACATAATTGACCTGCCAAGGAATGAAGAAGGATTCCTTACGGGATGCAGCCTCTTGCTCCTATTAAATCCCTAATTTTTGCCTAGACCGCCCTTTCGGGTTTTCAGTCTACCGGGATACCCATTTTTGCATAAGTTGCCCTTTCGGGTTTTCAACATATCGGGCTATATATATTTTTTTAAGCATAGTATTTTTTGACTGCATCCGCATTCACCGGGGATGGAAGATCTTCACCATCCATAGTTGCGAGGATCAAGGCTCCTCTGGAGAAGACCTTTCTTACAACATACGGACCTTCATAGTTTGGCGTCCATTTTCCCCTTGGGTCAGTATGGATTGGAAGAATCTTCTTCAATACGAGGTCTCCAGCTTTTAGGCTGCGGGGGAAAACCTTTTTGTCATGTGCCCTCTTGATGCGCTTTTGATAAAGTTGGCCATGGCAGATGGCTGCTAAGCGCTTCTCATCAATGAGATTTAGTTGGTCAAATCGAGCTTGTACCCACTCAGACTCATCAAGCTTAACATCTGTCAAAATCCTTAAGGAAGGAATCTCTACTTCGACTGGTAAGACCGCATCCATGCCGTACACAAGGGAGAAGGGTGTTGCCCTAGTGGAAGTGCGTACGGAAGTACGATAGCCGTGTAATGCGAATGGGAGCATTTCGTGCCAATCTTTGTAGGTTTCCACCATCTTTTGCACGATCTTCTTGATATTTTTGTTAGCTGCCTCAACAGCGCCATTCATCTTAGGCCTATAAGGCGACGAGTTGTGGTGGTCGATCCTGAAATTTTGGCATAGCTCTTTCATCATTTTATTATTGAGGTTAGATCCATTATCAGTAATGATCTTGTTGGGGACCCCATAACGGCAGATGATTTCTTTCCTGAGGAATCGAGCCACCACTTGTCTGGTAACGTTGGCGTACGAGGCTGCTTCTACCCACTTTGTGAAATAGTCAATGGCTACAAGGATGAAGCGGTGTCCGTTCGAGGCAGTTGGCTCTATGCGTCCGATCACGTCAATGCCCCACATGGCGAAAGGCCAAGGTGATGTTAGGACGTTGAGAGGCGTTGGCGACACATGGATCTTATCAGCATAGATCTGGCACTTATGGCAGGTTTGGACGTGGCGATGACAGTCAATCTCCATAGTCATCCAGTAATATCCGGCCCTTAAGATTTTCTTCACCATACTACTCCCACTGGCATGCGTCCCAAAGGATCCTTCATGAATTTCCATTATAATCTGGTTTGCTTCTTGCTTGTTCACACATCTAAGCAAAACAGAATCATAATTTCTCTTGTATAATACCCCTCCACTTAAGAAAAATTTGGATGACAGTTTTCGAAGATACTTCTTGTCGGTGATAGACGCGTCCGCAGGATACTCTTGGTTCTCTAAGAATTTCATGATGTCATGGAACCAAGGATGACCGTCAGCTTCGTCTTCCGCTGCCAGACAGTAAGCAGGTTCGTCCAAGTAGTTCAGGTGAAAGGATGGCGCTTCGTTCTTCCACTTAACTTTAAACATGGATGCCAAAGTCGCCAAAGCGTCAGCTAGCTGATTCTCTTCTCGAGGGATGTGGTGGAATGTAATTTCATCGAAATATGGGACTAGTTTCAAGACATGCTCTTTGTAAGGAATGAGCTTATGGTCTCTAGTATCCCAATCTCCTTTGACTTGGCTGATTACCAAGGCTGAGTCCCCATAAACTTCCAGGATTTTGATTCTAAGATCGATAGCAGCTTCAATACCAAAGATACAAGCCTCGTATTCGGCCATATTGTTTGTACATTCAAAACATAATCGGGCAGTGAAGGGGAGGTGGAAATTAGTTGGAGAAGTGATTACTGCCCCAATGCCATTACCATGAGGGTTAGAAGCTCCATCAAAAACCATGGTCCATCGGGATCCAGGCTCGGGTCCTTCCTCGGGACCGGGGATGTTGCAATCCCTAATCAACATGATATCCTCGTCGGGGAATTCGAAACGTATAGACTGATAGTCCTCCAAGGGTTGTTGTGCAAGATAATCAGACAATACACTCCCTTTGATGGCCTTTTGAGTGACATGTTGGATATCGTACTCGGTCAGAGCCATTTGCCATCGGGCTACTCTACCAGTTAGAGCCAGCTTCTCGAAGATGTATTTGACAGGATCCATCTTAGAGATCAACAATGTCGTATGAGTGAGCATGTATTGTCTTAAACGTTTGGCAGCCCATGCTAGTGCGCAACAAGTCTTTTCAAGCATCGAATACCTACTCTCGCAATCAGTGAACTTCTTGCTCAAATAGTATATTGCATGCTCTTTTCTACCAGTCTCGTCATGTTGGCCGAGGACATAACCCATTGATCCTTCAAGAACGGTGAGATACATGATTAATGGTCTACCAGGTACAGGAGGCATCAACACGGGAGGCTCTTGCAAGTATTCCTTTATTTTCTCAAATGCGTCTTGGCAGTCATCGTTCCAAATGATGGCTTGATCCTTTCGAAGAAGTTTGAAGATTGGATCACAAGTGGCAGTGAGGTGAGATATGAACCTAGCAATATAGTTCAATCTACCTAGGAATCCTCGGACTTCCTTCTCGGTTTTGGGTGCAGGCATAGCTTGTATGGCTTTTACTTTCTCGGGATCTACTTCTATGCCACGTTGACTGACGATAAAACCTAACAATTTTCCGGATCTTACCCCAAATGTGCATTTGTTGGGATTAAGCCTCAATTTGAACTTCCTCGGCCTCTCAAACAGCTTTTCTAGATTGACAAGGTGTTCTTCTTCGGTTTGAGACTTGGCTATCATGTCGTCGACGTAGACCTCAATCTCTTTATGAATCATATCGTGAAAGAGAGTGACCATGGCTCGTTGGTATGTGGCGCCGGCGTTCTTCAATCCAAAAGGCATCACCTTGTAGCAGAAGGTGCCCCATGGTGTTATGAAAGTGGTTTTCTCCATATCTTCTTGAGCCATGCGGATCTGGTTATAACCGGAGAAACCATCCATAAAAGAGAAAACAAAGAACTGGGCGGTATTATCTACTAGCACGTCAATGTGTGGAAGTGGAAAGTCATCTTTGGGACTTGCTCTATTTAGATTTCTGTAATCTATGCACATCCTTACTTTGCCATCCTTCTTAGGTACAGGCACAATGTTAGCTATCCATTGAGGATAATTGGAGACCGCTAGGAAGCCGGCGTTGAGCTGCTTTTGTACCTCCTCCTTGATTTTCATAGCCATGTCGGGACGGGTTCTTCGTAGTTTCTGCTTTACTGGAGAACATTCTTCTTTAAGGGGTAAATGATGGACCACAATGTCAGTATCGAGGCCGGGCATATCTTGGTATGACCATGCAAACACATCTTTGTATTCCTTCAAGAGCTCAATCAATTTTGTCTTCACCTCGTCTTGTAGAGCGGAGCCGACTCGGACTTCTTTCGCTTCCTCATCTGTCCCAAGGTTAATCACTTCCACTGATTCTTCGTGCGGCTGGATGACTTTTTCCTCTTGCTTGAGCAACCTTGCCAATTCTTTTGGGAGTTCGGCCTCTTCCTCACACTCTTCATCAGCTTGATTAATCGGGTTGTCAAAGTCGTATGAGACCGTAGCAGAATTGTCATTGATGGTTGTCGAGGATGATCTGCATGATTTAAGGTTCACGCTTTTATTGGTATGAAAGAAAGGATGATTTGAAAAGAATTTTTTATTATTATTTTTTTTTAAAAGAAAAATGTCATTTTTTAAAAAAAAGTGAAATGAAAAAATGAAAGACAAGGATCTCAAAATTGATTGCGAACATGAACCCTTTTTCATTAATGATTAATAAGGAAATTTGATGAGGCCTTACAAATGATTCCCCCATGCCTTGGGCTTGACATGGGTTCTTTTGATAAAAAGGAAGGAAAACAACATTGGGAATTACATTTCGATCAAGGTCACTTTAGGTATTTCAAACTCGGTCCATTTGGTGGCACCATTTCCATCAGTCTTTGTGAAGATCAAGCCATCATCTTCTTCTTCTTCTTTTTCTTCTTCTTCCACGGCACAAATACGGTTGTCATCCAGGTAACCAGCACTTGAGAAGTTGTCGGACAGCGGGAGCACTGATCCCCTTGTAGCGATCGGCGCGGGCTTCTTCAAATTCTGGGAGTTGTATCCCAAACCGGTATGGTCCTTGTTGGCAGGGAGTTCAAGCAATCTTCCCCATCCTTGGGGGTGTCCATCCTTTATAATTGTCAGGGCGTCTTTAAGAGATGCCATGGGAGATTCGGCATCTTTTGATTCATCCCTTGCTGGGCAAACCATTTCAACATTGATAACTTCGAATGATTGGAACGGGACTTCTCTTATCTCCCCTTCTCCTTCAACGTATCGGAAAGATGCGAGGTGACTTACCATAATGTCCTCCTCACCCTCAACAATAACTAGCTTATCATCAACTAAGAATTTCAATTTTTGGTGGAGTGTTGAAGTGACTGCACCAGCTGAATGGATCCAAGGCCTCCCAAGCAGACAGCTGTAGGCTGGATAGATATCCATTACGAAGAAAGTGATAAGGAAAATATGGGGACCAATCTTCATAGGCAAATTCACCTCACCGATTACAGTCCTTCTAGTCCCATCAAATGCTCTTACTATAAGCTCACTCGGCTTCATTACGAGTCCTTCAATAGTTAGTTTATCAAAGGAACTCTTAGGCATCACATTGAGGGAAGACCCAGTGTCTACCAAAACTCTTGATAGGACTGTGTCCACACACTCAATGGAAATATGGAGAGCCTTGTTATGATTCCTCCCCTCGGCGGGAAGCTCTTCATCACTGAAACCTAAGCTTAAGCTAGTAGCGATGTTGTCAACTACTCCTTCAAACTGACAAACAGATATCTCTTGCGGTACGTGAGCTGTCCTCAGAAACTTTACCAAAGCCTCCCTATGGGCCTCTGAGCACATCAATAGAGACAACATTGAGATCTTAGAGGGTGTTTGGTTAAGCTGATCAACTACTCGATAATCGCTCTTCTTGATGATGCGTAAGAACTCGTCTACTTCACTTGAAGGTACGGGGTCTTGTCTTTGCTGAGCGCCATCAATTTGTTTGCCTTTGTCTGAAGTTGAAGGATTGATAGTTCCAATTGGAGTGGGTGTCGGTGCAAATATCCTTCCACTTCTTGTGACTCCACTAGTGCCTGTGATATTGATCATTGGGTCGCTAGACTTCAATGGTTCTTCTTGAATCTTCTGACCATGAATGTAGACTGAGGTGTCATACATCCAAGGGACTGCCTTGGTGTCAACATATGGGAATGGTGTGGGAACTGTTATTATGATTGGAGTAATAGGATTTGTCGACAGAGTTAACTGAGAGAACTCATATGGAATTTGTAGAGGAGGGACTTCGTCGTATGGTATCTCGAGGGTAGACACATCTTCGTTTGTGGATGGGCAGTCTACCACCAAGATCCCCTGGTTCATTAATTGTTGTATGACAGACTTCAATGTTCTACATTGTTGCGGGTTAATCAGACAATGTTCACAGTCATTACCACAGATGGGAAAGGTATTATTCTTCATCAAAGCATTCTTGATCTCGATGAGTGGTGTTTTTAACTCGTCCACACATGACATCAATCTCCTCCCATTGTCAGCTTCCATCATATTCACCGATGCATTGTTGTGAGGGGGCATCGGGTTATTATTCACATTCGGCCTCTTGGGGGTGAACGTGATTGCCTTAGAGTCAATAAGATCTTGAACCTTGTACTTTAATGCTTTACAATTCTCGATCGAATGCCCAGGAGCGCCAGAATGAAATTCACAACGGGCATTTACATCATAACCGGGAGGAAGAACCGCTGGTGGGGGTCCTAACTCCCTTAGTTGCACAAGTGATCCCCTCAATAAATATGGTAGCATGTGGCTATAAGGCATGGGAACTGGGTCAAATCTTCTCTCGGGCCTTCGCATCCTTTGTTGTTGTTGATATTGTGGTTGCTGATGTTGCGGTTGTTGTTGATACTGTTGTTGTTGTTGAGTTTGAACAGGAATTGCCAATGGTTGTTGTTGACTTGGTTGGACGGGAGATATGGCAGCCACTTGTGGATAAGTGGGATTTCTTGTTCGAATGATGGAGGCAGCATTGGTCTCACCTTCTCGTTTTTTACCATAGGGAACAAAAGGTTTCTTTGATGCACTAGAAGTACTGGCAGAGTTCTGGATCTTTCCCATTTTAATCATATTTTCTATCCTTTCACCGGCTAAGACCAGGTCGGAAAAGCCTGAAGAGGTGCTTCCTACCATCCTATCAAGATATGGACCTTGCAAGTTTCCCATAAACATGTCTACCAGTTCTCTTTCTAGCAATGGGGGTTGTACCCTAGCAGCTAATTCCCTCCACCGCTGGGCATACTCTTTGAAGGACTCCTCAGACCTCTGAGTCAAATTTTGCAACTGCGTGCGATTAGGTGCCATATCAGTGTTGTACTGATAGTGCTTGAGGAATGCCTCAGCCATTTCCCTCTAGGTGTGAATATGGTTGCCCTCGAGTTGCATGTACCAATCCAAAGATGCCCCACTGAGGGAATCCTGGAAAAAATGCATTAGAAGTTGATCATCGCTGGAATAGGCAGCCATCTTTCGGCAGTATGCCCTAATGTGTGTCCTAGGGTCGCTATTCCCCTTATATTTTTCAAAGTCCGGAACTTTGAACTTGGCCGGAATGATGACCCCAGGTACTAAGCACATTTCTGCCGCATCGAGGCCCAAAATGTCAGTGCTCCCCATTGCCTTGAGCTTTTCCTCGATAGCCTTTACCTTCCTTTCCACCTTGTTGGTTGCGGAACCGAAGGCGTCATCTTGAGAAGCGTCCCTTGGGATGAAGAATGCATCAAGTTGGTCGTCTGTCTCAAGAGCATGAGGACAAGGATTGTCGTTTGGAACACCGCCGGGTGCATTAATGTTGATTGGAGGATCAACTTGAGGAACTGGAGTCGGATTCTGGACCGTTCGAGGAGTAGGAGGATTGGTAGTACTGGCACGTTGGTTCATTTCTTCTTGCATTTTTGCCATAATCTCCTGACCTCTTGCGACTGCTTGAATAGTCTCCATCAATTGTCGCATTTGGGACCGCATTTGGGATACTTCTTCCTGAAGGACAACTTGGTTCTCTTGAAGTTGCTCCATGACAGCTTGTCGACGTCCTCGTGTATCGTACCGAAAAGTCAGCTTTGGAGAGTGGTTCTGGAAGGAAAAAAAGGGTGGATGGATGAGTTTTTTATGTTTTTGTGTTTCGAAAGATGCATATGATGCACGAATTTTTCTTGTTAAAGCAAAGCTCTTTTTAGTTATTCATGTTTATTCATTGCAACAACTACTTGACGATTCTCGTTCACAATCATGAAATAGGAAAACACAATAGAGAAAAATCGCAACTTTCATTCATCCTTTGAAGGGAAAATAGACAACAATACATAGAAGTTGCAAAATACAAGTAATGGAAGTAAATAAACCAACTAGATATCCACCCTAAAAGTGACCCCTTGAGACTTGCGGAGAGCCTCAATGTCGGTGATGAGTTCGGCCATTGTTCTTTTGCAGAACTTGGCGAAGTGGTAGACCCCTTTAGGGGTATTATCTGGGCACATGATCAGATCTGCCTCCTTCAACTTGTCAGGAAAGTCTTGAAGGGCATAGTTGGTTAACACGGTCATGTTGGTGTACTTGTCCCTCCATTCTTTGTAAAGGACTTGGAGATTATGGATGATTTCGTCCCTTTGAACAATGGCAGCTTCGAATTCATAGCAACGCTCTTCCCAATGTCTGCAGTTGTTTTGCAATTCTACATAGGCTTGGTCATAGATTCCCCTCTTCAAGTTCTTGATTTGCTCGCAAGCTCGTCCAAGGTTGAACTGCTCACGCATGAAGCTTCGATGAATCTTTTCTTTCTCTAGTTGCTCCTTGACTAGCAAATCCTTATGCTCTTTTAGAGTGGTCCTTAGTTCGAGAATCTGGGCCTCGTAATCTTCCCTTGCTTCTTTCTTCATGGCATTAGACCTCTCGACAGTATTTTCAAGGTCCTTGATGATTCGGGATGCTCGATCCAACTACTCGTTGCGGAAATCTAGCTCAGAATTAGCTCCTTGTAAAGCTCCACCAACCCAAACTCTTTGTCCCTCGGCTAATCGGAGCCTTTTCTTGCTATCCTCAAATTTTTCGCAGACTTGCTTACCCTTATCCTCCAAGACGTGGTTACGTTCCTTGGCGCGATTGAGTTCGACTCGTAGTTGAGTGTTTTCCAACTCGAGCTCTTTGATTTGGCTGGTAAGTTTGTCCATGTCCTCTTGTAGGATAGGCTCGGGCTCAGGCATCAAAGGGAATGAAGAAGGATCAAACAGAAACGGAATTTTAACCACCCTAGCCCTCTCTTTTACCCACACATAGTAGGGTTCCTTGGCTAGGATATTTTTCTTACCCCATTCATGGCTAATACGGACTATGCTTGTCCAAGCTTTTCTCACTCTTTTCACGTTCGAATCAAGCGGATCCACGGTATTGATGACAAATGGAATGAAATCTCTTTCCTCGGGGGGACTAGTCATGGCGTACCCTAGTTGTCTCTTGAGTATAGCAGGGTTGTAGTTGATGCAACCTTGTGTTCCTATCAAGGGTACGTTAGAGAACTCTCCACATCTTGCGATGACATCCTTTATATCCCATTCCCTCTTGTACCATAGGATTGAGTTGGCAGAGAGAGATGCGAACCTTTGCGGCCATGTCAGTTTGTTTTCGGCGAAGGGTCCATTTTGAGGCATGCGTGCCCTCATCCAAAGATGTAGCATAGGAGCGCAACAAAGGAAGGTACCTCTTTTCTTCTCATGTCTTGTATGTAAGGCATGGTAGAAATCGGCAAGTAAAAAAGGCACCAGATTTTTTGTTAAAAAAACTTCAACTGCTAATTGATCCACGAACTTGTCCAGATTTGGGAAGAGAACGATTCCATGAATCAAAAGTGCCAAAGTTGCACTGCAAAAGTCGGGTCTTCCTTCTTTAATCATTTCCCAAGCATGGGCTTCTAGGAACTTTTGAGTTAAACCTTTGAGGGATCCTTTAACGCCCCAATTGTCCACTAACTTGTTGGTGTCGATACCCAAGATGAGTGAGAGCTCGGTCAAACAGAATCCTTTTTCCAATTTCGGAAAGGGGTTGTATTTCTTGATTGGTCGATTAAGGAGTCTCTCGAGGTCTTCCAAGGTTGGAGAGATTTGGAAGTCGGGGAAAGTGAAGCATCTTAAAGGAACGTCATAGTATTGGGACATTGTAGTGATAGCACAATAGTCAACCTTCTCGGTTAGAAGATCTACGATGTTCCCAAAATTGGCTCTAAACTTGTTGTCTTTGAGAGATATGACCTTTGAACAAAGGACCTTTAATGACCTGATGTCGGGACTTTTGAAGCGGAAAGAAGAAGTGCTTTTCTTTGTTGAAGTATCCATGATTGTGTCGGAAAATAGTCTTGTAATTCTGCGTTTGAAAAAACGAAAGATTTTAAGAGCTTTGCTTATTATTTTGATGATGAATGAATGTATGAATGAATGATTGGTTTATTATTTCCACAGGTTTTTAGGCATGGGTTCGTGGTTTTGGACCATCGTGACGAAGCATGGAGTTAATAATGACTGCTTAGTAAACTAAGGTTCTCGCTTTGTGTGATCTAAGGCTTTTGGAAAATTGGGTGTAAGACACTGCCCCTAGAGTCATGGACTTCCTTGACTGTCAGCCGCTTATGTCAATTTACTTGCCAGGCGACTGCTCCATCAAAGTCATCTACTCTAAGTGAGATCTTCGTATCGACCCTTACGAGGAAGGCACCCCGGTGGCCTATACTACGCGACCATCGGTCTAGGCTAGCCATAGTTTTAAAGGTTCTAAAAGGGGTCTTAGGGTCATTGACTCTAGTAAAAGAAAAGATGCTTACGTCGAAAGCACGACGGTCATCAATCCCCTTAAGAGAATCTACCACTAAGTGAGGTTCTCATACGACCCTAACGAGGAAGGAACCTCGCGGATCAATACTACTCAACCTCTCCTATCTCAAGCAAACTCTCAGACTCGGGTGGAGAGTCCTTCACACAAGGTTTTTTCTTTGCAATCATTATTGCTTCCAAAAATTCTTTGTCACAGAGTCAGAGTTTCGGACCAACAGGTAAACAAACAAAATATGCACGAGTTAGCAAAGAAAGCAATATATACAGAAAAATAGATAACAGATAAATCTCCACGTACGTAAAAAAGGAAACAACCCAAACTAGGCTAGACTTGCTTAGGGATTTTTTGGTCCCCAGCAGAGTCGCCAGTTGTCGCTACCGGGATTTCACGATAACAAAACCGGGACTAAAGAGAATGCCAAAGAGAGGCAAAGTCAGAAGAGTCGCCACCGAATTTTATTTAGTTCACCTCTATCGGAGAGGAGAGGGGAAATAGTCGATAAAACCCTGGAAAATAGACGCGCACGGGAAGCGCTTAAAAGAGAATAAGGAATCGGTCTCGCAACCGAGATTTGGGTTCGGAAGTCGGTTGCGTAAGGGGAAGGTGTTAGCACCCCTTACGCCCATGGTACTCCATGGGAACCATTTGGGTTGTTTTACATACATGAGATTTATCTATTATTGTTTTATTTTCAAAAGAATGTGTGAAAAAAAAGGGGGGGTGTTTTTGTTATTATAGTGCTCGCCAAGGATTGTGGCCCTTGTGCCTACGTATCACTCATTCGGGGATGAGGAATCAGAGCTCCGTAGTTCGGAGTAGAAAATATTTGTGTGTTGGTTGATTTTACCTTTGAAAAAAGGGTTTTCGGGATGATGCCCTAAGGCACAAAAAAAAAGTTTGATGAGTTGTATTGTTTTTACCTTGAATAAGGGTTTTATAAAAGAATGTTTGTGATTATATTGTACTAAAGTCTATGGGCAGAGGTGATTATTCTAGACAACAAGTCAAGCGTCTTGCGTCCAAAATAATCAGAGTAAGGGTAAGAATGCTCCATTCTCACTCATTCTCCACCACTTAAGGCTCATGGCGCACAATAATAATCGTAATTATTAAGTATTTTTTGAATTTGGCTAAGAAAATGCCACTTGACGTTGAATCAAGGGTTTATTTTATTTTTGATTATGAAATTTGGCTTATGCAACATGAATGCAAAGTAACCAACAAGAAATTAAAAAGTCTCATTGTAAGGTAGCCCAAGAGAAAGCCTTTTGTGTGCAAAAGTGACCTAAGCTAAACAAAGGATAATGGTCTTACAAACATGTCCCCCTAAGGTAGTGCCATGATGCCATTCTTACAACATGAATGTAAGTTACAAATAAAATCCAACATTTACAAAGTATCACAAAGATAAGGGAAAGACCTCCAAGCAAGGGTCCTAAAATGAAATTCTCTAGGTCCAAGTTGATTAAGAGTGGAACGAATATTTTTGTCTTATCATTTTATCATGTTTTTGTTGTTTTTAATGTTTGATGATAATAAAATAAATAACAAGTAAATAAACATGCATGATGAATTTGTACAATGATGATGATGATGAGTACTTTAATATAAATTACAAGGTAATGACATAAAAGTAAATTACAAGAAAAAGAAACAATATCACAATAATAATGGTTAGTGAATATAAATGATATAAAACAAATATAAGTCAATAATACCAAAATCACAATAACAAAGGTTAACGGCAAACAAAATTAATGAAGTAAAATTAGTGGTTAGTAATATGTACAAAAATGAATATTTTTTAAGACTATTTTCTTATGCCAAAAAGACTTAAAATATGACACATTAAGGGATAGCTTATCATTGATGCAAAATATTGAAGATGATTAAAAAATCAACTAACAATAGATTTGTAACAAAGAAAGTTATGCAACCTTAAGTTCATCTATTAGTATTAAAAAAATAAATAAAAAGTGATTTGTTCTCTTTCTTTTATTTTTATTCCTCTTTTATTTAACAAGATAATAAGGTAGTAAATAAATTAGCATAATGTAGATGATATAGTTAGATAACAATAAACATAAACATAAAATACTTGAAGTAAAGTGATCAAAAGAAAAAAATAAAATAAAAAAAATAAAGTGCAATAATATAAATGTTAGGAGTTAGTAATTAGTAGTTAGTAACAATAAGCAAATGGATTAGGAAGTTAATGTAAAGACATGGTTTCATCTATGCATCAAATGACCCAAATATGGTTAAAATAGAGGCAATCTATCAATGCCTCAAAGTATCATGAATGATCTATTGATCAACCATAGATAGGTTTGAAACATTGAAGATTTAATCAACTCTAAACAACCATGGTCAAGATCTAATAGACCTCATCAACCAAACAAACACAACAACAAGTTCATAATAAAAGAAAATGATAACATACACAAAGCAACCACAAAAAGGTGAAAAAGGATAGTAAGAGTAAAAAATCTTTAAAAAAGGGTGAGTAAATCAAAGTCAATCTTTTTTTGCAAGCTTGAATCTAAACCATCTCAAAAGACCAACCAAGAACAAGCAATCATTTTTAATAAAAAAAAAAGGAACAAAAAGTTAAAAAGTTTAAGTTAAAATCATTACCCACAAAATATGAAAAAAGCTAGGTAGAAATGGTGTTGAACTTGAATGTGAAGTAAGGGGTTTGGGATGAAAATATTTGTGGTGAAAGCTTAGTAAAAGAGTTGGGTTATGAGTGTTAGAGAGTGAGAAACTTTGAGGAAAAAAATGTGAAATGGAAAAAAGTTGGTAGTGGTGACTTTTGGGAGGGAAAAGTTTTTTTGGGTTTTGATTTAGGTTTGGAGAAGAGAGGTTGAATGATATTTTTTTATCAATTTTGGGGGCTAGAAAGCATGAAAAATGAAAGGGAATAGTGCATCTATTTATAGGGAAAGTTAGTGGGAAAATGGGGGGAACCAAATACCCTTTGTGAAAAAAAAAAGCTCTTTTTTTTGGAGTGTGGGAGGCAAAATCCGGTTTCCCCCCTTTTCCTCTTTTATTTATTTATTTTTTTTTTTAATTTTTTTAATTTTTTTTTTTAATTTTTTTTTTAATTTTTTTTTTAAATCATGCATTGATCCCATGCAATATGTATTTGGTTATGAAAGTTAATATAATTATGATGAGGAGATAATGAAAGCATGCATGTGCAATAGGGCCATGGATCAGATGAAAGTTGTATCGGAGTAGGGTGAATTTCGGGGTATGACACCATTCACCATCAATAACCTAACCCTTCTTCCGTCGTCGTCTCCACCCCCTTCTCACTCGCAATTCCATCTTCTTCTTTCGAAACCTCTCAACATTCCTCATCGTCATTCACCCGCCACCGCTCAATCCTCCATTACCGGCGAACCTTCTAACTCCGTCGAATCTCTACACCACCGTGCACCACCGCCGCGCATAAACCTATCGCCGTTGTGAACCACCTTTCCACATCCTTCACCGTCCAAACCTTCCAACATGCATCTCCACCATTCGTCACCATGAACAACTACCTTCATCCGCCGTACAACACCATAAACCCTCTTGTCGCTTATTTCTGACCATCGGAAATTCTCTCAGCCTCCACAGAGTTCCTGGATATCACCAAGATCTGGAACTTGTGATCCGCTAGGATTTTGTTGACGAAGCAAGTTCGCAAGATTTCCGAACAACGAAACTGCTACAGTGCAGCCAACCTTCGCTACAGAGGCAACACCGAATAATAAAGGAGCCTCTTGCTTCAACGGTTTTGGACGATTTCAAGTTAGCAAGGTGTTCTTCTATTGGATTGCTGTTGGTTTTGACTTTTATGCAGGTGCTGGTCCGGTTAGGATTTGAAATGGAAGGGTAGAAACACCAACTCCACTGCGTTTTCGGTTTAATGTCGACATATTTGACATTTCCGACAACTCTGATTCCAACACTTGCAGCAACCCATATGCTTTGTGTAACTTGCAGCAGCCCAAGCATTGTGTAACTTGCAGCAGCCCAAGCGTTGTGTAACTTGCAGCACATATATCAAACTCTACAACAACCTCGTTGCTGAATGTTTGTTTTCCTCTTTCATGCCATGTACGAGATGAATTCCACGGATGCACCGGTGCGATAAATATTGAAGTGGTGTGTTACCGTTGGTTTCATTTCCTGTCAACAATTCGACATTACGGTAATTTTTTGAATCAAATTTCAGTTTTATCCAAGTTGCTAATGTTACTAAGTTTAATTTTATTTCAATTTTTTAGATGTTATTGTTTCATGATTGTTTAATGTTATATTGATTTTTGATGTTACATATGGAATTTCTTTTGCATAGCCATTAGTGATAGTATTTATTGAATTGTTATACTATAATTTTGATACTGCATGTTGATATTGCACATAACGTTATTATTTCATGAGTATGGTGTTCATATTGAATTGCATGACTTTTAAAAAAGTTGGTTTGTAATACTGCAGGTTTGTTTTTATTCCATGAACATGGTGCATATGCATTTGTGTTTTAATTAGTCATTTGTATTACTGTTGTTTTAAAATTTTGTTTGTTTATAAAATTTGTAATTATAATGTTAATAGAATATTGCAGTGCATATAAATTTCAATCCGATTATGTCGTGTTGTTGTTGATTTTTGGTAACATATTGTAAATAATATTGAGTGGTTGCTATTTAAATTTGATTCCATTGCGATAAAGTCGGAATTTCGATCCGCGGATTCGACAATTTTATGTCGTTGTGCCGCCCAAATTTCAACATATCAATTGGATATTTTCACCAAGTTATGATTTTGCGTATGACATTACTCGTGTTGTCACTACGCACAAACCGGTTTTTAAGCACATTATGGCTAATTCAATCTGATCATTTTTTAAATCAAGATTGTCACTTATTTATTTCTCTTTTAATTAAATTAGTTAATTGATTAAAATTTTGCTTAATTAGTTTAATTTTGATTAATCAATTTTAATTAACTTAATTATTTAATTTAGTTAAATAATTTTGATAATTAATCTTAATTGACTTAATTAATTGATTTAACTAAATTTTAATAAATTAATTTTAATAATTAAATATTGATCATTTTTTTTATTATTACAATTTCAAACCATCCTCAAACTCGATTTTATTCAACTTCATCATCAACTCATTTCAATTTCATCGATTCAAAAATCATAAACTATTTAAATGTCAATTACTTCTCGATTCAACATCGAGCCCATTTTCAAATACCCTTGTAAGCCGATTGCTTTTAAGCATCGCCATCAACCTCACATAGCTTACTCTCGGACTTTCTTACAATGAGACCTATTCGGTTATTAATTGAAGAATTGCAATGAGGTCTCCTTTTATAGTCAACAAATTCAGATTTGGTGCAGTGGTTATTGGTATTGTTTGGTGGACTTTGGATCAAATCTAAAGAAAAGGTGAAAAGTACAAAAGTGCTTTTGCTTTTGAGATAACTCCTAAATTCTCATCCTAAGCAATCACTTCTGTTTGTACAAGTTACCTCCAATATTCAGAACATTCTTCATAGCTTAGGGAACAAGTAATTCCCAAAAGTGTTATTCAAAGTTTGTCCATAATGCAATTCAAGTTGGCACATTGGACCATGTTTTTCTCCCTTGTATTGAGATCAAACTTACACAATCTTGGTACCATTCTGAAGATTTCATGGGATGCTACAAGTTTCATGTTGATCACAAGTCTTGGAAATGATTGGAAAGTGTCCAAAAATTGCCTCAAACTCGTGTGGCCAAAACTGACTAGGACTTAGAAAAATCTGGCTCAATTTGAACTTTGTTGATCATGGTGAAACCTCTACTTTGGTGATCCATATCTTTCTACTGGTAAGGGCCTTTGAATGGATTTTTCCACTAAGATGAAGTAGGGAGTATGCTCTTTAAATGCAGCTAACAAGCATCAAGAGTGGTGGTTTTATTTTTTACAAAGAATTCATAAAGTCATGCACTTGACAAGGTTAAAAACTTAGAAATTTTTTCAAGTGTTTTGGATTTTTCAACAACTTGAAACCCTAACTTTGATCATCAATATCTTCAACTTCAAGAAAAATTTTGGCTTGTAATTTTCATCATCTTTTAGTACCAAATGCCATCTTTAAGTGAATCACTCATGCATTTTCATTGGATTCTTGAATAAAAAACTATGGCCTTGGAAATTAAGTCACTTGATCATGGAATTTTGTACTTTGAAAAATTTGCAAAATCCTAATTTGACAACTTTTGATCTTTTTCTTGATTTTCTTAATTAAGCTTGATCCAAATCAATCATATTCAATATTTTCATGATTATTGGCTTGAGAAGTCCATGGTTGACCAAAAATATCAAAAGTCAAACTTTGACTTTGATCATCTGTTGACTTTGTATTAGATGAATTCAAATCTTGTAATCATCAGTGAATTGAACTTCTGGGGTTATTTGGATGATGTAAATGGATTAAAAATGAAGAGTATGAAATCGATTAATATTAATGAATGAAGAATAACTAATAATATTGTTGATTGATTAATGAGTAAATAATAACGGATAATAGTACTAATGAAATTAATGAGTAAAAGAGTAAGTAATAATAATATTAATAATTAGTGAATGGATAGTTAAGTATAGGTAATAAAGATAATAGTAGTGGTTAGTGAATCATTAGGTGATTAATTAGTTTTGCTTCAATATGTGTTAAGAAAATAGCAGTATGTGAGTATATGACATGCATTCAAAAATATATAGTATTAGGTGATTAATTAGTTGAAGAATTTTGTTGTGTAGAATTAATGATGATGATATATAATCAATGACTACTAATTAAGTGAAGTTGAGGCCACGTAACAAATTATACATATTGATTGAAGAAGAAGCGGAAGGAGAATTAACTGTGTTATGTTTGTTTACTTACTTTTAGTCCCACATCGACTGTTTAGTTTCATTTTATTACGTTTATATAATATAGTTACTCACACATAGTTCGTCCCTTCGGGGACATCCGATAAAATTGGAACGATACAGAGAAGATTAGCATGGCCCCTGCGCAAGGATGACACGCACAAATCGAGAAATGGTCCAAATTTTTTTTGACTTTTTTTTCAATCTTCTCCGTTTCTTTTTCTGTATTTCGTTTTTCTTTTGCCACTATTATTTCGTTTTGGCTTTGATTTTGAGTTTAGGTTTTGTTCGTTTTGGCTTTGATTTTCAATTTAGGGTTTCGTTTTCCTTTCAATGCAGGTTATGTTCATGACGATTTTGAATTTGGGGGTGTCTCCTACTTGAACCAAGTAAATTCTTGTTCTGATTTTGGTTATTATGTTAACTTAAATTGTTATGCATCGTTTCATTTCACTCTTCTGTTTAATCAAAATTGTTGTTATGCATCGTTTCATTTCACTCTTCTGTTTAATCAAAATTGTTGTTATGCATCGTTTCATTTCACTCTTCTGTTTAATCAAATGGTTCACCATGTAGATAACATCATAGCTTTCAATTCAATTCTGTGTTACACAAAACATCAATTTCACCATATAGATAACATCATAGCTTTCAATTCAATTCTGTGTTAGCCAAAACATCAAATCCACCATATTGATAACACAGCTTTCAATTCAATTCTCTGTTAGCCAAGGCATCAAATAATAGATTGCCAAATTGTGTTTCTATTTCATTCATTTAGACAATTTTCACCCATTTTCCCAATCAAAGGGAAAAGGAAAATATTTACAACATGCCTATATTCTACAAAAATGTCAATACTGATCTATGTTAGTCTCTTGCACTTGCACATTTATACACCATTGATGCCTGAAGTAATATGCAAGAAAACATGTTCCGTGCAAGGAATTGTCAGACCACCCATTCGATGATCATATCCGAATTCTTCCTCTGCTTCAGTCAACAATTTTTGAAATGAAGGTTGGTTCAAGTATGATGTGGGGATCACAAACCTCTTCATTTCCTCACCAACGTACACCGCAAGATACCCCTTTGGCACATTTGTCACTTTTGATGATGTTTGGCTATTGCTAAATGAAGCCCGTCTAATAGCTGCAGGTAAACGGAAACCCATTTCAAATGTTTTGAAGAACAAGCTAAAGATCTCAAATGTATCTTAGTTTTGATGCTCAAGTATGTGAATGAGCTGTGATGGTTGGTTGTGAGGGAAGTTGATGTATTTATAGTCTTCAAGACTTTCTTCAAATCCATTTCTTTGATAAATTATTGTTGTTAAAGGATGGGGTCCATTAGATGAGGGATCACCACATGGTATTGTCTTGGACGGTCAAGGGTTATATTATAGCTTGCCCCACCTTCTGAATGAAAGGCCAGTAGATAGACAACCCACTTGGTAGTCAAATGAAATGGCTAGATTGAACTTAATGCTTTGATTTATTATGAATACTCGTTTTTTGTTAGACACGCATTAGACATGTCACATGTTTTCTTCATATTGATAACACGGCTCAATGTTGACATATAAGTTCTACTATTGTGTGAACTCTAATATAATAGATAGATAATGCATCATAAATGTAGGGAGGCAACAGGGAACTTTCGTCAAAGGCTTGGTCAGCAGTCAAAATATATTAGTAGTACATGTTTGAACTCACAAGCAGCAGACATACTGGATGGACATTTTTTAAGTTCAACAGTCATAAGTGTCACTGCCAAACTATCATTTAAGTGTCTAACTAGTCAAAGGTCTCCCCATTTAAAACTGATAAACTGTTATGGCGCATTTTGGATGAGTTTCTAGCTTTAAACAACTGTCATGACTTTTTCACTTTAATTTATGTTTGACTCTTAACTAACATTCACTTTTATGAATAGTTGAGGCGAATTAATTATAGGCCACTGAGGGGAGAAGCTAGGAACTTTTGATTAATCTTTTGATTAACAAAATACAAATATAGTACACTTTCATAAGTAGTGGAGGGCTGCTAGGAAGTTAGACTAAAGGGTTGCCACTCATTGCGTGCTTTCGGACAACAACTTCGACGACAAGTCCACGTGAAGAGCATGAGAAGTCTTTGTGATTGTGGTCCTTACCACCTTCTTCAAGCATCACTACAAAAATGCAACATATTGTGTGATAAGTTATTGGTATGTTTCTTAATTTTATTTCTACGGAGTACTGACTTGCTTCCAAAATTCTATCATCTGACAATCAAGTTAAATATCTTTGTCGGTTAAAGAATGGCTTTTCCTTTAAAGAGTTTTTATTTTGAGTTTTGTTGTATCATGTATAGCATGGTAATATATACCACTTTTGAATTACCAAATCTATCAGTATATAATAGCCCGTATTTCAGTAAAATTGGTACATGGCTTGTGTTTGCGCATGTAATGAAAGCATTTAAGATAACACAACAAGCAACATATGAATTGAATTCACAAGAATATAGTTTGATGATATTCTCATTTCAGATTTCCATTTAAGAGGATGCATAACAAAATTCCTCAAGTACAAAAGTTCCACTGTTATTTCGTTTTCAATTTCTCTATGATTTTGAGTTTAGGTTTTGTTCATTTTGGCTTTGATTTTGCGTTTAGGGTTTTGTTTTCCTTTCAATGCAGGTAGGTGGTGTTCATGACGATTTTGAAATTGGGGGTGTCTCCTACTTCAACCAAGTATTATGTATAGTTAAATTCTTGTTCTGATTTGGTTATTCTATCATTGTTATTGTTATGTATACTTTCATTTCACTCTTCTCTCTAATTCATATATTCTTCACCATATATATAACATCATAGCTTTCAATTCAATTCAATTCTTTGTTAGACAAAACATCAATTTCACCGTATAGATAACATCATAGCTTTCAATTCTATTATGTGTTACAAAAAACATGAAATAATAGATTTCCAAATTGTGTTTCTATCTCATTCATATAAGACTGTTTTCACCCATTTTCCCAATAAAAAGGGAAAAGGAAAATATCTACAAAATGTCAATACTAATCTATGTCACTCTCTTGCACTCCCTTATTCATACACCATTGAAGCCTGAAGTTATATGCAAAAACACATCTTCTCTGCAAGGAATTGTGAGGCCACCCATTGGATGATCATATCCAAATTCTTCCTCTGCTTCGCTCAGCAACACTTGAAATGAAGCTTGGTTCAAGTATGACATGGGGATCACAAACCGCTTCATTTCTTCTCCCACGTACACCGCAAGACATCCCTTTGGCACATTCCCTACTTTTGATGATGTTTGGCTGCTACTTAATGAAGCACGTCTAATAGCTGCAGGTAAACGGAAGCCCATTTTAAATGTTTCAAATAACAAGCTTAAGCTCTGAAATTTATCTTAGTTTTGATGCTTGAGTATGTGAATGAGCTGTGATGGTTGGTTCTGAGGGAAGATACTGTATTTATAGTCTTCAAGACTTTCTTCAAATCCATTTCTTTGATAAATTATTGTTGTTAAAGGACGGGGTCCATAAGATGACGGATCACCACATGGTTTTGCCTTGGACGGTCAAAGGTTATATTATAGCTTACCCCACCTTCTGAATGAAAGGCCAGTAGATAGACAACCCACTTGGTAGTCAAATGAAATGGCTAGATTGAACTTAATGCTTTGATTTATTATGAATACTCGTTTTTTGTTAGACACGCATTCGACATGTCACATGTTTTCTTCATATTGATAACACGGCTCAATATAAGTTCTGCTATTGTGTGAATTCTAATATAGATAGATAATGCATAGTTGGATACAAATCATCATAAATGTAGGGACGCAACAGGGAACTTTCATGGCTTGGTCAACAGTCAAAATATATTAGCAGTACATGTTTGAACCCACAAGTAGAAGACATACTGGACCGATATTTTTAAGTTCAACAGTCATAAGTGTCACTGCCAAACTAGTCAAAGGTCTCCCCATTTAAAACTGATAAACTGTTATGGCGCATTTTAGATGAGTTTCTAGCTTTAAACAACTGTGATGACTTTTTCACTTTAATTTATGTTTGACTCTTAACTAACATTCACTTTTATGAATAGTTGACGAGAATTCAAAGTAAAGGGTTGTCGTTTGCCGTTGATAAGTGGTAAGCCTAGACTCTATTATTTGATGGGTTTAGCTTCCTGATTTAGGCTCTAATTATATATGTCTCTAATCTTAATTAACATATGCTCTGTTCAGACTTTGTTTAGTCATGGAATTAAGCCCCCGAAACGTATGAACTGCGCTTTTCACTCTCTTTACCAAAAGTATATTTTTAATTTGAGTATACTAAATGTAGGGAGAGCTGCTAGGAACTCAGTAAAGGGTTGCCACTCATTGCGTGCTTTCGGACAACAACTTCGACGACAAGTCCATGTGAAGAGCACGAGAAGTCTTTGTGATTGTGGTCCTTACCACATTCTTCAAGCATCACTAGTAAAATGCAACATATTATGTGATCAGTTATTGGTATGTTTTTTCATTTTATTTCTACTGACTTGCTTCCAAAATTCTATAATGTGACAATCAAGTTAAATATCTTTCTAGGTTAAAGAATGGTTTTTCCTATAAATTTTTTGTTTTGAGTTTTGTTGTATCATGTATGGTGTGGTAATATATACCACTTTTGAATTACCAGATCTATTAGTAATAATAGTCCGTATTTCTGTAAAATTGGTACATGGCTTGTGTTTATGCCTGTAATGAAAATATTTAAGATGACACAATAAACAACATATGAATTGAATTCACAAGAATATAGTTTGATGATATTCTCATTTCAGATTTCCATTTAAGAGGAAACATAACAAAATTCCTCAAGTACAAAAATTGTCTCAACTAGTCAATCCTACACTGTTCTATGTTATAATACAAATATGACTTTTTCATTCGGTATGAATTAATTATAGGCCGTTTAACCGAGATGCTGTATGTAAGAAGACATCTTCCTTGCAGGGAATAGTAAGACCGCCCATTGCATGAAAGTAACCAAATTCCTCTTCAGCTTGACTAAGCAATTCTTGAAATAAAGGCTCGTTTAAGAATGATATTGGAATCATGAACCTCCTCGCTTTCTCTCCAACATACACTACGAGATAGCCTTTTGGGACTGCCACTTCTTTGCTAGATGATTGGATTGCACTAAATGATGATCGTCTAATACCAGGTAAGCGAAAACCCATCCTTGTTTTGGTTTATTGACAATAGAATGATCTCAAAGTAGTAGAAGAAAGAAGTGAACTTGATTTCTGATGCTTCAAAGTATGAATGGTTTGTGTTACCGGTAAACTCAGTAATGGATATATATAGAAAACCAATTGTATGGTGAATGAGTTATTGAATGTGGTTTAGTGGAGCCATGGCTCTTTAATGATCACATGGCGCTGTCTTGAAGGCTTTCATAGAGGACTGTATGAAACGTGAGATTACATGCCCCACCTTTTGGAAAATTAGTCTATAAAAGAGACCTGAGATAGCTAACTTAATATATTTTAGACAAGCTCAAACACATCAAATATCTTGCTCTGGTTTTTATAAGACAAGTGATATCTGCCAGTACTTTAAATCCAATCAATAAACAATGAAATATTCTTGAAAAATTATGCAACTTTATATGGATAGACCGCTGCCACATATTGACGTAGCCGTATAATCTGGCTGTATATTCACCTTCAACACAAGTAAAGAATACCTGATTTGGATGAAGATTTAAATTTGATCAACACAGCCTTTCTGTGGACAAGCTATTGATATAAATCATACGTCAAAGCTGCTAGAAAACAATTTGCTACAATAGGAGGTTAGAGGTATGCTGACATGCTGAAAACATAAGAATCGTGTCAATGCATTGGCTTAAAAATTAGTAGGTTTTCTTATCTATGTAGTCTAATTTCATTTTGTTAATGGTCACCATGTTAGAACAGCTTCTTAATGTGGGACATACATGTAATTACTCTCTCAATTCTTAAGCAAATTATTCAATCTTAGAGAAAGACCTCTAGACAGTAGCATGTGATCTGTTGTGAACCATAGTCTGGCCCTTCAAGAACAATAAATATGTGCAATTTATAAATAGTGTTTGACTGATATTTCTCATTATTGTACAGATCGTATATCAACATTAAGCTGTGTTGTCAATAGGAAGAGAACATGTGCCATGTCTGATGCATGTCTGAAAATAAATGAGTAGGCATTGTACAAGTATTGAGTTTAACAAGCACACATCTCATTTGATTTTCAGTGGTTACGGTTTGCACTCTTGTTGAATTTATTGATCCTTTATAGAGGCATATAAAACAGAACCATGTGATCTATTGTCTCATGGGCCCCTTCATTTTAACAATAATTTCTCAAACAAATGGATTTCAAGATACTATTGGAAACTATAAATGCACCATCTTCCTTCACAACATAACAAACCACTCAAGCAAACAAATTTAGATACACTTTTCTTAAATCTGAGAAATTCAGCTTATTTTTCAAACCATTAGAAGATGGGTTTTCGATTACCTTCTATTAGACGTGCTTCTTTTACAGGTAGCCAAGCATCGCCAAAAGCATTGAATGTGCCAAAAGGTTATCTTGCAGTGTATGTTGGAGAGAAAATGAAGCGCTTTGTTATCCCTACGTCTTACTTGAACCAACCTTCATTTCAATACTTGTTGGGTGAAGCAGAGGAAGAATTCGGCTATGATCATCCAATGGGCGGCCTTACAATTCCTTGCACACCAGATGTTTTCTTGCATATTACTTCTCGCTTCAATGGACTATAAATCTAGAGCTGCTAGAGACTGACATTAGATTAGCAGTGACATTTTGTACAACAGTCACAATTTATAATTATATAGAATGTCCATCTGAATGACAAATTCAGGAACAAAATATTTGTCATTATTTATTTCTAATCATAATGACATATTATATTCAACAACTGAATGGGTTCCTATATATTGTTTATCACAATTCAGTCCAATCAGTAATATTTTACTTGTTTTGAAGGAGAAAATACACCCAGAGAGAAAATTTGAAACATATTGAACATCAAACAAATTGTTCTACATTTATTGGCCTAATTAATTATCTATCCAAACTATAATTGTAGATAAACTACTTGTATCTAAGTTCAATTTTTTTTACATGCGTCATGATTCTATTCTATCAACTGCTTCTTCCTCTAGGCAGAGCAATGAACTGAAAATAAGTTGCAGGATAGTTAAATGTTTGTTTTTTCTGTTGGGTGAAGTAGTTTGATTACAACAACTCTGATTAAGGGAAGCTAAGCCAGAGCCTAGTACTTGGGTTTAGCTGATGGTCCAGCAAAACTTTGAATTATGTTATTTATATTGACTTGAAATTCATGTTTAACTGCCATTTTATGTGTAGATTATGGCTGAACACAGAGAACTGGCAATAGAAATTCATGATTAAGGGAATGATTCCTCAGTTGCCATGTTACATATCCATTTAACTCAACATCATCATATAACTGCTAAGGTTAGTGATTTTATTCAAAATGACTGATGGATTGTTCCTCACACTATCAAGCGAGCTTACCCCGATATCACCCAGATTTTGCATGATGCTATCATTCTTCAATTTGAGTCGCAAGATCATTTATATGGAAGCATTCCACTAATGGAACTCCTACTTTTAGGTATGCACATCAATTTTATTTCCCTCCCCCTCAAGAGTTTTCTTGGGCCAAGCTTATTTTGGAGGATTGTTTACTACAAATAGTTACTGCTGAAAATCTGATTAGCAAAGGTCTTTGTGTGGTTTTTCAAACTATTATACTGTTGATGCTTTTAAGTGTCAGACTAGTCAAAGTTCTTCACTTAAAATAAATAAACAGACGTAAGTAGGCAAGAGATCATGGCCTAATGTGGATGAGTTTCTAGCTTTAAACAAATTTGAAGACTATTTGACTCTTGTTTTTTTTGGTTTAGGTTTGACTTTTAGCTAACATTCAGTTTTATGAATAGTTGAGGCTGCTAGGAATTCAAAGTAAAGGGTTTCCGTTGCCGTTTGTGGCGTGTTATAGGACAACAACTTTGACCTCAATCCATATGAAGAGTACATGTAGTTCATGTGATTATAGTCACCACCACCTTTTTCAATTATTGGTATATTCCTGTTTTCATTTCATTTCAATGCTACTGGCTTGCTTCAAAATTCTATAATGTAAAACAAGTTGAACAAGCGAGAAGCTGTAAGAACACATCTTCCGTTCGAGGAGTTGTAAGACCACCTATAATGTAAAACAAGTTGAACTAGCATGATTTTGATAAGGATTTAAAATTTGCCAGACTTTGATAAGGATTTTGATACAGTAGACATGTGTAGAAGGAGGATCATGCCATCCGTTGTCATGGTTGTTGTAGGCACTCTCAATGGCAGCATGTCTATCAGAAATCAAACATAGATTGGCTTGTGGAGCGACATGCGTTCTGAGATGTCGAAGAAAGAAACCCCATCCACCAACCGTTTCACCTTCAACAAGAGCAAAGACAATGGGAAAGACATTGTTGTTACCGTCTTGTGCAACCGCCATGAGCAAAGTACCCTTGTATTTTCCGTATAACCAAGTGCCATCAATTTGCAAGAGAGGTTTGCAGAAAGCGAAACCTTTGATGCACGGGTCAAATGCCCAAAAGAGACGGTGAAATATTCTATTACATGTAACACAGGTTCCGTCTGACATCATTGCTGGCACTGTCTCCATAATTGCCACAGTTCCTGGGACATAAGTTTTTAGTGCCCATAAAAACCGTGGCAATTCCTTGAATGAATCCTCCCAGTTGCCGAAAACCTGTTCAACAGCCTTTGTCCTCGCAATCCATGCTTTCTTGTAAGATGGAGTATAATTATATGTTGTTCGGATATGGGATATAATTATACTCACCTTCACTGATGGGTCTTTATTTACCAATGGCAGAATGTCTTGACATATCAAAGCCTTCACTGATGGGTCTTTATTTACCAATGGCAGAATGTCTTGACATATCAAAGCTGTGCTCAGTTTACGGTGATCTTGTTCAACGTTAGTTGCAACGCAACTGTGCGGTGGGTCTATTGAAGCGATCTCCCAAGAGTCATTTTTCTTCTTGTAAGACGCAGCCAAACGAAACTTACAAAGCATGTTACGACATTCGATAACATACCTTCTAGAATCAGTGCGTTTCACTGTAAAGTCAGCAAAGTTGTTCATGTGGAATTTTTTGATTGCCAAGACACATTCTTCTTTGGTACGAAACATGTCTCCCACCTTTAATTCGCCTACTGTAAACATGTTTTTTCTTTTGTTAACTTTTTATCTTTCATCTTCACCAACCCCATTTTATTTTGAAATACCAACTTAGTCAAGTGTTATATTATTTCTATTATAGGATGTATCAAGGTTTCGAACTCGAGTCCACGAATTTGTCCCAATGGACCCGATGATTCAACCTTATGTTGAACTCGCCGGTTTTGGTCATATTAGCAAGATTATGTCTTGGTCTATAGATAACAAGTTCATTCTAGCCTTATGCGAAAGATGGAGGCCAGAGACACACACATTTTGGTTTCCAACCGGTGAGTGTACCGTGACGTTGGAAGACGTCTACATGCTTTTAGGACTACGAATTGAAGGCAAAACTGTTAATGGTAAGACCAACTATGCAAATTCAATTTGCATGGAGCTTTTAGAAACTGATTTGTTAGATGATAATGCTAGAGGTCAAGGTATACTACTCTTACGCCTAAAGTCATATTATAATAGTTTATATTTAGATGAGCATTCTACCGAAGATGCTCGAATAATAAAAACTAGGTGTTACATTATGCTGTTATTAGGTTCCTTTTTATTTCCCGAAGGTAGTGGTTCTAGCATGCATATTATGTACTTACCTCTACTTAGACATGTAGAAAGAATAGGTAGTTACAGTTGGGGATCCGCTTGTCTAGCCTATCTCTATAGTTCGTTGTGCAAAAATTCCCACAAAGACACATCTACATTTTCTGGATGTGCTGTGTTGCTACAAGCATGAGGTTGGTCAAGACTATCGTCTCTAGCACCGGTCAATAACAACCCTTTCACTTTTCCATATGCAAAAAAGTAAGTTGTTTAAATTGCTATATCTTTACTTACTTCCTTAAAGTTTATTACCTCAAACTAATTTTGTTTAACATTTTGGTGTAGATGGTCGGCACGTGGTATGAGTTACAACAGATGTCCGAGACACTGTATTACTCAGTATCGCAACCTGTTGGATCACCTTCGACCGACAGACGTAAGCAAAATAACTTCATTATTTCGTCATATTATGTTAACTTTTTCTACATTCATTATAATCCTATCTTCTTTAACATTTCAGTTCATTTGGCGTCCATACCTTAATCTGGATCATGAGCATGAGGTCAACGCAGAAGACGCAGCCGTATGGACAGCATGCACACCGATAATACGGTTCACAACTGTGGAGATGCACAACACCGATCGTGTGAAGCTGCAGTTTGGTATGGTTCAGAATATCCCAGATCCCCCAGTTAGTCTAGGAGAATGGCATATGCGTAAAGTGAACGACCAATGGAACTTCAACCCTTGGCAAACCTTCGCAAGATCAGAGTGCCGCAAGTGGAAGCACCGTCATGACCATGTCTTAACTGACGCAGTCATGCCAAATGAGGTAAAACCAATTCGTACTTATATGGCTTGGTACAGATCGGTTGGTTTTCAATTCATCGCCGATGATATGTACCTCTACGGCCCACGCCAGACAAGTTACACACAAGAAGGATTAACATCTAACCCCCAACAACATTTTCAGCCCGGTTTCTCACAACCACCTATCGTCAAACTTTCCGTTCCACAAACACACAAACATACAACCAAAACATGCTATTCACCCAACCCCAATACCAAGAACATACCCCATACCACCACCAACAAATGGACCATCAACCTCAGACCGACATCGCTTCGCCCCCACACCATCACCCTACCAAAGTCGCCTTAGCCAAAACACTAACCGCCTCTCCTCCTACCGTAGCCAAGAAGCCCAAACATCACAAAACCAAAACATCCCACAACCCTATGTCTTCCAAACACCCCAACAACCTTTCCAACCTTTCCCAGACGCATCATTCACACCCATGTCTCCCTTCAACCGTCCCGGTCGCCCATCCATGAGTCAACCACACCCCAACTTCTCTGGCATGGGTCATGAGCTCAGCTACGCCAGTACACCATCATTGAATACTGAAGACTATGCTGAGTTGGTTGAATACCTCAACGGATCTTCTCCTGTAGGAGGTAATGACGCTTCTGGCCCCTCAGATGAACAAACACCGGTGCAGAATCGTCAACGTGGGTTATGGCCAAGGGTTAGGGTAGCTAGGGGATGTGGGACCGGAGGTCGGTTAGGTGATCCCGGTCATCACCATTAGGATTCTTTGTGTAAACTCCAAATTTTATTAATATCAAGTCGTATTATATCAAATTTATCTTTGTGTAAACTCCAAACATTAGGTTTCTTTGTCTAAACTCCATTTTGGCAAAATTCACACACATGTTTTGACTGAAACCCTAATTTTGGGTCAACTACCCAAGAACCTAACTCACTCATTTTTTATGATTTTGAGGTGGGACAAAGTGCATTGCAAAGTTTGAGATGTCTACTTAAATTGTTATGTTGGACAAAATTTCATAATTAAAAAATAAACACATGATAATACAAAACATTATAGGCCACATAACAATTGAAATGTCAAAGAGTCCAAGTTCAGGTGCCCATACCTTTCTAAAAAAAAATGCAAATGATGCAAAATTTTAGTCCAAATTCATTGTCTTGAAAAGATCTACAACTTTTATGTTTAAGGTTTTGTCATTTGAGGCTTTTATCATTCAAACAGAAGGGCTTGAAGTTGGTCCCTTTTGGCAAAATTCACATACACATGTTTTGACAGAAACCCTAATTTTGGGTCAAGATCGCAAGGACCTAACTCACTCATTTTTAATTATTTTGAGGTGGGACCAAGTGCATTGCAAAATTTGAGATGTCTAATTCAAATGTTATGTTGGACAAAATTTCATAATTCTAAAAGAAACACATGCGATAATGCAAAACATTATAGGTCAGATAACAGTTGAAAAACTCAGTAGTCCAACTTCAACTGCCCATAACTTTCTAAAAAAAAATTCAAATGATGCAAACTTTATGTCCAAATTCATTGTCTTGAAAAGGTTTACAACTTTCATGTTGGAGGTGTTCTCATTTGAGGCTTTTTTAAGGGAGTCGCCAATTGGATTGGCGCCTCCTCTTAAAAATTACACATAGGTGCCAATTGGATTGGCTAGGGCACCTGCCCTAGCCAATCCAATTGGCGCCTCCCTTTAAGTTTTAAGAGGAGTCGCCAGTCCAATTGGCGACACCTCCTAAAAGTGGGGTAGTTTGGGAATTTTTTTGAAACGTGGGGTATTTTGGGAATTTTTTCGAAAAACTGGGTTATCTCGGTAAAAAAACCTATATTCTCCACCTCCATCAGTTATGAGTATCTTGAGTTATTTTTATTGCTATTTCTCATTTGTCACATTGAACCTTTTTTAAAACATACAACACTTCAGCCTTTGTCCGATCTGATCACCCAAATGAAAAACAAGGAGAGTTTGTTGGACTTGCAATGTTATATTATGAGATAAATGAATTCACAAAAATTTAACATATCAATTCACAAGAATATAATTTGATTATGTTCTCATTTCAGATTTCCACTTAAGAGGAAACATCAAAATTGACAAAGAAATTCCTGATGTACAAAACTTGTCCCAACTAGTCAACCTACACTGTTCTATGCTAACATTCATATGATTTTTTTGCAGTATGAATTAATTATAGGTTGTTCAAACGAGAAGTTGTATGTAAGAAGATATCTTCCTTGCATGGAATTGTAAGACCACCCATTGGATGACAATAACCAAATTCCTCTTCGGCTTGGCTAAGCAATTCTTGAAATGAAGTCTCGTTCAAGAATGATACTGGAATCAAGAACCTCTTCGCTTTCTCTCCAACATAAACTGCAAGATAGCCTTTTGGGACTTCCACTTCTTTGCTAGATACTTGGCTTGCACTAAATGATGATCGTCTAATACCAGGTAAGTGAAAACCCATTCTTGTTTTTGTTTCTTCACAATAGAATGATCTCAAAGAAGTAGTAGAAGAAAGAAGTGAACTTGATTTCTGATGCTTCAAGGTATGAGATGAATGGTTTGTGTTGCTTGGAAACCAATGATGGATATATATAGACTTTGAAAACCAATTGTATGGTGAAAGAGTTATTGAATGTGGTTTAGTGGGAGCCATGGCTCATTAATGATCACATGGCACTGCGTTGAAAGCTGTCATTAAAGGACTACACGAAATGTGAGATTACATGCCCCACCTTTGGAAATTTATAGCCTGTGAAAGAGACTTGTTATGGATTGCTTCGTATGTTATAGACAAGTACTAAACATATCAAATATTTTGTTCACGTCTCTCTTAGACAAGTGATGTCTACTCGTACTTGAAATCCTGTCAATAAACCATGAATACTTGCTGCAACTTTCTATGGATAGACTACTTCCATATTGTTGATCTAACCATCAAATCAGACTGCATATTCACAGTACATCCGCCTAGTAAAGATGAACTGATTAGACTGAAATTTGGAATTTGATAAACATACCCTTTTTGTGGGCAAGTTATTCTATACATCATAAGTCATAGCTGCTAGAAAAATAATTTTCTATAACAAGAGTTCGGAAAAATTCACAGGAATATTCAAGCTGGATATTGCTTAAGCACGTAGCCTTCTTTCAAAGCATGTTGCAAGTTTTCACTCTTCCATTGAACTAGCAGGATTTAGATAATGATTTGAAATGTGCCATACTTTGTATTCTTGCAACCTTTGAAATGGCTGTGTTCCAATTCTCTTATTATTTGTTAAATCTTTTTCAAATTTGATGTAGACTTTTCAGTTGCAAGGTTATTTACATTGTATACTCAGTTTTTGTAATATCATATAAAATTATATTAAATGAGATTTGCTTCTTGTTTTTTAGTTGTTTTTCTTATCTGCATATCACTTTTATTTTCTGAATGGTCACCACGTTGGCACAGCCTCTTAGTGTTGGTCATACATTTAATTACTCTCTCAATTCTTAAGCAATCATTCGATCTTAGAGAAAGACCTCTAGACAGTAGCATGTGATCGGTTGTGAACCATAGTCTGATTATCTCCAACTAGGCCCTTCAAGAACAATAAAGATCTGTATGACTGATATTTCTCATAATTCTACAGGTCATATATCAACATTAAGCCGTGTTGTCAATACGAAGAGAACATGTGCCATGTCTGATGCATGTCTGAAAAGAAACGAGTACTGTAAGGGATAAAAGAAAATATACTGTCTATCAAATTTCCGTCCAATCAGTCATATATTACTAGTGTTGAAGGCGAATGTACAGCCTGAGAGAAAGTTTGAAACATATTGAAGGAAGTGCTTATCATTATTAAACCAAACATCCAGTTTTTACACCTTTCTTATGCTTCTGATCATACTTACTAATGCTTTTAAGTATCAGACTATTTCAATTGCTCAACTTAAAAGCGATAAGGTATACAGCAATGAATAAAAGGCCAACACGAAACACTTAGTCCTCTTTTAAACCATTCCTCCTCTGCATGGCTATCGAAATAAGAGTTTATAATATCTATATTGACTTGAAATTCATGTTTAACTTGCTACTTATGTGTAGATTGTGGATGGACACAGAACTTGCAATGGAAGACTTTTCATAATTAGGTCAATAAGTGATAAGCCTGAACTCTATTATTTGATAAGTTTAGCTTCTGTTTTAGTCTATAATGCTAATTAATATATGCTCACTGTGTTTTATGATTTTTTGTTTGAGTTTTGTTGTATCATGTATGGCCTATGGCCTTGCCAGTACCACCTTCGTACATTACCATATCTATAAAATAAGTGCATGACTTGTGTTTGTGAATAGAATGCAAGAATTTAAGATCACACAAAAAATAACAGATGAATTCACAAGAATATAGTTTGATTAGATTCTCATTTCAGATTTCCACTTCTTAATGAGGAAACATCAAAATGGATAACAAAATTCCGTATGTACAAATTTTTTCTCAACTAGTCAATCCTACACTGTTCTATGTTATCAAGCTAATGTGAATTTTTTTGCAGCATGAATTAATTATAGGCTGTTCAAACTAGAAGTTGCATGTAAGAAGACATCTTCCTTGCAGGGAATTGTAAGACCGCCCATTGGATGACAGTAACCAAATTCCTCTTCGGCTTGGTTAAGCAATTCTTGAAATAAAGGCTCGTTCAAGAATGATACCGGAATCAAGAACCTCCTTGCTTTCTCTCCAACATACACTGCAAAATGGCCTTTTGGAACTTCCACTTGTTTGCCAGATGATGATCGTCTAATACCAGGTAAGCGAAAACCCATTCTTGTTTTTGTTTCTTGACAAAAGAATTATCTCAAATGTTTAGTTGAAGAAAGAAGTGAACTAGATTTCTGATGATTCAAAGTATGAATGGTTTGTGTTACTTGTAAACTCAATAATGGATATATATAGAAAACCAATTATATGGAGAATGAGTTACTGAATGAGGTTTTGTGGGAGCCATGGCTCATTAATGATCACATGGTACTGTCTTGAAGGCTTTCATAGAGGACTACACGAAATATGAGATCACATACCCCACACCGTTTGGAAAATTAGTGTATGAAAGAGACCTCACATAACTTAATATATTTCAGACAAGCTCTAAAAACACATCAAATATTTCTCGCAACCCATTTTCATTTTCTGAATGGTTACAATGTTGACACAGCTTTTTAATGTGGGACATGAATTCAATTACTCTGTCGAGTCTTAAGAAATCACTCATTTAATCTTTGAGAAAGACCTCTAGACAGTATCATGTGATCTCTTGTCAACATTAAGCTGTGTTGTCAATGTGAAGAGAACATCATGTGACATGTCTAATGCATGTCTGAAACGAAATGAGTAGGCATTGTAGAAGCTAGCATTGAGTTTAACATAAGCCTTTCATTCAGAAGGTTGGGTTTGCACTCTTGTCGAACGTATTGATCATTAACAGAGGCATCTAAGACAACACCATGTGATCTCTCATCTCATGCCCCCCATCATTTTATCTCTGTTTTCTCTAGCAAAGGGATTTCAAGAAATTCTTGAATACTATAAATATACTGTCCTCCTTCACAACAATCACAAATCACTCAAGCATTCACACTTATATACGTTTTTCTTACATGTGATAAATTCAGCCGGTTCTTCAAAATATTTGAAATTCCGTTTACTTGCAGCTATTAGACGTGCTTCATTTAGCAGCACCCAAACATCATCAAAAGTGTCCAATGTGCCAAAGGGCTTTCTTTCAATGTTGGAGAGCAAATGAAGCGGTTTGTGATTCCCATGTCATATTTGAACTAATTTTCATCCAACGGGTGGCATCACGATTCCTTGCACAGAAGAGGTTTTCTTGCATATTACTTCTCGCATCAATGGACTGAAAATCTAGGTAATCTCACATTCGTTCCACATTCAATTTGGGAGAGAATGGCTTCCACATTCTATATATGCTAGTTATTAGTTTTACAAAATTCATTCTGGCACTGAAGCATCAGAATTCAAGTTATCACTTTTTCTTCTGCTACTTCTTTGAGACCATTCTACTACGTATAGAGCATGTATTAGATTCTAAAACAGAAGTTATACCCATCAGATAATAGAATTCAGAATGTCTATGCACGATGACAATTTGTTGGCAGATATTGAGGATATTTCTAACCACTTGGTTTTACGTTTCGAGGAAATTTTCAATACCGATAACAATTGCTTGGATAATAGTTTGTTTGAGGAAACCATTCCAAGCCTTGTTAACGGAAGAATTATTTTGCTTGATATTATTTCTTCTCAACAAAGAGGTTTTATTAACGGAAGAAATATCACTGACGACATTTGTCTTGCTTCTGAGGCTATTAATAGGCTTCATCTTAGATCTTTTGGAGGAACTATTTTCATGAAAATTGACAAATTATCTATTTTCCTTTAAATGGTAAAGCTGCATGTTTCTTTTCTTACAAGAGAGAGGTGACACAAGGGAATCCCTTATCTCCTCTTTTACTTTTATCTTGCCAAAGAGGTCTTGAGTAGAGCAATACTAATCTGGATGATAACGGTTATAGCTTTTATGATCAATGGTCCAAGAGGAATTTCTCTTGAGCTCTTCATTCATCGCTTCTTCTATTGATTCCTCCATCTCGTGTGCTCTTAAGATGAGAATGGCTCAGGTAAAGGACAATAGTATTTGGAAGATTAGCAAAAGTGTATTGTGAATTTCTTGTGTGATTATTGGATTGAGGATTCCTTGGCTGCCAAGTTACATATCCATTTAATTTACCATCATCTTTTAACTGCTAAGGTTAGTGATTTTATTCAAAATGACAGACGGATTGTTCCTCTCACACTATCAAGCAAGCTTATCCGAGTATCGCCCAGATTTTGCGTGGTGCTATAATTCTTCAGATTAAGTCTCAAGATCATCTCATATCGAAATATTCCACTAGTGAAACTCATACTTTTAAGTATGCATATCAATTTATTCCCATCCAACTCAAGATCTTTCTTAGGCCAATCATATTTGACATGATTATATTTCTCCTTCAAAGTCTACTCTATTTTGGAGGATTGTTTACAACAAAATAGTTACTAATGAAAATCTGATAAGCAGGGGTCTCTGCTTGTTTTTTCAATGTGACCTATCTATGTCACAAAACTAGTGAACAATGCAACATCTTTTTTTAGAATGTCCTTTTGTATCTAAAATTTGGTATTGGTTTAGTCAAATCACTCATGTGCAGATTGATATAAGCTCTCCTTCGACTCTTTTGCATATATGTTCCTTGCCTTTTTTCAAGCAATGTAAAATTGTCAGTTTAACTTCTATTTTGAACATTGTTAATATTACTGGATTTAAGTGGCACAATAGAGTCTTCCAACTTTTGAAATTTTCAAAAGTTTCATCCTTAGCTTTCTGAATGAATATCCACAATTTTTGTGAGTAATCATCAACTATGGATAGAAAATATCTTGCACCTGAGTGTGAAGAATTTCTCAATCTCATACTTTGTTAAGGACATTTTCTTCTCCATATTCTCTGCACCAATTTGTTGTGAAACGATGTCCAAGAAAACAAAGTATGATTAATTTCTTTATTAACAAGAAAACCACAAAGTAAAGGAAAAGAGAGAAAATAAGAGAAAGATAATTCAAAGTGGTGTAAAATCTGGATTCTTTATTTAATTACACATTAAGGAATACAATTGAATCTCAACCACACAACTTTCTCTCTCTAATTAGAGTTATCAGGAATTGATGAAGAAGTGAGAGCTAGTGTGCTATTTATAAGAAAACTAAACTCCAGTTTTCAACTAACATGCTAAACAATTGGCCCAACAAACTGATTCAATTCGACATGCTAACTTAAACAACAAGCTATCATAATTTTTATAGCTACACTAGCTCTTCGACTTTAACCGAGTTTGCTACAACACTAGGTTCTAACACATAAGCTACAATAACCATTTCCTTTTTTCTTATAGATGATTAAAATTGTTCTACATGTGAAAACAAGCACATTAGAGTGTCAATTGTTCATAATTGTATTGTTATAATCAAAACTCCTCAAACAAATATTATTGTTCTTAAAACTATATTTTGTTCAACAATTTTAATTACATTGTTAATAAGTTAGTCAAGTCAGGTTCAACCGACATTTAGTTTATTAAAGAGACAATAATTTTGATTGTTTTATTCTGCATGTTTAATTGTGTGATGTTTTCTATAATAGTGTTATGCTTTAAAATGAAACAAAATTTTCACGTATTTTCTATTATAACTTGTTTAGAAACATTTACGAAATTTGAATGTCCAAAAAGTATATCTTTTTTTTAAAGTAATGCACTCATTAGATTAGGAGAACCCAGACAATACAAATCTCAAAAGATACTTGAAATGGTACAACCCCATCCATAGTTTAAACTCAAATCCAAACAAACAAACATACATAATCATAAAAGACAATACATATAGAATGTTCACAAGCTAATAAGACACGAACACACCATAAGCAGAAGCAACAACTTATCATCAAGTCAACCAATCTCTTGCGAACACGATCAATGACACTAGAGAAAAGAGAATCCACAATCTTTTTTCAAATCGAGTTACATATGATTTCTTTGACTTGTGTTTGCGTATTTCAACTATCTTTGGTCTCAATATTGTCCACTTTTATCAAATGTTCGAAGGTTAATGGATGAATAGAGGAAATGTAGGCACTACTCATAAAAAAGTTTTGAGGCTTTTTGTCAAACACCTTGAGTTCAAACTCATACCTCAAAAGACAAAGATACAAAACATATCGGTTCACGTACATCAGTTGCTTCTCAATAGATAGTAGTACGCAAAAACCATATCGGTTTGAAGTACAATAATGAATAATTTATTTTTATGAGAATTAAGAGTGTTGGAGTCGCAGCGGAAATTTGACTTCTAATAACGATATGAAATATCATCCTCACTAAGGTTGAACACGAAATAATATAGCCAGAATAATAACTTGTATGAAAGAATATATGTCTAAAGAATAAAGATTGATTATTTTGAGAAAGTAGTAACTTTGTATATATATATATATATATATATATATATATATATATATATATATATATATATATATATATATATATATATATATATATATATATATATATATATATATATATATATATATATATATATATATATATATATATATATATATATATATTGTTGTTGTTGTTGTTACAATGTTGTTTGATAATTGTCTTACATACTAATAAATGAATGAATCATGTTACAATAAAATATAAGCCGTTCCCTTATTTTCCTATTATGGCTTGTGTTGAATTTTTCTTGTGTTGACTATTTCTACAATTCTCCACCTTGTTCATAATTTAAAAAAAAAATCCTTAAATTTTGGACGAAAATGGAATAATGTTTAGCAAGTTCAAGCAGTGTTGAAACTTGCTGCCTGTCACAACCTTGGTTAACATGTCTGCAGGATTTTCATCAGTGTGTACTTTCGTAAGAGAAATATGACCTTCCTCTACGACATCCCGTACAAAATGATACCTGACATCTATATGCTTGGTTCGAGCATGATGGACCTGATTCTTAGCCAAATGGATTGCACTTTGACTATCACACATCAGTCTCACGCGTTCTTGCTCAACATCCAAATCACCTAGAAGACCCCTCAGCCACAATGCTTCCTTTACTCCTTCTGCTACTGCCATGTACTCGGCTTCCGTAGTAGAGAGTGCCACTGTAGACTGTAACATCGATCACCAACTAACTGGAGCACCGTGTATTTTGAACACATAACCAGTAGTAGATCGTCGTCTATCTAGATCACCAGCATAATCTGAATCAACGAACCCGCTTATTTGACATGTATCTTCACCAAAACACAAACCAGTGTTAATGGTACCCTTTGAGTACCTCAAAATCCACTTCACCGCTTCCTAGTGTGCCTTTCCCGGATTTGCCATGAACCTACTGACAACACTTACCGCTTGTGAAATATCTGGACGTGTACACACCATAGCGTACATCAAACTGCCAACTGCACTAGCATAAGGTACATTTTCCATGTATGCCTTATCTTTTGCTGTAGTGGGAGATTGATTACCAGAAAGCCTAAAATGTGGAGCTAATGGAGCAACCACCGACTTAGCACCTTTCATTCCAAACCTTTCAACAACCCGCTCTAAATAGCCTTTTTGACTCAAGAACAGTTTCCGGTTTGTCCGCTCTCTTCTAATCTCCATACCCAATATTTTATTTGCAGCACCCAAGTTCTTCGTCTCAAACTCTTTACCAAGTTTAGACTTCAACTTATCTATCTCCACCTTGCTTTTTGAAGCAATAAGCATGTCATCGACATACAATAATAGATAGATAAAATCACCTCCATGAAGCTTCTGAATATAGACACAACTGTCATAGCTGCTTCTAGAGAAACCTTGTTTTATCATAAAAGAATCAAATCGCTTGTACCACTATCTCGGAGATTGTTTCAATCCATAAAGTGATTTTCTCAAACGACATACCTGACTCTCTTTACCCTCAACCTTGTAACCCTTAGGTTGATACATATATATTTCCTCATCTAAGTCTCCATGCAAGAAAGATGTCTTCACGTCTAGTTGTTCCAGCTCAAGATCACCATGAGCTACTAAACTTAATAGCACCCGGATAGAAGTATGTTTCACCACCGGAGAAAATATCTCATTGTAATCAACTCCTTCCTTTTGTGCAAACCCCTTGGCCACTAGCCTAGCCTTATATCTTGTACCGCATGACTTAGTATGATTTTCTTTTCTTTTATACACCCATTTACAACCAATAGCAGACTTTCCTACAGGCAATGGGACCACCTCCCATGTCTTTTTCTTGTGAAGAGATTGCATCTCTTCCTCCATAGCAACCAACCAACTCTCTCTATCTTTGTCTTTGATAGCTTGCTTGAAGGTGACCGACTCATCATCTTCAACCGAGAGTGCATATTCAACCAAGTTAACCTGCCCATAATGCCTTAGAGGTTTGTCTGACCCAAACTTCTGAACTGTTTTATAATTTCTCTTTGGCCTAGTGGTATCCAAAGATTCCTGCTGTTGTTGTTGTAATACATGTGCATTTTCCTGCTGAACCTCCTCATAATCATGTTCATCCTCTTGCTCGTCTTCACTGGCGATAGGATTCTCCACCTGACCACGACTAGAATCTGGTTGGTCTTCAGATTCTATCTCAATAACTTGCTTATTTGATATCGTCACATCACCATCTTTAGGCACCATAGAATTTTCATCAAAGGTAACATCCCTGCTAATCATAAACTTAGAATCTTATTTGATATCGTCACGTCACCATCTTTGACCCCTGTTGCATATCCTAGAAAGATAGCTTTCTTGGCTCTATTATCAAGTTTGTTTTCCTTGACGTGATAATAAGCCGTGCATCCGAATATTTTTAGTCTTTCATAATCAGCATGCTCACCTGACCACACCCTATAGGGTGTGTCTCCACCTAAACTAGAATGTGGGGATCTGTTTACAATATAACAAGCTGTAGCTACCGACTCTGCCCACCATTCTCGACCTAACCCAGAATTAGAGCGCATACACCTTGCTTTCTCAAGAAGTGTACGGTTCAGTCTTTCCGCGACTCCATTCTGTTGTGGTGTGCCTCTTACCGTCCAGTGTCTAACAATGCCTTCCTGATCACAGAACCTCTTGAAAGCTCCATCCGTATACTCTGTACCATTATCCGATCGCAGATTTTTCAGCTTTCTACCCGTTCTGTTCTCAACCATTGCTTTCCAACACTTGAAAGTATCAAATACCTCATTCTTATGCTTAAGGAAATAAATCCAAGCATATCTCGAATGATCATCAACGTATGTAACAAAGTACCTAGAACCACCCTTAGAAGTAATCGGAGTCGGACCCCAAACGTCAGTATGCACGTAGTCTAACATTCCCCTGCTTTTATGCTTGCTTGTAGAAAACCGCAACCTATGTGCTTTGCCATACACACAATGTTCACAAAATTCCATGCATGGCTTTTCCATGTTCTTCAGCAAACCTTTCTCACCAAGCAGTGATAGACCCTTTTCAGACATATGCCCAAGGCGCATATGCCACATCCTGGTACATTCAGTTTGATCTTTACTTCCACTGATTCCAACTGCCAAAACACCTGTGACAGTTTCCCCAATAAGAGGATACAGATTCCTGTGACGAACCCCCTTCATCACAACCAAAGAGCCACGAACAACCTTTAAGCCTCTATTTTCCAAGATTATTTTGCAACCATTTTCCTCTAATACACCAAGAGAAATAAGGTTTTTCCGCAAATTAGGGACATGTCTCACGTTCATCAGAGTCCTTACCGCTCCATCATGCATCTTGATTCGTATTGTACCATACCCCATAATTTTACAGGCATGGTTATTTCCCATTAAAACTGTACCACCATCTGTGCTTTGGTAGGTAGTAAACCACTTCCTATTTGGGCACATATGGTGTGAAGCTCTTGAATCAAGCATCCATCTCCCGGAGATATCATGGTCTTGGTCTGAAACTGAGAAGCAACCATCCTCGCCATTAGAGACATAACTCGCCTCCTGCAAATCTTGTTTACCTCTGGAGTAGTTTTCGTTATTGGTGTACTTCTTAAATAATACCCTATTATTTGGACAATTTGCTTTAAAGTGCCCAAGCTCACCACATTTAAAGCACGCCTTATCCACAGGAGCTCTAGATTTTGATCTAGACTTCCTTCCCCTGCCTTGTCCTCTTTCATTTGTCCTCCCTCTAGTAACAAATAATCCCTGAGCTTGTTCTCTTCCACTGCTACTAGACATCCCACTTATAGCAACCTTACGAAGATCATCTGCCAAAAGTGATGTTCTAGTTTCATCCATGGTTAGAGTATCACCGACAAGCATCAATGTTTGGACTAGATTTTCATAGGACTCTGGTAATGAAAGCAGTAACAATAATGTTTGGTCTTCTTCATCAATCTTCACTTCTACATCCTTCAAGTCTGATATAATCCTATCAAACTTGTTGACATACTCCCGGATTGAGGTGCCTTCCTCCATCTTGCAAGTATACAATTTGGACTTTAAGTAGATCCGATTTGTTAGAGTTTTCGTCATGAAATTACTCTCTAACTTTGACCACACGCCAGCAGCCGTTGCTTCTTCATTAACCAAGAATGCAACATCCCTCTCAAGGCATAAGATTATGGCCGCCCGTGCTTCAAGATCTAACTCCTCCCAATCCTCATCCTTCATACTCTCTGTAACACCCCGATTAAAATAAGAGAATTATTTAATTGAGTTAATAGTATTTTATTAATTTAATTAAATAAAGTTGAATTATTGGATTATTATTATTATTATTATTATTATAGATATTATTTATTTTAATAATAATTAAATAAATAATATAATTGGAATATGAAGAGTGGAAGGGTAAAAGTGGAATTGGGTAAAAGAGGCCAAAGGAGATAACTGAAGGTTTTCATTTTCACGTATTTTGCCTCAGAGTCAGAAAAGGGAGAAGCGCTGAAGAGAAAGAGAAGGAAGAGGAAAAGACCAAAGATTGCTCAGAGCTTCCTTCAATCCAAAGAGGTAAGGGGTCTGAACCTTATTAAACGATAATATGCGAGCAATTACATGATATAGGATTGGGTTGTTGATAAATTTGGGGAATTTAGGGAGATTGAGAAAGTTTGGGGTTTTGAGGGAAATTGTCCGATCTGTGAGTATGGTGGCGTTATATACATTGTAATCGAAGTATGTTGTGTATGTATGATTGTTAAATGTTGATATTGGGTTGTAGGCTTAGAAGCCGCGCGTCCACTGTTTCTGCGCTTAAAATCTTGTTTATGCACATAACAGCCAAATGACGTTCGCCATTATGCCTTTGGCGCTCGCCATTTGGGCCTTTTTTCAGAATAAGAACGTTTAACGCTAATGGCGTTCACCATTAGCCTAACGGCGTTCGCCATATCAGTTTGACAGACAGTTTTCAGAATAAGAGCGTTTAACGCTAAATGGCGTTCACCATTAGCCTAACGGCGTTCGCCATATCAGTTTGACAGACAGTTTTCAGAATAAGAGCGTTTAACGCTAATGGCGTTCACCATTAGCCTAACGGCGTTCGCCATATCAGTTTGACAGACAGTTTTTCCAGAATAGGAGCGTTTAACGCTAATGGCGTTCACCATTAGCCTAACGGCGTTCGCCATATCAGTTTGACGGACAGCTTTCGCGTTTTAAACTCCCAGATGTGATATCGTTGTAATGTTGTTGTTGTTTTGTTGAGTTGTATGTCATGCTATTAATGATGATGATAACATGACTATATGATGTTGTTGTTGCTATGTTGATTATGATGCATGTTTGATGTGCATGCATTCATGAAAGGCCGATGCCTAGTGATGAACGGACTGAGTTCCAATGATGTTGTTGACTCCGGGCTTGTTGAGAGGCTTGGTTCCTTATGGGGAACTCGGATTCTATGGTGGTGAATCTGGGAGTAGTGATCCTGTAGTGGTCACAAAATGGGTATACCGAGTCGTGTTGAGTCATGCATGGGTGTGTGCATTGCAATTGATGTGTTGTTTTGTTGATATTCATGAGTTTGTTGATTATAATGATGATTGTGATGATCCGTGTTGACATATGTGCAAATTATTCATATTATATTCTGTCGTTATATTATTGTTTAATAATGTAATTCTCACCCCTTCTGCATGTGTTTATGTTCATCTATGATGAGCAATGTGCAGATAATGAGGAGTAGCTTTTGTTGAGGTGAAGAATAAGTGTAGAGTTATTCTACAGAGTCGAGTCAATGCTCTGGTCATGTGACACCGGGGTTATGGGATTCAATAGAGATTATATTATTATTTAAGTTGTGTATGAAGACTAAATTATTGATATGTTTTGTTGAAACATTTTATAAATCGTTAATTGTGTTGTTGTCCGCTGCGAAGTTTTATTAAAATAAATGAAATATTTTTATGTTGTAAAGTGATGAGTGTTAAGTTGAATGAAATGTAAACTCTTCTACATGTTGTACTCTGATAAATTCTTTAAATATGTCGTTTGGGTAGAAGGGTGTTACATTAGTGGTATCAGAGCATAGTCAGTCCAGTCGAGTCATAATGTGATGTTTTCCCTGTTGGTCGATTAGTGTAAATGACACTGGTGCTACTCATTCGTTTATTTCGTATGAGTGTGCGACCAGGATTGGTGTGATTATGTCGTCCCTAGGCGGAAGTATGGTGATAGATACTCCTGCTAATGGTTCTGTGAAGACTTCTGTTGTCTGTCGAGGTTGTCATTTGACGATCTTTAAGAGAGAGTTCGTGATTGATTTGGTGTGCTTACCCTTGCACCAAATTGATATTATTCTGGGAATGAATTGGCTAGGATTCTATGGCGTGTTCATCGACTGCTATAGGAAGACGGTGCGGTTCTCTGAAGTTGGTGAGAATGATGAGGCAAGATTTCTATCTGCTAGGCAGATAGGGGATTTTGTGAAAGATGAAGCTCAGGTATTCGCTTTATTTGCGTCTCTACAAGCGGATAAGAAAGTAGTGAGTGTAGATTTGCCTGTTGTCTGTGAATTTCAGGATGTGTTTCCGGAGGATGTAAGTGATTTACCTCCAGAACGTGAAGTCGAATTTGCCATTGACTTAGTACCAGGTACGAGTCCAGTGTCGATGTCTCCTTATAGAATGTCGGCAACTGAATTAGTTGAACTGAAGAAGCAACTTGAAGAATTGCTTGAGAAGAAGTTTGTGCGTCCAAGTGTTTCTCCTTGGGGTGCACCAGTATTGTTAGTGAAGAAGAAAGAAGGTACGATGAGGTTGTGTGTCGATTATCGGCAGTTGAATAAGGTGACTATCAAGAATCGGTATCCATTGCCGAGGATTGATGATTTGATGGACCAGTTGGTTGGAGCTCATGTTTTCAGTAAGATTGATTTGCGATCGGGTTATCATCAGATCCGAGTGAAGTCAGATGATATTGCGAAGACTGCTTTCCGTACGAGGTATGGTCATTATGAATACACTGTGATGCCGTTCGGTGTGTCTAATGCTCCAGGTGTGTTTATGGAATATATGAATCGTATATTTCATCCGTACCTTGATAATTTTGTTGTGGTGTTCATAGATGATATATTGATATATTCTAAGACGGAAGAAGAGCATGCAGGACATCTGAGAATTGTTTTGCAGGTGTTAAGAGAAAAGAAATTATATGCAAAGTTATCTAAATGTGAGTTCTGGTTGAAGGAAGTGAGTTTCCTTGGCCATGTGATTTCGAGTGGTGGGATTTCTGTTGATCCTGCTAAAGTTGATGCTGTATTACAGTGGGAGACTCCGAAGTCTGCTACTGAGATACGCAGTTTTCTGGGGTTAGCTGGTTATTATCGCAGATTTATTGAGGGCTTCTCTAAGTTGGCATTGTCGTTGACGCAGTTGACTAAGAAGGGTCAAGTGTATGTGTGGGATGCAGCTTGTGAAGCGAGTTTTGTTGAGTTGAAGAGGCGGTTGACCAGTGCTCCAGTGTTGATCTTGCCTAATCCTGGTGAGTCCTTCGTTGTTTATTGTGATGCTTCTTTGATGGGTCTTGGTGGTGTTTTGATGCAGAATGGTAAAGTTGTAGCTTATGCTTCTAGACAGTTGAGAGTTCATGAGAGGAATTATCCTACGCATGATCTAGAGCTTGCAGCTGTTGTATTTGTGTTGAAAATGTGGAGGCATTATCTGTATGGTTCCAGATTCGAAGTGTTCAGTGATCACAAGAGTCTGAAGTATCTGTTTGATCAGAAAGAGTTAAATATGAGGCAGAGAAGGTGGTTAGAATTACTGAAGGATTTTGACTTCGAATTGAGTTATCATCCCGGTAAGGCTAATGTAGTTGCAGATGCGCTGAGTAGAAAGTCTCTACATATGTCTATGATGATGGTTCGGGAGCTTGAGTTAATTGAACAGTTCCGTGATATGAGTTTGGGTTGTGAAGTTTCCGCTGATGGTGTAAAGTTGGGTATGCTGAAGTTGACTAGTGGAATTCTGGAAGATATTCGGAATGGTCAGCAAGTTGATGTCGCTCTAGTTGATCATATTACTATGGTTAACCAGGGTAATGGTGGTAATTTTGAGATTGATGAGAATGGCATCCTGCGATTTAAAGGTAGAGTTTGTGTTCCCGAGGTGTCTGAATTGAAAAAGAGTATTCTTGAAGAGGGCCATAGGAGTGGATTGAGTATCCATCCAGGTGCAACTAAAATGTATCAAGATTTGAAGAAGTTGTTTTGGTGGGCGGGTATGAAAAGAGATGTTGCTAAGTTTGTGTATGCCTGTTTGACTTGTCAGAAGTCAAAGATTGAACATCAGAAACCGACAGGTATGATGCAACCTTTGAAGATTCCTGAATGGAAGTGGGATAGCATTTCCATGGATTTTGTGACGGGACTGCCGAGGACGGTGAAAGGTAATGATTCTATTTGGGTGATTGTGGATCGATTGACTAAGTCGGCGCATTTCTTGCCGATGAAGATTAATCACTCTTTAGAGAAGTTGGCAGAGTTGTATATTGAGGAGATAGTGAGGCTGCATGGTATTCCATCCAGTATTGTGTCTGATAGAGATCCCAGATTTACTTCTAGATTTTGGGAAAGTTTGCAGAAAGCGTTGGGGACTAAGTTGAGGTTGAGTTCAGCTTATCATCCTCAGACTGATGGTCAGACTGAAAGAACTATCCAATCCTTGGAGGATTTGTTGAGAGCTTGTGTGTTGGAGCAGAGTGGTTCTTGGGATAGTTATTTGCCGTTGGTGGAGTTTACTTATAATAATAGTTTTCATGCTAGTATCGGTATGGCTCCATATGAAGCATTGTATGGTAGGAGGTGTAGAACTCCATTGTGTTGGTATGAGTCAGGTGAGAGTGTTGTACTCGGACCTGAGATTGTGCAGCAGACGACTGAAAAGGTTAAGATGATTCAGGAGAAGATGAAGATTTCTCAGAGTCGTCAGAAGAGTTATCATGATAAGAGGAGAAAAGCACTTGAGTTCCAAGAGGGAGATCATGTGTTCTTGAGAGTTACTCCGACGACAGGTGTGGGTAGAGCTTTAAAGTCTAAAAAGCTTACTCCGAGGTTTGTGGGTCCGTATCAGATTTTGAAGAGGGTTGGGGAAGTGGCGTATCGGATAGCTTTACCGCCGTCGCTTTCTAATCTGCATGACGTGTTTCATGTATCTCAGTTAAGAAAGTATATTGCGGATCCGTCGCATGTTGTTCAGTTGGATGATATCCAGGTGAGGGATAATTTGACCGTTGAGGTGTTGCCAATTCGGATAGATGACCGAGAAGAGAAGACCCTGAGAGGTAAGAAAATTGCTCTAGTGAAAGTTGTTTGGGGAGGTCCAGCTGGTGAGAGCTTGACTTGGGAGCGTGAAGATCAGATGAAGGAGTCGTATCCGGCTCTATTTGCTTGAGGTATGTTTTCGAGGACGAAAACTTCTAAAGTGGGGGAGAGTTGTAACACCCCGATTAAAATAAGAGAATTATTTAATTGAGTTAATAGTATTTTATTAATTTAATTAAATAAAGTTGAATTATTGGATTATTATTATTATTATTATTATTATAGATATTATTTATTTTAATAATAATTAAATAAATAATATAATTGGAATATGAAGAGTGGAAGGGTAAAAGTGGAATTGGGTAAAAGAGGCCAAAGGAGATAACTGAAGGTTTTCATTTTCACGTATTTTGCCTCAGAGTCAGAAAAGGGAGAAGCGCTGAAGAGAAAGAGAAGGAAGAGGAAAAGACCAAAGATTGCTCAGAGCTTCCTTCAATCCAAAGAGGTAAGGGGTCTGAACCTTATTAAACGATAATATGCGAGCAATTACATGATATAGGATTGGGTTGTTGATAAATTTGGGGAATTTAGGGAGATTGAGAAAGTTTGGGGTTTTGAGGGAAATTGTCCGATCTGTGAGTATGGTGGCGTTATATACATTGTAATCGAAGTATGTTGTGTATGTATGATTGTTAAATGTTGATATTGGGTTGTAGGCTTAGAAGCCGCGCGTCCACTGTTTCTGCGCTTAAAATCTTGTTTATGCACATAACAGCCAAATGACGTTCGCCATTATGCCTTTGGCGCTCGCCATTTGGGCCTTTTTTCAGAATAAGAACGTTTAACGCTAATGGCGTTCACCATTAGCCTAACGGCGTTCGCCATATCAGTTTGACAGACAGTTTTCAGAATAAGAGCGTTTAACGCTAAATGGCGTTCACCATTAGCCTAACGGCGTTCGCCATATCAGTTTGACAGACAGTTTTCAGAATAAGAGCGTTTAACGCTAATGGCGTTCACCATTAGCCTAACGGCGTTCGCCATATCAGTTTGACAGACAGTTTTTCCAGAATAGGAGCGTTTAACGCTAATGGCGTTCACCATTAGCCTAACGGCGTTCGCCATATCAGTTTGACGGACAGCTTTCGCGTTTTAAACTCCCAGATGTGATATCGTTGTAATGTTGTTGTTGTTTTGTTGAGTTGTATGTCATGCTATTAATGATGATGATAACATGACTATATGATGTTGTTGTTGCTATGTTGATTATGATGCATGTTTGATGTGCATGCATTCATGAAAGGCCGATGCCTAGTGATGAACGGACTGAGTTCCAATGATGTTGTTGACTCCGGGCTTGTTGAGAGGCTTGGTTCCTTATGGGGAACTCGGATTCTATGGTGGTGAATCTGGGAGTAGTGATCCTGTAGTGGTCACAAAATGGGTATACCGAGTCGTGTTGAGTCATGCATGGGTGTGTGCATTGCAATTGATGTGTTGTTTTGTTGATATTCATGAGTTTGTTGATTATAATGATGATTGTGATGATCCGTGTTGACATATGTGCAAATTATTCATATTATATTCTGTCGTTATATTATTGTTTAATAATGTAATTCTCACCCCTTCTGCATGTGTTTATGTTCATCTATGATGAGCAATGTGCAGATAATGAGGAGTAGCTTTTGTTGAGGTGAAGAATAAGTGTAGAGTTATTCTACAGAGTCGAGTCAATGCTCTGGTCATGTGACACCGGGGTTATGGGATTCAATAGAGATTATATTATTATTTAAGTTGTGTATGAAGACTAAATTATTGATATGTTTTGTTGAAACATTTTTATAAATCGTTAATTGTGTTGTTGTCCGCTGCGAAGTTTTATTAAAATAAATGAAATATTTTTATGTTGTAAAGTGATGAGTGTTAAGTTGAATGAAATGTAAACTCTTCTACATGTTGTACTCTGATAAATTCTTTAAATATGTCGTTTGGGTAGAAGGGTGTTACATTAGTGGTATCAGAGCATAGTCAGTCCAGTCGAGTCATAATGTGATGTTTTCCCTGTTGGTCGATTAGTGTAAATGACACTGGTGCTACTCATTCGTTTATTTCGTATGAGTGTGCGACCAGGATTGGTGTGATTATGTCGTCCCTAGGCGGAAGTATGGTGATAGATACTCCTGCTAATGGTTCTGTGAAGACTTCTGTTGTCTGTCGAGGTTGTCATTTGACGATCTTTAAGAGAGAGTTCGTGATTGATTTGGTGTGCTTACCCTTGCACCAAATTGATATTATTCTGGGAATGAATTGGCTAGGATTCTATGGCGTGTTCATCGACTGCTATAGGAAGACGGTGCGGTTCTCTGAAGTTGGTGAGAATGATGAGGCAAGATTTCTATCTGCTAGGCAGATAGGGGATTTTGTGAAAGATGAAGCTCAGGTATTCGCTTTATTTGCGTCTCTACAAGCGGATAAGAAAGTAGTGAGTGTAGATTTGCCTGTTGTCTGTGAATTTCAGGATGTGTTTCCGGAGGATGTAAGTGATTTACCTCCAGAACGTGAAGTCGAATTTGCCATTGACTTAGTACCAGGTACGAGTCCAGTGTCGATGTCTCCTTATAGAATGTCGGCAACTGAATTAGTTGAACTGAAGAAGCAACTTGAAGAATTGCTTGAGAAGAAGTTTGTGCGTCCAAGTGTTTCTCCTTGGGGTGCACCAGTATTGTTAGTGAAGAAGAAAGAAGGTACGATGAGGTTGTGTGTCGATTATCGGCAGTTGAATAAGGTGACTATCAAGAATCGGTATCCATTGCCGAGGATTGATGATTTGATGGACCAGTTGGTTGGAGCTCATGTTTTCAGTAAGATTGATTTGCGATCGGGTTATCATCAGATCCGAGTGAAGTCAGATGATATTGCGAAGACTGCTTTCCGTACGAGGTATGGTCATTATGAATACACTGTGATGCCGTTCGGTGTGTCTAATGCTCCAGGTGTGTTTATGGAATATATGAATCGTATATTTCATCCGTACCTTGATAATTTTGTTGTGGTGTTCATAGATGATATATTGATATATTCTAAGACGGAAGAAGAGCATGCAGGACATCTGAGAATTGTTTTGCAGGTGTTAAGAGAAAAGAAATTATATGCAAAGTTATCTAAATGTGAGTTCTGGTTGAAGGAAGTGAGTTTCCTTGGCCATGTGATTTCGAGTGGTGGGATTTCTGTTGATCCTGCTAAAGTTGATGCTGTATTACAGTGGGAGACTCCGAAGTCTGCTACTGAGATACGCAGTTTTCTGGGGTTAGCTGGTTATTATCGCAGATTTATTGAGGGCTTCTCTAAGTTGGCATTGTCGTTGACGCAGTTGACTAAGAAGGGTCAAGTGTATGTGTGGGATGCAGCTTGTGAAGCGAGTTTTGTTGAGTTGAAGAGGCGGTTGACCAGTGCTCCAGTGTTGATCTTGCCTAATCCTGGTGAGTCCTTCGTTGTTTATTGTGATGCTTCTTTGATGGGTCTTGGTGGTGTTTTGATGCAGAATGGTAAAGTTGTAGCTTATGCTTCTAGACAGTTGAGAGTTCATGAGAGGAATTATCCTACGCATGATCTAGAGCTTGCAGCTGTTGTATTTGTGTTGAAAATGTGGAGGCATTATCTGTATGGTTCCAGATTCGAAGTGTTCAGTGATCACAAGAGTCTGAAGTATCTGTTTGATCAGAAAGAGTTAAATATGAGGCAGAGAAGGTGGTTAGAATTACTGAAGGATTTTGACTTCGAATTGAGTTATCATCCCGGTAAGGCTAATGTAGTTGCAGATGCGCTGAGTAGAAAGTCTCTACATATGTCTATGATGATGGTTCGGGAGCTTGAGTTAATTGAACAGTTCCGTGATATGAGTTTGGGTTGTGAAGTTTCCGCTGATGGTGTAAAGTTGGGTATGCTGAAGTTGACTAGTGGAATTCTGGAAGATATTCGGAATGGTCAGCAAGTTGATGTCGCTCTAGTTGATCATATTACTATGGTTAACCAGGGTAATGGTGGTAATTTTGAGATTGATGAGAATGGCATCCTGCGATTTAAAGGTAGAGTTTGTGTTCCCGAGGTGTCTGAATTGAAAAAGAGTATTCTTGAAGAGGGCCATAGGAGTGGATTGAGTATCCATCCAGGTGCAACTAAAATGTATCAAGATTTGAAGAAGTTGTTTTGGTGGGCGGGTATGAAAAGAGATGTTGCTAAGTTTGTGTATGCCTGTTTGACTTGTCAGAAGTCAAAGATTGAACATCAGAAACCGACAGGTATGATGCAACCTTTGAAGATTCCTGAATGGAAGTGGGATAGCATTTCCATGGATTTTGTGACGGGACTGCCGAGGACGGTGAAAGGTAATGATTCTATTTGGGTGATTGTGGATCGATTGACTAAGTCGGCGCATTTCTTGCCGATGAAGATTAATCACTCTTTAGAGAAGTTGGCAGAGTTGTATATTGAGGAGATAGTGAGGCTGCATGGTATTCCATCCAGTATTGTGTCTGATAGAGATCCCAGATTTACTTCTAGATTTTGGGAAAGTTTGCAGAAAGCGTTGGGGACTAAGTTGAGGTTGAGTTCAGCTTATCATCCTCAGACTGATGGTCAGACTGAAAGAACTATCCAATCCTTGGAGGATTTGTTGAGAGCTTGTGTGTTGGAGCAGAGTGGTTCTTGGGATAGTTATTTGCCGTTGGTGGAGTTTACTTATAATAATAGTTTTCATGCTAGTATCGGTATGGCTCCATATGAAGCATTGTATGGTAGGAGGTGTAGAACTCCATTGTGTTGGTATGAGTCAGGTGAGAGTGTTGTACTCGGACCTGAGATTGTGCAGCAGACGACTGAAAAGGTTAAGATGATTCAGGAGAAGATGAAGATTTCTCAGAGTCGTCAGAAGAGTTATCATGATAAGAGGAGAAAAGCACTTGAGTTCCAAGAGGGAGATCATGTGTTCTTGAGAGTTACTCCGACGACAGGTGTGGGTAGAGCTTTAAAGTCTAAAAAGCTTACTCCGAGGTTTGTGGGTCCGTATCAGATTTTGAAGAGGGTTGGGGAAGTGGCGTATCGGATAGCTTTACCGCCGTCGCTTTCTAATCTGCATGACGTGTTTCATGTATCTCAGTTAAGAAAGTATATTGCGGATCCGTCGCATGTTGTTCAGTTGGATGATATCCAGGTGAGGGATAATTTGACCGTTGAGGTGTTGCCAATTCGGATAGATGACCGAGAAGAGAAGACCCTGAGAGGTAAGAAAATTGCTCTAGTGAAAGTTGTTTGGGGAGGTCCAGCTGGTGAGAGCTTGACTTGGGAGCGTGAAGATCAGATGAAGGAGTCGTATCCGGCTCTATTTGCTTGAGGTATGTTTTCGAGGACGAAAACTTCTAAAGTGGGGGAGAGTTGTAACACCCCGATTAAAATAAGAGAATTATTTAATTGAGTTAATAGTATTTTATTAATTTAATTAAATAAAGTTGAATTATTGGATTATTATTATTATTATTATTATTATAGATATTATTTATTTTAATAATAATTAAATAAATAATATAATTGGAATATGAAGAGTGGAAGGGTAAAAGTGGAATTGGGTAAAAGAGGCCAAAGGAGATAACTGAAGGTTTTCATTTTCACGTATTTTGCCTCAGAGTCAGAAAAGGGAGAAGCGCTGAAGAGAAAGAGAAGGAAGAGGAAAAGACCAAAGATTGCTCAGAGCTTCCTTCAATCCAAAGAGGTAAGGGGTCTGAACCTTATTAAACGATAATATGCGAGCAATTACATGATATAGGATTGGGTTGTTGATAAATTTGGGGAATTTAGGGAGATTGAGAAAGTTTGGGGTTTTGAGGGAAATTGTCCGATCTGTGAGTATGGTGGCGTTATATACATTGTAATCGAAGTATGTTGTGTATGTATGATTGTTAAATGTTGATATTGGGTTGTAGGCTTAGAAGCCGCGCGTCCACTGTTTCTGCGCTTAAAATCTTGTTTATGCACATAACAGCCAAATGACGTTCGCCATTATGCCTTTGGCGCTCGCCATTTGGGCCTTTTTTCAGAATAAGAACGTTTAACGCTAATGGCGTTCACCATTAGCCTAACGGCGTTCGCCATATCAGTTTGACAGACAGTTTTCAGAATAAGAGCGTTTAACGCTAAATGGCGTTCACCATTAGCCTAACGGCGTTCGCCATATCAGTTTGACAGACAGTTTTCAGAATAAGAGCGTTTAACGCTAATGGCGTTCACCATTAGCCTAACGGCGTTCGCCATATCAGTTTGACAGACAGTTTTTCCAGAATAGGAGCGTTTAACGCTAATGGCGTTCACCATTAGCCTAACGGCGTTCGCCATATCAGTTTGACGGACAGCTTTCGCGTTTTAAACTCCCAGATGTGATATCGTTGTAATGTTGTTGTTGTTTTGTTGAGTTGTATGTCATGCTATTAATGATGATGATAACATGACTATATGATGTTGTTGTTGCTATGTTGATTATGATGCATGTTTGATGTGCATGCATTCATGAAAGGCCGATGCCTAGTGATGAACGGACTGAGTTCCAATGATGTTGTTGACTCCGGGCTTGTTGAGAGGCTTGGTTCCTTATGGGGAACTCGGATTCTATGGTGGTGAATCTGGGAGTAGTGATCCTGTAGTGGTCACAAAATGGGTATACCGAGTCGTGTTGAGTCATGCATGGGTGTGTGCATTGCAATTGATGTGTTGTTTTGTTGATATTCATGAGTTTGTTGATTATAATGATGATTGTGATGATCCGTGTTGACATATGTGCAAATTATTCATATTATATTCTGTCGTTATATTATTGTTTAATAATGTAATTCTCACCCCTTCTGCATGTGTTTATGTTCATCTATGATGAGCAATGTGCAGATAATGAGGAGTAGCTTTTGTTGAGGTGAAGAATAAGTGTAGAGTTATTCTACAGAGTCGAGTCAATGCTCTGGTCATGTGACACCGGGGTTATGGGATTCAATAGAGATTATATTATTATTTAAGTTGTGTATGAAGACTAAATTATTGATATGTTTTGTTGAAACATTTTTATAAATCGTTAATTGTGTTGTTGTCCGCTGCGAAGTTTTATTAAAATAAATGAAATATTTTTATGTTGTAAAGTGATGAGTGTTAAGTTGAATGAAATGTAAACTCTTCTACATGTTGTACTCTGATAAATTCTTTAAATATGTCGTTTGGGTAGAAGGGTGTTACACTCTCCGGTTTCTTTTCTTTTCCCGCTAATGCTTTGTGCAACTTTTGTGAAATAAGCAGATTTTTCATCTGCATCCTCCAATAGGAAAAATCATTTTTCCCATTGAACTTCTCAATTTCATATTTACCAACCTTGACGGTTCCACTAGTAGAAGTCATTATCTTCGATAACCAAAAATAATAAAGTTTTACCACTCTACTATTTTACAATTGGCTCTGATACCAATTGTTGGAGTCGCAGCGAAAATTTGGCTTCTAATAACGATATGAAATATCACCCTCACTAAGGTTGAACACGAAATAATATAGCTAGAATAATAACTTGTATGAAGGAATATATGTCTAAAGAATAAAGATTGATTATTTTGAGAAAGTAGTAACTTTGTTTATATATATATATATATATATATATATATATATATATATATATATATATATATATATATATATATATATATATATATATATATATGTTGTTGTTACAATGTTGCTTGATAATTGTTACACTAAACATATGACAATTTATAGTGTCTTACATACTAATAAATGAATGAATCATGTTACAATAAAATATAAGCCGTTCCCTTATTTTCCTATTATGGCTTGTGTTGAATTTTTCTTGTGTTGACTATTTCTACAAAGAGTGTAAAATAACAACTTATCTTCGAATGTGTGTACAAAACATATCTATCATATAAGAAAGCAATATGTTTTGGATAATACCATTTCACCATTTCATCTGATTGGTCAAAACCATTTTTTTGGGGTTTGAACATATCATATGCAAAGTGGAACTAACTAATTTACTTTCCAACAAAACCGGTTATGGTTTTTTTCACACCCACAATCCAATGCATCAAATCAGTTTGTATCCAAGTTCGTCGTTTCATAACTCCTCATCACTTCAATGTTTTTGAACATTTCAAAAAGCTACGGATCTGTTTGGTTTTTTTTTAAATGATTTTTATAGTGTTACATATTTTTGTGTAAAAAAATTTTATAAATAAATTTTTCATAAAAACTTGAAATGAAAATTTGGTTTGAATGGTTATTCTTAAAATGTTATTTTAGGGTATTTCATCATTTTATCGAAAAAAAGTTTGGATATCAAAATTTCAAAAAATCACTTAATTTTGAAGCTATTTCAAATAGTTTTTTTTTTATAAAAATCATTTTTTAGATACAACTTTTTGATTTTTTTTTTATATTTTGACTATTTTTTTATCTTCAATAATGTATGTTTATATTATAAAATGTCAAAATTAATCTTTTAATTTATAAAAGACAAATTTTATAAGATTTTGAAAAACATTTTTGTAGAATCCATTTTAAAAAATAGAAAGAAAAAATCTATTTTTTTAATCTAAAACAAACGGGCCCAACATCATGTCACAAAACTTATTATGTTACTTCTACACCATGTAGCTTCTCACATTTGCTTTAGCTTCTGTCATATTTTCATCTTCTTTCCAAAATCCGCTGCAAAATATCATTTTTGTTTCTCACATATTTTCATCTTGTTTTCAAAACTCGTTGCAAATACCATTTATGTTTCTTACATTTACTTTAGCTTCTCTCATATTTTCATCTTCTTTCCAAAATCTGTTGCAAAATATCATTTATATGTTCCTTTCATTCAACAAATCGTGCTTCCTGCATAATATGGCAAGACCATTTGAGAACTTTAAGGACATTAACGACACCAAAGAGCTTTTGGAAGATCGTTGTAAAAGTTCACCATAAATGAAATGTCATCTCCAACACTAAGGAGCACTTCGAGATGATCGTCTTTGACAAATATGTGAGTTCATGAAATTTATTATTCAACCATGTTCTTTGGTTTTTTCACTAACTTATAAGTTTAAGGACATTAAGGAGATTAACGACTTAATATTTACTAACAACTCCATAAACAATACAAAACTACATACTATACCAATTACAACTTACAAAACTGCACACAAACTTTAAAAAAAATGCATTTACTAACAACTTCAAGTTTGAAATAACTACAAGATTCTTAAAGATCAACATTGGTTTATTACACCAGGTAATTTAGTTGTACCCTTCCTTACACATTTGACAATAAGATTACTTAAAAATAACCTAAAATTTACTGCAACTTCATTACATTAAAATCAAATTAGGTTTCATTGTCTTCAAGATCAAATAGCTAATGGGAAGCTGAACTTGGAACACTGCAGAACTGAGAATCAAATTGCAAACATCATGACGAAGGTTGTGCAAGTCGAATTGTTCAAGAGATTGAGAATATGATGAATGTAGATAGCTTAGACACAATGGATTGGATGGTGTGTTAAATATGTAATTCTTTGTGTCAAGCATAAGTGTTTGTTTGACATAATCGAATAGAGTTTGTATTAACATTATTCGACAGGAAGTCAAATACAGCTTGTCAAATTATGTCGTTGTTGTTGTTATCGAAAGAGTTAACCTTGACAGAGTTAAAGCTTGGCATTTGTTAGTTATTTAGTTAGAGATTACTTGGTGTGCAAGTAATATCATCTATAAATAGGGAAGTACCATATCATTGTAAGTGTACACAATAAGAGAATTTAGTGAGAATAAACACATAAAGAAACTATGTATAATTTGATCATCTTTTTCTCTTTCTCCCAAAACTCTAATTTCTTTGTTCTTCCCCAATTCACTTTCACGAATTTCTTTTTCTTTTCAAATCATTGTGTGGCGGAATCATCTTACAACTAAGGTGTGGTTGAATACTCAAGTGAAGAGTGAGGAACGATCATCATAAAGATTGATTTGTGTTCATCAAGATTGATTCAGATTATCCCCAAGATTAGGGTTAATACCAATAATGTTTACATGCTACTAAAGGCATATAGTTCAACCTCCTCACATTAAGCTATGATCCTTTTTTTCCCTAAAACCACAAAATAGAAATAGAAAATGTTTTATAGGTTGTAAAGATTATATATGGTGGAGAGATATAATGGTATTCGGTTATAAGATAGACGACAATAGTTTCTATTTTACAAACAATCTTACGTGTAATGTTGGTAATGGGGAACGTAAGATTTTGGCAAGATCATTGGTTAGGTCGTGACAGGTTGAAAAGTATATTTTCCACTCTGTATGAAGTTGTTAATTACTCCCTCCGTTCCTTTATAAGTGTCACTTTCTTGAAAAAAATTTGTTTCTCTTTAAGTGTCACTTGCAAAGTTCAAGGTAGTATTAATTGCACTTTTGTCAAAATTATCTTTAATTAATTATTACATAGAGAGAAAAAGTAAAATGAATATAATAAATAATTAAGGGTATTACTATTTTCCACCTAGTGTTCATTACTAAAGGATAATGTGAACTTTGAATTTAGATCGGGGATTTAAGTACTGAGCAACTATGGAACGCTTGTGTTTCGTCAAAAGTATAGGTACTGAGGTATTGGGCTGGAAAATTGACCTAGTGAAATTACCCACTCGTGTAGCTCTAGAAAATAGAGGTTTTATGTTGCATTGTTGTATGTAATATCAGTGATTTCAATTTAATCATGTAGAGGAAATTATGAGTTCCTCTAGTCATTGATCTCTCTTCAAATATTTCAATTTCAAAATATGTAACTGTTCTTGGAGCCCCAGTGTTCCTTGATTATTTTCTCTATATCATTATTTACATTATCAACACAATTTGGTTCTTTATGTATACCATAAAATTTCAGGACCTTCATTTCAATTTCAATTTCAATCAGACCTTGACCAAAATTTCTACCACATTGACAAGAAACATCACCATACTTGCAACACGGTCATTTATATCTGATTCATGATTCTCAAAATTTTCAAAGTGACTATCCACTCTCCTATGGAACCAAAAATCCTAGAAGTCATTTGGCGTGTGCATTTCAATGTTTTGTACCAAGTGGTTAATGGAGGCGGCGAGATCCTCAAGGGAAGGAGTTGAAGCCATGACTCTGGAGCACCAATTTGTTATTGTTGAGAATGTGCGATTGGGCCTAACTCAACCCTACAAAATCGGTTGGTAGAGTGAGGACTGCCCCCATTTATAAACACATGTTCAGGCCATATATTATCCAATGTGGGACTCTTAACACACCCCCTCACGCCCAGGACTGAACATCTGGAGCGTGGAAATAAATGGTGGGTGGTCCACCGGATCTTAAACGAGACTCTGATACCATGTTGAGAATGTGTGATTGGGCATAACTCAACCCTACAAAACCGGTTGGTAGAGTGAGGATTACCCCCATTTATAAACATATGTTCAGGCCATATATTGTCCAATATGGGACTCTTAACATACATAATACATGTAAGAAAGAAGAGAAAATAGAAAAGTTATCAGTGTTGTAAGCAAAAAATAACTCCAATTGGACTCTTGGCTTAATTATCTACTTTATTCATATGCAATCAATTGTACATTCTTTGATGGAGCACATGCATTTCTTACGGCTCACCACCTTATCCTATTTCTTCTCTCTTTTCCTAAGAGGAGTGGTAACATCAAGTACTTGGACCTCACAATGTTCTTCTTAGGCCTCAACTGTGGAATCCTCTTCTGAACACACCCCCTCAATTTCATTCTAGCTTGATTCATAATAGTTTGCTATGTCTGCTAAATTAATTTCTAAAATAAACTAATAGTTTAAATATTAGAAAATGACAGGAAAAAAAACAACCAAAATTATTTGTTCAAGAAAATTAGAGATGTCTTAAGCCTGTCTGAAACATAACATTTAATTACTTTCTAAAAGACCTCTAGACACTATCATGTGATATCTATTGAACCATCTAAGAACTAAGTCAAGAACAATAAATATGCACAGCTCATAAATAATGTTTTAATTTATGACTGATATTTCTCATAATTCTTCAGGTAAGATTATCAACATTGCGTGATCAATGTGAAGAGAACATCATGTGCCATGTCTAATGCATGTCTAAAAAGAAATGAGAAGGAATTGTACAAGTGTTGAGTTTAACAAGAACCTTTCATTCACAAAGTGGGGTTTGCACTCTTATTCATCCTTGACAAAGGCATCTAGGACAACACCATGTGGTCTCTCATCTCACGGCCCCATCATTTAAAAAATCATTTATGCAGCAAAGAGATTTGAAGAAACTCTTGGAAACTATAAATATAGTGTACTCCTTCACAACAATCACAAATCAATCTAGCAATCATACTTCGAAACATTTTTCTTACATCTGACAAATTCAGCTTGTTCTTCAAAATATTTAAAATGGGTTTCCGTTTACCTGCAGCTATTAGACGTGCTTCATTTACTACCAGTAGCCAAACATCCTCAAAAGCGTCGAATGTGCCAAAAGGCTATCTTGCAGTGTATGTTGGAGAGCAAATGAAGCGGTTTGTTATCCCCGTGTCATACTTGAACCAATCTTCATTTCAAAGTTTGTTGAGTCAAGCAGAAGAAGAATTCGGATATGATCATCCAATGGGTGGCCTCACAATTCCTTGCACAGAAGATGTATTCTTGCATATTACTTCTCGCTTGAACGAGCTATAGATCTTACAATAAAGGATACTGACATAGATTAGCAGACATTTTGTACAATAGTCATCATTTTTACTTGTAAACATTTTTTTCCCTTTCCTACCTTTGGAATGGGTTAGAACTGTCCATCTGAATGACAAATTCAGAAAGAGATTGTTTGTTATTAGTTTTCTAATCATAATGACAATATTCAACAATTCAATAGTTTCCTATATGCTTCTATTTATAAATTATAAATTACAAAACTGGTCATTCCTTGCAAATTTCTCTGACCTTGCTCCTTCAACTATTCCAACTCCTGTTAGACTCAATGATCAACTGAAACGAACCCAACCTTTTAAAGCTTGTGATGATTATAAAGAATATACTACTATTTGTACTCATTATTTTGGTCAATTTCTCTTTAACTTTTGCTACAAGGATGGTGGTGTAAAAGAACTGTACAATTCATTTTTGCACCGAAGCATAGTAATTCAAGTTATTACTTTTCTTCTACTACTTTGAAAAGAGATTAACAAGACAAAAAAAAAGCTGAATTTCACAAGTTTCAGGGGCTGAATTGCATGACTAAACAGAGAATGTATAAATATTATAGATGCACAATTAATTAAATTCTATAACAGAAACTAATCCCATAAAATAATAGAGTTCCCATTAACCACTTCTTAACCCAATTAAGGAAAGTCTCCCACTACCAGTTCTCTGGGTCCAGCCATAATATACAAATAGAATAGATGAAAAACCTGAACTTCAAGTATCAAATAATCTATTCTCAATTGGAAATTCAAAAGAGCTTTAAAGCTAGAAAATTATCTCAATTGGTCTTTTATTCGTGACTATATATCTTATCGCTTACTAGGCTTATTCGTGGCTCTAATACTTCAATTTGAAAAAACATTGGGCCTTATCCTCCTAGCTAATTATTCTGAGTTTAATTGTTATGCATTGTCAGTGTAAAAAGTTTTGCATGATCAACAAACCTCAACCACTCTAATATATCCAACTTTGAAAATAGAAAAGATTAAAATCAAATATTTTTAATCATCTCACAATTATAATTGATTGACACTATAAAACAATCTTTACACTGACAGTGTATATAAATTAAATATTTATTCTTATACGCATAAAACAAATCATTGAACAACTTTTATCAGCACAAGTTAAGGTTTCGAGGTGTAGTTCACCTAATAATCTTGGCAGAGCAGTTGTTGTTACCAAAAGCTTGGCCGTGCTGCATGAACTATAAGAGAGCTAAATTCCTTCTTTGTATCTGGATAAGTGGACTTGCATCCTGATTATTATACAAGTACAAATGTTAATACGTTTTGCACGGAAAGTAATCAAAAGTCATAAGGCATTTGGTAGGAAATGTAGATCTAATCAATTAGGTTTTCATGATACAGATGAGTGGTTGACACCTTACCTTAAACTAGTTTAATCAGTGTGGCCCATTTGTATCCCCTTATCAAGAAACAGCAGATGCAAATCTTGAATCTCTGACCAAATCACTTACAGTGTGTAACCGTAAGTGTATGACTGATATTTTTCTCATAATTCTACAAGTCATATATCAATACTGATCTTTGACAAAGGCATCTAAGACAACACCATGTGATCTCTCATCTCATGGACCCCATCATTCAAAAAATCATTTCTCTAGCAAAGGGATTTGAAGAAACTCTTGGAAACTCTTAGAAAATGCAAGGATATTAAACATATCAAAATTAGTTGTTGAAGAAAATTAGAGATGTTTCAAGTCTGTCTGAAACATGATCATAATAATGTGGGACATACATTTAATTACTCTCTCAATGACCTCTAGACACTATCATGTGATCTCTTGTGAACCATCTAAGAACTAAATAGTGTTTTAATTTATGACTGATATTTCTCATAATTCTTCAGGTAAGATATCAAGATTGTGTGATCAATGTGAAGAGAACATCATGTGCCATGTCTGATGCATGTCTGAAAAGAAATGAGTAAGAATTGTACAAGTGTTGAGTTTAACATGAACCTTTCATTCACAAAGTGGGGTTTGCACTCTTATTCATCCTTGACAATACCATGTCATCTCTTATCTCATGGCCCCATCATTTTAACAATCATTTTTCTCTACCAAAGGGATTTTTGAAGAAACTCTTGGAAACTATAAATGTAGTGTGTCCTTCACAACAATCACAAATAATTCAAGCAATCGAACTTAGATACATATTTCTTACATCTAACATCCAGCTTTTTCTTCAAAACATTTGAAATGGGCTTCCGTTTACCGGAAACTATTAGACGTGCTTCATTTAGCAGTAGGCAAACATCCTCAAAAGCATTGAATGTGCCAAAGGGCTATCTTGCAGTGTACGTCGGAGAGCAAATGAAGCGGTTTGTTATCCCCATGTCATACTTGAACCAATCTTCATTTCAAAATTTGTTGAGTCAAGCAGAGGAAGAGTTCGGATATGATCATCCAATGGGTGGCCTCACAATTCCTTGCACGGAAGATGTTTTCTTGCATATTACTTCTCGCTTCAACGGACAATAGATCCTACAATGAAGGATACTGACATAGATTACCAAACATTTTGTACAATAGTCATCATTTTTTACTTGAAGATTTTTTCCTTTTCCTACTTTTGGAATGGGTTGGAACTATCCATCTGAACGACAAATTCAGAAAGAGATTATTGTTACTAGTTTTCTAATCATAATGACACAATATATTGAACAACTCAATGGTCTCCTATATGCTTCTCTTTATAAATTATATACTACAAAGCTGGCGATTCCTTGCTAATAAGACATTAAGCCAAACTTAATAGTTGATAAGCTACCTTGAATCTAAGCTAACAAATTTCTTACATGACTTAAGCTTCTATCAACTGCTTCTTCATCTAGGCAGAGCAATTAAGCTGTGATAAATTTAATAAAAAAAAAAAAGCTCCTTCGACTATTCCAACTTCCATGAGACTCAATCATCAACTTACACAAACCAGATCTTTTAAAGCTTGTGATGAGTATAAAGAATATATTACCATTTGTACTCGTTATTTTGGTCAATTTCTCTTTAACTTTTGCTACAAGGATGGTGCAAAACAACTGTATAATCACTCTAGGGAAGACTTTTTTACTTTTAACAAGCAACATAATTCATTTCAGGGGCTGAATTGCATGACTAAACAGAGAATGTATTAATATTATAGACGCACATTTAATTAGATTCTAAAACAGAAGCTAATCCCATCATATAACAGAGTTCAGATTTACCACTTCTTAACCCATTTGTAGAAAGACTCCCACTGCCAGTTCTTCGGGTCCTGCCATAATCTACAAATAGAATGGATGTAAAACATGAACTTCAAGTATCAAATAATCTAATCTCAATAGGAAATTTAAAAGTTCGTAAGAGCTAGAAACTCATCGTGATTGGTCTTTTATTCATGACTGAATATCTTATCTCTTACTACGTTTATTCATGGCTATGATACTTGAGTTTGAAAAATATCGGGCCGTATCCTACTAGCTAATTATTCTGAGAGTAATTGTTATGCATTGTCGGTGTAATAAGTTTTTCACTATCAGCAAACGTCAACCATTCAAATACTTTAACAATTAAAATCAAATACTTTCAATCATCTAATGGTTATAATTGAGTGACTGTTTATGTCAGATAAATTACCATAGACACTGCTGTCTATGTCTGCTAAATGCCAGGGTACGTAACCATCAGAATTTATTGTTGAAGTAAATTTTAGACATTTTAAACCACGCTGAAAAATAATAATAATGCCATTGCAATGGTTTTCTTACCTGTGCATAGCACTTTCATTTTCAAAGTTGAAACAGCTTTGTAATGTGGGACATAACTTTAACTCTGCCAAGTCTTAAGAAAGACCTCTAGACAGTTTCATGTGATTTCTTGTGAACAAAATATGTACAACTCATATAGAGTGTATGACTGAAAATTTTCTCATCATTCTTAAGGTCATATATCAACATTAAGCTTTCTTGTCAATATGAAGAGAACATGTGCCATGTCTGATGCATGTCTGAAATGAAATTAGTAGGCATAGTACAAGCAGTTGGTTTAAAATTAGCCTTTCATTCAGAAGGTGGGGTTTGCACTCTTATTGAACTTATTTACCCTTGACACAGGCATCTAAGACAACACCATGTGATCTCTCATCTAATGGACCCCATCATTGAAACTCTTTGAAACTATAAATATAGCGTCATCCTTCACAACCATCACAAATCACTCAAGCAATCAAACTCAGATACATACATCAAGAAATTCAGCTTTTTTTCTTCAAAACATTTGAAATGGGTTTCCTTTTACCTGCTGCTATTAGATGGTCTTCACATCGCAGTATCAAAACATCGTCAAAGGTATCAAACGTGCCCAAGGGCTATGTTGCGGTGTACGTCGGAGAGGAAATGAAGCGGTTTGTCATCCCCATTTCATACTTGAACCAACCTTTATTTCAAAACCTGTTGAGTCAAGCAGAGGAAGAATTCGGATATGATCATCCAATGGGCGGCCTCACAATTCCTTGCAGAGAAGATGTTTTCTTGGACATTACTTCTCAGTTCAATAGCCTATAAATTATACACTAAAGGGGACTGACATAGATTAGCATAGAAGTTTTGTAAAATAGTCATATCATTTAGATTTGAATAGAAATTCTTTTTTCCTTTTCCTATCCTTGGAACGGGTTAGAATTGTCCGTCTGAATGACAGATTCAGAAAGAGATTATTTGTTATTATTTATTCCTAATGATAATGACACAATATATTCAAAAACTCAATGGGCTCCTATCTGCTTCTAATTTATCTTAGTTTAATAATATAATGATGACACAAGGATACTACACGCTGTAAGCAAAATCTAGCTCGAATGTTCCTGCAAATTTCTTTAACCTAATAAAACATTCACCCAAACTCTAATAGCTGATAAGCTATCTTGTATCTGAGCTCACAGCATGTTTACATGTCTTGATCTTTCTTCATCTAGGAAGAGAAATATTTATGCTACAATAAATAAGGAAGTTCCTCCAACTATTCCAACTTCCATGAGATCCAATCATCAATTTGTTTGGCACGTGATAGGACATTGGGGGCAGGTCAGTAGAAGTGAAATGAAAATGAATAAAGAAACACACCAATAACTGTGTATGTTGGCATTTTTCCTTTGATGTTTATCAAATATGGTAGAAACGACAATTGCAAGGTCTTCCTGTGCGCTTAATTAGCGGCAACCCTTTACTATAAGCTCCAAGCAGTCTGCACCATTCATAAAAGTGTATATTATTATGTATATTCCTAATCAAAAGATTATCATGAATTGCCTGCATTTGGTATATTCCTAATCAAAAGATTATCAAAAGTCTATGAATAATCTACAAAAAGAATAGTAGTATAACATTAATTTCAAGTATCAAATATTACCCCATCTCAATAGGAAATTCTAGACGCTAGAAACTCATATCAGTTGATACAAAAGTCAACAACTCTGATAGTTTGGCACTTATTATTCATGGCTATGATACTTGAGTTAGAAAAAACAGTGGGCATTATCGTACTAGTTAATCAGTCTTAGCAACAACAGAGTTTCATGAATTAAGGTTCTACTAGCTAGTTATTCTTATATGCAGAAAACAAACCATTGGACGGAGCATTTGCTGCTAGACATATTCAAAAGACTGCAAATATATAGAGGACTGTTGACTTAAAATTGAATATTCAGAATAGCATATTTTTGTTACTGGTAGTTGTTGTGGGTCCAAACATATACTTATCTCTTTTGAAGTGTTGTTCAATTGATATCTATCTTCTCTTCTGGTCAGCATGAGTAATGACCGACCAAGCCCTCTATATGTGTTCCCTGTAGCCTCCTAATATTAATGATTTGTAGCCAACTAACAATTATGATACACGCTAACAAGGGAAATTATCGGTGGCATTGAACCGCGTTATCGATATGAAGAGAACATGTGACATGTCTGCAAAAATATGAGTAGCCATTTGAGTTCCAAGTGGTAAATCTGCCAGCCTTTCGTTGAGAAGGTATGCACTCTAATGGAACTTGATGGAAGAGACATTCAAAGACAACACCATGTGGATCTGTCATCTCATGGACCCCATTGTTTAACAATAATTAATTTCTCAACAAAGTGGATTTGAAGAAACTCTTGAATGAAGACTATAAAGATACACTAGTTTGCTTCAAATCCATCACAAATCACTGACTTACTCAAGCATCAAAAGATAGATACCTTTTTTCTCCTTAAAGTTTGAGAGTTGTTCTTCAAAACATTTGAAATGGGTTTCCGTTTACCGGCAGCTATTAGACGGGCTTCATTTAGCAATAGCCAAACATCATCAAAAGTGACAAATGTGCCAAAGGGGTATCTTGCGGTGTACGTTGGTGAGGAAATGAAGAGGTTTGTGATCCCCACATCATACTTGAACCAACCTTCATTTCAAAACTTGTTGAGTGAAGCAGAGGAAGAATTCGGATATGATCATCGAATGGGTGGTCTGACAATTCCTTGCACGGAACATGTTTTCTTGCATATTACTTCAGGCATCAATGGTGTATAAATCTGCAAGTGCAAGAGACTAACATAGATCAGTATTGACATTTTTGTAGAATATAGGCATGTTGTAAATATTTTCCTTTTCCCTTTGATTGGGAAAATTGTCTAAATGAATGAAATAGAAACACAATTTGGCAATCTATTATTTGATGCTTTGCCTAACAGAGAATTGAATTGAATATGGTGGATTTGATGTTTTGGCTAACACAGAATTGAATTGAAAGCTATGATGTTATCTACATGGTGAACCATTTGATTAAACAGAAGATTGAAATATGAAACGATGCATAACAATAATTTTGATTAAACAGAAGAGTGAAATATGAAACGATGCATAATAACCAAAATCAGAACAAGAATTTACTTGGTTCAAGTATGATGAACACCACGTACCTGCATTGAAAGGAAAACAAAACCCTAAACGCAAAATCAAAGACAAAACGAACAAAACCTAAACGCAAAATAACAGTGGAAAACGAAACCCTAACGGAGAAGATTGAAAAAAAAAGTCAAAAAAAATTTGGACCATTTCTCGTATGATGAACACCACGTACCTGCATTGAAAGGAAAACAAAACCCTAAACGCAAAATCAAAGACAAAACGAACAAAACCTAAACGCAAAATAACAGTGGAAAACGAAACCCTAACGGAGAAGATTGAAAAAAAAAGTCAAAAAAAATTTGGACCATTTCTCGATTTGTGCGTGTCATCCTTGCGCAGGGGCCATGCTAATCTTCTCTGTATCGTTCCAATTTTATCGGATGTCCCCGAAGGGACGAAGTAAGGGTGAGTAGCTGTATTATATAAACATAACAAAATGAAACTAAACAGTCGATGTGGAACTAAAAGTAAGTAAACAAACATAACACACTTACTTCTCCTTCCGCTTAGTAGTTGTTATGTTGCCTCAACTTCACTTAATTAGTAGTAATTAATTATATGTGTATCATCATTAATTCTACACACCAGAGTCAACAAAATTCTTCAACTAGTATTATATGTGCTGTAAAAAATACTAACTAATGCATTACTATCATCTTTATTAATTATTCCTATATATAATTACTCATTCACTAATTACTCAATAATTCATTACTACTATCCACTAACCAGATTATTCTTTACTCATTAATCAATTAATTATATCTTATTAATCAATTTTTCTTTAAATAATCAATTTCATACTCTTCATTTATAGATTTTTCTAACACTCACTGAATTATCTAATTTTTTTAGCTAATTGATTTCTAAAATTCTCCTTTTATTTTTAATTTGTATATGATTATCCACTCTTTTTTTTTCCAACATCACTCATTTGAAAAATATATAAAAATAATTGCATATACCTTAAAGTCGGATAAACAAAAAATAGCAACAAACGAGTGACAAGAATGTGATAAGATAACACTTAGATATACGATGTAAAATTATCATAGCATAATCAAAGTCTCACATTTTTGTGGTTCAATGTTTAAACTAAGCTATGGGTGTGAAACAAAAAAAATATATGTAAACCATGCCATGAAGATTTTGAACCTGGAACATAATGTAGATACATGGTTTCATGATGTAGTTCATTACTCTGGACTAGTAGGTTTAGGTGCCACTAGACACAAGACCATTAGCCATGGCATGTTAACGGCTTTTATGAGAGTTGGCACAAGGAGATGTCGTCTTTCCGCATCCCTCATTGTGATATGTCCATCACCCTTGATATTTTCTCATGCCTTCTGCATCTTTCGATTATGGGAAGATTATTAAACATCCTCGAATAAACAAATCTTAGGCCCTCGAATTGATGGTAAACTATTTGGGAGCTATCCTAGGTGAGGTCCAAGAGGAGTTTGATGTCACGAGAGGTGCTCATGCCCGATTTTCATACCTGGCGGAACTGTACAAATACCACCTGGTTACGGCAGTGGAGGCTGAAGTTGATGACGAACAAGTTTTATTCCATAGAGAATATGTATTGAGGTCATACTTCATGTACTTGGTTAACTCGACAACGTTTGTGGACAAAAGTGCAACATATGTCGATGTTGTTTACCTGATATACTTCATCATTTTTTTCTCTTCAATTATTTTGGCTCATTAGATACTCTGTTTTTACTCAAAATTATCTGCTTTTATTATTGAAACATGATAAACTTAAAATAAAAAACTCTTCAAGATGTAGCATATCTTTGGCATAGGTTCTCACATATATAATATATATTGTTTTCTTAACACATATAGAAACAACTACTAGTATGCTATGTGTTGTGATGTAAAAAACACTAATTATCTTTATTAATTATTATACTTAACTATCCATTCATTAATTATCATTTACTCATTAATTCAATATTATTATTATCGATTATTGTTTACTCATTAATCAATTAACAATATCTAATTATTGTTTCCTAACACTTAGCGAATTATCTAATTAATTTTAATTTATTAATTTCTAAAATTCTCTTTTTATTTTTAATTTGTATACTTTATTATCATTATCTACCCATTTATTTTTTTCAACTTAATCACTTAATTGAAAAATATATAATGATTAAATAATATAAAAACAATTGCAAGTGCCTTAAAATCGAAAAAAGAAAATATAACAACAAACAAGTAATACGAATATGGCGAAACAACATTTGGATATACGATTTAAAATCATCATAGTATAAACAAAGTCTCACATTTTGTGGTTCAACATTTAAATTAGGATCTATCTGATCAAAGTGATTTCATGTTTCATCATCGAAAGGATACCGAAACACACATACACTTCTTATATTATATCATAGTGTTGTGTCATTTGACGTGCTATTTGTATTGATGCAAACATTATATACAACTTTAGTGAAAAATTAAGCATTTACTTAACTTCTAATTGATTTATACTTGCGATTATTTATTCACATCATTGTTGTTTGAGATGTATAGTCCTACTTGGAGAATCGAAGGATGATTTAAATGAGAAGTTTGAGACTTGGAGATGACATTTATAAACGTATGGTTTTTGCATAAGCACACCTGAGACTGAGTATATCAAATGTAAGTTCAACAAAGTAAGAAGTGTTTATAACCTAGAGTTGAAAGTTGGAGATCATATCATCCCCCATGCCACACAGTTTAAATATCTTGGGTCTTTAATACAAGGCAAGCAAATACTTATGAGGCAATTTTAGTGAGGCGAATCAAGGAGGTTTTAGTCACCTTAGAGGATGAGCTTGGAGAAGTTTAAGAATGAAGAGAACTATGCTCGCGAGGTGAATCTAGACAACTCTGACACACCCATGTGACCCAACTAACAGAACGGTAAATCTAAATCTGTGAGACAAATTATACAACTCGTTAGGAGAAACAAGACGGTTTTTACACCCACTTGTACTAAGATGGGACACACTTAAGGGGAAGTTAAGGTCGTCATGCTAGCCATATTTTGCGAGGAAAAATTTCTCTTTACATAAACTATAAATAGAGAGTCATGCAATCAAAAATAGTTATTTTTAATTTAAAATAAAAATATAATAACACAAGGGAAGCATGAGGCATGTGCTTTCAAATTGAGAAATTTCATCTTGAATCCTCATTTCTTAGCATCATCTTATTTCTTCGCAAACATGTATAACATTTCTCACACTTTTGCAACAAGTATCTTGAAAGAAGAGTGATTGAAGTATGGTTTGAGCCAAATAATAATATAGTTTAAACCAATATGTTAGGTATGTATGAACCAACGAGAAAACTGGCATCAAGCCAAAAATAAAAGGGGTACCCTGGCATGAAGCCAAAATAAAGGGTAAATGGGCATCAAGCCACAAAACTGGCATCAAGCCAAAAATAAAGGGATATTGGTTCATAAAGTGAACACTGGTTCTTTGCCCATAGTATACATGGGGCTCAAAGAAATAGTGTATTCGGCTAAAAGAGAAAGTATATCACACGGGGTGAATGATTTGTAGAAGATATTGAATGAAGGTAGTGAATAGTGAATAATGGAAGATGAATGGTAGGATAGAGAGATAATTAAAGTAGAAAGAAATTGAAAGGTTTGGTAAAAGTGACAAAAGGGTATAATTGGAACCAAAAGATAATGGTGTTAATGAAATCCATCAAGGAAATGAAATTTGAACCAAAGAGTAAACATGCATCAAGCCAAAAAGAAAGGAATTAAGTGTTTGACATCAAGACAAACATCTCTTGGTACAAATGTGGACACTTGTCCTAAAATGGTATATGTGGAATCCTAAAAGGATAATATACTTAGTTCTAAATAAAGGCATTATGTCATTGAAATTAATGGTTATGATTGAAGATATATGATGGATCATGAAAGGTATGGATGGTGCCCTGATCAGTCACCATTTATGCTATATGTTTTGTCACTTGTTCGACAAAAATCCAGGTAAAATATAGAACTTTGTTCTTATTTATTGGTATTTTGAGTCAGATTCATGTATTGTTAGTTGATTTAATCGTTTCATCAATTTTTATGTTTCATTTCTATTTTTCGCATATTATGCTTTGGTTATGTGCCTTTACTGTTTTTTAGGTTCAAACAGATATTAAAGTACAATCGGATGCAGAAATCAAGGAGAATCACAAAGAATCTGATAAGTTTTTCCACACTCCAGAAGGCCTGCTACGGCCACCCGTAGCACCTGTTAGGGGTCGTAGCAGAGAGGTCTAAACCAAAGCCAAAACCCACACAAAATAGGGGCGTACTACCACCACCCGTAGCACCTACTATTGTTCATAGTGGAAGGTCTGGAACAAAACCCAAATTTCACAGAGACAAGGGCCTACTACGGTCACCCATAACACCTGCTACGAGCCGTAGCAGAGACGCATGGGACAACAACATCAGAGACAATGGCCTGCTACGACCACCCGTAGGACCTGCTACGACCACCCGTAGCACCGGCTACGGGCCGTAGCAGGCATACATGCAAAAACCAAATATTTCCTTTTTTGTTAATTTTAAGTGCTCAGGGTGTTTTGGTTCATTCAAAACATGATTTGTATTGACTATTTTGGATCTGTTTGAGTGAAGAGAGAGGAAAACGAGAACTTTTCTATTTAAGGGGTTTTTTCAGACCAGAAGAAAAAACTTATTGGCAAGAGAAAATTCACAATTCAAAATTGGAGAAAACAAGGGCTTTAGGGAGAAGAGACTTTCATGAGCGAAAGCGATTGAAGATCAAATTTCATCTAAGTAATTGTAATTTCTACACTTTATATTTTTATTTTCTTGAATACTATGAGCAACTAACCCTCCCCCCCCCCCCCCCCCCCCCCCCCCCCCCCCACACACACACACACACATACACACAATGCTAGGGGGTGTCCCTGATTTGAATATGTAATTACTTTGATTTTATATTTGCAATAACAATGTTATTTTTCATAATTAATAGATTCTCTTGATGTTCTTAATGCTTTCTCTTTCGGAATAATTGAGATCGTTATATGATTATCAATTAGGTTGGATCGTCGTTGTTATTGTTTAATGAGAATATTATATAGTAGATATCACCTAGGACTAGGGATACCCTATAAAAACCATATTGTTCTTGATTTAAAAGGGCTTAATTTCATCGATAAGTTTCTATGGACATAGAGATTAGGGGTGAATGATTAAAGGTTTTCTCACTAATACATTATTAGAAAACAACCTTAAGAATCGATATTAATAAATTGGTATTTGTTGTTGCAATATTGATTCAGAGTTGTTACCGGAAGAAATCACACACATTTCCTAGCATATTACTCATATTTGTCAACAATTCACTACATTATTTACTCTTTTCTCAATTTTTTTCATAATTTAGCAAAACAATTCCAAAATATTAGTTTTTGTTTAATTGAAAAACAATTAGAACTCAATATTTATAAGCAGTCCTTTAGATCGACATTCGAGGAACTTTCCTCATTATTACTATAGAGGCAAAATAATACACTTGTTATTTTCTCAATCAAGTTTTTGGTGATGTTGTCGGGAACTACCAAAATATATAGTTTCAATTTAGTTCAGTTGAAATTTTGTTGCTCTACAACTAAAATTTAATTTTTGTTATTTTTATTTCAATCATTATCAACTAATTTGTTTTTGATATTTTTATGCGAGGTAATACCTCAACTAATTTTCCTTTTGACGCAGAAATCAAAAGAACTTTGCATGCAAGACTCTGACAAGCTAAATTAGCAAGAAGGGAATTAGACGAAGAGCATCCCCCCATTCACTCAAATTCAAAGTCAGAAAGAAAGGTCGAAACGATGGGTGGAAATCCACCATCACCAGAAAGACTATTAGGTGACTATGGCATGGAAAATGCATCGGGTGATAGGCTAATAATCGTGAACCAACCAGTGAATGTGCCTAACTTTTGGCCGCATCCTAACACTATTAATCAACTTGAGAGGAGACTTTTTTTTGGGAAAAATCAACGAAGATTCAAATAAACATTTACAAGGGTTTCTGACTATGAGCACCACTTTGAACATAGATGGTCACACTGAAGAAGCAAAGAAGTTGAGAATGTTTACGTTCATCTTATCTGAAGATGTAGAAGAACAGTTTTACTCATTACCTGTTGGGAGTATTACCATTTGGGAACAAATGGAAACAACTTTTTTGAATGAGTATTTTCCAACTTCATCTTTCCTCAGGAAAAGACACGACATCATGAACTTCAAACAAAAAGAAGGTGAATCACTTGGTGATTCATACAAGAGATTCAAGAGGTTACTTGTTATTTTCCTGACACACAACTTGGATCAGACTGAGCAAATGCAGATGTTTGTCAATGGTCTCCGATTGAAAACAAAACAATTAATTGATACAGCAACTGATGGCTAATCAAACTTTTCAACAGCCACAAGTATTAAAAAGATCATTTAGGCAATAGCTGCAAATGAACATTTGGAGTTGTATGATATGTGTTCAAGCAAATCTGAAAGGGTTATTGATCTGAAGCTTGAAACAAATAAAATAAGGATAGAAGACAGAGTTGTTGTAGAAGTGGAGAAAAAACTTAAAGCCATGAATATAGGTACACAACAGGTAGCTCAAATTCAGCCAATCTAGAATGTATGTTGTGAAATTTGTGGAGGGCCTTATTCGACTGTATACTGTGTTGCAACTGCAAAAACAAATAGAGAAGATAAAGTTTTTGAGGCAGAAAAACCCTTACTCTAACACATGTAATCTTGGGTGGAAGAATCATCCTAACTTCTCTTGGAAAGATCAGAAAAGGAATGTTCAACAATAGGGTCAAAGTCAATACCAGAATCAATTTCAACAATCACAACAACAACCAGCTCCCAAGAAACCAGATTGGGAAATTGTCATTGAAAAGATGGCAGCTCATAATATTTAATTCCAAGAATAGACCAAAAATAATCAGAGAAACACCATAGCTTCTATAAAAATTCTTGAAGTACAAATGGGACAAATAGCACAACAATTATCCATCTCCAAAACACCAAGTACACTACCTAGTAGGACTGTGATAAATCCAAGAGAACATAATAATGTGAGTGTTATTGTGACCAAAAGTGGTAAGTTTGTTGAGAATTCTGAGAATAAACAGGTGGAAGATGACGAGTTGTTAGAAGTGGATTTAGAAATAAGAGATCGTGAGACAAAAGAAGAAGAGGTTATTATATTACCAATTGTGGAGGAAGATAAGCAGAAAGACCCTAAACCAACCATCAGACTCATATATCCTCAAAGGACAAAGAGGAAGAAGAAGAATGAGAAAATTTTCGAGAAATTCTTTGAGATATTCCATAAACTTGAGATTAACATTCGGTTCTCTGAGGCCTTGGAGAAAATGCCCTTACACGCCAAATTTATGAAAAACATCATCTCAAAGAAGCGTCCCACCAACATTGAGATGCACAATCCTCAGAAGAAAAGCAAGAACTCGAAAAGGGTACAGAGTTGAAACAACTATCGGGGCATCTCAAATATATTTTTCTTGACACTGAAGAGAAATGCCCAACTATAATAAATTCGAGTCTCAAAAGCTTCCAAGAAGTAAAACCCATCCAAGTACTTAAAAAACACAAGAGTGGTTGTCCAACAGTTTGCATGCACAAGATACGGATGGAGGATGATCATAATCCAGTTGTCCAACCACAAAGGAGACTTAATTCCGCTATGAAAGAAGTGGTTCGTAAAGAAGTTGTGAAGTTGTTGGATGTGGGTCTTATTTACCCTATATCTGATAGCTCATGGGTGAGTCTCGTGCATGTGGTACCAAAAAATGGAGGAACAATAGTAATCATGAATGAAAAATTAAGCTGATTCCCACAAGAAATGTTACGGGGTAGAGAGTGTGCATCGATTAGACAAGGTTGAACCTTGCAACAAGAAAAGAACACTTTCCTCTACCATTCATTGATCAAATGTTGGAAAGGTTAGTTGGTCATGACTATTATTGTTTCCTGGATGGATATTCTGGATATAATCAGATCGCAGTAGCTCCTGAAGATCAAGAGAAGATACCGTTCACATGTCTATATGGTATCTTTGCTTACAAAAGGATGTCATTTGGGTTGTGCAATGCACCCACTACATTTTAAAGGTGTATGACATCCATTTTCGCTGACATGCTTGAAAAGCATATGGAAGTGTTCATGGATGATTTTTTTTTTATTTTCAGTTCTTCGTTTGGTAACTGTTTAACTAACTTGTCTCTTGTTTTAGATAAATGCCAATTAACCAACCTAATTCTCAATTGGGAGAAATGTCATTTCATGGTGCGTGAAGGCATAGTCTTAGGGCACAAAATTTCCCATAGGGGAATAGAAGTTGATAAAGCAAAAGTGGAGGTAATATCAAATCTCCCACCTCCCGTGAATGAGAAGGGCATCCGAAGTTTCATGGGACATGCAAGTTTTTACCGTAGGTTCATAAAAGACTTTTCTAAAATATCCAAACCATTGACTAATTTTCTTGTGAAAGACAAGTCTTTCGTGTTTGATAAAGAATATGTCGATGCTTTTGAAACATTGAAGAGTAAGTTAGTGTCAGCACCAATAGTGATTGCCCCCGATTGGTCTTTACCATTCGAAATCATGTGTGATGCCAGTGACATTGCAATATGGGAAGTATTAGGAAAGGGGAGAGATAAGTTGTTACATGTGATTTATTATGAGAGTCATGTTTTAAATCCTGCTCAGATAAATGATGCAACTACCGAGAAGGAGTTGCTAGTAGTGGTTTATGCTTTTGACAAGTTCAGGTCATACCTGTTAGGATCTAAAGTAATTGTTTATATTGACCGTGTTGCTTTGATGTATTTGTTTGCTAAGCAGGAATCAAAGCCAAGGCTTTTGAGATGGATCCTACTCCTTCAGGATTTTGATCTGGAAATCCAGGACAAAAAGGGGTGTGAAAACACTTTTGTTGATCACTTATCCCGGATCTCCCTGATTGTAGAGATTGAAGAGAAATGTCCTATTAAGGATGAGTTTGCTGATGAACGCCTCTTGGCTAATACTGGTATCCCAGGGTTCGTAGACCATGCGAATTATTTGGTAGGTGGTGTAATCCATGAGAATTTTGATTATAACAAAAATAAAAAGTTTTTGCATGATTACGGGTTGTATTTGTCAAATGACCCATTCTTGTACAAGAAGGGGATAAACGGGTTGGTTCGAAGATGTGTTCCAGAGGAAGAACAACAGGATATCCTAAAAGCATGTCATGACTCATAACATGGGGGGCATTTTAGGGGGGATAGGACAACAACAAAAGTCCTCCAATATGGGTTGTACTGGCCTACACTTTTCAAGGATGCCCATTATATAGTTCAGGAATGTGACAGATGTCAGAGAACGGGTAACATTTCAAAGAGAAATCAAATGCCTTAGAAACCCATGTTGGAGGTAGAGTTATTTGATGTATGGGGCATAGATGTTATGGGACCATTTTCACCATCGTTTGGAAAAAAATATATTTTGGTAGCAGTGGATTATGTGTCTAAATGAGTAGAAGCGATGGCCTTGCCCAGAAATGACGCCAAAGTGATGGTATGTTTCTACAGACTAACATTTTCATGAGGTTTGGAGTACCGGATGTATTTATAAGTGATGAAGGAACACATTTTCTAAATCGCCTCATGGAAACCCTGCTCAAGAAGTACAATGTGAAACACAAAGTTGCCACTCCCTACCATCATTAGACCAGTGGACAAGTGGAAGTTTCTAATAGGCAACTCAAGCAAATACTAGAAAAGACTGTAAACTCTTCTAGGAAGGATTGGGCAACCAATTTGGATGATGCATTATGGGCGTACATAACCACATACAAAACTCCAATAGGCATGTCTCCATATCAGTTAGTTTACAGAAAAACTTGTCATTTGCCTTTAGATTTGGAGCACAAAGCATTGTGGGTCTCAAATTTTTTGAATTATGATCTTTCTAAATTGGGAGGTTCCAGAATCCTTCAACTCCATGAGTTGGAAGAATTTAGGAATCAAGCTTACGAGAATGTCAAACTGTAGAAAGAACAAACAAAAAATGGCATGATCGAAAGATTCAAAGGAAGGGATTTTGGAAAGGACGGATGGTTCTCTTGTTTAATTCCAGGTTGAAACTATTTCCTGGGAAATTGAAGTCTATATGATCAGGCCCATTTCTTGTCAATAAAGGGTTCCCTCCTAGTGCAATAGAATTGAAGAATCAGGAATATGGGTGCACTTTTAAAGTTAATGGGTAGAGAGTAAAACCTTATCACCAAGGACAAGGAATTGGCCTGGTAGAGGATGTTCGTCGACACAGATAGTGTGGTGAACCGTCGAGCCATTTGACGTTAAACGAAGCACTGCGTGGGAGGCAACCCACACTTTTACTTACTGAGCTATTTTATTTTTGTTGTTTGTTTTGTTTCTTAGTCAGGTGATATACAGATTCTTACACGGGGAGGCAGAAGGGGATACATTCCGAAAAAATGAAGATACGTCGATATAGAGAATGGTACCCAGAATAAAAAAGCCACACACAATCAATAAAAATAAGAGTTGGAGAAGGAATCAAACACCTACTATAGGTGCCTGTAGCAGGTCCAACCCCAGACCCCCTAAATATCACTCAAAAGCAAGCAAGACAGAGTCCTGTTATAGTCACCCGTAGCACCTGCTATGGGTCGTAGCAGGAAGGACCTCAGATCCTCCAAAATTCAGCCTAGACAGAAACCTACTACAGGCACGTGTAGCAGGTCCAGTGGGGGACATTCAGATTTTTTTTATAAATTTTTTGAATTCGTTTTTATTCTCTAACTTCTCTCACCTTGGACCCACTAATCACTTACTACCCAACAAACTCCCATCAAATCTAATAAACCCCCAATAGAATCACAGATCTTTACCATTCACAATTTCTATCTCTATCAAATCTCTTCATCTTCATCTCTTACCTTCCCTTTTTCTCTCAAAAATATAAAAAATTCCATTAACACCTGTTAGGGACCAATTAGTACTACTTTTTATATCATTTTATTGGTCCCTTTTACCAAGTTTTGATGTAATTACACACTTTTATTCTCACTATTTTGTATAAATGCAATTAGGTTTAATTTATTTTGTTTTGAATAGTTATTTCACCTTTTTGTTAGTTGTGTAGAATTTTGGGATAAGAAAAGCCTTGGATTGCAACACCACATCTTGAAGGAAGCTTGCCAAACAAGGAAGCTGGAGAAGCAACAGTTCGCGCCGCGAACTGCCTTCGCGCCGCGAAGGCTGCGAATCCAGCAAGCTGCCTGAGGGTCAAAAGTGCTGTTCTGCAGGAAAAGTTTATTGCCATTTTGATGTCTGCCTGGGAATTGCTTTTCTGCTTTAGATGACAATGACCAATTAGGGAAATGTCAACCTTTTTTGTTAGAAACAAATACATTATGCTAGGGAATGGAAACTATTCATTATTATTCACACATTGAGATTAAGAGCTTTTTGTAAGGGAGAAAACAAAGTTTTCTCTTCTTTAACTTTCTACTTTGAACAATGATGATGAGGAGCTAAACTCCCTTTTGTCAAGATTGGAGGTAGTAGCTATTCTCATATGTTTATGTATTCCATTTGATTTATATATATGATAAAGATTGTTGATGTATTGAATACTGTTTTTGCCCTAAGTTGAAAACCAGATTTGAGTAGTTGTCGAGAGAGATTATTTGAATCTTGACATAAAACAGATTTTCAAGTAGTGAATAAGTTGTAGAGATAGATTTACTCATTACTCTTCTTTGGTATTAAACATTAAAGATTGCTATATTGATAGTTAGGTGGAGAGATCGTCTAAGGATCAATATAGTGATTATCACAATATCATTTAGACATAAATGACTTTGAGAGGATACTTGAACATCATCAATAATCTTGAATCTATTTATTTATCATAAGGAATCATAAACATTTGAAATAGTGAACTCCAATCTTGCCAAGCTTTTATATTTGACTAAAACCATTTCATAGTTTTTGTTAACATTCACTCACAAAATATTTTTCCAAACAAAACAACCCTGTTACTTTCTAAACTTATAACATTTGAATTATAGAATGGCGGTAATATTACCCAATCTCTGTGGATACGATATAAAAATATTTGCCGAAGATATACTTTTCAACAAATTGGCGTCGTTGCCGGGGATTGGTGTTCGATATTACAAGCATTGCAATAATTCATTGTTTTAAGTTTTGTTACTTTTATTATTATCCCTCTTGTGTTTCACTTGGTTTGTGAGTTTTGTAGATTCTAGTGCATGCGAGAAAAAGCTACCGAGGAGCATTTTCAATTCGATCCCGAAATTGAAAGAACACTTCGGAAGCTCAATAGCAAAACACGAAGAAGAAGGAAACTAACCGAAGAGAGGAACCGGAGAGAAGAAGCATCTACTTCCGCACTTGTTCAAATCGAAGAAGTGGTTGTAGAGGCTTGTGAAGGAAACATGGCGGATGACAATCGTACCGAAATGTCCGCTAATAGTCCAAGAAGAAATGCTCAATTTGCCCGTGGAGGAAGAAATACGGAGATGAAGACCGGAATCCTCCAACTTCTCTACGCAAATCCATTCAGCGGAATGGATCATGAAGATCCGTATACCCATCTCATTAAATTTTATGAGATTGCGGGTTCTACGGGAATAGACAAAGCGGGTGAAGAAGCATTATTCAAGAGGATGTTCCCACACTCCTTAGTAGGAAAGGCAAAAGAGTGGTACCTTGATCAAGCAGCAAGAGTGATGACGGATTGGAATTTGCTAGAAGAAAAGTTCTTAGAAAGATATTTCCCTCAATCCGAATTCATGGAAGCCAAAACGGCTATTGCGGTATTCACTCAAGGAAGCAACGAGTCTTTAAATGAGGCTTGGGAAAGATTCAAGTCAATGTTGAGAAAATGCAAGGGTCATGGTTTTGATGAGCTCACTCAAATCCATATTTTTCTAAATGGGCTCCAATCAACTCATAGAACACTTTTGGATGCTACCGCGGGTGGTTCTCTTATGTCAAAGAATGCTGAAGAAGCTAAAGTCATTATTGATCGGATGGCACTCAATGATCGTCAAAGTCAACATGACCGTAGTCCTTCACAACGGAAACCGGGAGTTCTTGAGTTAAATACCAATGATGCCATCCTTGCTCAAAACAAGTTACTTTCTCAACAAGTGGAGTTGCTTACTCAACAAATGGCCAAGCTTCCACAACAAATGAAGGAAATTCAAGGTTCTCAAGTTCGACATCAAGTAGCATGTTGCGAATTATGTCAAGGAGATCATCCTACTGGTTTTTGTCCTCCACTAGAAGAAGTGAGTTATGTGAACAATCAAAATCAAGGCTATCAAAGGAACAATCAAGGTTATCAACCATCAAGGTTCAACAACCAAAATTTTCAGCAGCAAAGTCCTTATCAACACCCAAATTCTCAAGGACAACAATCGCAAGGAGGAAATTCAAAGTTAGAAGACACTCTCCAACAATTCATGCAAGCCTCCATGGCAAATCAGAAGAGCATCGAGGCAGCAATCAAGAATTTGGAGAACCAAGTAGGTCAACTTGCGAAACAACTGTCGGAACAAACTGCAGGATCCTCTTTCTCCGCTAACACTCAACCCAACCCAAGGGAGCATTGTAAAGCAATTTTTACTAGAAGCGGTAGAGAGTTGATAAGTAAAAAAAGTGAGGAAATTACAGTTGAGAATGATATGGATGATGTGCTGGAAAATGAGGATGTGGCTTGTGGAAAGGCGAAAGTGGCAGAAACTGCTCAGTTCGCGCCGCGATCTCCCTTCGCGCCGCAAAAACAGCAGAACCAGCAATTGATGGAGGAGCAGCAGTGTGAAGCGGAAATGAATAAGGAAATCGAACCAAGAAAGAAGAAAAAAGGAGACAAAGGAGTGAAGGTCATTCCAGTTCAACATTTACCATATCCACACGCACCGTCAAAGAAGGATACTGCTAGGCATTATGCACGGTTCATGGACATCTTCAAGCAACTACAAATCAACATTCCATTTGCTGATGCATTAGAACAAATGCCACGGTATGCTAAATTCATGAAGGACATTCTTACCAAGAAAAGGCGACACATGGAAGATGAGACCATATTGCTTGATGCACGGTGTAGCGCCATCATCCAAAAGACTCTCCCAAGGAAGGAGTCTGATCCGGGCCGGGTTGTTCTACCGGTAACCATTGGAAGCACATACGTTGGAAATGGTTTGATTGACTTGGGCTCTAGTATAAATTTAATCCCCCTCTCCATTGTGAAAAGATTGGGAAATGTGGAGATCAAATCGACAAGGATGACTCTGCAACTAGCCGACAAGTCCACCACCTCACCTAACGGAATTGCTAAAGACATGTTAGTGAAAGTGGACAAATTTTTATTTCCGGTAGACTTCGTAATAGTAGAGATGGATGAGGACCGTGATGTGCCCCTAATTCTTGGAAGACCTTTTATGAAAACAGCTCGGATGATGATTGACGTAGATGATGGAGTGATGAAGGTGAGAGTGCAAGACGAAGAGGTGACCTTTAATCTTTTTGAAGCTATGAAGCATCCAAATGACAAGCATGATTCTCTCCGAAATGATGCAATTGAAGAGAAATTCCATGATGGAAAGGGTCGTCACAAGGAGTTTCGTGTCGGACAAATGGTATTGCTTTTCAAATCAAGGTTGAAGTTATTCCCTGGTAAATTGAAGTCAAAATGGTCAGGACCGTTCGTTGTCAAAAAGGTGCGCAATTATGGAGCCATTGTGATCGAGAATCCAAAGTCACAAGAAAGTTGGACTGTTAATGGTAAAAGACTCAAAGTCTACCATAGTGGCGACGTAAATCGTGATGTGGGTGTCGTGTCTCTATTTAAACCGGGCTAATCAGTGGACCGTCGAGCTCTAAACGACGTTAAACAAAGCGCTTGTTGGGAGGCAACCCAACATTGTAAGTCTACATTTTCATTTTTTTCCTGCTGTGTGAGTTTCTGCTGTGTTAAATTTTGAAAAAATTGGGTTCTGTTTTTAACCGTTCGCCTCGCGAACACAGTTCGCCCCGCGAACTGAATTCACAGCTTCAGTTCGCGCCGCGAACAAAGTTCGCCCCGCGAACAGTGAATGGCAGAACCAATTTTTTTGAAATTTCCTTCAGTTCGCCCCGCGAACTGAAAAAAAAAACTTTTGTTTTATGTCATTTTCGTTTCATTCCTATTTTCACGAACTTAGGAGATTCTTTCAACAACCTCGCTACTCCACGTCCAAACCTCCAAATTTCAAAACTTCCCCTCTCCATTCCCTTCCTAAGAGGATTTTGTTGATTATGCTAAGTGGCCTGAGGGCAAGCCAATTTTTTTGGGGGGTGCAGGAGGTGGTGTAACCCATGGCGATGAGTTGAAGGAAGATTGAGGAGTTTGTTGAATTTTAGAGTTTGTCTTGATAATTGCATGAATACTATTTGAGATTTAAGTGTGTTTTTAATCAACTTGGTTTACCAACATTTCTGTTAAATTGTTCTTACTCTTAAATCAAGCTTAAAGCAACCGAGAAATGATCGCAAAGAAAGAAGTATAGGACACTTCGAGCGGTGATGATAAGAAGTAGTGTCGGTATTTCAAGGTACACTTTATCGCTTTCTAGACTTAACATGAGTAGTTTGATGGTTTGTGCAAATTTCATATCATAAACTCATTGAAATGTATGTCATCTTTGAATCAAAATAGGACTTAACCATTTGTGAGGAAGCTTTCCATTGTACACTAAAAAGCGGGAAACTGAGCATTACTTTAACTCATTCTTATCATGCTAAATCATGCATCAAGCTATTTGTGTGTAAATTTTTTGAAAATGATAGAGGCATTGTTTGTGAGAAAAACCACTTGACCAAAAAAAAAAGTTTGAATCAACTAACCTTGTGAGGAATAATCCTTAGTTAACCCCCTTTGAGCTTAATTTAGGATTCATTTTATTGATCATTGAAAAATCAATTGAAAATTGTGGAATAAATGAATCCTAATTTCTTTCGTGTCAATTGAAACCTTAAATCGAGTTGTTGAAAATTTTGCCTTTTACTTATGTCTAAGTAGGGAGCATTATTGAATAAATTTGGTTTCGGAATCTAAAGTTGGGGAGAGTAAAGTGAAAAGTTGATTAGAAACTTGGAAAAGTGAGTTTTTTTTATGAAAGGGTGAAAATTTGAAAAGAAACAAGAAAAAGAAATCACCCTTGAAACCATAGAGCAAAAAAAAAAAAAAAAAAAAAAAATGCTCATGGTTGTGTGGATGTGGAAAGAAAAAGATAGGGATCAAAGAAATGGAAATTGTGTAGAGTTGAATATTTGGGAATGCTCCCTTAGGATAGGCAACTTTGTAAATTCTCTTAATCATATCCTTTCTTGTAACCTAAGCCACATTACAACCTTTGAAAGACCTCTTGATTCTCATTTTTCACATGATTTGGTATTTGTTGTGATAACCGCATGATTTGAGTTGTTGTTGATTGAATTGCTTGGATGAGTGAAAGTAACCCTTCATGTTATTCATCATTATTATGATGTGTGTGTAAGTTTGATTCAATTTTGACATATATGGTTTGAATTCCATTGGAATGATTTTTGCACTCAACCATTTTCCTTATTCATGTTTTGTCTAGAATTAAGATAGGTGGACTGAGAAAAATTGCCAAACACTTTTGAACCATTTGAATGTCCTTGGTAAATCCTTGTTCCAATCTTTTGTGTTATTGTCTTGGTTGTGCGGGTGGAAACTTTTGTTTAGGGACAAACAAAATGCTAAGTTGGGGAGAGTTGTTAGGGACCAATTAGTACTACTTTTTATATCATTTTATTGGTCCCTTTTACCAAGTTTTAATGTAATTACACACTTTTATTCTCACTATTTTGTATAAATGCAATTAGGTTTAATTTATTTTGTTTTGAATAGTTATTTCACCTTTTTGTTAGTTGTGTAGAATTTTGGGATAAGAAAAGCCTTGGATTGCAACACCACATCTTGAAGGAAGCTTGCCAAACAAGGAAGCTGGAGAAGCAACAGTTCGCGCCGCGAACTGCCTTCGCGCCGCGAAGGCTGCGAATCCAGCAAGCTGCCTGAGGGTCAAAAGTGCTGTTCTGCAGGAAAAGTTTATTGCCATTTTGATGTCTGCCTGGGAATTGCTTTTCTGCTTTAGATGACAATGACCAATTAGGGAAATGTCAACCTTTTTTGTTAGAAACAAATACATTATGCTAGGGAATGGAAACTATTCATTATTATTCACACATTGAGATTAAGAGCTTTTTGTAAGGGAGAAAACAGAGTTTTCTCTTCTTTAACTTTCTACTTTGAACAATGATGATGAGGAGCTAAACTCCCTTTTGTCAAGATTGGAGGTAGTAGCTATTCTCATATGTTTATGTATTCCATTTGATTTATATATATGATAAAGATTGTTGATGTATTGAATACTGTTTTTGCCCTAAGTTGAAAACCAGATTTGAGTAGTTGTCGAGAGAGATTATTTGAATCTTGACATAAAACAGATTTTCAAGTAGTGAATAAGTTGTAGAGATAGATTTACTCATTACTCTTCTTTGGTATTAAACATTAAAGATTGCTATATTGATAGTTAGGTGGAGAGATCGTCTAAGGATCAATATAGTGATTATCACAATATCATTTAGACATAAATGACTTTGAGAGGATACTTGAACATCATCAATAATCTTGAATCTATTTATTTATCATAAGGAATCATAAACATTTGAAATAGTAAACTCCAATCTTGCCAAGCTTTTATATTTGACTAAAACCATTTCATAGTTTTTGTTAACATTCACTCACAAAATATTTTTCCAAACAAAACAACCATTTTACTTTCTAAACTTATAACATTTGAATTATAGAACGGCGGTAATATTACCCAATCTCTGTGGATACGATATAAAAATATTTGCCGAAGATATACTTTTCAACAACACCATAACCTGAAACTTCTACCTTTACCTTCATACCCATTCCAAACCTCAAGCAACCTTCATAAAACCTTCATAATGTTTCCTAGTCGTTATTATTCCAGGTACTAAATTCTCCAAAGATCACATAAAAAATCATAAATTTTCAAAAGTGACAACATGCCTCTAAAGAGAATAGCCATAGGAAAACAAGTAGCATAATCCTCAAGAGAATGGAAGCGCGGTACCCGTACATCTAACCCTCACAACATTGTCTTTGAAGATAAGGGTTAAGTGAAAAGGTAATCGGTTCTCTCTTGGTGAAAAATCACACCGACCAGGTATATGTGTGAACGAACCTTAACCGATTTAGGCTTGAAATATGAGATCAATCAAATGTTTCATATGATAGGTTTGTTAGAGTTTATGCATTTCGAAGTGCCAACTTTTGAGCGCAGTCTTGAATTTCTGAGCACTCTTGATTTTCAGTTGTAGAGAAAATGGCTTGAAAATGTGAGGTACTACTTTGGTACCCTCATATTCTGCCTGTTAGCAAAAACCATGAGTTATCCATTGAGGAATTCGAAAGCATCCTCAAACTGCCCATTTACGGGCCCGAAGATGTTCCGGATGACTTTCCGGTGAAACAATTTGGGAGTGACATTACAGGTAGTCCAAGGTACGGTTCCGCAACCGCCAATGCTTTGGTGATTCAGAATCCATCTTTTCGTTACGCCCAGAAAGGCCTTGCATACACTATTTCGTCTGAGGCGATAGTACCGGGGTGGCCACTCAAAGGGATAAATCTCTTGGCCATTTATTTGGTGTTTTGAAGAGGTTTTAGGTTTTGACCAAATTAAATTGAATTTTAATGCATTTTTAATTTGATTTTTTATTGGTTAATTGTGTAAAAGTTATGTTGAGCCATTTTTATAGTCTTGTGATGTTTGACTATTTGTTTGGGCATTGATCAAGGTTGATTTGACTTTTGTTGGATTAAAATAATTGGATTTAGCGTATTGATGAAATGTACATTTCATATTCCAAAATGAATGAATTATTTTAATTTGATAAATTTCCTCCCATGACCAATTTGTGTTTCTCTCACTCCCCCCCCCCCCCCCCCCCCCTCACATTCATCTTTATCCATATTCTTTCCCATTTCTTTCATTGACCAATGAAATCTCAAATATCCTAAGGCTAATTGGTTCATCAATGACCTTGTGTCAGATGAACCAATACAAGTATGGGTGAGATAGGTCCACCCCTTTTGATCTTTTCTTTTAGTGTGTGGTATATTTTAGGAGTTTGGTTCACCATACCAAATCTCTAGCATGCATTAACACCTAAATTTTTATTGCCCGGTCTCAAATAGTTTTGACTTCTATATAAGTCCAATTACGATTGCTTAACAAAGAGCTAAATTTGACCTTAAAGGCATGGCATTCAAGTAAGTGATATTGTAAGTCTCCCATCTTTCATGGTATTGTGTGGAAACTTGGCCTTTTTTCCTTCCTATGGAAGATGTCTTGGTTCAAGGATTCATGCTTGTGAATAGATGGTCGAGTGTTCTCCAAAGAATGACTTAATCAATTAAAAAGCAAAATACTACTAACATTCAATTAACTTTGACTAACCTTTGACTAACTCTTGTTAATATTGCTTTACTTTCAAGTCATTTGCTTTATGCAATTTAATTTCTAGTCATTTATCATTCATTTCCATTTACATTTCATTTAACTTGTTTATGTTTATGCCATTTTCACTTTGCTCATTTGAGCCATATATTGTGATTGTATATATTTTGTTTGTGTATTTTGATTGTGCATGTGGTCTTAGGACCTTAAAATACTTAATAAATAACAAAAACCCTAAAAAAATGTTTGGTGGACTGTTGATCTTTATCTGAACTTTTGGACTTAGAACTAAGCAACATTCCCTGTGCAAAAAGGACTTGGACAATGCCAACATTCTTAGATCAAGTTATTGTGAACTCAACCTTCATCTGATGCAAGCCTTGGGATTTGCTTGAATTCATCTGCTACTCTATCTTTATGCTTAATTGTCCTTTTGATCTTGTGTCTAATGTTTTATTCTGAGTTGATCAAGGAGCATTTCATCTGATACATGAGAAGACAAAGAAGACTGCTAACTATGGGATTTGCTTGCTTGGACGTGGCTATCTTTATTTGATGCCTTGATATTCATGATGTCTGATATTGCTAATTGCCTTGTTGATTATTGCATGATTCAGTCCTAAGGGAAAGTGGGTTTTCTATATGACATACTTGTTTGTTGGATTACATCCCATTGGTCAGATCTTTTCAACTCTTAACTTTTAAATTTATGCTTAGGATTAGTCTCTTCATCTCCTCCAACTTCTTAAATTTCAAAATCTCTTCCCCTTTTCAAAAACTTTATTTGCTTGTGATTTCAAACTTAGACCTTATTTCAAGTAGAAACGTTGGCCTTATGCCATTGAATTTCCAAACTCCTTTTTTCTTAAATCAAACTTGTAAATAAATCTAATCATATTGACTTAAAATTTCAAAAGACAAAAAGAACTAACAACTTCATTCAAAATTTTGGCCTTTTGTGCCTTTTTTTATCTACTTTTGATTAAAAGCAATTCACTCACTTTAAAATTATTACCACGAACTACAAGGTTTTGATCCCTCATTTTTATGTTGGTACATAGGCACAAGTCCGAAGGTCTTGTCAAATACAAAAATATAATCAAGGAATTCTTTTCGCATCCCCACACTCTATTTTTCTCAAACACCATTTTATACCAAAAACACATACACACATAAAAAAGGGCTCCATAGGAGTACCTATGACACTTTTGGTGCTAACACATTCCCTCTGTGTAACCAACCCCCTTACCTATAATCTCTGGCATTTTATTAGTTTTGATTTGAAAACTTCTTATCTTTGGGTTTTGTTCGTACTTTTCCCTTTTCCTTTGGAAATAATAAAAGCACAGTGGCGACTCTAGTTTTATTGATGTCAAGCTTATCCATAGCTTGATGATCATGAATTTACCGCTACAAAAATTAAGTGGCGACTCTGCTGGGGAGTAGTCCACAATGGGTTTAGCCTACTTTTTTATGTATATATATTTGTATATTTGATGCTTGTATGCTTGTTTGTGTGATATAATTTGTCTATTGTGCTTGGTGATCTCTGAGTGGTGAGATAAGTTCTAACCCAAACTTGAGTGCAATTAAGATAGGAGGATGGTATAGTCATGTTCAACTTGTGTGGAATAGTTCTTAACACGTTGGCTTGAGACCCATCTACTCAGTGGAGACCCTTTTGGAGTTACTAATGTCACATAAGTTATTTGTGGTTAGACATTACTCTCTCTGATTTGGGGTCCGAGAAGCTGAGGATCGTAGAACATTTAACCCATCTTGGCCTATTTAGGACGTAGTACGGAGACTGTTCAGGTGTATACCTGATAACAGTTGTTACTTGATACTACACTCAGGCGAGTTTCTCTTGCGAATATTATGGGTTGATGAGTCAGTCATCCTAACCTGTAATATCCGAAAGATGGGATTAAGACTCTGGGAACTTTTTAGAACATGATCTACAGGTTTTATCCTTAGTACACTCCTTAGGGATGGTTCTTAACCTGACTCCATGCTCGTGACTCACAATAAACCCTTTGATTCTTGGTTGATCCGATCAAGTCTTGTCAATATCAATGGAACTTAGGAGATGATAAGGTGAAAAACCATAATCCACCAAAATGGATGATTGGTCTTGATTATGACTTGATCCATCCCTTGACCTTTGTTTTTGTCTGCCTTGCGTGTGATCCCTTGTTTGTGATTGTTGCATTCATGCATACATGTGCATCATGACATTCATCACAGAAAATAAATTTCAAGGAGCTGAGGTCTTATTTGCGAATATTTTCAGACCAATAGATTATGGACGAAGGAACACTAAGAAGTACAGTTTCAGATGTACCGATTTGAAAGAGCTGAGGAAGTTGTCATCTTTTGTATTAGATCCCTTGGACTTCAAGCAACGTCATGGGAAGCTTTTATCTGTGTTATCTGCTAATATGGTTGAAGGACTTCTGAGTGTTTTGGTTCAGTTCTATGACCCTCTCTACCGTTGCTTCACTTTTCCTGATTATCAACTTATGCCTACGTTAGAGGAGTATGCCCATCTCTTGGGAATACCCGTTTTTGACAAGGTATTGTTTAGTGGATTGAAGGAGATTCACATATCTCATATCATAGCTGAAGCTCTTCATCTGAAGAAATCTGAGATTGAGGCTCATTGGGTAAGGAAAAGAGGTATATTTTGGGTTGACTTCTAAGTTCCTCATTGGTAAAGCTATTGTCTTTGCTCATGCCGGTAGTGTGGACGCTTTTGAAGCCATCTTTGTATTGCTCATCTATGGTTTAGCCTTGTTCCCTAACATTGACGGTTTTGTTGATGTTAACGCCATTAGAATCTTCTTGATTGGGAATCATGTTCCTACTCTGTTAGGTGACATGTATTTCTCTTTGAATTTAAGGAATTCTAAAGGTGGTGGGACCATTGTGTGTTGTGTTCCTCTTCTGTACAAGTGGTTTATTTCGCACTTGCCTTATACGCCTGCTTTCTTGGAGAACAAACAATGTATAAGGTGGTCCCAAAGACTTATGTCTCTCACTAATGATAATATTGTTTGGTATGATTCTGCATTGAGTAGTGTGGATATTATTGACAGTTGTGGTGAATTATCTAATGTGCCTCTCATTTGTACACAAGGAGGAATCAACTACAACCCTGCTTTGGCTCATCGTCAACTTGGGTTGCCCTTGATAGACAAGCCGAATAACACTCATTTAGAAGGTGTTTTCTATCAAGAGGGTAAAGATCCCCAACATTTGAAGCAAAATATGATACATGCTTGGCATAGTGTGCATAGGAAAGAAAGATCTGAGCTTGGTCCGCGCAACTGTATGCTTTGGAAGCTTACACTATTTGGGTGAGTAAGAGAGCTTTGGAGTTAAAGATGTCGTATGCTTGTAAAAGACCTATGTCGTTGGTTGTGGATGAGCCATCAACTCTCCCTAACCAAGATATAGAGGAGTTGGAAGATGCACTCACTAAGATGAAACAAGAAAGAGATATGTGGGAAGAGAGGTTCCATGCTCTAAGCCGAAAGCATGAGGAGTTGCAACTTGAGTCGAAAGATAAGGATGCACTTATTTAACTTCTTGAAGACCGATAAGTAAAGAGATAGAGAGAGCCAGGGGGTCTACCTTTCTCTAGTATGCCTCAACCTTCTGGTGCTTGGAAGAAGATTGTTGATCAACGTGTCCTTGAGAAAGCTCAGATGAAGACATCCTTTGAGTCCGAGATTCGACGCATCCGAAGGAAGTAAGCGCCCACAACCAGATCATTTGATACCATTGCTAAGGGGTCCTTAAGATGATTAGTTTCCTTTTCTCTTGTATTTGTATTTTGGTTTCTGATATTGTACTCGGTGTAACCCTTCCAAAATTTATGAATAAAAAGAGATTTTATGGTCAATCAAATTGTTCTATTGTTATTATTTAATATTTGCAAATAGAACTTCGTATGTTCCTTGAAATTAAATAAACAAAAACATTGCATTTCATGCATCATTTGCATAGCAGGTTTACTTCCTCCAAATGTCTTATTGGTTATTCTTCTATGCTTCAGCCAAGCTGACTCACCGATACAACACTCACGCTAATTAACCGAAGATCATGGAACACTTAGAGCAACTCCTGCAACTCTTCCCCAGAGGACTGCTATTTTCGAGGTTGTTACCTCGAGTGTTCCTATTGTTGCCAGCCAATCCGGTCCTTCCATGTCTGCTGGATTCCCTTGGGGAATGCCACCAAATTTTATGCCTGAAGGGTGTGCACCCACTTTTGTTTCTCTGCCGGCATCTAGCCCGGTCATGACAGTGCCACCTCCAGTCGTTCATACTTTGCCTTGTGTTGAGGATACCATCTACCATTCTGAGCCATCTGAGGCCCCAAATGTATATGAGAAAATGGACGAGGTGAAGGATCAGTTCCTCGAGCTGCACAAAGAGTTGAAGATTCTGAGAGGAAAGGATTTGTTTGGGAAGAGTGCTGTTGAGCTTTGCCTAGTGCCTAATGTGAAAATCCTGATGAAGTTCAAGTTCCCTGACTTTGAAAAGTATAAGGGAAATACTTGTCCACTAAGCCACCTTGTGATGTATGCTAGAAAAATGTCAACTCAAATCGATAATGATCAGTTACTGATTCATTACTTCCACTGGTGCCACTTTGAGATGGTATTTGGGGTTAGACAGTGCAAGTGTTCGTGCTTTCAATGATTTGGGTGAAGCCTTTGTCAAGCAGTACAAATACAACATTGATATGGCGCCTAATAGAGACCAGATGAGGTCTATGTCTCAGAAGGATAAGGAGACATTCAAAGAGTATGCTCAGAGGTAAAGGGAATTTGCTGCCTAGATTAGTCCACCGTTGGAATAAAAGGAGATGAAGAAGATCTTCTTGAAAACACTGAGTTTGTTTTATTACGAATGTATGATTTCCAGTGCCCTCAATGACTTTACCGAAATGGTAAACATGGGGGATGAGGTTAGAAGAAGGAGTCTATGAAGAATGTATGTCTGAAGAAGAAGCATTGTTTAGCAAGAAGTATGGGGGTAGTTTCTCCAAGAGGAATGAGGGGGAAACTAATTCAGTGACCGTGGGGAGGCAGAGGAGGCCTCATGTCAGAAAGAGTTCTCAACCTCGTCAACATCAACATCAAGTTTCTTCAGTGATTCCAGTTTTTTCAAACAATCAATCAGTTCCGATTCAACAACAACCACGTCAACAACAATCGCAACAAAGAACCAACTACAATAATAACCAACAAAACTTTGAGAGGAAGAAGGTCTCCTTTGACCCTATTCTTATGTCCTATGCAGAATTGTATCCATCTTTGGTTCTCAAGAACCTCATCCAACCAAGAAATCCTCCACAAATTCCTGAGCCACTTCCATGGTGGTTCAAATTTGAACTTCGTTGTGCCTTTCACCAGGGAGCCCCTGGCCAGAACATAGAGAACTGTTATTCGTTGAAGTATGAAGTGCAAAAACTTGTGAAGAGTGAAATGATGTCCTTTGAGGGTAGAGCACCTAATGTGAAAGCTAATCAGTTGCTTGCTCATGGTAATGCTACTGTCAACATGGTGGACGACTGTCCAGGGAATTTCCGAGTATTCGATGTACGACGTATTCGTAGGTCGTTGGTGGAAATGCATAGAACCTTGTGTTTGATCAGTGACTGTGAGCACGATCATGATGGTTGTGTAATCTGTAGTGTGAACCCCCGTGGGTGTATGATTGTTAAGAGAGATATCCATAAGTTGATGGATGAGAATGTAATCCAGATTCAACAGTCAAGGGATATAGATGATGTAAATGTGATCGCGTCAGTGTTCAAGACTCCTGATCGGGTAGTTATCCAGTTTGATAGCAGCAACAACAATAATGTCAATAGATCGGTATCACTATTGGTAATACGGTTAGCGGGCCCTGTTCCGTATGCATCCGATAAAGTTATGCCTTATCAGTATAACGCCACAATGATTGAAGATGGTCAAGAGGTTCCTTTACCAATGGCAGATTCCGTGGTGAGTATAGCTGATATTACGAAGATGTTTCAGTCAGTAAGAAGGCAGAAATTTCAGTGGTGAATCTAGTTAGTGCTTCAGTGTGTCTGTCTAGTGAATCCAACAAACTGAAGGCTAATGATGATGACGAAGTGTTGAAATTGATAAAGAGAAGTGAGTTTAATATGGTGGAGCAGCTGCTCCAAACCCTGTCAAAAATCTTTGTGATGTCCTTATTGATGAATTATGAGGCACATAGGGAGGCGTTTCAGAAAGTGCTCGAACAAGCCTATGTGGAGCATGATGTTACTTTGGATCAGTTTGACCACATTGTTGCCAATATTACTTCTTGTAATAATTTGAATTTTTATGATGAAGAGCTTCCCGAGGAAGGTATAAATCACAATTTGGCACTCCATATTTCTATGAACTGCAAGGAGGACGCTATGTCCAATGTGTTGGTTGACATTGGGTCATCTTTGAACGTGCTTCCAAAGTCAACTTTGTCCAGACTTTCCTATCAAGGCGCCCCGATGAGGTATAGTGGCGTGATTGTTAAAGCGTTTGATGGTTCCCGTAAAACCGTCATTGGTGAAGTGGACCTTCCAGTTAAGATAGGTCTGAGTGATATCCAGATTACTTTTCAAGTGATGGATATCCACCTGGCCTATAGCTGCTTGTTGGGAAGGTCGTGGATCCATGAAGCTGGAGCAATGACGTATACTCTACATCAGAAGCTTAAATTTGTGAAGAATGACATGCTTGTCATTGTTGGCGGACAGAATACACTATATGTGAGGCATCTGTCATCCTTTTCCAACATTGAAACTGAGGAGGAGGTTGGTGAAGGAGAATAGCGATCCAAAACGAATCGGAATTTTAAAAAAAATCCTCCTTTAGTGATCCTTACGAATGAGCATGATCATTGATAGAATTATTACCTCTTGTGGCGATTGAAACCTTTGATGCAGATCTACGGAGCGATCACGAACGTTGAATGATGACAACGCCTCTACTCAGTCCACACGAACGGATTCCTTCAATCTTAGTGCTAGTTGCTACGAATGAAGGCTTTGAGTGTGTGTGTGTGTGTGTGTATGTGTCTGTGTGTGTGTGTGTGCGCGTGTGTGTGTGTGTGTGTGTGTGTGTGTGTGTGTGAGAGAGAGAGAGAGAGAGAGAGAGAAACGAAATTACAACTTCACAATTGCTTTTGCACAAGGGTTCTATTTATAGAGCAACTTGTGTGGGATGCAAGCTAAAAAGCCCACTTAAGTGTATGTGGCCCATATCTTATGATATACCAAAATCACTTAAACGCATGGTACCTTACCATATTTCGCATTCTACTTAAGTAAACCGTACCTTACGGTGTTCTACAATTCACTTAAGTGCACCGTACCTTAAGGTGTTCCTTATTTACTCTATCTCTCATCATTCCGTCCTTTTATGTGTGACCCTGTAGATTTTCGCGACATTAGCAATTATATTAAATCATGTATTTAACATAATAAACAGTGAGTGGTATCTAGCAACACATCACTGCTACCCAAGACACGAAAATGTCATGTGATATGACAAATCCTTTTGTGATAATACTTATGTGTATAATTACCCTTTTGCCCTTATGTCTATATTGAACACAATGCATAGACCGTGTCAGCCTTTTCCAGTTCAATATTGGGCTCGTAGACATTTATCATGTTACGCAGGATGGGAAAATTCCATCTAGGTCACTCATGTCCCTCAACATGCTTCGTGGAGTACCCATCAATTGTCTTTATGGTCATCCAGTTACGCACAATATTTGATCAACAATAAGGCACTTGACTCTATATCTGGGGTCCATAGTGGTTTCAGGTCGAATGGTGGTATACACCACTATCACCATGAGAATAACTTATGACACTTTGCATAAAATTCTATATAGTATTCTCATAATGGGTCAATCTAGTATAAATATTACTATTAATATTCATACATATGTTTAAGACTTGATAACTCCTTATCCATGATCCATGAGATGTGATCATCAGTCTATATACATAATAGTCTTAATACTTTAATGTTATCCCACTTTACAATAAAGCTCGACTACAGATACTTTAAGAATAATGTCCTTATGTTTAAGGGGGTCTCATGATTAAGTCACACTTGATACATTAAACGGACTAGCTATTCTAGGGACTTTATTAAACAAACATAATAAAGAAAATGCCTTTTATTATTAAAAAATAATTCAATACAAGTAACAAAAGTATTGGCCTCTAGGGCTTACACCAACAATCTCCCACTAGAACTAGAACCAAACATGCATACCCTTAATGCCCATAGATCTAGTATAGCCATCATGCTTCTGCTGTGCAAGGGGCTTTGTTAGTGGGTCAACAATATTGTCAAGTGTAGGTACTCTTCATATTTTCACATATCCTCTATCTATTATCTCTTGAATAAGGTGATAATGCATAAATATGTGTTTGGATCGTTGGTGAGACCTAGGCTCCTTAGCTTGTGTGATAGCACCATTGTTATCACAATAAAGACCAATGGGATCCACAATGCTAGAAACTATGCCAAGTTCACTAATGAACTTTTTGATCCAAACAACTTCCTTTTCTGCACTTGAGGTAGCAATATACTCGACCTCGGTTGTATAATCAGCAACTGTATCTTACTTTGAACTTTTCCAGCTCAGAGCATCACCGTTTAAGCAAAACACATAACCAGATTGCGATCTAAAGTCACCCTTATCTGTCTAGAAGCTAGCATCAATGTATCCAATTACAACAAGCTCTTCCTGGCCTCCATATATCAAGAATGAGTCCTTAGTCCTTCTTAAATACTTAAGGATATTCTTGACTACCCAATGAGCATCACGAGGATCAGATTGGTACCTACTCGTTGCACTTAAAGCATACGAGACATCTGGTCGAGTACATAACATGGAATACATGATAGATCCTATTGCAGATGCATATGGAGTCTTATTCATGTGATCCCTTTATTCCTTAGTTGAAGGGGATTATGTTTTTGATAGACACAAGCCATATTGCATAGGTATGAATCCTTTTTTTCTTGGAATCATGCATATTAAAATGTCTTAGCACTTTGCCTATGTATGTACTTTGACTTAGGCCAAGCAATTTATATGATCTATCTCTATAGATCCTGATTCTTAATATATAGGCTACTTCACCTAGGTCCTTCATAGAAAAGCATTTCTCCAACCAAGACTTTACTTATTGTAGGGTAGGGACATCGTTTCCAATGAGTAATATATCATCTACCTATAATACCAGGAAGACGATCATGCTCCCACTAAACTTCTTGTAGACACAAGACTCATCTTCATTCTTGATAAATCCATATTGTTTTACTGTTTCATCAAAACAAAGATTCCAACTTCTGGAAGCTTGCTTCAATCCATAGATTGATCTTTGGAACTTACATGTTTTTTGGGCTTCTTCTGGTATGTCAAATCCTTCAGGCCGTGTCATGTACATATCCTAAAGAAGATTCCCATTAAGGAGAGTAGATTTGACATCCATCTGCCATATTTCATAATCATGATATGCAACGATAGCAAGTAAAAGTCGAACAGATTTAAGCAATGCAACTGGTGAAAAGGTTTCATCATAGTCAACCCCGTGAATTTTTTTATATCCTTTTGCAACCAGTCTTGCCTTATAGGTATGTACCTTACCATCCATGTCAGTCTTCTTTTTGAAGACCCACTTGCATCCTATAGGGTTAACTCCTACAGGAGGCTCTACCTAGGTCCAAACCTAGTTTGTGTACATGGAATCCATTTCAGATTTCATGGCTTCTAGCCACTTCTCAGACTCAAGACCAGTTATGGCCTCTTGGTAGGTCACGGGTTCATCTTGATCCATGAGTAATGCATCATCTTGATCAATTATGAGATATCTATATCTCTCAGGTAGGTGACGTATCCTTCTTGACCTACGTTGGTCTTGTTCTACTCGAGCAGGTTTCTCTTCCACAACTACTTGTGTTTCCTGCTCTAATTCCTCCATAGGTGGATCAATGCTTTGTGATTCTTGAATTTATTCAAGCTCTACTTTCCTCTCACTGATTCCTTTGGAAATAAAATCCTTTTCTATGAAAACTCCAGTTCGAGCGACAAACGCTTTGCCTTTAGAAGGATTGTAGAAGTAATACCCTCTTGTTTCTTTAGGATATCCTACAAATAAGAATTTATCAGATTTGGGCTCAAGCTTAGTTGAAATTTGTCGTTTCATATAAACTTCGCAACCCCAAATCTTCATGTAAGACATATATGGTTTCTTACCACTCCATATCTCATATGGTGTCTTCTCAACCTTTTTGGATGGAACAAGGTTAAGTGTGTAAGCTGCTGTCAATAGTGCATGTCCCCAAAAGGAGTTTGGAAGATCGGCGTGACTCATCATGGATCGGACCATGTCTAACAAGGTTCGATTTCTTCTCTCAGATACACCGTTCCATTGGGGTGTTCCAGGAGGAGTAAGTTGGGATAAGATCCCACACTCTTTCAGATGGTCATCAAACTTTAGGCTTAAATACTCACCACCTCGATCTGATCGAAGAATTTTAATATTCTTACCTAGTTGGTTTTGTACTTCATTCTTGAATTCCATGAACTTTTCAAAGGACTCTGATTTGTGTTTCATTAAATACACATAACCATATCTACTGAAATCATCAGTAAATGTGATGAAGTACTGAAAACCTCCTTTGGCTGGTATGTTCAGTGGTCCATATACATCAGTATGTATGAGGGCCAAAAGATCATTAGCTCTTTCACCTTTTCTTGTGAATGGAGACTTTGTCATCTTTCCAATTAAACAAGATCTGCATGTCTCATATGATTCATAATGAAAAGAGTCCAAGAGTCCATCTTTATGGAGTTTGGAAGTGCGTTTCTCATTTATGTGGCCTAATCGACAATGCCAAAGGTAAGTTGGATTTAACTCATTAGGTTTCATCCTTTTAGTATTAATGTTATAAATAGGTATTTCAAGATCAAGGACATATAGCCCATTGTTCATTTGTGTAGTAGCATAAAATATATCATTCAAATAAATGGAGCAACAATTGTTCTTTATTATAAATGAAAAACCAAACTTGTATAAACAAGAAACAAAAATAATATTCCTGCTAATTGCAGGTACATAATAACAGTTCTCTAACTGAATTATTAAACCACTAGGTAAAGTTAATACATAAGTTCCTACGGCTAAAGCAGCAACCTTTGCTTCATTGCCAACTCGTAGGTCAACTTTACCTTTTGCCAAATCTCTACTCCTTTTTAGCCCCTACACATTGGTACAAATGTGAGAACCGCATCCAGTATGTAATACCCATGATGCAGAAGTAGATAAATTAATTTCAATAACAAAAGTACCTGAAGTTGAAGTCTTTACTTCACTTCATTCTTCTTATCTTCCAGGTACTTTGGGCAGTTTCTCTTCCAGTGTCCGATCTTACCGCAATGGAAGCAAGTGCCTTCCTTTTCTATGCCTCCACTAGGCTTCAAAGCAGGAGCAGTGAGTTTGTGTTTGACAACTTCCCTGCCTTTCCATTTATCACCCTGCTTGGTGGGTCTTTTGTTCTGTCTCTTTCCATTTCCGATCATCAGAATGGACTTCCCTTTTGACTTCAGATTCTGCTCAGCAGTTTAGGAAGAGATTTGTCCATATCATTCATATTTAAATTAAAGACAAATTTACTGAATCTATCTGGAAACGATTGCAAGATCAAATCAGTCGCAAGTTCTTTTCCGAGGGGAAAACCCAACCTCTCAAGGTTCTCCACATACCTAATCATCTTGAGCACATGGGGACCTACAGGGGATCCCTCGGCTAACTTTCCTTGAAAAAGGGCTTTTGAAACTTCAAACCTTTCATGCCTTGCCTGCTCTTGATAGAGCATCTTCAGGTGTTCGATCATATCAAGTGCTGCCATGTTCTCATGTTGTTTTTGCAACTCTGTGTTCATGGCAGCTAACATGAGGCAAGAAGTTTCATTGGCATCATTAACATGTGTAAGACCCTAATTTTGACCCTAAGATCCCTCATGGCATCATTTTATTGCACAAGTGCATTGCCTCAAGGATCATAGCATGTTTGGCTCCTTAACCCTAGGGTTGGGACTTGTGTGAGTGGTTTGAGACCACCAAGCATGTTTGTATTGTATATTATTGCTTTTCTTATTTGGTTACTAACCAAAAGCACAAAAATATGTCACTAACTCTTTTTGTTTTGAAGCTCAAGTGATCATGTGCTCCAAGGCTCCTAGGAGGCTCATAAGCCCAATGAAATGGCTAGATGAAGATGAGAAAAAACATGACAATGGTCCACAAAGCTCCTAATCATCATATATGTATCCCAAGCATCTCAATTTTCCAATTTGATCAAAATAACCCAAAGGGCTTGAAGATTGTTTCCTAAGGAAACTGTAATTCAACTGTGCTTTGATTGTGCCTTGCCCATGAAGTAACCTCAACCTATGATCAAATTTAATCAAGGGAAGTTCTTTAATTCATAATTTTATGAATATGTGAGCCTATTTGAGGATCATCAATCATTTTTTCATCAAGATTGGAAGTTTGGCCTTGAAAAGTTGACCAGTTAAGTCATTTGACTAAGCTGAGCACCACTAAGATATAACTTTTGATTTGTTTGTCAAATGAAGATTACCCCAAGATAAAAAATGTTCTTAAGAACCATATTAACAACTTTCGTGTTCATCAAAAATCCATTTAAAACTTGGAAGGTCATAATTCATTTCAAAACATTATAGGTCATTTTGACTGAAACCCAAATTTTGGGTCAACTTACCAAGGGCATAACCTCCTTAATTTTTATTAATTTTAGGTGAGACAAAATGAATTGGAAATATTGATATGTCTACTTCAAATGTTATGTTGGACAAAATTTCATAATCTTAAAATAAATACATGTGATAATACAAAACATTATAGGTCATCTTGGACCTAATTCATTGAATTTGAAAAAGTACCCAACTTAAAATTCCCATAACTTTATCATAGAAAATCCAAATGATGCAAACTTTGAGTCTAAATTGATCATATTTAAAGGATCTACAACTTTGATGTTCGAGGTTTTTCCATTTGAAGCTTGCATCATGAAAACGGAGGGGTTTGATTAGGCTTGCTTTTGGTGAAAATTTTCAAATGTGACTTAAACATGTTTTATACTTGGATCTTCCAGGCCAGTTTTCATTAATTTGCACATGCCAAATGAATTTTTTCCCAACATCACTTTTGTTCCTTATTCCAAGGGCTTTCCAACCATTACTCACATTATTAATTTGGACTTACCACTTGGGAGTTTCAAAGACCTTTCTATTTATGTGCATTTTGGTATTTCATGTTATAATTTGGTGTGCAAGTTGATTCCATTTCATGTACACGTCCAAATCATTTCCATGTGAACTAAGCATGATTTTGCAGCCATTATTGGGCCTTCCACGCGCCTCTACAGGCCCATGCATCAAATTTCAAATGGCCATGCACATGAACAAAGCGTGGGATTTAACTACCTTAGGCTATAAATAACCACTCCCTCTCATTCATTCATCAACCTTTTGGAGATCTGAATTGCTGCAGCATAGAAACCATAGCCATACCAAAGGAATTTGTTCAAAATTTTTCTCACTTTCGAGTTTGAAATTCAACATCATTAGTTGATCTTCAAAGCTTAATTCCTTAGCCTTTCATTTCCACTGCATCCCTAGAGCAAAGAGGAGCCAAGATCTTGAAGAAATCGTAGCCTGAAGTGCTCCAATTCAGAGGTATACATTCAAACTTTTTGGATCTAGAACTCTCAATTCAATGTAGTACCCTTGTGTTTGTGTGGTTTTCTGAAGTCCTCACACTTGAGGCAAGCCAACGGTGCTTTTAATTCATCATTTCATGAGCTTACAGTTGGAACACCATGATCTTCTTCTTCATGCTTCTCTCAATATAGGAAGAGTGAGGAAGATCCAATGGTACAGTGATGATCTCCACCACACAAGCTTCATTTCCATGTCCTTATTTTTCATTTTTATTAAACTTTTTTTCTCTGCAACTGGTGGCCGGATTCTGTTGACTCGCCGGAGAAGACGGTGGTTTCCGTCACCACCACAACGTGTCTTACTTCCTGGCCCTTGGATCACCTTGCCACATTTTAATCCTGATCCTCCATTGTATTTACTTCATTCAATACCTTATGTGGCGCGTTTGACTTGGTTGCATCGTGTTCCTCATGATCTGAGCCATTCTCCCTTGCCACGTCAATTAATGAGCTTCATCCTGTGGCGCTGGTTTTTTCCATTTATTCTATTTTCTTTTATTTTCAGTTAATTCATTTGATTTTCAAAAATTCATAAAAAATTCATTTGAAGTCATAAAAATATGAGACCAACTCCAAAAAAATTCTTGAAAAATCTAGTTTCATATTTTGATTTTTAATTATTTTTACGACTTCATTTGATATTTTTTATGGACTATTTGATTTTTAATAGTTTTAATTCATTTTTTTAATACTTTCTGACTTTTAAAAAATCCAAAAATATTTTCCTAGCATTTATGGATCATGATAAGTTAATGAAAAATAGTCTCAACAATTTCTTGATTGTTTTGAGATTATTTGAGATTTTAATCCATATTGTGCTATTTATAATTGTTTTTAATTGTTTTTAAATACTTTCTGGTTTCAAAAATTGTTGAGAAAATTAGTCAAAGCTTGTTTGACTATGTTGAACCTATGAGAATTTAATTGGACTCTTTGAAGTTGATTTGAATTGAATTTGAGGTTTGACCTTATTTATTTATTTTTTATTTGCATTTTATTTTAATTCAAAAAATACCAAAAAAATATTGTTGACTTGTTATCTTCATTTCTTTTCTATTTGGTGTTGTTTGATGATTATTTGATTCACATTTGATCAATTGGATTTGGTGGTTGTCTTCTTTTCCTCTCCCTTTCATCTTCATCCTTTTCTTTCCATCAATGGCCAATGAGTTAAGATCTTATGGTTGGTCTTGACAAATGAGAGGTTTAACCTTCTTTGATCCAAACCAAACTCAACTTGATCCATGATCAAGTGAGTTGTTTTGTGTCCAAGATAGGTTGCTTCTTCGCCAAGCAAATAACCTAAAGACAATACAAGGCCCTTCCCCTTTTGTTTTGGCATGGCAAGTTTATGGAGCTTGGCTTACTAGTCATGATCTCTAACTTGTGTTTCTTTGCCTATATTTTTATTGACCGGCCTCAGATAGGTGTGACTACTACATTAGTCCACTTACGATTGCTTAACATAGTGCTACATTGTCTTATGACAAGCTGACATAACTTTACTAACTACTAACTTTAATTTGAGCATTTAATTTCTTTTCATTTACTTTTAATGTCATTTATTTCTTGCTCATTATTCATATTGATTTTCACTTTGCTCACTTGAGCACATATTTTTATGTTTATGTCATTTTTCTTTTGCTCATTTGAGCCCATTATTGTGGATATAAATATATTGTTATCTTGTGTTTGTTTTGTGTGAACCAATGCAAAAGGAGAAAGGACTTAGAATTAGGACTTACCTATGCTTAAAGGAGTTCAAGAGCAACTAGGCCTCATGTATTTAGAATGCAAAACTTGTTGAAGAGCAACTAGGCCTCATGCCTTTAGAATGCTAAGATTCAAAGTTGACCTCAAAGGACTTCCCTTCCAAACTTATTCTTTGTCCATTCCCCTTATTGTGTTGTGAACTTTTTGATGTTTGCTCTTGTGTGATAGGGATCCCATCTTGAGATTGTGAAAAAGAGGACCATTGTCATGAGTAGCCAAGTTAAAAGACAAGCCAAATGGAGATCCTAGGAGCTTGAATTCAATTGTTTAATTGCATGTTTGTGTGCTAAGTCCAAAGGAAAGGAGCATCTTGAGTCATTTCTATGAATTCAAGAAAAGGAACTCCAAGGGTTTATCTTTGCTCTCTTATCCTTGCTTTGCTTTAGGACTAGCCTTTCTCTTCTTCTCCCCACTCTAACCAAGCCAAAAAACATTTTTCTAAACTTTGACTTTGTTTCAAATTAGAAACTTAGGCCTTAAGACTTTGACTTTTCAAAACCATTTTCATCAATACTCATTGTGAATAAATCTTAATCCAACTTTGACTTCATTTTATAAATAAATCTATCTTGTAAATATAACTCACTTCAAGTTGTTTTTGTGGTTCCAAGGGACACCTGTTAAAACTTTTCAAAAACATTAGTCATAGGTTCGAGTTATCATAGTGGTTGATGTAAATCTCACCCCATCCTTAGTGTTGGATTATAAGTCTTCCATGCTTATTGTAAGATCCCAATTTTGTCCCTAAGATCCCTCATGGCATCATAACATTGCATTTGCAAAGCCTCAAGGATCATGTGCATCTTGGTTCCCTTTGCCTTTGGGTGGGACTTCTTGTGAGTGGTTTGAGATCACCAAGCATGCTTGAATTGTATATTATTGATTTTTTTATTTTGTTAACTAACCAAAAGCACAAAAATATGTCACTAACATTTCTTGTTTGTAGCTTGAGCAATCACAAGGTCAAAAGCTTCTAGGAGATCATGGGTGCAAAGATATGGTCAAGAGAAGATGAAAGAAAGCATGGTAATGGTTCCCAAAGCTCTCATCCATCAAATATGCCTCCCTAGTATCTCAATTCATCATTTTGATCAAAGCAAGTCAAAGGGTTTGAGGTTTGTTTCTCAAGGAAACCCTAAATCATCTGTGTACCAAGTATGCCTTGCTCATGAAGCAACCTCAGCCCATGATCAAATACAATCAAGGGAAGTTATTTAATTCATCATTTAATGCATATTTGAACTTATTTGAGTGTCCTCAATCATAAATTCATTAAGATATGAGTTGTGGACTTGAGAAGTTGATCAGTCAATTCATCTGACTATTTTGAAATACACTGAGACCTAACTTTTTATGTGTTGGTCAAATGGAGATGATCCCAAAAGCAAAACTGTTTTTAAAGACAATATGAACAAATTTCATGTTTATCAAAAATTGATTTGAATCTTGGAAGGTCATCATCAATTCCAAGACATTATAGGTCATTTTGACTGAAACCCTAATTTTGGGTCAACTTCCCAAGAACATAACTCATTCATATTTTATGATTTTGAGGTGGGATCAAATGAATTGGAAAGATTATTGTGTCTACTTCAAATGTTATGTTGAACAAAATTTCATAATCTCAAAGGAAATACATGTGATAATGCAAAACATTATAGGTCACTTTGGACCAAATGCATTGAAAGGCAAAAAAGTCCAACTTCAAGTGCCCATAACTCCTTCATAAAAAATCCAAATGATGAAAAATTTAAGTCCATTTTGATTGTATTGAAAAGATATACAACTTTGAAGTTGGATGTTTGTTCATTTGAGGCTTGAATCATCAAAATAGAGGGGCTTGAAGTTGGTTCAATTTGGCAAAATTCTCAAAGGCATGTTTTGCACTATAAACTTCATGGCCTGTTTTCATAAATTTCCACACTTAAAATGAGTTTTTGCTCAACATAACATTTGTTCCTTATGTCAAGACCTTTCTAACCATTACCCACATGCTTATGTTTGAATTTTCTAATTGACATTTTCGAAGAGGTGAAGTTTTAGGCTCATTTGTGCATAACATGTTGAAACTCATTGCACAAGCCATTACCTTGCCAACTACACGTCCATTTCAAGTTGTTTGGTCATCAGCATGCAAATGCAATTTGGTTTGGGCCTTCTACATGATCATGCAAGCCCATGCAAGGAAAATCCACTTGCCATGCACACGAGAAAACTCACGTGTTCAGCCAACTCCAGCTATAAATAGAGGTGCATACCTCCATCATAAACCAACCTGAAGGCGCCTGAAATGCTGCAAGATTAAATCCCTAGCCATACCTAAACGAACTAGTTCATTTCTCTCCAAAAATTCAGATCTGAAATTCAATTGCATTTGGTTGAATTTTCAGATCTAAAGTTCCTAAACCTTCATCATCTAGTCCATTGAACTTCTGTTTTGCAAAAGGAACCAAGGAAAGGAGCTCAAGACTTCATAATCCAAAGGTATGGTTCAACTGGTTTTTGCTTCGAATCTCTTTGTTCCTTGATCTATTTGCCTGGCCAATGTGTTTTCTGAAGTCCTCACTTGAGAGGCAAGCCAGTGGTGGCTTTGATTTTGTGTTTTGATGAACTTCAGTTTATGTACCTGAATCTTCCAGCTCAGATTTCTTATTCCATGGAAAGTTTGAGTACAATTCAAGGTTACATGGGTGATGTACATCACCCCAGCTTCAATTTGGTATAAGGATCGTGCATTTTAATTAAGTTTTCAAAACCTGCAAATCTTGGCCGGAACGGTGAGTCTCGCCGGAGAAGACGGTGGTTTCCACCACCGTCCCCACGTGGATGAGCTCTGGACCATTGGATCTCATTTCCAGATTTAATCTCAGCCTTTGGATGTTATGACTTTATTAAATGCTTTGTGTGACGCGTTTGACTTGAGCCTTTGGTACGCGCGCGCTTCAGGACCTTAGGATTGGCCACGTCAATTAATGAATGTGATCCAACGCCTCCTGATTTTTCTTAATTTCTGATTTTCCATTTTATTTCTTTTATTCCATTTATTTTCAAAAATTCATAACTTCTTCATTTTTAATCCAAAAAATATGGGACCAGTTGCATTTTTCTCCATTTAAATTCTAGTTTCTAAAAATGATTTTTAATATTTTTTATTTTGTCATTTGATATTTTTTGTGAATTTTCTCTTTTCTGGTCATTTTTAATTCATTTTAAATAGTTTTTGATATTCAAAAAATACAAAAATATTTTCCTAACCTATTTGAGTGATGATGGATCTATGAAAAATATTCTCATCAATTTTTTAATTGATTTGAGATTTATTTGATATTTTAGTTCAATTAGGTTATTTTTATTCATTTTTTAATTGATTAAAAATAGTTTCTGACTTTTAAATATGCTGAAATTTTTTGTCAAACTTTGTTTGACCTTGTTAAACTTAGGATAAATCACTTGGACTTTTCAAAGTTGATTTGAAGTGATTTTGAAGTTTGACCTTTCTTTAATATTTTAATTCAAGTTTATTTTAAATATTAAAAATGCCAAAAATATTTTGTCTATTTCTTGACTTCCAATCTTCATCTCACTTCTGTTTTTGATTGTTTGACCATGATCCTCAATGTCATTGGTCAACATTTGTTGATTGGTACATGCCATTTTCATTTAATGCACTTTATTCTTTTTCTTTTCATTTTCCATTTTCCATTATTCATCTCCTCCTTCTTCTTCTTTTTTCTTTTTGATCAATGAGTTAAAGGTTGATAAGTTAGCATTGATTAGGGAGACTTAATCTTCCTTGATTCAAATCTAATTCATCTTGATCAATTGATCAAGTGAATGGCTTTGCATTAAGGATAGGTTGTTTCCTAAATCATGCAAAGGACTTAAACCAATACAAGATCATTTCCCATTTTCTTTTTGGCATGACAAGTTGTTGGAACTTGGTTCACTAATCAAGACTTCTAACTTGTGTTGTTGCCTACATTATTATTGACCGGCCTCAGATAGTTGTGACTTCTACATAAGTCCAATTATGATTGCTTAACATAGCGCTAAATTTTCCTTATGGCACACTAACTACTAACCACTAACTATTAACATTTACTTTTTTGCACTTTACATTTATGCAATTTATCATTCTTGTACATATTATTCATTTGCTTTTTCCTTTGCTCATTGGAGCACATGTTTATGTTAATGCCATTTGCCTTTTGCTCACTTGAGCATATAATTGTGTATATATTATTTGTTTGTATTTTGTTTTGTTTGTTGTGAACCAAGTACAAAGAAATGGACAAATGGACTTAGATATTAGGACCTTACCCAAGCTAATGGAGTTTGAAGAGCAACTAGGCCTCATGCCTTTAGAGTGCTTAAAATGTCAAAGAGCAACTAGGCCTCATGCCTTTAGAATGCTTAATGTTGAAGATGACTTTGAAAGGACCAAATTCTAAACTCTTCTTGTTCATTCCTTGTTTGCTTCCATAGAACTTTTTAATGTGTGTGTTCTTGTGCTAGGGATTCCAACTTGAGCCTAATTGAGGAACCATTACCATGAGCTTCTAAGAGAGAGGGATCTAAGATACATTGAGGAGTTTTCCAAGAGTTCATTTGATTGTTGATTGCTTGAGTTTATGCTTATGTGATTGCTTATTCCAAAGGTTGGGAGCTACTTGGATCACCAATATGATCTCAAGAGAGGAACTCCATTTATGGTCTTATTCTCTTATCCCTCATCTCTTGTATGATTAGGACTTTAGCCTTTCTTCTTCTTCTCTCCACTCTAACCCAAGCCAAAACTTTTGTGCAAACATCTAACATTTGTTTTCAATATTAGAAACCTAAGCCTTATGCTTTTGATTTTCAAACTTTCTTTTCATTACACTTATTTTGAATTGAATCTTTAATCTACTTTGACCATATTTTGTAAATACTTTTCATTGGTAAATATAACCCATTCAAATACTTTTATGGTTTCAATGGCCACTTCCTTAATCAAGTTTTTCATAACCTTTAGCTATTAGGTTTGAGTTACCCTTGAGGTAGATGTAATACCCACCTTTATCCTTAGTGATGGACAATGAGTCTTCCATGCTTATTATAGGGTTAACCCCTCACTAGCATGTTGAAGCTATCCTCACATGGTGGATTTGTGGTTTTGGGTTGAGTTTTCTCCCTTGGATAACAAAAGACCTTAAGGCTTTTGGACCAATCAATTCACCAACTCATTTTGAGATTTTTACCCTGAACTACGAGGTTTTGATCCTAATCTTTTTTAAGATGGTACGTAGGCAATGGGTTCATCCATTCAAACACAAAATGTTAATAAACTTGTATATTCTTTTCTCATCTCTTCAATCATGTTTGCACAAATAATTTTTCACAAAATACCAACCCCCTTACCCATATCTCTGACACTTTTACTAGTTTTCGATTGGATAAAACTTTTAGGTTTTTGTTCGTTTTCTAACCATTCCTTTGGATAAATAGAAGTGCGGTGGCGACTCGACTTGTATGGTTTACCTTGGATTTAGTCAATATCTCTAATGGTAACGAATACCCCGCTACAGAAAAGTGGCGACTCTGCTGGGGACCTCAACTTGCCTAGTGGGTTTTGCCTACTTTTCATATTTGTTGTATTGTATATTGCTTTGTGACATATTTTTATGCAATTTGGGATTACTGTATTGTATGTAATGATTGAATTGCTTGAATATTAATTCCTTGTATGCTTGGTGATCTTTGTGAGATGAGTTCTATACCCGAATCGAGTGCACTTAGGATAGGAGAATGGCATAGTCTTGTTGACTTGTGTGGAGTTATTCCTTAGCAAGTTGACTTGTAAGTCCATTCACTTGGTGGAGGTCATGTTGGGATCAATAATGTCACACAAGTAGTTGTGGTTAGACATTACTCTTTCCAATATAGACCTTAGAAGCCAAGGACCTTAGTTTACCAAGCCCATCTTGGCCTATTCTTAGGATGTAGTGCGAAAGTCGTTCAAATGTAAGATTTGATACGATTGTTACGCGATACTACACTCATAAGAGTCTCTCTTGAGAATATTTTTGGAATACGAGTAGTCGTTTCTCCGATAATATCCGAAAGATGGGATGATGACTATGGGAACCTCTTGTAGAACATGTTTGGCAGGTTTAAACCCTAGTACACTCCCTTTGGGTGGTTCTTAACCGAGACTCCATGCTCGTGACTTGCAACAAACCCTTGATTCGTGGTTGACTGTTCATGTATCCTTAATATCAATGGAACTTGGGTGTTGATAAGGTGTAAACCATAATCCACAAAAATGGATGATTGATATTAAGGATGCCATGATCCATCTCATGACCTTTGTGTGGTGTGCTTTTTTTGATCCTTGAGTGTGGTTGTTGCATTCATGCATTCATGCACCCATTTGCATCCATATCATCAAAATAATAAGAAACTTTTCAAGGAACTTAAGAGGTCTATTTGCAAATTTTCAGACATGGAAAGACAAAGAAGGAATACAAAGAAGTACACTTTCAGACAACCGGATTTGAAAGAGCTAAGGAATTTGACATCCTATGTATTGGATCCATTGGGTTTCAAAGCTCGTTTTGGGAAGCTTCTTCCTCTTCTGACTACTCGGGTGGATGAAGGATTGATGAGTGTATTGGTGCAGTTTTATGATCCTTTGTATCGTTGCTTCACTTTTCTGGACTTTCAGCTTTTGCCTATCTTGTGGGTATACATATTCCAGACCAATTGTCGTTCAGTGGCTTGGAGAGTATTCCTACTTCTCGAGAGATAGTTGATATGTTGCATATAGATGAATCCCTGGTTGGTGCTCATATGACTACTAAAGGTGGAATTCAAGGTCTCCCTTCTGAGTTCCTCGTTGCTCAAGCTACTATGTATGGGAAGGCCATGAGTGAGGACGCCTTTGAGGCCATATTTGTACTTCTCATCTATGGGTTAGTGTTGTTCCCCAACATCGACAAGTTTGTGGATGTGAACGCTATTAGGATTTTCTCTACTCTTAATCCTGTTCCGACTCTGTTGGGTGACACTTATTTTTCTTTGCATATGAGGAATGCAAAGGGTGGTGGTGTCATTGTGTGCTGTTTGCCTCTGTTGTATAAGTGGTTTATTTCTCACTTACCGCAGACGGTCGCTTTCAAGGAGAACAAGGGATGTCTACGGTGGTCCACGAGACTCATGTCTCTCACTACTGATGATATCTCTTGGTACAACTGTGTGTATGATGGTGTGCAGATTATCGACTCTTGTGATGAATTCTCCAATGTACCTCTTCTTGGTACATATGGTGGGATTAACTACAACCCTGTTTTGGCACGTCGCCAGCTTGGGTTCCCCTTAAAGGATAAACCCAATAACATTTTGTTAGAGGGTGTGTTCTTTCAGGAGGGTAAAGATCCCCAAGGCTTGAAAGCTAGGATGGTCTGCGCTTGGCGCAAGATTCATAGGAAAGGAAGGAAAGATTTGGGTCCGAAGAACTGTGTCGCTTTGGAGCCTTACACTGCTTGGGTTAGGAAGAGAGCGTATGAGTATCTCGTGCCTTACGAGTATCCGAGACCTACACCTATGGTTATGACTGGGCCTTCAACCCTCCCTGATCAAGGAGTAGAGGAGTTGAGAGATGAAGACCGTTCACGTGCTTGGATCCGTGAACGAGAAAAGTTGCTTCAGCAGATCAAGGAGAAGGATGCTTTGATTGAGTTTCTCGAGCATCAGGTTATTGATGATCCTGATGATGCGTGGACTTTTCTACTTCCTCAGTCTTCTAGGTTCTGGAAGAGGAAGTATGATCGACTCGCCAAAGAGAAGGTAAATATGGAGGCAGCTTATGAGGAGGAGGTGAAGAGGCTTCGTGCATCTTATCTTCCTGTGTCCCGAGCTTTAGATGATTGTTTATAGGGATCCATAGGATGATTAGTTTCCTTTTCTCTTGTATTTGGTTACCAATGCTGTACTTCTTTAGTGTAAAAAATATTTTCCAGATATTATTGATGAGATATTTCCATATGTGATAAAAATGTAATATTTCCCGAAATTTACAAATAGAACTCTAAAAGTTCCTCTGATATAAAAAACAAATCATATGCACAAACATTGCATGCATCATGTGCATAAGCAGATTTTGTTCCAGGCTTCTTGTCCTATGGTCTAACTCTGTGTTCTTCATTTATTTTGAAGACAAGCTGACTCACCGGTAGTACACCAGAGCCAATTCTGCGAGACTGATGGATCATTTGGAACAAGAAAACCGTGAGCTGAAAGAGGAGGTAGCCAGGTTGACTGCCTTGATGGAGTCATTCTTGGCCGCTCAAAGCCAGTCTTCTCCAACGCCATCAACTCCTCCCCAGAGGACGGTCATTTCTGAGATCGTAACTTCTACTGTGCCTGCTGCAACTGCTCATTTTGCACCATCTATGCCAGCCGGGTTCCCGTGGGGAATGCCCGCCAACTTTGTATCAGAGGGCTTCGCCCCTACTTTTGCTTCCCTGCCGGCATCTAGCCCGGTCATTTCAGTGCCACCTCCCGTTGTGCACACGCTACCAAGGGTCGAAGATACCATCTACCATTTTGAGCCATGTGAGGGCCCAGACGTTTATGAGAAGATGGATGATATGAAGGATCAATTCCTTGAGCTTCGCAAGGAACTGAAAACTCTGAGGGGGAAGAACCTTTTTGGTAAGAGTGCTGCTGAGTTGTGCCTTGTGCCCAACGTGAAGATCCCTATTAAATTCAAAGTGCCTGACTTTGAGAAATATAAGGGAAACACATGCCCACTCAGCCATCTTGTGATGTATGCTCGCAAGATGTCAACACAAACTGATAACGATCAATTGCTCATCCACTACTTCCAGGATAGTCTGTCCGGTGATGCTCTCCGTTGGTACATGGGTTTGGAGAGTTCGAACATCCGATCTTTCAACGATCTTGGCGAGGCCTTTGTCAAGCAATATAAATACAATGTGGATATGGCTCCGGATAGGGATCAATTGAGAGCAATGTCGCAGAAGGATAAGGAGACCTTCAAAGAGTACGCCCAGAGGTGGCGCGAACTGGCAGCTCAGATAATGCCTCCCCTTGAGGAGAAAGAGATGACCAAGATCTTCTTGAAGACCTTGAGCTTGTTTTACTACGAGAGAATGATAGCCAGTGCTCCCTCAGACTTCACCGAGATGGTGAATATGGGAATGAGACTGGAAGAGGGGGTCCGTGAAGGACGATTAACTCGAGATGAAGGCTCTTCAGCAAAGAGATATGGAAGCTTTGCAAAGAAGAAGGAGGGAGAGGTACATTCTGTGTCTTCCCATATCAAGAGAAGACCCTCTGTGAAGAGGAAGATTGCTCGCCCGGTCAACAATCAGCATCAGGTGGCTCATATAGCACATGTTTTCAGGGAAGCTCAACATTTTCAACAACCACAAACTCAGCAATATCATCAACAACAACAGCATCCACAACAACAGGCCTACCAGCCTCGAATCAACAACAACAATGCCAGACCAGCTACGAGAGGAAGAGGGTCACCTTTGATCCAATTCCGATGACTTACACTGAACTCTATCCATCTCTGATTGATAGAAAATTAATTACTCCACGAGACCCTCCCGCTGTACCTGTTAACCCCCAGTGTGGTACAAGCCTGAGCTTCACTGTGTGTATCATTCCGGTGCTCCCAGACATGATGTGGAGAATTGTTATCCCCTGAAGACCAAGGTGCAAGATCTTGTGAGAAGCGGGGTTTTGTTTTTCGAGGACGTAGGTCCGAACGTGAAAAAGAACCCATTGCCCAAGCATGGGAAGTCTGTTAATATGGTCCAGGGCTGCCCTGGCAAGTATAAAGTTAAATACGTCAGCCATATCCGACAATCGCTGGTTGAGATGCATAGATTGATGTGTGTCTATAGCCATTACGAGCATGACCACGATAGATGCCGTTTATGTTCTGTTAATCAGAGAGGTTGTCGCCAGGTGCGCAAGGATGTTCAAGAGATGTTGGACGAAGGAGTCATTGAGATCCTTCAAAACAGAAATGTTGACGAAGATGCTCTCGAAGTCAACGTAATTTCTCCGGTATTCCGGATACCTGAGCCTGTTGTCATCAAGTATGATGGTAGCAAGCAGAAGGCTTCCCCTACTCTCGTCATCAAGCCAGCCGAACCTGTACCGTACTCCTTCGAGAAGGCGGTTCCTTATCGCTATAATTCTATAACAGTGGAAAATGGGAAAGAGGTGTCCTTGCCCTCTTCATCTGTTGTTAATATTGCTGATCGTGTATTTTCGGCTCCGTCGAAGCCTCAAGCTGATGCTCGAGAAAGTGTTGATGCTGATTTTGTCGAGCGCCCGATTGGGAATGCTATGAGCACTCCAAATCCGGCACTTGTTGTTAAGCCCTCCTCTACATTGAAAATTCCTGCTTCTGCTGGCCCGAGTGGCAATACGAAAGAAGATTGTGATGAGATGTTGAGGCTCATCAAAAGGAGCGAGTACAACGTTGTAGACCAGCTTCTACAAACGCCATCCAAAATATCTGTGTTATCACTACTTTTGAATTCAGAACCATACCGAGAAGCTCTGCAGAAAGTGTTGGATGTGGCGTACGTGGATCACGACATCACGATAGAACAGTTTGATAGCATTGTTGCAAACATCACCGCTTGTAACAACCTGAGTTTTTGTGACGCTGATCTCCCCGAGGAGGGAAGAGACCACAACCTGGCATTACACATATCTATGAGTTGCAAAGACGATGTCATGTCCAATATGTTGGTGGATACTGGGTCATCGTTGAATGTATTGCCGAAGACCACTCTCGCAAAGTTATCATATCAAGGGCCTCCTATGAGGCAGAGTTGAGTAGTTGTGAAAGCTTTCGATGGGTCTCGCAAAACTGTGATTGGTGAGGTTGATCTCCCAGTCAAAATCGGACCAAGTGATTTCCATATTACCTTCCAGGTTATGGATATTCACCCATCGTATAGCCGTCTCCTAGGCAGACCATGGATTCACGAAGTTGGCACCGTGACATCCACCCTACACCAGAAATTAAAATTTGTAAAGAATAAGAAGATGGTGGTGGTAGGGGGAGAAAAGGCTCTCCTGGTTAGCCATTTGTCTTCCTTCTCTTATATAGATGTTGAGGATGAAGTTGGAATGTTGTTCCAAGCTTTATCTATTGCTGAACCTGTTGAGAAGAGAACTCCCTCATTTGCTTCCTACAAAGACGCAAAGTTGGCCATTGAGCATGGTGCAACTGCTGGATTGGGGAAAATGATCAAGCTAGAAGACAACAAGTCCCGGGCTGGCATAGGCTATTCTTCTGGGGTCTTAAACAAGCAAGGTTTGTTCAAGAGTGGAGGATTCATCCACAATGGTCAAGACAAAGAGGCTGCCGCCATTTTGGAAGAGGATGCAGAGGATTCTGGAAATTTCATCATCCCTGGAGGAATCTGCAATAATTGGGTCGCTGTGGATGTTCCAACAATTATCCATAAGTCAAAGTAATGTTCATTGTTGAAATTCTAGTTATCAGACTTTGGATGTCACTCTAGTTGTTATGACATCCAATTCTGCACAGACAGGGATTATGCAGAACTTAACAGTAAGTGCTGTAAATAACACAAGTAATTGTTCACCCAGTTCAGTCCAACATGACCTACGTCTGGGGGCTACCAAGCCAGGGAGGAAATCCACTATTAGTAGTATCAATTCAAAGCTAAACTCACCCGTTTACAACTTATCACTTAATCCCTACCCAATGCAATTTCAATCTTACACTAAGATCAGAGTTCCTACTCACTCCCCCTCAATCACCTCAGTGATATTAAAGACACTTTGAAGTCACACTTCAAAAACAACTCTTGATTATGCTTCACAGCTTAAATCAAGATACACAACACTCACGCTTAAAAGCTTTGAGCGACACAACACTTACAACTCAATGAACACCCTATGCCACAGCAATCATCAACGTGATAATGGCTTGGCTTACAAGATATGTCTAATACTAGACTCACAAAAATACAGCAGTGAAGTATGATGGACACACAAAATCTTCACGCCTCAAAATCCCTGAAACTGAATGAAGGAACGCCTTCCTTTTTATATTGCAGCATCCTGGGCTTTTGCACCTGTATTCTCCTGAATTTAAGGTCACACAAGTTCCCATAAATTCAACATATAGGTTACTAACAAATAGGCTATTTGTTAGGTTCATTGAATGTAGATTGGTTGTTGATTTCCTGGTTTTTCTCTAAGCTGTTGACTTCCTAAAGAATAGCCTGAGAAAAAGCTGAAACAGAAAACTGAACAACCTACAATATAGCATATGCTGTCAGGCATGAATGTCACGACATTCAGCTTGACATCAAGGTCCATATGCTGAGTCTGTTTTTCCAGAAAACAGACTGTACAATTTTGCTGACCTGTACATGATCAAAATGACCATACTACAGTAACAGCTTACATTAATAAATGTCAAAGTGTCCAACTTAACATTTACACATTTGGCCTTAAGTTAGTTTTGTTATTCTCTTGAAGAACAAACTAAGTTACATGCTGAAGTATAACAGAACACCACTCTGTCTAATCTTCAGCAGCTGCTTTCAATGAGGAATGTCATAACATCCAGTTTGACATTCAATCAGTAGGCCTTATGCCAGGTCTGGTTCTTCCTTGATAACCAGACTGCACTTAAATACTAAGTTCTAACAGAACTCCTACTGTTCTATTCCTTAGTATCTGTTAACAGGTATGAGTGTCACAACATCCAGTTTGACATTCAATAAATCCTGTGTTAGCTAGTCCTGCAGTAACTACAATGTAGTCACACATACATGTTATGACATCAGTCAAGACATTAGTGTTTTACCATATAATGCAACCAATTAAACACCTACAAACTCCCCCTTTGGCAAATTTTTGGCTAAAACACTTTGATCCCCATAACAGAGTTCATAGCAGCGGAATAATACTAGCTAATACACTCAGAGTGGCAGCACACTCACACACATGAAAGTTAAATAACAACTTCACACAGCAGCACACACACAGTTGCTGCAGGGGAGGGAATCTTCAGATCTGTCATGAGAGTCTGTTGTAGAGACCCACTCTGTTTGTCAGGGGTAGTGGTGGTGTGGTGGTGGTTATTACTCCCCCTTTTTGTCAAAAATGTTGCCAAAGCCAACAACATAGCCAGAGCACAATGACAGAGTTCCAGACTTGGTTTTACTTCACAGTTTCAACCAAGTTAACATTCCCTTGATCTTGCTTCACAGCTTCGATCAAGTAATCACCCACTTTTGCTTTACAGTAGGTACCACCATATCAGATGCCCTGATTTTGTTTCTGACATCCAGAACCACTCCTGCATGAACAGCATCCTTGAACTCCTGCAGGTACATTGGCCTTCTCACAGTAGGGTGTCTCCTTACCCTCTTGTATCCACCCTTGTTACAGGTAGCATAGCTATGATCTGGTGACCAATCATAACTTAGTACAAATTGTTTAATAGATAGAGATATTAAACAATTTATTCCCAACATCAGTGGTTGCTATAAGGTCTCAGAGAGACATATTCCCAGTTTGCTCCTTAAATTTTCAAACTGAGTAGCATCCAGCGCCTTTGTAAATATGTCAGCCAGTTGAAGCTCCGTGGCTACATGTTCCAAAGTGATCACCTTGTCTTCCACCAGATCTCTGATGAAGTGGTGCCTAATGTCAATATGTTTGGTCCTGCTGTGTTGGATGGGATTCTTGGAGATATTGATGGCACTGAGATTATCACAGAACAATGTCATGACATTTTGAGAGACATTGTACTCAGTGAGCATCTGTTTCATCCAAACCAGTTGGGTACAACTGCTTCCAGCCGCTATGTATTCAGCCTCTGCTGTGGACAGAGAGACACAGTTCTGCTTCTTGCTGAACCAAGATATGAGGTTGTCTCCTAAGAAGAAGCATCCACCTGATGTGCTTTTTCTGTCATCAGCACTCCCAGCCCAGTCTGCATCACAATACCCAGATAGGACAGGCTCAGACCCATGTGAGTACAGCATCCCATAGTCACATGTCCCATTGATGTACTTGAGAATCCGTTTGACTTGATTCAAGTGGCTCATCTTAGGCTCTGCTTGATATCTGGCACACACTCCAACTGCATAAGAAATGTCAGGTCTACTTGCAGTTAGGTACAGCAGGCTACCTATCATGCTTCTATACAGGCATTGATCAACACTAGGCCCTCCATCATCTTTGGTTAACTTCAGATGAGTGGGAGCAGGAGTCCTCTTGTGCCTAGCATTATCCATACCAAACTTCTTCACTATGTTCTTGGCATACTTGCTTTGGGAGAGAAACATAGAGTCCTCCATTTGGTTTACTTGCATTCCAAGGAAATAGGTCAGTTCTCCCACTAGACTCATTTCAAACTCAGACTGCATCTGGTGAACAAATTTTTGAACCATTTGTTCTGACATTCCACCAAAGACTATATCATCAACATAGATTTGAGCTATCACGATTTTGCCTTCTTCATCCTTCACAAACAAGGTTTTATCTATGCCACCCTTTCTGTATCCATTTGAGGTCAGAAATTCGGTTAACCTTTCATACCATGCTCTAGGTGCTTGTTTCAACCCATACAAGGCTTTCCTCAACTTGTATACATGCTCAGGTTGGTTAGGATCACAGAACCCTTTAGGTTGTTCCACATAGACTTCTTCATTCAGGTAGCCATTCAAGAATGCACTCTTCACATCCATTTGGAATAGCTTAAACTTCAGGATGCATGCTACCCCCAACAGCAATCTGATGGACTCAAGTCTAGCCACAGGAGCAAATGTCTCATCAAAATCTACCCCTTCTACTTGAGTGTATCCTTGAGCTACTAGTCTTGCTTTATTCCTAGTAATTACTCCTTTCTCATCAGATTTGTTTTTGTAGATCCACTTGGTACCAATGATGTTGGTCCCTTCAGGTCTTGGAACTAGCTCCCAGACTTCATTCCTTTTGAACTGCTCAAGTTCCTCTTGCATGGCAGTGATCCAGTATTCATCAGTCAGGGCTTCCTTCACATTCTTTGGTTCAACCTTGGATACAAAGCAGGAATTTGAGTTTATTCCTCTTGACCTGGTAGTTACACCACTGGTGGGATCCCCTATGATAAGATCCTTAGGGTGGTCTTTCTGAATTCTGATAGATGGCACTTTGGTGGTTGCATCTACCTCACATTCAGGAGGAGGTTCCTGTACTTCTTCAGACTTGACTGGACTGTCAGTTGAGCTGTCAAGGAATGTTTCAACATCCTCCATGACATCGGTTCCTTTCTCTTTATCGTCCACAATGACATTTATGGATTCCATCAGGACATTGGTCCTGTAGTTGAACACTCTGTAGGCTCTGCTGTTAGTGGAGTATCCCAGGAATATACCTTCATCACTTTTGGGATCTAGCTTCCTTCTCTGTTCACGATCTGTGAGAATGTAGCATTTACTTCCAAAGATATGAAAGTACTTCACAGTGGGTTTTCTGCCCTTCCATATTTCATACAGAGTGGAGGAGGTTCCTTTTCTCAAGGTGACTCTGTTGTGAACATAGCACGCGGTATTCATTGCTTCAGCCCAAAAGTGCATGGGGAGCTTCTTTGCATGAATCATTGCTCTGGCAGATTCTTGAATAGTTCTATTTTTTCTTTCAACTATTCCATTCTGCTGAGGAGTTATAGGAGAGGAGAACTCATGGCTTATTCCTTCAGACGAGCAAAACTCATCAAACTTGGAATTCTTGAACTCCGTACCATGATCACTTCTAATCCGGACCACACAACTGTCCTTTTCCCTTTGAAGTCTTATGCACAGATCTTTGAAGATATCAAATGTATCTGACTTCTCTCTGATGAAGCTTATCCACGTGTATCTGGAATGGTCATCAACCACCACGTAAGCATACTTCTTCCCACCAAGACTTTCAACCTGCATAGGTCCCATTAGGTCCATGTGCAACAGTTCCAGAACTCTGGAGGTTGTGGAATGTCCCAGCTTCGGGTGTGACATCTTGGTTTGCTTGCCCACCTGGCATTCTCCACAGACTCTTCCTTCATCAATCAGAAGCTTTGGAATTCCTCTGACTGCTTCCTTGGATATGATCTTCTTCATTCCCCGTAAGTGGAGATGTCCAAGTCTTCTATGCCACAGCTTCACCTCCTGTTCTTCCTTGGCTGAGGAGCATGTTGTGGAAAAGTTAGAGAGTTCAGGTTCCCACAGGTAGCAGTTGTCTTTGGACCTGGTTCCTCTCATAACTTCCTGATTGTCACCATTTGTCACAATGCACAGCTCCTTAGTAAACTGAACATGAAAACCTTGATCACACAGCTGACTTATGCTGATGAGGTTTGCAGTTAGTCCTCTTACTAACAGCATATTGTTCAGTTTTGGCACTCCAGAACAGTCCAGTTTGCCCACACCTCTTATTTTTCCTTTGGCACCATCACCAAAGGTCACAAAGCTGGTAGTGTGAGGTTGAATATCTACCAGTAGATTTTCCATACCAGTCATATGTCTTGAGCATCCACTATCAAAGTACCAGTCTTCTCTGGAAGAAGCCCTTAGAGCAGTGTGTGCTATCCTAGCATACCATTGTTGCTTCTTAATGGGAACACATCGCTTATGTGTTTTGTGCTTATGTCTGACATGCGAGGCTTGGTTAGGGAAACCATGAATCCAGTAGCAGAAGGCTTTTATATGACCAAGCCTACCACAGTGGTGACACTTCCAATCCTGGTATTTCCTCTTCTGATGATCATTCATCCTAGTTCCTCGATGTTGAGACATTGGCTTTGACTTCCGCTGGTACTTCTAAACTTTAGCCTTTGGGCGTTTGTGTTCAGTTGAGGATCTTTTCCCAAATCCTAGGCCAGATTTGGTTCCAGACTGCTGTCCCACCTTTAGAATCTCTTCCAAGGTGTCAGTTCCCTTATTCATCATTCTGATGGATTTGGTCATCTGGTTCAGCTTGGAGGTCAGCAGGGCTATTTCACCATTTAGACCCTCTATGACAGACAGTTGCTTTTGTCTCTCATCTTCTAGTTCCGTGATGAGTTTCTTCTGCTTTTCTCCTTGTGCACGCACTTCTGCACTGGTGGAACACAGCTTCTTATAGGCTGCAGCAAGTTCTTCAAAGGACAGTTCATCTCCACTTGAGTCATCATCAGAGGCACAAACACTGGTTAGTGCAGTGACATGTTTGACAGATTCTCCTTCAGTTTCACTTTCAGAATCTCCTTCAGACCAAGTGATAGCTAGCCCCTTATTTTGCAATTTGAGGTAAGTAGGGCATTCAGCTCTGACGTGTCCATACCCTTCACAACCATGACACTGGATTCCTTTGCCATGGTTGAACTTCTCATCAGAAGTTGATCTTCTCTTAATGTCAGACGGGATGTTCTTGACATTAGGTCTACCTCTTTGATCAATTTTCTTCACAACCTTGTTGAACTGCCTCCCAAGCATGGCTAAGGCTTCTGATATACTTTCATCACCACCAGTATATCCTGCTTCTGACTCCTCTTCAGCATTAGATACAAGAGCTATGCTTTTGTTCTTCTTCTCAGCATACTCACCTAGGCCCATTTCAAAGGTTTGGAGGGAACCAATGAGTTCATCCACCTTCATGTTGCAGATGTCCTGCGCCTCCTCTATGGCTGTGACCTTCATAGCAAATCTCTTAGGCAAGGACCCGAGAATCTTTCTTACAAGTTTCTCTTCAGCCATTTTCTCACCTAGTCCACCAGAGGTGTTTGCAATTTCAAGAATATTCATGTGAAAGTCATGAATAGTCTCATCCTCTTTCATCCTCAGATTTTCAAACTTGGTGGTCAGCATCTGAAGTTTGGACATCTTCACCTTGATAGTACCTTCGTGTGTTACTTTGAGGGTATCCCAAACTTCCTTAGCTAGTTCACAGTGGTGTACCATCCTGAAGATGTTCTTGCTGATTCCATTGAACAATGCATTCAAGGCCTTGGAATTTCCAAGAGCTAATGCCTCTTGCTCCTTGTCCCACTCTTCTTCAGGAATCTGCACACTGACTCCATCTTCACCTGTCCTCATTGGATGTTCCCATCCTTTGTTGACAGCTCTCCAGACTTTGCTGTCTAGAGACCTTAAGAAGGCTATCATACGAGGCTTCCAGTCATCATAATTAGAGCCATCCAACATGGGTGGTCTGTTTGAGTGTCCTAACTCCTTGTCCATGGTACTAGAAAGTAACTTCCCTAGATCTCACCCAGAAATTCACAGGCAGGGTGCCTGCTCTAATGCCAATTGAAATTCTAGTTATCAGACTTTGGATGTCACTCTGGTTGTTATGACATCCAATTCTGCACAGACAGGGATTATGCAGAACTTAACAGTAAGTGCTGTAAATAACACAAGTAATTGTTCACCCAGTTCAGTCCAACATGACCTACGTCTGGGGGCTACCAAGCCAGGGAGGAAATCCACTATTAGTAGTATCAATTCAAAGCTAAACTCACCCGTTTACAACTTATCACTTAATCCCTACCCAATGCAATTTCAATCTTACACTAAGATCAGAGTTCCTACTCACTCCCCCTCAATCACCTCAGTGATATTAAAGACACTTTGAAGTCACACTTCAAAAACAACTCTTGATTATGCTTCACAGCTTAAATCAAGATACACAGCACTCACGCTTAAAAGCTTTGAGCGACACAACACTTACAACTCAATGAACACCCTATGCCACAGCAATCATCAACGTGATAATGGCTTGGCTTACAAGATATGTCTAATACTAGACTCACAAAAATACAGCAGTGAAGTATGATGGACACACAAAATCTTCACGCCTCAAAATCCCTGAAACTGAATGAAGGAACGCCTTCCTTTTTATATTGCAGCATCCTGGGCTTTTGCACCTGTATTCTCCTGAATTTAAGGTCACACAAGTTCCCATAAATTCAACATTTAGGTTACTAACAAATAGGCTATTTGTTAGGTTCATTGAATGTAGATTGGTTGTTGATTTCCTGGTTTTTCTCTAAGCTGTTGACTTCCTAAAGAATAGCCTGAGAAAAAGCTGAAACAGAAAACTGAACAACCTACAATATAGCATATGCTGTCAGGCATGAATGTCACGACATTCAGCTTGACATCAAGGTCCATATGCTGAGTCTGTTTTTCCAGAAAACAGACTGTACAATTTTGCTGACCTGTACATGATCAAAATGACCATACTACAGTAACAACTTACATTAATAAATGTCAAAGTGTCCAACTTAACATTTACACATTTGGCCTTAAGTTAGTTTTGTTATTCTCTTGAAGAACAAACTAAGTTACATGCTGAAGTATAACAGAACACCACTCTGTCTAATCTTCAGCAGCTGCTTTCAATGAGGAATGTCATAACATCCAGTTTGACATTCAATCAGTAGGCCTTATGCCAGGTCTGGTTCTTCCTTGATAACCAGACTGCACTTAAATACTAAGTTCTAACAGAACTCCTGCTGTTCTATTCCTTAGTATCTGTTAACAGGTATGAGTGTCACAACATCCAGTTTGACATTCAATAAATCTTGTGTTAGCTAGTCCTGCAGTAACTACAATGTAGTCACACATACATGTTATGACATCAGTCAAGACATTAGTGTTTTACCATATAATGCAGCCAATTAAACACCTACAATTGTGTTTAAAAAACCCTTCTCCCATGCCAAAAGGAGGAGTGATGACATTGTTGGCGCATAAATTCAATGATACTTTCATTTAATAAATTCATGTTAAATGTTTGTTTTTCCAATTATTTTCCCTTTTCGCTTTTTTGCATGAAATTGGTGATCACATAAAACCCATAAAAATAAGAATAAAAGCAATTTTTTTCATCTGCATAATGATTTGCCTTGTTTGAGTTCTAAAATTTCTTTTATATCCAAAATCATTATGTAGGTTAATCAAACCCATTGAACATAATGATCCAACACCATCTCCCAACTTTGAATTCCCTGTATTTGAGGCAGAAGAAGATGATGTTGAAGAGATTCCTGACGAGATTACCCGTCTACTTGAGCATGAAGAGAAAATCATTCAGCCGCATCTTGAGAACCTGGAAACAGTCAACTTGGGGAATAAGGATTGTGTACGAGAAGTAAAGATTGGGGCACTCCTGGAAGAATCTATTAAGAAAGGGTTGATTGAATTGCTACGAGAATATGTCGACGTCTTTGCCTGGTCATATGAAGACATGCCTGGTCTAGATACTGATATCGTGCAACATTTCTTGCCTTTGAAGCCTGAGTGCGTGCCTGTGAAGCAGAAGCTCAGAAGAACTCATCCCGATATGGCAGTAAAGATCAAGGAGGAAGTTCAGAAGCAAATTGATGCGGGGTTTCTGGTGACTTCTACATATCCTCAATGGGTGGCCAATATTGTGCCCGTGCCTAAGAAAGATGGAAAAGTCTAAATGTGTGTGGACTATAGAGACTTGAATAAAGCTAGTCCGAAAGATGATTTCCCTCTACCATATATAGATATGTTGGTAGATAATACAGCTAAATTCAAGGTCTTCTCGTTTATGGATGGATTTTCCGGATATAATCAAATTAAAATGGCACCCGAGGATATGGAGAAGACAACATTCATCACACCTTGGGGAACATTCTGTTATCGAGTGATGCCCTTCGGTTTGAAGAACTCCGGATCCACGTATCAACGTGCTATGACTACCTTGTTCCATGATATGATGCACAAGGAGATCGAGGTCTATGTTGATGATATGATTGCTAAGTCAAGAACGGAAGTTGAACATGTAAAGCACCTGTTGAAGCTTTTTCAGCGCTTGAGGAAGTACAAGCTTCGTCTGAATCCCAACAAGTGTACATTTGGAGTCCGTTCCGGCAAGTTATTGGGCTTCATTGTCAGCGAAAGAGGTATTGAGGTTGATCCTACAAAGGTCAAAGCAATACAAGAGATGCTTGCGCCCAAAACTGAGAAGCAAGCCCGAGGTTTTCTTGGCCGCTTGAATTACATTTCTAGATTTATATCACAGATGACTGCCACATGTGCGCCAATATTCAAGCTCCTCCGGAAAGATCAGACCCATGATTGGACCGAGGATTGCCAAAAAGCTTTCGACAGTATTAAAGAGTATTTGTCTGAACCTCCGATTTTGTCTTCACCCATGGAAGGGAGACCATTGATTATGTATCTGACCGTTCTTGAAGACTCAATGGGTTGTGTCCTTGGTCAGCAGGACGAATCAGGAAAGAAAGAGTATGCCATCTACTACTTGAGTAAGAAGTTTACTGATTGTGAGTCTCGATACTCAATGCTTGAGAAAACATGTTGTGCTTTGGCTTGGGCTGCCAAGCGCTTACGCCAGTATATGTTGAATCATACGACTTGGTTGATATCCAAAATGGATCCAATTAAGTATATTTTTGAGAAGCCTGCTTTAACTGGGAGGATTGCCCGTTGGCAGATGTTGTTGTCTGAGTATGATATTGAGTATCGAGCTCAAAAGGCTATTAAAGGTAGTATCTTGGCTGACCACTTTGCACATCAGCCGATCGAGGATTATCAGTCAGTTCAGTATGACTTCCCAGATGAGGAGATTCTGTATTTGAAAATGAAATATTGCGATGAACCTACGCTCGATGAGGGGCCAAAGCCTGGTTTCAGATGGAGTATGGTGTTTGATGGCACTGTAAATCAATATGGAAATGGTATTGGGGCAGTGATTATTATCCCTTAGGATACACATATTCCTTTTACAGCAAGGCTAACTTTCAAATACACGAATAATATGGCTGAGTATGAAGCCTGCATTATAGGATTGGAAGAGTGCATTGATCTTAGGATCAAGCATCTTGATGTTTATGGTGATTCGGCCCTCGTTGTTAATCAAATTAAGGGTGAATGGGAAATGAATCAGCCTGGTCTCATTCCATATAGAGATTATGCGAGGAGGATTTCAAAATTCTTTACTGAGGTTGACTTCCATCATATTCCTCGAGATGAGAATCGGATGGTAGATGCTCTCGCTACGCTTGCTTCGATGATTGTAGTCAGACTTTGGAATGAAGTTCCCAATATCACTGTGATGCACTTGGATAGACCAACCCATGTATTTGCAGTTGAGGAAGTGAAAGATGATAAGCCATGGTATTATGATATCAAGTGTTTCCTTCAGAGCCAGATTTACCCGCCTGGGGCATCTGTGAAAGATAGGAAAACTTTGAGGAGATTGTCAGGCAGTTTCTACCTCAATGGCGATGTACTTTATAAGAGAAATTTTGACATGGTACTGCTCAGATGCGTGGATAGACACGAAGCATACCTGTTAATGACTGAGGTCCATGAGGGTTCCTTTGGTACACATTCCAATGGACATGCCATGGCTAGAAAGATATTGAGAGCAGGCTACTATTGGCTGACAATGGAGTCTGACTGCTGCAAATATGTGAAGAAATGCCATAAGTGACAGATCTACGCGGATAAGATTCATATTCCTCCGACACTTCTGAATGTGATTTCGTCACCATGGCCTTTCTCCGTGTGGGGAATCGACATGATTGGCATGATAGAGCCAAAAGCGTCCAATGGTCACAGATTTATTCTCGTAGCAATTGATTACTTCACCAAATGGGTTGAAGCGGCGTCATATGCAAATGTGGCCTCTAGGGCTTACACCAACAGTTGAAACGTCGTTCTAAGCCTTATTTATTGCTGATGAAGTAAAGAAAACTGGGGTACACATGTCTTCTTTAAAGGATTCTCAAAAGGCTATTGAGGCTGGCAGAACTGATCAATGGGGTCGTATGATAGAGATTGATGAGAACAAGAATATGGCTGGATTGGGATTTCAACCAGGGTCGTTCAACGTCAGAACTAAAGATGTGCAATCGAGTTTCCACAGTGGAGGGTTCATTCATGGGAATGATCAACACTCAGCTGTTGTAATTTGGGACAGTGACGATGATGAAGAAGCTTGCGCCAACTTTGTGACGCATGGCCAGACTTGCAACATTTGGGTTTCCGTTGACGTTCCTACTATTATCCATCGCTCTAAGTAATTTGTTTTTCATATTTAAGAAAAATCCTTCTCTTATGCCTAAGGGAGAATGAACATTGTTGGGCATTTTTGTTATCATCAATAAAATGCAATTTTATTCATCCACATCTTTGATGTTTTATTTTTACTTTTTGCTTTTCTGAAAATGGTAATCACAAAAAATATAAATAATAATATTCCATCTGCATAATATTTGGTCACAATTCACTTCTCTAAAATCAAAATATCAAATCATTATGCATGTTGGTTCTCAAAACCATTGAATACAATTATCCTACTCCCTCTCCAAACTTTAATTTCTCTGTGTTTGAGGTTGAGGAAGAAACTGATGATGAAGTATTTGATGAATTATCTCGTTTACTTGAGCATTAGGAAAAAGCCATTCAGTCGTCCGAAGAGTAGATAGAACTAGTCAACTTGGGTTCAGAAGATGATGTGAAGGAAGTCAAAATTAGGTCTCAACTGTGTCCGGAGGCTAAGAAGAGGTTGATTGATCTTCTTCGAGAGTATTCAGGTGTGTTTGCTTGGTCCTATCAAGACATGCCTTATTTGGATTCCTAGATTGTGGAGCATAGATTTCTGTTGAAGCGAGAATGCCCGCCGGTCAAGCAGAAGTTGAGGAGAACTCATCCTGATATAGCAGTTAAGATCAAAGAGGAAGTGAATAAGCAAATTGATGTTGGTTTTCTTGTTCCCTACGAAAATCCACAGTGGGTGGCCAATATTGTGCATGTTCCTAAGAAGGATTGAAAAGTCTGCATGTGTGTCAATTATAGAGATTTGAACAAAGCTAGTCCGAAAGATAATTTTCCTCTGCCACACATTGACATGTTGGTAGACAATACAGCTAAATTCAAAGTCTTTTCGTTTATGGAAGAATTTTCCGGTTATAATCAAATCAAGATGGCACATGAAGACACGGAGAAGACCACATTCATTACACCCTAGGGAACATTCTGTTATAGAAAGATGCCTTTCGGTTTAAAGAATGCTGGTGCAACATACCAAAGAGCTATGACCACTCTTTTTCATGATATGATGCATAAAGACATTGAAGTTTATGTTGATGATATGATTGCCAAATCAAGTGATGAAGAAGAACATGTTGAGCATTTGTTGAGGTTATTCCAGCGTTTGAGGAAATATAAACTCCGCTTGAATCCCAATAAGTGTACTTTTGGTGTTCGCTCTGGTAGGTTGTTGGACTTTATTGTCAGTGAGAAGGGTATTAAAGTTGATTCTGCCAAGGTCAAAGCAATACAAGAAATGCCTGCGCCTAAAACTGAGAAGCAAGTCAGAGGTTTTCTCGGCCGTTTGAACTATATCTCAAGATTTATATCGCATATGACTACCACATGTGCGCCTATTTTCAAGCTTCTTTGGAAAGATCAGTCCTGTGATTGGACCGAAGATTTCCAGAAAGCTTTTGACAGTATCAAAGAGTATTTGCTTGAGCCTTCGATTCTATTTCTGCCTGATGAAGGAAGACCTTTGATCATGTATTTAACTGTGCTTGAAGAGAGTATGGGTTGCATTCTTAGTCAGCAAGATGAATCTGGAAAGAAAGAATATGCAATTTACTACCTTAGTAAGAAATTCACCGACTGTGAGACCCGATACTCTATACTTGAAAAAACATGATGCGCATTGGCTTGGGTTGGTAATCGTCTACGCTAGTATATGTTGAATCATACTACTTGGTTGATATCCAAAATGGATCCAATCAAATACATTTTTGAGAAGCCTGCTTTAACTAAGAGGATTTCCCATTGACAAATGTTGTTATCAGAGTATGATATTAAATACAGATCTCAAAAAGGTATCAAAGGCAGTGTCTTGGCTGACCATTTGGCTCATGAACCGATTGAAGACTACCAGTCAGTGCAGTATGACTTTCCTGATGAAGAAATTTTGTACTTGAAAATGAAAGATTGTGATGAACCATTGCTTGAAGAAAGGGCCATAACCTTGTTCCCGTTGGGGCATGGTATTTGATGGAGCTGTTAATTCTTATGGTAATGGCATTGGGGCAGTGATTATTACTCCTCAAGGCACTCATTTTCTATTTACAACTAGATTGACTTTCAAGTGTACAAACAATATGGCTGAGTATGAAGCTTGCATTATGGGGCTTAAGAGGCCATTGATCTCAAAAGAAAATATCTTAACGTCTATGGAGATTCAACTTTGGTTGTGAATCAGATCAAAGGTGAATGGGAGACGAATCAACCCGATTTGATACCATATAGAGACTATACGAGAAGGATTTAAACTTTCTTTATAAAGGTTGAGTTTCATCATATCCCTCGAGATGAAAACCGGATGGTAGATGCTCTTGCAACGTTGGCTTCAATGATTATGGTGAAATTTTTGAATGATGTTCCCAATTTGAATATGATGCATCTTTATAGGCCAACTCATGTATTCGCTGTTGAAGAAGTCAAAGATGAAAAGCCTTGGTATTTCGATATCAAGTGTTTCCTACAAAGTCAGATTTACCCGCCTGGGGCATCTTTGAAAGATAAGAAGACTTTGAGGAGATTAGCTGGCAACTTCTACTTGAATGGTGATGTACTCTACAAGAGAAACTTTAACATGGTTTTGCTCAGATGCATGGATAGACACGAAGCAGACTTATTGATGACTGAAGTCCATGAAGGTTCCTTTGGTACTCATTCTAATGGACATGCTACAACGAAGAAGATGTTCAGAGCAGGTTACTATTGGCTAACAATGGAATCTGACTGTTGCAAGTTTGTGAAGAAATGCCACAAGTGTCAAGTTTATGCAGATAAAGTTCATGTTCCTCCGACACTTTTAAATGTCATCTCCTCTCCATGGCCCTTATCCATGTGGGGAATGATATGATTGACATGATTAAACCCAAAGCTTTAAACGTACATCGTTTCATTCTGGTGGCTATTGATTACTTCACCAAATGGGTTGAAGTGACATCGTATGCAAACGTAACCAAACAAGTTATTGTAAGGTTTATCAAGAATCAGATTATGTGTCGTTATGGTGTGCCAAGTAAGATCATTACTGACAATGGATCAAACTTGAAAATAATATGGTGGAAGCTCTTTGCATAGACTTCAAGATTGCACACAATAATTCTTCTCCCTACAGACGTAAGATGAATGGGGATGTTGAAGCTACAAATAAGAACATCAAGAAGATCATGAAGATAGTTGTAACCTACAAAGATTGGCATGAGATGCTCTCATTTTCTTTGCATGGGTACCGTACATCCGTCCGCACTTCAATAGGGGTAGCCCCTTTCTCTCTTGTTTATGGCATGGAAGTCGTGCTCCCAGTAGAGGTTGAGATCCCATCATTATGTGTCTTGATGGAAGCCAATTTGACTGAAGCTGAATGGTGCCAGACCAGATATGACCAGTTGAATTTAATTATAGTGAAAAGATTGACTGTCATGTATCACAATCAGTTATATTAGTAGAGAATGAAGAAGGAATTTGATAAGAAGGTCAAGTCTCTTGTGTTTAGAGAAAGTGACCTTGTGCTCAAGAAGATTCTATCTTTTAAACCTGATGCTAGGGGGAAATGGACTCCTAATTATGAAGGCACATATGTTGTTAAGAGAGCCTTCTCAGGAGGTGCTTTGATTCTTACAACTATGGATTGTGAAGAGTTCACTCGTCCTGTAAATGCCGATGCAATTAAGATATACTTCGCCTAAAAAGAAAAGAACAACTCGCTGAGTTGAAAACCCGAAAGGGAGGCTTAGGCAAAAATGAGCGTCTCGATGGATTGAAAACCCACAAGGGCGATCCAGGCACAAGTTAGATACATAAGAACATAAAACTTATCCAAATAGATTGAGTACCCCCGCCTTAGGGCAATCTAGGCAAAAGTTAGGGGTTATGGCAAGTAATTGCATTCAGTTGGTCCTAGTCGTTGGAGCAGTTGCGAGCAAGACATTTGGTTTTGATTCATCATTATCAACCAAAGCCAAGAGCACAGTGGATATTGAAGTGGGTAGGAAGAATAGTGATCACTGTATTCAATGTAGCCATTTTCCATGTAAATTACCATTTTCAACTTTGTAAAGATCTATGGAGTCTTGTCATTTACAGAATACCATTCTATTAAATAAAGTTGAGCTTTTTATCCAATTGTTTCTAATCTTATTTATTTCAGCTAAATAAAATTGAATTTCATTATGATAATGTTGAAATAAATTAATAAATAAAAAACATAAATGATAAAAGCAATTACTTTAAAAACTATTGATTTCGATAAGGAATATCAACAATAGTATGAGAACAGGTAAGTCTTGACAATGCGGAGCCTCGTTGGTTTTCCCTAAGCAGTTGGTTTGTTGATAATTCCCAACGATTCATCATTTGTCCCTAGTAGAGTTGAACTGGTGGTCAGTCCCTTTTGCAAACCATTTTTCCCAGCTGAGTTGTAGGCTCGCATCCTCAGCAATTTGCCTAGATCCTTCGTGTAGAGTTTTATCTCTTGTTCTCCCCAACAGAGTTCATCCTCAAATATGAAAGTGTTGATTTTGAGAAGTATTTGATTTGGTTCCCTGCGAGGTTGTCTCCCATTTAATATGATGTTGACCTAAAATTCTCCGCAGAGTTGACAATTTAGATCCTCAGCAAAATTTTCTCCTTCCCCCAGCCAGGATTGAGATATTCAGAGCCAGATGATTGGTGTTTATCCCCAACATCTTTTCTCCAGTTGGTGTTTCCATCTTGTAGAGATTAGCCGAGTGTTGCATTGATGATTCAAATCTATGATATTTGTATCCTTTGTGATAGTTTTGGCATAACCATCAAACATATACATATTCATGCATAAAACACATCATCAAATATTTCATTATTCATCTTTATTGCATTTGATTCCTTATTTCCGATCCCCTGCTACAGTGATATTATTTCCCTATACAAGTTTGGTGCGTCTATCCTCTCTCAATAGTAGAGTGTTAGCCCATTAAGCAGAAAGAATTTAACCTTTCTCATTTCCCCACTGAGTTATTTTCTCGTGGATGATTATTGTTTCAGTTTCCTCCCCAGTTAATTATCTGGATGGAACCACTCCCCTTGAGTTATATCCTCATTAGGTCAAGTCTTTGTTTGACCGTTTCTTTCTAGTTATTACCTAGATGAATGTTTTGGTCCCCTGAGAATCTATTACCCAGTAACTGGTAATATTCTTCTCAATTTCTGAGTATTTTACTTTTTCCCAATACTCGGTAAATGTAATTTATTTCCTTGTTTTTCCCTAGCGGATTCGCTTTGACGTTTCCCCAGGAAATCTATCCTTGATATGTTCATCCTAACCGATGACAGATATTCCCCCTTTATGGTTTTCTACCCAGTAAAAAGGTAGTTGTAATCCTTATTTCATTCCCCAGAGAGTTAATCCTTGATATGTTCATCCCAACCGATGACGGATTTTTCTCCCTTTGGTATTCTATCTAGTAACCGGTAGATATAAATCATACTTCTCCCCTCAGAGTTAATCCTTGATATATTCATCTTAACCAGTGACGATTTTTTCCCCTTTACGGTCTTCTGCCCAGTAACAGGTAGTTGTAAATCCTACTTATCCCCTGCTGAGTTTATCCTTGATATGTTCATCTTAAACCGGTGACGAATATTCTCTCTTTGGTATTCTATCCAGTAACTGATAAATATAACTCCTACTTTTCCCCCGACAGTCTATCCATGATATGTTCATCCTAACCGATGACAAATATTCTTCCTCTGAGTCTATCCTTGATATGTTCACTTTAACTGGTGACATATATTCTCTCTTTGGTCTTTTGCCCAGTAACCGGTAGTTGTAAATCCTATTTGATATTTCCCCAGCAGGTTGTTCTTTCCCAGTAACCGATAATAAATACACCTCTTTTTCCTCAATGAGTCATCCTTGATATGTTTACTCTAACCGATAACGGATGTCCCTCTGTCAGAGTACCTTATATTTCTACCCAGTAATCGGTAATAGATAATATATTTCTGGTACTCCTGTTTTGAAGATCATTCTTCCCCAGTTGAGTTTGATTCGGGTATTTCAGCTTTGTTTTAATTTACCTGTTTCGCCCGCAGAGTTTTCCCTCTTCCCCAGACTGAGTCCTTCCATTGATTTATTTTCATGGAAATTCCCCTCGTGTCTCCCGCAGTTTTTAAGTTGTAGCCTGACCTACACATATCACTTTTATCCCCTAAAGTCTCTGTCTCCCCAGTGAGTTTTCCTTATGGAATGCAATATGCTCCTATGGACTTTCAGTATCTCCAGATTCTTTTCCTTTGTGGCAATATATTCCCCACAGAGATTAGTTTTAACATTCATATCATATGCATCATGAGGTTTCTTAGGGACCAAAATTTGTTTCTATATGATGTTATTTAAGTCCATTCTACTGAGTTGATACAGAGATTTTAACCTTCACATCCTCAGTTAGAATGTCCTTAAATAGGGCAGCTGTAAGACCCCAATTTTGATCCTAAGACCCCTCATGATATCTCATCATATGCATTGCCATTGGGATCACACCTTGGCAGCCTCCTTACCCCTTATTCACTGGGTTTGCATTGGGATAGGTCACAAAGCATATTTGGTTATATCATACTTTTTTTTCATTATTTACTAACCAAAATACCAAAAATATGTCCATGTATAGTTTGTTGCTTTTGTAGGTAGTGTGTGAGTTCACCCATGCTCCATCAAGCTCATATATAGGGTTTAAGACCCTCAATACAAGGAGACCAATCAAGATATGGTTTACATTGACTCTAGATATCATGTATGGGTCCCCACGATCTTCACATATCATTTTGATTAAGAAATCATCAAGAGTTTAAAGCTTGTTTGCCTTGGAAACCCTAATTCTTTTGGATATCTTGTGTGACTTCCTCAACAAGTTTCTTTAACATTTGATCAAATATTTCAAGGTATACTTAATATTACATCATATTATACATATATGATCCTCTAAGAGTCCCAAAGATCAAGAGAATGTCAAGATAGCAAGTTGGTTCATGGTGGTTGACCAGAGAAAGTCAACTGGTCAAAACTGGGGTTCCCTAGACCCTATCTCCTACAATTTTGGTCATATGAAAATTATTCCAAGATAAAAATTACTCATAATAACATTCCAAACAACTTTCATGTTGAAGTCAATAGCTAGTTTTGCTTGGAAACCATTTTTTATGGTGAAAGATTATAGGTCATTTTGTGTGAACCCTGGTTACGAGGTCAACTTCCAAAGACCATAACTTGCTCATTTTTTATTATATGAAATCCATTAAAGTTTCATAATAAAATTCAAGATGTTATTTTCAACTTTTATGTATGGAATAAGTTCAAATTCAACTTCCAAATGCATGTGCCAAGAGGAAAGATTATAGGTCATTTTGGGTCATTACCATTGAACAAGTGATTTTCCTCAACTTCTAAAATGCATAACTCCTTCATGAAAAATCCATATGAGGTTATATTTGATACCAAATTGAATAGGTTTGAAATAGCTATAAATTTTATGAAGGAACTTTTTCCATTGGAAGCCTATAGCAAAAGTTATTCAAGGTGGAAGAAGTGAACATTTAACTTGGTACTTAGAAAATTTTCAGACATGTTTGATTTTTCAAACTTCCACCTCAAAATTTATCATGACCCAACTTCAAATGGAAAAGTGTTAAATATGAAAGTTGTTCTTCTTGATCTCATCTTTCTAAAAAGTCCAAGATCACCTCATTTGGACAAATAATGAAGGACTTGCGCATGGGTTCTTTTCAAGGGACCAATTGGATGATTTCACCTTCACATTTCAAACTAAAATGCATGGCCACATGACATGATTTCAGCATGATTCTCAAGAAATTTTGGACCTAAAATCATCACTTGATGGGCCTATCACACGCCCATGCAAGCATGCAATGAAAATTGCTAAATTTGGCAAAATTTGGAAGTGTGTGGAAATGAATCACATTGCCTATAAATACAACCCCTCATGCTCAGAATTGAGAACCTCGTGCCCAAGCTTTGAACCTGCAATCCAAACTGTAGCACCTCAAATTTGCACCTCCCATTTGTATATACATTTCATTTTTAGGTCATTAACATTGCATTCATATTGCATAGTCCATTGCATTCCATCAGGCAAGACTGGTCAGGAGGTTCAACAGTGCAAAGCAATAAGAGCATCCTCCATGAGATCAAAGCCCTAGGGTGGTTCCATTGAGCTTACATGACTCAAGGATCACTTTGAAGTAATTTGGCCAAGTGTTGAAGGCTCAGAACTCATCAGTGCATGATCAAATCATCTGAGGCCCATAGAAGTCAATAGAAGTCAACTGCAAAGTCAACTGTGGATTTGGAGGTGGGAAGTGGTTAGAAATACTTCATTCATGTTCAAACAAGTCTCATTTGACATTTCAAGTATCAACATTGAAGAATTTGAAGTCAGATCAATACTTTCCAAAAATAGCAAGTGACCTGTAATTTGAACTTTCCAAAAATGGCAAGGTTTTAGACCAACTTCAACTCAAGATTACATCATCAAGAAAGCTTCAAATGAAATTTTGTCCAACATGAAAGTTGAAGATCTTTCTCTCCCATCTCCAAACAGTCCAAGATCATGAATTTCTCATGTGTGGTTGAGGAGATATGATCCAATCATGGCAAAGTGTGTTTTAAAATTCAAATGGGCATAACTTTTTAACCAAAGCTCCAAAATGAGTGGTTCTTTTTGCATTTTGATCCTCATAACATGCACTTTCCAAATGTACCATTACATGACATGAATTTCCTTTGCATGGGCATGTGCTTGTTCATGAAGATTTGTGAAGAAAATTGCATAAAATCATTTTAGTTGATCATGAGCATACAAAACCAATTTAAAAGCTTGCATGGGCATTAATTAAGTGATTTTGGGCCAAATTCGTGCACTGTTCACGTGCTACCTCATGCATGGGGGTGAAAAACACATTTTGCACATACACCTCAAAATTGATTAATCTCATTTGCATTTGGCTTAAACAGGTTTTAAACATCATTAGCATGAGGTATATATTGTTAATCCTAACTGTATTGGTCATTAGCTGCAATTTCAGATCTGAATCAAAAGAATCACCAAATTTTTCTCTCAATTTTTTTTTTCCAATTTCTTCACACAAGAACACTTTCTATTGATTGATTCATGCTCATGAGGTGTTTCTGAGCAAATTTGGACGTGGAATCAAGGCAAATCGTGGCATATTGAGCTAGATTCAAAGCTTGAAGCATCCATGGAGCTTGCAATTTGAGCTGGATTCGTGCATACTGGAACCTTCAATTCATCACCAATCACTTCAATAGGCATTGTGGAGGAGATTTGAGCTGTAGCTGAGCTTGGAAGCACACGATTCCAACTTCTGTTCTTCAAGAGGTCAGGATTCGACCTCTCTAATTCTCAAAATTATTGTGATATTCATGTAGATCCTTGAATGGTGATGATTCTGGTACAAATTTTGAGTGAATTGGTGTTGTATTGACAAAGTTATGCTCAATTGAAAATTTGATGCAATTTCTTCTTCTCTTCGATTTGGTTTTGTTTTGATGTTTTAGTGCAAATTGATTATGGATCTTGAATGTATGTGGAACAAGGAATCGAATGCTATGCTTGTTTTTAATTTCTGGACACTTTTTGAAAAATCTGGAAAATCACATGAAGATCATCATGATCTTCATCTTCAACCTGTGAAGATCTTCAGATTTCCAGGTTTAGCTACGAAACCTTCATGTCCAGCTACGGTTTTGCTACGAAATGTGTGTTTAGCTACGGAAATCCTGGCAATTCTGGAAACGCGCTCGTGTCTAGGGTTTTAAACCAAAACGCCACCGTTTTGGTTGGCGCGCATAAATTCAAATAGGCGCCTGGTTCGAATCCGGCTGAGGGATATTTTTCAAATGCCTTGCCATTTTCCTTTTCCCTCCACATTATTCCATGTTTGGCTCATTTCACTTTCAAATTCTTTCCAAACTTCCAAAAATCATTATAAATTGAAAAATGCACCAATTTGATCCCAATTTTTTGCTATGTTTTCCTTATCCTGTCTACTTTTTTATGATCATAAATTGGAAAGTTGTGCCTGGCTTAAAAATTGATTTGTCCTAGGGTGATTGAACATGTGTCCACTTATGCTATTGCCTTGTTCCTTTCATCATAAAATGCTTGTTTCTTATCCAATGATTCTGAAATTTTGTGTGTGGATTCTAGACATGTTGAGGAACATTTTGGTTTTGGTTTGATATTTTTCCCATGATCCAATTCTGTTTTATGATTGTTCTAACTTGGTGTGACAATTTGTGTCATACATTTGGTTGCTTGACTTGTACAATGTGATTGCCATGCCTAATGATGTCCAATGCTTCTGATTTTTTGTGTGATGTATGTTATGGATGTCTAGATTGCTCATGATTTTTTCCAGATTTTTTTGGAATCATTTCTGTTTTGATTGAGATTTTTCATTCCTGTTGACCATTTGGATGCTTTGAAATCACCTTTAACTTCATTTGATCATGAAATGCATTTGGTTAATGATTTTGATATGAGCCTTTTTAGGATATGTCAATATGTGTTTGAAGTTACTTCATGTCAAGTTTGAGGTTCTGTTTTGACTTTTTTCTCCATCTTTGACCCTAGGCTTTGACCTAGTGGTTTGTGGCTTACATGTGGGCTTTAATTTCAGGTTTAAACATCCAAGTCCATAGTTGATGATGCTTCCTCATTTGAGCATTGATGTTTGCTCTTGATTACTAACACTTGTGTGTTTTGTAGGTTGATGCTAACTCATTTGAGTTTGCCTTGTGGCTTGCACATTGTGAACATTGTCTGTCTGTTTGTTATTGCCTGTTGTTTGTCTGTCTGTACAGTTGAACTGATTGGTTTAGATTTTTCACAGGTACCTAAGTTGCTTTGAGTTCTTTTGAACTTGCTTTGCTTGGTTGCTTAACCACTGAGGTATAATTCTTCTGACTTCATGTAGTTTGGAAGACCTGTCCTGTTGTGGGCAGGCACCTGTCTGAAGTCCTCCTTAAGAGGCAATGCTTGTGTTTGTTTAATGTTGTGCCCTGTATATTCAAAAGACCTCCTAAGTGAAGAGGCATTGGCAGATACAAGGGATGTGCAATCCATCCCCTGCTATTCAGTTGAGTCATTCATCCTGCCCACACCATTGTGTTGATGCAGTTTGAATATTAACCAAAGATCTTGTTGTGTCAGTCATGTGGAGAAGAGTTCCTACATTCTGAACTCCCACACTTTCTATCTGACTCAAGCTCTCCCAGGCCAGGGATAAGAGCTGTGAGGTCTTACCCTCACTTCCCATTTCATCTGCTTCACCCTAACTCTCAATGTTAGGGTTAAGAGCTAACGAACACCCCATTCCAGTTGGCTTATTTTTACAGCCTAGCCTTGTATGAGCCCAATTGTTTGCATATAGTGTGTGTGCTTGCTTTTTTGTGCTTGTATGTGTTTGCCTGTGCTGTTTAGGATAGCTTGCTTCCTGTGCAAGTTAGGATAGAAACCTTAACATAGGGATCGTATGCATGACAACTTCTAGGCTCGAGTCGTAGTCTCCCTAGTAGTCTGTTATCTCCCTCTGTCTCTGGTTAGGTTAGAAGTTCTTTCCTTGTGTAGGGGAACTACGTCGCCCTGATCCTCATACCAGATGAGGTACGTAGGCAGGAGATGAGCTGATCTCTCCGGGCGCCCTCTTTCTTTTTCAACCCCTTTGTGTGTGTTTGGAGTCTGACGTAAGCCCAGCGATTGGCAGTTAGTTTCCTGTGCCTTGTTTGCTTGTTGGAGTCTGACGTAAGTCCAGCGATTGGCAGTTGGTTTCCTGTGTGTGTTTGTTGGTTCGGAGTCTGATGTAAGTCCAGCGATTGGCATTCGGTTTCCATGTTTGCCTGTTTGTGTGGAGTCTGACGTAAGTCCAGCGATTGGCAGTCGGTTTCCTGTGTGGGTTTTGTTTGGCGTGTGTTAGCCGAGCTACGAGTGCTCTGATTCTTCTCTGGTCAGAGAAGATACGTATGCATAGGATGCGACATCCTAGCGAGCATGTTTCCCATGTCCCCGAATTACGTCAACTCTGATGTCTGTGTCTGACAGGCTACGTTGGCCCAGGATGTGATATCTTGCCGAGTCCTCTTCTTCCGTCCTTCCTGTGTTTCCTTCCAGTGTGTGTGCAGTTTGTGAGCAGTGTTTAGCAACCTTTCTTTTATTCTTTTGTGTGTGGATCTCGTCGAGTACGACGGTTGCGTAGGGGTGCTAATACCTTCCCTTCACATAACCGACTCCCGATCCCATCTCTCTCTGGTTGCGAGACCATGTCTTTTCCAGGTTTACTTCGAGCGTTTCCTTTCCCTCTTTTGGGGTAAATAACGCACGGTGACGGCTCTGTTGTTTCGTTTTCCCGCCGTTATTCGCGTAATGCGACAGCTGGCGACTCTGTTGGGGATTACAGAGAAGTTGACCTCTTGCTGGTCCATCTTCCCTAAGCGAGTCAGTCCTAGCGCTCTTTAGGATAGTGTTGGTTGCTTTTACTGCTTTATTTATTGCATTTATGTTTATGCTGTGATTGTTTATATTTGCATATATGTTTGCATGCATATTGTCATTGTGCTGGCTGTGTATCTGTTTCTCTGTTGGGTGGGAGTTACCAGAGGTAAAAGGCCCAATACCCAGGCTATGAGTGAACTCTAGGACACCTAGGAATAGAGTGATTCATGGGAAGCGGGTGGTATTGCGCCACTTAGCGGAACTTGATATCACGAGCAGTTCAGATCCTGATGGGGTATTATCGGTGCATACATATGGTGTGTACAAGATGATATTCTTGAAAGGGTTGTTTATCCTGCGTTTCTCTTGACCTTACCCTGGCCTAGATGACACCCGTGAGTGGGGAGGGAATGAATCATTTGCAGGTACAGATGGTGACTATGGTTCAGATGGACTTATGGATATCTATCTCTGACACGTCGGAATTCTGTCTGTGATATCTATCAACGGGTTCCGTTTATTTCGAATCCCCGGGTTGAATTTGAAGATACCTGGTTAGAGGATCTGGTTGTCATCCGTTCAGTGGATCTCCTGTGATGATAGTGATATATCCCCCGGTTCCGTTTATTTCAGAACTTCCCAAGTTGGATCTATGGTTAATCGGGCCCTCAGATGATTGTGATCAGTTCAGAGACCGGTCCAGTACAGTTGATCCTCAGATGACTTGGGAGATGGCATAGTGACCTGCCTGCATGCATTTGCATCATTTCCATTTCGCATTCATCTGCATTTAACCCATGTCTATCCGTACTCAGGGTCCATTTTTGATTGAGATTCCGGTTGAGAGACATCCAGATGTCAATGTTATTGTCGAAATAGTATCCATCTTAATGAAACCAGAATCAAAGGACGGAATTCTCCTCATACGGATAGACATTGCATGTGTGAGTCATATTAACCTGTTTTCTGTTTTGTAGGTGTCAATATCTAACCAGTGCACATAGCTCTCCCGCTCAGACGTCCTGCCAGACCCGACAAGTCCAAGCTAATGGATCCACCCAACGCCGACATTCTCGAATTGAAAGAGATGATGAGGGAGTTGTTCAAAGTCGTGCAGGGGCTCGCCTTGGGGCAGAAAGCAATGGCTGAGAGGTTGGATAGGATTGAAAGTTGGATGATAAAGGAGAAAGTTCAGGGAAAGACTCCGTCATCCGTAGTAAAGAAGCCCTCTGGCAATGGTCAGCTCAAGAAGGAGGTTGAATCAGGTGGTGTGCAGGCTAAGAAAGAACGCGGTAAGGATCGTTACCACCCTTATGTTGCCACTGTAACCACTCCTGGTTGTAATCCACCTGTACAACAGCAACAACCGCCACCTCGACAGGAAGCACAGAAAGCTAAGGGCCAAGTGAAGAAGGGGGCGACGAATCGTCAGTTTGATAAGCCACCCGTGACTTATACCCTTCTGTTCAAGAGGTTGAGGGATCTTGGGTTAGTTCGGCCAAGGATATTGGTTTCTGTAGAATTGCATCGGAGGCCTGCAAACTACGATGAGAATGCCAGGTGCGAGTTCCATTCTGGGGCACCAGGACATAACATTGAGGGTTGTAGAGCTTTTAAGCATGTCGTCCAGGACATGGTGGATTCTAAGGCCATCAGTTTGGCGCCAACACTGAATGTTAACGCTAACCCCATGCCAGGTCCCGTGGGGGTGAAAGTGATGTCAAAGGACAAGAGAGGAATAGAGGTGACTGAGGGGGATCAATTAAAAACTCCCATGCCTGCAGTTCAGAAACATCTGATGAAGAGTGGAGCATTCCCTAGTGTTGATAACTGTTGTGCGGCTGTCGCTACCAATGGGTGCACAAATGGGTGTGTAGTGATGGGGGAAACGATCCAGAGAATGATGGAAGTAGAAATGGACGGTGAAAAATTTGAAACACCAAGTCAGGCAGTTGAAACCGTCAAGGTAGAGGATGCCATTCTAGCTGAGAAAGAGAAGAAGCTGTCCATTTCTTCTTACAAACAGGCCATGGAAGTGGTGAAGAACGGAGAAGCCCTGGGCCGGGGAAAGATCATAGACATTGTGGTGAAAGCGGATATGTTCGGGGTTGGCTATCAGCCAGATCAAGAGTCGTCTAGACAAAACAGAGGACGTCGTCAACCGTTCACATTCGTTAGTGCCGGAATGTTGGATCCAGGTCACGCCTGTACAGTGGGTGAAGAGATTGACAGTGACCGCGAGCTTGAGTCATGGATAAAATCGTGCGTACCAGGGAACTGGAAGGCCTCAAATATCACCACTGTCACTCATCATGAAGAGTAGTATTTCTGTTTTTCAATTCTGTTTGCATGAAAGCCATACGTTTTGCCCGAAACGTAATGGTCCATTGTAAGGGCCATCTCATGTGTTTCATTTTGCAACATTTTGCATCAGTAATAAATGGATGTTTTTGTGATTAAAAGCGGTGCTCCCTGTCTTTCATTTATTTTTGCAGTTAAAAAAATAAAAATGGCAATGTTTATTTTCATTTTTCTTTCCTTTTGATTTGCCTTGTTCCGACCTCAAAAGTGACTATCCTCCTGATCTCATTGATAACAATTCGGTTACACCTCTGCATGACTTCGACAATCCGCTCTATCATGACCGAAGAATAAGGCGAAGAAGATTGTGATCTACTGGAATTAGCCAGGTTGTTAAGACAAGAGGAGAGGGTGATTCAACCGCACGAGGAGCGATTCAAGATTGTTATTCTAGGCACCGCCGAGGTTAGAAAGGAAGTGAAAATTGGGGCCGCTTCAGAGGCGAGTCGAGAGCAGAATGGTCGCCCTGTTGAAAGAGCATGTGGATACCTTCGCCTGGTCGTGTCAGGATATGCCAGGGTCGGATACCGATGTCGTTGTGCACAAGCTACCATGGAGAGAAGACTGTCCTCTAGTGAAGCAGAACGCCCGTGCCATGTATCAAAGAGCCATGGTGACTTTGTTTCATGATATGATTCATCGTGGAATCAAATGCTATGTTGATGACATGATCGCAAAGTCCAAAACAGAAGAGGGGCATCTGGTGGAGCTGGCCAAGTTGTTTGACCGGTTGAGACAACTCAGACTGAGGTTGAGTCCGAATCAGTGCACTTGTGGAGTGTTGTCCGATAAGTTGTCGAGGCTTATTGTGAACGAAAGAGGAATCGAGGTCGATCCTGCTAAAAAAAAGAGAAAAAAAAGAAAAAAAGAAAAAGCAATACGAGAAACGCCTGAACCGAGCATAGAAAAGAAGGTTCGTGGTTTCTTAGATAGATTGAATTGCATTTCACGGTTCATATCTCATCTGATAGCCACGTGGGAACCCATTCAAGAAAAAGGGATCAAACAGTCAGGTGGATAATGATTGCCAAGGGGCATTGAAAGATAAAAGAATAAGTTGCAGGAACCTCTGATTCTGATGCCTCCTGTGGAAGGAACAACTGTTAATCTGGTACTTGACAGCCCTCGAGGGGTCTATGAGGTGCGTATTGTGTCAGTATGACGAGTCTGGTCGAAAAGAGCATGCAATTTACCTTAGCAAAAAGTTTATCGACTGTGAAACAATACATTCACTGCTCGAGAAAACTTGTTGTACTTTGGCATAGGCTGCTCGCCGACTGAGACAGTATATGCTGGTCCAGACCACTTTGTGGATGTCCAAGATGGATCCGATCAAGTATGCGTTTGAGAAGTCAGCATTGACCGGACGGGTTGCGAGAGGGCAAATGATTCTGACTGATTTGTGAATATTCATTATACCTCTCAGAAAGCAATCGAGGGGAGTGTATTGTCTGATTACATCGCCCCGCAACCCATTAAGGATTATCAACCAAGGAAGTTTGAGTTCCCTGATGAGGACATCTCGAGGTGCTCAAATCGAAAGATTCTGAGGAACCGATCCCGGAGGAGGGGCCTGACCCTGAATCCGAACGGATTCTGATGTCTGATGGGGTTAAGGTGGATGAGTTAGCGCTGCTTTGGTTACACCGAAAAGATCCCACATTCCTTTTGTTGCCCGGATAACATTTGAATGCACCAACAACGGTGGTTGAGTACGAAGCTTGTATCCTGGGTATCGATCTTCGGTGCGTACGTCTATTGGGGCAACGCCGCGCTCGCTCGTGTATGGGATAGAAGTGGTATTACCTACTGAAGTCTATATCCCATTGTGGAGAGTCCTGATGGCTGAGAAATTAGAGAAGGCTGAGTGGATAAGGACTCGGTATGACGCGTTGAGCCTGACTGAGGAAAAGAGGCTGGCAGTTACTTGTCATGGGGCATTTGTACCCAGTGAATGAAGCATGTTGTTGACCGAAAAGTGCGACCTCGTGCGTACCACGTGGGAGAGCTGGTACTGAAAAGGATCCTTCCTCCTCAACGATCGTAGGGGCAAGTGGACACACAATTATGAATGTCTATTCGTGGTCAAGAAGGTTTTCTCTGGTGGAGCCTTGTTGTTGACGACCATGGATGGCGAGGATTCTCCATCCCTTGTGAATGCGGACGCAATTAAAAGATACTTTGTAAAAGAGACCCGTTGGACAAAAAGAATAAAAGAGTCCAGGCAAAAAAGGGCATCCCGGCGAACCAAAAAAAAAGGAAGAAAAGGTTCGGGCAAAAGTTAGGGATAAAAAGAAAATATGTACACCCGGAAAGTCGAAGACCCGCAAGGGAGGCTTGGGCAAAAAAGGGTATCCCGGTGGACTGAAAACCCGAAAGGGCGGTCCAGGCAAAAGAGGGAATGAAACGAACAACTGCGTCCAGCATAATCGTTGATATTTTGGTTAACACATCATGGATAATCCCCGACAGAGATCGATCGGAAGCGTCTTGTTCAGAAGACAGAAAGTGCGGAAAGTCTTAAGGACATATGGGGTGTAACCGAGTTGAAACCCGATGAGATCACGGTTTCACATTGCCATTAGGATAGATTTTTCGTTTTGTGCGCGATCACCTCTTTTCAGGGATTGCTTCCTGTGTGTTGCTCGGTTTTGAGCCACCTTTTTTTTAGTCAATAAATGCATGTTCAGTCAAATAATTTTGTTTTTGTCTTCATTACCGCTTTGATTGCGAAAACATCCGTTTATTTGTGATAAGAATATTTGCATTTTGAAACATAGAGGTCCCTTCCGATGCATGCTTATAAGATTGGAATCTGGAAATCTTATTCGGAAGTTTGAGTGACCTAGGTGTTGAAATGTTGGCACGCCTGGGGCACGCTTTTATCTAACGATCTCTAGTGCAGGTGCTGTTAGATATCTTCATTCACTTGCAGTTTGTGATGGATAACCTTTTGGCAAAAGATCCCGGCAGAGTCCAATCAGGGGCAAGGGACAGAAGAACGGTGAAAAGACGACGAAAGTAGGACGACGATCCTAGAGGGAAATCAAGAAGACTCTTCAAAGTCTGAAGATTAGAGAGTTAGCCCAGATATGAGGAGATCAATTGTCTCGAAGCAAAGAAAAGACGAGAATATTAGGTGATGAATCAGAAAAGACCGGATGAGTCTGGGAGTCTCTCAAAAGTGGAAAGTTGACACTATGGTTGGATGGTAAATGCCGGGGTTAGACGAATCGATGGGCGTCCCATGTCAAATAGGCCGTATCTCCCCAGTGGGTTGGAGAGTGTTATCTCCCCAGAAAATTTGAGATCGGTGTCTCCTCAGCAAGCCTGAAGGTTGCCATATCCCCAGTGGAAGTGTCGGTGGGTAGATTGTTCCTCAGCAGGATTGAGGATGTTTCCCCAGCAGGCTTAGAAGTGGCTGTTTCCCCAAGCAAGTCTGGAAGATATTAGAACTGTTCTTCCCCAGCAGTTGCCTAGCAGGCCTGAAAGTGGGTTTATCCCCAGCTAGTCCGAAGATCGTTAATCCCCACCGAGTCGGAAGGATGTTGCATCCCCAGCGGAGGTGTCAGTGGATTAGTTTATTCCACAGCAGTCGGGTTCGAAGTACTGTATCCCCAGTATGGTCTGGTCTATTATTTCCCCAACAGAGTATGCCTCTCCCCATCAGGGTTGTGAATGTTTTCCCCTAACAGATCTCCCCAGCAGAGGGTTGTGTTGATGGTTTTCCCCAGCGAGTTCCCCGAGTGGATCCGGTTCGGTGAAAGTTATCCCCAGTAGAGTTTATCCTACCTGAGGATCGGTCGTTATCCTCAGCAGAGGCGAGCATTGGTTGTTCCCCTAGCGGAGTCCCCGAGTGGATTGGGTTCGGTGAAGGTTGTCCCCGGTGGGATCCTTTCTCCAGCAGCAACGCTATTCCCCAGCATGAGTGAGAAGTTGGTGCTATTCCTCCGTAGAGCACTCCCAGCAGTGCGTCTCCCCACAGAGTTGGAGAATCTATTCAGATTGTGTGCTCAGCAGAACAATCCGTTGGCTCCCTAGCAGGAGTTTTTCATCATTTTGCATCCTGCATGTAGTAATCATTGCATCCTCAAATAGCATAGCATTTCCATTCAGTATGGAGCATTACGCCATAGAAAAATTCAAACATATGCATTCATGTGTTAAACCTAATCAGACCATATCCCCGGCAGAGGCGGATCATTGTTCAACATCTGTACGATACATTTGCTACAGTTGCTCTTGACAGATAGCATTCAAGATTGGTAATTCCCCAGAGGTTTATTTCCTCACCCGCAGGTGAGAGGAAAGCTTGATTCTCCCCAATGAGATCCCCAACAGGTGTTCAGCCTTGCCTTGACATATGTAGATGTCATCCCTGTGATACCAGTAAGTGTCATGTCGGCACCCGTGTGTGTCCTTTTTTTAGTGTCGGTAAACACCATTGTTTCAGTGTCGGTAAACATCGAGTCTCACTCCAGTCATCGGTAAATGTCTGATCGTTCTTTTTTGGTGTCGGTAAACATCATCTTTCGATGTCGGTAAATGTCGAGTCTTTCTCCCAGTCATTCGTTGATGTCTGGTCACCTCTCCGTTGGTGTCGAAAAACGTTGAGTTTTTCCCGTTCGTTCGTTGACGTCTGGTCGAGTCTTCCCAGTTCATCCGTTGATGTCTGGTCACCTCTCCGTTGGTGTCGATAAACGTCGAGCTTCTCCTGTTCGTCCGTTGACGTCTGGTCGAGTCTTCCAAGTTCATCTGTTGATGTCTGGTCACCTTCTCCGTTGGTGTCGATAAACGTCGAGTCTTCTTCCCAGGTCATCCGTTGATGTCTGGTCACCTCTCTGTTGGTGTCGATAAATGTCGAGCTTCTCCCATTCGTCCGTTGACGTCTGGTCGAGTCTTCCCATTCATCGGTAAATGTCTGGTCACCTTCTCCGTTGGTGTCGGTAAACGTCGAGTATTCTTCCCAGGTCATCCGTTGATGTCTGGTCACCTCTCCGTTGGTGTCGATAAACGTCGAGCTTCTCCCATTCGTCCGTTGACGTCTGGTCGAGTCTTCCCATTCATCGGTAAATGTCTGGTCACCTCTCTATTGGTTTCGATAAACGTTGAGTTTTTCCCATTCGTCCGTTGACGTCTGGTTGTATATCTCTTTCCCCAGGTCATCCGTTGATGTCTGGTCACCTCTCTGTTGGTTTCGATAAACGTTGAGTTTTTCCCATTCGTCCGTTGACGTCTGGTTGTATCCCTTTTTTCCATTCATCTTTTGATGTCATGTCACCTCTCTGTTGGTGTCGATAAACGTCGAGCTTCTCCCATTCGTCAGTTGACGTCTGGTCGAGTCTTCCCATTCATCTGTTGATGTCTGGTCACCTCTCCGTTGGTTTCGATAAACGTTGAGTTTTTCCCATTCGTCCGTTGACGTCTGGTTGTGATTTCTATTCCCATTCATCGTCTTTCGATGTCTGGATGTGGTTCCTTTTTCTGAAAAAATCAAAATCCCCAGTGGAGTCGTGGGTAAACATCTTGACTGATTCAGTGACAAATATCAGATCCCAGTGGAAGCTTCCGTTGGCGAATTTTCCTTTCTTGGATCCCCGCAGAGTGCAAATTTCTACGGTTCTTTAGGTGTTCAATCCCTGTGTACCTTGAAAGTCTGACAGCCGTTACTATCATCCGTTCAGGTTCCCAGTTGATTGAATAGGGGCAGCTGTAGCACCTCAAATTTGCACCTCCCATTTGTATATACATTTCATTTTTAGGTCATTAACATTGCATTCATATTGCATAGTCCATTGCATTCCATCAGGCAAGACTGGTCAGGAGGTTCAACAGTGCAAGGCAATAAGAGCATCCTCCATGAGATCAAAGCCCTAGGGTGGTTCCATTGAGCTTACATGACTCAAGGATCACTTTGAAGTAATTTGGCCAAGTGTTGAAGGCTCAGAACTCATCAGTGCATGATCAAATCATCTGAGGCCCATAGAAGTCAACAGAAGTCAACTGCAAAGTCAACTGTGGATTTGGAGGTGGGAAGTGGTTAGAAATACTTCATTCATGTTCAAACAAGTCTCATTTGACATTTCAAGTATCAACATTGAAGAATTTGAAGTCAGATCAATACTTTCCAAAAATAGCAAGTGACCTGTAATTTGAACTTTCCAAAAATGGCAAGGTTTTAGACCAACTTCAACTCAAGATTACATCATCAAGAAAGCTTAAAATTAAATTTTGTCCAACATGAAAGTTGAAGATCTTTCTCTCCCATCTCCAAAAAGTCCAAGATCATGAATTTCTCATGTGTGGTTGAGGAGATATGATCCAATCATGGCAAAGTGTGTTTTAAAATTCAAATGGGCATAACTTTTTAACCAAAGCTCCAAAATGAGTGGTTCTTTTTGCATTTTGATCCTCATAACATGCACTTTCCAAATGTACCATTACATGACATGAATTTCCTTTGCATGGGCATGTGCTTGTTCATGAAGATTTGTGAAAAAAATTGCATAAAATCATTTTAGTTGATCATGAGCATACAAAACCAATTCAAAAGCTTGCATGGGCATTAATTAAGTGATTTTGGGCCAAATTCGTGCACTGTTCACGTGCTACCTCATGCATGGGGGTGAAAAACACATTTTGCACATACACCTCAAAATTGATTAATCTCATTTGCATTTGGCTTAAACAGGTTTTAAACATCATTAGCATGAGGTATATATTGTTAATCCTAACTGTATTGGTCATTAGCTGCAATTTCAGATCTGAATCAAAAGAATCACCAAATTTTTCTCTCAATTTTTTTTCCAATTTCTTCACACAAGAACACTTTCTATTGATTGATTCATGCTCATGAGGTGTTTCTGAGCAAATTTGGACGTGGAATCAAGGCAAATCGTGGCATATTGAGATAGATTCAAAGCTTGAAGCATCCATGGAGCTTGCAATTTGAGCTGGATTCGTGCATACTGGAACCTCCAATTCATCACCAATCACTTCAATAGGCATTGTGGAGGAGATTTGAGTTGTAGCTGAGCTTGGAAGCACACGATTCCAACTTCTGTTCTTCAAGAGGTCAGGATTCGACCTCTCTAATTCTCAAAATTATTGTGATATTCATGTAGATCCTTGAATGGTGATGATTCTGGTACAAATTTTGAGTGAATTGGTGCTGTATTGACAAAGTTATGCTCAATTGAAAATTTGATGCAATTTCTTCTTCTCTTCGATTTGGTTTTGTTTTGATGTTTTAGTGCAAATTGATTATGGATCTTGAATGTATGTGGAACAAGGAATCGAATGCTATGCTTGTTTTTAATTTCTGGACACTTTTTGAAAAATCTGGAAAATCACATGAAGATCATCATGATCTTCATCTTCAACCTATGAAGATCTTCAGATTTCCAGGTTTAGCTACGAAACCTTCATGTCCAGCTACGGTTTTGCTACGAAATGTGTGTTTAGCTACGGAAATCCTGGCAATTCTAGAAACGCGCTTGTGTCTAGGGTTTTAAACCAAAACGCCACTGTTTTGGTTGGCGCGCATAAATTCAAATAGGCGCCTGGTTCGAATCCGGCTGAGGGATATTTTTCAAATGCCTTGCCATTTTCCTTTTCCCTCCACATTATTCCATGTTTGGCTCATTTCACTTTCAAATTCTTTCCAAACTTCCAAAAATCATTATAAATTGAAAAATGCACCAATTTGATCCCAATATTTTGCTATGTGTTCCTTATCCTGTCTACTTTTTTATGATCATAAATTGGAAAGTTGTGCCTGGCTTAAAAATTGATTTGTCCTAGGGTGATTGAACATGTGTCCACTTATGCTATTGCCTTGTTCCTTTCATCATAAAATGCTTGTTTCTTATCCAATGATTCTAAAATTTTGTGTGTAGATTCTAGACATGTTGAGGAACATTTTGGCTTTGGTTTGATATTTTTCCCATGATCCAATTCTGTTTTATGATTGTTCTAACTTGGTGTGACAATTTGTGTCATACATTTGGTTGCTTGACTTGTAGAATGTGATTGCCATGCCTAATGATGTCCAATGCTTCTGATTTTTTTGTGTGATGTATGTTATGGATGTCTAGATTGCTCATGATTTATTCCAGATTTTTTTGGAATCATTTCTGTTTTGATTGAGATTTTTCATTCCTGTTGACCATTTGGATGCTTTGAAATCACCTTTAACTTCATTTGATCATGAAATGCATTTGGTTAATGATTTTGATATGAGCCTTTTTAGGATATGTCAATATGTGTTTGAAGTTACTTCTTATCAAGTTTGAGGTTCTGTTTTGACTTTTTTCTCCATCTTTGACCCTAGGCTTTGACCTAGTGGTTTGTGGCTTACATGTGGGCTTTGATTTCAGGTTTAAACATCCAAGTCCATAGTTGATGATGCTTCCTCATTTGAGCATTGATGTTTGCTCTTGATTACTAACACTTGTGTGTTTTGTAGGTTGATGCTAACTCATTTGAGTTAGCCTTGTGGCTTGCACATTGTGAACATTGTCTGTCTGTTTGTTATTGCCTGTTGTTTGTCTGTCTGTACAGTTGAACTGATTGGTTTAGATTTTTCACAGGTACCTAAGTTGCTTTGAGTTCTTTTGAACTTGCTTTGCTTGGTTGCTTAACCACTGAGATATAATTCTTCTGACTTCATGTAGTTTGGAAGACCTGTCCTGTTGTGGGCAGGCACCTGTCTGAAGTCCTCCTTAAGAGGCAATGCTTGTGTTTGTTTAATGTTGTGCCCTGTACATTCAAAAGACCTCCTAAGTGAAGAGGCATTGGCAGATACAAGGGATATGCAATCCATCCCCTGCTATTCAGTTGAGTCATTCATCCTGCCAACACCATTGTGTTGATGCACTTTGAATATTAACCGAAGATCTTGTTGTGTCAGTCATGTGGAGAAGAGTTCCTACATTCTGAACTCCCACACTTTCTATCTGACTCAAGCTCTCCCAGGCCAGGGATAAGAGCTGTGAGGTCTTACCCTCACTTCCCATTTCATCTGCTTCACCCTAACTTTCAATGTTAGGGTTAAGAGCTAACGAACACCCCATTCCAGTTGGCTTGTTTTTACAGCCTAGCCTTGTATGAGCCCAATTGTTTGCATATAGTGTGTGTGCTTGCTTTTTTGTGCTTGTATGTGTTTGCCTGTGTTGTTTAGGATAGCTTGCTTCCTGTGCAAGTTAGGATAGAAACCTCAACATAGGGATCGTATGCATGAAAACTTCTAGGCTCGAGTCGTAGTCTCCCTAGTAGTCTGTTATCTCCTTTTGTCTCTGGTTAGGTTAGAAGTTCTTTCCCTGTGTAGGGGAACTACGTCGCCCTGATCCTCATACCAGATGAGGTACGTAGGCAGGAGATGAGCTGATCTCTCCGGGCGCCCTTTTTCTTTTTCAACCCCTTTGTGTGTGTTTGGAGTCTGACGTAAGCCCAGCGATTGGCAGTTAGGTTCCTGTGTCTTGTTTGCTTGTTGGAGTCTGATGTAAGTCCAGCGATTGGCAGTTGGTTTCCTGTGTGTGTTTGTTGGTTCGGAGTCTGATGTAAGTCCAGCGATTGGCATTCGGTTTCCATGTTTGCCTGTTTGTGTGGAGTCTGACGTAAGTCCAGCGATTGGCAGTCGGTTTCCTGTGTGGGTTTTGTTTGGCGTGCGTTAGCCGAGCTACGAGTGCTCTGATTCTTCTCCGGTCAGAGAAGATACGTATGCATAGGATGAGACATCCTAGCGAGCACGTTTCCCATGTCCCCGAATTACCTCAACTTTGATGTCTGTGTCTGACAGGCTACGTAGGCCCAGGATGCGATATCTTGCCGAGTCCTCTTCTTCCGTCCTTCCTGTGTTTCCTTCCAGTGTGTGTGTGCAGTTTGTGAGCAGTGTTTAGCAACCTTTCTTCTATTCTTTTGTGCGTGGATCCCGTCGAGTACGACGGATGCGTAGGGGTGCTAATACCTTCCCTTCGCATAACCGACTCCCGATCCCATCTCTCTCTGGTCGCGAGACCATGTCTTTTCCAGGTTTACTTTGAGCGTTTCCTTTCCCTCTTTTGGGGTAAATAACGCACGGTGGCGGGTCTGTTTTTTCGTTTTCCCGCCGGTTTTTCGCGTAATGCGACAGCAACCATCACCATTAAAGGATAATCTTGAAGGTTTTCATTTGAAAATCGAGCTTCAAATCTCATTTTGTTTTCAGATTGAAACTCCAAGAGTCCAAGCCATTTTCTGATCTTAATCACTTCCTACAAGCTTCTGAAACAAAGCCAAGCACAATTGGGATCAAGATCAAGCAAGGTTGAAGCTCCCTCGAAGGTATTTTTTTAGAATTTTCATCTCTTCGATTCTTCCTCAATTCTTCCCTATTCTTTGTGATTTTTGGTTGGCTGAAGTCCTACCAATGTAGGTAAGAAGATTGAGTTGCTTTGAGGTTAAATCAAAGCAACTCAGTTCATGATCCTCAAAATTCAAATCCCTATATCTTTCTATATACTTGGAATTAGAGAAAATTGAGGCCAGATTCGAGCTCCTGATCATTTTCTCTTGAAACCTCAACTTCATAAAAAATTAGAGAAAATTGTAAGTCTCCCATCTTTCATGGTATTGTGTGGAAACTTTTCCTTTTTTCCTTCCTATGGAAGATGTCTTGGTTCAAGGATTCATGCTTGTGAATAGATGGTTGAGTGTTCTCCAAAGAATGACTTAATCAATTAAAAAGCAAAACACTACTAACATTCAATTAACTTTGACTAACCTTTGACTAACTCTTGTTAATATTGCTTAACTTTCAAGTCATTTACTTTATGCAATTCAATTTCTAGTCATTTATCATTCATTTCCATTTACATTTCATTTAACTTGTTTATGTTTATGCCATTTTCACTTTGCTCATTTGAGCCATATATTATGATTGTATATATTTTGTTTGTGTATATTGATTGTGTTTGTGGTCTTAGGTAGGACCTTAAAATAATTAATAAACAACAAAAACCCTAAAAAATGTTTGGTCGACTGTTGATCTTGATCTGAACGTTTAGACTTAGAACTAGGCAACATTCCATGTGCAAAAAGGACTTGGCCAATGCCAACATTATTAGATAAAGTTATTGTGAACTGAGTCTTCAGCTGATGCAAGCCTTGGGATTTGTTTGAATTCATCTGCTACTTTGTCTTTATGCTTAATTGCCATTTTGATCTTGTGTTTAATGCTTTATTCTGAGTTGATCAAGGAGCACTTTATCTGATACATGAGAAGACAAATAAGACTGCTAGCTATGGGATTTACTTGCTTGGACGTGGCTATCTTTATTTGATGCCTTGATCTTCATGATGCCTGATATTGCTAATTGCCTAATTGATTATTGCTTGATTCAGTCCAAAGGGAAAGTGGGTTTTCTATATGACATATTTGTCTGTTGGATTGCATCCCATTGGTCAGATCTTTTCAACTCTTAACTTTTAAATTTATTCTTAGGATTAGTCTCTTCATCTCCACCTACTTCTTAAATTTCAAAATCTCTTCCCCTTTTCAAAAACTTTCTTTGCTTGTGATTTCAAACTTAGACCTTATTTCAAGTAGAAACTTTGCCCTTATGCCATTGAATTTTCAAACTCCTTTTTTCTTAAACCAAACTTGTAAGTAAATCTAATCATATTGACTTAAAATTTCAAAAGATAAAAAAAACTAACAACTTCATTCAAATTTTTGGCCTTTTGTGCCTTTTTTTATCAACTTTGATTAAAAGCAATTCACTCACTTTGAAATTGTTACCACGAACTACGAGGTTTTGATCCCTCATTTTTATGTTGGTACGTAAGCACAAGTCCGAAGGTCTTGTCAAACACAAAAATATAATCAATAAATTCTTTTCTCATCCTCACACTCTATTTTTCTCAAACACCATTTTATACTAAAAACACATACACACATAAAAAAAGGGCTCCTTAGGAGTACCTAGGACACTTTGGGTGCTAACACCTTCCCTCTACGTAACCAACCCCCTTATCTGTAATCTTTGGCATTTTATTTTAATTTGAAAACTTCTTATCTTTGGGTTTTGTTCGTACTTTTCTCTTTTCCTTTGGAAACAATAAAAGCGCGGTGGCGACTCTGTTTTTATTGATGTCAAGCTTATCCATAGCTTGATGATCATGAATTTACCGCTACACCTGTGAATGAGTAAGGAATAAGAAGTTCAGTAGGACATTCATGTGTCTATCGCAGGTTCATAAGAGATTTTTCAAAAATAGCTAAACCTTTGACTAATTTTCTTATGTAAGACAAGCCTTTCACTTTTGACAAAGAATGTATGGTTTCATTTGAAACATTAAAGAGTAAGTTGGTATCTGCACCTATAGTGATTGACCTAGATTAGTCTCTCCCTTTTGATACTATGTATGATGCAAGTGATATTGCAGTAGGGTTATGTTAGGACAAAGAAAAGAAAATCTTTTGCATGTTATATATTATTCCCGTCATGTTTTTAATCCTGCTCAGTTGAATTATGCAACTACTGAAAAAGAGTTCTTAACAGTTGTCTATGCTTTTGGCAAGTTCAGGTCTTACTTGCTAGCCTCTAAAATAATTGTGTATAATGACCATACTACTTTGAAATTTTGTTTGCTAAACAAGAATTGAAGCCAATGCTCTTGAGATGGATATTGTTTCTTCAAGAGTTTGATCATGAGATCCAGGATAAAAAGGGATGTGAGGACACTGTTACTGACCACTTGTCCAGAATGTCCCTGATTGAAGAAATAGAGGAGAAACATCCTATCAAGAATGAGTTTTCTTGTGAGCGTATCCTACGAATTACTGGTGTTCCCTGGTTTGGAAACTATGCGAACTATTTGGTAGGTGGTATAATCCCTAATGATTTTAATTATAACAAAAAGAAAAAGGTTTTGTATGATTGCAGGTTATATATATGGGATGATCCATTTCTTTACAAAAATGGGTAGATGGGTTGATCTGAAGGTGTGTCGCAGAAGAAGAGAAAAGGGACATTCTCAAGGCATATCATGACTCAGAGTATGAGGGGCACTTTAGTGGAGATAGAACAACAAATAAACTTCTCCAATCAGGGTTGTATTGGCCCACTTTGTTATTTCATAGTGCAAGAATGTGACAGATGCCATAGGACAAGTGATATTTCGAAGAGGAACCATATGCCCAAAAATGCCTTGTTGGAGGTGAAAATGTTTGATGCCTGGGGTATAGATTTTATGGGACCGTTTCCACCATCGTTTGGTAAAAAATACATCTTGGTGGCGGGGGACTATGTTTCTAACTGGGCAGAAGTTATGGCATTACCTTCAAATGATGTTAAGGTGGTAGTGAATTTCCTTATAAGAAACATATTCACAAGGTTTGGAGTTCCAAGAGCACTCATAACTGATGAAAAGACACATTTTTTAAATCACCTTATGGAAAACTTGATTAGGAAATACAATGTGAAGCACAAGTTCGCCACCCCATACCACCCACATATAAGTGGATAGGTGGAAGTATCTAACATGCAAATCAATTAAATTTTGGAAAAGACTGTGAGTGCTTCTAGAAAAGATTGGGAAACAAAGATGGATGATGCATTATCGGCGTATAAAAAACTGCGTCCAAAACATCTACAGGTATTTCTTCTTATCAGTTAGTTTATGGAAAAGCATGTCATTTACCTTTAGAACTAGAACACAAAACATTGTAGGCCTCAAAACTCCTGAACTATAATCTCTCAAAATTGGGTGAATCCAGAATTCTTCAGCTCCATGAGTTAGAAGAATATCAGAACCAAGGTTACGAGAATGCCAAGATTTATAAGTAACAAAAAAATGGCACGATCAAAAGATTCAAAAAAGGGAATTTTGGGAGGCACAATTGGTTCTGTTGTTTAATTCCAGGTTGAAGTTGTTCCCTGGAAAGTTGAAGTCTAAATGGTCGGGCCCTTACACTATCAACAAAATGTTCCTACATAGAGCAATAGAGTTGAAGAACCATAATAATGGGGACACCTTTAAGGTCAATGAGCAAAGATTAAAACCCTACCACCAAGGACAAGAAAATTGCATGGCGGTAGAGGTACACTTTATAACACCCTAGATTGGTCATACGTCGAGCTATAGACGTTAAAAAGCGTTTCTTGGGAGGCAACCCAATAAAGGTAACAATAGTTTCTATTTTAATTTGTGTGGTTTAATTTCCTGTCTTTCATTTTGCATGAGTTGTGTGTCAAAAAAGCCGAGCAAAAGTGTGAAATGTCAAAGGCAAGATAACACAGAAAAGAAAAAATAATTGTGTTATTTCCTATACGCGTATGACCTACCCCATACGCGTATGAGAATGTCAAATTTCACAAAAATGTAAGCTCTCTACGCATACACATATAAGGAAGTTTAAAAGGCGCTAAGAATTTTAAAACATATGGCCGTACATGTATGCCTAAGTAATACGCGTATGCAATAGTCACCTGAGCTCATACGCTTATCATACATGATATGGAGTTTGTACTAGTTTTTTCCTTTGCCCATACGCGTATGAGGTGTGTGATACGTGTATGGCCTTGACAGGCAGCATATCATAGAAGTATGTCGCGTATGGGCGCGCACACACACACACACACACACACACACACACACACACACACACACACACACACACACATATATATATATATATATATATATATATATATATATATATATATATATATATATATATATATATATATATATATATATATATATATATTCTGACATTTTTCACTTTGTCTCATACGCTTTGACTCGCTCTCTAACAAATCTTTCTGCAATTTTTATCTATTCCTCGTGGTTTTCTCTGTTTCAGTGCATATTTGATCATCATCAACCATGGATTTTTCATCTGTTGAACATCAAGAAATATTTTACAGTTTGATGGAAAGGAAAATTGTTGAGGAGAGAGCATTTAATCTTCATCCAAATGAACACCATGAGATTCACATTGTACTGAAAAAACACAAGCTGGCATATCTTAATAGTTAGATTCAACCAGTTGCTAAGGATCTGGTATTGGAATTCTATGTTGATGCATATAGACCTCCCCTCTAAGGACATTGTTGTTGAGCCTGGGTTGATATCATAGGTAAGGGGGAAGCAAATTCATTTTGATTAGAAAATTATGAGCAAGTTGCTGAAGATGAAGTTTAGAGAGCCTATTTGTCAGTATCTGGTTCAGAGGACTACTATTAGATCAGGATGGCCTTAGAAAGCAATGTTAGACCTTCTAGCATTGCATGACATAGATTGGCAACTGACATATACTCTTATTCCAAGGAAGATTGCAGTGGTTGATCTGGATGCGGTCCCGAAGGCTTTAACCTATTATTTTCACCATACTCTGAATACGAATCGTAACATTGTTTAACGTATTACTATGAGAGCTCGAGATTTGTATATGTTGTGGACCTGACATTCGGTGAACATCGGGCATATTATTTCTAGTGACATGGATGATATGGATCAAAGTACGATGAAGAAGTCTCTAGGACATGCTTCTGTGATCCTCCCGATGTGTAAGAAATCAGGAGTCTATAACTTTACATATTGATTGATGGTGCAACATGCTCGGGTATTGGATGTTGCATGGATAAATGACCATCCTAGGAAGGTAAAACATGCTTAGAGTTACCAAGGACAGAGGAGCGACCAGCAGAGCGTGTCGGGCCGAGCATACCTCAGACTTAACATATACTTGAGGGGATGCCTCTTACGGATGAGGACTCTCATGCACACAGGGACGACATAAGGATGTTCTGCTTCATGCAGGACTTTTGTGCGCACATTGGTCTACCAGGGGGCTATCTCACTCATCAGGTGGATACTTGGGCAGCAACTCAGCACTTCATATATCTCTTTTCAGGATACCCTTCAACCCCATTTTATGGATGTTATTAGTATCTGAGGATTAAGACCTCGATCCAGCTATGAGGACTTATTCAGCAACAACCCCACCAGAATCCATTTTCTCAACCTACTCCTCAACCTCGCCAGATCCCCTTCACGAGTCCAGGGTAGAGGGAGCAGGATCAGCAGGGACAATTGTCCCCCATTTCTGCATTTGTGCACCATGGAGGCGACCAGACCACCATGATCAGCTTTGATCAATACATGGAGGACAATGGCATATATGATGAGGATTAGTTTTCTTGATTTTTGTTTTATTTTTAGTTTAGTTTTAATGTTTTTATTATTTTTGATTCTGATGTACTTTCCCAATCTTTCATTTGAATATTATATCTATTTTATTTTAGGTAATTCATTTTATGTTTTTTGATATTTAAGTGATGATTGCTAGCATAAGTGGTTGACACAAATGACCCAGATGAAAAGCTTATATGCCATATACATGTCAATACCCGCCTATTTTTATATTTCTCAAATGATTTGATATGGTTTTCTGAAGTTGTACTAGAAGGGGTGCATGGTTATCGTAAATGAGTGTGAAGTTGCGTCACATGAGAGGTATTATAGACAAGGTCGGCTCTTACCAACACGATAAGATCAGAAAAATCCAAACATAGTATTCATCATAAGAGAGCATTCATGTATGTATTTATCATCTAGAACTTGCGTATACTCTTTTTTGATATCCATTGCATGATTACACACACTGAGACACATTGTTTGTTTTAGCCCTGACCCTTTCACGCCATCCCATGTATTGTATTAATCCCTTGTCAACCCTATTTAATCATGTATCCTTTTGTTTATGGAAATACCGCATTATTAACCCATGTTCCAAACACTTCCATACCTTATTTAGAGTTACTGTGTTTTATTCTTGGATATGTGTTCCATTATAAGTTTGGGGTTGTTGTTGGAATAACAATCTTTAAGTTCGGGGTAGTTGTGTAGCATTGATAAAGGTGAGTGCACCTTAAGAAAAGAGATAAGTTGGAAAATAAACTTAACTGGAAAAAAAAGCCCTCACAAGAAGGTGAGCTCAATTGGATACCAAAAATCAAAGAGAAATCCAAAAACTGAGTAGTCCATGATGGCTATCCCTAAAAGGCGAACTCTAGAAAAATTCCAACAATGATACTTTAGAAAGAACATTATGAAAAGAATGAGCGCAGTGACTCTAAACTATCAACCTACTTATCCATATAATTATCCCACTGTAACCCTAGCCGTATTACAACCTTGAAAGACCTCAAAAAGTATGTGTATTGTGCATTTGGTAATTGAAAGAGAGTTTATTCAAGCCTATGGTATGATATTGTGTAATGTGAATATTGAGTGTAAATACATGAACACATGAGAGAATTGGTGAGAATGTGAATAGAGTTGATATGAGAGCAGTACCATTAAGTGTAGGTGTAGCAAATCATTCGACCTCGATGATCAGGCCAACCAGAAGGTATCAATAAAAGAGAATCATGTAATATCTTAGAGGTATGGTTTTAAGAGTTCTATTATATTTAATTGAGGGTGACATGATGTTTTATCTGCTAATGGTTTCCTGATGGAAAGCAACAAGCTAAGTTTGGGGTTGTCATCAGTCACCATTTGTGTAAGATTTATCATTATTTGGATGTCAAAAGCATGTAACTATTGTTGGTTTTGTAGTAGTTTAGGTATGTTTGTAGTAAGTTTATGTCATGTCTTGATTTGTTGTGGTTTGATTGTTTCTAGGTTACTTTACACGCTTGAGGTAGTGTTTCATATATTTATAGGTCTGAAGAGACAAAAGGAAAATGATCAGAGAAATAACCAGGCCAAAATTCATGAGCAAAAGATAAAAAGATAAAATTGCACATCTTTTGTCCATACACATATGAGGGAGCTCATACGCGTATGACCACTCCGCCTCACCACATGCCATACGCGTAAAAACATAGAAGGTGAAAAAAAAGCTTATACGCATACGCGTATGGGGCTCCTAGCCCACGACACTAAGACCAAGTCAAACCCTTACGCGTGTGGGTCCAGGCAAGCCATACTCCCTAACTTGGACCATACATGTATGATGTAACGGAAAAAAGGCTCATACGCCTATCAGAGAGGGAAATACACATATGACACGACCCAAAATATGAAAAAGCCTATAATTGCCCTATTTAGCCAGAGAACGCAAATTTCCAAGGGTGGGACGATTTTTGACTGCAAGAACACATTTGTAAATGATTTCAATTTGAAGCTTGTACTAACAATAATTTTATTATATTTTATTTACTTTCAATTTGTTCTTAATGATTTCTCTTTCAGAAAAATTAAGTTTGATTTACGGTTAATCTTTAGGTTGAACCGCCATTGTTAACGCTCAATTGTGAATATTTTGTAGTAGATATCACCTAGGACTAGGGATACCTTATCGAAACCATATTATTATTGATAAAGTAATGTTTAAATTCATTTGTAATTCACAATGGACATAAGAGTTAATTTTAATGTTTAAAGGTTTTCTCACTAAGGGCTTAGGAGTAAACACCCTTAAGAACCAACAATCAATATTTTGAAACAAGTTGTTGCAAGGTCAGGTTAGAATTGTTAAAGAATCCAATCATACACCTTCCCTAGAATGTTCACTCATATTACTTTAAACCGTTCAACTGATCTGTTTACTTTTACTTGCTATTTTATTTTCTATTTCTAAAAATAACAACTCAAAACCCCCAAGTCTTTTGTTTAATTGATTTAAAACACAAACTCTATATCGTCAAGCAACCCTTGAGATTGATATTTGAGATTTCCCATTATTATTGCATTGGCAGATTAGTAAACTTGCTAATTTACCAATCAGTAGGCGTCAATAAAAGGTTTATTCATTAGGGCTTCCCTTGCGGCGACATCAAAGTCATTCTCGTATTATAGAGATAATCGTTATTGAATGTATGGATAATCAACCACTTTTCTAAGTCATGCTCTTATATCTCTCTTGAATGTATGGATAATCAACCACTTTCCTAGCCTTATATCTCTCTCATGCATTGAAGAATTATTCTCCGCCAGCTTACCTAAAGCATGTGATTTGGTTCCTCAGTTGCGCTATTTTGCTCAGTGGAAAGTATCGAGCGAGGAACGCCTTTTTTAACTCATTCCATGTAGTGATGCAATTAGACGGGAGAGACTGTAGCCAAGCTCTAGCTCTGTCTCTCAAGGAGAAAAGAAAAAAATTACAATTGAATGGCCTCAGGATTGACGCCATTACTTTTCAGTGTGTCATCAAATTGAATAAACACTGAGAGATGTAGATTTGGGTCATCTGCCGGGTTACCAGAGAACCAGTTCTTTTGCACGATTTGCATCAGACAATGTTTCAGTTTGAAATTGTTAGCCTGGATTTCCAGGTTAATAATACTAGAATATAGATTTGTTAGTTTTAATATAAAAGATGTCAAATCCCACAAAGACCAATGGACAAATATCATATTCTGTTATTACTTTGTTTGTCTAAGGAGGTGTGATTGGGTTTGTTTGCGTCAATGGTAAAATAAATTGATTTTAAGTTAATTTTAATAACGAGAGACCAGAATGAGACTCTCGTAGACCTCTGGCAGTCACAAAATTGTATTTCATAATTATAACAAGGAAATGTTTTCTTTGTAGGAAAAGATTATGTTAAAAGTATTGTCCGCTTTCACGTGATCGACACCAGATTTCGACTATATAATCTAATTGACCGTTTTTACATGTACATGTTTTAGTTCTAAATCTTGTATGGAAAATAATCAATTCTTATTTCAAAAGTTATTTTTAGTAGAAAAGTAGTTTAAAGGTACCACCCGCTTTCGTATGACCAGTACAAGATTTTAAGTGTATAAATGGCTCTTTTCGCGTGTCCACTTATAATCTTAAAATCACCTTTTTGATAATTAGATTTTTCTAAAATTATTAGAAAAATGCTTTCTCTGTATTTTAAAATGATTATCGAATTTTCTACAGTCATATACATGTTTCACTCTTTCGAGCTGAAACAGTATCGCCTTATTTCTACTTTCGCAGTAAATTTCAAATGTTAAAAATAGAATTTCCAAACTTAAAAATAATTCTTATTTTAATCATTATTCATACGATTTATTAGAGTATCATCAGTATGACGATCATTACATTCCGAACTCAGTTGATTTAAGTTGGCATGCTAAAAACGGTAAAAATAAAGCATGTATTATTAAAATCAGTGGGCATGGTATATGATATTAAATAAAGCATGTGAATATAAACACTAAAGTAAAATGGAAAAATAGAACCTAAAATCAATTAAAGTTGAATATAATAAATTGCTCCAAACAGAGGCTTCAATTCCGGTATAGAAATAAAGTATCAGCAATAAAAGAAACAACAACAATAAAATGACAGCAACAAACTTAATAGAGTAGCAATAAATAAAATGGAAAATTATCCCTCTAAGCTCCTAAAACTAAGATTGCAAGACTACCTTAATGCAAGATGTTAGTGCTTTTACAAGTAATTTTTTGGCTATGATAAAGCATGGATGTCTAAAAATGGGTTTTAAGGGCCTATTTATAGGCTAAAGATGGTACTAGAAATGATCAAAAACATGCTAAAGTAGTAGAGAAAATGGTGGAGGTGGGAAAACAAATTTCTGCATTGTGGGAGAAAAATCGAGCTTCATTGTCATGACGAGCGTCACGCTAATGATGTTTTGTCTGTCATGATCGTGACAGTCGTCATGACAGCAGTGTGCCCGTCATGACATTAGAAAACTTGCATTTTCGTCTGTCTAAAGGACCAACCTTCAAGCTTTATTCTTCGTTTTGGTGACCAAATGCTGGTAGGTTAACTCTCCTTGGACATGATGGCCGTCATGACATCAGTGTGCCCATCATGACAGTAGAAAACTTGCATTTTCTTCCTGTTTTTGTCGTTTTTCATCATTTGAATGCGCATAGGCCTCCAACGGCTAAGTACTTGAAATAAGCACACAATACCAGCATAACACTACAAAGTAAATAAAATTGACACCAAAACATGTGCAAATAGAGCTAATAAAATGGTGTATTTTATGCATTATCAACAAATGAAATTCATATCTGTTGTATACCCTTAAGTCAACATTCAAGCTGAGTCAGCAAACAAAGTAATCATTAAAATATCCAAGAAGAAGTTTGATGATGCCAAAGGCTTATGGGAAGAACTGCTCCCCAAGATATTATGATCATACCACGCCTCTCAACATTTCACCACCAAGGAAACCCTATTTTCCATGGTCTATGGAGCGGATTCCATGCTGCATGTGGAGATTGAAACACCCCCGTGGCAATGATCCTAATTCATTGAAGAGGACAATGAGATAGGCTTAAAGTGCACGACAAATCTAATTGACGAAGTAAGGAAAACTACCCATGTCTTAGAGTTTGCTGCCAAACATAGGGCCACTAGGAGGTATAACTTAAAATTTAAACCAAGAGAGATGCATGAAGGTGACATGGTCTTGAAGGAAGTAGTTCTACCCACATACCAGGGAAATCTACAACCTAATTGGGAAGGACCACACCACATATATGAGTAACTCCCACACGGAGCGTACAAATTACAGGAAATCGAATAGCCATTTTTTCCCAGATCATGGAATGCTATTCATCTTAGATATTGTTATAACTATAATTATTTGTAATCCTTTGTTAAGCATCATGCTTATGTATATCTGAATGATTATTAAGAAATTTATTTCTAACATGGATATTCTTTCATGAAAATGTTATATGTTGGACTCTACAACGAAGATCTTTGTTACCCCTCAGGGCAACATCTCATTGTTGGACATCACAGCGAAGATCCTTGTTGTCCCTTAGAACAATATCTCGTTACTGAACTTCATAGATAATATCCTTGTCGCCTCTCAAGGAAATAACTCATTGTTGGACTTCATAGCAAAAATCATTGCAACCCCTTAAGGAAAAATCTCATTGGTGGACTTCATATCAAAGATCTTTGTGACCCCTTAGAGAAGCATCTCATTGTTGGACATCATAATGACAATCATTGACGCCCCTCAGGGAAACACCTCATTGTTGAACTTCATAACAAAGATTCTTGTCGCCCTTCATGGAAATACAAGCCAAATAACTACATTCTTGTATGAGGGATTTAATGTCTCCTTGAACAGGAGAAAAATCAAGGGTCACGCTTGAGAGGTGTGACAGGCTTGCAGCCTGAGAGACTTGATAACAAGTCTTACCTGAGGGCCTAATGGAAGTCCCACCCAAGTAGGTCGAACGCCTTGCCTTATATACTTATAACCTCATCAACTAGGCTATATGAAATTCTGTTAGAGGGACTCAGATTCTCTAGGATAATTACACTCTCTCCTGAGGAACTTAGTGTCTCCTTAGGAAGGACAAAAACCAAGGGTCACACTTTAGAGGCGCGATAAACATCTAGCCTGAGAGACTTGATAATAAGTCTTACTTGAGGGTATCGATGGAAGTCCCACCTAAGTAGGTCGAACGCCTCAGTTGACAGTATTATAGTCACATTCTCCAGGCTATATGAAATTTTATTAGAGGGAGTAAGATTCCGTAGGATCGTCACACTTTCGTTTGAGCAGATTAGCTAAAGGCCTCGAGAGAGGAAAACCTCCAGTTCTAGGGACACTCCTATCAACTGTGAGGGGAAAGATAATTCGTCTTCTATCAAAGGCATCGTGCCTGAGAGATTATATAATCTTATATTTGAAAAAGGTCCCACCTAGGGAGATGCCCTTGGACTGCCCTAGAAGAGGAAACAATGAAAGGTTGCCCTAAGGAAGGTATTGCCTCACCCTGTAGTCCCCCCTCGCCCCTACGTGGGAAACATGGGATAAGATATTTCTAGGACATAGATAAAATTTATGTCATTAACTGACCCATGACTCCCTTGGAAATAAGGATTAAACTATCCACTATTGACTAAGTGGACAATGACCATTTTCTAGGAAACATTAGACATAATAGCCTCTATAAATACTCCTCTCATAGTAGGAGCAAGATAGACCGCGAGCAACACACACTATTAGCACCATACAGAACATAACACTCACCATCGTTTTAACACACGACTACTAGTAAGTATACGCTTGTCACCAAGCATCATCGGTCATCAGCAGAACCTCTCACCTCACGTGAGCAAGTTTCCTAAATCACTTTAAAACACTACCATACAGGGCTTCTTGCCGTTGTGTGCAAGCCCTCACCACTAAGACGTGTTATAAACCTATTAAGGCCTCTATGTCTCTCTGCCCTTATAGGGGGAACATGCACACCTATATTTTTTGACTAGTACAACTAGTAACAAATGTAACACAAGTGTTATGAAAATACTAGTAACAATTAGGGTTGGACAGTAAACAATAAATCGGTCAAACCCGTAGTAACTGAATCTGAAAAACCGAATTGAGCTAGGTTGAAACGGGTTGGTGGGTCATCAGACCCAAACCTCAATTTCAAATGAACTTAGATGGATGATGTCTATTAATTTAAATAGACATGCGGGTACCCAAATCAACCCAAATAAATATTACATTTTTATTTTATCAAAGTGTTAGTGTGGTATAATATTACATTTTTATTTTTGTATAACCTCTCAAGTAGATTTTGAATATTACATTTTCTTCCATTTTTATTAAATTTGGATGAGTATATATATTTTGAATTTTCATAACGTGATTTAGACTTATTTATTAAATAACTAACTTAATTTTGAACTATAACAAAATGTGTAATTGAATTTAAGAGTGATTTTTTTCTAATCAAGTAAAATGGTGTCATACCCCAAAATTCACCCTACCATTCACAAGTTCATCTAGGTCACTAACCCTAAGCATTTGCATATCATGATAGGCATTCATTTCATCTACATATTCATTATATCATAACACATTCCACTTGCATTTGAAAAAAAGCATAAAATCATGGGTTCAAGGGTATTCACCAGGGATCATAGCGAAAACCCTAATTCTGGGAAGTTGCATCTGATTCGTTGGGTTCATCATAAATGATTCGGTTGCCTGTTTGAGATTCATGGTTCTAATTCACTGGTTAAGATTCATCCAGGGTTCTACAATCGGTTGCTCGGTTGAGTATTCATTGGCTTGGTTGTGTTTGTTTGGATTTCAAGTCTAGTATCATGACATACTTCATCTGATTCAAAGGAACTGTGTGGTTCAGTCAAGTCCATTTTCATTCATTCTATCGAGTCATTGTTCAAGTCCATACAAGTCATTACCTAACATTTCACACATTTTCACCTAAGTTGACTTTTGGTCAACTATTGACTTTTTGGTCAACCAGTTGGCCAAAGTCAACCATTTACCCAAAGTTCATTTCATTTTTCATTCATTTGTTTAACCATTCTAAACCATAGCCGGGTCCATATTACCAATCCATTAGACCCCATTTTAATCCAATTTTATCCAATTCTAACCAAACACCCAATTATCCACTTTTACTCCATATCCAATTATATTCCATAATCTATTTAGTTTAATTCAATATCCAATTCCCATCTAGAGCATAAACCATTACACTTTCAATTTCAAAATTTCATTCATACAAAAGTTATACACAAATCACTCAATTTCCAACCTTACATTCATTTTTACAACATACTGTCATACTTCAATCCATATCCCATTTAAACCAAATTCCGTACATATCTTATACAAACGTACACCTGATCCCAATCCGTATAACATATAACTCAAAACTTACATTAGTTACAAAAATTACAACACCAACACTAGCTAATGCAACTAATTTCAACACTTCATTGGGTTGGTGGATGTCGTTTTCCCTCTTTTGTCTGCTGCGAACTGCAAGGTTCCTGTCGTCGCCAAGCCTGCATCAAACCATGGCCACCAACCCATTAAAACATGAAGCAAAGCCATGCCTGCGGAGCTTTCATTTAGCCTATGTTCGACCTGCAACGCAAGCTCAAGTTCAGTTAACCACAAAACCAATTGAAACCAAGAAAACCAGCCGCACCCAAAAAGAACTTCGTCTCTAACCTGAGTTTGATCACAGCAAAACAGTTCCACATCCTTAACCGAACCAGATTCCACAAACTAAATCACTCAACCATCATCCTGAAAAACCTGCACAAAATGGATATCATCACAAAAATACATCACAAAAATACCTAACAAGCTAACAATAAAATCGCTGATGCTATCACAACACATGAAGAGCGTGTCATCATCATTAGGCAATGATGAAGTGTTTACTGATGCAGATAAAGCTCTAAAGCAAATAGCCAGTTTAATTCTGAAGGAAGATGATATCACGACCCTGCTAACCAAAGAGCTTCACCTTGAATAAACTGTGACTTCAATTCCTACTAAAAACCAGCTTCCGGAGTTTCGCAACACACTCTTTCGAGCTCATAACCTGCAGAAATAAATAAAAAAACATAACAGAAACAACAGCAAAAAAAGAACAGGAATAGAATTGAGAAGCTAAACGAGATCAGTTGCCAAAGCATTCATTCCACGAACTAACTTCCACCTCCTTATAACCAATCCGTTTTTTTCTACAACAACATCATATGAAATTTTCATAACCCTCCGACCTTCTTCAATAACCACTGCTTCAAACTTCCTGCATAAGAGAAAACAACACACACCAGAGTCGGTTAACTTCACAGCAGAAGTTTGTAACTAATTTTCTAACAGAAATACAAAGCTGATAACAAAATTTCCAACAACTTTCTAACAGAAATCTAACTGTCTTCAACCGTCCTAACCGCCTAATCAATTCCAACTTTCGCCAACTGTCATTGAATCTAACTACTTCCAACTGTCATAACCAACTATCTCTCTAACCTTACTCTCCTATAAGAACCATCCTCCATCTTCAATTCAAGCTCTCCATCATCTTTCCCATAATTCAACAATTCACAACCTCTTCAACCTCTCTCACTTTCTCAACCACGAGCCATCTTCCTCACCATTCACTCTCCATCACAGTTAACAGAACCCTTCATCAACCTTCAACCATACTTCTCCATATTCAACACTTCAACATCTCCAACCGTAACCTCCATCACCATTCAACCAATTCTTCTTCACCCTAACCGAACCTCCAACCTTCCATTCACGCGAACCTCCATATATCCCCTACACAACCTTCTCCAACTTCGATCAATCTCATCCAAGAAACCAGCACACTTATTCACATACCTCTCATTAACAACCACATCATAGCTCCTATAGGCTAAAGAAGTTGAAGAAGAAGAAGAAAGAATAGGAGGCGGGAGGAGTATTGAGATTGAAGGTTACCTGAGCGTGGTTTCTTCACCTTCGGTTACTCCAGATTCACCCGAGACTCATCCACTGTCATCCATCACCATCGACGACAACTCCATTCTATCTCCAACAACAACCTCCAACACAATGATCCACCACCCTGCAACAGAAATAAAAAAATAGAAGAAGAAGAGCAACGGAATCGAAAAGGAAAAGCGAAGGAATCTGAAACAAAAATCGGAAACGAGAATCGAGAGAGAGCTTACCCGTCTACGTCCAGACGACCTTCATCTTCATCTCTATGCGACGCATACGAACCAGACAACCATTCTCTCTCCATCGCCAACACAAGTATCTTCGAGTTCTTCCCAACATAGCAATGATGACGACGTAGATTGGAGGAGTTGGATCATGTTGATTCTTGCGGCCGTCGGAGGAGATTTGCCGGCGCCCGAAGGTGAGTTTCTAAATTACAATCTTGATCCAAGGTTGCATTTTCCCGATTTGGTTGATTCGAGTTTCGCCACCAGATTTCGAGAACCTCGTCGTTGTTTTGTTTGAGCTTTGAACATGGCTTCGATGCGCAAGTGAGGTTGCTGTTGTTGTTAGATTAAGAACAAGTCTGACATGGTTCTTGGTGTGTGCCACCGAGGGAGATTCATCATCGCCGATGATGAGTGTCACACGTTTCTAAGCGTGTGCTGGTTTTGTTTGAAGCTTTCAGCGAATTTCTTCAGCAAGTTTTGGACTGAACCTTCAATGTTCACGTTGGATCCATATTTGGTGTTTGGAGAAATGGGCTTTTTGCCTAAGTGGATTTTTCACTCAATTTGATTTGTATAATCGTGTAGATTAGAACTCTATTCTTGAATGTAGATTGGTAATTTTCTATTTGATTGATTTTGATCTTAATGCATGTTTAGATAGATTTTAGACTATTAGAAATAATACTCACTTTAATTGTCCATTTAATCGATTTTTTGGTTTATGGTCATATTGTAAATTGAAAATCCCATTTCAATTTAGGTGATGAATACTTTGTATGCTTAGTTTCATTTGCCTTGATCATAGGATATATATTTGATTGTTTTTCATTAATTTATCCATTACCTTTTGAATCGATTATAACCATTTTATGTACTTACATATTGTTGCATCATTCTCGTTCATTTGACTTTATCTCATGCTAACTCGTTTGTTGTTTTGTTGTCACATATGACTTGGAGAAGCAAGCTCACTCTTAGCTAGCCATACTCCTAACCATTCCATTTCATTCAATAACTTTGTATTGTTTGAAGTACCATGTTACTTGTATGCCTTAGGCATGATACATAGTTTAGTAGTTTGTAACTTGTATTTTCCTTTCATTTTCTTTCCATTGTATTGTATGGATAGATCCCCCATTATGGGTTAAATGTCCCCCCTCCCCTTAGTCATGTAATAGCTTAGATTTATTGCTTTCTAGTTAGTTTAATATGCATGTTAATAATCAAAGATAAAATACAAAACGATAAACAAAGCATTTCAAAAGAAACAAAAGGTACTTGATTCAACGTCAAGTTGTTTTCCGAATAAAACTCACACCATTGCAACGTGAATGCTTGATCCAACGTCAAACATTCTCCATTCACTCTAAGATCCACCATCTACATCTCTTCTTCGTTCTCTTCTCGACTTCATTCCATCTCTCACCTCCATTTTTCACTCACTATTTTCATAATAAATTCAAACACTTGATTCAACGTCAAGTTCTTTTTTCAAAACATTTTCATAACAAATTGGAATACAAATGGGGTGTACGTGTTTGTACATAACATTCAAGTAATTGGGTTGTCGGCCGTACCTAGCCTGAGGACCCGAGACTTGACTTTCCTCCCTAAAACATCTAATGATTCAAACAAGTTAAATCTAGGTGCTATGAGAAAGAAAAAGAATAGTTAGGACTACATTGTCCTCTCGATTCCCAAGTACTTTGATTGTTGACTGTACTTAGTCAAGGGTTAAAGACTTGTCTCCCTCTAAGTTCCAACGGTTAAACTTGCCAAATTCTTTTCATAATTCGAATCTCTTTTTTGGATGAAAAAGAGTGGTTAGGACCATGTTGTCCTCTCAACTCCCGAGTTATTGGATCGTTGACTGTATCTAGCCAAGGGTTTAATGCTTGTCTCCATGCATAAAATCGACCCTAACCAATCAAATCATCTTTTGCTTTAGCGCACATTTCAAAACCTTTCAATAAGGACGTGTTACTTCCGTTCTACCGTGAACGAAGCTTAAGCCTCCATGTGTGAACAAGTAATGTTTAACTGCTAGAGTGCGAACCAAGCATATCCACTTTACCGCAAACAAGCAAATACTTTATGCTCCCATGACAGAGTATACAAGCAAGTGAACAGTAACGCGCGAACGTCAATACTCTTTAGTAAAAACAACCAAACAAATACGCCATTTTTGAGCCAAACTACGAAGCTCTGACTTCCCTATTGCACGTATGGGGATACGTAGGCATGAGGGCCCAAATCCTTGGCGAGCACACTAAATTAAAACTTATTTTCTCTCCCATCTAATTCTCTCATCTCATTCCCAATAGCAAGCAACTTACAGATAAGTAAACATCCATACGCATTTGATACGAGCAAGTGGTTCCCATGGAGTACCCAGGATGTGAGGGGTGCTAATACCTTCCCCTTGCATAACCGACTTCCGAATCCGCTCTTGGTTGCGAGACCATTTCTCTCATTTGGGGTTTTATCGCTATTTTCCGTTTCCTTTGGAATAAATAAAATCCGGTGGCGACTCTGTATTTTTCGCGGCGCTTCAGCTGGCGACTCTATTGGGGACAATATGGAGTTCCCATAAGGGAGTCAAGCCTAGCTTGCCTATATCCTTTTCTTGGATTGTTTACTTCTGTTATCGCTTGCCTTATTTATCCATTCCTGTTATATATGCCTGTTATATATTATCCTGCTTAGATCTTGTGGGATAGGTAGTATGGAGTGAGAAGCCTAATGCACAGGCTTAGAAAGTTCACCTAAGATAGGAGGGTTATTCGTATTGACCCTTCGGACGTAGTTGTCTTGAAGGGGAGGTACGAAGACCCCGCTTGGAGTAGATTCTTTTTGGATTTTGGTTGGCACGTGAGTCACATTTGCGTTGACTATCATTCTTCCGAAGGGGGTCCATGACTCCAAGGACCTTTAGACAATCCTTGGCTTTCGAAGTTGAAGGAAACTTCACTTAGAGGAGGTCATCCCGAAAGTGTTGTTGGCCCACAAGTATTTTGTGTCGACGACGACACTTTCGCCTCATGACCCATGAATCTAAGCATCTTCATAAGTCTTAGTACTCACCTTGTGAGGGGATATAGTGGTTTCTCGTAGGGAAATAAACCTTCAACCTACCTTGAGCGTCACAATCAGATCGTCCAAGATGCTGTGAACCCTTGGATCTATGATGTGGCGTGCCACTTCATCACATCATTCAGTATATGCATTCCTTTGGGAACATAAAACATCTTGCATTCATGCATAATTGCATTTCATTAAACCTATTCGAGGAGACTCACTGTTATTTGGCCTTTGTCCAGAACCTGTTGCAATCAGTGATTACCTGACATCTGTTCAAGCCAGAAGTATGCCGCGAGTTACCATGGACGAGTTGTTGGAAAGTCATGAAGCCTTGTGCTTGGAACTCATAGATCTGAAGACTCAGTCCGCTCGTGCTTTGGATCTCATGAATGTATTGTTGAGCTATCATAGGCCAGTTGTTATGCCAGAGGTGATCCCTTAAGTGAACGCGCCTGATTCTAATCCACACCAAGAGTTACCTCATGGATTCTATCCACGGCCTAGATCTTCAAAGGCTCCATGTCAGCAATCACTTCTTGTTCCCCGACCCAGGCAAAGCGACCCAGTGCATAATCAATATCCTAATCAGCAAAGGAGTTATGCTCATCAGGGTCAGAGAAAGACAAAGAAGCCAGAAAGGCACATGGATCACGTTTCTATGTCGTATAGTAGGCTTCTCCCTCTATTGCTTATGCACTCATTGGTATGGCTGAGAGAGTTGGGACCAACCCTAATACCTCTCCCTCAAGGATATGATGCCAATTCTAGGTGTGAATTCCATTCTGGGGCACCTGGGCACTCGATCGAAGACTGTCAGAGTCTCAAGTACAAGGTACAAGATCTGATTGATTCGAGGGTTATTCTGTTCACACCACAAGGTCTGAACGTAGTACGCACCCCTAAGACTTTCCAGACAAGTACATCTATGGTGCCAAACCCTATACAAACCAGCAACAGGATCCCTATCAGCTGGGGGCCCAGAAATCGAAGAACCCATAGAGGAGGATAAATCTGATCCCCATGTCATACAGTCAACTGCTTGCTCACTTGCTTCAAGCCTCCTTGGTGAAGTACAGAAAGTTGGGACCTCCCACAACACCTCTCCCTCAAGGCTATGATGCCAACACTAGGTGCGAATTCCATTCTGGGGCACATGGGCACTCGACCGAAGACTGTCAGAGTCTCAAGTACAAGGTACAAGATCTGATTGATTCGAGGGTTATTATGTTCACACCACAAGGCTTGAACGTAGTACGCACCCCCAAGACTTCACAGACAAATACGTCTGAGGTGTCGAACCCATATCCAAACCAGCAGCAGAACTGCTATCAGTAGGCTAGACAAGGACCAAGGAGGCCTCCCAGGAAGTTCGACCCAATTCCCATGCCGTATGGTCATCTGTTAGCCTATTTGCTCAGGGATTCATTGGTTTAGTTAAGAGAAGCCAAGGCTCATCCAAAACCCCTTTCTCCTGGGTATGACATGAATGCTAGCTGTGAGTATCACTCTGGGACGCTAGGACACTCGATCGAGAATTGTGATGTCTTCAAGCACAAAGTACAAGACTTGATTGACTCGAAAGCTATATCGTTCACGCCAGCGGTTCCAAACGTCATGAATAACCCCGCGCATGCAAGCACATCTGCAATGCCGCAATCAGAGCAGTGGTAGACTCGAAGAAGTTCCCTCTATATGACTACTTCATCAACTTCTGCAAGAACTGAGACCCCAAGTTGTGGGAAGAATAAGGCTGATCACTCCATCAATCATTAGTTTGTTCAATCATTTTTCATGTGCAATTTTTCTTGTTTGTCATTTGTAGATATTCACTTGTGTAAACTCGTTTGCTTTTGAATAATAATGGCATTGAAATGAATATGCATTGTTTTGAATAAATTCATTCGTGTCCACTCATATTTTTCATCGATACCAAACTTTTGTTAAGCAAAATCAAAAGGAGAATGATGAGATTGAAAACACGATATCACTGCACGAACGCTTTTGGATAGAACCTTGCTGATGATGTAAGGCATTATTTTGAATCCTAAACACCGGAGATATAAGGAGGATAATCCCTAGTCAACCCCTTCGAGCCAAGGAGTAGGAGTTTCTTTCTGAATATAAAAACCTCAATCTTAACCCGGGGCAGGGTAGAGGTCAGTTAGTTTGGCCAGGCGTTCAAACTTTAAAAGAGGAGTGTCCTATCTGAAGATCAACCATATCTTATCCCTTAAAAGAGGTCGGAAACAATAAGTATGCATTGGTTATCCCTCACCCATAGAGGCACGAGGCAGTCACAACCCTTCTAATCAATTGAGCAAATGTCACACGTTTGGTTCCATTAAGAGGAAAAACCAAAATCAAAAGAGATGAAAGCCCGCTAAGTCGAAACTTGAGAACAAGTTACTTAGGCAAAAATTAGGGCATCCCTGCGGATCTCAAATCAGAGTCAATCCAGCAAAAATAGGGAAATGAAAGAACGAATCGAACAAAGAGGAATCATAAGAAAATCCTCAGCGAGAACAAAATCGTATGGCAACAAACCAGACAGAAGGTGTATGACTGCCCCTCCTAAAACCTTGTGGGTTCATCTTCACCCCCAAATCCCTTTTGAAGGATGAGCGCTTGTATCAAACTAGCTGAACATAGGACTGGAGAACATCACGAAGAGTGGGTGGGTTAGAATAGGTTTCGAGCCATAAATCCTTTTTTCTGAAAACCGTGAACCAGGCCACGTTACAACCCTCAAAAGACCTAATTGAAGCAAGGTTTAGTCCGAAAGCGTACTATAGTCAGTACTATCGTGTTAAAGCTGACTCCTTAATGATTTGCTTATCATTTGTGTTGGTATCGATATGACATCCTCATTAGTGATTCATTCACTATATGTCATAATTCCAGTGAACAAAATGGGATTTCAAAACTAGCATAAACATGAAATTTGCATTATCATTTCTAAAATGAACTTGTCTTACTCGTGGGTAAGCATCTGACATCTAGAAATCTTCCATAATGAACATGAATTGAGGAATTTGATGATTCAAAAGTGGATAATGCCTGAGACCTCCATTGAGCAGAGGCAAATCATCTTGACTGATGATTCAAAAGTGAAGAACGCCTGAGACCTCCGTTGAGCAGGGGCAAGCCACTTCTTTGGATCATATCAAAAGTGCAGAATGCCTGAGACCTCCATTGAGCAGAGGAAAATCATCTTGACTGATGATTCAAAAGTCCATAATGTCTGAGACCTCCGTTGAGCAGGGGCAAGCCACTTATTTTGATCATACTATAGCAGAATGTTTAAAGACTCTGTTAAGCTAAAGACAAAACTACTACAAGATCTAGTCGATCAGAGGAAATCACGTTGAGAAATCCCTACAAGATCTAGTCGATCAGAGGAAGTTGCATCGAGAAATCTCTTCAAGATCCAGGCGATTAGAAGTAGTCACGTCGAGAAATCTCTTCAAGATCCAGCCGATCAGAAGTAGTCACGACGAGATTCGACAAATCTCTCTGAAGACCAATTAGTCAGGGGCACTCCCTCAAAGGTCAGCCATCCAGAGGCAAAGTTTCTTCAAGGCTCGTACTGGGGCAGGCCACCCCAAGAGCATAAGAAGTCAATCTCTCTGAGGTGGTTAATCAGAGGAGTGCAACTCCAAGATGCTGGGGCACGTCAAATTGAGATAATCTATGACAAAGTTGCTTCATAGCTTGTGACTAGGGAAATCCATGCAGATACCCAATAGACTGGGGAAATCAGTGCAGGTAACCAACAGACCGGGGCAAGACGATCCAAAGAGACGAAGGTTCTCTTCCCGCTCGTGAGAGCTTTTCAGATCCAGCCTGGGGCATCAGAAGATCCTGCTCAAATTTAATTCTCCAGCAATATCAAGAAGTCAGATGTCGGGGAGTCATGTGAGATGCAGCTCACACCCCATGAATCAGAGGCCTTGTGACCCAAGCAAATGGACCTCTGTTCAGGGCACACCACGCCCAAACTTGGGGCATCCGTGGACCCTCATACCATTGCATAAGCCTGTCATGCATAATTCATATCATCTCATGCATATCATTTGATATAATCATGAAGCTCTCTAAACGAGAAAGAAACAAGTCCAAAACTCTCTTGGCACTACTCAGTAGCCCATTTCCGTCGGCACTTTCCTGGAATCCAACCCAGTGGATAAACCCTCTTTCAATACCCCCGCGGCGTTCAGTCCCAGTCGGGAGAACCATTTGTAAGTCCAGTTCCGTTGGCCAAACCATACCCCAGCCGTGTCAAACATACACAATATCAGACCTTCCTGTGTGTCTTTGCAAGTTGAACATGTTGACCAAGCCTTCCATTCACTTTAGAGTGAGTCATATGGCTATAACCTGTTTCTTCCCTTTCCGATAAGGTTAACTTCGGAAAACCATTATGCCTTTCTTCTCTTCCTGATAAGGTTAACTTCAGGACCCCTTCTTCCCTTCCGATAAGGTTAACTTCAGAAACTTTCTTCTCTTCCTGATAAGGTTAACTTCAGGACCCCTTCTTCCCTTCCGATAAGGTTAACTTCGGAAACTTTCTTCTCTTCCTGATAAGGTTAACTTCAGGACCCCTTCTTCCCTTCCGATAAGGTTAACTTCAGGCCCCATTTCTCTTCTCTTCCTGATAAGGTTAACTTCAGGATACCCTTCTTCTCCTTCCGATAAGGTTAACTTCGGAAATCTGTATCCCCCTTCTTCTCTCCCTGATAAGGTTAACTTCAGGATCCATTTCTTCCCTTTCCGATAAGGTTAACTTCGGAACTCCCTTTCTCGTGTCTTCTCTTCCCGATAAGGTTAACTTCGGGACCCCCTATGTCCTTCTCCAGTTCCAATAAGGTTAACTTTGGAATGTTTCCCCAGCGATGTCGTCATTTCTTCTCTTCTTGATAAGGTTAACTTCAGGACCATTTTCTTCCCTTTCCGATAAGGTTAACTTCAGAGACTTCTCTTCTCCCCCGATAATGTTAACTTCGGGATCCATTTCTTCTCTTCCTGATAAGGCTAACTTTAGGATCCACTCCTTCTCTTTTCGATAAGGTTAACTTCGGAAGCCCGTTTTCGTTTCTTCTCTCCTTGATAAGGTTAACTTCAGGATCCATCTCTTCTCCCCCGATAAGGTTAACTTCGGGATCCATTTCTTCCCTCCTGGTAAGGTTAACTTCAGGATACTTCCCTTCTCTCCTCGATAAGGTTAACTTCGGGATCCATTTCTTCTCTTTCCGATAAGGTTAACTTCGGAGCCCCTCCCTTTACCCTTCTCTTCTCCTTCCGATAAGGTTAACTTCGGAACCCATCCCTCAGCAAAGACAAATTGTGTTTGGCTTCTCTCCCTTTCTTTCTTCCCAGTCATAAACAAAAAATAAAGTCCAGGTTTCGCTTGGTAAACCATGTTTCAAAAAATATTTCACCGTTCCCCCCGACATGAAAAATATTCTCAGTGCTTGCCAGAGAGTTTCGGAAAACGAAAAAATGAAAAGCTTGCTCATAAAAAAAAAAAAAAAAAACAGAGAGCCTGTTGAAAAAGAAGAATAAATCACATTGCATCAACATCATGCATATGTCATGCATCTCTAACCTTCCGTAAATATCCTTCGATCAGACAACATTTCAACCCCCAGCAGCTGCCTGCCCAAAAGCTAGTTTGTTCATCCTACATCTCAATGAAGAATTTCTTTGTGACCTATCTTCACATTTCATTCGTTCTTGGTGGGCAAATTTTCCGATATTCTAGTATTTAATCCCCTACTACCTTGAATGTCTGGAAGTTGTTGCTATCCGCGCATTCAGGTTCGAGAAGATTAAATAGGGGTAACTGTCATACCCTAAAATTCACCCTACCATTCACAAGTTCATCTAGGTCATTAACCCTAAGCATTTGCATATCATGATAAGCATTCATTTCATCTACATATTCATTATATCATAACACATTCCACTTGCATTCGAAAAAAAGCATAAAATCATGGGTTCAAGGGTATTCACCAAGGATCATAGCGAAAACCCTAATTCTGGGAAGTTGCATCTGATTCGTTGGGTTCATCATAAATGATTCGGTTGCCTGTTTGAGATTCATGGTTCTGATTCACTAGTTAAGATTCATCCAGGGTGCTACAATCGGTTGCTCGGTTGAGTATTCGTTGGCTTGGTTGTGTTTGTTTGGATTTCAAGTCTAGTATCATGACATACTTCATCTGATTCAAAGGAACTGTGTGGTTCAGTCAAGTCCATTTTCATTCATTCTATCGAGTCATTGTTCAAGTCCATACAAGTCATTACCTAACATTTCACACATTTTCACCTAAGTTGACTTTGGGTCAACTATTGACTTTTTGGTCAACCAGTTGACCAAAGTCAACCATTTACCCAAAGTTCATTTCATTTTTCATTCATTTGTTTAACCATTCTAAACCATAATCGGGTCCATATTACCAATCCATTAGACCCCATTTTAATCCAATTTTATCCAATTCTAACCAAACACCCAATTATCCACTTTTACCCCATATCCAATTATATTCCAATATCTATTTAGTTTAATTCAATATCCAATTCCCATCTAGAACATAAACCATTACACTTTCAATTTCAAAATTTCATTCATACAAAAGTTATACACAAATCACTCAATTTCCAACCTTACATTCATTTTTACAACATACTGTCATACTTCAATCCATATCCCATTTAAACCAAATTCGGTACATATCTTATACAAACGTACACCCGATCCCAATCCGTATAACATATAACTCCAAACTTACATTAGTTACAAAATATACAACACCAACACTAGCTAATGCAACTAATTTCAACACTTCATTGGGTTGGTGGATGCCGTTTTCCCTCTTTTGTCTGCTGCGAACTGCAAGGTTCCTGTCGTCGCCAAGCCTGCATCAAACCATGGCCACCAACCCATGCCTACGGAGCTTTCATTTATCCTACGTTCGACCTGCAACGTAAGCTCAAGTTCAGTTAACCACAAAACCAATTGAAACCAAGAAAACCAGCCGCACCCAAAAAGAACTTCGTCTCTAACCTGAGTTTGATCACAGCAAAACAGTTCCACATCCTCAACCGAACCAAATTCCATAAACTAAATCACTCAACCATCATCCTGAAAAACCTGCACAAAATGGATATCATCACAAAAATACATCACAAAAATACCTAACAAGCTAACAATAAAATCGCTGATCATATCGCAAGACATGAAGAGCGTGTCATCATCATTAGGCAATGATGAAGTGTTTACTGATGCAGATAAAGCTCTAAAGCAAATAGCCAGTTTAATTCTGAAGGAAGATGATATCACCACCCTGCTAACCAAAGAGCTTCACCTTGAATAAACTGTGACTTCAATTCCTACTAAAAACCAGCTTCCGGAGTTCCGTAACACACTCTTTCGAGCTCATAACCTGCAGAAATAAATAAAAAAACATAACAGAAACAACAGCAAAAAAAGAACAGGAATAGAATTGAGAGGCTAAACGAGATCAGTTGCCAAAGCATTCATTCCACGAACTAACTTCCACCTCCTTATAACCAATCCGTTTTTTTCTATAACAACATCATATGAAATTTTCATAACCCTCCGACCTTCTTCAATAACCACTGCTTCAAACTTTCTGCATAAGAGAAAACAACACACACCAGAGTCGGTTAACTTCACAACAGAAGTTTGTAACTAATTTTCTAACAGAAATACAAAGTTGATAACAGAATTTCCAACAGCTTTCTAACAGAAATCTAACTGTCTTCAACCGTCCTAACCGCCTAATCAATTCCAACTTTCGCCAACTGTCATTGAATCTAACTACTTCCACCTGTCATAACCAACCATCTCTCTAACCTTACTCTCCTATAAGAACCATCCTCCATCTTCAATTCAATCTCTCCATCATCTTTCCCATAATTCAACAATTCACAACCTCTTCAACCTCTCTCACTTTCTCAACCACGAGCCATCTTCCTCACCATTCACTCTCCATCATGGTTAACAGAACCCTTCATCAACCTTCAACCATACTTCTCCATCTTCAACACTTCAACATATCCAACCGTAACCTCCATCACCATTCAACCAATTCTTCTTCACCCTAACCAAACCTGCAACCTTCCATTCACGCGAACCTCCCTACATCCCCTACACAACCTTCTCCAACTTCGATCAACCTCATCCAAGAAACCGGCACAGTCATTCACATACCTCTCATTAACAACCACATCATAGCTCTTATAGGCTAAATAAGTTGAAGAAGAAGAAGAGAGAATAGGAGGCGGGAGGAGTATTGAGATTGAAGGTTACCTGAGCGTGGTTTCTTCACCTTCGGTTACTCCAGATTCACCCGCGACTCATCCACCGTCATCCATCGCCATCGACGATAACTCCATTCTATCTCCAACAACGACCTCCAACACAACGATCCACCACCCTGCAACAGAAATAAAAAAATAGAAGAAGAAGAGCAACGGAATCGAAACGGAAAAGCGAAGGAATCTGAAACAAAAATTGGAAACGAGAATCGAGAGAGAGCTTACCCGTCCACGTCCGGACGACCTTCATCTTCATCTCTACGCGACGCATACGAACCAGACAACCGTTCTCTCTCCATCGCCAACACAAGGATCTTTGAGTCCTTCCCAACCTAGCAATAACGATGATGTAGATTGGAGGAGTTGGATCGGGTCGATTCTTGCGGCCGTCGGAGGAGATTTGCCGGCGCCCGAAGGTGAGTTTCTAAATTACAATCTTAATCCAAGGTTGCATTTTCCCGATTTGGTTGATTCGAGTTTCGCCACCAGATTTCGAGAACCTCGTCGTTGTTTTGTTTGAGCTTTGAACATGGCTTCGATGCGCAAGTGAGGTTGCTGTTGTTGTTAGATTAAGAACAAGTCTGACATGGTTCTTGGTGTATGCCAGCGAGGGAGATTCATCATCGCCGATGATGAGTGTCACACGTTTCTAAGCGTGTGCTGGCTTCGTTTGAAGCTTTCAGCGAATTTCTTCAACAAGTTTTGGACTGAACCTTCAATATTCACGTTGGATCCGGATTTGGTGTTTGGAGAAATGGGTTGCCTAAGTGGATTTCCGACCCCAATTCACACCTCCCCTCCGTCAATTCACCCTGAGACCATCATTCTTGCCTAACCTCTCCTTAATCCCCATTAATTCTTGCCTAACCTTTCCCTTTCTTTGGAATAAATAAAATCCGGTGGCGACACTATATTTTTCGCGGCGCTTCAAATGTATATGAATATTATAATATTATTTTTAAATATTGGCCAATTTAAATATTTGACATACTTTTACATTGAAAATTTAGAATTCAATGTAAGAACAAATTAGATTTTGCTAAGATCAAATAATGTTACTGGGTCTGAAAATGGATAAGCCCGATAGCCCAAATAAACTGACCGAAATAACCTGTAACCCATGGTAACCCAACCCGTCAAAACTGATTTGAGAAATGGGCAGAAAAGAGTCTAATTTGTTTAACTTCGGTTTGGGGCAGGGAGGACTTTTGGGCCTGTACCCGTACAACCTGACCCATTTTCCACTCCTAGTAACAATAAAGGTTGCATGTATATTACCGTAAATAACGTGCAACTTCTTGTCATATGTCTTGTCTTCTAAAGACAAACTTCACTTAGTTTTGAGTATAGATAAACCAAACACTTGACCCTAGTTATACGTGTGGATCCACACCAAGTCTATGAAGTATGTCAAGTAAACAACATCGACATATGTTGCACTTTTGTCCATAAATATTGTTGTGCCAACCAAGTACATGAAGTATGACCTTAATGCATGTTGTCTATGGAATAAAACCTGCTCATCATAAACTTCAACCTTTACTTCCTAAACCAGGTGGTATTGTATAGTTCCTCCAAATATGAAAATCAGGCATGAGCGCCTCTCATGGCATCAAGCTCCTCTTGGGCCTCACCTAGGTCAACTCCCAAATGATTTACCATCAATTCGAGTGCCTAAGATTTATTGATTAGAGAATGTTTTAGGAATCTTCCCTTAACCAGAATATCCAGAAGGCATGAGAAATTATAAAGGGTGATGGACATATCACCATGAGGGATATGGAAAGACGACGTCTCCTTGTGCCAACTCTCCACAAAAGTTGCCAATATGCCATGGCTAATGGTCTTGTATCTAGTGGCGCCTAAACCTACCAGCCCAGAGTAATGAACTACATCATGAAACCATGTGTCTACATTATTTTCCAGGTTCAAAATCTTCCTGACATGGCTTACTTTTTTTTTTGTTTCACACTCCTGTAAAAATAAATATCTCAATGTTACTCACAACTCAATTAGTATGAAATAGATGTAACTTAAAAGTAAATGAATATATCTTTCCTTCCCATATATTTCTACCATCATGTTATGCACAGAGATGAAGTAAGGAGGTGCCATAAGGGCCTCTTGGAAAACTATCAGGAATGAGAGCAGCAACAACAACCGGTTCTTCTTGTTGGGCTCTAAGGGCTTTAAAAGTTGGAGGGTCAGCAGGAGACACGTGTCCTCTAAAGGTCGAAGTTTGATACATGTTACCTTGTAAAGTCCGAGACTCGCGACCATGTGAAGTCGATGATTCCGCGACAAACTAACTAACATTAACTCGGTGCCTCAAGTACATTTCCCCCTCCATACAAAGAAACATATATTGGGATACACGACCCTAATTGCCCAAAAATATGTTCGGAGATGCATATGTGTATCCATGTCAGGGTGTGTAGTATGGGTATGTCCAGAGATGCATCTCAGAAATCGATGGGCTTTTATAACTTTTCACCGTGGTGAACTAACACCCCATAAGATGGATAAAGTAATTCCAAAAGATTAGGAAGTTTTTTTCATTTATAATGGGGAAAAACACGTCGAAATTGCGTACCAATCCAAAATCACCGTGCAATAATAAGGACCAAATCGCGCAGTAATCCTTTCAATTCACCCAACGATTTTTCCAATAAGCTTGACTTTTTCTGCTTCCCAAAATTCTTATTTTTATCTTTTTTTGACAATTTTAGTCTTAGTCTCAAATATTTCCAAAATTCACCTTTAAACTATTTAATTATTCACTAAATACTACTGTAGGTGTTTAATTGGCTGCATTATATGGTAAAACACTAGCTGGTTACAAATGTCTTGACTGATGTCATGACATGGTATGTATGTGTGACTACATTGTAGGTTAGAATATCTAACTGTACTCTGATGTCTTGACTGATGTCATGACACACTTGAGTAGTTACTGCAGGATTAGCTAACACAGGATTTATTGAATGTCAAACTGGATGCTGTGACATTCATACCTGTCATCAGATATTAAGGAATAGAACAGCTGGTGTTCTGTTAGAACTTAGTATTTATTTCTAGTCTGGTTATCAAGGAAAGACCAGACCTGGCATAAGGCCTACTGACTGAATGTCAAATTGGATGTTATGACATTCATCATTGACAGCAGCTACTGAACATTAGACAGAGTGGTGTTCTGCTATACTTCAGCATGTAACTTAGTTTGTTCTTCAAGAGAATAACAGAACTAATTTAAGGCCAAATGTGTAAATGTTAAGTTGGACACTTTAACATTTACTAATGTAAGCTGTTACTGTAGTATGGTCATTTTGATCATGTACAGGTCAACAAAATTGTACAGTCTGTTTTCTGGAAAAACAGACTCAGCATATGGACCTTGATGTCGAGCTGAATGTCGTGACATTCATTCCTGACAGCATATGCTATATTGTAGGTTGTTCAGTTTTCTGTTTCAGCTTTTCTTGGGCTATTCTTCAGGAAGTCAACAGCTTAGAGAAAAACCAGGAAACCAACAACCAAGCTACATTTAATGAACCTAACAAATAGCCTATTTGTTAGTAACCTAAATGTTGAATTTATGGGAACTAGTGTGACCTTAAATTCAGGAGAATACAGGTGCAAAAGCCCAGGTACTGCAATATAAAAAGGAAGGCGTTCCTTCATTCAGTTTCGGGGATTTTGAGGCGTGAAGATTTTATGTGTCCATCATACTTCACTGTTGTATTTTTGTGAGTCTTGGATTAGACGTAACTTGTAAGCCAAGCCATTATCAAGTAGATGATTGTTGTGGCATAGGGTGTTCATTGAGTTGTAAGTGTTGTGTCGCTCAAAGCTTTTAAGCGTGAGTGATGTGCATCTTGATTAAAGCTGTGAAGCACAATCAAGTGTTGTTTGAAGTGTGACTTCAACTTGTCTTTAATATTGTTTAAAGATAGTAATCACTGAGGTGATTGAGGGGGAGTGAGTAGGAACTCTGATCTTAGTGTAAGATTGAAATTGCATAGGGTAGGGATTAAGTGATAAGTTGTAAACAGGTGAGTTTAGCTTTGAATTGATACTACTAATAGTGGATTTCCTCCCTGGCTTGGTAGCCCCCAGATGTAGGTCATGTTGGACTGAACTGGGTAAACAATTACTTGTGTTATTTACTGCACTTACCTTTAAGTTCTGCATAATTCCTGTCTGTGCAGAATTGGATGTCATAACAACCCGTGTGACATCCAAAGTCTGATAACTAGAATTTCAATTGGCATCAGAGCAGGCACCCTGCCTGTGAATTTCTGGGTGAGATCTAGGGAAGTTACTTTCTAGTACCATGGACAAGGATTTAGGACACTCAAACAGACCACCCATGTTGGATGGCTCTAATTATGATGACTGGAAGCCTCGTATGATAGCCTTCTTAAGGTCTCTAGACAGCAAAGTCTGGAGAGCTATCAACAAAGGATGGGAACATCCAATGAGGACAGGTGAAGATGGAGTCAGTGTGCAGATTCCTGAAGAAGAGTGGGACAAGGAGCAAGAGGCATTAGCTCTTGGAAATTCCAAGGCCTTGAATGCATTGTTCAATGGAATCAGTAAGAACATCTTCAGGCTGGTACACCACTGTGAACTAGCTAAGGAAGTTTGGGATACCCTCAAGGTAACTCATGAAGGTACTTCCAAGGTGAAGATGTCCAAACTTCAGATGCTGACCACCAAGTTTGAAAATCTGAGGATGAAAGAGGATGAGACTATTCATGACTTTCACATGAATATTCTTGAAATTGCAAACACCTTTGGTGGACTAGGTGAGAAAATGGCTGAAGAGAAACTTGTAAGAAAGATTCTCAGGTCCTTGCCTAAGAGATTTGCTATGAAGGTCACAGCCATAGAGGAGGCACAGGACATCTGCAATATGAAGGTGGATGAGCTCATTGGTTCTCTCCAAACCTTTGAAATGGGCTTGTGTGAGAATGCTGAAAAGAAGAACAAAAGCATAGCTTTTGTATCTAATGCTGAAGAGGAGTCAGAAGCAGGACATACTGAAGGTGATGAAAGTATATCGGAAGCCTTAACCATGCTTGGGAGACAGTTCAACAAGCTCATAAAGAAAGTTGATCAACAGGGTAGACCTAATGTCAAGAACATCCCGTCTGACATAAAGAAAAGACCTACTTCTGAAGATAAGGTCAATCAAGGCAAGGGAATCCAGTGCCATGGATGTGAAGGATATGGTCATATTAAGACTGACTGCCCTACCTCCCTCATGAGGCAAAGGAAAGGGCTATCTGTCACCTGGTCAGAAGAAGACACTGAGAGTGAATCTGAAGGAGAATCTGCCAAACATGTCACTGCTATGACCAGTATCTGTACCTCAGAAGATAACTCAAGTGGAGATGAGCTCACCTTGGATGAACTTGCTGCCTCATATAAAGAACTATGTGTTAAAAGTGCAGAAGTGTGTATCCAAGGAGAAAAACATAAGAAACTCATCAAAGAGCTAGAAGCTGAGAAACTAGAGCAGCTGAAAGTCATAGAGGGTCTGAAGGGTGAGATTTCTTTGTTGACCTCTAAGCTAGACCAAATGACCAAATCCATCAAAATGGTGAATAAGGGATCTGACACCTTGGAAGAGGTCCTGAAGATAGGACAGAAGTCTAAAATCACTTCTGGTTTAGGCTTTGGGAAAAGATCCTCGGCTGAACGCAAAGGTCCAAAGGGTAAAGTTCAGAAATCCAAAGGGGAGTCACATCCAATGTCTCAACATCGAGGAACCAGAATGAGCCATCATCAGAAAAAGAAGTTTAAAAGATGGAGATGTCATTACTGTGGTAGATTCGGTCACATAAAACCCTTCTGCTATAGGCTGCATGGTTACCCAAACCAGACCCCACAAGGTAGGCCTAAGAAGAAGGTGTCTATGCATAATGTCCCCAGTAAGAAACAAACATGGGCGGCTAAGCAGACACCTCAGGCCAATCCTAAGCAGCAGGCATCTAAGCTTCACTTCTCTCCTGAGAATCAGCAGTGTGTTGCTAACCTTGCTCACACATATTCAAGGGCACATATCAGACAAGACTGGTACCTTGATAGTGGCTGCTCAAGGCATATGACTGGGATGAGCAACCTAGTGGTGAACCTACATCCTCCTACCACCAAGTTTGTAACATTTGGTGATGGAACTAAAAGAGAAGTCATTGGTGTTGGTAAGCTGGACTGTCCTGAAGCTCCAAAATTGAGTGGTGTACTGTTAGTAAAAGGACTAACTGTGAACCTCATAAGCATAAGCCAGCTATATGACCAAGGCTGCAAGGTGGAATTTACCAAGGGAGGATGTGTGGTGCTGAATGGATGTGATCAAGAAGTGATGAGAGGAGACAGATCCAAAGATAATTGCTATCTATGGGAATCTAAAGACTCTCCCAACCTTCCCAAGTGTCCTTTAGCCAAGGAAGATCAGGAAGGGAAGCTGGGACATGGAAGACTTGATCTCCTTCAGGTAAAAGGAATGAAGAAGAGCATCTCAAAGGGAGCTATGAGAAGAGTCTCATATCTGTCTTTAGATAAAAGGACAGACCGTGGAAAATGTCTGACAGAAAGTAATGAGCCATTGGCACCTACTGGTCATCATACAGATGATAGACAGAGGTATGTATTATTGACACCTGCTGAAACTCAATACCTAGCTTGTGGTAGCAGGTGGTCATCCCTGGTATGGGGGAACCTGATGTAGACAGAGTACAATGTCACCCGGAATGTCATGACATTGTACGCTGCTAAGTGTGACAATAGTAAGGGCAAAGAGGGAATGCGTACGTCTGAAAATTTATAGCAACTAATGAAATTAGTTAGCTTCTGTTTAGTAAAGAAAATTATTAAACAACAAATAGTGAGCTCTGAGTGGTCAAAATATAATGGACCTCACTCTTGCGTCAAGCGTTTCACATTCCGTCGCTTTTACTCCCATCTGTGCAAACCTTCTTCCAAAGAAACGGTTCAACTCTCCTCCGAGACGTTAAGCATGTCGCACAATTCCGACTCAACCACCAACACCACCATGTCTGATTCTCTCAGCACTGAGTCTTACCACCCTACCCGGGAGGATCCGGTTGTTGACGTAGCAACTTCATCCCATGCAAGAAGACCTAAGGAAACGATCTCCGAATTTTCATCAGAAATCGCTCTTGATGAACAAACAAGGGAAGGCTCGAGGTATGTGCATAACTCCATTGCAACTATCGTCACTCAGATGCTATCTGGTAATCGAAATGTTCCTGGGGTTTCTGTTCCCTTGAACACAATCATTCCTGATATTGCTGCATGTCAAGATAAAGCTGTAGTGTTGAGAAAGAATGTCACTGGCAATGTTGAGCAACCAGAGGCTCATGAGGGGTCAAAGATTGACAAACCCTCAGGCAAAGTGAGAGGTGAGAAGGCCAATGTTACTCAAGGTGTTGAGGACAACCCTAGAGCTGAAACGGTTAACGTGGAAGAGCTCTCTGACAATGAACTTTTGGCTTTAGTTGTCCCTAGGATAGCCAAGAGGGTTAGGTCTAGGAGGGAGAAAAAGACTGTGGAGCAGAAGTCCCCCTCCAAGGAAGTTGGTGAGACAAATCCTCACAAGCAACCAGGGACAGAGAGTGCACACAAGAGGAAAGGTTATGGACCTACAAAATCTTGGAGCAAAGAGGTGCCCAAGAAGTTGAAGACTAAGGCTGTGGTGGTGGAGTCTGAATCTGATGTGTAATACCCCAAAATTTACCCTTCATTTTTCCTGAAAAAAAAAAAATATATATATATATATATATATATATATATATATATATATATATAATTTAATTAATTAATTAATTAATTAATTAATTAAATAAATAAAATAAATAAATAAAATATAACAAATTATTTTGGACTTGGGTCTCCCTCATTTGAGCCCATTACCCACGAAAATCAGTCTATAAATACTGAAGTTTCAGTAGAGGAAAACACACTTGGAGTTACACTTGGAGTTACACTGGGAGATTCACTGGAGAAAGAAGGAAGAGAAGCAAAACCCTGAGGAAAAGATAGTGAGAGAAAAGCCAACAGAGTTCAGAGCAACCTCCAAACCCTGAAAGGAACTCAACTTGTAAACCTCACGGGCGCAACTCAATCAAGCTCTCCAATCAGGTTTGCCCTATATCCATCATCTTTATGCCTTTTATTTGAATGCTCTAAATGTATGAGGTATTATGGGTGAATTAATACCTTTTTGTGAGCCTTTTGTGAATTTTGATGGAATTATTCATGTGGTTACATTTTGATTTAGGGGCAACTCTGGGTTACCCTATTTTGTTTATTCTAACCTGTCTTGTGTTTCCATGGCATTGTTTTCTCTTGATTTCATCCTACTACTCTAACCCTTTGTCGAGTTTTGTGAGGGCTCACATGGCTTTTGCAGAGACACTCGCGTGGTTTCCCACTTTATTTGTGGGATACCCCCTGGAGTTTTATTCTGATTATTCGTGTTGACTGATTTCCTTTGACGGTCCAGCTGGAGACATTTCAGGGTTTCTTGCCCCTTTAACTGCTATAGCTTCGGATCTTTATCCGTGTGGTAATTTTTTCCCTTTCTCATACTTTATCGCTTTCTTAGCTGGAAGACCTCGATAGGAGGCAATGTTTGAGCCCCTTGGTGGCATTTTACTTTGAGATACATGTTTTGTGTTTTGTATTCATATCCCTGCAGGTAGCGCGGTTCCTTCGTCAAGGACTGCCTTTTTGCCCTCGAGCATCCCAAACCCTAAAACCCAAAGCAACACGTTTACTCCTTCTACTACAGGCGAGTAAGTCTCCAAAGGTCGAGCATCCGGTAGATTGCGTAGTAACGTTGTTCGTCCAAAACCCAATCCATAACCCCGTAGTTAGCCGAACTACGGCTTGCTCTGATTCTCATTCCAGATGAGATACGTAGGCATAAGACGCGATGTCTTAGCGAGCACACATCCCCCCAACTCATAGGTCAGCCGAGCTACGAAGACTCTGATTCTCATATTCAGATGAGATACGTATGCAGTGGATGCGACATCCGCGCGAGTCATTTCTCTTAACCTTTTTAGTAAATAAACACGTTAGGTAAACCCACACCCTTTAGACAAAAACTACAAAAGTGGATCCCGTAGAGTACTATGGATGCGTAGGGGTGCTAATACCTTCCCTTCGCATAACCGACTCCCGAACCCAAGATTTGGTTGCGAGACCCCGTCTTGTCCTTTCCTTTTTCAGGTTTACTTCGAGCGTTTCCTTTCCCTCCTTTGGGATGAATAACGCACGGTGACGACTCTTCTGTCTTTTTCTTTCACCGGTTGTTTTTTTCGCACACTGTATTTTTCAGGTTGCGACAGCTGGCGACTCTGCTGGGGATTTTGAGAAGTTGACCTCTTGCTGGTCCATCTTCCCTAAGCGAGTCCCTCCTAGCTTTTGTAGTTTGTTTGTTTATTGGGCGTTCATGCTTTTGTACAGTTATTTATTTACCTGCTTTACCTTATTACATTGTGTACATATCATTGTTGTATCTGTTTCTGTTGGCTGGCTGCTTGGTGATCTTTGTGAGATGAGTTCTATACCCGAACTCGAGTGCACTTAAGATAGGAGAATGGCATAGTCCTGTCAACTTGTGTGGAGTATTCCTTAGCGAGTTGACTTGCAAGCCCATTCACTTGGTGGAGGTCATGTTGAGATCAATAATGTCACATAAGTAAGTTGTGGTTAGACATTACTGGTTCCAATATAGACATAAGAAGCCAAGGACCTTAGTTTACCTAACCCATCTTGGCCTATTCGTAGGACGTAGTGCGAAAGTCGTTCAAATGTAAGATTTGATACGATTGTTACGCGATACTACACTCATAAGAGTCTCTCTTGAGAATATTGTTGGAATACGAGTAGTCGTTCCTCTAATAATATCCGAAAGATGGGATTATGACTATGGGAACCTTTTTGTAGAACATGTTTGGCAGGTTTAAACCTTAGTACACTCCTTTTGGGTGGTTCTTAACCTAAACTCCATGCTCGTGACTTGCGACAAACCCTTGATTCATGGTTGATCCGATCAGGTATCCTTAATATCAATGAAACTCGGGTGTTGATAAGGTGTAAACCATAATCCGCCAAAATGGGTGGTTGATATTAAGGATAACATGATCCATCCCATGACCTTTGTTTGGTGTGCTCTTAATTTCTCTCCAGACAATGCAACCTGATAGATGTTCAAGCAGATATAGCAATCCTGATTGACATACCACTGCATTGCATTCACATCATTTTGCATCACATCATTTTGCATTCATAATCATTCACACATGTTTATCCATTTCTGTGGGGTTTATATCTTCCACTTGATTCTAGTTGGAATTTTCTTGGTTCTCATCAACGGCTTAGTCTTTTCTTACACTGTTTATCAAATGTGAGACTGGAATCAAGGGGGTAGAATACTTTTGGAATTGATAAACATGTCATTGCATTTTCATACTCATTAGCATGTCTTGCATAACAGGTACTGCCGCAGGGGTGACCATTCCAGCTACAGCACCACTACAACAACAACAATCACAACGTCAACCAGCTCAGTATCAACAGCAGCAACAACCAGGTAACAGACCCGCTTATCAACAGAGGCAAAGGATGATGGACCGGCGTTTCGACACCCTTCCAATGTCGTACGCTCATATGCTTTCTAGTCTTCAACAACTACAGCTTGTGCAACTGCGCACTCTGGCTCCTCCTGTTGGTAGACTTCCGGTGGGTTACGACGCCAACGCTAGGTGTAGCTTCCACTCTGGGGCACCTGGCCACAATATTGAGAACTGCAAAGCTTTTAAGCACGTAGTTCAGGACCTCATAGATTCAAAGGCCATCGACCTTGCACCAGCTCCGAATGTCGTCAACAATCCCATGCCCCAGCATGGTGGTGCGAACGTCAATTTGGTAGAGGGAGAAACCAAGTCCATTAAGGATGTGTTGAAGCTGAAGACTCCATTGTTGGATATCAAAGGATGCTTGCTAAAGGCCGATGTTTTCCCCGGTTGTGGGAAGGGTTGTTTGGATTGTGCCACTCATAGTGGAGGTTGTTTGAAGCTACAGCAGGGTATCCAGGCCTTGCTCGACAAAGGTATCCTCCAGGTTGAAGATTTGTCTGTCCAAGAGTCTGTGGAAGAGGTTAAAGCGGGTGCCTCTATCTCATCCTTTAAGGAGGCACGAGCCATGGTGGATTCAGGTGTTGCTCCCGGTTGGGGGCGTCTGTTGGAATTACCAGTGAAAGAAGATAAGTTCGGGATTGGGTATCAGCCAGCTCTAACTTCTACAACTTCAACACTTCAGACTCATCAGGGGCCGATCACTTTCTCCAGTGCTGGCATCATTCAGTATGGTCAAGTCTCTGCAGTCAACGAAGAAGAGGGGGATAGTGATTGTGACATTGATAATTGGGTGCGTCCGAGGATCCCGGGTGAAGTCATCAACAATTGGTCTTCTGAAGAGATTATCCAAGTCACTCTTCTTGAAGAGTAATTTTCTTTGTTTATTCATGCATATCCAAGTCTTACGTTCCGCCCAGGGCGTAATGACTCATTGTAGGGCCCACCTATGTGACACTTGCATTTTTTATCATAAATAAAGGACGTCTTTTTGCATTCAAATATTTCGTTCCCTGTTTTTCTATTTTTGCAGTTTTTCAAAATAAAAAAAATGGCAATGTTTAGTTTAGTTTTCACTTCTTGTTCACACTCATAAGCACATACCATCACTCATGCAGATGCACAACACCGGATCCTATTGATAACGGTTCTGCTATGGCTCGCTTCGACTTTGAAAATCCAATCTTTCAAGCTGAAGAAGAGGGTGATGAAGACTGTGAACTCCCTAAAGAACTTACCAGGTTATTAAAACAGGAAGAAAGGGTCATTCAACCGCATCAAGAGTCTGTTGAAGTGATTAATCTCGGCACCGAGGACGCCAAGAGAGAAATCAAGATAGGGGCTGCTTTAGAAGACAATGTGAAGAAAGGGCTGATTGAATTGCTGCAAGAATACGTTGACATCTTCGCCTGGTTTTATCAGGACATGCCTGGGCTGGACACAGACATCGTGGTGCACCGCTTGCCTCTCAAAGAAGGTTGTCCTCCGGTCAAGCAGAAGCTCAGAAGAACAAGACCAGAGATGGCTGTCAAGATAAAAGGAAGAAGTGCAAAAGCAGTTGGATGCAGGGTTTCTAGCAGTCACCAATTATCCGCCATGGGTTGCAAACATCGTCCCAGTACCTAAGAAGGATGGAAAGGTACGGATGTGTGTCGACTACTGGGATCTGAACAGAGCTAGCCCTAAAGATGATTTCCCATTACCTCACATCGACGTTTTGGTGGATAATACAGCTCAGTTCTCGGTATTCTCCTTCATGGATGGCTTTTCTGGCTATAACCAAATCAAGATGGCACCAGAAGACATGGAAAAGACAACTTTCATAACCCCATGGGGCACCTTCTGCTACAAGGTGATGCCGTTTGGTCTGAAAAATGCCGAAGCAACATATCAGCGAGCAATGGTGACTCTGTTCCATGATATGATTCATCATGAAATCGAGATTTATGTGGACGATATGATTGCCAAATCTCAGACAGAAGAAGAACATTTGTTGAATTTGCAGAAACTGTTTGAGCGTTTGAGGAAATTCAAACTGAGACTTAACCCAAACAAGTGCACTTTCGGGGTGAGATCGGGAAAATTGCTGGGTTTTATCGTTAGCGGGAAAGGGATTGAGGTGGATCCCGACAAAGTAAAAGCGATACAGGAAATGCCTGAGCCAAGAACAGAGAAGCAAGTCCGTAGTTTCTTAGGGAGGTTGAACTACATTGCAAGGTTCATCTCTCACCTAACAACCACGTGTGAGCCAATTTTCAAATTGCCGAGGAAGGATCAGGCTATCAGGTGGAATGAAGATTGTCAAAGGGCTTTCGAGAAGATAAAAGAGTATCTACAGAAACCTCCGATCCTTATACCTCCAGTTCCTGGGAGACCTCTGATAATGTACCTATCAGTGACCGAGAACTCGATGGGGTGTGTATTGGGACAGCATGACGAGTCTGGTCGAAAAGAGCATGCCATATACTACCTTAGCAAAAAGTTTACCGACTGTGAAATCAAATATTCGCAGCCTGAGAAAACTTGTTGTGCTTTGGCCTGGGCTGCTCGCCGACTGAGACAGTATATGTTGAACCATACTACCTTGTTGATTTCTAAGATGGATCCAGTGAAATACATATTCGAGAAGCCAGCTCTCACCGGAAGGGTCGCTCGTTGGCAAATGATTTTAACAGAGTATGATATTCAGTACACGTCACAGAAGGCCATCAAAGGGAGTATTCTGTCAGACTACCTTGCCGAGCAACCGATTGATGATTATGAGCCAATGAAGTTTGAATTCCCTGATGAAGACATCATGTTCCTCAAGATGAAAGACTGTGAAGAGCCAGTTGTTGAGGAGGGACCTGATCCAAACGAAAAGTGGACTTTGTTGTTTGATGGGGCTGTCAATGCTAGAGGTAGTGGAATTGGCGCTGTCATTACTACTCCGAAGGGTGCCCACATGCCTTTCACCGCTCGTTTGACTTTTGAGTGCACAAATAATGAAGCTGAGTACGAGGCCTTTATCTTGGGTATTGAGCAAGCCATTGATCTGAGAATCAAGACTCTGGACATCTTCGGAGATTCAGCTCTGGTGATCAATCAAGTGAATGGTGATTGGAATACTCTCCAGCCCACTCTGGTCCCCTACAGAGATTACACGAGAAGACTTTTGACTTTCTTCACAATGGTAAAATTGTATCATATACCTCGTGATGAGAACCAGATGGCAGACGCACTTGCTACTCTATCCTCCATGATCAAGGTAATTCGTTGGAACCATGCTCCCAGGATCGATGTGATGCGCCTTGACAGGGCCGCGTATGTGTTTGCTGCTGAACTGGTAGTCGATGACAAGCCCTGGTATCACGATATCAAGTGCTTTCTGAAGAATCAAGAGTACCCTACAGGGGCATCCAACAATGACAGAAAGACTTTGAGAAGATTGGCAGGTAGTTTCTTCTTGAACAAAGACGATGTGTTGTATAAGAGGAATTTCGACATGGTTTTGCTCAGATGTGTGGACAGACACGAGGCGGACATATTAATACAGGAAGTTCATGAAGGTTCCTTCGGTACTCATGCCGGCGGACATGCAATGGCTAAGAAATTGTTGAGAGCGGGTTATTATTGGATGACCATGGAATCAGATTGCTTCAAATATGCTCGGAAGTGTCATAAATGCCAGATTTATGCTGATAAGGTGCATGTACCGCCGAATCCTCTGAATGTGATGTCGTCGCCGTGGCCGTTTGCCATGTGGGGCATTGACATGATTGGAAAGATTGAGCCGACTGCTTCCAATGGGCATCGCTTCATCCTTGTTGCCATCGACTATTTCACCAAGTGGGTCGAGGCAGCGTCGTTCGCGAATGTCACCCGACATGTGGTTGCCCGTTTCGTCAAGAAAGAAATCATTTGTCGCTATGGGATTCCCGAAAGAATCATTACTGATAATGGTTCTAATCTCAACAACAAAATGATGAAGGAGTTGTGTCAGAACTTCAACATTCAGCATCACAATTCTTCCCCTTACCGCCCTAAGATGAACGGCGTTGTTGAGGCGGCAAATAAGAACATAAAGAAGATTGTGCAGAAGATGGTCGTCACGTACAGAGATTGGCATGAGATGCTACCCTTCGCCTTGCATGGGTACCGTACTTCAGTACGTACATCGACCGGGGCAACCCCCTACTCCCTTGTGTATGGTATGGAAGCAGTCCTACCTGTTGAAGTGGAGATTCCTTCTCTAAGAGTCTTGTTGGATGTCAAGCTAGACGAAGCTGAATGGATTCGGACAAGGTTCAATGAGTTGAGTCTTATCGAAGAGAGGCGAATGACAGCCATTTGTCATGGGCAGTTGTATCAGAGTCGGATGAAGAGAGCCTTTGATCAGAAAGTGCGTCCTCGTTGTTTCCAAGTCGGAGATTTAGTTTTGAAAAGGATCCTTCCTCCTCAGACAGATCGCAGGGGCAAGTGGACTCCTAACTATGATGGACCGTATATCGTCACCAAGGTTTTTAATGGTGGGGCTTTAATGCTTGCAACTATGGATGGTGAAAACTTCACTTCCCCTGTGAACTCAGACGCAGTTAAAAAATACTTCGCATAAAATAGACCCGCTGGACAGTAAAAAGAGTAGTCCAGGCAAAAATGGGCATCCCGACGAACCAAGAAAATGAAAAGGTTCGGGCAAAAATTAGGGATTAAAAATGAAAAGATCGTACACCCGGTAAGTTGAAAACCTGAAAAGGCAACTTAGGCAAACATGGGTATCCCGGTGGATTGAAAACCCGAAAAGGGCGATCCAGGCAAAAGTTAGGGATTAAGCGAATGACTGCGTTCTGAGTAGTTCTGAATCTCATCTCGTGCCAATGACTGGAAATTTTTGAAGGATAGGAAACAGTCCAATCACTCTTTCAGAAGGCTGATTATCTGGAGGATCTTGAAGACGGGCAAGTCATAGCAGAATTGGAACCCAATAGAAATCCATTTCACATTGCCATTAGATTAATTTTTGTTTTTATCTATTGTGCGATTACCTCTTTCCAGGGATTGCTTCCTAATGTAAATGCCTATTCAGAGGCCATTCAATCAATAAAATCATGTTATTCAGTATATCTCTGTTTTCATTTTCATTTTACTATTTTGTTTGCAAAAATGACGTTCGAATTTTTGATAAACATTGCATCATGACACATAAGGGCTTTACAGGTACAGGCTTAATAAACATTTAAAATTGCTGTAAATTTTAAGTGCTTTGGATCGTCTATTCAGAACAGATACCCTCGGGGCATTTCCTTAAAATCTCCTGCAGATGGTCGTGAATATCTTCCCCAGTGAAGTCGCCAACAGACGAATTCAGTGTCTTGACCCTGCAGAGCTGATCAGAGTGTTGGATTCTTCAATCCCCAGCAGTTTCTCACCACCGTACTTCCCCAAGCGGTTGTTTCAAGACATACACTCCCCAGTAGAGTTGACAGTGTCAGACTATATATCCCCAGCGGAGTTGACAGTGCCAGACTGTATCTTCCCAGCAGAAGTGGCTGCTCCTTAGAGTTCGATGCCAGATCGATAATCCCAATGCCAGATCCATGGTTTCTTTCCTTGAAGCAGAACCTCGGTACCGTATCAGTGTTTGCTCCCCCTGCTGAGTCATCTCTCGCAAATCGTGGTTGCCAGAACCATTGTAGCTTTCCTCAGCAGCAGGCTTCCAATGCCATTCTTTCCCCGATCAGAGTCTCGGTATGGCCAGAACACCGCATGGCTAGTCATCTCCCCACAGAGTTCTTTGCGCTGTGCATCTCCAACAGCCTTGCCAGGGTTCAGAAGATGGTGATCATTTCTCCAGCAGATCCCTTGCCTCAGCTTGGCATTCTACCCAGCATTTCGCATCCCTGCATGTAGAATCATATTGCATTGCATCCTTCCAAATCGCGTAGCATTTCCATTTTCATGGAGCATTACGCCATTGAAAAATTCAAACATACGCATGTAAGCATAAAACATTCTCGGTATCCCAAGTGATAAGCTAGAAGTTGTTTCCAGTACTCAGACTGAAGATTGTTCATGACTTACCTTTGTTATCCCCAGCAAGTGTCATTGGCCCATGCGCCGCCTCTATTATCATTCCCTATTTCTGCCAATGCTGACAGGCATGAAGTTTTCCGGTATCCAGACCGAAGTGGCATTCAGGTCAGTGTTCCGATGTTCAGATCGAAGAAGTTTCCGACGTTCAGGTCGATGCAACTTGTGGCATTCAGGTCAGTTTTCCCGGTATCCAGACCGAAGTGGCATTCAGGCCAGTTTTCCGGTATTCAGATCGAAGTGGCATTCAGGCCAATTTTCCGATATTCAGATCGAAGTGGCATTCAGGCTAATTTTCCGATGTTCAGATCGAAGAAGGTTCCGATGTTCAGGTCGATGCGACTTGTGGCATTCAGGCCCATTTTCCGATGTTCAGATCGAAATCCTTTCCAGTATTCAGACTGATGAGCGGCATTCAAGCCATGGTTATTTCTGTGTTACCATTTATTTTGGTATCCAGTTTAACATTCTTTTTCGATATTCAAACTGACTCTCACCGTATCAGACGAATTCTTCTTTCAAGACCACCTCTTTGCTGATTCTGACAGACATTGTTACTTCACTTCACTTCAGTGCAAATTTTTTGGGCTTTTATTGTATTCAATCCCTTGATACCTCGAAAGTATGAAAGCAACTGCCATCTTCTTTCCGGGTCTCCAGTTGATTGAATAGGGGCAACTGTAATACCCCAAAATTTACCCTTCATTTTTCCTGAAAAAAAAAAAAATATATATATATATATATATAATTTAATTAATTAATTAATTAATTAATTAATTAATTAATTAAATAAATAAAATAAATAAATAAAATATAACAAATTATTTTGGACTTGGGTCTCCCTCATTTGAGCCCATTACCCACGAAAATCAGTCTATAAATACTGAAGTTTCAGTAGAGGAAAACACACTTGGAGTTACACTTGGAGTTACACTGGGAGATTCACTGGAGAAAGAAGGAAGAGAAGCAAAACCCTGAGGAAAAGATAGTGAGAGAAAAGCCAACAGAGTTCAGAGCAACCTCTAAACCCTGAAAGGAACTCAACTTGTAAACCTCACGGGCGCAACTCAATCAAGCTCTCCAATCAGGTTTGCCCTATATCCATCATCTTTATGCCTTTTATTTGAATGCTCTAAATGTATGAGGTATTATGGGTGAATTTGATACCTTTTTGTGAGTCTTTTGTGAATTTTGATGGAATTATTCATGTGGTTACATTTTGATTTAGGGGCAACTCTGGGTTACCCTATTTTGTTTATTCTAACCTGTCTTGTGTTTCCATGGCATTGTTTTCTCTTGATTTCATCCTACTACTCTAACCCTTTGTCGAGTTTTGTGAGGGCTCACATGGCTTTTGCAGAGACACTCGCGTGGTTTCCCACTTTATTTGTGGGATACCCCCTGGAGTTTTATTCTGATTATTCGTGTTGACTGATTTCCTTTTACGGTCCAGCTGGAGACATTTCAGGGTTTCTTGCCCCTTTAACTGCTATAGCTTCGGATCTTTATCCGTGTGGTAATTTTTCCCTTTCTCATACTTTATCGCTTTCTTAGCTGGAAGACCTCGATAGGAGGCAATGTTTGAGCCCCTTGGTGGCATTTTACTTTGAGATACATGTTTTGTGTTTTGTATTCATATCCCTGCAGGTAGCGCGGTTCCTTCGTCAAGGACTGCCTTTTTGCCCTCGAGCATCCCAAACCCTAAAACCCAAAGCAACACGTTTACTCCTTCTACTACAGGCGAGTAAGTCTCCAAAGGTCGAGCATCCGGTAGATTGCGTAGTAACGTTGTTCGTCCAAAACCCAATCCATAACCCCGTAGTTAGCCGAACTACGGCTTGCTCTGATTCTCATTCCAGATGAGATACGTAGGCATAAGACGCGATGTCTTAGCGAGCACACATCCCCCCAACTCATAGGTCAGCCGAGCTACGAAGACTCTGATTCTCATATTCAGATGAGATACGTATGCAGTGGATGCGACATCCGCGCGAGTCATTTCTCTTAACCTTTTTAGTAAATAAACACGTTAGGTAAACCCACACCCTTTAGACAAAAACTACAAAAGTGGATCCCGTAGAGTACTATGGATGCGTAGGGGTGCTAATACCTTCCCTTCGCATAACCGACTCCCGAACCCAAGATTTGGTTGCGAGACCCCGTCTTGTCGTTTCCTTTTTCAGGTTTACTTCGAGCGTTTCCTTTCCCTCCTTTGGGATGAATAACGCACGGTGGCGACTCTTCTGTCTTTTTCTTTCGCCGGTTGTTTTTTTCGCACACTGTATTTTTCAGGTTGCGACATGATGTCCCATGTGATGTCACAACATCCATGTCCAGGAAGAAGCCTTCTTCCAGCAGGCTGGCAACCAGTGTCCCAGAAGTTCCTATTGACAATGTGTCCTTCCACTTTGCCTCCAGTGTTAACAGGTGGAAGTATGTATACCACAAGAGGCTGGCATTGGAGAGAGAACTGGCTCAGAATGCATTGAAGTGTAAGGAAATTGTGGATCTCATCAAAGAGGCAGGACTGATGAGAACTGTGACTAAACTCCCTAAATGCTATGAGACCTTAGTGAAGGAGTTCATTGTTAATCTGTCTAAGGAGTGTGCTGATGGGAAATCCAGAGAATTTAGAAAGGTCTATGTGCGTGGCAAGTGCGTGACCTTTTCCCCCTCAGTGATAAATCTGTATTTGGGAAGAGCGGACGAAGTGCAACCAGAACTTGAAGTGACTGACAACACTATCTGTCAAGTCATCACAGCAAAGCAAGTCCAGAAATGGCCTCTCAAAGGGAAGCTGGTGGCCAGTCAACTAAGTGTAAAGTATGCAATGTTACACAAAGTTGGAGCAGCCAACTGGGTACCCACAAATCACAAGTCAATTGTGTCTGTGATGTTAGGAAAGTTCATCTATGCAGTGGGAACCAAGGCAAAGGTGGACTATGGGACTTACATCTTTGAGCAGACCATGAAGCATGCCGGGAGTTTTAGTGTGAAGGGACCTATTGCCTTTCCGTCTCTCATATGTGGAATAGTGCTGAATCAATTTCCACACATCCTGACAGATAATGACTTTATGAGAAGAAGAGAGAGTCCATTGGCGTTCAGCTACAAACTGTTTCTGGGCAAGCATGTCCCAGATATTGTCTTGACATCGGAAGAAACATCCAAAACTGGCAACCAACCAGACAAAGCTGTTGTTATTGCAGTTCTTAGAGAAACCTGCAAAGAGCTGGAGGCTAGAAAGCATGCTTTGGAAAAGCTCATCTTGCAATTGGAGACTTCTGCTAAGGACACGGATGGAGCTGATAGGCAAAGTTCTGAGGATGAGGAGGAGGCCAGCTCTGAAGAGGAGGTTGATGATGAGGCTGAGGCTTAAATACTTGTCTTTGTGTTTTTTTTCTGTCATTTGTGTAATTCTAATTACTATTTGTCGATCTGTAATTTAAAGTGTTGCTTTGGCAACATTTTTGACAAAAAGGGGGAGTGACAAGTGATACCCCAGGACAACAGAAGTTTACTGTGTTAAACTTTGTTAAAACAGGTTAAAACAGGTTCTCATTCATGACAGATTGAAGTTTTCCTCTACTGCAGCTGTGTGATGAAGTGTGTATTTAGCTACTGCTTATATGCTGTTGTGTGTGAAGTTTTTATTTAACTTTCTCCCCTGCAGCTGCTGTGTGTTGAAGTTTAGATTTAACTTCTGTGTGTGCTGCTGTGTGAAGTTTTTCTTAACTTCCATATGTATGAGTGTGCTGCCACTCTGAGTGTATTAGCTAGTATTATTTCCTGCTAGGTGTGTAATTCCGCTGCTATGAACTCTGTTATGGGGATCAAAGTGTTTTAGCCAAAAATTTGCCAAAGGGGGAGTTTGTAGGTGTTTAATTGGCTGCATTATATGGTAAAACACTAGCTGGTTACAAATGTCTTGACTGATGTCATGACATGGTATGTATGTGTGACTACATTGTAGGTTAGAATATCTAACTATACTCTGATGTCTTGACTGATGTCATGACACACTTGAGTAGTTACTGCAGGATTAGCTAACACAGGATTTATTGAATGTCAAACTGGATGCTGTGACATTCATACCTGTCATCAGATACTAAGGAATAGAACAGATGGTGTTCTGTTAGAACTTAGTATTTATTTCCAGTCTGGTTATCAAGGAAAGACCAGACCTGGCATAAGGCCTACTGACTGAATGTCAAATTGGATGTTATGACATTCATCATTGACAGCAGCTACTGAACATTAGACAGAGTGGTGTTCTGCTATACTTCAGCATGTAACTTAGTTTGTTCTTCAAGAGAATAACAGAACTAATTTAAGGCCAAATGTGTAAATGTTAAGTTGGACACTTTAACATTTACTAATGTAAGCTGTTACTGTAGTATGGTCATTTTGATCATGTACAGGTCAGCAAAATTGTACAGTCTGTTTTCTGGAAAAACAGACTCAACATATGGACCTTGATGTCGAGCTGAATGTCGTGACATTCATTCCTGACAGCATATGCTATATTGTAGGTTGTTCAGTTTTCTGTTTCAGCTTTTCTTGGGCTATTCTTCAGGAAGTCAACAGCTTAGAGAAAAACCAGGAAACCAACAACCAAGCTACATTTAATGAACCTAACAAATAGCCTATTTGTTAGTAACCTAAATGTTGAATTTATGGGAACTAGTGTGACCTTAAATTCAGGAGAATACAGGTGCAAAAGCCCAGGTACTGCAATATAAAAAGGAAGGCGTTCCTTCATTCAGTTTCGGGGATTTTGAGGCGTGAAGATTTTATGTGTCCATCATACTTCACTGCTGTATTTTTGTGAGTCTTGTATTAGACGTAACTTGTAAGCCAAGCCATTATCAAGTAGATGATTGTTGTGGCATAGGGTGTTCATTGAGTTGTAAGTGTTGTGTCGCTCAAAGCTTTTAAGCGTGAGTGATGTGCATCTTGATTAAAGCTGTGAAGCACAATCAAGTGTTGTTTGAAGTGTGACTTCAACTTGTCTTTAATATTGTTTAAAGATAGTAATCACTGAGGTGATTGAGGGGGAGTGAGTAGGAACTCTGATCTTAGTGTAAGATTGAAATTGCATAGGGTAGGGATTAAGTGATAAGTTGTAAACGGGTGAGTTTAGCTTTGAATTGATACTACTAATAGTGGATTTCCTCCCTGGCTTGGTAGCCCCCAGATGTAGGTCATGTTGGACTGAACTGGGTAAACAATTACTTGTGTTATTTACTGCACTTACCTTTAAGTTCTGCATAATTCCTGTCTGTGCAGAATTGGATGTCATAACAACCCGTGTGACATCCAAAGTCTGATAACTAGAATTTCAACTACTAAAAATACTAGAGACTTTTGATAAAATTTTATGATGACGGAATGTCATCTCAATCCTAAACTTTAAATGTCAATTGTTCTCAAGGAACATGTTTGCAAAAAGAAAAAAAAATAATAAAAAACATTCTTAACTAACCAATTATCACCACACGATTTTGGCTCAGATGTCACTCCTGTTCTTATCTTTTATTCAGACAAGTCCAAAGAATTCTCCCAACTTTCAAATATACTAAACTTGTCTCTATTTTCTCACTTTTTTCCCTAAAGTGAAATAATATTGTAATCACTAATCAACACACGACATTTATTTTAACATAAGCTTGAAAATTTTATAAATAAACAATCAAAGTCAACATTTTGAATACACACATTTGTGATCTTTCAGAGTTATCACAAGCTTGTGTCGAGGTGATTTTTTTTGGGATATTAGGATTAGAATTTGGAGTTAAGTACCTGCTATTTTTTCTTATTTTTGTTATTTCACAACCATGCATAAAACAATGCAAATACCAATTTAAGAGTACTAGAGAATAACTTATTATTGGTTCTTTTTTTAAGAAGTGGTTCTTTTTTTTTAAGAAATCATTTTAACAAGTTTATTTTTAACCATGTTCACTAGTACCCCAATCCCAAACCTAATATGTTGTTAGTTTCAGAAATAATTTCAAACTTAATCATTTGCATTAACAAGGAAACATAACATTTCTACCTAACTCCAAAAGGATGGAGATATTAACCTTTCAAGTCAATATTATTATAAAATAGATACTTCAACCTGTTCACACATTTGAGGATGATAAGGAGTTGACACTTTATGTTTCACATTGTATTTTTTCAACACACTTTCAAGATACCTGTTTCAAAAGTGTGGGAAAGGTTATACATGTTTGCAAAGAAATACAACGAAGCTAAGAAATGAGCATTCAAGCTGAAATCCCTCAATTTGAAAGCACACACCTTCCTTTTCAATATGCCTCGTGTTTTCCCTTGTGTTATTCTAATTTTATTTTAAATTAATAATAACTATTTTTAATCGCATGACTTTCTATTTATAGTTTATGTAAAGAGAAATTTTTCATCGCAAAAAATGGCTAGCATGACGACCTTAACTTCCCCCTAAGTGTGTACCATCTCAGCCAGGTGGGTGTAAAAATCGTCTTTTTTCTCCTAAGTGGTATGATTCAACATATACTGTCTTAGTCGGCGAGCAGCCCAAGCCAAAGCACAGCAAGTTTTCTCGAGCAGTGAGTATCTTGTTTCACAGTCGGTAAACTTTTTGCTAAGGTAGTATATAGCGTGCTCTTTTCGACCAGACTCGTCATGTTGCCCCAACACACACCCCATTGAATTTTCTAACACGGTCAAATACATGATTAGAGGTCTTCCTTCAACTGGTGGTATCAGAATTGGAGGTTCCTGGAGATACTTCTTGATTTTGTCAAAAGCTTCTTGACATTCGTCATTCCATATCATCTCTTAATTCTTCCTCAGTAGTTTGAAGATGGGTTTGCAGGTAGCAGTTAAATGGAAGATAAACCGGGCGATGTAATTCAAACGTCCCAAGAAACCTCAGACTTCTTTATCTGTACGGGGCACTGGCATTTCTTGAATAGCTCTCACCTTAGCCGGGTCAATCTCAATTCCTTTACCACTGACAATAAATCCCAAGAGTTTACCGGATCTTACTCCAAAGGTGCATTTGTTCGGGTTCAATCTCAGCTTGTATTTCTTCAACCTTTCAAACAATTTGTACAAATGATCGAGATGTTCTTCTTCAGTATGAGATATGGCTATCATGTCATCCACATATACTTCTATTTCATGATGAATCATATCATGGAACAAAACCACCATAGCACGCTGGTACGTTGCCCCGGCGTTCTTTAAACCGAATGGCATTACTTTGTAACAGAAAGTGCCCCATTGCGTCACAAACGTAGTTTTCTCCATGTCCTCAGGCGCCATCTTAATCTGATTATAACCTGAGAAGCCGTCCATGAATGAGAATACCTTGTGTTGAGCGGTGTTATCTACCAGAACATCAATGTGCGGAAGTGGAAAGTCATCCTTGGGACTCGCCTTATTCAAATCTCTGTAATCTACACACATTCGCACCTTACCATCCTTCTTCGGTACCGGTACCACATTAGCAACCCATTGAGGATAAGAAGTAACGGCTAGGAAACCGGCGTTAAATTGTTTCATAACTTCGGCTTTGATTTTCTCAGACATTTCCGGGCGCATGCGACGAACCTTCTGCTTAACAGGACGACAATCTTCCTTCATTGGCAGCCGATGCACTACTATATCAGTATCCAATCCTGGCATGTCTTCATAAGACCAAGCAAAAATCTCTACTTAGTCATGTAACATCTGAATCAATCTTTCTTTGATACTGTTTTCCAAGCCTGCTCCTATTTTGACTTCTTTCTTGTCTACTTCAGTACCCAGATTTACAATTTCAATTGATTCCTCATGCGGCTGTATGGTCTTTTCCTCTTGCAATACCAGTCTGGCAAATTCTCCAGGTACTTCACAATCTTCCTCACTTCCATCCTCGGTTTGGTAGATCGGATTTTCAAAGTCATAATGGACAGTAGTAGAACTATTATCAACAGGATACAGAGTGGGTGTGGATCTGCAATTCGTTACGTGAGTGTGTGTAAGAAAACATAGCTTTTTCGGAAGATGACAGGAAAGATAAAGAGCGTAATATTTGAATGCAAAAAGTCCATTGATTTATTGAATGCGAATATGCTTATGAAAATGACAAAACCCTTAACAAATTAGCTATTGTGCCCCGGGCATAGACACAATGCTTTAAGAAGTTCAATTGTAAACATTAAAATTAAAAAAAAATTGCAACACTAAAATAGACAATAACAATTACTCCTGACTAAAGGAAATCGGGATAATGTCTTCAGCCTTCCAATTATTGAGTCCGTCACCAATTGTTGGGAAAATCCAGCTATCCAAGTCGCAATCGCTATCAGCCTCTTCTACAACATTAATCTGATTCTTGACTGCCTTCTTAGAGCTAAACCCTAGGCCAAATCTATCAGACTTGTACGGTACATTGATCAGTTGACCCCAGCCAGTACGACCACCATCTTCAACCACAGCTTGAGCATCTTTCAGAGAAATCATAGTAGGAGGAGCACGAATAACCTTGGGCGCACAGGAAGTTGGCTTAAGGACAGGATTAGTCGGAGGAATTACTTCAAACGACTGAGACGGAATTTCAAAGAATTCACCATCCATCTCGACGTATCTGAAAGTATGCACACTACCGACGATATACTCTTCTTCCCCACACACAGTGACGATTTTACCCTCTATTGGATATCTCAGCTTTTGATGGAGAAACGAAGCTACAACACTTGCCCCGTGAATCCAAGGGCGTCCCAGCAAGCAGGAATAGGCAGGACGAATGTTCATTACATGAAAGGTAGTGTCGAAGACTTGAGGTCCTATCTTGATAGGGAGAACCACTTCACCATGGACAACACTCTTCGCACCATCGTAAGCACGCACCACAATGTCGCTAGGCTTCAGTTCAATGCTTTTGCAGTCAAGTTTATCGAGCACGGCTTTCGGTAGCACATTCAAAGAAGAGCCATTATCGATCAATACATGAGACAGGGTGATCCCCTTACACTCAATGGAGATATGCAGAGCTTTATTGTGATTCTTCCCTGCTGGGGTCAGGTCAGCATTGGAAAAACCTAGGCCATTGTCAACAGTCAGGTTAGCAACATAGTTTTCGAACTGATCGACGGAGGTCTCCTGAGGTACATGAGCAGTCTTCAAGAATTTTATCAAGGCATTGGCATGAGATTCAGAAGATAACAACAAGGATAACATCGAGATCTTAGACGGGGTATGCCCCAACTGTTCTACCACATCAAAATCACTCTTGCGGATGATTTTCAGCACTTCTTCCATTTCTTGTTTGGCAACATCTTCAGTAGTAACTTCGACCGGTATCTCTGACTGAGAAGGGTTGACTGGTTCCTTTCCCCGGTTTTCGGGGACTGGAGGTGAGATCTCTGGAGAAAAGATCCTTCCACTTCAAGTAATTCTACTAGTCCCAACAATGTCAACGTCATCAGAATTAGCAGAATTATCATCTTGCTTTACACCATGGATGTAAACATCACCTCCATAATTCCACAGAATGGCTTTGCTTGAGGAATATGGTACTGGGCCAGGTGCAGTAATGATCAGGGGAGCTACCTTGGGTTCAGCAGTAATCTTCACAGGCACTCTAGTAGCGGTAATCTTTATTGGAACCTTGGACCTAGCAATCACATATATTTCTTCAATAGGGTTTTCCACCTTAGGAACCTTTTCGAAGAGGATTGTATGATCGTCCATCAGCCGTTGAATACCATTTCTCAACTTCAAACAATCACTGGGTCGGGATATACAGAGATCGTGGCATAGGTGCAGTGATGACATTGGGAGTCTCCGGAGGTTCAAGTTCAATTTCCCCAGCGTCGATCATATCCTGGATTTTATTCTTCAACGACCAACAATCGTTTGTATCATGCCCGGGGCTATCAGAGTGATACGCACACCTGGCATTGGGATTATAACGAGGAGAAGCAGTGTTGGGATTCGTAGGAGGATCTTTGAGGGTAATCAAATTTGCTTTTAGCATACCCTGCAGTGCCTGTGCTAAAGTCATATTGATCTTAGTAAACTGCCTTCTTGGCCTGTCTTGTCTGTGCTGGAAGTTTTGAGATGGTGGTGCTGCAATCGTAACTGCTCCAATGGTATGGTCACGATTTTTCTTGTTACGACCCTTTTGACCGTACACAGCATTTGATTCGTTCCTCCCCTGGTATGACCTTTTGGTGCTTGCAGAGGTAGTCGCTTGTATCTTTCCACTTCGAATGCCGCTCTCCACACGTTCACCTGTCAATATAAGTTCAGTGAAACCCGATGAAGAACTTCCCAGTAGATGGCTGTAGAATGGGTCGGTCAGTGTACCCATGAACATGTCTACTAATTCCCGATCAGTCATAGGGGGTTTGACCCTGCCAGCCAAATCTCTCCATTTTTGAGCATACTCTTTGAAGCTTTCTTTAGATCCCATAGTCATATTCTGCAACTGTAGCCGAGTAGGCGCTAGTTCAGAATTATACTGGTACTGCTTGTAGAAAGTTGTTGCTAAATCAGTCCAGGTGCGGATGTTAGAGCTTTCGAGCTGATAGTACCATTCCAACTGGGTGCCAGACAGACTCTCTTGGAAGAAATGGATCCAAAGCTTCCTATCAGTGGTATACGGCTGAATCTTTCTCACATAAGCTCTCAGATGCATCTGAGGACAAGACGCACCATCGTACTTAGTGAAAGTGGGGATCTTGAATTTGCGGGGAATGACCACGTCGGAAACCAGACCCAAGCTTTCAAAATCCAGACTGGGCGCCTTCTGACCCTCCATAGCTAGCATACGTTCTTCCAGCAACTTGTACTTGCCATCTCTTGGAGAGTACTGTTCATTCTCATAATCTTCATCGTCGTCCTCGGAGTTGAAGAGATCAACATCCTCCTCTCCTGAATCATTTTCTGTCTCCTCTTCTTGATCTTTCGGAAGTCTAATCTTGACTCCTGCAGCCTGTCCTTTACGCCTCCTTCCCGGGTTAATGTAACTCACAGGTTTCGGGTCTTTCTTCTCGAGCAAGAGAGCCTTCAGTTCTTCCTGCCCCTTGGATAAGCTTAGCATCATCTCCTGGAATTGAGTATTCTGAGCCTGGAGATCTTTGACAGTTTGTTCGAGGTCCATTTTTCTGTTTGCAAGGCAGACCGTAAGAACATTGATCTTTAAGAATACCTGTTATGCGATGCTATGTTATGTTATGCAAGGTATGAAATGTTTTCAAGGACTTTTGGAATTTAACTTTGCGTAAACCACCAAAAAGAGAGAAATTTTTATTAATAGTTTCTTTAATCATTGTTCATTACAAGAAATAAAAATACAATGAAAGCTCAAGTCTCCCAGGGACGGCTTCTTTTTGGGCGAAGATATGCATTGAGTCTTCGTTCCTCATTAAGCTGGCTGGCAAGTTCTGACACTTTCTTCCTTTCAGCATAGAACTGGGCTTCAAAAGTGTCCCTTTCCTCTCTCAACTGGATCCAGGATCTCTTCAATTCTTCAACATCGGTAGGCATATCTGGATAAGGAATGATCTGAGGAGTACCTCCTTCAACTTCTGGTTCAACGATCAATGGACCGACCGCAAGATATGGCATGACAAGTTCACGAGCTCTGGCGCGTACCCATCTGAGATAAGGTTCCATAGGAATAGAGTTTTTCTGTCCTAAAGTGCTTCTTTTCACCATTCCCCAGGCTCGTACAAATCTTTGACGGAGACCTTGGGAATCGTTGTCATAGTCAAACACAGTGCCTTGAATAATCCTTTCATGTGGACCCTCTCTTCGAGCATACCCCAACTGGCGTAGGGCTAAAGCTGGGTTATAAGTAATACCTCCTCTTATCCCCAGGAGTGGTACGTTAGAGAATTCTCCACAACGGTCAATGATGATAACATTTTCTTTGAGATGAGGACACCAACGGATGTCTGAATGGGAGAGCGACATTATCCTTTGAGACCATTTCAGATTTTGCTCATTCTTCAAGACTGATTGAGGAAGGTGCGAAATAAACCACCTAGACAATAACGGTACGCAGCACATGAGAGTCCCTTGCCTTTTCATAGTACGAGTATGAAGGGAATGCAAAATGTCTCCAAGCAAGGTAGGCACAGAATACAGGTGCAAAAGCCCAGGTACTGCAATATAAAAAGGAAGGCGTTCCTTCATTCAGTTTCGGGGATTTTGAAGCGTGAAGATTTTATGTGTCCATCATACTTCACTGCTGTATTTTTGTGAGTCTTGTATTAGACGTAACTTGTAAGCCAAGCCATTATCAAGTAGATGATTGTTGTGGCATAGGGTGTTCATTGAGTTGTAAGTGTTGTGTCGCTCAAAGCTTTTAAGCGTGAGTGATGTGCATCTTGATTAAAGCTGTGAAGCACAATCAAGTGTTGTTTGAAGTGTGACTTCAACTTGTCTTTAATATTGTTTAAAGATAGTAATCACTGAGGTGATTGAGGGGGAGTGAGTAGGAACTCTGATCTTAGTGTAAGATTGAAATTGCATAGGGTAGGGATTAAGTGATAAGTTGTAAACGGGTGAGTTTAGCTTTGAATTGATACTACTAATAGTGGATTTCCTCCCTGGCTTGGTAGCCCCCAGATGTAGGTCATGTTGGACTGAACTGGGTAAACAATTACTTGTGTTATTTACTGCACTTACCTTTAAGTTCTGCATAATTCCTGTCTGTGCAGAATTGGATGTCATAACAACCCGTGTGACATCCAAAGTCTGATAACTAGAATTTCAACTACTAAAAATACTAGAGACTTTTGATAAAATTTTATGATGACGGAATGTCATCTCAATCCTAAACTTTAAATGTCAATTGTTCTCAAGGAACATGTTTGCAAAAAGAAAAAAAAATAATAAAAAACATTCTTAACTAACCAATTATCACCACACGATTTTGGCTCAGATGTCACTCCTGTTCTTATCTTTTATTCAGACAAGTCCAAAGAATTCTCCCAACTTTCAAATATACTAAACTTGTCTCTATTTTCTCACTTTTTTCCCTAAAGTGAAATAATATTGTAATCACTAATCAACACACGACATTTATTTTAACATAAGCTTGAAAATTTTATAAATAAACAATCAAAGTCAACATTTTGAATACACACATTTGTGATCTTTCAGAGTTATCACAAGCTTGTGTCGAGGTGATTTTTTTTGGGATATTAGGATTAGAATTTGGAGTTAAGTACCTGCTATTTTTTCTTATTTTTGTTATTTCACAACCATGCATAAAACAATGCTGTCATACCCCAAAATTTGCCCATTAATATTTCAAGACATTTCAGGGCACTCCGACTCATTTTATGACACTTAAAGGAACAAAGGCCCAGCTCGCGAATGACCCAAACTGGCCGACACGCTCACCCAGTGATAATATGAAAGTGGTTTATTTGGAAGCGGAGAAAAAGGGGTGCAAAAAGAAAAGAAAACGAACCAAACGGCAAAGCCCAGCCCAAAGCGCAAGACACAAATGTTGTGCCTGTGACGGACGTCACAGAGGGCGTGACGAGCGTCACGCAACACAGCCTTGTGACGGGCGTCACAGAAGGCGTGACGAGCGTCACGCAACACACCCCTGTGACGGGCGTCACACATGGTGTGACGAACGTCACACCATTCCCCTACTTTGTAGGCGCAGGTAACGCTTCGGAGACTTGAAGATCCGTTGAGGAATGTTGGGCCCTGCATCCACTATATCCATGCGCACGTTGAAGACTTTTTGGGCAACATGCATGACCTAATGACACTAATATAAATAGCCACCTTGAAAACCTAAAAGGGGGGCTTTTTTCACATTCCTTTTTCCGTGGCCGTTTTCGCTTTTGCACATTTACTTTTCCAACAGCTTAGGCATTGTGTTTTACAAGACTACTGTTTAACTTACCCCGGGTAACCCTAAAGGAAACCCTGAAGGAAAAGCCGGCGGCCGCAAAGCTACCTCCGTCCAATTCAATCCGGCTCGCCAACTCAAGGGTGCAATTCGATTGCAAACAGGTTTGCATTATTATTACAGCTTCATTTTCTCAATTTGCATGCGATATCGCTTTATGTTCTTAACTTGCGTGTGATATCATAATTTAACTCATAAATGTATTTGAGGTTTGCATGTGGACTTAAGTATGCCTGGATACTTTGAATTGTTATAATGGATGCCGCTGTTTCTTCGCTCTGTTTTGATCCTTGCCCACCTGACCTGTTTTACTATAACTATGCTTTGCTTACCTGATACTATCACTGCTTTGGTGTAATCTTCGATTACACCCCGATTTGGTATTCTAACCCGTTTGCTGAATTTTGCAAAGGTTCATATGTCCCAGGAAAAGATTGCCGTTAGGTCTTCCACTTTATTTGTGGGATACCATTGTGAAGGCTCACCCTAAATTGCCTAATTAATTTTAATATGTTAATTTTAATAATTAATTTTAATGTGTTAATTTTAATAATTAATTTTAATGTAATTTTAATGTATTGATTTTAATGTGGAGGCGCACCCTAATTACCTACTTAACTTTAAAACATGACCTTTAAATAAGTGATCTTGGACCTCTTTTTGCTGCCTTACGGTACTACGGTAGAAATCGGTCATGTCCCGCGAATGTGGGGATACCCTTAGCAATGGCCCTGCGATTAAATCATCATAAAATAAATCATGGTCCCTCGGATGTTGCCTTCGAAAATACGATTTTGTCCCTCGATGACCCTTCGGCGTAGCCTACGGTTAAATGATGATAGTCCCTTCGAATGTTAAGGTATCCTCACAACTGTTGCCTTCAATGACCAATCGATGACCCTACGATGACCCTTCTACATCCCAAGGATAAACTACTTGCTTCTCAATAGTAAGGACAGTTTTACCCTCATAAGGATGGGAAATGCCCGGAAAGACCTCGGACAGGTACAACCTTAATTGCTCATTCATAATAAAAAATACTTTTCCCACCTTACACCTTTCAAACATCCTTTTTTAGAAAATCACCACTTAGCATACATCCGTACTAGGATCATTGCCAAGTTATATTTTTCTAAACCATTTTCTAAATTAAACGAGATAACCACTTTGTATACATTCATGCAAGAATCATTACAAAGTTAAATTCTCATTTTCAAAACATCTTTCATACATTTCTCAACCACTTTTTCAAACCTAGAAAACATAAATGATTGAGCAATTAAGAGCCCATGGATAACCATGGATACGAAGGGTGCCTAACACCTTCCCTTCGTATAAAGTACCTCCCGAACCTAAGAATTTAAAATTAAGGTCTTTCCTGTTCTTTTCCACCTTTCCTTATGGGATAAAAGAAAAGTCGGTGGCGACTCTTGCTAACCGCGACATTGCGATTACAAATCCAATAAAGTCCAGTTCACCGTATGACAGAACTGGCGACTCTGCTGGGGACTACAAAGAGAGGTCCATCTTAAAAAAAAAAAAAAAAAAAAAAATCATTTATGTTTTATTATTCCTTCTTTTAAGGGGGCTTTGAGTGAAAGATCCTACACCCGGATCTAGTGTACCTTAGGAAAGTAGCAATAGATCATCGCGACTATCCGGCGTATACTGGAATGGTCAAAATGATAGCTACGGTTAATGTGACACTTTGGTTGTCCTGATGGTCCTCATGTTATTTGAGGAAAAATTTGGCTTCCGCGTGGTGTCATCAAAGCATTAACCAGACCTTTAGAACCCTAATTGACTCATCCTAGCCATTAGAAAGTAGTGAGATAACTGACTTCGGTTCCGACTGGGGTTGGTTGATACTCGATACTACACTCCTTGAGATTGGACTTTAGGGAAGCTTCGGTCAACCACTTGGTGTTGCACTGAAGTGGACTTGAGGGAAGGTCAATGATTGGAGATCCTTTTCGAACCCGGTTACTATTCTAGGACAGGTTGAACCAACTAAACTTCAGTAGGGAGGGTACTTACCTATGGAACTCATGCAAGCCTTAAAACCTAAGAATGATGGTTGTGTGACTTGTTTGTGCTTGTTATTTATTTAACCTCATAACATCATAACATCATAACATCATAACCTCATGACATCATAACATCATCATACTAACCATTTCAAGGACTTAGGAATTTAGCTTTGCTCTTTGAACGGGTTATGGCTTCCAGGAAGACTATCCGGATCAATCTTGTAGCAATCTCTCCTCAACTCAAGGATTTGGTGTCAGAACTCCCCGATCATGCTCAGTTCAACAAGAAACATGGTCATCTCCTCAATCTGGTTACCACGGGTTTCAAAGAAGATATGATGAGAGTCCTATTCCAGTTCTTCGATCCTAAGCATCATTGCTTCACTTTCCCAGATTATCAGTTGGTACCCACGTTAGAAGAATTCTCCCAGCTGCTTGGGATACCTATCCTGGATCAAATACCCTTCAGCGGTTTAGAAAAGATGCCAAAGTCGGAAGAAGTTGCCGCAGCTTTACACATGACGAAATCTGACATTGAGACCAATTGGGTAACAAGAAGTGGAATTAAAGGTTTACTCGCCAAATTTCTGATAAGTAAGGCCCGAGAATTCCTAAAAGTTATGAATGTTCATGCTTTTGAAGATGTTCTAGCATTGTTAATCTATGGTTTGGTGTTATTCCCTAATCCAGACCAATTCATAGACATGAATGCTATTAAGATATTCCTCACTCATAACCCTGGGCCTACCTTGCTTGGAGATGTTTTGCATTCCCTTCACACTCGTACTATGAAGAAGCAAGGGACTCTCATGTGCTGCGTACCATTGTTGTCTAGGTGGTTTATTTCGCACCTCCCTCAATCAGTCTTGAAGAATGATCAAAATCTGAAATGGTCTCAAAGGATAATGACACTCTCCCATTCAGACATCCGGTGGTGTTCTAACCTCAGAGAAAATGTTATCATCATCGACCGTTGTGGAGAATTCCCTAATGTACCCCTCATGGGGATACGAGGAGGTATTACTTATAATCCTGCCTTAGCCCTACGTCAGTTTGGGTATGCCCGAAGAGATGGTCCACATGAAATGATTATTCAAGGTACAGTGTTCGACTATGACAATGACCCTCAAAATCTCCGTCAAAAGTTTGTACGAGCTTGGGGCATGGTGAAAAGAAGCAATTTAGGCAAGAAAAATTCTATTCCTATGGAGCCTTATCTCAGATGGGTCCGCGCCAGAGCTCGTGAACTTGTCATGCCATATCTTGCAGTCGGACCATTGATTGTTGAATCGGAGGTCGAAGGAGGTACTTCCCAGATCATTTCTTACCCAGATATGCCTACTGATGCTGAGGAATTGAAAAGATCCTGGACCCAGTTGAGAGAGGAGAGAGATACTTTCGAAGCTCAGTTCAATGCAGAAAGGAAGAAAGTATTAGAGCTCACCAGTCAGCTTAATGAGGAACGAAGACTCAATGCATATCTTCGCCCAAAAAGAAGTCGCCCCTGGGAGATTTGAGATGTCATTGTATTTTACTATTATTCCTTTTGTAATGAACATTGATTAAAAAAGTAGCAATAAACATTTCTCCCTTTTTGGTAGTTTATGCAAAGTTAAATTCCAAAAGTCCTTGAAAACATTTCATACATTGCATAACATAACATTGCATAACAGGTACTCTAAAGGGATCAATGTTCTCACGGTTTTCCTCCAAACAGAAAAATGGATCTCGAACAAACTGTCAAAGATCTCCAGGCTCAAAATGCTCAACTCCAGAAAATGATCTTGAACTTATCCAAGGGGCAGGAGGAACTGAAGGCTCTCTTGCTCGAGAAAAAGGAAGACAAGAAACCTGTGAGTTACATCAACCCGGGAAGAAGGCTCAAACGACAGGCCTCAGGAGTTGAGATTAGAATTCCGAAGGATCAAGAAGAGGAAACAGAGACAGATTCCGAAGATGAGAATGTTGATCTCTTCAACCCTGAGGACGTCAATGAAGATTATGAGAATGAACAGTACTCTCCAAGAGATGATAAGTACAAGTTGCTGGAAGAACGTATGCTAGCTATAGAAGGTCAGAAGGCGCCCGGTCTGGACTTCGAAAACTTGAGTCTGGTCTCTGGTGTGGTCGTTCCCCGCAAATTCAAGATCCCCACTTTCACTATATACGATGGGGCATCTTGTCCTCAGATGCATCTGAGGGCTTATGTGAGAAAGATTCAGCCGCATACTACTGATAGGAAGCTATGGATCCATTTCTTCCAAGAGAGTCTGTCTGGCACACAATTGGAATGGTACTATCAGCTCGAGAGCTCTAACATCCGCACCTGGACTGATTTAGCAACAACTTTCTACAAGCACTACCAGTATAATTCTGAATTGGCACCTACTCGGCTACAGTTGCAGAATATGACCATGGGATCTAAAGAAGGCTTCAAAGAATATGCTCAAAAATGGAGAGATTTGGCTGGCAGAGTCAAATCCCCTATGACTGATCGAGAATTAGTGGACATGTTCATGAGCACACTGACTGGCCCATTCTACAGCCATCTATTGAGGAGTTCCTCATTGGGTTTCACTGAACTTATATTAATAGGTGAACATGTTGAAAGCGGCATTCGAAGTGGAAAGATACAGGCAGTTACCTCTGATCCTCCGGAGACTCCTAATGTCATCACTGCTCCTCTGCCTAATCAAGACGAGACTGTCAATGCTGTGGAAGATACTGATAACGATTGCGACCTGGATAGCTGGATTTTCCCAACAATTGGTGACAGACTCGACAATTGGAAGGCTGAGGACACTATCCCGATTTCCTTTAGTCAGGAGTAATTGTTATTGTTATTTTAGTGTTTTAAAGCATTGTGTCTATACCCGGGGCACAATAGCTAATTTTTCAAGGGTTTTGTCATTTTCATAAGCATATTCATATTCAATAAATCAATGGACTTTTTGCATTCAAATATTGCGCTCTTTATCTTTCCTGTCATTTTTCAAACAAGCTATGTTTTCTTGCACACACTCACGTAACAAATTGCAGATCCGTATCCACTCTGGATCCTATTGATAATAATTCCGCTACTGTTCATTATGACTTTGAAAATCCGATCTACCAAGCCGAAGATGGAAGTGAGGAAGATTGTGAAGTCCCTGGAGAGCTTGCCGGATTGTTACTGCAAGAGGAAAGGACTATACAGCCGCATGAAGAGTCCCTCGAAATCGTAAACCTGGGTACTGAGGTAGACAGAAAAGAAGTCAAAATAGGAGCAGATTTGGAAAGTAGTGTGAAAGTAAGGCTGATCCAGATGTTGCACGACTATGTGGAGGTTTTTGCTTGGTCTTATGAAGACATGCCCGGGTTGGATACTAATATAGTGGTGCATCGGCTGCCTACGAAGGAAGACTGCCGTCCTGTCAAGCAAAAGGTTCGCCGCATGCGTCCCGAAATGTCTGAGAAAATCAAAGCCGAGGTTATGAAACAATTCAATGCCGGTTTCCTAGCCGTTACTTCTTATCCTCAATGGGTTGCTAATGTGGTGCCTGTGCCAAAGAAAGATGGTAAGGTGCGAATGTGCGTAGATTACCGAGACCTGAATAAAGCAAGTCCCAAAGACGACTTTCCGCTCCCGCACATTGATGTTCTGGTAGATAACACCGCTCAACACAAAGTATTCTCATTCATGGATGGATTCTCGGGTTACAACCAGATTAAGATGGCGCCTGAGGACATGGAGAAGACTACGTTTGTGACGCAATGGGGCACGTTCTGTTATAAAGTAATGCCATTTGGTCTAAAGAACGCCGGGGCAACGTACCAGCGTGCTATGGTGGTTTTGTTCCATGATATGATTCATCATGAGATAGAAGTATATGCGGATGACATGATAGCTAGATCTCATACTGAAGAAGAACATCTCGATCACTTATACAAACTGTTCGAGAGGTTGAAGAAGTACAAGTTGAGATTGAATCCAAACAAATGCACTTTTGGAGTGAGATCCGGTAAACTCTTGGGCTTTATTGTCAGCGGTAAAGGAATCGAGGTTGACCCGGCTAAAGTGAAGGCTATTCAAGAAATGCCAGTTCCCCGTACGGAGAAAGAAGTCAGAGGTTTCTTGGGACGCTTGAACTACATTGCTCGATTTATCTCCCACTTGACCGCTACTTGCAAACCCATCTTCAAGCTACTGAGGAAAAATCAAAAGATGATATGGAATGAGGAATGTCAAGAAGCTTTTGACAAAATCAAGAAATATCTCCAGGAACCTCCGATTCTGATACCACCAGTTGAAGGAAGACCTCTAATCATGTATTTGACCGTGTTAGAAAATTCAATGGGGTGCGTATTGGGGCAACATGACGAGTCTGGTCGAAAAGAGCATGCCATATACTACCTGAGCAAAAAGTTTACCGACTGTGAAACAAGATACTCACTGCTCGAGAGAACTTGCTGTGCTTTGGCCTGGGCTGCTCGCCGACTAAGACAGTATATGTTGAATCAGACCACTTTGTTGATTTCTAGGATGGATCCCATCAAATACATGTTCGAGAAGCCTGCCCTCTCCGGAAGAATAGCGAGATGGCAGATGATCTTGACAGAGTACGATATCCAGTACACTACCCAGAAAGCAATCAAAGGAAGCGTGCTAGCTGATCATTTGGCTCATCAAGCGGTGGACGATTACCAATCTATGAATTTTGAGTTCCCAGATGAGGATGTCATGCTTGTTACTGATAATGGAAAACCTAAACCAGATGAAGGACCCGAATGGGGATCCCGATGGACTATGGTCTTTGATGGATCTTCTAATGCATTGGGCCATGGTGTTGGGATTGTGCTCATTTCTCCCGGAGGTTACCATACACCTCTCACGGCTAGACTATGTTTCCATTGTACCAATAATATGGCTGAGTATGAAGCATGTATTTTTGGACTCAAAGCTGCTATAGATTGGCGAATCAAGTTTTTGAGTGTGTACGGAGATTCGGCCTTGGTAATCAGTCAGATCAACGGGGAATGGGATACTAAACATCCAAATCTCATCCCTTATCGAGAGCAGGTGATGACATTAATCCCATACTTTGAAGAGGTAACATTTGAACATATTCCACGAGAGGAAAACCAGTTGGCAGACGCATTAGCTACCATGTCATCTATGTTCAGAGTCAGATGGGGCAGCGAAGCTCCCATGATTATCATCGGACGGTCAGATGAACCAGCTTACTGTTATGGACTTAACACTGAGAAGGTACAGGAGAAACCTTGGTTCCACGACGTAAGAAGATATTTAGAAGCTCAGGAATACCCTGAAGGGGCATCCATCAAGGACAGAAGATTCCTGAGGAAGTTCTCCGCTAAATTCTTTCTGAGTAACGGAGTGTTATACAAACGTAATCATGATTCGACTCTGCTTCGCTGTGTGGATAGAAAGGAAGCAGAAAGGATTATGGAAGACATGCATGACGGTATTTTTGGGACTCATTCTAATGGACATACAATGGCCAAGAAGATTCTGAGATCAGGGTATTACTGGTCTACCATGGAAGCGGATTGCCACCGTCACTCCAGAACCTGTCACAAGTGTCAGATCTATGCGGACAAAGTACATGTGCCTCCTGCTCCATTGAACGTGTTGACAGCTCCCTGGCCATTTGCAATGTGGGGCATCGATATGATCGGAGAGATTAAACCTACGGCTTCCAATGGACATCGCTTCATTCTCGTCGCTATTGATTACTTCACAAAGTGGGTAGAGGCGGCCTCATTCGCTTATGTCACCAAGAATGTGGTGGCACGGTTCATCAAGAATAGTCTTATTTGTCGATATGGCATCCCTGAAAGAATTATCACTGATAATGGTACTAATTTGAACAACAAGATGATTACTGAACTCTGCACGCAGTTCAAAATTAAGCATCACAACTCTTCTCCGTACCGGCCAAAGATGAATGGCGCCGTAGAAGCCGCTAATAAGAATATCAAGAAGATCATACAAAAGATGACGGTAACATACAAAGACTGGCATGAGATGTTACCGTTTGCCCTTCACGGTTATCGCACTTCAGTACGCACTTCGACAGGGGCAACTCCTTTCTCTTTAGTCTATGGAATGGAAGCCGTTTTACCAGTGGAAGTTCAGATTCCCTCCCTAAGGATCATGAAAGAGGCGGGCTTAGATGAAGATGAATGGATTCAGACACGACTCGATCAGATAAACTTGATCGATGAGAAGAGACTTGCGGCTGTTTATCATGGACAGATATATCAGAAGCGCATGACCCAGGCATTTAACAAAAGAGTCAAGAGACAGGTGTATCAAATTGGCGACTTGGTGATCAAGCGTATCATTCTACCCCAAGGTGATCCCAGAGGCAAATGGACTCCCACATACGAAGGGCCATTTGTAGTTAAGAAGGTATTCTCTGGTGGAGCCATGATACTTGCTACAATGGATGGTGAAGACTTCCCACATCCCGTGAACGCGGACATAGTTAAAAAATACTACGCATAAAAAAAGACCCGCTAGATCGACGTATCTAGGCAAAAGTAAGGGCATCCCGGCGAACCAAAAGGGTTCGGGAAAAAATTAGGGATATATATATATAAGATGTATACCCGGCAAGTCGAAAACCTGAAAAGGCGGCTTGGGCAAAAAAGGGTATCCTGTTGGACTGAAAACCTGAAAAGGCGGTCCAGGCAAAAGTTAGGGATTAAAGCGTATGACTATGTCCCGTTTTCAGTCAACTTTCATCCAAGTTCAAGGGACTGACCAAGCCAATCACTTCTATCCGACAGCAGAGGATGAGATGCTTGAAGACATAATGGCCGTAGTAGACTTAAAATCAATAGGACTTTTTCTGCATAGTTTTCTCTTTGTTTCGACAATTTCCTCTTACCAGGATTTCTGTCTCCTTGTACACAAATTGCCTGTTTATAGGCCTCCTTTCAAAATCAATACAACCTTCTTTCAAAAAAGATATTTTTGTTTTTTACTTTTTCCGTCTTGTTTGCGTAAACGTCCATTGATTTAATTTGAATTAATATGTGCATTTGAATATGATCAATGTTTATCAAAAATACGTACATAGAATAGCAATAGCAGTTACTACAAGACTTTGGGATCGAGGGTAAGGTCTAATCATGCTCCCGATGAGTCCACTACCAATTCTCTTCCCCCAGCAAGCCTGTTCTTCCCCAGAAGAAGTGGGCAGTATTCCCCGGCACAGCCAGCTATCCCCCAACAGAGGTTGGCACCATCAGACAGATTGATCCTCTCTTCCATCCCCAGCCAGGCTCTGTTGAATATTTCCGCCATCAGACCAAATCAACAACCCCCTGCCGCGAAAGGGTCATCATTACAAGTATCTCCAATCAGTAGATGGGAATTTATTTTCCCCAGTAGAGTCTCCAAGCAGAACTTCTCATACGCATAACTCATTCCTTACATCATTTCACATCATACGCATGCATACAACATTCGCATTTATTTTCGAAAGCATAAAACATCTCATGCATCATGACATGGCATAAAGCTAACCTTTCTTTGCAGGTTAATTATCCTCCTGATATAGTCAAAGTAAAAGGCTCATCCAGGCAGACGCCTTTATCAATCACAGACAAGATTCAGATACATATTCCAGATGCAATTCACGGGAACATTCATTCAGACAGACACCTCTATCAATTATGTACAAGATCCAGATATGTATCTCAGATACAAGTCCCGGGACATTCATTCTGACTACAGTTCAGTATCCTCCTAACGATGGCATCTTTAAGCCCATCCCAGACATTTATTGCAAGTACAACATGTACAGATATTATCAGATACAGCCTAACATACGGTTCATTCTGATTCAGCCCAACATATGATTCCTTCAACTATTTCAAGACGGTCTAATGTACGACCCAATTAAGACCTTTGTCTCCTCAGATGCTACCTAGTGTACGGTACATTTCTGAAGTGTAGTCTGGTGTACGACTACCCCCTTTTATCATCAGATTCAGCCTAATGGACGGCTCATTCTGCTCTGATACGGTCTAATGTACGACCCAATTAAGACCTTTGTCTCCTCAGATGCTACCTAGTGTACGGTACATCTCTGAAGTGTAGTCTAGTGTACGACTACCCCCTTTTATCATCAGATTCAGCCTAATGGACGGCTCATTCTGCTCTGATACGGTCTAATGTACGACCCAATTAAGACCTTTGTCTCCTCAGATGCTACCTAGTGTACGGTACATTTCTGAAGTGTAGTCTAGTGTACGACTACCCCCTTTTATCATCAGATTCAGCCTAATGGACGGCTCATTCTGCTCTGATACGGTCTAATGTACGACCCAATTAAGACCTTTGTCTCCTCAGATGCTACCTAGTGTACGGTACATCTCTGAAGTGTAGTCTAGTGTACGACTACCCCCTTTTATCATCAGATTCAGCCTAATGGACGGCTCATTCTGCTCTGATACGGTCTAATGTACGACCCAATTAAGACCTTTGTCTCCTCAGATGCTACCTAGTGTACGGTACATTTCTGAAGTGTAGTCTAGTGTACGACTACCCCCTTTTATCATCAGATTCAGCCTAATGGACGGCTCATCCTGCAACTCCAATACAGTCTATCATAAGACCCATTTGGATCTTCAACTCAGATACAATCTAGCGTACGATCCGTTCTGATTTTTCATCCTCAGCAAAGTCATCTGCCTAATGGATAGCCCACTCTGGTCTTCAGACACGGTCTAATGTACGATCCATTCTGATCCCTTATCCCCAGCAGTATAGCATACTCTGACTCCCCGACGAAGTCAACAGCATAATGGAGGGTTCACTATACGATCTAGCGTATGACCCGGTATGACACCCATGTCTTCAGATATCGTCTAACGTACGACACAGTCTGAAGCTCCCATCATCAAACTTCCTGGATGGCATCTTTAAGCCCATCTCCATCAAGACCAATTGACAAGCGCAAATTTTCGGGGCATTCTAGTGTTCAATAATCTTCCACCTCCAGACCACGAATGGTGCCCATACCATTCTACTCTCTCGGTTCAAGAATATTGAACAGGGGCAGCTGTCATACCCCAAAATTTGCCCATTAATATTTCAAGACATTTCAGGGCACTCCGACTCATTTTATGACACTTAAAGGAACAAAGGCCCAGCTCGCGAATGACCCAAACTGGCCGACACGCTCACCCAGTGATAATATGAAAGTGGTTTATTTGGAAGCGGAGAAAAAGGGGTGCAAAAAGAAAAGAAAACGAACCAAACGGCAAAGCCCAGCCCAAAGCGCAAGACACAAATGTTGTGCCTGTGACGGACGTCACAGAGGGCGTGACGAGCGTCACGCAACACAGCCTTGTGACGGGCGTCACAGAAGGCGTGACGAGCGTCACGCAACACACCCCTGTGACGGGCGTCACACATGGTGTGACGAACGTCACACCATTCCCCTACTTTGTAGGCGCAGGTAACGCTTCGGAGACTTGAAGATCCGTTGAGGAATGTTGGGCCCTGCATCCACTATATCCATGCGCACGTTGAAGACTTTTTGGGCAACATGCATGACCTAATGACACTAATATAAATAGCCACCTTGAAAACCTAAAAGGGGGGCTTTTTTCACATTCCTTTTTCCGTGGCCGTTTTCGCTTTTGCACATTTACTTTTCCAACAGCTTAGGCATTGTGTTTTACAAGACTACTGTTTAACTTACCCCGGGTAACCCTAAAGGAAACCCTGAAGGAAAAGCCGGCGGCCGCAAAGCTACCTCCGTCCAATTCAATCCGGCTCGCCAACTCAAGGGTGCAATTCGATTGCAAACAGGTTTGCATTATTATTACAGCTTCATTTTCTCAATTTGCATGCGATATCGCTTTATGTTCTTAACTTGCGTGTGATATCATAATTTAACTCATAAATGTATTTGAGGTTTGCATGTGGACTTAAGTATGCCTGGATACTTTGAATTATTATAATGGATGCCGCTGTTTCTTCGCTCTGTTTTGATCCTTGCCCACCTGACCTGTTTTACTATAACTATGCTTTGCTTACCTGATACTATCACTGCTTTGGTGTAATCTTCGATTACACCCCGATTTGGTATTCTAACCCGTTTGCTGAATTTTGCAAAGGTTCATATGTCCCAGGAAAAGATTGCCGTTAGGTCTTCCACTTTATTTGTGGGATACCATTGTGAAGGCTCACCCTAAATTGCCTAATTAATTTTAATATGTTAATTTTAATAATTAATTTTAATGTGTTAATTTTAATAATTAATTTTAATGTAATTTTAATGTATTGATTTTAATGTGGAGGCGCACCCTAATTACCTACTTAACTTTAAAACATGACCTTTAAATAAGTGATCTTGGACCTCTTTTTGCTGCCTTACGGTACTACGGTAGAAATCGGTCATGTCCCGCGAATGTGGGGATACCCTTAGCAATGGCCCTGCGATTAAATCATCATAAAATAAATCATGGTCCCTCGGATGTTGCCTTCGAAAATACGATTTTGTCCCTCGATGACCCTTCGGCGTAGCCTACGGTTAAATGATGATAGTCCCTTCGAATGTTAAGGTATCCTCACAACTGTTGCCTTCAATGACCAATCGATGACCCTACGATGACCCTTCTACATCCCAAGGATAAACTACTTGCTTCTCAATAGTAAGGACAGTTTTACCCTCATAAGGATGGGAAATGCCCGGAAAGACCTCGGACAGGTACAACCTTAATTGCTCATTCATAATAAAAAATACTTTTCCCACCTTACACCTTTCAAACATCCTTTTTTAGAAAATCACCACTTAGCATACATCCGTACTAGGATCATTGCCAAGTTATATTTTTCTAAACCATTTTCTAAATTAAACGAGATAACCACTTTGTATACATTCATGCAAGAATCATTACAAAGTTAAATTCTCATTTTCAAAACATCTTTCATACATTTCTCAACCACTTTTTCAAACCTAGAAAACATAAATGATTGAGCAATTAAGAGCCCATGGATAACCATGGATACGAAGGGTGCCTAACACCTTCCCTTCGTATAAAGTACCTCCCGAACCTAAGAATTTAAAATTAAGGTCTTTCCTGTTCTTTTCCACCTTTCCTTATGGGATAAAAGAAAAGTCGGTGGCGACTCTTGCTAACCGCGACATTGCGATTACAAATCCAATAAAGTCCAGTTCACCGTATGACAAATGCAAATACCAATTTAAGAGTACTAGAGAATAACTTATTATTGGTTCTTTTTTTTAAGAAGTGGTTCTTTTTTTTTTAAGAAATCATTTTAACAAGTTTATTTTTAACCATGTTCACTAGTACCCCAATCCCAAACCTAATATGTTGTTAGTTTCAGAAATAATTTCAAACTTAATCATTTGCATTAACAAGGAAACATAACATTTCTACCTAACTCCAAAAGGATGGAGATATTAACCTTTCAAGTCAATATTATTATAAAATAGATACTTCAACCTGTTCACACATTTGAGGATGATAAGGAGTTGACACTTTATGTTTCACATTGTATTTTTTCAACACACTTTCAAGATACCTGTTTCAAAAGTGTGGGAAAGGTTATACATGTTTGCAAAGAAATACAACGAAGCTAAGAAATGAGCATTCAAGCTGAAATCCCTCAATTTGAAAGCACACACCTTCCTTTTCAATATGCCTCGTGTTTTCCCTTGTGTTATTCTAATTTTATTTTAAATTAATAATAACTATTTTTAATCGCATGACTTTCTATTTATAGTTTATGTAAAGAGAAATTTTTCATCGCAAAAAATGGCTAGCATGACGACCTTAACTTCCCCCTAAGTGTGTACCATCTCAGCCAGGTGGGTGTAAAAATCGTCTTTTTTCTCCTAACAAGCTATATAATTTATCCCACGGATTTAGATTTACCGCTTTCTTAGTTGTGTCACATGAGTGTGTCTCTTCATTCTTAAATTTCTTCCAGCTCATCCTCCAAGGTCACTAAAACCTCCTTGATTCGCCTCACAAAAATTTCTTCGTAAGCCTTTGCTTGCCTTGTATTAAAGACCCAAGATATTTAAAATGCGTGGCATGAGGGATGATATGGTCTCCAACCTTCAACTCTAGGTTAGAAACACTTCTTATTTTGTTGAACTTACATTTGATATACCGCATCTTACTTGTGCTTATGCGAAAACCATGCGTTTATAAAGGTCGTTTCCAAGTCTTAAACGTCTCATTTAAATCATCCTTCGATTATCCAAGTGGGACTATATCATCTCATACGATAATGATGTGGATAAATAATCGTAAGCATAAATTAGAAGTTAAATATATGTTTAATTTGTCACTAAAGTTGTAGATAATGTTTGCATCAATACAAATAGCACGTCAAATGACACAACACTATGATATAATATAAGAAGTTTATGCATGTTGCGGTATCCTTTTGATAATGAAGCATGGGACCATTTTGATCGAATACATCTTAGTTTAAACGTTGGACAAAAAAATGTGAACTTCGATTAAGCTATGATGATTTTACATCGTATATCCAAGTATTATTTTGCCACATTCTTGTCAGTCCTTTGTTGTTATTTTTCGTTTATCCGACTTTAAGGTACATGTAATTATTTTTATATAATTAATATTTTTATATATTTTCCAAATGAGTAATTAAGTTGGAAAAAATAAATTGAGTTACAAATTAAAAATAAAAGGAGAATTTTATAAATTATTAAGAACATCAAGAGAATAGATTAATTATGAAAAATAACATTGTTATTGCAAATATAAAATCAAAGTGAAGCAAGGATAGGTATCCCAAGCAGCCTGGAAAATTCTTCAGACTTCGGAATCTTTTCTAAACCACTGAAAGGTATTTGATCAAGGATAGGTATCCCAAGCAGCCTGGAAAATTCTTCTAATGTGGGTACCAACTGATAATCTGGGAAAGTGAAGCAATGATGTTTAGGATCGAAGAACTGGAATAGAACTCTCATCATATCTTCTTTGAAACCAGTGGTAACCAAATTGAGGAGAGAACCATGTTTCTTGATGAACTGAGCATGATCGGGAAGTTCTGACACTAAATCCTTTAGTTGAGGAGAGATTGCTACAAAATTGATCCGGATGGTCTTCCTGGAAGCCATAACCTGTTTAATAGAGCAAAGCTAAATCCCTAAGTCCTTGAAATGGTTAGTACAATGTTTTGATGTTATGATGTTATGATGTTATGATGTTGTGATGTTAAGTAAACAACAAGCACAAACAAGTCACACAACAATAACACCTAGGTTTTAAGGCTTGCATGAGTTCCATAGGTAAATACCCTCCCCACTGAAGTTTGGTTGGTTCAACCTGTCCTAGAATAGTAACCGGGTTCTAGAGGGATCTCCAATCATTGACCTTCCTTTAAGTCCACTTCAGTGCAACACCAAGTGGTTGACCGAAGTTTCCCTAAAGTCCAATCTCAAAGAGTGTAGTATCGAGTCTCAACCAACCTCAGTCAGAACCGAAGCCAGTTATCTCACTATTTTCTAATGGCTAGGATGAGTCAATTAGGGTGCTAAAGTCTGGTTAATGCTTTGATGACACCACGCAGACGCCAAATTTTTCCTCAAGTAAACATGAGGAACATCAGGACATCCAAAGTGTCACATTAACCGTAGCCATCATTTTAACCATTCCAGTATACGCCGGATAGTCGCGATGATCTATTTCTACTTACCTAAGGTACACTAGATCCGGGTGTAGGATCTTTCACTCGAAAATACCCTTAAAAGAAGTAACAATTTGAAAACGTAAATGATTTTTTTTTAAGGTGACCTCTCTTTGTCGTCCCCAGCAGAGTCGCCAGTTCTGTCATACGGTGAACTGACTTTATGTGTTTTTGCTTTGGAAAGCAAATGTCGCAGTTAGCAAGAGTCGCCACCGACTTTTCTTTCATCCAATAAGGAAAGGCGGAAAAGAACAGGAAAGACCTTAATTTAGATTTTGGGTTCGGGAGGTACATTATACAAAGGGAAGGTGTTAGCTCCCTTTGTATCCATGGTTATCCATGGGCTCTTAATTGCTTGATCACTTATGTTTTTCTTGTCTGGAAAAGTGGGTGAGAGCTGTTTAGAAAATGTTTTTGAAAAGAGAGTTTAACTTTGTAACGATTCTTGTACGAATGTATACAAAGTATTTATCTCGTTTAGTTTTGAAAGTTATTTAGAAAAATATAACTCGACAATGATTCTAGTACGAATGTATGCCGAGTGGTGATTTTCTAATGGAGGTTTTGAAAAGTGTGAGGTGTGAAAAGTAGTTTTAGTTGTGAGCAAGCATTTAGGAGTTATACCTACCCAAGGTCTTTATGGGCACTTCCTATCCTTATGAGGGTAAAACTGTCCTTACTATTGAGAAGTAAGTAGTTTTATCCTTTGGATGTAAAAGGGTCATCGTAGGGTCATCGACTGGTCATTGAAGGCAACATTTGTAAGGATACCTTAGCATTCGAAGGGACGATCATCATTTAACCGTAGGCTATACCGGAGGGTCATCGAGGGACAAAGGCAACATTCGAGGGCCTATGATGATTTAACCGAAGGGTCTTTGCTAAGTATATCCCCACATTCGCGGGACATGACCGTAATACCGTAATATCGTAGGGTAACAAAGAGAGGTCCAAGATCGCATATTTAAAGGCAAAGTTTTACAATTAATTAGATAGCCGTAATCGATTAAGTAATTAGGTCCACATTAAAATCGATGATATCAATACATTAAAATCAGCTAGGTAATTTAGGATGAATCTCCACATTAAAATTAAGTAATTCAGAATCCATCTCCATAAGAGTATCCCACACATAAAGTGGAATACCTAGCCGGCCGTTTCCTCGGGAATATGTAAGCCTTTACACAATTCAGCACACAGGTTAGAACATCGAGGTAAAGTACAATTGAAAATTGCACCACAACATAAAAACAACAGTCATAAAGTCAGGCCAAATGATGCAGAATTATAATAAATCTTGATTAGATAAACATAAGGCAGAACAGAAAAGAAACAAAACAGCCACTGTCCCGTTCGCTCCTGCTTCGCCTAGCGAAGGCTTAGCGAGTGCTCGCTACAGGCTCGCTTAGCGATGTGCTAGCGAGCGGCTACGGGTTTTGAGTTTGATAGCAGCATGATCTCCGGAACCCTGAACTTTATGGCATTTAATTACAGGAATAGCATGGACAAACATCTAGGATATTCAGGCATACTTAAATTCACATGTGAAATCAAATTACATATCCGAAAATTTAATCATGATGCCTTATGTATGTAGAGATTACCGGTTAAAAGCATACAACAGTAGGGATGCGCAAACCTGTTTGCAACTGAGCTGCGATGTTGAAGGGACTGACCACTCTTAGTATCAGATGGAATTGGGCGGAGGTAACTTCGGTGCGGATGAGCGGCCTTCAGGGTTTCTTTACTCGGAATTCTCTGAGTTAGTCGCCAGGGTTTCTATGCCAGGGTTTCTGTCCGTCTTGGTCTGTTTTCGTTCTCCCTTTTTCTGACTGAAGCTTGGCTATTTATAATGCTCTTGTTGTGACCTAATGGGCTTAGAATGAAGCCCAGAATTTCTTCGCAAGCTTCGCTAGGCGAGCGTTGTAGCGAAGGGTTCGCTAGGCGAAGGATTTGCTCGCCTAGCGAGCAGGCCAGTTTGGGCCATTTTCTGGGTTGGGCCATCTGTGAGCTGGGTCTTGGTTCCTTTACGGTCAATGTCTTGAAAAACAAGTTGGAGTGCCTTGAAAAATGCCTTGTAATATTAACGGGTAAATTTTGGGGTATGACAGCTGCCTCTGTTCAATATTCTTGAACCGAGAGAATTAGAATGGTGTGTACGCCATTCGTGATCTGGAGGTGGAAGATTATTGAACACTAGAATGCCCCAAAAATTTGCACTTGTTAATCGAAAGTTGGTCTTAAAGACGCCATCCAGGAAGCTTGATGATGAGAGCTTCAGAGTGCGTCGTACATTAGACGATATCTGAAGGCATGGGTGTCATACTGGGTCATACGCTAGACCGTATAGTGAGTCCTCCATTATGCTGTCGACTTCGCTGGGGAGTCAGAGTGTGTTATACGCTGCTGGGGATAAGGGATCAGAATGGATCGTACGCTAGATCGTATCTAAGTTACAAGATGAGTCGTCCATTAGGCTGTATCTGACGATGAAAGGGGAGTCGTACGCTAGACCATGCTTCAGAATGTACCATACGCTAGGCAGCATATGAGGGGATGAACATCCAAATGGGTCGTACGCTAGACCGTCTCTGAGCAGCAGAACGAGCCGTCCGTTAGGCTGTTTCTGATGATGAAGAGGGTAGTCACACGCCAGACTACACTTCAGAATGTACCGTATGCTAGGTAGCATTTGAGGATTTGAAGGTCCAACTGGGTCGTACATTAGACCGTATTGGAGTAGTTGAAGGTCAGAGTGGATCGTACGCTAGATCGTATCTGAGTTGAAGGAGTCATATGTTGGTCTGAATCAGAATGAACCGTACGCTAGGCTATATCTGATAGTATTTGTTGTGTTTGCAGTAAATGTCTGGGATGAGTTTGAAGATGCCCTCGTTAGGAGGATGTCAGAGTTAGCCAGAATGAATATTCACATGGATTATATCTGAAAGATGTATCTGAATCTCGAATGTAATCGATGAAGATATCCGTCTGAATGGATCTTTACTTTGACTGTATCAGGAGGATAATTAACCTGAAAAATAAAGTTAGCTTCATGCCATGTCATGATGCATGAGATGTTTTATGCTTATGAAAATAAATGCGAACAATGTATGCATGCGTATGCTGTGAAATGATGTAATGAATGAATTATGCGTCTGAAAAGTTTTTTCTGGCGACTCCCTGGGGAAAATAAATCCCCATCTTCTGGTTGGAGATACTTGTATTGATGACCCTTTCTCAGCTAGGGATACTTGATTTCTGTCTGATGATAGAAATATTTTAACAGGAGCCTGGCTGGGGATGGAAGAGGTGACCAGTCTGTCTAGTAATGCCGACTTTTTCTGGGGAATAACTGGCTTTGCTGGGGAATAGAATTAGCAACGGATTCATCGGAAGGCATGGTTAGACCTTCCCTCGATCCTGAAGTCTTGTAGTAATCGCTATTTCTATTTCATGCATGCATTTTTGGTACACATCAATCATATTCAAATGCACATATTAAATCAATGGACGTTTATGCAAACAAACAGAAAAAGTAAAACAAAAGCATCTTTTTGGAAATAAAATTATATTGATTTTGAAAGAGGGCCTATAAACAGGCAATTTGTGTACATGGAGACAGAAATCCTAGTAAGAGGAAATTGTCGAGAACATAAAGAAAAGCTATGAAGGAAAAGTCCTATCGATTTTAATTCTGCTGCTGTCATTATGTCTTCAAGCGTCTCATCTCCTGCTGTCGGATAGAAGTGATTGGCCTGTTCAGTCCCTTGAACTTGGATGAAGTTGTCTGAGAATGGGACATAGTCATACGCTTTTATCCCTAATTTTTGCCTGGACCGCCTTTTAGGTTTTCAGTCCATCAGGATACCCTTTTTTGCCCAAGCCGCCTTTTCAGGTTTTCGACTTGTCGGGTGTACATTTTTATATGTTTATCCCTAATTTTTGCCCGAACCCTTTTGGTTCGTCGGGATGCCCTTACTTTTGCCTAGATACGTCGACCTAGCGGGTCTCTTTTATGCGTAGTATTTTTTAACTATGTCTGCGTTCACGGGATGTGGGAAGTCTTCGCCATCCATCGTAGCAAGTATCATGGCTCCACCGGAGAATACCTTCTTAACTACAAATGGCCCTTCGTATGTGGGAGTCCATTTGCCTCTGGAATCACCTTGTGGTAGAATGATACGCTTGATCACCAAGTCGCCAATTCGATACACCTGTCTCTTGACCCTTTTGTTAAATGCCTGGGTCATGCGCTTCTGATATATCTGCCCATGACAAACAGCCGCAAGTCTCTTCTCATCAATCAAATTTATCTGATCGAGTCAAGTTTGAATCCATTCATCCTCGTCTAAACCCGCCTCTTTCATGATCCTTAGAGAGGGAATATGAACTTCCACCGGTAAGACGGCTTCCATTCCGTAGACTAAAGAGAAAGGAGTTGCCCCTGTCGAAGTGCGTACTGAAGTGCGATAACCATGAAGAGCAAATGGTAACATCTCATGCCAGTCTTTGTACGTTACTGTCATCTTTTGTATGATCTTCTTGATATTTTTATTAGCAGCCTCCACGGCGCCGTTCATCTTTGGCCGGTACGGAGAAGAGTTATGGTGTTTTATCTTGAACTGCGTGCAAAGTTCAGTAATCATCTTGTTGTTCAAATTAGTGCCATTATCAGTGATAACTCTTTCGGGGATGCCATATCGACAAATGAGATTATTCTTGATGAATCGTGCCACCACATTCTTAGTGACAGAAGCAAATGAGGCTGCCTCTACCCACTTTGTAAAGTAGTCAATAGCCACGAGGATGAAACGATGTCCATTAGAAGCAGTAGGTTTAATCTCTCCGATCATATCAATGCCCCACATTGCAAAGGGCCAAGGTGATGTCAACACGTTCAATGGAGCAAGAGGCACATGTATTTTATCCGCATAGATCTGGCACTTGTGACAGGTTCTGGAGTGATGGTGGCAATCAGCTTCCATGGTAGACCAATAATACCCTGATCTCAGAATCTTCTTGGCCATTGTATGTCCACTAGAATGAGTCCCAAAAATGCCGTCATGCATGTCTTCCATAATCTTTTCTGCTTCCTTTTTATCCACACAGCGAAGCAGAGTCGAATCATGATTACGTTTGTATAACACTCCATTACTCAAAAAGAATTTAGCGGAGAACTTCCTCAGGAACTTTCTGTCATTGATGGATGCCCCTTCAGTGTATTCCTGAGTTTCTAAATATCTTTTCACTTCGTGGAACCAAGGTCTCTCCTCTACTCCCTCAGTATTAAGTTCATAACAATATGTTGGTTCATCTAATCGTTCAATGGTAATCCTGGGAGCTTCATTGTCCCATCTGACTCTGAACATAGATGACATGGTAGCCAATGCGTCTGCCAACTGATTCTCTTCTCTTGGTATATGTTCGAATGTAATCTTTTCAAAGTATGGGATTAACGTCAACACCCACTCTCGATAAGGGATGAGATTCGGATGTTTAGTATCCCATTCTCCTTTGATCTGACTGATTACTAATGCTGAGTCTCCGTACACGCTCAAAAACTTGATTCGCAGGTCTATAGCAGCTCTGAGTCCCAAAATACACGCTTCATACTCAGCCATATTATTGGTACAATCAAAACATAGTCTAGCAGTGAAAGGAGTATGGCCACCCTTGGGGGAAATTATTACAACACCAACACCATTACCCAATGCATTAGAAGCTCCATCAAAAACCATAGTCCATCGGGATCCCAGTTCGGGTCCTTCATCTGGTCCAGGTTTTTCATAATCAGTAACAAGCATGACATCTTCATCTGGGAACTCGAAATTCATAGACTGGTAATCATCCACCGCTTGATGAGCCAAATGATCAGCTAGCACGCTTCCTTTGATTGCCTTTTGGGTAGTATACTGGATATCATACTCTGTTAAAATCATCTGCCATCGTGCTATTCTTCCGGAGAGGGCAGGTTTCTCAAATATGTATTTGATAGGATCCATCTTAGAAATCAACAAAGTGGTATGATTCAACATATACTGTCTTAGTCGGCGAGCAGCCCAAGCCAAAGCACAGCAAGTTTTCTCGAGCAGTGAGTATCTTGTTTCACAGTCGGTAAACTTTTTGCTAAGGTAGTATATAGTGTGCTCTTTTCGACCAGACTCGTCATGTTGCCCCAACACACACCCCATTGAATTTTCTAACACGGTCAAATACATGATTAGAGGTCTTCCTTCAACTGGTGGTATCAGAATTGGAGGTTCCTGGAGATACTTCTTGATTTTGTCAAAAGCTTCTTGACATTCGTCATTCCATATCATCTCTTAATTCTTCCTCAGTAGTTTGAAGATGGGTTTGCAGGTAGCAGTTAAATGGAAGATAAACCGGGCGATGTAATTCAAACGTCCCAAGAAACCTCAGACTTCTTTATCTGTACGGGGCACTGGCATTTCTTGAATAGCTCTCACCTTAGCCGGGTCAATCTCAATTCCTTTACCACTGACAATAAATCCCAAGAGTTTACCGGATCTTACTCCAAAGGTGCATTTGTTCGGGTTCAATCTCAGCTTGTATTTCTTCAACCTTTCAAACAATTTGTACAAATGATCGAGATGTTCTTCTTCAGTATGAGATATGGCTATCATGTCATCCACATATACTTCTATTTCATGATGAATCATATCATGGAACAAAACCACCATAGCACGCTGGTACGTTGCCCCGGCGTTCTTTAAACCGAATGACATTACTTTGTAACAGAAAGTGCCCCATTGCGTCACAAACGTAGTTTTCTCCATGTCCTCAGGCGCCATCTTAATCTGATTATAACCTGAGAAGCCGTCCATGAATGAGAATACCTTGTGTTGAGCGGTGTTATCTACCAGAACATCAATGTGCGGAAGTGGAAAGTCATCCTTGGGACTCGCCTTATTCAAATCTCTGTAATCTACACACATTCGCACCTTACCATCCTTCTTCGGTACCGGTACCACATTAGCAACCCATTGAGGATAAGAAGTAACGGCTAGGAAACCGGCGTTAAATTGTTTCATAACTTCGGCTTTGATTTTCTCAGACATTTCCGGGCGCATGCGACGAACCTTCTGCTTAACAGGACGACAATCTTCCTTCATTGGCAGCCGATGCACTACTATATCAGTATCCAATCCTGGCATGTCTTCATAAGACCAAGCAAAAATCTCTACATAGTCATGTAACATCTGAATCAATCTTTCTTTGATACTGTTTTCCAAGCCTGCTCCTATTTTGACTTCTTTCTTGTCTACTTCAGTACCCAGATTTACAATTTCAATTGATTCCTCATGCGGCTGTATGGTCTTTTCCTCTTGCAATACCAGTCTGGCAAATTCTCCAGGTACTTCACAATCTTCCTCACTTCCATCCTCGGTTTGGTAGATCGGATTTTCAAAGTCATAATGGACAGTAGTAGAACTATTATCAACAGGATACAGAGTGGGTGTGGATCTGCAATTCGTTACGTGAGTGTGTGTAAGAAAACATAGCTTTTTCGGAAGATGACAGGAAAGATAAAGAGCGTAATATTTGAATGCAAAAAGTCCATTGATTTATTGAATGCGAATATGCTTATGAAAATGACAAAACCCTTAACAAATTAGCTATTGTGCCCCGGGCATAGACACAATGCTTTAAGAAGTTCAATTGTAAACATTAAAATTAAAAAAAAATTGCAACACTAAAATAGACAATAACAATTACTCCTGACTAAAGGAAATCGGGATAATGTCTTCAGCCTTCCAATTATTGAGTCCGTCACCAATTGTTGGGAAAATCCAGCTATCCAAGTCGCAATCGCTATCAGCCTCTTCTACAGCATTAATCTGATTCTTGACTGCCTTCTTAGAGCTAAACCCTAGGCCAAATCTATCAGACTTGTACGGTACATTGATCAGTTGACCCCAGCCAGTACGACCACCATCTTCAACCACAGCTTGAGCATCTTTCAGAGAAATCATAGTAGGAGGAGCACGAATAACCTTGGGCGCACAGGAAGTTGGCTTAAGGACAGGATTAGTCGGAGGACTTACTTCAAACGACTGAGACGGAGTTTCGAAGAATTCACCATCCATCTCGACGTATCTGAAAGTATGCACACTACCGACGATATACTCTTCTTCCCCACACACAGTGACGATTTTACCCTCTATTGGATATCTCAGCTTTTGATGGAGAGACGAAGCTACAACACTTGCCCCGTGAATCCAAGGGCGTCCCAGCAAGCAGGAATCGGCAGGACGAATGTTCATTACATGAAAGGTAGTGTCGAAGACTTGAGGTCCTATCTTGATAGGGAGAACCACTTCACCATGGACAACACTCTTTGCACCATCGTAAGCACGCACCACAATGTCGCTAGGCTTCAGTTCAATGCTTTTGCAGTCAAGTTTATCGAGCACGGCTTTCGGTAGCACATTCAAAGAAGAGCCATTATCGATCAATACATGAGACAGGGTGATCCCCTTACACTCAATGGAGATATGCAGAGCTTTATTGTGATTCTTCCCTGCTGGGGTCAGGTCAGCATTGGAAAAACCTAGGCCATTGTCAACAGTCAGGTTAGCAACATAGTTTTCGAACTGATCGACGGAGGTCTCCTGAGGTACATGAGCAGTCTTCAAGAATTTTATCAAGGCATTGGCATGAGATTCAGAAGATAACAACAAGGATAACATCGAGATCTTAGACGGGGTATGCCCCAACTGTTCTACCACATCAAAATCACTCTTGCGGATGATTTTCAGCACTTCTTCCATTTCTTGTTTGGCAACATCTTCAGTAGTAACTTCGACCGGTATCTCTGACTGAGAAGGGTTGACTGGTTCCTTTCCCCGGTTTTCGGGGACTGGAGGTGAGATCTCTGGAGAAAAGATCCTTCCACTTCGAGTAATTCTACTAGTCCCAACAATGTCAACGTCATCAGAATTAGCAGAATTATCATCTTGCTTTACACCATGGATGTAAACATCACCTCCATAATTCCACGGAATGGCTTTGCTTGAGGAATATGGTACTGGGCCAGGTGCAGTAATGATCAGGGGAGCTACCTTGGGTTCAGCAGTAATCTTCACAGGCACTCTAGTAGCGGTAATCTTCACTGGAACCTTGGACCTAGCAATCACATATATTTCTTCAATAGGGTTTTCCACCTTAGGAACCTTTTCGAAGAGGATTGTATGATCGTCCATCAGCCGTTGAATACCATTTCTCAACTTCAAACAATCACTGGGTCGGGATATACAGAGATCGTGGCATAGGTGCAGTGATGACATTGGGAGTCTCCGGAGGTTCAAGTTCAATTTCCCCAGCGTCGATCATATCCTGGATTTTATTCTTTAATGACCAACAATCGTTTGTATCATGCCCGGGGCTATCGGAGTGATACGCACACCTGGCATTGGGATTATAACGAGGAGAAGCAGTGTTGGGATTCGTAGGAGGATCTTTGAGGGTAATCAAATTTGCTTTTAGCATACCCTGCAGTGCCTGTGCTAAAGTCATATTGATCTTAGTAAACTGCCTTCTTGGCCTGTCTTGTCTGTGCTGGAAGTTTTGAGATGGTGGTGCTGCAATCGTAACTGCTCCAATGGTATGGTCACGATTTTTCTTGTTACGACCCTTTTGACCGTACACAGCATTTGATTCGTTCCTCCCCTGGTATGACCTTTTGGTGCTTGCAGAGGTAGTCGCTTGTATCTTTCCACTTCGAATGCCGCTCTCCACACGTTCACCTGTCAATATAAGTTCAGTGAAACCCGATGAAGAACTTCCCAGTAGATGGCTGTAGAATGGGCCGGTCAGTGTACCCATGAACATGTCCACTAATTCCCGATCAGTCATAGGGGGTTTGACCCTGCCAGCCAAATCTCTCCATTTTTGAGCATACTCTTTGAAGCTTTCTTTAGATCCCATAGTCATATTCTGCAACTGTAGCCGAGTAGGCGCTAGTTCAGAATTATACTGGTACTGCTTGTAGAAAGTTGTTGCTAAATCAGTCCAGGTGCGGATGTTAGAGCTTTCGAGCTGATAGTACCATTCTAACTGGGTGCCAGACAGACTCTCTTGGAAGAAATGGATCCAAAGCTTCCTATCAGTGGTATACGGCTGAATCTTTCTCACATAAGCTCTCAGATGCATCTGAGGACAAGACGCACCATCGTACTTAGTGAAAGTGGGGATCTTGAATTTGCGGGGAATGACCACGTCGGAAACCAGACCCAAGCTTTCAAAATCCAGACCGGGCGCCTTCTGACCCTCCATAGCTAGCATACGTTCTTCCAGCAACTTGTACTTGCCATCTCTTGGAGAGTACTGTTCATTCTCATAATCTTCATCGTCGTCCTCGGAGTTGAAGAGATCAACATCCTCCTCTCCTGAATCATTTTCTGTCTCCTCTTCTTGATCTTTCGGAAGTCTAATCTTGACTCCTGCAGCCTGTCCTTTACGCCTCCTTCCCGGGTTAATGTAACTCACATGTTTCGGGTCTTTCTTCTAGAGCAAGAGAGCCTTCAGTTCTTCCTGCCCCTTGGATAAGCTTAGCATCATCTCCTGGAATTGAGTATTCTGAGCCTGGAGATCTTTGACAGTTTGTTCGAGGTCCATTTTTCTGTTTGCAAGGCAGACCGTGAGAACATTGATCTTTAAGAATACCTGTTATGCGATGCTATGTTATGTTATGCAAGGTATGAAATGTTTTCAAGGACTTTTGGAATTTAACTTTGCGTAAACCACCAAAAAGAGAGAAATTTTTATTAATAGTTTCTTTAATCATTGTTCATTACAAGAAATAAAAATACAATGAAAGCTCAAGTCTCCCAGGGACGGCTTCTTTTTGGGCGAAGATATGCATTGAGTCTTCGTTCCTCATTAAGCTGGCTGGCAAGTTCTGACACTTTCTTCCTTTCAGCACAGAACTGGGCTTCAAAAGTATCCCTTTCCTCTCTCAACTGGATCCAGGATCTCTTCAATTCTTCAACATCGGTAGGCATATCTGGATAAGGAATGATCTGAGGAGTACCTCCTTCAACTTCTGGTTCAACGATCAATGGACCGACCGCAAGATATGGCATGACAAGTTCACGAGCTCTGGCGCGTACCCATCTGAGATAAGGTTCCATAGGAATAGAGTTTTTCTGTCCTAAAGTGCTTCTTTTCACCATGCCCCAGGCTCGTACAAATCTTTGACGGAGACCTTGGGAATCGTTGTCATAGTCAAACACAGTGCCTTGAATAATCCTTTCATGTGGACCCTCTCTTCGAGCATACCCCAACTGGCGTAGGGCTAAAGCTGGGTTATAAGTAATACCTCCTCTTATCCCCAGGAGTGGTACGTTAGAGAATTCTCCACAACGGTCAATGATGATAACATTTTCTTTGAGATGAGGACACCAACGGATGTCTGAATGGGAGAGCGACATTATCCTTTGAGACCATTTCAGATTTTGCTCATTCTTCAAGACTGATTGAGGAAGGTGCGAAATAAACCACCTAGACAATAACGGTACGCAGCACATGAGAGTCCCTTGCCTTTTCATAGTACGAGTATGAAGGGAATGCAAAATGTCTCCAAGCAAGGTAGGCACAGAATACAGGTGCAAAAGCCCAGGTACTGCAATATAAAAAGGAAGGCGTTCCTTCATTCAGTTTCGGGGATTTTGAGGCGTGAAGATTTTATGTGTCCATCATACTTCACTGCTGTATTTTTGTGAGTCTTGTATTAGACGTAACTTGTAAGCCAAGCCATTATCAAGTAGATGATTGTTGTGGCATAGGGTGTTCATTGAGTTGTAAGTGTTGTGTCGCTCAAAGCTTTTAAGCGTGAGTGCTGTGTATCTTGATTAAAGCTGTGAAGCACAATCAAGTGTTGTTTGAAGTGTGACTTCAACTTGTCTTTAATATTGTGATTGAGGGGGAGTGAGTAGGAACTCTGATCTTAGTGTAAGATTGAAATTGCATAGGGTAGGGATTAAGTGATAAGTTGTAAACGGGTGAGTTTAGCTTTGAATTGATACTACTAATAGTGGATTTCCTCCCTGGCTTGGTAGCCCCCAGATGTAGGTCATGTTGGACTGAACTGGGTAAACAATTACTTGTGTTATTTACTGCACTTACCTTTAAGTTCTGCATAATTCCTGTCTGTGCAGAATTGGATGTCATAACAACCCGTGTGACATCCAAAGTCTGATAACTAGAATTTCAACTACTAAAAATACTAGAGACTTTTGATAAAATTTTATGATGACGGAATGTCATCTCAATCCTAAACTTTAAATGTCAATTGTTCTCAAGGAACATGTTTGCAAAAAGAAAAAATAATAATAAAAAACATTCTTAACTAACCAATTATCACCACACGATTTTGGCTCAGATGTCACTCCTGTTCTTATCTTTTATTCAGACAAGTCCAAAGAATTCTCCCAACTTTCAAATATACTAAACTTGTCTCTATTTTCTCACTTTTTTCCCTAAAGTGAAATAATATTGTAATCACTAATCAACACACGACATTTATTTTAACATAAGCTTGTAAATTTTATAAATAAACAATCAAAGTCAACATTTTGAATACACACATTTGTGATCTTTCAGAGTTATCACAAGCTTGTGTCGAGGTGATTTTTTTTGGGATATTAGGATTAGAATTTGGAGTTAAGTACCTGCTATTTTTTCTTATTTTTGTTATTTCACAACCATGCATAAAACAATGCAAATACCAATTTAAGAGTACTAGAGAATAACTTATTATTGGTTCTTTTTTTTAAGAAGTGGTTCTTTTTTTTTAAGAAATCATTTTAACAAGTTTATTTTTAACCATGTTCACTAGTACCCCAATCCCAAACCTAATATGTTGTTAGTTTCAGAAATAATTTCAAACTTAATCATTTGCATTAACAAGGAAACATAACATTTCTACCTAACTCCAAAAGGATGGAGATATTAACCTTTCAAGTCAATATTATTATAAAATAGATACTTCAACCTGTTCACACATTTGAGGATGATAAGGAGTTGACACTTTATGTTTCACATTGTATTTTTTCAACACACTTTCAAGATACCTGTTTCAAAAGTGTGGGAAAGGTTATACATGTTTGCAAAGAAATACAACGAAGCTAAGAAATGAGCATTCAAGCTGAAATCCCTCAATTTGAAAGCACACACCTTCCTTTTCAATATGCCTCGTGTTTTCCCTTGTGTTATTCTAATTTTATTTTAAATTAATAATAACTATTTTTAATCGCATGACTTTCTATTTATAGTTTATGTAAAGAGAAATTTTTCATCGCAAAAAATGGCTAGCATGACGACCTTAACTTCCCCCTAAGTGTGTACCATCTCAGCCAGGTGGGTGTAAAAATCGTCTTTTTTCTCCTAACAAGCTATATAATTTATCCCACGGATTTAGATTTACCGCTTTCTTAGTTGTGTCACATGAGTGTGTCTCTTCATTCTTAAATTTCTTCCAGCTCATCCTCCAAGGTCACTAAAACCTCCTTGATTCGCCTCACTAAAATTTCTTCGTAAGCCTTTGCTTGCCTTGTATTAAAGACCCAAGATATTTAAAATGTGTGGCATGAGGGATGATATGGTCTCCAACCTTCAACTCTAGGTTAGAAACACTTCTTATTTTGTTGAACTTACATTTGATATACCGCATCTTACTTGTGCTTATGCGAAAACCATGCGTTTATAAAGGTCGTTTCCAAGTCTTAAACGTCTCATTTAAATCATCCTTCGATTATCCAAGTGGGACTATATCATCTCATACGATAATGATGTGGATAAATAATCGTAAGCATAAATTAGAAGTTAAATATATGTTTAATTTGTCACTAAAGTTGTAGATAATGTTTGCATCAATACAAATAGCACGTCAAATGACACAACACTATGATATAATATAAGAAGTTTATGCATGTTGCGGTATCCTTTTGATAATGAAGCATGGGACCATTTTGATCGAATACATCTTAGTTTAAACGTTGGACAAAAAAATGTGAACTTCGATTAAGCTATGATGATTTTACATCGTATATCCAAGTATTATTTTGCCACATTCTTGTCAGTCCTTTGTTGTTATTTTTCGTTTATCCGACTTTAAGGTACATGTAATTATTTTTATATAATTAATATTTTTATATATTTTCCAAATGAGTAATTAAGTTGGAAAAAATAAATTGAGTTACAAATTAAAAATAAAAGGAGAATTTTATAAATTATTAAGAACATCAAGAGAATAGATTAATTATGAAAAATAACATTGTTATTGCAAATATAAAATCAAAGTGAAGCAAGGATAGGTATCCCAAGCAGCCTGGAAAATTCTTCAGACTTCGGAATCTTTTCTAAACCACTGAAAGGTATTTGATCAAGGATAGGTATCCCAAGCAGCCTGGAAAATTCTTCTAATGTGGGTACCAACTGATAATCTGGGAAAGTGAAGCAATGATGTTTAGGATCGAAGAACTGGAATAGAACTCTCATCATATCTTCTTTGAAACCAGTGGTAACCAAATTGAGGAGAGAACCATGTTTCTTGATGAACTGAGCATGATCGGGAAGTTCTGACACTAAATCCTTTAGTTGAGGAGAGATTGCTACAAAATTGATCCGGATGGTCTTCCTGGAAGCCATAACCTGTTTAATAGAGCAAAGCTAAATCCCTAAGTCCTTGAAATGGTTAGTACAATGTTTTGATGTTATGATGTTATGATGTTATGATGTTGTGATGTTAAGTAAACAACAAGCACAAACAAGTCACACAACAATAACACCTAGGTTTTAAGGCTTGCATGAGTTCCATAGGTAAATACCCTCCCCACTGAAGTTTGGTTGGTTCAACCTGTCCTAGAATAGTAACCGGGTTCTAGAGGGATCTCCAATCATTGACCTTCCTTTAAGTCCACTTCAGTGCAACACCAAGTGGTTGACCGAAGTTTCCCTAAAGTCCAATCTCAAAGAGTATAGTATCGAGTCTCAACCAACCTCAGTCAGAACCGAAGCCAGTTATCTCACTACTTTCTAATGGCTAGGATGAGTCAATTAGGGTGCTAAAGTCTGGTTAATGCTTTGATGACACCACGCAGACGCCAAATTTTTCCTCAAGTAAACATGAGGAACATCAGGACATCCAAAGTGTCACATTAACCGTAGCCATCATTTTAACCATTCCAGTATACGCCGGATAGTCGCGATGATCTATTTCTACTTACCTAAGGTACACTAGATCCGGGTGTAGGATCTTTCACTCGAAAATACCCTTAAAAGAAGTAACAATTTGAAAACGTAAATGATTTTTTTTTAAGGTGACCTCTCTTTGTCGTCCCCAGCAGAGTCGCCAGTTCTGTCATACGGTGAACTGACTTTATGTGTTTTTGCTTTGGAAAGCAAATGTCGCAGTTAGCAAGAGTCGCCACCGACTTTTCTTTCATCCAATAAGGAAAGGCGGAAAAGAACAGGAAAGACCTTAATTTAGATTTTGGGTTCGGGAGGTACATTATACAAAGGGAAGGTGTTAGCTCCCTTTGTATCCATGGTTATCCATGGGCTCTTAATTGCTTGATCACTTATGTTTTTCTTGTCTGGAAAAGTGGGTGAGAGCTGTTTAGAAAATGTTTTTGAAAAGAGAGTTTAACTTTGTAACGATTCTTGTACGAATGTATACAAAGTATTTATCTCGTTTAGTTTTGAAAGTTATTTAGAAAAATATAACTCGACAATGATTCTAGTACGAATGTATGCCGAGTGGTGATTTTCTAATGGAGGTTTTGAAAAGTGTGAGGTGTGAAAAGTAGTTTTAGTTGTGAGCAAGCATTTAGGAGTTATACCTACCCAAGGTCTTTATGGGCACTTCCTATCCTTATGAGGGTAAAACTGTCCTTACTATTGAGAAGTAAGTAGTTTTATCCTTTGGATGTAAAAGGGTCATCGTAGGGTCATCGACTGGTCATTGAAGGCAACATTTGTAAGGATACCTTAGCATTCGAAGGGACGATCATCATTTAACCGTAGGCTATACCGGAGGGTCATCGAGGGACAAAGGCAACATTCGAGGGCCTATGATGATTTAACCGAAGGGTCTTTGCTAAGTATATCCCCACATTCGCGGGACATGACCGTAATACCGTAATATCGTAGGGTAACAAAGAGAGGTCCAAGATCGCATATTTAAAGGCAAAGTTTTACAATTAATTAGATAGCCGTAATCGATTAAGTAATTAGGTCCACATTAAAATCGATGAAATCAATACATTAAAATCAGCTAGGTAATTTAGGATGAATCTCCACATTAAAATTAAGTAATTCAGAATCCATCTCCATAAGAGTATCCCACACATAAAGTGGAATACCTAGTCGGCCGTTTCCTCGGGAATATGTAAGCCTTTACACAATTCAGCACACGGGTTAGAACATCGAGGTAAAGTACAATTGAAAATTGCACCACAACATAAAAACAACAGTCATAAAGTCAGGCCAAATGATGCAGAATTATAATAAATCTTGATTAGATAAACATAAGGCAGAACAGAAAAGAAACAAAACAGCCACTGTCCCGTTCGCTCCTGCTTCGCCTAGCGAAGGCTTAGCGAGTGCTCGCTACAGGCTCGCTTAGCGATGTGCTAGCGAGCGGCTACGGGTTTTGAGTTTGATAGCAGCATGATCTCCGGAACCCTGAACTTTATGGCATTTAATTACAGGAATAGCATGGACAAACATCTAGGATATTCAGGCATACTTAAATTCACATGTGAAATCAAATTACATATCCGAAAATTTAATCATGATGCCTTATGTATGTAGAGATTACCGGTTAAAAGCATACAACAGTAGGGATGCGTAAACCTGTTTGCAACTGAGCTGCGATGTTGAAGGGACTGACCACTCTTAGTATCAGATGGAATTGGGCGGAGGTAACTTCGGTGCGGATGAGCGGCCTTCAGGGTTTCTTTACTCGGAATTCTCTGAGTTAGTCGCCAAGGTTTCTATGCCAGGGTTTCTGTCCGTCTTGGTCTGTTTTCGTTCTCCCTTTTTCTGACTGAAGCTTGGCTATTTATAATGCTCTTGTTGTGACCTAATGGGCTTAGAATGAAGCCCAGAATTTCTGGTGTTCGCAAGCTTCGCTAGGCGAGCGTTGTAGCGAAGGGTTCGCTAGGCGAAGGATTTGCTCGCCTAGCGAGCAGGCCAGTTTGGGCCATTTTCTGGGTTGGGCCATCTGTGAGCTGGGTCTTGGTTCCTTTACAGTCAATGTCTTGAAAAACAAGTTGGAGTGTGTAAGACCCCAATTTTGCCCCTAAGATCCCTCATGACATCATATCATATCATCATTGCCTCAAGGATCTTTGTGCACCTTTGCTTCCCTCCTAGTGGGTGGGTTATCTTGTGAGTGTGGTTCTTGATCACCAAGCATGTTTTGCACTTGTATATCATTGCTTTTCATTTGTCTATTAACCAAAGGTACAAAAATATTGTCATCTAACCATGTTACTTGCAGATGAAGCAAGCTAGGTCAAAACAGTCAAATCAGCCATTGAACAGAGGATGGTGGCCATCCTTGAAGAATTTGGGCACCATGATCATTCATCAAGAGTTCATATGAGTTGTGACATCATTTTGAATCAAGATCTCAAGTGGTAGGGGCTTGGAATTCTCAAAACATGGTTCAGTCAACCAAAACCCTAGCAAAGTCAACTGTGGTCAACTGTGCATTTAATCAGTGATTTGATGGTGGGAATTGGTTTGAGAGGCCTCATTCATGTCCATATAAGCCTCATATAACATGTCAAACATCCACAGTGAAGAATTTGAAGTCAGACAAGAAATTTCCAAAAATAGAAAGTTGACCTGTAATTGGAATTTGCCAAAAATGGAAAGTTCTTCTTCTCCAAATTACATCATCATACAAGCTTCAAATGAATTTTTGTCCAACATGAAAGTTGAAGATATTGTTCTCCCATTTCCAAAAAGTCTAAGAACACTCATTTCTCATGTGTGGTTGGCAAGTTATGATCAAATCATTCTCAAAAAATTTTGAACTTCAAAGTGGCATATCTTCCAAACCATTTGGCCAAATTGAGTGAGGTTTTTTGCTACAAGTCATATTTGATGTGCTCTATCCAAATCCTTCATCACATTTCACCAATAATCATCCATTCAAAATGGCATTTTTTAGTTGACTTGAATTAAAAAAGGAAAGGTAAAAAAAGTTGACTTTCAAAATAGCCATTTGCTACACTTTCTACCAATTGAACTTGACTAAAAACCACATTTGGAGTGTGCTTAAGCCCATTTTCGTGCACTGTAGCTGCACCCCCATGCATAATGATTGATTTTAGCAATTTGTTAAAAATATCTCTTTTCACTAATTAACAAGGTTTGGCTTAAGGATGATTAGTGGAATGCATTAACAGATGGTATATATTTGAAACTCTAACAGAAAATACAGGGGGCACTCACACAAAACTCAGATCTAGACCAAAAAGCAAAACTCTCTCATTTCTTCATCTTGATTTTTCTGCGAATTCCTCCCAGAGCAGCACCATTTCTTCTTTGGATCATCATCTACTATCACATTGGAGTTGGATTAAAGCTGGAACTCGCCACTGTTGCAGCTAAATCGTGACTGTTACTTCCAAGCATCTCACATGGCAGTTGGACTGTTGAGCACAATCGAGCAAGAGTGAGCTAGGAGCATCCTTCCATTCATCATCTGGAACATCCTTGCGCATCTGTTTCAGCTCATCATAGCCAAATAACCACTGTTCCATCATTGTTCTTCAAATTTGGTAAGATTTCGAACCTAGCTATTCTTGAAATCATGATGTGCTTTGAATAGCTCTTGCCTTGCTGGTTTTACTGAACTTTAAATCATGGAAAATGCTTGAGTATTAAGAAAGTTATGTTGTCATGAAATTTCATATGTGAATGTTATGTTGCTTGTTGCTTCCTTGTTAGTTTGAATTAGGGTTAATGATGGTTGTATTATTGATGTACTCTGCAAGATGATTCGAATGATGTTTTCATTTTCCAAAACTGGAACAAAAGTTCATCACCATTGATGAACAAGATGAACTGCGCATAAACCCTAGTTTCGGTAAACCCAGAATCGCGATTGGCCATTTGGAGCTTTTGTTTTGCATGAATTTACTATTTCATTGCCATGCGCGAATCAGGTGTGGACACCTCCTTAAGTGAAACGCAGAGTTTCACTTAAGGGACCGGGTTATTACGATATTGCCACTGCCGGTTTTACATTTTATTTAAATCATTTCATTTCTCAATTTTTATTTCATTTTGTGTCTCAATCTTCAAAAAATCATAAGTCCTTCATTTTTAATCCAAATTTGATGGGATTTTTTGTGAAATGCTCCTCTTGATCTCTAGTTTTTTATGATGTTTTTTCCAGATCTTTTGCATGTGTGGATTTTAAAATGTGCTAGGGTTTGTTCATGTTGTCCATTTTATGTATGCCTTGCCAAATTGTTTGCGAAATGATGATACTTTGTCCAATGGCTCTGAAATTTTTTGTGCTTAAACTAGACATGTTCATGGTGATTTTGGTGTAGAGTTTGTGAATTTATCATTGCTGGTTGATGAGATATGATTTTTTGAATAGGGGTGTGACAATTTGTGTCACACCATTCATGTCCAACTTCTTGATTTTAATTACCATGCTTATTGAACTCAAAATGGTCTGGATTTTTGCATGAACATACTTATGGATGTTTAGAATACATGTGAACTTTTATGGAATTATTGATGGCATTTCCTATTTGATTGGAATTTTCTCCCCTGTTTGGTCATTTGTTGACTTTTTGTGATACATGTTCTCATTTGATTTGTGAAATTCTAATGCTTAATTGGATGGACATGAAATTTGACATGTGAATTGTAGACATCTTAAAGTTTGTCATGGTTTTAGTCCCATTCATTTATCATGTGTTGTCACTGTTTTATGATTTATTGAAGTTGGTGCATGTTTTGATGCTTTGTTTGAGTTTGCTTGAACTTGCTTTGACTTTCTGATTTTCATTGACCTACTTCCCTTGATCCAAATAAGCTGAAATTTGGTATGCTTATCATGTTATGGATGATGTTTGAGCATGAATTATTTGAGAATTTTTTGAAATGTTTGTGATTGGATTTGAGTTGAATCATTCTGTTGACTTCTTTGAGGTTCTATTTGACATGCTTTAACCTATTTTGTTTGTGAAATGATATGAACATGAAACCACTTGGGTTTGTTTCTTAATTGTTTGAACTTGATTTGGGATAGATTTCACTTTCTGTTTTGAATTTCTTATCTCTTTTTGACCCTAGGCTTGTCCTAGTGGTCTTGTTGCTCATGTTTGAGTTCATTTTTTCAGGATAATAAGCAAAGGCCTTAAGGAGATTTATGCAAGTTGTTTGAGTTTGATTGATTATCATGAACTAACTTGTTTGTTTTGTAGGATGCTTAGCTCATATGCTTTGAGCTTTGTGCATTGCACATTTGACTAATTGTGTTGACTGTTGATCTTTACCTTATATTGGTTTGACTTTGAGTTGTATACTGATTCTGTTTGACTGGTTTCAGGTACCATTAGTTGCTCAGTTCTTTTAAGAACTTGCTTTGCTTTGCTTGATAGCATTTGCATTGAGGTAGAACTTCTTTTCTTCATGTAGTCTGGAAGACCTGGCCTGTTACTTGGCCAGGCAACTGTCTGAAGTCCTCCTTAAGAGGCGATGTTTGTGCTTGTTTACTTTTGTCCCAAGCAGGAAAAGTCCTCATTTGAGGCAATTGGTAGACAAAAGAGATATGTAACCTATCTCCTACTATTCTGTGAGTCACTCACCTTGCTCACACTACTTGTGTTGATGCATAGTGAGTAAAAACCCAAGATCTATAGAGTCTAACTTGTGGAGAGAGTTCCATCTTTCTGAACTCCCACACCTTCTGATATTCAATGCTCTCCCTGACCAGGGATAAGAGCATGAGGCACACCCCTCATATCCTTTCATCTGCTTCACCTTGGCTCTCAATGTCAAGGTTAAGAGCACCATTAACCCTATTCCAGTTGGCTTCAATGCCTACCCTTTGTATGAGCCTCATTGTTTGGTTATAGAGTGTGCTGAATGACTTTGATTGATTAATTACTTAGTTCATTTGTACATGTTTGCTTGTATGATTTATGCATTTATCATCATTAATTGCTCATTAGTGCATGATCATTTCATTTGTCTTTGTGACATATCTTTGTTGTTTGCCCATTGAGGGCAATTGTAAGACCATTCATTGGCCATTGTTCCTATGATATGGAAGTGAGTATAAGACCATTTCATTGGCCACTCATTTTCTCTTTGCTTAATGCATTTGTTTGATTTATGTGAGGATGCAATTGTAAGTCCGTGTAATTTGGCATTTGTTTTCCCATGATCATATGTTGGAGGTTAGAGTAAGCCCAGATAGATTGGCATCTGACATCCAAGTGTTTGCTTTGTTGTTGGAGATTGGTATAAGTCCAGATAGATTGGCATCCGGTATCCACTTTTTATTTCTTTGTTGAGGAGATTGGTATAAGTCCATAGAGTGGCCTCTGATATCCAGTTCTGTTTTAGGAGATTGGTATAAGTCCAGTGATTGGCATCCGGTATCCGCTTTTGTTGACTTCCTTTGCTTTGCTTGTTTGTTATTACTCATTGCCTATTCCAAAGGACACACTTGAGTCATCTTCTATATGATTTCAAGAGGTGAACCTTCTAGGAAGTTTTACACTCCATCTTCATCCATTCATCCATTTTGTCCTAAACCTTTTCACACATTACTTTCAAAACTTGAGATAAATATTGTGCAAACATCTTCATGCTTTCAAATTAAAAACCTGGACCCCAAGTCCTTGACTTTTCAAACTCCATTTCATAATACTTCTTTTGAATCAATCTTAATCATACTTTGACCCTCCTTTTGTGAATAATCATAATCAATTAACTTCACCCATTCAATTGTTTTGTGGCCTTGTCCATTCTTGTTAAGTTTTCATACATTAGCCATAGGTTTGATTTATCCTAGTTGGTTGATGTCAATCTCACCTATTTGTCCTTAGTTGATTGAATTGTAAGTCTTCCTTGCTTATTATAGGGTTAACCCCTCACTAGCAAGTTGAAGCTTTTCTCACATGGTGGACTCGTTGTTTGTATAAGGTTGAGTTTTCTCCCGTGGATAACGTAAGACCTTAGGGCTTGTGTTTAAAATTGAATCCACTAACTTTTGGAAATCTTTTAGCCGAACTACGGCGTTTTGATCCTTACCTTTGATGGAAGGTACGTAGGCAACGGGTTCATCCGTTCGAACACAAAAACAATAAAAATTGTATATTCTTTCCTCATCATCCCAATCATGTTTGCACAATAAATATTTCATAACAAATAACAATTTTATACAACAAGTGTGAAAAGGGATCCCTAGGAGTACCTAGGACGTGATGGGTGCCTAACACCTTCCCATTGCGTAATTTACCCCTTACCCAGACTCTCTGATCTTTCATTAGTTTTCTACGCGTAAAACTTCTTAGGCTTTTGTTCGCTTTTTAGCCAGTCCTTTAGATAAATAAAAGTGCGGTGGCGACTCGAATTCATTGTATGCTTTGCTTATGGTTTAATCAATAAATCATATAGCGACGAATACACCGCTACAAAAAAGTGGCGACTCTGCTGGGGAAACGATCCTTGGTGGTATTGCCTACTTTTCACCCTTGTTGTGTGATATATTGTTATTTGTTATATGACATATTTTTGTACCATTTGGGATAACTGTATTGATTGTAATGTTTGAATTGCTTGATATACAATTGCTGTTTGCTTTGGTGATCTGTGAGATGAGTTCTGTACCCGAACTCGAGTGCACTCTAGGATAGGAGAATGGCATAGTCTTGTTGACTGGTGTGGAGTATTCCTTAGCCAGTTGACTTGCGAGTCCATTCACTTGGTGGAGGTCATGTTGGATTAATAATGTCACACAAGTTATTTGTGGTTAGGCATTATTCTTTCAATCATGTGCCGCAGAAGCCAAGGACCGTAGTTTACCAAGCCCATCTTGGCCTATTTTTAGGAACGTAGTGCGGAGGTCGTTCAGATGTAAGTTCTGATGCGATTGTTACGCGATACTACACTCATAAGAGTTTCTCTTGAGAATATTTTTGGAATACGAGTATTCGTTCCTCCGATAATATTCGAAAGATGGAACGATGATTATGGGAACCTCTGATAGAACATGTCTGGCAGGTTTAAACCCTAGTACACTCCCTTTGGGTGGTTCTTAACCGAGACTCCATGCTCGTGACTCTCAACAAACCCGTGATTCGTGGTTGAGTCGTTCAGACAACCTTAATATCAATGGAACCTGGGTGTTGATCAGGTGTAAAACCTAAATCCCCCAAAAAGGATGGTTGATATTAAGGATGTTCGAGCCGGTTCATGTACCGTTAATATCAATGGAACTTGGGTGTCGATAAGGTGAAAACCTAAATCCACCAAAATGGATGATTGATATTAGGGATACAATGAGCTTTCCCATGACCTTTGTTTGGTGTGACTTGCTTGATCCTTGAGTGTGATTGTTGCATTCATGCATTCATGCATTCATCTGCACTTCATGTCATCAGAAAAAAGAAAATTTTCAAGGAACTTAAAAGGGTTTATTTGCAAAATTTTCAGACATGGAAAGACCAAAAAGGCATACAAAGAAGTACAGCTTCAAACAGCCCGATGTAAAAGAGTTAAGGAATCTGACATCTTATGTATTAGATCCCTTGGGTTTCAAAGCTCGCTATGGGAAGCTTCTGCCTCTGCTGACTACTCAGGTTGATGAAGGGCTGATGAGTACTCTGGCTCAGTTTTATGATCCGCTGTATCACTGCTTCTTATTTCCGGACTTCCAGCTATTGCCAACTTTGGAGGAGTATTCTCATCTCATTGGGATCCTGATTCTGGATCAAGTGCCGTTCAGTGGCCTAGAGAGTATTCCGACTGCTCGAGAGATTGCCAGCTTGTTGCACATAGATGAAGATCTGATTAGAGCTAATCTGACTACCAAAGGCGGAATTCAGGGTTTTCCTTCCGAGTTCCTCATTGCTCAAGCTACCTTTTATGGGAAGGCCATGAGTGAGGATGCCTTTGAGGCTTTGTTTGTGCTGCTCATCTATGGATTGGTGTTGTTTCCCAACTTCGACAAGTTCGTGGACATGAACGCCATTAGGATCTTCTCAGTTCTTAATCCCGTTCCGACTTTGTTGGGCGATGCCTATGTCTCTTTGCATCTGAGGAACGCAAAGGGTGGAGGAGTTATTGTCTGCTGTCTACCTCTGCTGTACAAGTGGTTTATTTCGCACTTGCCGCAGACAGTTGCTTTCAAGGAGAACAAGGGATGTCTACGGTGGTCTCAGAGACTTATGTCTCTCACCAATGATGATATCACTTGGTATGATCGCGTGTATGATACCGTCCAGATCATTGACTATTGTGGTGAATTCCCTAATGTGCCTCTTCTTGGCACATGTGGTGGGATCAGCTACAATCCTATTCTCGCACGACGTCAGCTTGGGTTCCCCCTGAAGGATAAACCTCATAACATTCTGTTAGAAGGTGTGTTCTTCCAGGAGGGTAAAGATCCCCAAGGCCTGAAAGCCAGATTTGTCCGTGCTTGGCGCAGTATTCACAAGAAGAGTAGGAACGAGTTGGGTCCAAAGAACTGCATTGCTTTGGAGCCATACACCTCTTGGGTCAGACAGAGAGCTGCCGTGTACTTGATGCCATATGATCATCCGAGACCTACACCGTTGGATGTGGCTGGGCCTTCAACCCTCCCTACCCAACGTGTAGAGGAGTTGAGAGAAGAAGACCTTTCACGTGCTTGGATCCGTGAAAGAGAAGAATTGCTTCAGCAGCTTAAGGAGAAGGACGCTATGATTGAGTTCCTCGAGCATCGAGTGATCGACGATCCGAACGACACTTGGACCTCTCTGCTTCCTCAGTCTTCCAAATTCTGGAAGAGGAGGTATGATCGACTTGCAAAGGAGAAAGCAGATATGGAAGCGGCCTATGAGAGAGAGATCAAGAAGCTGTGTACTTCTCGTCTTCCAGCATCCCGAGCTTCTAGGGATCCATAGGATGTTTATTTCCCTTTTCTCTTTGTAATGATCAAAAAATGCTGTACTTCTTTGTCTCGATATATTGAATGAAATATTTTCCATGAGAAATTAAAATGCTTCAACTATTCAAAATATTGCAAATAATACCCTAAGGGTTCCTTGAAAATAAACAAAGCATCTGCACAAGCATTTCATGCATCATTTTTGCATAAGCAGGTACCCTTTGTTTCTGGTCTTCTTGTCCTAACTCTGTGTTCTTCATTTATTTTGAAGACAAGCTGACTCACCGGTATTATACGCGAGTCAATTCTGCGAGAGTCATGGAGCAACTAGAACAAGAGAACAGAGAATTGAAAGAAGAGGTCGCCAGACTTGGCGCTTTGATGGAGCAACTCCTCGCTGCCCAAAATCAACCTGCTCAACCGCCCGCAACTTCTGTCCAGAGGACGGTTATTTCAGAAGTCTCCACTTCGACTGTGCCAGCCAGTACTCATTATATGCCCAACGCTATGCCAGCCGGGTTCCCTTGGGGGATGCCTCCAGGTTTTATGCCTGATCTGCCTGCTCCAACTTTTGCTCACATGCCGGCATCTAGCCCGGTCCCTGTTCCCGCTCCTCCTGTCGTGCATACCATGCCAAGGGTAGACGACACCATCTATCACTCCGAGCCATCTGAGGGCTCAGATGTTCATGAAAAGATGGATGCCATGAACGACCAATTCCTTGAGCTGAGAAAGGAATTGAGGACTCTTCGAGGTAAAGATCTCTTCGGCAAGTCTGCTGCTGAGTTGTGTCTTGTTCCCGGTGTGAAGATACCGATTAAATTCAAAGTACCCGACTTTGAAAAGTATAAAGGGAACACCTGTCCACTCGCTCACCTGGTCATGTACGCCAGGAAGATGTCTACCCAAACTGATAATGATCAGCTTCTGATCCATTATTTCCAAGACAGTCTGTCCGGTGCCGCGCTCAGATGGTACATGAGCTTGGACAGTGCCAATATCAGATCCTTCAATGACCTTGGCAAAGCTTTCGTCAAACAATATAAGTACAACGTCGATATGGCGCCTGACCGAGATCAACTCAGGTCCATGTCGCAGAAGGACAAGGAGACGTTCAAGGAGTACGCCCAGAGATGGCGAGAGTTGGCAGCTCAAATCACTCCACCGCTTGAGGAAAAGGAAATGACCAAGATCTTTTTGAAGACTCTTGGCTCATTCTATTATGAGCGGATGGTAGCAAGCGCTCCCTCTGATTTCACCGAGATGGTGAACATGGGGATGCGTCTCGAAGAAGATGTCTGTGAAGGACGATTGGCGAAGGATGAGAGCTCTTCCTCTAAACGATATGGAGCGTTTAAGAGGAAAGATGGGGAAGCACATGCTGTGCAATCCCATCCCAAGCACAGAAGACCCTCTGCTCAGAGGAAGCCTGCACGTCGTGCCGGTCATCAGCACCAGGTGGCTCATATAGCACTTGTATTCAAAGACAATGCTCAGCAGCATCAGCAATATCAGCATCAGCAACAATATCAACAACCGCAGTATCAGCAACAACCTCGTCCACAGCAACAGGCTTATCAGCCTCGTGGCAGTACAACCAATCAAGCTAACGTGAATTATGATAGGAAGAAGATCAGCTTCGATCCAATTCCTATGACATATGCAGAGCTTTATCCTTCCTTGTTGGAAAGGAAATTGGTTTCTCCCAGGGATCCCCCTGCCATTCCTGCAAATCCACAATGGTGGTATAAGCCAGATCAACATTGTGTCTACCATTCCGGTGCTCCGGGCCACAACATAGAGAATTGCTACCCACTCAAGACTAAGGTTCAAGACCTTATGAGATGTGGAATCTTGAGTTTTGAAGATTCAGGCCCGAATGTCACCAAGAACCCATTGCCTGCGCATGGGAAATCTGTTAATATGGTTCAGGAATGCCTTGGGAAGTACAAGGTCAGGTATGTAAGCCACATTAGGCAGTTGTTGGTTGAATTACATCGTTTGCTGTGTCAGTACAGCTACTTGGAGCATAACCACGACAAGTGCCGCGTCTGTTCGGTTAACCGTTTGGGTTGCGATCAAGTACGAAGAGAACTCCAAAAGTTGTTGGATGAGGGTACCATTGAGATTCTGCAGAATCGCAATGTTGATAAAGACGAGCCTGAGATTAATGTTATATCTCCAGTGTTCAAGCTGCCCGAGCCTGTTGTTGTTTGTTACAATAACAACAAGCCGAAGGTTTCCCCTTCGTTGGTCATTAAACCTGCAGGCCCTGTGCCTTACTCTTCAGAAAGAGCCGTACCATTCAGATATAATCCTGTCGCTGTGCAAGATGGGGTGAAAGTGCCTTTGCCATCAACTTCCGTGACCAACGTCGTTGACGTAAGTGGGTTGACCCGAAGTGGTCGTGTGTTTTATGCGCCTCCTAAGGCTGTTGCTTCTGATACGGTTGAGCGTCCGGTTGGGACAGCTGTAAATGGTCAGAATCAGGCACGTGATGTTGCCAAACCATCCTCCTCTGTACAAAAAACTCCCGTTTCTTCAGTTGGCCCGAGTGGCATTGTAGATGAAGAATCTGATGAGATGCTGAGGCTCATCAGAAAGAGTGAGTACAACATTGTAGACCAGCTTCTACAAACGCCATCCAAGATTTCCATTCTTTCTCTGCTGCTGAATTCAGAACCCCATAGGGAGGCTCTGCAGAAAGTCTTGGATCTGGCGTATGTTGATCACGACGTCACCATTGAGCAATTTGATAGTATTGTTGCAAACATTACCGCTTGCAACACTTTGAGCTTTTGTGACGCTGATCTCCCTGAGGAGGGAAGAGACCACAACATGGCTTTACATATCTCCATGAATTGCAAATCTGATGCAATGTCCAATGTGCTGGTGGACACTGGATCTTCTTTAAATGTATTGCCAAAGACCACACTCTCCAGATTGTCATATCAAGGTCCTCCTATGAGGCAGAGTGGGGTTGTTGTGAAAGCATTCGATGGGTCGCGTAAGACCGTGATTGGGGAAGTTGATCTCCCAATCAAAATTGGACCAAGTGATTTCCAGGTTACCTTCCAGGTAATGGATATCCACCCATCTTATAGCTGTCTCTTAGGCAGACCATGGATTCACGAGGCTGGCGCCGTGACATCCACCCTACACCAGAAGTTGAAATTTGTCAAAAACAAGAAATTGGTTGTAGTAGGGGGAGAAAAGGCTCTCCTGGTTAGCCATCTGTCTTCCTTCTCGTACATTGACGCTGAGGATGAAGTTGGAACTCAGTTCCAAGCTTTATCTATTGATGAACCAATCGAGAAGAAGTCTCCTTCATTCACTTCCTACCGTGATGCGAAGCTGGCCATTGAATGTGGTGCAGTTGCTGGATTAGGGAAGGTGATTGAACTTGAAGACAATAGATCCCGGGCTGGCATTGGCTACTGTTCTGGGGCATGTAATGAGCAAGGTTTGTTCACAAGTGGAGGATTCATCCATGATGATCAACCTGAGGAGGAAGCTGCTGCTATCTTGGAAGAGGATGCAGAAGACGTGAACAACTTCGTTATTCCTGGTGGTGTCTGCCACAATTGGGTCGCTGTAGATGTTCCTACAGTCATCCATAGATCAGAGTAATTGTTCACTTTGTTTAAAACCCTTCTCCCATGCCAAAAGGAGAAGTGATGACATTGTTGGCAAAGCATATATACAATGATGTTTTCATTCAATTAATGCATTGTTAAACATTTGTTTTTCCTTTGTTTTCACTTTTTGCTTTTGCATGAAATCAGTGATCACAAAAAACCCATAAAAACAAGAATAAAAGCAATCTTTTTCATCTGCATAATGGTTTGCTTGTTTAAATGCTAAAGTTTTTCATTAACCAAAATCATTATGCAGGTTGATCCTAAAACCCATTGAACATAATGATCCAACGCCATCTCCCAATTTTGAATTCCCTGTATTTGAGGCAGAGGAAGATGACGTTGAGGGGATTCCTGATGAGATTACCCGTCTCCTTGAGCACGAAGAGAAGATCATTCAGCCGCATCTCGAAGACTTGGAAACAGTCAACTTGGGGTCTGAGGATTGTGTTCGTCTGGTGAAGATTGGGGCACTTCTTGAAGGGTCTGTCAAGGAAGATTTGATCAGTTTGCTACGAGAATATTCAGATATCTTTGCTTGGTCCTATGAAGACATGCCGGGTTTAGATACAGATATTGTGCAACATTTCCTGCCTTTAAAGCCTGAGTGCGTGCCTGTGAAGCAGAAGCTCAGAAGAACTCATCCAGATATGGCAGTGAAGATCAAAGAGGAAGTTCAGAAGCAAATTGATGCGGGGTTTCTGGTGACTTCTACATATCCTCAATGGGTGGCCAATATTGTGCCTGTTCCTAAGAAGGACGGAAAAGTCCGTATGTGCGTTGATTATAGAGATTTGAATAAGGCTAGTCCGAAAGACGATTTTCCTCTACCACACATTGATATGTTGGTAGACAATACAGCTAAATTCAAAGTCTTTTCCTTTATGGACGGATTTTCCGGATATAATCAAATCAAGATGGCACCAGAGGATATGGAGAAGACAACATTCATCACACCTTGGGGAACATTCTGTTATCGAGTGATGCCCTTCGGTTTGAAGAACGCCGGAGCCACGTATCAACGAGCTATGACTACCTTGTTTCATGATATGATGCACAAGGAGATAGAGGTCTATGTTGATGATATGATTGCTAAGTCCCGAACGGAAGTTGAACATGTTGAGCATTTGTTGAAGCTTTTTCAGCGTTTGAGGAAGTTTAAACTTCGCCTGAATCCGAACAAATGTACATTTGGAGTCCGTTCTGGCAAATTGTTGGGTTTTGTGGTAAGTGAAAGAGGTATTGAGGTTGATCCTGCAAAGGTCAAAGCAATACAAGAGATGCCTGCACCCAAAACTGAGAAGCAAGTCCGAGGTTTTCTTGGCCGCTTGAATTACATTTCCAGATTTATATCCCACATGACTGCCACATGTGCGCCGATATTCAAGCTTCTTCGGAAAGATCAGTCTCATGATTGGACCGAGGATTGCCAGAAAGCTTTCGACAGTATCAAAGAATATCTGTCTGAACCTCCGATATTGTCTCCGCCTGTGGAAGGAAGACCTCTGATCATGTATTTGACAGTTCTTGAAGACTCGATGGGTTGTGTACTCGGTCAACAAGATGAATCAGGGAAGAAGGAATTTGCTATATACTACCTCAGTAAGAAGTTTACTGATTGTGAGTCTCGGTACTCTATGCTTGAGAAGACGTGCTGTGCTTTGGCTTGGGCTGCTAAGCGTTTGCGCCAGTACATGATAAATCATACAACTTGGTTGATATCCAGAATGGATCCGATTAAGTATATCTTCGAGAAGCCTGCTTTAACTGGGAGGATTGCCCGTTGGCAGATGTTGTTGTCTGAGTATGATATTGAGTATCGAGCTCAAAAAGCTATCAAAGGTAGTATCTTGGCTGACCATTTAGCGCACCAGCCGATCGAAGATCATCAGTCTGTTCAGTATGACTTCCCTGATGAGGAAATTCTGTATTTGAAGATGAAAGATTGCGATGAGCCTACACTTGATGAAGGTCCGGAACCTGGTTCCAGATGGACGATGGTGTTTGATGGCGCTGTTAATCAATATGGAAATGGAATTGGGGCAGTGATCATTACTCCTCAAGGTTCACACATTCCGTTTACAGCAAGGCTAACTTTCAAATGCACGAATAATATGGCGGAGTATGAAGCCTGTATTATGGGACTTGAAGAATGCATTGATTTGAGAATCAAGTATCTTGATGTGTATGGTGATTCGGCCCTGGTTGTTAATCAGATCAAGGGTGAATGGGAGACGAATCAACCTGGTCTCATCCCATACAGAGATTATGCAAGGAGAATTTCAACATTCTTCACAGAAGTTGAATTTTATCACATTCCTCGAGAGGATAATCGGATGGCAGATGCTCTTGCTACGCTTGCTTCCATGATTGTGGTCAGATGGTGGAATGATGTCCCCAATATTACTGTGATGCGCTTGGACAGACCAGCTCACATATTTGCAATCGAAGAAGTGAAAGATGACAAGCCTTGGTATTTTGATATCAAGAATTTCCTCCAGAACCAGGTCTACCCGCCTGGGGCATCTGTGAAAGATAGGAAAACTTTGAGAAGGTTGTCAGGCAGTTTCTACCTCAGTGGTGAAGTGCTGTATAAGAGAAATTTTGATATGGTTTTGCTCAGATGCGTGGATAGACACGAAGCAAACCTGTTGATGACTGAGGTCCATGAGGGTTCATTTGGTACTCATTCCAATGGACATGCCATGGCTAAGAAGATGTTGAGAGCAGGCTACTATTGGCTGACAATGGAGTCTGACTGTTGCAAGTATGTGAAGAAATGTCACAAGTGTCAAATTTATGCGGATAAGATTCATATTCCTCCGACACTTCTGAATGTGATTTCATCACCATGGCCTTTCTCTATGTGGGGAATCGACATGATCGGCATGATTGAGCCGAAAGCGTCCAACGGACACAGGTTTATCCTCGTAGCAATTGATTACTTCACCAAATGGGTTGAAGCCGCTTCGTACGCGAATGTAACCAGGCAGGTGGTTGTGAAGTTTATCAAAAACCAGCTGATTTGCCGTTATGGTGTGCCAGAGAGGATCATTACTGATAATGGATCTAATCTGAATAACAAGATGATGGATGAGTTGTGCGCTGAATTCAAGATTGCACACCATAATTCCTCTCCCTACAGACCTAAGATGAATGGGGCTGTTGAAGCTGCTAATAAGAATATCAAGAAGATTATCCAGAAGATGACTGTCACGTACAAAGATTGGCATGAGATGCTGCCATTTGCTTTGCATGGATATCGTACGTCTGTACGCACTTCAACAGGGGCAACCCCTTTCTCTCTTGTTTACGGCATGGAAGCTGTTCTCCCAGTAGAGGTGGAGATCCCATCAATGAGAGTCTTGATGGAAGCCAAGTTGACTGATGCTGAATGGATTCAGAGTCGTTATGACCAATTGAATTTGATTGAAGAGAAGCGATTAACTGCCATGTGTCATGGTCAGTTATATCAGCAGAGAATGAAGAAAGCATTCGATAAGAAGGTCAAGCCTCGTGTGTTCCGAGAAGGTGACCTCGTGCTCAAGAAAGTTTTGTCTTTCGCGCCCGATTCCAGGGGCAAGTGGACTCCAAACTACGAGGGTCCATATGTTGTTAAGAGAGCCTTTTCAGGCGGAGCATTGATGCTTACAACAATGGATGGGGAGGATTTCACTCGTCCTGTGAATTCAGATGCAGTCAAGAAATACTTTGCCTAGAGAAAAAAAAAGTATATGCAAATGAAAAACAGAATAGCTCGCTAAGTTGAAAACCCGAAAGGGCGGCTTAGGCAAAAATGAGTGTCTCGGTGGAGAACCTGCAAGGGTAATCCAGGCAAAAATTAGAGACTTGAAAAAAAAGAGAATATTTGCATCCCGCTTGATTGAGTACCTCACCCTGGGGCAATCTAGGCAAAAATTAGGGATTTGGCAAGTAACTGCATCCTGACAAGACTTTCTGTTCCACAGCTGTCATTTCGTCAGAGGATTCTCGATTCGTCGTCAAACTGAAGCTTCGAATACATCGAGATTCAAATTGGTAGAGAAAGGATCATTATGTTCAATGTAGCCCTCTTCCAATATATATCACTTATTTCAAATTTGTACAGATCTATGGAGTCTTGCCATTTGCAGGCTACCATTCTATCAAATCAATTTGAGCTTTTTATCCAATTATTTGCACTCTTATTTGTTTCAATTCAACAAATGTTTTGCATGTTTTTAATTGATAAAATATCATTGTTTTTAAACAAATCAAAGTTTTCAAAATTTGTTGTTTTAAACAAAGTGAATATTCACAAGGTTGAAAGGATACTCAAAGATATCTCAGTGCTCTCCCAAGGGTGGCACGATCTCCAACAGGTAAGACATTTGGTTCATGTTCCTGGTTTGGTTATATCTCCTTTCTCCAGATCTTGTGATGGGGTTGTTCCCCAGCATAGTTGCAAGCAAAGTGTTGTTGAAGACTCAGTTTCCTCCAGCAGCAGTTTTCCCCAGTAGAGTTGCTTATGCAGTTGGATTCTACCTGGATGATGTTTTTCTCCTTCGGTGGGTTGTTCCCCGGAGTTGTTTGGAGTTGCAAAGCTTTTTGTTTCTCAGTTGATGCTGAGATCCCCTGCGGATCTTCGAGATTTTCTCTTGTTCCCCAACAGATTCGTCTTGGTGGCTGCTTTGCCCGTTGTGACTTTTTGTACCCTGGTTGGGTTTGTTTGCTGATCCAGCACTCAGAGATTTGGTGTTTCCTGATATCTCTAATCCTCTGCTTCTCCAGTAGTACCCGCAGATCTATGCTTTATAGCATGTAGATCTCCGCAGATTGACTTTCCAGTTGGTTTCTCCCCTGGAAGTATAATACCGGGCGTTTGATTCCTGGACCTGTTTGTGTTAGATATGTCTGTTTTGTCAGCATTCATCAAACATAAATCACGCATATTCATGCATATTCACAAACATTCAAATATTCATGTTGCATTTCTCGCCATATATCTTTTGTTGATTGTTCCTTGCTATGGTGGTGCAGATCCCCAATAGATCTCCCCTAGCAAATGTCGGGTGTTAAATCTCTCCATATAGAGTCAACCCCATAAGCAGAAAGCGTCTGTTATCTTTCCTTCTGCAGTTCCCCACTGAGATATATCCTCGTGGATGACGGTTTCTTCCGTTTCCTCCCAACATATATATTGGGATGGATTTTCCTATTTGAGTTATATCCTCATTAGGACGTCTCTTGATTCAGTCTGTCTTTTCGGATTATTCCCGAATTGGCTATTTGTCAAAATGTCTTGTGCTTCCCAGTGGGTTGTTCCCCAGCGGAATTTTCGGGCCTCTACCCTTATACCGGTAGTTGTAAGTCCTATTTTCTTTGCCTTTTCAGCGGAATTGGTGGTTATATACCTTTTATTCCTCGGCAAGAATTGTTGGTCTTCTACCTAGTAGGGGGTAGTCGTAAATCCTGTTTCTTACTCTCCAACAGAGTTTGTGATTTGTTATAAACCTTATTTTTGGTTTCCCGTGCGGATTTGTGATTTGTTCTATCCCCACGCAGAGTTTTTTGGTTTTCTACCCCTTTATTCGGTAGATGTAAACCCTAATTCGTGGTTATCCCCACCAGAGTATGGCTATTACCCCGTATTCGGTAATTGTAAGTCCTATCTCTTTTCCCCTTACAGAGTAACCTTTGTGGTTCGTCCTGATTGTAAGTGGATTTCTGTTGTTGTGGTTTTATCCCTAACAGAGTTGGTGTCTCCCTGTGGTGATTTCTATCCCCAGTTGAGTTTGTGGTCTTCTACCCCGTATTCGGTAGTTGTAAATCCCAAGTGTTGATGTTTCTCCCTAGCGGAGTTTGTGCCTTGTGGTACAGTTGGATAATTGCCGGATGCTTGCAGTTTATCCCCAGCGGGTCTCCTTTCATTTACCCTTGTGTTGGTAATGTTGTTGTTCCCTTTGATTGGTCATCATTATATACCTAGTTTGGTATCCCGATACCTTTCTTTTCGGTTGATTTATCCTTTATTAACCCTTATACCGGTTTTGGATAATCTTCCATGCGAGTATGTTATTCACGGTCTGCCGGTAATGAATAATATATCTCATGCACTCTTCAGTCGAAGCCTTTTGTGTTTCCCTGGTCGAGTAAGTTTCGTTATTTCCCTTTTGCGGAATCGAATATTTTTGTTGTTGGATAATTGCCGTTTGCTTGCAACTTATCCCTTTGAGTTGTCTTTCGTTTACCCGGATGCTTGGTATCGATTGTCTCTCTTTTTGGTTAGTCACCTATTATATACTTCGGTATCTCTGGTGTCTTTTCCTTTCGAGTATATTATTCACGGTCTGTCGGTAATGAATAGTATGTCTCATGCGCTCTTTAGTTGGAATCCTTTGTTGATTTTCCCCAGCTGAGCAAGATTCGTATTCTTTGTAGAATCGAATATCCATCCTTAAACCAGTTTGTGTTTCGGATGATGAGTATTTTGGCATATATACCAATCCACGTTTTCGGTAGGTCACCTATTATATGCTTCGGTATCTCTGGTGTTTCTTACCATGCGAGTTTATTATCTACGTTCTGACGGTAATAGATAATATATCTCATGCGAGTATTCTTATCCACGGTCTGCCGGTAATGGATATTATGTCTCATGCACTCTTTGGGTTTGTGTCCCCAGTTGAGTAAGGTTCGTTTTCCCGTTGTGGATTCGAATGTCCATCCTGTAAGTCGATTTGCTTTTTCAAGCCCTCCTTTCGGATGATGAGTGTTTTGGCATATATACCAATTCACGTTTCGGTCGGTCACCTATTATATACCTCGGTATCCCTGGTGTTCCTTCCTTTCTGCTCCCTATTATCACTTTGGTCCCTTGTGGAGTCAGATTTTCCTGAGTTTATGTACCTTTTCCAGGTCTTTCTCAGATGTTTGGTTGATTGATATCTCTCACCCTTATATCGGTCTTAGATATTCATTCTTCCTGAGTTTGTTACCCTTATACCGGTAACATCTCACTTCTTTGGTGCTTCCTCAGTGGAGTTTCCTATTGCTTCTCCCCAGGAGTCAGCTTGTGTCTCTCCAATGGATGTTTTTCCTTTGGAATCTTCTTTTCCCCAGTGTGAGTCCTTCATTCCCCAGTGAGGTCTCCAGTCTGATTTCTGTTATTACCCTAATCAGAGTCGTGTCTTGTTCACGCTGTGTCAGTTTTGTTTTTCCCCAACTTGAAGTCGTGTCCTGCTCACGCATTCTTTTTCTTTTACTATTCCCCAACAAGAGTCTTGTTAGAGTCTCTGTTCCTGGTGAGTATATTACTCCGACGGATCGTCTTTTCTTCTGTGTGAATCATATTCCCCACAGAGTTTGTGTCTTCTGCATGCATACATTTGCATCATGAGGTCTCTTAGGGACCAAAATTTGTCTCATTACTGTTATTTAAGCCCATTCTACCGCGTCGAGATGAAGATTTCTAAACTTCACTTCTCCGGCTAGAATGACCTTAAATAGGGGCATCTGTAAGACCCCAATTTTGCCCATAAGATCCCTCATGGCATCATATCATATCATCATTGCCTCAAGGATCTTTGTGCACCTTTGCTTCCCTCCCAGTGGGTGGGTTATCTTGTGAGTGTGGTTCTTGATCACCAAGCATGTTTTGCACTTGTATATCATTGCTTTTCATCTGTCTATTAACCAAAGGTACAAAAATATTGTCATCTAACCATGTTACTTGCAGATGAAGCAAGCTAGGTCAAAACAGTCAAATCAGCCATTGAATAGAGGATGGTGGCCATCCTTGAAGAATTTGGGCATCATGATCATTCATCAAGAGTTCATATGAGTTGTGACATCATTTTGAATCAAGATCTCAAGTGGTAGGGGCTTGGAATTCATCAGAACATGGTTCAGTCAACCAAAACCCTAGCAAAGTCAACTGTGGTCAACTGTGCATTTAATCAGTGATTTGATGGTGGGAATTGGTTTGAGAGGCCTCATTCATGTCCATATAAGCCTCATATAACATGTCAAACATCCACAGTGAAGAATTTGAAGTCAGACAAGAAATTTCCAAAAATAGAAAGTTGACCTGTAATTGGAATTTGCCAAAAATGGAAAGTTCTTCTCCTCCAAATTACATCATCATACAAGCTTCAAATGAATTTTTGTCCAACATGAAAGTTGAAGATCTTGTTCCCCTATTTCCAAAAAGTCCAAGAACACTCATTTCTCATGTGTGGTTGGCAAGTTATGATCAAATCATTCTCAAAAATTTTTGAACTTCAAAGTGGCATATCTTCCAAACCATTTGGCCAAATTGAGTGAGGTTTTTTGCTACAAGTCATATTTGATGTGCTCTATCCAAATCCTTCATCACATTTCACCAATAATCATCCATTCAAAATGGCATTTTTTAGTTGACTTGAATTAAAAAAGGAAAGGTAAAAAAAGTTGACTTTCAAAATAGCCATTTGCTACACTTTCTACCAATTGAACTTGACTAAAAACCACATTTGGAGTGTGCTTAAGCCCATTTTCGTGCACTGTAGCTGCACCCCCATGCATAATGATTGATTTTAGCAATTTGTCAAAAATATCTCTTTTCACTAATTAACAAGGTTTGGCTTAAGGATGATTAGTGGAATGCATTAACAGATGGTATATATTTGAAACCCTAACAGAAAATACAGGGGGCACTCACACAAAACTCAGATCTAGACCAAAAAGCAAAACTCTCTCATTTCTTCATCTTGATTTTTCTGCGAATTCCTCCCAGAGCAGCACCATTTCTTCTTTGGATCATCATCTACTATCACATTGGAGTTGGATTAAAGCTGGAACTCGCCACTGTTGCAGCTAAATCGTGACTGTTACTTCCAAGCATCTCACATGGCAGTTGGACTGTTGAGCACAATCGAGCAAGAGTGAGCTAGGAGCATCCTTCCATTCATCATCTGGAACATCCTTGCGCATCTGTTTCAGCTCATCATAGCCAAATAACCACTGTTCCATCATTGTTCTTCAAATTTGGCAAGATTTCGAACCTAGCTATTCTTGAAATCATGATGTGCTTTGAATAGCTCTTGCCTTGCTGGTTTTACTGAACTTTAAATCATGGAAAATGCTTGAGTATTAAGAAAGTTATGTTGTCATGAAATTTCATATGTGAATGTTATGTTGCTTGTTGCTTCCTTGTTAGTTCGAATTAGGGTTAATGATGGTTGTATTATTGATGTACTCTGCAAGATGATTCGAATGATGTTTTCATTTTCCAAAACTGGAACAAAAGTTCATCACCATTGATGAACAAGATGAATTGCGCATAAACCCTAGTTTCGGTAAACCCAGAATCGCGATTGGCCATTTGGAGCTTTTGTTTTGCATGAATTTACTATTTCATTGCCATGCGCGAATCAGGTGTGGACACCTCCTTAAGTGAAACGCAGAGTTTCACTTAAGGGACCGGGTTATTACGATATTGCCACTGCCGGTTTTACATTTTATTTAAATCATTTCATTTCTCAATTTTTATTTCATTTTGTGTCCCAATCTTCAAAAAATCATAAGTCCTTCATTTTTAATCCAAATTTGATGGGATTTTTTGTGAAATGCTCCTCTTGATCTCTAGTTTTTTATGATGTTTTTTCCAGATCTTTTGCATGTGTGGATTTTAAAATGTGCTAGGGTTTGTTCATGTTGTCCATTTTATGTATGCCTTGCCAAATTGTTTGCGAAATGATGATACTTTGTCCAATGGCTCTGAAATTTTTTGTGCTTAAACTAGACATGTTCATGGTGATTTTGGTGTAGAGTTTGTGAATTTATCATTGCTGGTTGATGAGATATGATTTTTTGAATAGGGGTGTGACAATTTGTGTCACACCATTCATGTCCAACTTCTTGATTTTAATTACCATGCTTATTGAACTCAAAATGGTCTGGATTTTTGCATGAACATACTTATGGATGTTTAGAATACATGTGAATTTTTCTGGAATTATTGATGGCATTTCCTATTTGATTGGAATTTTCTCCCCTGTTTGGTCATTTGTTGACTTTTTGTGATACATGTTCTCATTTGATTTGTGAAATTCTAATGCTTAATTGGATGGACATGAAATTTGACATGTGAATTGTAGACATCTTAAAGTTTGTCATGGTTTTAGTCCCATTCATTTATCATGTGTTGTCACTGTTTTATGATTTATTGAAGTTGGTGCATGTTTTGATGCTTTGTTTGAGTTTGCTTGAACTTGCTTTGACTTTCTGATTTTCATTGACCTACTTCCCTTGATCCAAATAAGCTGAAATTTGGTATGCTTATCATGTTATGGATGATGTTTGAGCATGAATTATTTGAGAATTTTTTGAAATGTTTGTGATTGGATTTGAGTTGAATCATTCTGTTGACTTCTTTGAGGTTCTATTTGACATGCTTTAACCTATTTTGTTTGTGAAATGATAATGATGAATGATATGAACATGAAACCACTTGGGTTTGTTTCTTAATTGTATGAACTTGATTTGGGATAGATTTCACTTGCTGTTTTGAATTTCTTATCTCTTTTTGACCCTAGGCTTGTCCTAGTGGTCTTGTTGCTCATGTTTGAGTTCATTTTTTCAGGATAATAAGCAAAGGCCTTAAGGAGATTTATGCAAGTTGTTTGAGTTTGATTGATTATCATGAACTAACTTGTTTGTTTTGTAGGATGCTTAGCTCATATGCTTTGAGCTTTGTGCATTGCACATTTGACTAATTGTGTTGACTGTTGATCTTTACCTTATATTGGTTTGACTTTGAGTTGTATACTGATTCTGTTTGACTGGTTTCAGGTACCATTAGTTGCTCAGTTCTTTTAAGAACTTGCTTTGCTTTGCTTGATAGCATTTGCATTGAGGTAGAACTTCTTTTCTTCATGTAGTCTGGAAGACCTGGCCTGTTACTTGGCCAGGCAACTGTCTGAAGTCCTCCTTAAGAGGCGATGTTTGTGCTTGTTTACTTTTGTCCCAAGCAGGAAAAGTCCTCATTTGAGGCAATTGGTAGACAAAAGAGATATGTAACCTATCTCCTACTATTCTGTGAGTCACTCACCTTGCTCACACTACTTGTGTTGATGCATAGTGAGTAAAAACCCAAGATCTATAGAGTCTAACTTGTGGAGAGAGTTCCATCTTTCTGAACTCCCACACCTTCTGATATTCAATGCTCTCCCTGACCAGGGATAAGAGCATGAGGCACACCCCTCATATCCTTTCATCTGCTTCACCTTGGCTCTCAATGTCAAGGTTAAGAGCACCATTAACCCTATTCCAGTTGGCTTCAATGCCTACCCTTTGTATGAGCCTCATTGTTTGGTTATAGAGTGTGCTGAATGACTTTGATTGATTAATTACTTAGTTCATTTGTACATGTTTGCTTGTATGATTTATGCATTTATCATCATTAATTGCTCATTAGTGCATGATCATTTCATTTGTCTTTGTGACATATCTTTGTTGTTTGCCCATTGAGGACAATTGTAAGACCATTCATTGGCCATTGTTCCTATGATATGGAAGTGAGTATAAGACCATTTCATTGGCCACTCATTTTCTCTTTGCTTAATGCATTTGTTTGATTTATGTGAGGATGCAATTGTAAGTCCGTGTAATTTGGCATTTGTTTTCCCATGATCATATGTTGGAGGTTAGAGTAAGCCCAGATAGATTGGCATCTGACATCCAAGCGTTTGCTTTGTTGTTGGAGATTGGTATAAGTCCAGATAGATTGGCATCCGGTATCCACTTTTTATTTCTTTGTTGAGGAGATTGGTATAAGCCCATAGAGTGGCCTCTGATATTCAGTTCTGTTTTAGGAGATTGGTATAAGTCCAGTGATTGGCATCCGGTATCCGCTTTTGTTGACTTCCTTTGCTTTGCTTGTTTGTTATTACTCACTGCCTATTCCAAAGGACGCACTTGAGTCATCTTCTATATGATTTCAAGAGGTGAACCTTCTAGGAAGTTTTACACTCCATCTTCATCCATTCATCCATTTTGTCCTAAACCTTTTCACACATTACTTTCAAAACTTGAGATAAATATTGTGCAAACATCTTCATGCTTTCAAATTAAAAACCTGGACCCCAAGTCCTTGACTTTTCAAACTCCATTTCATAATACTTCTTTTGAATCAATCTTAATCATACTTTGACCCTCCTTTTGTGAATAATCATAATCAATTAACTTCACCCATTCAATTGTTTTGTGGCCTTGTCCATTCTTGCTAAGTTTTCATACATTAGCCATAGGTTTGATTTATCCTAGTTGGTTGATGTCAATCTCACCTATTTGTCCTTAGTTGATTGAATTGTAAGTCTTCCTTGCTTATTATAGGGTTAACCCCTCACTAGCAAGTTGAAGCTTTTCTCACATGGTGGACTCGTTGTTTGTATAAGGTTGAGTTTTCTCCCGTGGATAACGTAAGACCTTAGGGCTTGTGTTTAAAATTGAATCCACTAACTTTTGGAAATCTTTTAGCCGAACTACGGTGTTTTGATCCTTACCTTTGATGGAAGGTACGTAGGCAACGGGTTCATCCGTTCGAACACAAAAACAATAAAAATTGTATATTCTTTCCTCATCATCCCAATCATGTTTGCACAATAAATATTTCATAACAAATAACAATTTTATACAACAAGTGTGAAAAGGGCTCCCTAGGAGTACCTAGGACGTGATGGGTGCCTAACACCTTCCCATTGCGTAATTTACCCCTTACCCAGACTCTCTGATCTTTCATTAGTTTTCTACGCGTAAAACTTCTTAGGCTTTTGTTCGCTTTTTAGCCAGTCCTTTGGATAAATAAAAGTGCGGTGGCGACTCGAATTCATTGTATGCTTTGCTTATGGTTTAATCAATAAATCATATAGCGACGAATACACCGCTACAGAGTGCCTTGAAAAATGCCTTGTAATATTAACGGGTAAATTTTGGGGTATGACAACTACCTTCATTCAATATCTTTTACAAATCATTCACCTCATGTGATATACTTTCTCTTTGAGCCGAATACACTATTTCTCCGAGCCCCATATATACTATGGGCACACATTCATTGTTCACTTTCTGAACCAATATCCCTTTATTTTTTGCTTGATGTCAGTTTTGTGGCTTGATGCCCGTTTACCCCTTACTTTGGCTTCATGCCAGGGTACTCCTTTTGTTTTTGGTTTGATGCCAGTTTTCTCGTTGGTTCATACATACCTACCCTATGGGTTTAAACCACATTATTATTCGGCTCAAATCATACTTCAATCACTCTTCTTTCATCTCCCACCTTTAGTTCCATGAGCTATGGAGCTCTGAATTCGTTATTGCACTATAATGATACGTAGGTATAAGCGCCCTAATCCTCACCGAACACTTTATCTATTCCATTATTTTTCCTTTATCCTTTCGCGAGTAATCTTTATATATCACACCCATCCTAGCATGGAACAATTAAAACATTCTTGTTAAGTACAATAGATATGAGGGGTGCTAATATCTTCCCCTTGCATAACCAACTTCCTTACCCTTTATCTATTTCCCCGAGTTTTATTGATGTTTTCCCTTTCATTCGGGAATAAATAAAGTTCGATGGCAACTCTGTTTTATCTTCGAGCGTGCGATATGCTCAAGTACATTACCACTGGCTTCAACACCCTTTCAACTTGTTTATGGGAAATATTGCCACCTTCCGGTAGAGCTTAGGCATAAAGCCTATTGGCCCATTAAGGCCCTAAACATGGACATTAGCGTTGCCAAAGGGAAAAACATGTTAGAGTTGTATGATTTGGAAAAGCTAAGGTTAGATGCGTATGAGAATGCCCTAAATTACAAAAGAAGAACAAAAAATGGCATGACAAATGTATCACAAGGAGATAATTTAATGAGGGAGAACTAGTGTTACCCTTTAATTCTAGGCTAAGATTATTCCCAGGGAAACTTCACTCCAGATGGTCAAGACCTTTTGAGGCAACCTGAGTAAGAGAATCTGGTGCAATAGAAGTATGAAGTAAGTTTAGTGGAAAGTTCTTTGTGAATGGGTAAATATTTAAACATTATCATTAAGTAGATAACATTGTAGGACAAGGAGTTACTTATACCTTAGAAGTGCCTCTTGAAGGCTAAGCTTAAATGATGTCGAGCTACCAATGTAAAATGAAGTGTTGCGTGGGAGGAAACCCACGATTTTTTTTTAATTTTAAGTTTATCATGTTTAAATAATAAAAGCAGATAAATCTTAGTAAAAGCAGAGCAACTAATGAGCCCAAATAATTGAAGAGAAAAAAAGTGATGAAGTTTGTCAGGTAAGCAACATTGACATATGTTGCAGTTTTGTCCACAAACGTTGTCGAGCCACAAGAGCCGTCAACATGCCATGGCTAATGATCTTTTAACTAGTGGTGCCTAAACCTACCAGCCCAGAGTAATGAAATACATCATAAAACCATGTCTCTACATTATGTTCCAGCTTCAAAATCTTCCTGGCATGGTTTTCATATTTTTTTGTTTCACGATCCTGTAAAAATAAATATCCCAACTTCAGTTGCAACTCAATTAGTATGAAATAGCTGTAACTTAAAAATAAATAAATATATCTCTCCTTCCCACACATGCCTATCATCATGTTATGCATATAGAGGAAGTAAGGATGAGTCATAGGGGCCTTTTGGAGAACTATCAGGAATGGGAGCAACAACAACAACCGGTTCCTCTTGTTGGGCTCTATGGGGCTTCATAAGTCGGAAGGTCAACAGGAGACACGTGTCCTTTGAGGGTCGAAGTTTGAGACATATTACCTTGTAAAGTCCGAGACACACGACCATGTGAAGTCGACTCTTCCGTGTCAAACTAACTAGCACTAACTCAGTACCTCAAGTACTTCCCCCTCTATACAAAGAAACACATATTAGGATACACGACTGTGCCTCAAACTGTCGTGGATTTTAGTCGTCGTTCCTATAATACAAATCAATAAATTATATCAAAATTAAGGCAAGTAAAATTCAGAGACGCATCTCTATAACACAGGAAAAGAAAATTATAGAGACGTATCACCATAAAAGTGGGCGATTGCGGAAAATCCCATATGATTCCCTAAACACCAACAAATGTGAATGCATGTCTATACAAGCTGTCTATTTTGAATGTAACTATAAACTAATGCATTTTAAAGAACTATTTTTCCCAATACATGTATCACAACTAAAAAGTAGAGAGGAAATGAGAAAATCACTAATTGAGAGTCATTGTGCAGAAGTTTGAATGAAGTGAATGGAATGTCTTGAAATTGATTGCAATGATGTAGAAGTAGCATTGAAACTTAAAAAATAGCATCGTTGATTTTTTCTCACGAGCTCTCAAGTTTTTTTGAAAGTGTAGAAAATGAAGAAGGAATGGGGAAGATTCTGGCGCAAGGTTGTAAGACCCCAATTTTGACCCTAAGATCCCTCACGGCATCATAACATTGCATTTGCATTGCCTCAAGGATCTTTAGCATCTTGGTTCCCTTTGCCTTTGGGTGGGACTCCTTGTGATTGGTTTGAGATCACCAAGCATGCTTGAATTACACATCATTGTTTCTCTTACTTTTGTTTACTAACCAAAAGCACAAAAATGTGTCACTAACACCTTTTGTTTAAAGCTTGAGTATCATCCAAGACACCTTGTGGGTTCTATTTAGAGGATCAGTCAACACAAGGGAATGGCTTGAGATACTTCCAACAGGTTCAAATGGGGTCTATTCGTCAGTCAGAACGTTAATCTTGAAGGAGCAAAAGTTTGTTCATGAGCTGTCGTGCTCGCTAGGCGAAGCCCACGTGTTAAAAAAAAACGAAAAAAAAAGAAAAAAAAAGCGAAAAACGAAAAAAGAAAAGAAAAACGAAAAACGAAAAAAATAAATAAAAACAAAAATAAATAAAAATAAATAAATAAATAAATAAATAAATTTTGGACTTGGGCCTCTCTCATTTGAGCCCACAGGTCCACAAAAATCAGGTTATAAATTCAGAGTTTCAGTGAAACAAAATTCATTCTATTCCTACTACCCTGGCAGGGAAAAAGATAGTGAGAGAAGAGCTAACAGAGTTCAGAGCAACCTCCAGAGACTGAAGGGAACTCATCGGCAAAGAACCAATTCCCTCTCTTATAAACCCTGAGGTTATTCTGCAAACCCCGGTGCAATCCAATTTCATTCAATCTCTCCAATCAGGTTTGCCTTATTCCCATTACTTTATGCTTTTAATTTTAATGCTCTGAATGTATGAGGTATTATGGGTGAATTTGATACCCTTTTGATGCATGTGTATGACAAGAGGTTTAGGCCTCTTACCCTTGGTTGCTTTTTGTGAGCTTTTTGAATTTTAATGGCATGATTTATGTGGTTACATTTTGATTTGGGGGCAACTCTTGATTACCCTATCTTGTTTCTCTAACCTGTTTGTTGAGTTTTGTTTTGTGAGGGCTCATATGACTCTTGCAGAGATGGCTTGCCTGGTGTTCCACTTTATTTGTGGGATACCACCTGGAGGTTTATTCCGATTACCTGTACTGACTCGCTTTCCTTGATGATATCAGCTCGAGATCTCTGGGTTTCCTGTACCCTTAATTGTTGTTACTTCGGATCTTTATCCGTGTGGTACTTTTACCTCTTTCCCATATTTTGCTGTTTTCTTAGCTGGAAGACCTCGATAGGAGGCCATGTTTTGGTGTGTTACTTTTGTCCGGTCGGTCAGTGGAGAGGGTTCCACCTTTCTGAATCCCCACTTGTTGTCATGAGCTCACCCTGTCCAGGGTTAAGAGCTATGGGGTCTTATCCTTGTTACCCTTTTTTCATTGATTTTTCTTCTCCTAAGAACATGTTATCTCCTTCTACTACAGGCGAGTAAGTCTTCAAAGGTCGAGCATCCGGTAGAGTGTGTAGTAACGTCGTTCACCCCAAAACACAACCCTTACCCCATAGGTGGTCGAACTACGTTTTGCTATGATTTTCATCCGCGATGAGATACGTAGGCATAAGACACGATGTCTTAGCGAGCACACTCCTCCTTAACCCATAGGTAGCCGAGCTACGAAGACTCTGATTCTCAGATTCAGATGAGATACGTATGCAGTGGATGCGACGTCCGTGCGAGTTATTTTCTTTTGACCCTTCTTTTAGTAAGTAGTACATTAGATAAACATACACGCTTTTCTCATCCCTTCAATCATGTTTGCACAAATAAATTTCACAAAAACAACAACCTTTGCAACAAATGTGAAAAGGGCTCCCTAGGAATACCTAGGATGTTTTGGGTGCCTAACACCTTCCCATTGCATAACCAACCCCCTTATCCAGATCTTTGACATTTTTACTAGTTTTTGATTCGATAAAACTTTTAGGTTTTTGTTCGCTTTCTAACCATTCCTTTGGATAAATAGAAGTGCGGTGGCGACTCGACTTGTATGATTTACCTTGGATTTAGTCAATATCTCTAATGGTAACGAATACCCCGCTACAGAAAAATGGCGACTCTGCTGAGGACGAAAATAGCCTAGTGGGTTTTGCCTACTTTTCATGCTTGTTGTATTGTATTGTATATTTTTTTTGTGACATATTTTTGTGCAATTTGGGATTACTGTATTATATGTAATGATTGAATTGCTTGATATTAATTCCTTGTATGCTTGGTGATCTTTGTGAGATGAGTTCTGTACCCGAACTCGAGTGCACTTAGAATAGGAGAATGGCATAGTCTTGTCGACTTGTGTGGAGTTATTCCTTAGCAAGTTGACTTGCAAGTCCATTCACTTGGTGGAGGTTATGTTGGGATCAATAATGTCACACAAGTAAGTTGTGGTTAGACATTACTCTTTCCAATATAGACCTTAGAAGCCAAGGACCTTAGTTTACCAAACCCATCTTGGCCTATTCGTAGGATGTAGTGCGAAAGTTGTTTAAGTGTAAGATTTGATACGATTGTTACGCGATACTACACTCATAAGAGTCTTTCTTGAGAATATTTTTGGAATACGAGTAGTCGTTTCCCCGATAATATCCAAAAGATGGGATGATGACTATGGGAACCTTTTGTAGAACATGTTTGGCAGGTTTAAACCTTAGTACACTCCTTTTGGGTGGTTCTTAACCTAAACTCCATGCTCGTGATTTGCAACAAACCCCTGATTCATGGTTGATCCGTTCAGGTATCCTTAATATCAATGGAACTTGGGTGTTGATAAGGTGTAAACCATAATCCACCAAAATGGATGATTGATATTAAGGATAACATGATCCATCCCGTGACCTTTGTTTGGTGTGCTTTACTTGATCCTTGAGTGTGATTGTTGCATTCATGCATTCATGCACCCATTTGCATTCATATCATCAAAATAAATAAGAAAATTTTCAAGGAACTTAAGGGGTTTATTTGCAAAATTTTCAGACATGGAAAGACAAAGAAGGAATACAAAGAAGTACAACTTCAGGCAACCAGATTTGAAAGAGTTAAGAAATCTGACATCTTATGTATTAGATCCTTTGGGTTTCAAGGCTCATTTTGGGAAGCTTCTTCCTCTTCTGACTACTCAGGTGGATGAAGGATTGATGAGTGTATTGGTGCAGTTTTATGATCCCTTGTACCGTTGCTTCACGTTTCCGGATTTCCAGCTTTTGCCTACCCTTGAGGAGTATGCTTATCTTGTGGGTATACCTGTTCTGGATCAGTTGTCGTTCAGTGGCTTGGAAAGGGTTCCTACTTCTCAAGAAATAGCTGATATGTTGCATATAGATGAATCTCTGGTTGATGCTCATATGACTACCAAAGGTGGAATTCAAGGCCTCCCTTCTGAGTTCCTCATTGCTCAAGCTACTATCTATGGGAAGGCCATGAGTGAAGACGCCTTTGAGGTCATATTTGTACTTCTCATCTATGGTTTAGTTTTATTCCCCAAAATCGACAAGTTTGTGGATGTGAACGCCATTAGGATTTTCTCTGTTCTTAATCTCGTTCCGACTCTATTGGGTGACACTTATTTTTCTTTGCATGTGAGGAATGCAAAGGGTGGTGGCGCCATTGTGTGTTGTTTGCCTCTGTTGTATAAGTGGTTTATTTCTCACTTACCTCAGACGGTCGCTTTCAAGGAGAACAAGGAATGTCTACGGTGGTCCACGAGACTTATGTCTCTCACTAATGATGATATCTCTTGGTATAACCGTGTGTATGATGGTGTGCAGATTATTGACTCTTGTGGCGAATTCTCCAATGTACCTCTTCTTGGTACATGTGGTGGGATTAACTACAATCCTGTTTTGGCACGTCGTCAGCTTGGGTTCCCCCTAAAGGATAAACCCAATAACATTCTGTTATAGGGTGTATTCTTTCATGATGGTAAAGATCCCCAAGGCTTGAAAGCTAGGATGGTCCGCGCTTGGCGCAAGATTTATAGGAAAGGAAGGAAAGAGTTGGGTCCTAAGAATTGCATCGCTTTGGAGCCTTACACTGTTTGGGTTAGGAAGAGGGCGTCTAAGTATCTCATGCCTTACGAGTATCCGAGACTTACACCTATGATTATGGCTGGGCCTTTAACCCTCCCTAATCAAGGAGTAGAGGAGTTGAGAGACGAAGACCTATCACGTGCCTGGATCCGTGAAAGAGAAGAGTTGCTTCAGCAGATTAAGGAGAAGGATGCTTTGATTGAGTTTCTTGAGCATCAGGTTATTGATGACCCTGATGATGTATGGACTTCTCTACTTCCTCAGTCTTCTAAGTTCTGGAAGAGGAAGTATGATCGACTCGCCAAAGAGAAGACCGATATGGAGGCAGCCTACGAGAGGGAGGTGAAGAGGCTTCGCGCATCTTATCTTCCTGTGTCCCGAGCTTTAGATGATTGCTTCTAGGGATCCATAGGACGATTATTTTCCTTTTCTCTTGTATATGATTGACGATGCTGCACTTCTTTTCCCTGATATTATTTGATGAGATATTTCCATATGTGATAAAATGCTTAATATTTCCCGAATTTGCAAATAAAACTCTAAAGTTCCTTTGAAATAAAAAACAAATCATATGCACAAGCATTGCATGCATCATATGCATAAGCAGGTTTTGTTTCCGGTCCCTTGCCCTGTGGTGTAACTCTGTGTCCTTCATTTATTTTGAAGACAAGCTGACCCACCGGTACTACACTAGAGAGTGGAGGTTTCATCCACACTGGTCTAGATGAGGAGGCTGCTGCCATTTTAGAAGAAGATACAAAGGATTCTGGCAACTTCATCATCCCTGGTGGGGTCTGCAACAATTGGGTCATTGTGGATATTCCAACAGTTGTCCATAAGTCAACGTAATAATCACTTTGTTTGAAAACCCTTCTCCCATGCCAAAAGGAGGAGTGATGACATTGTTGGCGCACAAATACAATGATATTTTCATTCAATAAATTCATGTTAAATGTTTGTTTTTCCATTTATTTTCCCTTTTCGCTTTTCGCATGAAATTGGTGATCACATAAAACCCTAAAAATAGAATAAAATCAATCTTTTCATCTGCATAATGATTTGCCTTGTTTGAATTCTAAATCTTTTCATATCCAAAATCATTATGCAGGTTGATTTCTAAACCCATTGAACATAATGACCCAACACCATCTCCCAATTTTGAATTCCCTGTATTTGAGGCAGAGGAAGATGATGTTGAAGAGATTCCTGATGAGATCGCCCGGCTACTTGAGCATGAAGAGAAGATCATTCAGCCGCATCTTGAGAATCTGGAAACAGTCAACTTGGGGTCTGAAGATTGTGTGCGAGAGGTAAAGATTGGGGCACTTCTGAAAGAATCTGTTAAGAAGGGGTTGATTAAGTTGCTACGAGAATATGTTGACGTCTTTGCCTGGTCATATGAAGACATGCCTGGTCTAGATACTGATATTGTGCAACATTTCCTGCCTTTAAAGCCTGAGTGCGTGCCTGTGAAGCAGAAGCTCAGAAGAACTCATCCTGATATGACAGTGAAGATCAAAGAGGAAGTTCAGAAGCAAATTGATGCGGGGTTTCTGCTGACTTCTACATATCCTCAATGGGTGGCCAATATTGTGCCCGTGCCTAAGAAAGATGGAAAAGTTCGGATGTGTGTGGACTATAGAGACTTGAATAAAGCTAGTCTGAAAGATGATTTCCCTCTACCACATATTGATATGTTGGTAGACAATACAGCTAAATCCAAGGTCTTCTCGTTTATGGACGGATTTTCCGGATATAATCAGATTAAAATAGCACCCGAGGATATGGAGAAGACAACATTCATCACACCTTGGGGAACATTCTGTTATCGAGTGATGCCCTTCGGTTTGAAGAACGTCGGAGCCACGTATCAACGAGCTATGACTACCTTGTTCCATGACATGATGCATAAGGAGATTGAGGCGTACATTGACGATATGATCGCTAAATCAAGATCGAAGGTTGTACTCCCTGTAGAGGTGGAGATCCCATCAATGAGAGTCTTGATGGAAGCCAAGTTGACTGATGCTGAATGGGTTCAAAGTCGTTATGACCAGCTGAATTTGATTGAAGAGAAGAGATTGACTGCCATGTGCCACAGTCAGTTATACCAGCAAAGGATGAAGAAAGCTTTTGAAGGTCAAGCCTCGTGTGTTCCGAGAAGGTGACCTTATGCTCAAGAAAGTCTTGTCTTTCGCGCCCGATTCCAGGGGCAAGTGGACTCCAAACTATGAGGGTCCGTATGTTGTTAAGAGAGCCTTTTCAAGCGGTGCTTTGATACTTACAACTATGGATGGGGAGGATTTCACTCGTCCTGTGAATTCAGATGCAGTCAAGAAATACTTCGCCTAAAATAATAAAAACTGAATAGCTCGCTAAGTTAAAAACCCAAAAGGGCGGCTTAGGCAAAAACGAGCGTCTCGATGGATTGAAAATCCGAAAAGGCGGTCCAGGCAAAAATTAGAGACATATAAAAAAATTGAATATATGTATCCCGCTAGATTGAGTACCTCACCCTGGGGCAATCTAGGCAAAAAATAGGGAATTGGCAAGTAACTGCATCCTGACAAGACTTTGTTCTACAACTGTCGGCCGTCAGAGATCCTCGCTCATTATCAACCAAAGCTTTAAATACATCGGATTCAGAATTGGTGGAGAAATGGTCATTATGTTAAATGTAGCCCTTTTCCAATATATATCATCAATTTCAAATTTGTAAAGATCTATGGAGTCTTGCCATTCGCAGACTACCATTCTATCAAATAAATTTGAGCCTTTTATCCAATTATTGGCACTTTTATCTGTTTCTATTCAACAAATGTTTTACATGTTTTGATTAAGAAAATATCATTGTTTTAAACGATCAAATTTTTTATAATTTGTTTTTAAACAAAGTGAACATTCACAATGACGAAAGGATACTTAGGAGATCCTCAGTGCTCTCCCAAGGGTGGTACGATCCCCAACAGGGTAAGATTTTTGTCCATATTCCTGGCATGACTGTATCTCCTCCCTCCGGAACCCCTTGTGGTTTATCCTACCAAGTGGATTGCTTGTTGAGAGTCACCTCTCTTCCCTTCAGCAGAGTAGCAATTTTTCTTCCTCAGCAGCTTGGATCTCTTTGGGCAAGAGCGGTATTTGGTGGTTGATCCCGATAAATCCTTTATCTCCTCGAATAGATTCCCCAGTAGAGTTGTTGGTGTGGTGGACCTTGTCTGTGATAACTCTCGTCCCCAACTGGAATGATTGATGATTCATCCCTTGCAGAGTTCTTTGCTTCCTGGTATCTCTGATCCCCAGCAGATTGGATACTCCCCGGTGAACTTGGCTTTCTCTCTTGAGATGTAGTACCGGGTGGTTGATTCCTGGACCTGGTTGTGTTAGATATGTCTGTCTGACAGCATACATCATACATAAACCACACATATTCATGCATAATCATAACATTTAGATATTCATGTTGCATTCTTTGCCATATATCGTTATTTGCTGTCTCCTGCTATTTGGTGATATACTTCCCCGAGCAGATGTGTGTGTCTGATCTCTCCATATAGAGTCAGCTCCATAGGCAGAAAGCGTCTATCCTTTCTTCCATATTCCCCACCGGGTTATATCCTCGTGGATGTTGATTGTTTTTGTTCCTTCCCAACACATATACTGGGATGGTTTTCCCCATTGAGTTATATCCTCACCGGGACAAGTCTTGATTTGGTGTGCCTATCTAGTTTGATCCTAGATCGGTCTCTTGAGACTCTTTTCCTGTTTCCCTGTGGTAAATGAATAATTGCTCAATAATTAGTAATTATTATCCCCGGCGGAGTCTGTGTTTCTCTACCCTCATACCGGTAGTTGTAAACCCTATTTCTTCCCTTTTTGCAGAGTAACTATTTTTGCTCATCTTTAATTGGTGACAGTTATCTTCATCTAGTATTCGGTGATGATATCCCCTCATCTGCTTGGATAATTGCCCTGATTACGCAATTTATCCCCAGCGGGTCATCTCTCGTCTACCTTGTTGTTGGTGGTGACGATTGTTTCTCTCCTGAATTGGTCATCATTATATACCTAATTTCGGTATCCCGATGCCTTTTCTTTTCGGTCGATTTATCCTTTATTAACCCAGTATTCGGTTGTAGATAATCGCCCATGCGAGTATATTATCTACGTTCTGACGGTAATAGATAGTATATCTCATACACTCTCGGGTCTGAAGCCTTTTGTTCTTCCCCAGTTGAGTAAGATTTGTATCCCCTTTGTGGAGTCGAATATCCATCCTGTAATCGAGTTTGCTTTTAGCCCTCTTTTGGATGATGAGTGTTTTGGGAATATTCCCCAATTCATGCCTTGGTCGGTCACCTATTATATGCCCAGTAACCGGTATCCCTGGTGTTCCTTCCTCTCTGCTCCCTATTATGACTTTTTGTCCCCTGTGGAGTCAGAATCCCTGAGTTGAGGTATGCCTTTTAGGTTTTCCTCAGACGTTTTGAAGTTTTGATATCTCTCACCCTTATATCGGTCTTGGATATTCATCTCCTCCTGAGCATGTTGTATCTCTCACCCTCATACCTGGCGTTCAGATCACATGTCTCCTTGAGCTTATTACCCAGTAACCGGTAATACCTCGTCCCGCTGCTTCCCCAGAAGAGTCTTTTTAGACATCCCCAGCGAAGTCCCTTAGTGGATCGTTTTCATCCGGATTTTATCCGAAGTATCCGTTGTGGATAACTTTTGATGTATTGGCATATTCCCCAATACACGTATCTTCGAGCCAGCTCGAGTCTTTCCATTGGATCTTTTCCCTTTGGAATTCTGTTCCCCAAGCTTTGAGTCGTGCCCTGCTCACGTATTTCTGTCTTATCCCCATAAGAGTCCCCAGGGTCTTGGTCCCATGGAGTGAATTGCTCATATGGATTATCAGTGGCTTCTGATTTCTTTGCTTTTGTGGACACATATCTCCACAGAGTGCTACCATTTTTCATACCTACATTTGCATCATGAGGTCTCTTAGGGACCAAAATTCGTCTCTTTGTTATTATTTAAGCCCATTCTACCCCGTCGAGACGAAGATTTTAAGCTTCATTTCTCCAGCTAGAATGACCTTAAATAGGGGCATCTGTAAGACCCCAATTTTGACCCTAAGATCCCTCACGGAATCATAACATTGCATTTGCATTTCCTCAAGGATCTTTAGCATCTTGGTTCCCTTTGCCTTTGGGTGGGACTCCTTGTGATTGGTTTGAGATCACCAAGCATGCTTGAATTACACATCATTGTTTCTCTTACTTTTGTTTACTAACCAAAAGCACAAAAATGTGTCACTAACACCTTTTGTTTAAAGCTTGAGTATCATCCAAGACACCTTGTGGGTTCTATTTAGAGGATCAGTCAACACAAGGGAATGGCTTGAGATACTTCCAACAGGTTCAAATGGGGTCTATTCGTCAGTCAGAACGTTAATCTTGAAGGAGCAAAAGTTTGTTCATGAGCTGTCGTGCTCGCTAGGCGAAGCCCACGTGTTAAAAAAAACGAAAAAAAAAGAAAAAAAAAAGCGAAAAACGAAAAAAGAAAAGAAAAACGAAAAACGAAAAAAATAAATAAAAACAAAAATAAATAAAAATAAATAAATAAATAAATTTTGGACTTGGGCCTCTCTCATTTGAGCCCACAGGTCCACAAAAATCAGGTTATAAATTCAGAGTTTCAGTGAAACAAAATTCATTCTATTCCTACTACCCTGGCAGGGAAAAAGATAGTGAGAGAAGAGCTAACAGAGTTCAGAGCAACCTCCAGAGACTGAAGGGAACTCATCGGCAAAGAACCAATTCCCTCTCTTATAAACCCTGAGGTTATTCTGCAAACCCCGGTGCAATCCAATTTCATTCAATCTCTCCAATCAGGTTTGCCTTATTCCCATTACTTTATGCTTTTAATTTTAATGCTCTGAATGTATGAGGTATTATGGGTGAATTTGATACCCTTTTGATGCATGTGTTTGACAAGAGGTTTAGGCCTCCTACCCTTGGTTGCTTTTTGTGAGCTTTTTGAATTTTAATGGTATGATTTATGTGGTTACATTTTGATTTGGGGGCAACTCTTGATTACCCTATCTTGTTTCTCTAACCTGTTTGTTGAGTTTTATTTTGTGAGGGCTCATATGACTCTTGCAGAGATGGCTTGCCTGGTGTTCCACTTTATTTGTGGGATACCACCTGGAGGTTTATTCCGATTACCTGTACTGACTCGCTTTCCTTGATGATATCAGCTCGAGATCTCTGGGTTTCCCGTACCCTTAATTGCTATTACTTCGGATCTTTATCCGTGTGGTACTTTTACCTCTTTCCCATATTTTGTTGTTTTCTTAGCTGGAAGACCTCGATAGGAGGCCATGTTTTGGTGTGTTGCTTTTGTCCGGTCGGTCAGTGGAGAGGGTTCCACCTTTCTGAATCCCCACTTGTTGTCATGAGCTCACCCTGTCCAGGGTTAAGAGCTATGAGGTCTTATCCTCGTTACCCTTTTTCCATTGATTTTTCTTCTCCTAAGAACACGTTATCTCCTTCTACTACAGGCGAGTAAGTCTCCAAAGGTCGAGCATTCGGTAGATTGCGTAGTAACGTCGTTCACCCCAAAACACAACCCTTACCCCATAGGTGGTCGAACTACGTTTTGCTCTGATTTTCATCCCCGATGAGATACGTAGGCATAAGACGCGATGTCTTAGCGAGCACACTCCTCCTTAACCCATAGGTAGCCGAGCTACGAAGACTCTGATTCTCAGATTCAGATGAGATATGTATGCAGTGGATGCGACGTCCGTGCGAGTCATTTTCTTTTGACCCTTCTTTTAGTAAGTAGTACATTAGATAAACATACACGTTTTTCTCATCCCTTCAATCATGTTTGCACAAATAAATTTTACAAAAACAACAACCTTTACAACAAATGTGAAAAGGGCTCCCTAGGAATACCTAGGATGTTTTGGGTGCCTAACACCTTCCCATTGCATAACCAACCCCCTTACCCAGATCTCTGACATTTTTACTAGTTTTTGATTCGATAAAACTTTTAGGTTTTTGTTCGCTTTCTAACCATTCCTTTGGATAAATAGAAGTGCGGTGGCGAATCGACTTGTATGATTTACCTTGGATTTAGTCAATATCTCTAATGGTAACGAATACCCCGCTACAAAGGTATATCAATTAAAAGATGTCCGAAGATACATCTCCGTAAAACTTATTGAGCGTAAAACACTGAGTTTTGAAATAAGGGCCAGAACAAAGATGCACCTCGGTTTCACCCTAATATGGATACACAGGTGCATCTCCGAACATATTTTTGGGCAACTGGGGTGGCTTACTCACGAAAGCGTTAGGGGTGTCTAGTATGGGTGCGTCCGAAGATGCATCTCTGAAATCAAGAGGCTTTTATAACTTTTCACTGTGGTGAATTAACACCCCACAAGGTGGATAAAGTAATTCCAATAAATTAGGAAGTTTTTTGATTTATAATAGGCTAAAACACGTCCAAATTGCGTACCAATCCAAAATCACTGTGCAACAATAATGACCAAATCGCGCAGTAGTCCTAACAAATCACCCACCAATTTTTCCAACAAGTTTGGTTTTTTCTGCTTTCCATAATTCTTATTTTTATCTTATTTTGACAACTTTAGTCTTAGTCTCAAATATTTCTAAATACTACTAAAACTACTAGAAACTTTTGATAAAATTTTATGATGACGGAATGTCATCTTAATCCTAAACTTTAACGGTTGCTTTTTCTCAAAGAGTATGTTTGCATAAAGAAAAAAATAGTAAAACAACATTCATAACCAACCAATTATCACCACACGATTCTGGCTCATATGCCATTTTTGTTCTTATCTTCTATTCAGACAAGTCCAAACAATTCTTCCAACTTGCAAATATACTAAACTTGTCTCTCTTTTCTCACTTTTTCCCCTCGAGTCAAATAGTATTGTAATCGCTAATCAACACACAATATTTATTTTACCATAAGTTTAAAAAATTTATAAACAGACAATCAAAGTCAACATTTTGAATACACACATTTTAGGTCTTTCAGAGTTATCACATACTTATGTCGAGGTGAATTTTTTTGTTGGGATATTAGGATTGAAATTTGGAGTTAAATACCTGCTAATTTTCCTTATTTTTCTTATTTCACAATCATCCATAACATAATGCAAATATCAATTTAAGAGTACTAAAGAATAACTTATTCTTGTTTTTTTTAAAATAATTTTTTAACTACTTTGTTTTTAATCATGTTCTCTAGTACCCCAATCCCAAACCTAATATGTTGTTAGTTCCATGAACAATTTCAAACTTAATCATTTGCATTAACAAGGAAACATAAAATTTCTACCTAACTCCAAAAGGATAAAAATGTTAATCTTTCAAGTCAATATTATTATAAAATGGATACTTCAACCTGTTCACACATTTGAGGATGATAAGGAGTTGACACTTTATGTTTCACATTGTATTTTTCCAACACGCTTTCAAGATACTTGTTGCAAAAGTACGAGAAAGGTTATACATGTTTGCGAAGAAATAAGATGAAGCTAAGAAATGAGCATTCAAGATGAAATTTCTCAATTTGAAAGCACATGCCTCATGCTTTCCCTTGTGTTATTCTATTTTTATTTTAAATTAATAATAATTATTTTTGATCGCATGACTCTCTATTTATAGTTTATGTAAAGAGAATTTTTTCCTCACAAAATATGGCTAGCATGGCGACCTTAACTTCCCCCTAAATGTGTCCCATCTCAGTACAAGTGGGTGTAAAAACCGTCTTGTTTCTCCTAACGAGTTGTATAATTTGTCCCGCAGATTTAGATTTACCGCTCTGTTAGTTGGGTCACATGGGTGTGTCAGAGTTGTCTAGATACGCCTCGCGGGCATAGTTCTCTTCATTGTTAAATTTCTTCAAGTTCATCCTCTTAGGTGACTAAAACCTCCTTGATTTGCCTCACTAAAATTGCCTCGTAAGTATTTGCTTGCCTTGTATTAAAGGCCCAAGATATTTAAACTGTGTGGCATGAGGGATGATATGATCTCCAACTTTCAACTCTAGGTTATAAACACCTCTTATTTTGTTGAACTTACATTTGATATACTCAGTCTCAGTTGTGCTTATGCAAAAGCCATGTGTTTATAAATGTCGTCTCCAAGTCTCAAACGTCTCATTTAAATCATCCTTCGATTCTCCAAGTAGGACTATATCATCTCAAACAACAATGATGTGTATAAATAATCGTAAGCATAAACCAATTAGAAGTTAAGTAAATGGACATATCTCCAAGTTAGGTTAGCTCCCAAATAGTTTACCATCAATTCGAGGGCCTAAGATTTGTTTATTCGAGGATGTTTAGTAATCTTCCCATAATCGGAAGATGCAGAAGGCATGATAAATTATCAAGGGTGATGGACATATCACGATGAAGGATACGGAAAGACGACATCTCCTTGTGCCAACTCTCATAAAAGCCGTTAACATGCCATGGCTAATGGTCTTGTGTCTAGTGGCACCTAAACCTACTAGTCCAGAGTAATGAACTACATCATGAAACCATGTATCTACATTATGTTCCAGGTTCAAAATCTTCATGGCATGGTTTACATATATTTTTTTTGTTTCACACCCATAGCTTAGTTTAAACATTGAACCACAAAAATGTGAGACTTTGATTATGCTATGATAATTTTACATCGTATATCTAAGTGTTATCTTATCACATTCTTGTCACTCGTTTGTTGCTATTTTTTGTTTATCCGACTTTAAGGTATATGCAATTATTTTTATATATTTTTCAAATGAGTGATGTTGGAAAAAAAAAGAGTGGATAATCATATACAAATTAAAAATAAAAGGAGAATTTTAGAAATCAATTAGCTAAAAAATTAGATAATTCAGTGAGTGTTAGAAAAATCTATAAATGAAGAGTATGAAATTGATTATTTAAAGAAAAATTGATTAATAAGATATAATTAATTGATTAATGAGTAAAGAATAATCTGGTTAGTGGATAGTAGTAATGAATTATTGAGTAATTAGTGAATGAGTAATTATATATAGGAATAATTAATAAAGATGATAGTAATGCATTAGTTAGTATTTTTTACAGCACATATAATACTAGTTGAAGAATTTTGTTGACTCTGGTGTGTAGAATTAATGATGATACACATATAATTAATTACTACTAATTAAGTGAAGTTGAGGCAACATAACAACTACTAAGCGGAAGGAGAAGTAAGTGTGTTATGTTTGTTTACTTACTTTTAGTTCCACATCGACTGTTTAGTTTCATTTTGTTATGTTTATATAATACAGCTACTCACCCTTACTTCGTCCCTTCGGGGACATCCGATAAAATTGGAACGATACAGAGAAGATTAGCATGGCCCCTGCGCAAGGATGACACGCACAAATCGAGAAATGGTCCAAATTTTTTTGACTTTTTTTTTCAATCTTCTCCGTTAGGGTTTCGTTTTCCACTGTTATTTTGCGTTTAGGTTTTGTTCGTTTTGTCTTTGATTTTGCGTTTAGGGTTTTGTTTTCCTTTCAATGCAGGTACGTGGTGTTCATCATACGAGAAATGGTCCAAATTTTTTTGACTTTTTTTTTCAATCTTCTCCGTTAGGGTTTCGTTTTCCACTGTTATTTTGCGTTTAGGTTTTGTTCGTTTTGTCTTTGATTTTGCGTTTAGGGTTTTGTTTTCCTTTCAATGCAGGTACGTGGTGTTCATCATACTTGAACCAAGTAAATTCTTGTTCTGATTTTGGTTATTATGCATCGTTTCATATTTCACTCTTCTGTTTAATCAAAATTATTGTTATGCATCGTTTCATATTTCAATCTTCTGTTTAATCAAATGGTTCACCATGTAGATAACATCATAGCTTTCAATTCAATTCTGTGTTAGCCAAAACATCAAATCCACCATATTCAATTCAATTCTCTGTTAGGCAAAGCATCAAATAATAGATTGCCAAATTGTGTTTCTATTTCATTCATTTAGACAATTTTCCCAATCAAAGGGAAAAGGAAAATATTTACAACATGCCTATATTCTACAAAAATGTCAATACTGATCTATGTTAGTCTCTTGCACTTGCAGATTTATACACCATTGATGCCTGAAGTAATATGCAAGAAAACATGTTCCGTGCAAGGAATTGTCAGACCACCCATTCGATGATCATATCCGAATTCTTCCTCTGCTTCACTCAACAAGTTTTGAAATGAAGGTTGGTTCAAGTATGATGTGGGGATCACAAACCTCTTCATTTCCTCACCAACGTACACCGCAAGATACCCCTTTGGCACATTTGTCACTTTTGATGATGTTTGGCTATTGCTAAATGAAGCCCGTCTAATAGCTGCCGGTAAACGGAAACCCATTTCAAATGTTTTGAAGAACAACTCTCAAACTTTAAGGAGAAAAAAGGTATCTATCTTTTGATGCTTGAGTAAGTCAGTGATTTGTGATGGATTTGAAGCAAACTAGTGTATCTTTATAGTCTTCATTCAAGAGTTTCTTCAAATCCACTTTGTTGAGAAATTAATTATTGTTAAACAATGGGGTCCATGAGATGACAGATCCACATGGTGTTGTCTTTGAATGTCTCTTCCATCAAGTTCCATTAGAGTGCATACCTTCTCAACGAAAGGCTGGCAGATTTACCACTTGGAACTCAAATGGCTACTCATATTTTTGCAGACATGTCACATGTTCTCTTCATATCGATAACGCGGTTCAATGCCACCGATAATTTCCCTTGTTAGCGTGTATCATAATTGTTAGTTGGCTACAAATCATTAATATTAGGAGGCTACAGGGAACACATATAGAGGGCATGGTCGGTCATTACTCATGCTGACCAGAAGAGAAGATAGATATCAATTGAACAACACTTCAAAAGAGATAAGTATATGTTTGGACCCACAACAACTACCAGTAACAAAAATATGCTATTCTGAATATTCAATTTTAAGTCAACAGTCCTCTATATATTTGCAGTCTTTTGAATATGTCTAGCAGCAAATGCTCCGTCCAATGGTTTGTTTTCTGCATATAAGAATAACTAGCTAGTAGAACCTTAATTCATGAAACTCTGTTGTTGCTAAGACTGATTAACTAGTACGATAATGCCCACTGTTTTTTCTAACTCAAGTATCATAGCCATGAATAATAAGTGCCAAACTATCAGAGTTGTTGACTTTTGTATCAACTGATATGAGTTTCTAGCGTCTAGAATTTCCTATTGAGATGGGGTAATATTTGATACTTGAAATTAATGTTATACTACTATTCTTTTTGTAGATTATTCATAGACTTTTGATAATCTTTTGATTAGGAATATACCAAATGCAGGCAATTCATGATAATCTTTTGATTAGGAATATACATAATAATATACACTTTTATGAATGGTGCAGACTGCTTGGAGCTTATAGTAAAGGGTTGCCGCTGATTAAGCGCACAGGAAGACCTTGCAATTGTCGTTTCTACCATATTTGATAAACATCAAAGGAAAAATGCCAACATACACAGTTATTGGTGTGTTTCTTTATTCATTTTCATTTCACTTCTACTGACCTGCCCCCAATGTCCTATCACGTGCCAAACAAATTGATGATTGGATCTCATGGAAGTTGGAATAGTTGGAGGAACTTCCTTATTTATTGTAGCATAAATATTTCTCTTCCTAGATGAAGAAAGATCAAGACATGTAAACATGCTGTGAGCTCAGATACAAGATAGCTTATCAGCTATTAGAGTTTGGGTGAATGTTTTATTAGGTTAAAGAAATTTGCAGGAACATTCGAGCTAGATTTTGCTTACAGCGTGTAGTATCCTTGTGTCATCATTATATTATTAAACTAAGATAAATTAGAAGCAGATAGGAGCCCATTGAGTTTTTGAGTATATTGTGTCATTATCATTAGGAATAAATAATAACAAATAATCTCTTTCTGAATCTGTCATTCAGACGGACAATTCTAACCCGTTCCAAGGATAGGAAAAGGAAAAAAGAATTTCTATTCAAATCTAAATGATATGACTATTTTACAAAACTTCTATGCTAATCTATGTCAGTCCCCTTTAGTGTATAATTTATAGGCTATTGAACTGAGAAGTAATGTCCAAGAAAACATCTTCTCTGCAAGGAATTGTGAGGCCGCCCATTGGATGATCATATCCGAATTCTTCCTCTGCTTGACTCAACAGGTTTTGAAATAAAGGTTGGTTCAAGTATGAAATGGGGATGACAAACCGCTTCATTTCCTCTCCGACGTACACCGCAACATAGCCCTTGGGCACGTTTGATACCTTTGACGATGTTTTGATACTGCGATGTGAAGACCATCTAATAGCAGCAGGTAAAAGGAAACCCATTTCAAATGTTTTGAAGAAAAAAAGCTGAATTTCTTGATGTATGTATCTGAGTTTGATTGCTTGAGTGATTTGTGATGGTTGTGAAGGATGACGCTATATTTATAGTTTCAAAGAGTTTCAATGATGGGGTCCATTAGATGAGAGATCACATGGTGTTGTCTTAGATGCCTGTGTCAAGGGTAAATAAGTTCAATAAGAGTGCAAACCCCACCTTCTGAATGAAAGGCTAATTTTAAACCAACTGCTTGTACTATGCCTACTAATTTCATTTCAGACATGCATCAGACATGGCACATGTTCTCTTCATATTGACAAGAAAGCTTAATGTTGATATATGACCTTAAGAATGATGAGAAAATTTTCAGTCATACACTCTATATGAGTTGTACATATTTTGTTCACAAGAAATCAAATGAAACTGTCTAGAGGTCTTTTCTTGGCAGAGCGTTAAAGTTATGTCCCACATTACAAAGCCGTTTCAACTTTGAAAATGAAAGTGATATGCACAGGTAAGAAAACCTACTAATTTTTAAACTATTGCAATGACATTATTATTATATTTCAGAGAGGCTTAAAATGTCTGAAATTTACTTCAACAATTAATGTTGATGGTTACTTACCCTAGCATTTTCTGAATGGATATTCTAATTTTCAAACTCTGTATGTTTGCTCTAGAAATTAATTTAGCAGACATAGACAGCGGTGCCTGTGGTCATTTGTAAAGGACATGCAAAAGAGGTTAGAAAAAGTTTTGTTTTGTTCAGAGATTCAAGATTGGTTTCTGCTGTTTCTTGATAAGGAGATACAAATGGGCCGTACTGACTAAACTAATTTGAGGTAAGATGTCAACCACTCATCTGTATAATTGAAACCTAATTGATTAGATCTACATTTGCTACCAAATTTCTTTTGATTATTTTCCGTGCTAAAGGTATTAACATTTGTACTAATTTAGTAATCAGGATGCAAGTCCACTTATCCGAATATTATTAGGTGGACTACACCTCAAAACTTTAACTTATGCTGATAAATTTTGTTCATTGATTTGTTTTCTGCGTATAAGAATAAGGATTTAATTTATATACACTATCAATGTAAAGATGTTTTTACAGTGTTAATCAAGTATAACCGTGAGATGATTGAATATATTGGATTTTAATCATAACTATTATCAAAGTCAGATATTTGAATGGTTGAGGTTTGTTAATAATGCAAAACTTTCTATATTGACAGTGCATGACAATTAAACTCAGGATAAGGCCCAATGTATTGTAAAACTCAAATATCATAGCCATGAATAGTAATTGAGATAAGATATTTAGTCACCAATAAAAGACCAATTGAGATTTCATTATTTCATACTTGAAATTCAAGTTTTATATCTATTCTATTCGTAAATTATGGCTGGACCAAGAGAACTGGCAGCGGGAGACTTTCCACAATTGGGTTAAGAAGTGGTAAATCTGAACTCTATTGTTTGATGGGATTAGCTTCTGTTTTAGAATCTAATAAGTCGTGCGTCTATAATATTAATACATTCTTCGTTTATTCATGCAATTCAGCCCCTGAAACTTGTGATCTGCAATTTTTTGTCTAGTTAGTCTCTTTTCAAAGTAGTAGAAGAAAAAAGTGATAACTTGAATTATCATGCTTCAGTGCAAAAATGGATTGCATTGCTTGTTAAAAGTAAAAAAAAATCAATTGGGTTCGTATAAGTTGATGATTGAGTCTCTGGGGAGTTGGAATAGTTGAAGGAGCTTTTTTTTCTAAAACTTATTACAGCTTAAATGCTCTACCTAGATGAAGAAGCAGTTGTTAGAAGCACATTTGCAAGCTTAGATTCAAGATAGCTCGTTACCTATTTAGAGTTTGGCTGAATGTTTTACTAGGTCAGAGAAATTTGCAAGGAATGACCAGTTTTGTAACTTATAATTTATAAATAGAAGCATATATGAAACTATTGAATTGTTGAATATATTGTGTCATTATGATTAGAAAACTAATAACAAATAATCTCTTTCTGAATTTGTCATTCAGATGGACAGTTCTATCCCATTCCAAAGGTAGGAAAGGGAAAAAAATGTTTACAAGTAAAAATGATGACTATTGTACAAAATGTCTGCTAATCTATGTCAGTATCCTTCATTGTAGGGTCTATAGCCCATTGAAGCAAGAAGTAATATGCAAGAATACATCTTCCGTGCAAGGAATTGTGAGGCCACCCATTGGATGATCATATCTGAATTCTTCTTCTGCTTGACTCAACAAACTTTGAAATGAAGATTGGTTCAAGTATGACATAGGGATAACAAACCGCTTCATTTGCTCTCCAACGTACACTGCAAGATAGCCCTTTGGCACATTCGATGCTTTTGAGGATGTCTGGCTACTGCTAAATGAAGCTCGTCTAATAGCTGCAGGTAAACGGAAACCCATTTTAAATCTTTTGAAGGACAAGCTGAATTTGTCAGATGTAAGAAAAATGTTTCGAAGTATGATTGCTTGAATTATTTGTGATTGTTGTGAAGAAGGACAACTACATTTATAGTTTCCAAGAGTTTCTTCAAATCCCTTTGGTAGAGAAAAATGATTGTTAAAATGATGGGGCCATGAGATAAGAGATGACATGGTATTGTCAAGGATGAATAAGAGTGCAAACCCCACTTTGTGAATGAAAGGTTCATGTTAAACTCAACACTTGTACAATTCTTACTCATTTCTTTTCAGACATGCATCAGACATGGCACATGATGTTCTCTTCACATTGATCACACAATCTTGATATCTTACCTGAAGAATTATGAGAAATATCAGTCATAAATTAAAACACTATTTAGTTCTTAGATGGTTCACAAGAGATCACATGATAGTGTCTAGAGGTCTTTGAGAGAGTAATTAAATGTATGTCCCACATTATTATGATCATGTTTCAGATAGACTTGAAACATGTCTAATTTTCTTCAACAACTAATTTTGATTTGTTTAATATCCTTGCATTTTCTAATTTTGAAACTCTATTAGTTTATTCTATAAATTAATTTAGCAGACATAGAGAGCAATGACTTTGATCAATTGTTGGTGACTTGAAAAAGAGGATAGAAACCCAAGTTTTGTTTTTTTCATTATTCAATAGAAGAATTTATTCCATACTTCTACATTTAACCCTCCACCCCCAACCAACTATCAAATATGCAATTGTACTCTTTCTTCTTTATAATCATTTTACCATTTCATTTTCTACTTTCACTTTCAAACATTTTTTAATTGGTAAATATGATTAAAGTTTATCATAGTTGATTTTTTTTTGCCAATAAAATTGTTTGTGCAATTGATATATAAATATTATGTGTATATATTATTAATGCATTCACAATTGATCAAAAAATAATATATTATTATAATATATTGAAATAGAAGCGTGTATTTTCATAATAATATTTCTACTTTATTTGTGAATCCTTTAGGAACTTTAGATATAAGTCTTAACCTTGACTTCTGAACCTTTAGGAACTTTAGATATAATAACTTTAGGTTCTGAATCCTTCAAAATTTGTGAGTTATTTATCATAGGTTCTAATTGGTTCAGGATTTTACCTTTTTCCAGACAATTTATCTAGGATAAGTCTTAACCTTGAGTTCTGAACCTTTAGGAACTTTAGATATAATAACTTTAGGTTCTGAATCCTTCAAAATTTGTGAGTTATTTATCATAGGTTCTAATTGGTTCAGGATTTTACCTTTTTCAGCAGGAAGCAAAAAGTAAGCATTCATCCCCTTTTGAGCAGTGCTTGAAGAATAAGAATCTGATGGTATCACCGAGATACTAATCCTTAGAATGTAAGGTTTTTGATGATAACCAAGTCCTTCCCCTTTGCTCTTACTTACTCCAAAAATCAAGGAAGCCGATTTGGTTCTATCATAACCAAATTCAATGAAATCTTGAAGAGCTAATTTATTTCTATCCAGAGGTTTGTTAGACATATTTTTCATTGAAGCAATTTGTTCTTTTTCAAGATTTTCAATTTTTTCTTTAGAAATATTAGTTCATCTTTTAAAAGATCACATTGCTTCTTCAATGTTTTTATATGTATGACTTCCTGCTGACATCTTTCAATAAGATCATGACACAGAGTACTTAAATCAGATTTGGAGAGATTAGAAAGTACATGTTCTGCGTGTTCTGACTCAGATTCAAAATCAACTTCAAATTCTGAGTTTGAGAAGGTTGAGGCCATCAAAGCAAGATTGGCTTCTTCATCTTCCTTCATTGTCAAGTTCTTCCCATGTTGCCAGGAGAGTTTTCTTGAACTTGCTTTTAATGTTGTTCTTCTGGAAGTTCTCATTTTCCCTTTTTCCTTTTTGAAGATCAAGACATTCAACAATGAAATGACCAAGCTTCTTATAGTTGTAACAACCATTCTGATCTTTACTCTTAGAGCTTGACCATTTGAAGTTGTCTCTCTTACCAGAGACCTTGTTCTTCTTTCTGGCCAAGTATTTAAATCTTTTAATAATAAAGACCAATCCATCATCATCAGAATTTTCATCAGAAGCTTCATCATGAGTGGCTTCTTTGATCGCATCCCTCACAGACTTTAAAGCCACGGTTTCAACCTGCTTTTTCAGGCTCATCTCCATTTAGCTTTATTTCATGACTTTGGAGATTTCTAATAATACCTGCAAGACTTAAAGAGTTTAAATCTTTAGTTTCTTGAATATCAGTCACTTTGGGTCTGTATTTGACAGAAAAAATCCTAAGAATCTTCTTGATATGGTCCACAGTCGTATAGCTCTTGTTCAAGACCTGAAGTCCAGACACAAGAACATAAAATATTGAGAACATAGATTCAATGTTCTCATCATTCTTCATTATGAACAACTCATATTGCTGAATCAGAAGATTGACTTTAGCTTCTTGAACCTGTTGATTACCTTCATATGTAGCACACAAAGATTCAAAGATAGTCCTTACAATAGACTTATCGGTAATCTTTATGTACTCATAATAAGGTAAAACATCAACAAGAATGTCTCTCACTCTATAATGCTTTCTATAAATCTTTTTCTAATCAGGAGTGAGCGGCTTTCTATCAAAAACCATTCCTACACCATTGACATGAAAGTTAATGCCATCTCCCAAGATATCTCATAACTTATCATCTAGACCAATGATGTGAGTGTACATATTGCTTTTCCACCATTCAAATTCAGTGGAGTCTCCACTGAATGTTGATGGTCTACAGTATATGTGTTTTGATCATATGTACTTTGGTCATGGTTGTTATCACCATAAGGAGATCCTCCATCAGGGTTAGTTACTGTAGAACTTTCAACCATGATGGAAAGAGTATTTTTCTCAAGATATTTTATGTACCATAGTTAAATGTATAGTACAAACCATGTTATGATGTCAACTGAAGGTAAGAAAAAATACACAAGAAGGGCGAGTTGAATTGTGTATTCCCAAAATCGATTTCACTTATGAACCACCAAGTTCAGATTCTTAACAACATTCAGAATCTGATATTAGAATCAAACACAACAGCAGAAATATAAAATTCAGAAGTAAATGCAAGCAAAACATAAAGATTATCCTGGTTGCTCTCCTCAACTAAGAGTAGTCAAGTTACATTGCCTCAACAAGAGATTTTCAATATAACCAAACAAGTTATAGATTGCTCATGCACATTTGCAAGAGACTTCAATGCTTAATCACCCTAGAAAGAGACTTCTGCTTAGGTCCTCAGACAAGAGACTTTCTTGCTCAATCAACCTGGAAAGAAACTTCCTTTCTCAAGTCCTCAGACAAGATACTTCCTTGCTCAATCAACCTAGAAAGAGACTTCATTGATCAAGCACGCAGGCAAAATACTTCTTCTACTTTAAACAAAAGGTTAGTAGAAAAGGTAACCACTATACTTTGATACATAATTAGAAGTATAACAGTTATTCAACAATCACAAAGGTTTTACAACCTCTTAAAATTTCTAAGATAATCTAAGATAAGAAATCTTAATATCTTTAGGCAATAATAATTACAAGAAATAACAACTCAGAGTTATGCTTAAGATCTTTCAAATGCATTGTGATGTTGTAAACTTCCTTTGAGTCTCCAACTTCCTTTTATAGAGACTGAGAAAGTGTTGTTGGAAGGTTTGAACATAACAAGCAAACTTAGTGAAGAATTATGTCAAGAGAGACGTTGGAAGCTAGCATCTGGTCTGAAGCTTTGTCCAGTGAATAATAACATTACTCACATAATCTTTCGAAGTAATAAGTATATACCAAAAGGTAGAACAAAGTGAATATGTCACATCTCTATTCCTTGAGCCTTGCAAAATGAAACCCTAGTTGACTTTATCCAGAAATCTAGGGCTTTGATAAGACAAGACTGCTTTTGGTGCAATGTACGAAACAGATGCCCTTCATCCTTTGTATTATGTTTTTCTTTTTTATTATGAGTAGTTAAACCCCCTAATGCTAAGGGATGCCCCTGATTCAGATTTGTAAATGATTTCTATTTGAAGCTTGTGATAACAATAATTTTATTATATTTGATTTACTTTCAATTTGTTCTTAATGCTTTCTCTTTCAAAAAAATTGAGTTTGATTTACGGTTAATCTTTAGGCTGAACCGCCATTGTTAACGCTCAATTGAAAATATTTTGTAGTAGATATAACATAGGACCAGAGATACCCTATGAAAACCATATTATTATTGATAAATTAATGCTTAAATTCATCTACAATTCACTATGAACATAGGAGTTAATTTTAATGTTTAAAGGTTTTCTCACTAAGGACTTAGGAGTAAAGACACTTAAGAATCATTAATCAATATTTTGAAATAAGTTGTTGCAAGGTCGGGTTAGAATTGTTAAAGAATACAATCATACACCTTCCCTACCATTGTTCACTCATATTACTTTAAATCGTTCAACTGATCTGTTTACTTTTACTTTATATTTTATTTTCTATTTCTAAAAACAACAATTCAAAACCCCCAAGTCTTTTGTTTAACTGATTTAAAACACTGACTATGTATCGTCAAGCAACCCTTGAGATTGATATTTGAGATTTCCCATTATTACTGTAATGTCAGATTAGTACACTTGCTAATTTACCAATCAATAGGAATCAACAAAAGGTTTATTCATTAGAGTTTCCCCCGCAGAGACATCAATAGTCATTCTTGTATTATAGAGAAAATCGTTATTGGATGTATGGATAATCAACCGTTTTTCTAGCGTGTGGATTCGACATGCTCTCATCATTTCCTTATATCTCTCTCATGCACCGAAGAGCTATTCTTCGTCAGTTTACCTGAAGCATGTGATTTGGTTCCTCAACTGCGCTATTTTGCTCGGTGGAAAGTATCGAGCAAGGAACGCCTTTTTTAGCTCATTCCATGTAGTGATGGAATTAGACGGGAGAGACTGTAGCCAAGCTCTGGCTCTGTCTCTCAAGGAGAAAGGAAAAATTTATAATTGAATGGCCTCAGGATCGACGCCATTACTTTTCAGTGTGTTAACAAATTGAATAAACATTGAGAGATGTAGATTTGGGTCCTCCGTCGGGTTACCAGAGAATTGATTCTTTTGCATGATTTGCAGCATATAATGTTTCAGTTCGAAATTGTTAGCCTGGATCGCCAGGTTAACAATACTGGAATGTGGTTTGTAAGTTTTAATATAAAAGATGTTAAATCCCACAAAGACCAATGGACAAATATCATATTCTGTTATTACTTTGTTTGTCTAAGGCGGTGCAATTGGGTTTGTTCGCGTCAATGGTAAAATAAATTGAGTTTAACTTAACTTTAATAATAAGAGACCGGAATGAGACTCCCGTTGACCTTTGACACTCACAAAATCGTATTTCATAATTATAACCTGGAAATGTTTTCTTTGTAGGAAAGTATTATGTTAAAGGTATCGCCCACTTTTACGTGTACATGTTTCAATTCTAAATCTTGTCTGGAAAATAATAAATTCTTATTTCAAAATTTATGTTTATTAGAAAAGTAATTTAAAGGTACCATCCATTTTCGCATGATCGGTACAAGACTTTAAGTGTATAAACGTCCGCTTTCGTGTGTCTGCTTATAATATTAAAATCACCTTTTTGAAAATTAGATTTTTCTAAATTCATTAAAAACGCTTTCGATGTATTTTAAAATTAATTTTCGAATTTTCTACAAACAGATACATGTTTCACTCTTTCGACCTAAAACGGCATCACCTTATTTCTGCTTTCTCAATAAATTTCAAATGTTAAAAATAGAATTTTCAGACTTAAAAATAATCCTTATTTTAATCATTACTCATACGATTTATTAGAGTATCCGGACTCAGTTGATTTAAGCTCACCTGTTAAAAATGGTAAAAATAAAGCATGTATTATTAAAAGCAGTAGACATGGTATATGATATTAAACAAAGCATGTGAACATAAACAATAAAGTAAAATGGAACCTAAAAGCAATTAAAGTTGAATATAATAAACTGCTCCAAACGGAGGCTTCAATTCCAGTATAGAAATAAAGTAGCAGCAATAAAAGAAACAACAACAATAAAATGGCAACAACAAACTTAATAGAGTAGCAACAAATAAAATGGAAAATTACCCCTCCGATCTCCTAAAACTAAGATTGCAAGAATACCTTAATGCAAGATGTTAGTGCTTTTACAAGTAATTTTTGGCTATAACAAAGCATGGATGTCTGAAAATGGTTTTTAAGGACCTATTTATAGGCTAAAAATGGTACTAGAAATTATAAAAAACATGCTAAAGTAGTGGATAAAATGGTGGAGGTGGGAAAACATATTTCTACATCGTGGGGGAAAAAATTGGGCTTCAACGTCATGGCGGGGATCACGCCAATTACATCATACATCTGAAGGACCAATCTTAATGCTTCTCAAGCTTTATTCCTCGTTTTGGTGACCAAATATTGACGGGTTGACTCTTCTTGGACATGATGGCCGTCATGACAGCAGTGTGCCCGTCATGACATTAGAAAACTTGCATTTTCTTTCAGATTTTGCCGTTTTTCATCGTTTGAGCGCACATAGGCATTTAATGGCTAAGTACTTGAAATAAGCACATAATACCAACATAACACTACAAAATAAATAAATTTGACACTAAAACATGTGCAAATTGATCTAATAAAGTGGTGAATTTTACATGTTATCAACAAATGAAATTCGTATCTGTTGTACACCTTTAAGTCAACGGTCAAGCTGAGTCAGCGAACAAATTAATCCTTAAAATATTCAAGAATAAGCCTGGTGATGCCAAAAGCTTGTGGGCAGAACTGCTCCCCAAGATACTATGGTCGTACCACATCACTTAGTATTCCACCACTAAGGAAACCCTGTTTCCAATGGTCTACGGAGCGGATGACATGCTTCCTGTGGAGATTGAAACACCCCCGTGGAAATTATCCTAATTCATTAAGAAGGAGAACGAGTGTTAAGGACCAATTAATACTACTTTTTATATAATTTTATTGGTCCCTTTTACCAATTTTGGATTTAATTACACACTTTTATTCTCACAATTTTGTATAAATGCAATTAAGTTTAATTGATGTTGTTTTGAGTAGTTATTTCACGTATTTGTTAGTTTTGTAGAGTTTTTGGACAAGAGAGCTTCAGAGTGCATAAGCATAATTTGGAAGAAGTGTGAAATGCAATTTGGAGGCATAATTTGGAAGACTAACACTTGGGAGACTTATTACATGAAGCTTGCAAGGCAAGGAAACTAAATTAGCTTCAGTTCGCGCCGCGACCACGGATGGCGCCGCGAACCTTGCGAAACCAGCAAGCAATTTGTTGGGCCAAGTGTTCTGTTTTGAAGCCAGTTGTATTGTGACAGTTTTGTATCTGTTTTAGAGTGCTTTTCAGTTTTAGATGAAAATGAACATTTTAGGAAAGGTTCAACTCTTTAAGAAAACAGAATGGAAAATAGAAAAACATTCATTCTTAGATACACATTTTGTAAGAGAAAAACAGAGTTTATTCTACCATTGCATTTTGCTGTCCAAAATGATGATGAGGATCTAAACCCCATTTTGTCAAGATTGGAGGTAGTAGTTATTCCTATTTGTTTACGTATTTCATTTGAATCTTATATATGATAAAAGGTTATTGATGTATTGAATGATATTTTTGCCCTAAGTTGAATATTAGATTTGAGTAGTTGTTGAAAGAGATTATTTAAGTCTTGACATAAAATATATTTTCAAGTAGTGAATAAGTTGTAAAAATAGATTTATTCACTACTCTTCTTTTGTATCAACCATTAAAGATTGCTATATTGATAGTTAGGTGGAGAAATCGTCTAAAGATTAATATAGTGATTATCACAATATCATTTAGACATAAATGATATTGAGAGGATACTTGAACATCATCAATAATCTTAAGTCTATATAGTTGTCATAAGGAATCATAAGCAATTTGAATAGTGAACTCCAATCTTGCCAAGCCTTTTACATTTGATTAAAACTATTTTATTGTTTTAGTGACATTTTACTCAAAAGATAACTTTTCAAACAAAACAACTTGGTTACATTTTGAACTTATAACAATTTGGATTATAGAACGGCGGTAATAACAACCAATCTCTGTGGATACGATATTAAAATATTTGCCGAAAATATACTTTTCAACAACGAGATAGGCTTAAAATGCATGGTAGATCTGATCGACGAAGTAAGGAAAACTACGCATGTCCTAGAGTTTACCGCCAAACATAGGGCCACTAGGAGGTATAACTTAAAATTTAAACCGAGAGAGATGCATGAAGGTGACCTGGTCTTGAAAGAAGTAGTTCTACCCGCACACTATGGAAATCTATAACCTAACTGGGAAGGACCATACCGTATATATGAAAAGCTTCCACACAGAGCGTACAAATTGTAGGAACTCGAATGGCCGCTTTTGCCCAGAACTTGGAAAACTCTTCATCTTAGATACTGTTATAGTTAGAATTATTTGTAATCCTTTGTTAAACATCATGCATATGTATCTCTGAATGATTATTAAGAGATTTATTTCTGATATGGATATTCTTTCCTGAAAAATGTTATATGTTGACTTCACAATGAAGATCTTTGTTGCGCCTCAGGGAAACATCTCATTGTTGGACTTCATGGCGAAGATCATTGTTGTCCCTCAGAGCAACATCTCATTATTGGACTTCATAACAAAGATCATTGTCGCCCCTCAAGGAAACAACTCATTGTTGGACTTTATAGCAAAGATTGATGCCGCCCCTTAAGGAAACATCTCATTGGTGCACTTCATAGCAAAGATCATTGCCGCCTCTTAGGGAAGCATCTCATTGATGGACATCATAGCGACAATCCTTAACGCCTCTCAGGGAAACACTTCATTGTTGGACTTCATAACAAAGATTCTTGCTGCCCTCATGGCAATACAAGCAGAATAGCTACACTCTCGCCTGAGGGATTTAATGTCTCCTTGAGCGGGAGAAAAATCAAATGTCACGCCTGGGAAGTGTGACAGGAATGCAGCCTGAGAGACTTGATAACAAGTCTTGCTTGAGGGCTCGATGGAAGTCTCGCCCAAGTAGGTCGAACGCCTCACCTGAGAGACTTATAATCTCATCAATTAGGCTATATGAAATTTTGTCAGAGGGACTCAGATTCTCTAGGATAACTACACTCTCTCCTGAGGAACTTAGTGTCTTCTTGGGCAGGACAAAAACCAAGGGTCACACCTAAGAGGCTTGATATACATATAGCCTGAGAGACTTGATAACAAGTCTTACTTGAGGGCTCGATGAAAGTCTCACCCAAGTAGATCGAATGCCTCGGTTGAGAGACTTATAGTCACATCCGCCAAGCTATATAAAATTATGTTAGATGGACTCAAATGCTCTAGGATTGTTACACTTTCGTCTGAGCAGATTAGCTAAAGACCTCGAGAGAGGAAAATCTCCAGTTCTCGAGACACTCCCATCAACTGTGAGGGGAAATATAATTCGTCTTTTACCAAAGGCCTCGGGCATGAGAGATTACGTAATCTTAAATTTGAAAAATACCCCAACTAGGGAGATGCCCTTGGACCGCCTTAGAAGAGGCAACAATGAAAGATCGCCCTAAGGGAGGTATCGCCTCACCCCTGTAGTCTTCCCTCTCCCCTACGTGGGAAACATAGGATAACACATTTATGGGATAAAGAGAAAGTCAATGTTATTAACCGGCCTGCGACTCCCTTGGAAATAAGGATTAAACTATCCATTATTGACAAAGTGGGAGGTGACCATTTCCGAGGAAACCTTAGACCCAAGAGCCTTTATAAATTCTCCTCTCATAATAGGAGCAGGATAGACCCTGAGTAATTGTTGAAACGGTAAAGCAGCAAGCAAAAGTAAGTATTTTGATTTTTATCATCTCCATAGGGATTGGTGCGACATCAACGGTTTCTACTAGTTTTAAGCTTGGGTTTGTAAGATTTGAATTTAAAGCTAAGCTATGTAAAATGAATGAATAAATAAATAAATAAAGCTTCAGAGAGATTTGAGAGCTTTACAGGATTTAATTTCATCCACCATACGAACATGTAATTTACCAACCGGTTATGCACAAACTGAACATTCATCAATATCATCATGTATCGCTCACAACAGGGTTCATGTCTAAACTTCCGTCGAGAGTTCTAGCGTATTGTCTAATCGATGATATCTCATCCTATCAAATAATACGGGACATTAAGATTTGATACTCACGCAAATGTTAAACCTAAATCTATGTATAGAGTTTAGCGTATAACAAATGATTATCCTAGATCTAGATTCGAAGAGTATTTCTCAATAATGGTTCAAATCAATAGATAAACAAGTTAACAGGGATAACATCGATATATATATATTCGTGAGTAGATTATACATAACACCATGATTAATAAAAATACATACTATAAAAGTGAACTTACATACAATCACAACAAGAAAGGGATTTAAGAAAAGAATGAAGATGAACAAACATCCACCGCGATTTCCCAACGATAGAGGCAAATCCAATTTCGGATCTTCAAGAAGCACCCTCACTTGTTATTTTCTAAGTATCTATCTCTCTTAACTAAAAAATGGTGGCTGATGGAAATGGGGTTAAAAGTTCCAAAAACCATAACCTAAAAATCTGATTTGGTCCTATTTATACAAAATTGAAAATTTACTGTCTCGCCCGACGAAATTCACTTTATTGCCCATCTATCACTCAGAAATGCATAAAACCGTCATTGGCAAAAATATATGTCCTCGCTTGTTGACCAAGACCTCGTCTGGCGATGTCAAGATCTTAGAACCTCGCCCGACGACCAACACTCAGTTTTTCCTCTACCCAGAGTCTGGAAGGCCTCGCCTCGAGCTTGCCATTGCTCGCTGGGCGAGCTCGCTTCTTTCTCGCCACTGCTCGCCCGGAGAGCAAGCTTTATTTTCTACAAATTGCTTTGCTCCTTGTTTCTTGGTTTTGTGCCTTTATTATTTGGTTTCCTACACACTTAACATACACATCGAGGATACCAAAGCCAAATTCAAAATATATATTCTATAAAAAATCAGAGAAATTAATCATTAAAAAAATTATAAATTAGAGCTGAAAATGCAAAGTTTTATGTACAAAATTAGTCAAGTTTTTTACTTTACAGTAATACACACTCTTAACACCGTAAAGAACATAACATTCACTACCATATTAACACACGACTATCGATGAGTATACAATTTCCACCAAGCATCATCGGTCATCAGCACAACCTCTCACCTCACGTGAGCATGTTTCCTAAATCACTCCAAAACACCACCATATAGGGCTTCTTCTGGTGTACGCAAGTGTAGCACCTCAAATTTGCACCTCCCATTTGTATATACATTTCATGGTTAGGTCATTAACATTGCATTGTCATTGCATAGTCCATTACATGTCATCATTCAGACTGGTCAGGAGATTCAGCCGTGCAAGGCATCAAGAGCATTGTCCATGAGATCAAAGCCCTAGGGTTGGTACAGTGAGTTCATATGATTCAAGGATCATTTTGAAGTGATTTGGCCAAGTGTTGAAGGCTTAGAGCTCATTAGTCCATGGGCAAATCATCTGAGACCCACAAAAGTCAACTGCACAGTCAATGGTGAATTTGAAGGTGGGAAATGGTCAGAGATGCCTCATTCATGTTCAAACAAGTCTCATTTGATATTTCAAACTTCAACATTGAAGAATTTGAAGTCAGATCAAGACTTTCCAAAAATAGCAGGTGACCTGTAATCTGAACTTTCCAAAAATGGAAAGATTTCGGACCAACTTCAACTCAAGATTACATCATCAAGGAAGCTTCAAATGAATTTTTGTCCAACATGAAAGTTGAATGTCTTTCTCTCCCATTTCCAAAAAGTCCAAGATCATGTATTTCTCATGTGTGGTTAAGGAGATATGGTTCAATCATGGCAAAGTGTGGTTTAAACTTCAAATGGGCATAACTTTCAAACCAAAACTCCAATTTGGGTGGTTCTTTTTGCACTTTGATCCTTGTAACATGTATTTTCCAAGCATACTATCACTTGGCATGAGATTTCATTTGCATTGGCATTGGTGCATTCATGAAATTTTTGGAAGAAAGTTGCATAACTTCATGTTGCATGATCATGAGCATACCAAATCAATTTCAAACCTTGCATGGGATGTTTTTAAGTGGGTTTTGGGCCAGAACATGCACTGTTCACGTGCATGAGGGTGCATGGAGTGAAAACTTCATTTTTTGCACTTACACTTCAAAGTGATTAACCTCATTTGCATTTTGCCTAAACATTTCCTAAACATGATTAGCATGGAGTATAAAGGCTTAAACCCTAACTGTTTTCACATTAGCACATTTCAGATTTAGAATCACCAAATTTCTCAAAATTTTCCTCTCAAATTTTTTCCAAAATTCTTCAAACCTAAGCATTTTCTATTGATCAGTTCATCATCCTGAAGCATAATTGAGTAGAATTGGACAAGAATTCAAGAGGAATCGTGGCATATTGAGTTAGAATAGAAGCGTGAAGCATCCATGGCAGTTGAGATTTAAGATGGTTTTGTGCATCGTTGAGCTTCCATTTCATCATCATTCATCTCATAAGCATCATAGGAGAAGATTTGAAGCGTGGCAAGGCTTGGAAGCACGTGGTTTCAATTCTGTTCATCAAGAGGTTGGTTTTTTGACCTCTTTAATTCTCAAATTCATTATGCTAGTTGTATAGATCATTGAATGGTGATGAATCTGAGCTTTAAATCGAGTGAAATGATGCTATATACACAAAGTTACATGCGATTAAAGTTTTGATGTTGATTTTGATTCTCTTCGATCCGTGTTTATCTTGTTGTTTTTGCATGAATTGTTGTTTGATTCTTGTTGTATGTGGCATGGCGAGTTGATTGATGTAGAAATTATTGATTTCTGGACATGTTGGTGAAATCTGGAAATTTCCAAATGAAGATCTTCATGATCTTCATTGTGCATGCATGATGTTCTTCGTTTTCCAGATTGCTTAGGATTTTCCTGCGGATTTAGTTAGGAAACGCATGTGTTTTGCTACGGATTTAGCTACGAGTTCATGAGGATTAGCTACGAAAATTCAAATCCATGCATAGCGCGCGTTTAGGGTTTGAATGCTGAAACATAGTCGTTTTGGCTGTTAGCGCGCGTTTGGATTCAAATGTGCACACGGTTCGAATCCGGTTGAATGCATTTTCCAATTGCCTTGTATTTTCTCTATTCCCTCATTTTCATGCCTTGGCTCCAAAAATCATCTTTCAAATTTTTCTCAAACTTCCAAAATTCACCATAAATTGAAAATTAATCCAATTGACCTCCAATTTTTTGCATTGTGATCCTCATTCTATCTACTTTTTTATGGTTATTGAATTGCAAGTTGTGCCTGATAAAAAATTTGATTTGCCCTAGGGAGATTGCACATGTATGTATGTTTGACATTCCCTTGTTCATTTGATCATAAAATGCTCAAGATTGATCCAATGCTTCTGAAATTTTGCATGCTATTTCTAGACATGTTGAGTGATGTTTTGGCTTTGGTTTGAGATTTTTACCATGATCCATCTCTGTTTTATGATTATGCTAAGTTGGTGTGACAATTTGTGTCACACATGTGATTGGTTGACTTATGCTATGTGATTACCATGCCTAATGATGTCCAGTGCCCCTGATTTTTTGTATGATGACCATGTTGTATGTCCTGTTTACTCATGAATTTTCCAAGATTTTTTGAGCCATTTTTGATTTGATGTGCATTTGTTTCTTCTGATGTCTCAATGTGATCACCATTTGCATACCTTGCCATGTTTTGTTCATGAAATGAATATGACTAATGATTTTAATATGGGACCTTTTGAGGTTTGTTCTTGATTGAATGAAGATGATTCATGTTAAATTTCATGTTCTGTTTTGGATTTTTGATCCTCCTTTGACCCTAGGATTTGACCTAGTGGTTTGGGCTCACTGTTTGGATTGTGGATTTCAGGTTCAAAGGCACATTGCCATGAATGGAGTGGCTCATTCATTTGAGTTTGACTAATTGGTTGATGATTGGCTAACCTTGTGTTGTTTTGTAGGTTGATGTTAGCTCATTTGAGTTTGCCTTGTGGCTTGCACATTGTGAACATTGTCTATCTGTTTGATATTAACTGTTGTTGGTTTGTCTGTACAGTTGAACTGATTAGTTTAGATTTTTCACAGGTACCTAAGTTGCTTTGAGTTCTTTTGAACTTGCTTTGCTTTGCTTGGTTGCTTAACCACTTAGGTATAATCCCTCTTCTTCATGTAGTCTGGAAGACCTGTCCTGTTATGTGGGCAGGCACCTGTCTGAAGCCCTCCTTAAGAGGCAATGCTTGTGTTTGTTTATCTTTGTGCCAAGCAGGAAAAGTCCTCTTATGAGGCAATTGGCAGATAAAAGAGATGTGTAGTCCATCTCCTGCTATTCAATTGTGTCATTCACCCTGCTCACACCATTGTGTTGATGCATTGTGGATAATAACCCAAGATCTTTGTTGTGTCAGTCATATGTGGAGAAGAGTTCCTACATTCTGAACTCCCACACTTTCATTTGTCTGAAGCTCTCCCAGGCCAGGGATAAGAGCTGTGAGGCCTTATCCTCATTTCCCATTTCATCTGCTTCACCCTAACTCTCAATGTTAGGGTTAAGAGCTAACCACACCCCATTCCAGTTGGCTTGTGTTTCACAGTCTAACCTTGTATGAGCCCAATTGTTTGCATATAGTGTGTGTGCTTGCTTTTTGTGCTTGTATGACTTTGCCTGTGCTGTTTAGGATAGCTTGCTCCATGTGCAAGTTAGATAGAAACCTTAACATAGGGATCGTATGCATGACAACTTCTAGGCTCAAGTCGTAGTCCCCCTAGTAGTTTGTATCTCCCTTTGTATCTGGTTAGGTTAGCAGTTCTTTCCCTGTGTAGGGGAACTACGTCGCCCTGATCCTCATACCAGATGAGGTACGTAGGCAGGAGATGAGCCGATCTCTCCGGGCGCCTTTTTCTTTTGCAACCCCTTTGTGTGTGTTTGGAGTCTGACGTAAGTCCAGCAATTGGCAGTTGGTTTCCTGTGTGTGTTTGTTGATTCGGAGTCTGACGTAAGTCCAGCGATTGGCAGTCGGTTTCCTGTTTGGGTGTTTTGTTTGGCGTGCGTTAGACGAGCTACGAGTGCTCTGATTCTTCTCTGGTTAAGAGAAGATACGTATGCATAGGGTGCGACATCCTAGCGAGCACGTTTCCCCTTGTCCCGAACTACGTTGACTCTGATGTCTGTGCCTGACATACTACGTAGGCCCAGGATGCGATATCCTGCCGAGTTAGTTTCTCTGGTCTTTCCGTGTCTCCTTCCAGTGTGTGTGCAGTTTGTGAGCAGTTTCTAGCAACCTTTCTTCTATTCTTTCTGAGTGTGGATCTCGTCGAGTACGACGGATGCGTAGGGGTGCTAATACCTTCCCTTCGCATAACCGACTCCCGATCCCATCCATCTCTGGTCGCGATACCATGTCTTTTCCAGGTTTACTTCGAGCGTTTCCTTTCCCTCCTTTGGGATAAATAACGCACGGTGGCGGCTCTGTTGTTTTGTTTTCCCGCCGGTTTTTTGCGTAATGCGACAGCTGGCGACTCTGCTGGGGACATGAGAAGTTGACCTCTTGCTGGTCCATCTTCCCTAAGCGAGTCACTCCTAGCGCTCTCTAGGATAGGGTTTGGTTGCTTTTGCTGTTTCATTTATTGCATTCATTTATGTTTGCATTTATGTTTGCATTCATCATATTTTCATCTGTGCTGGCTGGTTGTCTGTTTCTCTGTTGGGGGTGGGAGTCACATGAGGTAAAAGGCCCAATACCCAGGCTATGAGTGAACTTTAGGACACCTAGGATTAGAGTGATTCATGGGAAGCGGGTGGTATTGCACCACTTAGCGGAACATGGTATCACGAGCAGTTCAGATCCTGATGGGATATTATCGGTACATACTTCGGGTATGTGCATGATGATATTCTATGAAAGGGTTGTTTATCCTGCGTTTCTCTTAACCTTACCCTGGCCTAGATTACACCCGTGAGTGGGGAGGGAATGATCATTATTACAGGTACCGTTGGTGACTTGTTGGTGACTCTTTGGTTCTGTTGGTGACTTGGTTCAGACGACTTTGGGTCTCAGATGATTTTTGGGTCTCAGATGATTTGTGGTTCCGAATTCAAGCCGAAGCTTTGATCCTATGCTCCGAGATACACAGCCAGCCAGTCGTGTTTGCATCATGTGCATCATAGCATGTTTATTTTCAAAAAAAAAAATAATGCAATAAAAAAAATCAAAAAGAAAAAAAGAAAAAAAGAAAAAAGCTAATATCCTCATGCATATCATTTCTCAGGTTCAGTCAGGAGTCTATTCACTGTGAGAGATGGCATCCGTTCCCGAGTTGAAGCGGAAGACTTGCACCTACAGTTTTCACCGTGAGCCTTTGACGTCTTTGATAGAGTTGAGTAACCTTATGATCGGCGGTAATCAGAAGGTGTTTGTTGATCAGTATGGGGATTTGTTGACACTATTGAGGATGGTGGTAGATCCAGTGCCGTTGCAGACTCTTCTACAATTCTATGACCCCGAGCTCCGATGTTTCACTTTCCAGGATTATCAGTTAGCGCCCACTCTTGAAGAGTACTCCATTCTGCTGAATGTCCCGATCCAGTATCAGGTGCCTTTCTTAGACGTGCCAAAGGAGGTTGATTTCAGAGTTGTTGCCCGAGCTCTTGATCTGAGTGTCAAATAAGTGAGTGACAATTGGAAGTCGAGCGGTGATGTGGCAGGGTTGCCTTTGAAGTACTTGCTGAGGATAACTAGAGAAGAAGCAAAGAAGGGAAATTGGGAAGCTTTTCATGCTCAGTTGCCCATCATGATTTATGGGATTGTCTTGTTCCCGAGTATGCCTAACTTTGTGGACTTTGTTGCAGTCACTATCTTCCTTGGAGGAAACCCGGTTCCTACTTTGTTAGCTGACACTTACTATGCTATTCACAACAGGCATGGTAAGGGTGGAGCTATCAGATGCTGTCTCCCATTACTGCTCAGATGGTTCTTGTCTCTCTTGCCAGTCAGTGGACCTTTTGTGGATGCTCAGGGCACCCATAAGTGGACTCAGAGGATTATGTCTCTTACATCTTATGATATCAGATGGCAGTCTTACCGGATGGATGTGCGTAATGTCATCATGAGTTGTGGAGAGTTTCGTAATGTGCCACTTGTAGGGACTAAGGGTTGCATCAATTACAATCCGGTTCTTTCTCTTCGCCAGTTGGGGTTTGTGATGAATTGAAGACCACTTGATGCTGAGATAGCTGAAAGTGTGTATTTTGAGAAGCGGAGTGACCCTGCTAGTTTGGAGCGAGTAGGAAGAGTTTGGAAGGCCATTGGTGTCAAGGATGGAGTTGTCTTGGGGAAGAAGTTTGTTGTTGCTATGCCTGACTACACTGATTGGGTCAAGAGTAGAGTTGAGACTTTGTTGTTACCCTATAATAGGATGGAGTCATTGCAAGAGCAACCACCTTTGATCCTTGCTGAGAATGTGCCTGTTGAGCAGTACAAGCAAGCCCTGATGGAGAATCGTCGGTTGAAAGAGAAGGAACAAGACACCCAGATGGAGCTTTACAAAGCTAAAGCTGATAAGTTGAACTTGGCTCATCAACTCAAAGGCATGCAGGGTGAAGATGCTAGCAGATTGAAGAGCAAGAAGAGGTCCTATGAGGAGATGGAGGCACTGTTGAATGCAGAACACCGGGAGTGCTTGAGGTTGCAGAGAACTGAAGCCAGTTATCAGAAGAAGATAAGAGACTTGGAGAAGCAACTCAGAGACAAAGACATCCAACTGAAGAAAGAGATTGACTTGACACGTGCATCAGAGAGCCAGCTTGGAGGAGAAGTTGTGGAGCTCAGAAGACAACTGAAAGAGAAGATCACTCCTCTGCCAGAATGTTCAGAATGTGACCTGTTGATAGACCAGTGTCAATACCTGAAGACTCTCATTCCTGGAAGCCATTTGTCTTAGCTCGTATCTCTGTTGTTTATGTTGAGAATCACCTCCAGGCTTGTTGGATGGGATTCATTGTTGTACTCTGATCATTTAGGATCTTTGCTCGAATTATGTTGTATGATCCTTGTTGCTCATGTCTATAGATGAGATTGTTGATGTTTCACCTTGTGCTAAGTTATCCTGTGTATGCTGTTGCTTTGTTGTTCGTATTGCGGGTTGCCATTTCTTGAAAGATGAATCAGGCTCTTGAATGCCTGAGAAATGAACATATCATGTGCATCATACGCATCATAAGCATCATACACATATCATTTTGCATTACAGGTGTTCTTGATCGAGACTTCTCACTCTGGTTCCTGTCTTAGGCAGGATAGCTAATCAACGTCCGCACCGCTACGCAACCAGATTGAATCAACAGAGGAACATGGACCAGGTTCAAGCAGAGTTGGCTGAGATGAGGGCTAACATGGCCCAATTCATGACAATGATGCAAGGGGTCGTTCAAGGGCAGGAGGAGCTGCGTGCCTTAACCCAGAGACAAGAAGCTGTACTCCCACCTCCTAGTCGTGCTTCGCCAGTGGGTGTACCCGCGAATGATGGTGCTGCTGTTGTTGCTCCCGTCAATGATTATGCCGTGGGAGATGAATTGAGGGGTATTCGGATTAATTGACATCCTCTTGCTGCAGAGACTGTTAATGCCAGAGCTACCCGGGCTCCAGTTCGCCATCCTACTCCGTTGGTTGACAGGCAGGAAGACATGTTCACATTGCTTAGTGAAGATGATGAAGTTGTGGGAAGAACTGACGAAAGGGATAGGAAGGTGGATGCCCTAGCTGAGAAGATCAGAGCCATGGAGTGTCAGAACTCTTTGGGTTTTGATGTTACCAACATGGGGCTGGTAGAAGGATTGAGAATTCCCTACAAGTTCAAAGCACCCTCATTTGACAAATACAACGGTACTTCTTGTCCTCGCACCCATGTGCAGGCGTACTATCGAAAGATTTCTGCTTATACAGACGATGAGAAAATGTGGATGTATTTCTTCCAGGATAGCTTGTCTGGGGCTTCCTTGGATTGGTACATGGAGTTGAAAAGAGAATCCATCCGAAGTTGGAGAGATCTGGGTGAGGCCTTCTTGAGGCAATATAAACATAATATGGACATGGCGCCGAGCCGGACTCAGTTGCAGAGTCTTTGTCAGAAATCTGGTGAAAGTTTTAAGGAGTACGCCCAGCGGTGGCGTGAATTAGCTGCACGGGTGCAACCCCCTATGCTGGAAAGGGAATTGACCGATATGTTTATCGGTACTTTACAAGGCGTGTTCATGGACCGGATGGGAAGCTGCCCATTCGGTAGTTTTTCTGATGTTGTAATTTGTGGGGAGAGGACAGAGAGTCTGATCAAAGCCGGAAAGATTCAGGATGCTGGTTCCTCATCTTCAAAGAAACCATTTGCTGGGGCACCTCGTGTAACACCCCAATTAAAATAAGATAATTATTTAATTTAAATTAATATTTTATTTATTAATTTAATTGAATAATTGGAAGTTTGGATTATTATCATTATTTTGGAATAATAATTATTGGGTTATTATTTTATTGGAATAAAATAAGTTGGAATAACAAAAGTCCCATTTGTGGTAAAAAGGGTTTTCACGTGAAAAGGAACAGAGAAGCGGCTGAAAGTGGAAAAAGGCAAAGAGGCAGAGCAAGAGAAGAGGAAAAGCTTGAAGCTAACGGAAGTGCCGGATTAACTCAGGTAAGGGGGGTTTATCATCGAATAACGGGTATTATGGGATGATATGTACTGGGTAGTGAGAAACTATTGTTTTACCTCTGATTTGATTGATGCATGCTGAAATTGGTAGAATATTGGATGAACGGAATTGGGATTAAAATTGATGAAATTCGTAGGAATTAGAGGTAGAAACGTTAGAAAATTTTGGAATCGAAAGTGTATCATTCGTGTTAGATGAGATGAATGAATTATGTGTGAAATTTGGACTGTGGAAGGTTGGATTGGGTAGATCTCGTAGCAGAGAAAGCCATTGCAGATCTGAGAGTTCTGGTCTCTGGTCATACGCGTATGGCACTAGGCAATACGCGTATGAGATGGCTGGTACGCGTATGGCACTAGGCAATACGCGTATGGATGAGGAAGATGAAATTTTGAACGTGAAATGGTCTCTGGTGGTACGCGTATGGGGAAGTGATACGCGTAGCATACGCGTATGAGACAGGTGATACGCGTATGGGTTGGGCGAGGAAATGCGCAATACGCGTATGAGAGTAGGCATTACGCGTATGGATTTGGTCAGGCGTGGGCAATACGCGTATGGGCATAGGCAATACGCGTATGGGCAGAATTGTGTATTTTCTGTGCTGTTGTTGTGCAGTTTTGGTTGTTTAGACTGAGTGTTGTAATTCAGCTGATGTATGACATATTAGGGATCATTTCCCGTGGCTTTGAGTAGTATAGGTATTAGTAGAGTGTACTAATACTGTGGTTGTTGTTTGGCATGATCTGATATGCTTATGTGATAAAATATTGAGGATGTCTGATGATATGCATATTGTTGTGAATGTATATATTATGCATGGCATAGCCTTTGGGGCTGTAGCTAATTCCCATGGTGAGGAATTAGTGAGTGAATCATTGTGGATTTGTTGTTGATGTTTGCATGCTAGATGATTAGTGTGCATAGTCTAGCCTTCGGGGCTGTAGCTAATTCCCATGGTGAGGAATTGGTGAGTGAGTCATTAGATCTCAAATGAGTGGGACTAGTGAGCTTAGTAGCCGTATCTGGAGTTGATCGGTGAGCTTGAACTGTATGTTCAAGGATAGTCGGTACCGCATGTGTGGAGTCTCATTTCATAATGAATGTATGGCATATAATATGAATGGATGTATTCCAGTATTATATGTGTGTTATGTGTTGTGTTGTTGATGTTGAGTATGGTTGAGATTATACATATGCTATATGTTACTGTTGAATATGATGTTGGAACGGATATTGCCGTTGCTGAGTGCGTAGTCTGATTAGGGTGAATTGATGTGTTAATTACTTAGCATTACATGTTGTTCTATAATGCTTATTATATTGATTGAGGAACTCACCCTTACATCTATTTTTCAGGTAACGAGCAATGAGTTGAGTAGAAGCTAGTGCTATGGAGTCTAGTGTCGTCCTTAGTGGGTCATGCTCTGGTAGATGTAACATCGGGAGGGGATGTTTGAATATGTTTTAATACAGTTGTTGATCAACTTTACATGCAATGTAGTACATGCTTTGAATGTCGATGTTTTGTATCCGCTGCGAATTATGCAAAAGAGTCTTATTTTGATTAAATAAATGAGCATGACAGGATATTTTGATAAATGTTGTGAAATGATTGTGTGACACCCTTCGGGGCATAATTACTCTGATTGATATGTTATTATTTTAATTAAATATTTTGGGGTATTTAGAAGGGTGTTACACCTCGCAGGAGGGAGGGTGAGACGAATGTTGTGCAACACAGAAGAAGTGTGAATAGATGGCAATACCGCCAGGTTGCTGCTGTAACCATTCCAGCACCTCAACCACGTCAACAACAACAACAGAGAGTTCAACAACCGCCACAACAACAACAACAACAACAACAACGTCCGTATCAGCCTAGACAGAGGATGCCTGATCGTCGTTTCGACCCGTTGCCAATGACCTATGCCGAATTGCTGCCCGAACTGCTCCGTCGAAAAACCGAATTGAGCTGGGTTGAAACAGGTTGGTGGGTCATCAGACCCAAACCTCGGTTTCAAATCGACTTAGATGGATGAGTTCTATTAATTTAAATAGACATGCGGGTATCCAAATCAACCCAAATAAATATTAAATTTTTATTTTATCAAAGTGTTGGTGTGGTAGAATATTAAAATTTTATTTTTGTATAACCTCTCAAGTAGATTTTAAATATTACATTTGCTTCCATTTTTATTAAATTTGAATGAGTATATAGATTTTGAATTTTCATAATATGATTTAGACTTATTTATTAAATAACTAATTTAATTTGTAACTATAACGAAATGTGCAATTGAATTGAAGAGTGATTTTTTTCTAATAAAGTAAAATGTATACGAATACTATAATATCACTTTTAAATATTGCCCAATTTTAATGTTTGACATACTTTTTACATTGAAATTTTGGAATTTAATGTAAGAACAAATTAGATTTTGCCAAGACCAAACAATTCTATTGGGTCTGAAAATGAATAAGCCTGATAATCCGAATAAATCGGTCGAAATAACCTGTAACCAGTGGTAACACAACCCGTCAAAACCGATTTGAGAAATGGGCAGAAATTGGCCTAATCTGCTCATCTGTGGTTTGGGGCTGGTGAGACTTTTGGGCCCGTACCCGAGCAACCTAGCCCGTTGTCCACTTCTAGTAACAACAAAGGTTGCAAGTATATTACCGTAAATAATGTGCAATATCTTGTCATATGTCTTATCTTCTAAAGACAAGCTTCACCTAGTTTGGAGTACAGACAAACTGAACACCCGACCCCCAATTGTACTCGTGGATCCACTCCAAGTCGACGAAGTATGTAATGTAAACAACATCGACATATGTTTCACTTTTGTCCATAAATATTGTTGTGTCAACCAAGTACATGAAGTATGACCTAAATGCATATTGTCTATGGAATAAAACCTGTTCATCATCAGCTTCGACCTCTACTGCCGAAACCTGGTGGTATTTGTATAGTTCCTCCAGGTATGAAAATCGCGCATGAATGCCTCTTGTTGTATCAAGCTCCTCTTGGGCCTCACCTAGGTCACCTCCCAAATAATTTACCATCAATTCGAGTGCCTAAGATTTATTGATTCGAGAATGTTTTAGTAATCTTCCCCTAATCGAAAGATATAGAAGGCATGAGAAATTATCAAGGGTGATGGATGTATCACCTTGAGGGATGTGGAAAGACGATGTTTACTTGTGCCAACTCTCCACAAAAGCCGCCAACATGCCATGGCTAATGATCTTTTAACTAGTGGTGCCTACACCTACCAGCCCAGAGTAATGAACTACATCATGAAACCATGTGTCTACATTATGTTCCAACTTCAAAATCTTCCTGGCATGGTTTTCATATTTTTTTGTTTCACGCTCCTGTAAAAATAAATATCTCAACTCCAGTTGCAACTCAATTAGTATGAAATAGATGTAACTTAAAAGTAAATAAATACCTCTCTCCTTCCCACACATGCCTATAATCATGTTATACATATATAGCAAGTAAGGAGGTGTCATAAGGGCCTCTTGGAGAACTATCAGGAATGGGAGCAACAACAACAACATGTTCCTCTTGTTGGGCTCTAGGGGGCTTCATAAGTCGGAGGGTCAGCAGCAGACGCGTGTCCTTTGAAGGTCGAAGTTTGAGACATGTTACCTTGTAAAGTCCGAGACACACGACCATGTGAAGTCGATTCTTCCGCGTCAAACTAACTAGCACTAACTCAGTGCCTCAAGTACACTTCCCCCTCCATACAAAGAAACACATATTGGGATACACGATCGTGCCTCAAACTGTCGTGGATTTCAATCATTGTTCCTATAATACAAACCAAGAAATCATATCAAAATTAAGGCAAGTAAAATTCGGAGACGCATCTCTGTAACACAGGAAAAGAAAATTATAGAGATGCATCTCCGTAAAAGTGGGCGATTGCAGAAAATCCCATATGATTCCCTAAACACCAACAAATGTGAATGCCTGTCTATACAAGCTGTCTATTTTGAATGTAACTACAAACTAATGCATTTTAAACAACTATTTTTTCCCAATACGTGTATCACAACTAAAAAATAGAAAGGAAATGAGAAAATTACTAATTGAGAGTTGTTGTGCAAAAGTTTGAATGGAGTGAATGGAATGTCTTGGAATTGATTGCAATGATGTAGAAGTAGCATTGAAACTTAAAAAATAGGATTGTTGATTCTTTCTCACGAGCTTTCAAGTTTTTTTTGAAAGTTAGAAAATGAAGAAGGAATGAGGAAGATTCTGGCGCAAGGTATATCAATTAAAACATGTTCGAAGATACATCTCCGTAAAACTTATCGAGCGTAAAACACTGAGTTTTGAAATAAGGGTCAGAACAGATATGCACCCCGGTTTCACCCTAATATGGATACACAAATGCATCTCCGAACATATTTTTGGGTAACTGGGGTGGCTCACTCATGAAAGCGTTAGGGGTGTCTAGTATGGGTGCGTCCGGAGATGCATCTTTGAAATCGAGAGACTTTTATAACTTTTCACTGTGGTGAATTAAAACCCCACAAGGTGGATAAAGTAATTCCAAGAAATTAGGAAGTTTTTTTCATTTATTATGGGCTAAAACACGTCCAAATTGCGTACCAATCCAAAATCACTGTGCAACAATAATGACCAAATCGCGCAGTAGTCCTAACAAATCACCCAACAATTTTTCCAACAAGTTTGGCTTTTTCTGCTTTCCAAAATTCTTATTTTTATCTTCTTTTGACAACTTTAGTCTTAGTCTCAAATATTTCTAAATACTACTAAAAATACTAGAAACTTTTGATAAAATTTTATGATGACGGAATGTCATCTCAATCCTAAACTTTAACGGTTGCTTTTTCTCAAGGAATATGTTTGCAAAAAGAAAAAAATAATAGTAAAATAACATTCATAACCAACCAATTATCACCACACGATTCTGGCTCAGATGTCATTTTTGTTCTTATCTTCTATTCAGACAAGTCCAAACAATTCTTCCAACTTGTAAATATACTAAACTTGTCTCTCTTTTCTCACTTTTTTTCCCTCGAGTGAAATAATATTGTAATCGCTAATCAACACATAATATTTATTTTACCATAAGTTTGAAAAATTTATAAACAGACAATCAAAGTCAACATTTTGAATACACAGATTTGAGGTATTTCAGAGTTATCACATACTTATGTCAAGGTGAATTTTTTTGTTGGGATATTAGGATTGAAATTTGGAGTTAAATACCTACTATTTTTCCTTATTTTTCTTATTTCACAATCATCCATAACATAATGCAAATATCAATTTAAGAGTACTAAAGAATAACTTATTCTTGTTTTTTTTTTAAAATAATTTTTTAACTACTTTGTTTTTAATCATGTTCTCTAGTACCCCAATCCCAAACCTAATATGTTGTTAGTTCCATGAACAATTTCAAACTTAATCATTTGCATTAACAAGGAAACATAAAATTTCTACCTAACTCCAAAAGGGTAGAAATGTTAATCTTTCAAGTCAATATTATTATAAAATGGATACTTCAACCTGTTCACACATTTGAGGATGATAAGGAGTTGACACTTTATGTTTCACATTGTATTTTTTCAACACGCTTTCAAGATACTTGTTGCAAAAGTACGAGAAAGGTTATACATGTTTGCGAAGAAATAAGATGAAGCTAAGAAATAAGCATTCAAGATGAAATTTCTCAATTTGAAAGCACATGCCTCATGCTTTCCCTTGTGTTATTCTATTTTTTATTTTAAATTAATAATAATTATTTTTGATCGCATGACTCTCTATTTATAGTTTATGTAAAGAGAATTTTTTCCTCGCAAAATATGGCTAGCATGGAGACCTTAACTTCCCCCTAATTGTGTCCCATCTCAGTACAGGTGGGTGTAAAAACCGTCTTGTTTCTCCTAACGAGTTGTATAATTTGTCCCGCAGATTTAAATTTACCGTTCTGTTAGTTGGGTCACATGGGTGTGTCAGAGTTGTCTAGATTCGCCTCGCGGGCATAGTTCTCTTCATTGTTAAATTTCTTCAAGCTCATTCTCTAAGGTGACTAAAACCTCCTTGATTTGCCTCACTAAAATTGCCTCGTAAGTATTTGCTTGCCTTGTATTAAAGACCCAAGATATTTAAACTGTGTGGCATGAGGGATGATATGATCTCCAACTTTTAACTCTAGGTTATAAACACTTCTTATTTTGTTGAACTTACATTTGATATACTCAGTCTCAGTTGTGCTTATGCAAAAAACATGCGTTTATAATGTCGTCTCCAAGTCTCAAACGTCTCATTTAAATCATCCTTTGATTCTCCAAGTAGGACTATATCATCTCAAACAACAATGATGTGGATAAATACTCGTAAGCATAAAACAATTATAAGTTAAGTAAATGTTTAATTTGTCACTAAAGTTGTATATAATGTTTGCATCAATACGAATAGCACGTCAAAAAATGACACAACACTATGATATAATATAAGAAGTGTATGCGTGTTGCAGTATCCTTTCGATGATGAAACATGAAATCACTTTGATCAGATAGATCCTAATTTAAATGTTGAACCACAAAATGTGAGACTTTGTTTATACTATGATGATTTTAAATCGTATATCCAAGTGTTGTTTCCCCATATTCGTATCCCTCGTTTGTTAATATATTTTGTTTTTTCAATTTTAAGGCACTTGTAATTGTTTTTATATTATTTAATCATTATATATTTTTCAATTGAGTGATTAAGTTGAAAAAAATAAATTGAGTGGATAATGATAATAAAGTATACAAATTAAAAATAAAAGGAGAATTTTAGAAATTAATAAATTAAAATTAAATTAGATAATTCGCTAAGTGTTAGGAAACAATAATTAGATATGGTTAATTGATTAATGAGTAAGCAATAATTGATAATAGTAGTAATGAATTAATGAGTAAATGATAATTAGTGAATGGATAGTTAAGTATAATAATTAATAAAGATAATTTTTAGTGTTTTTTACGGCACAACACATAGAATACTAGTAGTTGCTTCTATATGTGTTAAGAAAACAATATATGTGAGAACTGATGCCAAAAATATGCTGCATCTTGAAGAGTTTTTTATTTTAAGTTTATCATGTTTCAATAATAAAAACAGATAAATTTGAGTAAAAACAGAGCATCTAATGATCCCAAATAAATGAAGAGAAAAAAATGATGAAGTATATCAGGTAAACAACATCGACATATGTTGCACTTTTGTCCACAAACGTTGTCGAGCCAACCAAGTACATGAAGTATGACGTCAATACATATTCTCTATGGAATAAAACTTGCTCGTCATCAGCTTCAGCCTCCACTACCGTAACCAGGTGGTATTTGTACAGTTCCGTCAGGTATGAAAATCGGGCATGAGCACCTCTCGTGACATCAAACTCCTTTTGGGCCTCACCTAGGTTAGCTCCCAAATAGTTTACCATCAATTCGAGGGCCTAAGATTTGTTTATTCGAGGATGTTTGGTAATCTTCCCATAATCGGAAGATGCAGAAGGCATGAGAAATTATCAAGGGTGATGGACATATCACGATGAGGGATGTGGAAAGACGACATCTCCTTGTGCCAACTCTCATAAAAGCCGTTAACATGTCATGGCTAATGGTCTTGTGTCTAGTGGCACCTAAACCTACCAGCCCAGAGTAATGAACTACATCATGAAACCATGTGTCTACATTATGTTCCAGGTTCAAAATCTTCATGGCATGGTTTACATTTTTTTTTGTTTCGCACCCATATCTTAGTTTAAACATTGAACCACAAAAATGTGAGACTTCGATTATGCTATGATAATTTTACATCGTATATCTAAGTGTTATCTTGTCACATTCTTGTCACCCGTTTGTTGCTATTTTTTGTTTATCCGACTTTAAGATATATGCAATTATTTTTATATATTTTTTAAATGAGTGATGTTGAAAAAAAAGAGAATGGATAATCATATACAAATTAAAAATAAAAGGAGAATTTTAGAAATCAATTAGGTAAAAAAATAGATAATTCACTTAGTGTTAGAAAAATCTATAAATGAAGAGTATGAAATTGATTATTTAAAGAAAAATTGATTAATAAGATATAATTAATTGATTAATGAGTAAAGAATAATATGGTTAATGGATAGTAGTAATGAATTATTGAGTAAAGAGTAATTAATAATTAGTGAATGAGTAATTAATAAAGATGATAGTAATGCATTAACTTTTTGTTCCAATTATACCCTTTGGTCACTTTTACCAAACCTTTCAATTTCTTTCTACTTTAATTATCTCTCTATCCTACCATTCATCTTCCATTATTTACTATTCACTACCTTCATTCAATATCTTCTACAAATCATTCACCCCATGTGATATACTTTCTCTTTGAGCCGAATACACTATTTCTTTGAGCCCCATATATACCATGGACAAACAATCAGTGTTCACTTTCTGAACCAATATCCCTTTATTTTTGGCTTGATGCCCGTTTACCCCTTATTTGTGCTTCATGTCAGGGTACCCCATTTTGTTTTTGGCTTGATGTCAGTTTTCTCGTTGGTTCATACATACCCATCCTATGGGTTTAAACCACATTATTATTTGGTTCAAACCATACTTCAATCACTCTTCTTTCATCTTCCACCTTTAGTTCCATGAGCTACGGAGCTCTGAATTTCTTATTGCACTATAATGATATGTAGGCATGAACGCCCTAATCCTCACCGAGCACTTTATCTGTTCCATTATTTTTCCTTTATCCTTTCGCGAATAATCTTTAGATATCACACTCATCCGAGCATAGAACAATCAAAATATTCATGTTGAGTATAATAGATATGAGGGGTGCTAATACCTTCCCCTTGCATAACTGACTTCCTTACCCTTTTTCTCTTTTTTCGGATTTTATCGATGTTTTCCCTTTCATTCAGAAATAAATAAAGTTTGATGACAACTCTGTTGTATCTTTGAGCGTGCGACGCACTCAAGTATACATGAAAAGTATACAAATTAAAAATTGAGTGGATAATCATATACAAATTAAAAATAAAAAGGAGAATTTTAGAAATCAATTAGCTAAAAAAATTAGATAATTCACTAAATGTTAGAAAAATCTATAAATGAAGAGTATGAAATTGATTATTTAAAGAAAAATTGATTAATAAGATATAATTAATTGATTAATGAGTAAAGAATAATCTGGTTAGTGGATAGTAGTAATGAATTATTGAGTAATTAGTGAATGAGTAATTATATATAGGAATAATTAATAAAGATGATAGTAATGCATTAGTTAGTATTTTTTACAGCACATATAATACTAGTTGAAGAATTTTGTTGACTCTGGTGTGTAGAATTAATGATGATACACATATAATTAATTACTACTAATTAAGTGAAGTTGAGGCAACATAACAACTACTAAGCGGAAGGAGAAGTAAGTGTGTTATGTTTGTTTACTTACTTTTAGTTCCACATCGACTGTTTAGTTTCATTTTGTTATGTTTATATAATACAGCTACTCACCCTTACTTCGTCCCTTCGGGGACATCCGATAAAATTGGAACGATACAGAGAAGATTAGCATGGCCCCTGCGCAAGGATGACACGCACAAATCGAGAAATGGTCCAAATTTTTTTTGACTTTTTTTTTCAATCTTCTCCGTTAGGGTTTCGTTTTCCACTGTTATTTTGCGTTTAGGTTTTGTTCGTTTTGTCTTTGATTTTGCGTTTAGGGTTTTGTTTTCCTTTCAATGCAGGTACGTGGTGTTCATCATACGAGAAATGGTCCAAATTTTTTTTGACTTTTTTTTTCAATCTTCTCCGTTAGGGTTTCGTTTTCCACTGTTATTTTGCGTTTAGGTTTTGTTCGTTTTGTCTTTGATTTTGCGTTTAGGGTTTTGTTTTCCTTTCAATGCAGGTACGTGGTGTTCATCATACTTGAACCAAGTAAATTCTTGTTCTGATTTTGGTTATTATGCATCGTTTCATATTTCACTCTTCTGTTTAATCAAAATTATTGTTATGCATCGTTTCATATTTCAATCTTCTGTTTAATCAAATGGTTCACCATGTAGATAACATCATAGCTTTCAATTCAATTCTGTGTTAGCCAAAACATCAAATCCACCATATTCAATTCAATTCTCTGTTAGGCAAAGCATCAAATAATAGATTGCCAAATTGTGTTTCTATTTCATTCATTTAGACAATTTTCCCAATCAAAGGGAAAAGGAAAATATTTACAACATGCCTATATTCTACAAAAATGTCAATACTGATCTATGTTAGTCTCTTGCACTTGCAGATTTATACACCATTGATGCCTGAAGTAATATGCAAGAAAACATGTTCCGTGCAAGGAATTGTCAGACCACCCATTCGAGAAATGGTCCAAATTTTTTTTGACTTTTTTTTTCAATCTTCTCCGTTAGGGTTTCGTTTTCCACTGTTATTTTGCGTTTAGGTTTTGTTCGTTTTGTCTTTGATTTTGCGTTTAGGGTTTTGTTTTCCTTTCAATGCAGGTACGTGGTGTTCATCATACGAGAAATGGTCCAAATTTTTTTTGACTTTTTTTTTCAATCTTCTCCGTTAGGGTTTCGTTTTCCACTGTTATTTTGCGTTTAGGTTTTGTTCGTTTTGTCTTTGATTTTGCGTTTAGGGTTTTGTTTTCCTTTCAATGCAGGTACGTGGTGTTCATCATACTTGAACCAAGTAAATTCTTGTTCTGATTTTGGTTATTATGCATCGTTTCATATTTCACTCTTCTGTTTAATCAAAATTATTGTTATGCATCGTTTCATATTTCAATCTTCTGTTTAATCAAATGGTTCACCATGTAGATAACATCATAGCTTTCAATTCAATTCTGTGTTAGCCAAAACATCAAATCCACCATATTCAATTCAATTCTCTGTTAGGCAAAGCATCAAATAATAGATTGCCAAATTGTGTTTCTATTTCATTCATTTAGACAATTTTCCCAATCAAAGGGAAAAGGAAAATATTTACAACATGCCTATATTCTACAAAAATGTCAATACTGATCTATGTTAGTCTCTTGCACTTGCAGATTTATACACCATTGATGCCTGAAGTAATATGCAAGAAAACATGTTCCGTGCAAGGAATTGTCAGACCACCCATTCGATGATCATATCCGAATTCTTCCTCTGCTTCACTCAACAAGTTTTGAAATGAAGGTTGGTTCAAGTATGATGTGGGGATCACAAACCTCTTCATTTCCTCACCAACGTACACCGCAAGATACCCCTTTGGCACATTTGTCACTTTTGATGATGTTTGGCTATTGCTAAATGAAGCCCGTCTAATAGCTGCCGGTAAACGGAAACCCATTTCAAATGTTTTGAAGAACAACTCTCAAACTTTAAGGAGAAAAAAGGTATCTATCTTTTGATGCTTGAGTAAGTCAGTGATTTGTGATGGATTTGAAGCAAACTAGTGTATCTTTATAGTCTTCATTCAAGAGTTTCTTCAAATCCACTTTGTTGAGAAATTAATTATTGTTAAACAATGGGGTCCATGAGATGACAGATCCACATGGTGTTGTCTTTGAATGTCTCTTCCATCAAGTTCCATTAGAGTGCATACCTTCTCAACGAAAGGCTGGCAGATTTACCACTTGGAACTCAAATGGCTACTCATATTTTTGCAGACATGTCACATGTTCTCTTCATATCGATAACGCGGTTCAATGCCACCGATAATTTCCCTTGTTAGCGTGTATCATAATTGTTAGTTGGCTACAAATCATTAATATTAGGAGGCTACAGGGAACACATATAGAGGGCATGGTCGGTCATTACTCATGCTGACCAGAAGAGAAGATAGATATCAATTGAACAACACTTCAAAAGAGATAAGTATATGTTTGGACCCACAACAACTACCAGTAACAAAAATATGCTATTCTGAATATTCAATTTTAAGTCAACAGTCCTCTATATATTTGCAGTCTTTTGAATATGTCTAGCAGCAAATGCTCCGTCCAATGGTTTGTTTTCTGCATATAAGAATAACTAGCTAGTAGAACCTTAATTCATGAAACTCTGTTGTTGCTAAGACTGATTAACTAGTACGATAATGCCCACTGTTTTTTCTAACTCAAGTATCATAGCCATGAATAATAAGTGCCAAACTATCAGAGTTGTTGACTTTTGTATCAACTGATATGAGTTTCTAGCGTCTAGAATTTCCTATTGAGATGGGGTAATATTTGATACTTGAAATTAATGTTATACTACTATTCTTTTTGTAGATTATTCATAGACTTTTGATAATCTTTTGATTAGGAATATACCAAATGCAGGCAATTCATGATAATCTTTTGATTAGGAATATACATAATAATATACACTTTTATGAATGGTGCAGACTGCTTGGAGCTTATAGTAAAGGGTTGCCGCTGATTAAGCGCACAGGAAGACCTTGCAATTGTCGTTTCTACCATATTTGATAAACATCAAAGGAAAAATGCCAACATACACAGTTATTGGTGTGTTTCTTTATTCATTTTCATTTCACTTCTACTGACCTGCCCCCAATGTCCTATCACGTGCCAAACAAATTGATGATTGGATCTCATGGAAGTTGGAATAGTTGGAGGAACTTCCTTATTTATTGTAGCATAAATATTTCTCTTCCTAGATGAAGAAAGATCAAGACATGTAAACATGCTGTGAGCTCAGATACAAGATAGCTTATCAGCTATTAGAGTTTGGGTGAATGTTTTATTAGGTTAAAGAAATTTGCAGGAACATTCGAGCTAGATTTTGCTTACAGCGTGTAGTATCCTTGTGTCATCATTATATTATTAAACTAAGATAAATTAGAAGCAGATAGGAGCCCATTGAGTTTTTGAGTATATTGTGTCATTATCATTAGGAATAAATAATAACAAATAATCTCTTTCTGAATCTGTCATTCAGACGGACAATTCTAACCCGTTCCAAGGATAGGAAAAGGAAAAAAGAATTTCTATTCAAATCTAAATGATATGACTATTTTACAAAACTTCTATGCTAATCTATGTCAGTCCCCTTTAGTGTATAATTTATAGGCTATTGAACTGAGAAGTAATGTCCAAGAAAACATCTTCTCTGCAAGGAATTGTGAGGCCGCCCATTGGATGATCATATCCGAATTCTTCCTCTGCTTGACTCAACAGGTTTTGAAATAAAGGTTGGTTCAAGTATGAAATGGGGATGACAAACCGCTTCATTTCCTCTCCGACGTACACCGCAACATAGCCCTTGGGCACGTTTGATACCTTTGACGATGTTTTGATACTGCGATGTGAAGACCATCTAATAGCAGCAGGTAAAAGGAAACCCATTTCAAATGTTTTGAAGAAAAAAAGCTGAATTTCTTGATGTATGTATCTGAGTTTGATTGCTTGAGTGATTTGTGATGGTTGTGAAGGATGACGCTATATTTATAGTTTCAAAGAGTTTCAATGATGGGGTCCATTAGATGAGAGATCACATGGTGTTGTCTTAGATGCCTGTGTCAAGGGTAAATAAGTTCAATAAGAGTGCAAACCCCACCTTCTGAATGAAAGGCTAATTTTAAACCAACTGCTTGTACTCTGCCTACTAATTTCATTTCAGACATGCATCAGACATATATGGCCTGAAGAATTATGAGAAAAATATCAGTCACACACTATATGAGTTGTGCATATTGTTTTGTTCCCAAGATATCACATCACATGAAACTGTCTAGAGGTCTTTCTTAAGACTTGGCAGAGAGTTAAAGTTATGTCCCACATTACAAAGCTGTTTCAACTTTGAAAATGAAAGTGCTATGCACAGGTAAGAAAACCATTGCAATGGCATTATTATTATTTTTCAGCGTGGTTTAAAATGTCTAAAATTTACTTCAACAATAAATTCTGATGGTTACATACCCTGGCATTTAGCAGACATAGACAGCAGTGTCTATGGTAATTTAGCTGACATAAACAGTCAATCAATAATAACCATTAGATGATTGAAAGTATTTGATTTTAATTGTTAAAGTATTTGAATGGTTGACGTTTGCTGATAGTGAAAAACTTATTACACCGACAATGCATAACAATTATTCTCAGAATAATTAGCTAGTAGGATACGGCCCGATATTTTTCAAACTCAAGTATCATAGCCATGAATAAACGTAGTAAGAGATAAAGATATCCAGTCATGAATAAAAGACCAATCACGATGAGTTTCTAGCTCTTACGAACTTTTAAATTTCCAATTGAGATTAGATTATTTGATACTTGAAATTCATGTTTTACATCCATTCTATTTGTAGATTATGGCAGGACCCGGAGAACTGGCAGTGGGAGTCTTTCCCCAAATGGGTTAAGAAGTGGTAAATCTGAACTCTGTTATATGATGGGATTAGCTTCTGTTTTAGAATCTAATTAATTGTGCGTCTATAATATTAATACATTCTCTGTTTAGTCATGCAATTCAGCCCCTGAAATGAATTATGTTGCTTGTTAAAAGTAAAAAAGTCTTCCCTAGAGTGATTATACAGTTGTTTTGCACCATCCTTGTAGCAAAAGTTAAAGAGAAATTGACCAAAATAATGAGTATAAATGGTAATATATTCTTTATACTCATCACAAGCTTTAAAAGATCTGGTTTGTGTAAGTTGATGATTGAGTCTCATGGAAGTTGGAATAGTTGAAGGAGCTTTTCTTTTTTTATTAAATTTATCACAGCTTAATTGCTCTGCCTAGATGAAGAAGCAGTTGATAGAAACTTAAGTCATGTAAGAAATTTGTAAGCTTAGATTCAAGGTAGCTTATCAACTATTAAGTTTGGCTTAATGTCTTATTAGCAAGGAATCGCCAGCTTTGTAGTTTATAATTTATAAAGAGAAGCATATAGGAGACCATTGAGTTGTTCAATATATTGTGTCATTATGATTAGAAAACTAGTAACAATAATCTCTTTCTGAATTTGTCGTTCAGATGGATAGTTCCAACCCATTCCAAAAGTAGGAAAAGGAAAAAATCTTTAAGTAAAAAATGATGACTATTGTACAAAATGTTTGGTAATCTATGTCAGTATCCTTCATTGTAGGATCTATTGGCCGTTGAAGCGAGAAGTAATATGCAAGAAAACATCTTCCGTGCAAGGAATTGTGAGGCCACCCATTGGATGATCATATCCGAACTCTTCCTCTGCTTGACTCAACAAATTTTGAAATGAAGATTGGTTCAAGTATGACATGGGGATAACAAACCGCTTCATTTGCTTTCCAACGTACACCGCAAGATAGCCCTTTGGCACATTCAACGCTTTTGAGGATGTCTGGCTACTGCTAAATGAAGCTCGTCTAATAGCTGCAGGTAAACGGAAACCCATTTTAAATCTTTTGAAGGACAAGCTGAATTTGTCAGATGTAAGAAAAATGTTTCGAAGTATGATTGCTTGAATTATTTGTGATTGTTGTGAAGAAGGACAACTACATTTATAGTTTCCAAGAGTTTCTTCAAATCCCTTTGGTAGAGAAAAATGATTGTTAAAATGATGGGGCCATGAGATAAGAGATGACATGGTATTGTCAAGGATGAATAAGAGTGCAAACCCCACTTTGTGAATGAAAGGTTCATGTTAAACTCAACACTTGTACAATTCTTACTCATTTCTTTTCAGACATGCATCAGACATGGCACATGATGTTCTCTTCACATTGATCACACAATCTTGATATCTTACCTGAAGAATTATGAGAAATATCAGTCATAAATTAAAACACTATTTAGTTCTTAGATGGTTCACAAGAGATCACATGATAGTGTCTAGAGGTCATTGAGAGAGTAATTAAATGTATGTCCCACATTATTATGATCATGTTTCAGACAGACTTGAAACATCTCTAATTTTCTTCAGCAACTAATTTTGATATGTTTAATATCCTTGCATTTTCTAAGAGTTTCCAAGAGTTTCTTCAAATCCCTTTGCTAGAGAAATGATTTTTTGTATGATGGGGCCCATGAGATGAGAGATCACATGGTGTTGTCTTAGATGCCTTTGTCAAAGATCAGTATTGATATATGACCTGTAGAATTATGAGAAAAATATCAGTCATACACTTACGGTTACACACTTTAAGTGATTTGGTCAGAGATTCAAGATTGGCATCTGCTGTTTCTTGATAAGGGGATACAAATGGGCCACACTGATTAAACTAGTTTAAGGTAAGGTGTCAACCACTCATCTGTATCATGAAAACCTAATTGATTAGATCTACATTTCCTACCAAATGCCTTATGACTTTTGATTATTTTCCGTGCAAAACGTATTAACATTTGTACTTGTATAATAATCAGGATGCAAGTCCACTTATCCAGATACAAAGAAGGAATTTAGCTCTCTTATAGTTCATGCAGCACGGCCAAGCTTTTGGTAACAACAACTGCTCTGCCAAGATTATTAGGTGAACTACACCTCGAAACCTTAACTTGTGCTGATAAAAGTTGTTCAATGATTTGTTTTATGCGTATAAGAATAAATATTTAATTTATATACACTGTCAGTGTAAAGATTGTTTTATAGTGTCAATCAATTCTAATTGTGAGATGATTAAAAATATTTGATTTTAATCTTTTCTATTTTCAAAGTCGGATATATTAGAGTGGTTGAGGTTTGTTGATAATGCAAAACTTTTTACACTGACAATGCATAACAATTAAACTCAAAATAATTAGCTAGGAGGATAAGGCCCAATGTTTTTTCAAACTGAAGTATTAGAGCCACGGATAAGCCTAGTAAGCGATAAGATATATAGTCACGAATAAAAGACCAATTGAGATAATTTTCTAGCTTTAAAGCTCTTTTGAATTTCCAGTTAAGAATAGATTATTTGATACTTGAAGTTCATGTTTTTCATCTAAAATGAATTGTACAGTTCTTTTACACCACCATCGTTGTAGCAAAAGTTAAAGAGAAATTGACCAAAATAATGAGTACAAATAGTAGTATATTCTTTATAATCATCACAAGCTTTAAAAGGTTGGGTTCGTTTCAGTTGATCATTGAGTCTAACAGGAGTTGGAATAGTTGAAGGAGCAAGGTCAGAGAAATTTGCAAGGAATGACTTCCAGTTTTGTAATTTATAATTTATAAATAGAAGCATATAGGAAACTATTGAATTGTTGAATATTGTCATTATGATTAGAAAACTAATAACAAACAATCTCTTTCTGAATTTGTCATTCAGATGGACAGTTCTAACCCATTCCAAAGGTAGGAAAGGGAAAAAATGTTTACAAGTAAAAATGATGACTATTGTACAAAATGTCTGCTAATCTATGTCAGTATCCTTTATTGTAAGATCTATAGCTCGTTCAAGCGAGAAGTAATATGCAAGAATACATCTTCTGTGCAAGGAATTGTGAGGCCACCCATTGGATGATCATATCCGAATTCTTCTTCTGCTTGACTCAACAAACTTTGAAATGAAGATTGGTTCAAGTATGACACGGGGATAACAAACCGCTTCATTTGCTCTCCAACATACACTGCAAGATAGCCTTTTGGCACATTCGACGCTTTTGAGGATGTTTGGCTACTGGTAGTAAAGGAAGCACGTCTAATAGCTGCAGGTAAATGGAAACCCATTTTAAATATTTTGAAGAACAAGCTGAATTTGTCAGTTGTAAGAAAAATGTTTCGAAGTATGATTGCTAGATTGATTTGTGATTGTTGTGAAGGAGTACACTATATTTATAGTTTCCAAGAGTTTCTTCAAATCTCTTTGCTGCATAAATGATTTTTTAAATGATGGGGCCGTGAGATGAGAGACCACATGGTGTTGTCCTAGATGCCTTTGTCAAGGATGAATAAGAGTGCAAACCCCACTTTGTGAATGAAAGGTTCTTGTTAAACTCAACACTTGTACAATTCCTTCTCATTTCTTTTTAGACATGCATTAGACATGGCACATGATGTTCTCTTCACATTGATCACACAATGTTGATAATCTTACCTGAAGAATTATGAGAAATATTAGTCATAAATTAAAACATTATTTATGAGCTGTGCATATTTATTGTTCTTGACTTAGTTCTTAGATGGTTCAATAGATATCACGTGATAGTGTCTAGAGGTCTTTTAGAAAGTAATTAAATGTTATGTTTCAGACAGGCTTAAGACATCTCTAGTTTTATCGAACAAATAATTTTGGTTGTTTTTTTTCCTGGCATTTTCTAATATTTAAACTATTAGTTTATTTTAGAAATTAATTTAGCAGACATAGCAAACTATTATGAATCAAGCTAGAATGAAATTGAGGGGGTGTGTTCAGAAGAGGATTCCACAGTTGAGGCCTAAGAAGAACATTGTGAGGTCCAAGTACTTGAAGGATTATGTTACCACTCCTCTTAGGAAAAGAGAGAAGAAACCTGTCACCTAGAGAGAGTGATAGAAGGCATCTCTGCTATGAGTCATCACAATTCTGTTAGGATAAGGTGGTGAGCCGTAAGAAATGCATGTGCTCCATCAAAGAATGTACAATTGATTGCATATAAATAAAGTAGATAATTAAGCCAAGAGTCCAATTGGAGTTATTTTTTGCTTACAACACTGATAACTTTTCTATTTTCTCTTCTTTCATACATTTATTCATAACAAATTGGTGCTCCGGAGTCATGGCTTCAACTTCTTCCCTTGAGGATCTCAATGCACACGCCAAATGACTTCTAGGATTTTTGGTTCCATAGGAGAGTGGATAGTCACTTTGAAAATTTTGAGGATCATGAATCAGATATAAATGACCGTGTTGCAAGTATGGTGATGTTTCTTGTCAATGTGGTAGAAGCAACAATTTTGGTCAAGGTCTGATTGAAATTGAAATGAAGGTCCTGAAATTTTATGGTATACATAAAGAACCAAATTATGTTGATAATGTAAATAATGATATAGAGAAAATAATCAAGGAACACTGGGGGCTCCAAGAATAGTTACATATTTTGAAATTGAAATATTTGAAGAGAGATCAATGACTAGAGGAACTCATAATTTCTTAAGTGATTTTGAGTTTAGAAGCTTTATTTAGCTTGATGATTGACAAAATAAGGGTGTAAATAGTTTTCCAAACAACTGTTACTAGCAGCCTTTGAAGCATGAGTACTTCTAAAATGGTGAAGTACCGGTACCGGGTACGCATACCGGTACCGGGTACGCACCCGTACCGGATACTTGTACCGTACTCGTGATATCTCATTTTTTTTATTATTCGATATTGAATGAAATTTGTGGTTTTCTCAAATAACACTATAGTATATTTATGTGTTTTAATTTTTTTGTTATTGTATCTTTAACATTATTTTTGGTTTTTTCAATTTTTAATAGTGGTGTTTTATTATGAACCTAACCATTTAATTCTCTACTCATACATTTTATATAAAATTCTTATTTCTTATTAGCGTACCTGTATCTTGATTTTTTTTAAAATACCGTATCCTGTACCGATACCAGTACCCGCACCGGGTACCGTACCCGTACCTATGCATCATAGCTAGCAGCTAATATAAAATTCCTTAATAACTTTTCTTGAGCATTAACAAGGCAAACATGCCAAAAGTATATTGTGATAGAGTAGATTAACATACTCTGTAGAATACTTATGATGAGTTCGATTCTTCCTGCAAAAGATAGGAAAAGTGTTTTTGAGGATCTTGATCTTGTCAATGAAAGGTTGAAAATAAGATGTTTTAGGTTTCCCTTTGAAAATAGGGGAAAAGTGTTTTTGAGGATGCAAGTCTTATCTTGATCTTGTCAATGAAAGGTTGAAAATAAGATGTTTTAGGTTTCCCTTTGAAAATAGGGATCCGAAGATATATGAAATGGAGAGTACCTATCATGTTTTTTAAATTGCAGTCCCTAATCGCAATTGCGGTTGCAATATTGTTCATGTGATAGTCTCTACAACTGCATCGGACCATAATTGTAGTATGATTCGAAATCACGTTTTCCTTCACATTAAGAACCGTATTAGACAATTACGCATAGATTTTTTTAATTATTTTTGTAAAATCTCAAAATTTAGAACTCCAAAAACTCAATTTATTTATGATTTTTTTTTACATTAAGCATTTTTTAGTGGTGTATTTCAATCTCTTTTGAATCAAAATTCACGTCGTAGTGGCCGTAATGTGCAACACCTCGACCACATCCGCAATTTAAGAGATGAAGCGATCTAAGTCAACTTGATTTGGCTATTTGAGCCTACATATACAACAGATTTCTGAGGGTTGATATACTGACCTAAAATTTGAACATACCTAGCCAAGAATTCGTATAGGACATGGAAATTTGATGTAGAAGCATTGCAAAATATAGCATAACATCATCATGAGATCTAGTTTCTTTGATAGGCTTAAGCATGTTTGATTCGACCAACTTGGAAATTCCTCTGCATGATTAAATTGAAATCACTTGAAATTACTGAGATTACAAACAAAACATAATTGTTCCATATATATATATATATATATATATATATATATATATATATATATATATATATATATATATATATATATATATATATATATATATATATATATATATATATATATATATATATATATTTTAAATTTCTCCTAAAGTAGAATTAACAAAGTCCCTAAAACTCTCATCCATTGCTTGCTTCCTCCACTGTATTTCTTAAATTGGATCCAAGAATGCATCATGTTACATACAACTATGATCTGACCGAAAAACCATTCACATTATCCATAATATATCTCTTAGTTCTCTTTCACAAACACTCGAATTGCTATATAGGATTTTATCCACTGCGATTCTCATATTCATATTGAGTTTTCAAAATTTCCCAAGGTTCTCTTTCCACTCTCCACGGTCTTCTTCTGAAATCTCCTCGATCAGGTTTACCATACATGTTGCTTGACATGTACAGAGAGAGACAACTATGTATTCAACCTCACATGATGAAAACTCTACTACTGGTTCCTTTCTTAAACTCTAAGCAACATGTGCACCAGCTAACATAAACAAATACCCAGTTGTGGATTTTATATCTTCAACATCACCACACCAACTCGAGTCGATGTATCCCATTATTTTTCATTATTTTCCTTCATCTACTGCAGAAAATAAAATTCCATAGTCAAAAGTTCCTTTGAGATACCTTAGTATCCTCTTTGTGGCTGCTAGGTGTGATACCTTTGGTTGTGCAATATAAATTTTAGTGTGTGTTTTTTTTTAGCCATAATACTTCCAGAAACTCCCTTGTGTCTTTACAATACACTGATCACTCAAACATACGCGATTATGCAAGCTTTCACACTTCATTTCTTTACACTTTCAAGCTTTCAAGTTCATTTTCTAAATATATCAATCATATAAGCAGTTAAATGTAACCTTGAATATTCTATTAGATGATGCTTGATATATCTTCAAGTTAATCACCATTATTAGAGAGTAAAGATATCGATGATGATCATAAACCTTAGTTCTTCATTTGAACTATCTTTAGTTTTACTCAAAAGGATATCTTGATCTTATTCAACCAACTTGTGCGTCTTTGACCGCTTGGAAAAGATTTAGTAAATGCTTGACTTCATGCATTGTTATCATCAAAACCACTTCAAGTGTTGACACTAATTCAGGTGTTGTCATCATCAAAACCATGTTATAATCAAAGTTAAACAATTTCTTTTTAAGTATTTCTATCTACGAGCTTTATCATCTTGGATCACTTATTGGCTATACCTACATGGTCACAGGTCCACAAATGTTTCACAAAAAATATAAAAGAGCTTGATTCACCTTTGAATGAGTCTTAAGTAGGTCGGGGAGAAGGCTGGGGACGACCTCCTTGAGATGCACCTTGAAAATATTGCTTTCTCCGGAGTATGTGAAGTAATTGGAGGACAATTAATCTATTACTCATGACTCTTTTGAAAATGCTCTATAGTACGTGAAACATTTTTAGGGTTAATGAGTATTCTCCCCTGCCATGTGGGTAACCTTTGAAAAACCAACTTGTAAAAAAATCAAGATTTTGTCCTTAACATTTCAAGATTATCTTGTTTTGACCCCTCTAGGAACCCAATCAACAGAATATGTAACACCCTAGCCTCCATACACCAAAAGAGGTGTAGTGTGATCAATTGTGTGTTAGTGATGCTAATGACCCTAATTAGCTAAGAGTGACATATTGGCAAATATTTCTAAGCTGCAAAGGCAAAATAGTATTTACACCAAAAACTTTATCTAAGTGATTTAGTTCCATTTCCTTGTATTTTCCTTCACACTCCCCTTCTCACTAAATTAGAGAAGAGTTGGAGAGGAAGAAAGTTAGGGGGAGAGAAAGAGTGAAGTGCTTGGAGAGGAAGAAGAAGGGAATCTCAAAGTTTATCTCTCTAACTTTCTCGCCTTCTTGTATGAAGATGCAACTGTGAATTAAAGGTTAGGGCTCTAGAGCAACCTTGGTCATCACCATCTTCCCAATTCATCTCCAAATCTAGGTTTGAATCGAGAATTGGAGAGAAAGGTGGAGAGCGAAAACGTGAAAGAGGAAAAGAAAGTTATGGTCTCAAGTTCTTTCCATGGATGCATGTACAAATGTTTGAAGATATTAAGGATTTGTATTCAAGAAGAAAAATTGGTTTGATAATCATCATCTTCTTCTTCGCTCAATCATCCAACTCAGAATCTTCTATTCAAGGTGAGTCCTTAAATATGACTTTGGGGATTTAGAGAATTCTATGGTTTTGATCAGTGGGAATTGTGGTTGTTAATCCTTGCATGTATGATGTTTTGATGATCCTTGTTGAATATAAATAATGTGTTTATGATTGTGGTTGTTATGAATTTGTACATCTATCCAAGATTGTGCATGACAGATTTTTACTGGGATAGATACTTTATATACCATCATGAACCATGTAAATTGTTGTGAGAAAATTTCCATGGAAGTGCCTTCAATGTTGATGCATGTTTGATCCATGACTTATTATAACATTTAAAACTCATTATTTGAATTGTATGTGTTCACCTTGGAATTAGATTGAGAAAATCATGGAAAACAGGCGGAAATCTGGAATTTTGCATGTTCGATTTGAATAAGAAAAGTTATGATTCAAATCAGAAGTCTTCTGGTGGACCCGTGACTAATTTGATACGAATCAGAGAATTGCACTGGCTAATTTGATTCGAATCACAGTCTTTTGGTTATCACCTGACTGATTTAATTCGAATCACAGTTTACACTTGATTCGAATCATGAAGATAAATTTTGTTCAAAACACTACTTTCGCCGTATCTTAAGTTTCGTAACACGAAATGAGTCGCATCGAATGTGTTGGAAAGATATTCTAATGCTTTATATTATGATCAATAAATGTTATGTTTTTATGACAGATGGTGATGTGTGATTAGTTCATGTTTGGTTACATGTTTAAAGCTAAGTTTAATTGCTCTACTTGCATGTCAATGTGATGATGTTTCTTGTACTGATATCATGTATTGATGTTAGAATAATGTCCTGATGGTATGAGTTTTAGGATGCATGATCCTTGAAATTTTGACATGGTTGGTGTATGTCATCTTTTGTGTTGTAAAACGAACTGGAACTGTTATGACTTAGTGGAAACTATGGTGTCGGCCACTCCTTCCCCGTTCCCCCTTCGTTCCTGTTGAACCTTTAAAATTATTTGTTTTGGTATGATTGAATTCAGAGTGGGCATATATCATTAAGTGGTAATTTGCTTGCCGGTAACACACCTGAGCTATTGATTGGAGTACTCGTGAGGCCTGAAGGGGCGTACACTCACTTGTTTACTCACCAGACGTGTGCTTGTGGAGCCCGACAAGGCGCACACTCACTTGGATACACGCTCGAGGGATCAATTGGTGTGACCGTGTAGCCATGTAGGCGTATACACTTGGTTACTCAACTTTTCCAGGCTCGTGTAACCATTTAGGCGTAAATTACTTTGCTACCCGCTTGAGCTTTTTCCCACTGGGCTTGTGCAGTCAGGTAGGGATTTTTGCACTTGCGGGTAACTCATTTGCGTATTGATGATTGATGGACTCGTACCGCCACTTAGGCATAAATCATTTGGTTATTCATCTAACTTATCATGCGGTGAGCTTGTGCAAGTCTCTTGACGCTAGGTACTTGGTTACTTATCTTGGGAGTGCTTGCATGGTCTAGTAGGAGGCGTACACTACTCTGGGATTCTATCGTACGTGGGTACAAGTATGAATAAGTGTGATGATAAATTTCGTATGAATCAGTGATTAGGGAATTGGGTAACCAAGGGACTTCTAATTGATTCTATGTGATATTTGTTCATTCCTAAAATGGTAAGTAAGGAAACCCCAGATCATTGGTTGATTCATATATGATTATGGACTCTATAGAGCTGAGTGGACCCATAAGATAGGGGAACTCACCGAGATTTAATAATCTCACCCCAATCATATTATTGTTTTCAGGTACCCTGATTAAAGTGAATGACTTATGAGAAGGTTGGGATTTGAGACACAAGTAAGTAGATGGTATGAAGACTGTACCTGATCTTATTTTCTGTCGTGTATTATTTATAGACATATATGTTGTATACATTCTTGTCTATGGATTACGATGTATACGATTTTATTATGTCATCTTCAACTTTGTATGTACTAAGTCCAAAAAATTTAACTTCTTACTGATATGATTCTAGAAACATATTGAGCTGATTGATTCTCAACCCAGCCATGAGACATCACTAACAATCCTCTTCGTCCTCACATATGCATGTTGCTGGCATGATTTCTACTGTCATAGTATTCAGCTGTTGAGCCTGATCAACTCATTGACTGTGTATGTGATTAATAGGATCACGACAAAGCCATCATGAGGATGCATAACATCCAAGGTGACTCTTGTAATTGTCAGGAATAAGTGGAGCTTCTGATGCGGAGTAGTCCACAATCTTAGCTTCCACAGTAAGAGTTAAGGAAACTAGAATTTCCAAGATTTCGACGGAAGGAAGTGAACCTTTCATATGGTCCATGTAGCAGAGGAAGTTCAAGAGGCACCTGCGAGAAGTATGTGAAGGGGTTGAGCTTTGAGTCAATATGTTTCACTGTCCAATCATTGTTTCCAGTGACATATATGATTTAAGAACATGTTTAATAGAAAACTTTGGGGTGTTTAGACAGCGAGACTAGACCTTTCTGGTTGCTCTGATGTGCGGAAAGTGCTCGAATGGATGAGGTGTTAGATTCTGACTCTATTCGATTTACCTTGAGCAATAAGAAGTGACTTGGTAACAGATCGACATAATATGTGAATGTTGATTCCCAACTTGGGAAAATCCTGTGTACCAAGTTGGTGAAAAAGACTATTGTATCTCCTTGCTTATTTTGACCTGCCTAAGTCCTAGAACTACGTTAGGAAACAAATAGGGTGAATGAATATGAAGAGTGTGGTAGACCATGTTCCCTACTAGTTATGGTTCATCTAACCCTGAGTAAGGCCGTAGAACTACGTTAGATGTCAGGTAACTAGATGAATATAAATTAGTAACTACTTAGAACATCAGTGGGATGATCACTGGTTGTGACGTTAGTATGAAACCATGGTTTTCATGTTGGTGGTTTAATCACCAGAACCTCTTATGTGTGTATTGTATGGATGATCATATGTGAGGCATAACCTTGCGAGTTGAGTATTATAAAGTCAGACCTGGCTTGTTGTGTTCAAAGTAAATAAACCCTGGGCGTGTGACACTATTAGGTTTTAGCATCCTAAGGAGTGGGACTAGAAGGAGAATTAAGAGGTGATGACCTTATTGGAGACCCGTCTAGTCATCCGTCTGACGTGACTATAGGATATAGGTGGAGATCATTATATGATACTAGGTAGCTCCCTTGAGTACATGGCCTCGGAGTTGGACCACCATGTTAGTGCTAACTGGCAGGTATATCACCGCAATATCCCTATTGTGCACGAGATATGTAAGTTATCCTTTTCGGTCAAGTGTGGGATTATAATAGTCATGATATCAATGTATGATTCCGGTTATATACTCGTGAGACATGGATTTGAGTTCTAGTAAGGTAGAGTAGGACAATCAATGATCCATATGTTGCATTCAATAATTGAGAACTACTTGTGCATGCAGTGGTGGGATAAATCAGATTCCAATATTGTGCTTATGGGAAGACCCTGAATGGTCATGACCGCATGAGTAATATCAGGTTTATATGTTGTGAATGTTTCTTTCATTATGACAAGGTATTAGTGAATCCTTGTGCATAAAAGTTTGAGATAGAATTTACGTGCGATCATCGTATCTTGGCCAGTGTATTATGTGGTTATTCCTAATGATGGTAAACAAGACCGGAATATGGGGAGTCTTTCTTGAATTAGTTCATCATGAAATATCTAGTGGGAGCATCCAGAGACCCTCGAGAAAAGAAGCATGTTGTCAGTCTCAGAAGAGCCAAGACGTGCCAGGTTTTGAATTGTCGATGATTGCCAATGAGGATTGTTCAAGGTATGACGAGAAAGTCGTTGTATTGTGGTTATGCTCAAGATATTATAAGCGCTACCTTTAGAGGCACACTTGAAGAAGTCATCATAGTGACATATTCAGGAGCGAAAAGTATTGGACGACCGTGTGACTAAAATATGGTCGGGAAGGGATGACGTATCAGTTGAGTTTGTAATGAGTCAGCAGAAACGTTGTGACACTATAAGCATGAGGTTGTGCAATTGGCAATGAGCTATGGGAAAATATTGGCATGCCTACTGCAGTAGATGTACGATATAGAAATGGTGGGATAAGAAGAGTTCATCCTCAAGGAATATCCGACTTAAAAGGTCCTCAACCCAAAGCATGAAACTAAGATTGTATTCCAATTGATCTAACCAAGAATGATGGAGTCATCAGTGACCTGAGTTCGGGAAATTATCTAACCTCATGAAGTGATTGTCAACTAGCGTGCTTGAGACTCAAGTGCGCATCGTATTGGATGAATGCAGAGAAGAAGTTGTTGCTATTTTTGGGATTACGTGTAATAGGGTAATGAAGCTAAGTGGATTGTTAAGATAAGTGACACTCAGAGGATTTAAATAAAGTGCAACCGATTGAAATCATAGTAGCGCAGAATGAAAAGAAGATTCACATAAGTCTATAGTAAGTATGGGTAGGACCCTCACAATTTTTTTAATAGAGGTATCTTCTAAAGGAAAACTCATCAGAGCATTGTTTCATTCATCTCAGTCTCTTAAAGATCCACCATAATCTAGAGAAAGACTGTTGATGGACCGATATAGAAGAGACATTATAGTTGATGTGTAATCAGATGTTTCGTGTGCTAACTAATGAGCATGTGAATACCGAGGAATGGATGGGGTGTCGTAATCCTTGGAGATGCTGAAGGGAAGTAAATGATTATCTTGACGTAGTCTTATTGTGATTATGCCTTGTGCACTTATTGGGCATATATGGGAATTGGGTAGCATATGCAAATTATCCGTAATAGCTCATTCTTCATCGTCAAGAATTTGTATGGGGTTATTAACTATCAAGGTTGCTCGTTGGGGAGATCGTACCATATTGTGGTATTCAGCGCCAGATTGTTCCAACCAAGATCCTAGGAGGGATCGAAGATGGGAAACTTTTACTGCATAGTGAAGACAAACTTGGAACCAATCATCTCAATCACCAGGGACTTGGAAATTAAGACTAAAGGACTTATCAGACAATGATAAGACTCCATATGGGTTCGTGTGAAAGAGAAAATGGAACATTGTTGTTGGATGTGGAAGTTGACGAGAAATTTCTTGTATTTGAAATAACCCAAAGAATAAGGGGAAAGAGATGGAAACCAATGGTATATGTTGAGTAAGTGGTAATGGGATAAGCAAAGATTGGAGGCAACAAATGTTCAATCATAATAAGGTGTAGTGATTTATTAAGTTACGAAGACTAAGTGCGAGGAAGCAAGGGTTACAGACCCCAGAAAGATCCATCGCCAAATATATCATAAGAGGCATGATTAATTAACAACTAAGAGTTTCCAGGGAGAAGGCACTAGAACACGAGTATACCAGAGAATTATACAATGGAGAAGAAATGTAAAAAGAGCATTACATTTTGTTGATCGGAAGAAATTCGAGGATAAATTTCAATTTAAAGGGGGGGGGGGGGGGGGGATGTAACACCCTAGCCTCCTAACACCAAAAGAGTTGTTGTGAGATCAATTATGTGTTAGTGATTCTAATTACCCTAATTAGCTAAGACTAGCATGTTGGCAAATATTTCTAAGCTACAAGGGCAAAATAGTATTTACACCCAAAACTCTATCTAAGTGATTTTATTCTATTTCCTTGCATTTACCTTCACTAAATTAGAAAAGAGTTGGCGAGGAATAAATTTAGAGGATAAATCCTTTGTGTTGTTAGTTTTAATTTTGTGTGTGTGGTGTTGCAAAAAGTTTTTAATTCCTGTGAAAACAGTTCAAACCCCCCTTTCTTGTTTTTCTCTACCTTCAATTGGTATCAGAGCTTCGACTCTGTTATTTATTTTTGAATTAAATACTTAACCGTGTAGAGAGACTCGTGGTTAGAAAATTTTTATGGTTAACACAAATGAGATCAATCATCTCAAGAACATGAGGTCCAACTTGATCATTTGCATTCAACGAGGACCTAAACAAAGTTTTAGACAACTAGAATCTAGTTGTCTACTTTGTCCACCATACATCTTCTTAAGATGTTCAATGATATCAAGAGGATTCATATCCTCACGTTGCCTCTAAAGATTAGGAATCATGGATGCTAGACATTGTTACAAATACTTCTCATAAGTCTTGGTTGCTTCAACGTTGGTTGGGTTAATAGGAGCAATCACAACAGGCTTATCAACAATGTCAATTAGTTTTTCATGCATTAGAACAATTCTCAGATAACGATACCAACCATCATAATTGGATCCAACCAATTTTCCAGATTTAAGTATTCTGCGGAGTGACATTATTCTTCCACAATAATAATAATAATAGAGATATCTTAAAATTATATACAAGCCACTTGGTTGTCAAGTGGTTTCTCATATAAATATTTTAAATAAAATAAAATAAAATATAATTCTTCATAAGTTCCTAATTGTCATGTCAATTTACAAACATATATTTCTATTTAATTAAATTAATTCAAAACGTGCATTATATGCTATAGTTAACTATTAATCACAAGTCTCATAGTTACCACGTCGTTCCTTATTATTAATTATTAAAATATATTTTAAATTGAAATTTTTACAAAAATAATCCACTTTTTCAAGGAAATTCCCAAAATACCCCTGGTTTCAAAAAAAATCCCAAACTACCCCACTTTTAGGAGGAGTCGCCAATTGAATTGGCGACTCCTCTTAAAAATTAAATGCAGGCGCCAATTGGATTGGCTAGGGCAAGTGCCCTAGCCAATTGGATTGGCGCCCCTGTGTATACCTTGAGAGGAGGCGCCAATTGGATTGGCGCCTCAGTATGTGTTATAAATAGATGCGTTGTGTGAGTCATTGTTCCATATCTCAGTTAATCATTTGGCAATCATGTTTGGTGTTCGTCGTCGATACGGAAAGATGATTTATGCGAGAGACAAACCTCAGATGTTGATGCTGTTCTGGAACATCACTATGTTCAATCAACTGAAGAGGGAGCTGGTTCGTTGGTTAGATGGGAAAATACCAGAAGGGGAAAAATTAGAAGTATTGAGAGATTCGATAATATCTTTGGTTGGGTGCGAATGAAGACTGATAAGGGTGCTAGGTGTAGCACCTCAAATTTGCACCTATCATTGTACATACATTTTCATATTTGGTCATAACATAACATGGTCCACTGCATAGCATTACATTGTCCTTTGCCCCAAATGCAAGCCAGTCAGAAGAATTAGGTCAAACTGGTCAGGAGATCAGTCAGCCAAGCAAGCAAGTGCAATTTTCATTGAAACAAGGCCCTAGGGTTGGTCCAACATGTTCACATGACTTGGGGATCCATTTGAAGTGTTTTGGTCAAGGGTTGGATGTTCAGAAGTCATCAGTCAATGCACAGTCAGTCAGAAACCCTAAAAAGTCAAACTTGGTCAACTGTGACTGATTTTTATGGTTTTGATGATGGAATTTGGTTTGAAAGGGCTCATTCATGTCCATATAGGCCTCATATAACATGTCAAAGACCATTATTGAAGAATTGGAAGCCAAATCAGAAATTTCCAAAAATAGAAACTGGACCTGTAACTGAAACTTGCCAAAAATGGAAACTTCTTGATCCCAAACTTACATCATGATACAAGCTTCAAATGAATTTTTGCCCAACATGAAAGTTGAAGATCTTGTTCTCCCATTTCCAAAAAGTCCAAGAACACTCAATTCCCATGTATGGTTGGCAAGTTATGATCAATTCATTCTCCAAAATTTTTGAACTTCAAAAGGCCATATCTCTCAAACCATTTGGCCAAAAAATTGCTGCAGGTTGCCATCTTTTGAGGATGACTCAGGCTCTTTGAATGCCTGAGGAATGAACATATCATGTGCATCATACGCATCATTAGCACCATACTCATATCATTTTGCATAACAGGTGTTCTTGGTCGTGACTTCTCACTCTTGGTTCCTGTTCAGGCAGGATAGCTGATCAACGTCCGCACCGCTACTCAACAAGACTGAATCAACAGAGAGGTATGGATCAAGTTCAAGCTGAGTTGGCTGAAATGAAGGCTAACATGGCCCAGTTCATGAATATGATGCAAGGGGTTGCGCAAGGTCAAGAAGAACTTCGAGCCATGGTTCAGAGACAAGAGGCTGCAATTCCACCGGTCAACCATGCTTCGCCAGAGGGAGGCCCGGTCAATGATAATAATGTTGCTGCTGCTGTACCCATCAACAACTATGCTGTAGGTGATGAGTTGGGGGGTATTCGAATCAACGGTCAACCTATTGCTCCAGATGCCGTTAATGCCAGAGCGGTCCGTGCCCCGGCCCGTAATCCTGCTCCGATTGTTGACAGACAAGAGGATATGTTCACTCTGCTCAGTGAAGACGAAGACGTTCTGGGAAGGGTTGATGAGAGGGATCGTAAAGTTGATGCCCTTGCTGAGAAGATCCGGGCTATGGAATGTCAAAATTCTCTCGGTTTTGATGTTACCAATATGGGGTTGGTGGAAGGTTTGAGAATCCCTTACAAGTTCAAAGCACCGTCCTTCGATAAATACAACGATACTTCTTGCCCTCGCACCCATGTGCAGGCTTATTATCGAAAAATCTCTGCGTATACAGATGATGAAAAGATGTGGATGTATTTTTTCCAAGATAGTCTATCTGGGGCTTCTTTAGACTGGTACATGGAATTAAAGAGAGATTCGATCCGATGCTGGAGGGATCTGGGTGAGGCTTTCTTGAGGCAATATAAACATAACATGGACATGGCGCCTAGCCGGACTCAGCTGCAGAGTCTATGTCAGAAATCCGGAGAGAGCTTCAAGGAGTACGCCCAGAGGTGGCGTGAACTAGCTGCTAGAGTTCAACCCCCTATGCTGGAGAGGGAGTTGACAGATATGTTTATCGGTACTCTTCAGGGTGTGTTTATGGACCGGATGGGGAGCTGCCCATTCGGTAGTTTTTCTGATGTTGTCATTTGTGGAGAGAGGACTGAGAGCTTGATTAAAACTGGGAAGATCCAAGATGCTGGTTCCTCTTCTTCTAAAAAGCCGTTTGCTGGGGCACCTCGTCGAAGAGAGGGTGAAACTAATGCTGTTCAATACCGCAGAGATCAGAACAGAAGTCAACGCTGTCAGGTTGCTGCAGTGACCATTCCGGCACCTCAACCTCGTCAACAACAACAACAAAGAGTTCAACAACCGCAACAACAACAACAGCAACGTCCGTATCAGCCCAGACAAAGGATGCCTGATCGACGTTTTGATTCGCTACCCATGTCGTACGCCGAACTACTGCCCGAACTACTCAGGTTGGGGTTGGTTGAGTTGCGTACAATGGCTCCGCCTACAGTATTGCCTCCTGGGTACGACGCCAACGTCCGTTGTGACTTTCACTCTGGGGCACCAGGGCATCATACTGAGAAGTGTCGGGCTCTCCAGCACAAGGTCCAAGATTTGATCGATGCTAAGGCGATCAACTTCGCTCCAGTGCCTAACGTCGTAAACAACCCTATGCCTCAGCATGGTGGGCATAGAGTGAACAATATTGAGGGGAAAGAAGCTGAAGATCTGGTTGTTAATGTTGATGATGTTCAGACTTCTCTGCTAGTTGTGAAGGGCCGTCTGCTGAATGGGGGTGTCTACTCGGGCTGTGATGAGGATTGTTTGGGCTGTACAGAATCTGAGAATGGTTGCGACCAGTTAAGGGCCGATATCCAGGGTATGATGGATGAGGGTTGTTTATAATTTAGTAGGGCTGTAAAAGATCGTGGGACAATGTCAACTATCACCATTTACTTTAAACCGTCTGAAGGACGTGGACAAAGGGTCGTTAGTGCACCTGCAACGAATGGTACCCCAGTTACCATTTCCGTTCCTGTAACCATCAGTGCTCCAACTACTATCGTTGCGTCTGGAAGAAGGGCTGTTGAGAATAGTAGAGCCATGCCGTGGAAGTATGATAATGCTTACCGCAGTAACAGAAGGGCTGAAAGTCAGACGAGACCAGTGAATCAAGCTCCAGTGACAATTGGTTTACCGAATAGAGTTCCTGCAACTGTTGGTCCGGCTGTGGATAATGTAGGGGGTCCAGGAGGTTTTACCAGAAGCGGCCGTCTGTTCGTACCACAACCTTTGAGGGACAATAATGCTGAGGCTCTCGCCAAAGCAAAGGGTAAGCAAGCTGTGGTTGAGGAAGAGCCTGTCCAGAAGGAAGCGCCCGAGGGCTCATTTGAGAAAGATGTGGAGGAGTTTATGAAAATAATCAAGAAGAGTGACTACAAGATTGTAGATCAGTTGAACCAAACTCCGTCCAAGATTTCTATACTTTCACTGTTGTTGTGCTCTGAGGCCCACCGTAATGCCTTGCTGAAGATGTTAAATCTGGCTTACGTGCCTCAGGAGATTTCTGTCAATCAACTGGAGGGTGTGATGGCCAATGTGAGCACCAGGCATGGTGTAGGATTCACCAACCTGGACTTACCGCCTGAAGGGCGGAACCATAACAAAGCCTTGCACATCACCATGGAGTGCAAGGGGGCAGTGTTGTCTCACGTATTGGTAGACACCGGGTCGTCGCTGAATGTGTTGCCTAAGCAGATTCTGAAGAAGATTGATGTGGAAGGGTTTGTGCTTACTCCCAGTGACCTGATCGTTTGTGCTTTCGACGGCTCCAAACGTTCTGTGTGTGGGGAAGTTACCTTGCCTGTGAAGATAGGTCCTGAGGTATTCGATATCATCTTCTATGTTATGGACATCCAGCCCGCCTATAGTTGTTTATTGGGGCGTCCATGGATTCATGCAGCAGGGGTAGTCTCGTCGACTCTCCATCAAAAGCTCAAGTATGTCTGGAACGGTCAGATTGTGACCGTGTGCGGTGAAGAAGAGATTCTGGTGAGTCATCTATCCTCGTTCAAATATGTTGAGGTGGATGGCGAGATCCACGAAACCTTATGCCAGGCGTTTGAGACTGTGGCTCTTGAGAAAGTGGCGTACGCTGATCAGAGGAAGCCAGGTGCTTCAATTACTTCTTACAAGCAGGCTAAGGAGGTTGTTGATTCTGGCAAAGCTGAAGGCTGGGGCAAGATGGTGGATTTGCCTGTCAAAGAAGACAAATTTGGCGTTGGTTACGAGCCTCTCCAAGCAGAGCAGAATGGTCAAGCGGGTCCGAGTACCTTTACCAGCGCTGGGCTGATGAATCATGGCGACGTCTCTGCAACCGGTAGTGAAGACTGTGACAGTGATTGTGATTTGGACAACTGGGTTCGCCCGTGTGCACCAGGGGGGTCTATCAACAACTGGACGGCTGAAGAAGTGGTTCAAGTTACTCTTCTGACAGAGTAATTTTCTGTTGTTTTTTCATTTTGCATGAAAATCCTACGATCTGCCCAAGGCGTAGTGATTCATTGTAGGGCCTCATCATGTTTTAATGATTATCATTAATGAAGGACATTTTTGCAATCAAACTTTGTGATCCCTGTCTTTCTATTTTTTGTTTTCATCTTTTTTCAAAAACAATAAAAATGGCAATGTTTTTGTTTTTTGTGACTTTATTGAACTCTTTTTCTAAAACAAAGCATTAAACATGCAGAAGCGATCTTATGGCATTCACTATGAACAGTTCTGTTATGGCTCAGTATGATTTCGACAATCCCATCTACCAAGCTGAAGAGGAGAGTGAGGAAGACTGTGAACTTCCTGCAGAACTGGTCAGATTGCTGAAGCAGGAGGAAAGGGTCATCCAACCTCATCAGGAGGAGTTGGAGGTTGTTAATTTGGGTACTGAGGACGCCATAAGAGAAATCAAGATTGGGGCCGCTTTAGAGGACTCTGTCAAGAGGAGGCTGATTGAGATGCTGAGAGCATATGTGGAGATATTCTCCTGGTCATATCAAGATATGCCTGGGTTGGATACAGACATTGTGGTGCATCGTTTACCTCTTAGAGAAGGATGTCCTTCGATCAAGCAGAAGCTTCGTAGAACGAGTCCTGATATGGCGGCTAAGATCAAGGAAGAGGTTCAGAAGCAGTGGGATGCGGGTTTTTTGGCTGTTACAAGTTATCCCCCATGGGTGGCCAACATCGTTCTTGTGCCGAAGAAGGATGGCAAAGTCAGAATGTGTGTCGATTACCGGGATTTGAATAGAGCGAGTCCGAAAGATGATTTCCCATTACCTCACATTGATGTATTGGTTGATAATACGGCTCAATCCTCGGTATTCTCTTTCATGGATGGTTTCTCTGGATATAATCAGATCAAGATGGCGCCAGAGGACATGGAAAAGACGACGTTCATTACACCTTGGGGCACGTTCTGCTATAAGGTGATGCCATTTGGACTAAAGAATGCTGGTGCTACCTATCAGAGGGCAATGACGACTCTTTTTCATGACATGATGCACAAATAAATTGAAGTGTACGTAGATGATATGATCGCGAAGTCGCAGACAGAAGAGGAGCACTTGGTTAATTTGCAGAAGCTGTTTGATCGGTTGAGAAAGTTCAAGCTGAGGTTGAATCCGAACAAGTGTACGTTTGGGGTGAGATCAGGGAAGCTGTTAGGCTTCATTGTCAGTGAAAAAGGGATTGAGGTTGATCCAGCGAAAGTCAAAGCTATTCAAGAGATGCCTGAACCGAAAACGGAGAAGCAAGTCCGTGGGTTTTTAGGGAGATTGAACTACATTGCAAGGTTCATATCTCATCTAACAGCCACGTGCGAACCAATTTTCAAACTGCTTAGAAAGAATCAGGCGATCAAGTGGAATGATGATTGTCAGAAAGCTTTTGACAAGATTAAAGAGTATTTACAGAAACCTCCAATCCTTATACCTCCAGTTCCAGGGAGACCTCTGATAATGTACCTGTCAGTGACTGAGAACTCGATGGGGTGTGTATTGGGACAGCATGACGAGTCTGGTCGAAAAGAGCATGCCATATACTACCTTAGCAAAAAGTTTACCGACTGTGAAACAAGATATTCACTGCTCGAGAAAACTTGCTGTGCTTTGGCCTGGGCTGCTCGCCGACTGAGGCAGTATATGTTGAACCATACTACCTTGTTGATTTCTAAGATGGATCCAGTGAAGTACATCTTTGAGAAACCGGCTCTCACCGGGCGCGTTGCTCGTTGGCAGATGATTCTAACAGAATATGATATTCAGTACACGTCACAAAAGGCCATCAAAGGTAGTATTCTGTCAGACTACCTCGCCGAGCAACCGATTGAAGATTATCAGCCTATGATGTTTGAATTCCCTGATGAAGACATCATGTATCTTAAGATGAAAGATTGCGAAGAGCCTCTTGTTGAGGAAGGACCGGATCCGGATGACAAATGGACACTGATGTTTGATGGGGCTGTGAATATGAACGGTAACGGTGTTGGGGCAGTATTGATCAATCCCAAAGGTGCTCATATACCCTTTTCTGCCAGATTAACTTTTGACGTCACCAACAACGAAGCTGAGTATGAGGCTTGTATCATGGGGATAGAAGAAGCCATTGATCTGAGGATCAAAACGCTTGACATTTATGGAGATTCCGCTCTAGTGGTCAATCAAGTCAATGGAGATTGGAATACGAATCAGCCGCATTTGATTCCGTATAGAGATTACACCAGAAGAATACTGACGTTCTTCAAGAAGGTGAAGTTGTACCATGTCCCCCGGGATGAGAATCAAATGGCTGATGCTTTGGCAACTTTGTCTTCTATGATCAAAGTTCATTGGTGGAATCATGTGCCACATGTTGCGGTGAATCGACTCGAGAGGCCTGCGTATGTGTTTGCAGCCGAGTCTGTTATGATTGATGAAAAGCCGTGGTATTATGACATCAAGAACTTCCTCAAGACTCAGGAGTATCCTAAAGGTGCGTCGAAGAATGACAAGAAAACCCTGAGAAGGCTAGCTGGAAGCTTCTATTTGAATCAGGATGATGTGCTGTATAAGAGAAACTTTGACATGGTCTTGCTCAGATGCGTGGACAGACCCGAGGCGGACATGTTAATGCAGGAAGTTCATGAAGGTTCCTTCGGTACTCATGCCGGCGGACATGCAATGGCTAAGAAATTGTTGAGAGCGGGTTATTACTGGATGACTATGGAATCCGATTGTTTCAAGTATGCTCGGAAGTGCCATAAGTGTCAAATTTATGCTGATAAGGTGCATGTACCACCAAGCCCTCTGAATGTCATGAATTCGCCTTGGCCGTTTTCCATGTGGGGCATTGATATGATTGGGAAGATTGAGCCCACTGCTTCAAATGGACATCGCTTCATTTTGGTAGCGATTGACTATTTCACCAAGTGGGTGGAAGCAGCTTCCTATGCTAACGTTACCAAACAAGTGGTTACCCGGTTCATCAAGAAAGAAATCATATGTCGTTATGGAGTTCCTGAGAGAATCATCATTGACAATGGTTCGAATCTCAATAACAAGATGATGAAAGAGCTTTGTAAAGATTTCAAGATTGAACATCACAATTCTTCTCCTTACAGACCAAAGATGAATGGTGCTGTAGAAGCGGCGAACAAGAATATCAAGAAGATTGTGCAGAAGATGGTCGTTACGTACAAGGATTGGCATGAGATGCTGCCTTTCGCTTTGCATGGGTACCGTACCTCAGTACGTACGTCGACCAGGGCAACCCCTTACTCCCTTGTGTATGGTATGGAAGCTGTCCTACCTGTTGAAGTGGAGATTCCTTCTCTGAGAGTTTTATTGGATGTCAAGCTGGACGAAGCCGAGTGGATTCGAACAAGGTTTAACGAGTTGAGCCTTATCGAAGAGAGACGGTTAGCAGCTGTATGCCATGGACAGTTGTATCAGAGAAGGATGAAGCGAGCCTTTGATCAGAAAGTGCGTCCTCGAAGCTATCAGATCGGTGATCTAGTTTTGAAGAGGATCCTCCCTCCCGGTGCAGATAACAGGGGCAAGTGGACTCCTAATTATGAAGGTCCATATGTTGTGAAAAAGGTATTCTCCGGTGGAGCCTTGATGCTTACAACTATGGATGGTGAAGACTTTCCGTCTCCTGTTAACTCAGATGTAGTCAAAAAATACTTCGCATAAATTGACCCGCTGGACAAAAAGAAAAAAAGAGTCCAGGCAAAAAAGGGCATCCCGGCGAACCAAAAACAGAAAGGAAAGGTTCGGGCAAAAATTAGGGATAAAAATGAAAAGAATTTGTACACCCGGTAAGTCGAAAACCCGCAAGGGCGGCTTAGGCAAAAATGGGTATCCCGGTGGATTGAAAACCCGAAAGGGCGATCCAGCCAAAAGAGGGATTAAAGCGAAGATTACAGTCTGAGTTGTCTGTACTTCATCAAGCTTTGTCGTCTGCCATCTCGAAAGATGTGATCCGTCCAGTCATTCTTCTCAGAAAGCAAGGAGTTGGGAGGAAAACTGATGATCTGTGAGTTATAACAGAATTGGGAAATAGTGGATGCCGTGTTCACATTGCCATTAGGATAGATCTTTCCTTTTGTGCGCAATTACCTCTTTCTAGGAATTGCCTCCCAATGTATTTGCCTTTTCAGGCGCATTTTCAATCAATAAAAGTCGTTATTCAGATAAATGGCTCTTTTGTTTTTATTTTTACTGTTTTGTTTGAAAAAATGTCCGAATTTTTGATAAGCATTGCATATAAGAACATGAAGGCTACACAATAACGTGCAAAAAGACAAAACATTTGAAAATCATTTTGAATGTTGAGGACACTTGAGCGTATCTTGTCCATGTATCCCCTGGGGGCATTTTGTTGTGCTGTTTTTCAGGATTGGCATCTGTGAGGACGTTTCCTCAGCAGATATTTTCCCCAAGCAAGTTTGGAAGCTATCAGAGCTATGTTCCCCTGCGGAGACGTCTGTGGATAGTGCCTTCTATTCCCCAACAGATCTAAGGATTGCCTATCCCCCAGCAGGCCTGTATTTGCCGATTTCCTCCCCGAGTGAGGCAGGTTCATTGAAATTTATCTCCAGCATTTATCCTATCCGTGGACTGAAGGATATCCCCAGCGGAGTTTACCTTTCCCCGGCAGCAGTACTATTCTCCAACATGAGTGAGAAGTCGTTGCTCTCCCTGCAGAGTCTCCCCGCAGAGTTGGAGTACCCGATCAGTTTTGGCTCCCCAGCCGGAGTTTTTCATCATTTTTGCATTTTGCATTTTAGTGATCATTGCATCCTCAAACTGCGTAGCATTCCCATTCAATATGGAGCATTACGCCATAGAAAAATTCAAACATATGCATTCATGTGTTAACCCAATCAGACAATATCCCCGGCAGAGGCAGATCATTTTGTTCAACATCGGTGCAACACGCCTGCTACAGTGGCTCCTGACAGCACTCAGGATTGATATTCCCCAGAGAGGTTTATTTCCTCACCCGTCCGAGGACGGAAAGTTTGTTTCTCCCCAGTGAGACCCCCAGCAAGTGGTCAACCTTGCCTTGACATATCTAAGATGACGTTCTTGTGATACCGGTAAGTGTCATGCCAGCACCCACGTGTGTTTCTTTGTTTGGTGTCGGTAAACACCATTGTTTCGGTGTCTGTAAACATCGGGTATTCTCCCCAGTCATCGGTAAATGTCTGGTCATCATTTTTGGTGTCGGTAAACACCATTGTTTCGGTGTCTGTAAACATCGGGTTTTCTCCCCAGTCATCGGTAAATGTCTGGTCATTTTTTGATGTCGGTAAACATCATCTTTCGATGTCGGTAAACATCGAGTCTTTTCTGCAGTCATCGGTAAATGTCTGATAATCCCCAGCTAGAGATCCCCAGTAGAGTCATCGGTAAACGTCCTATCTGGTTTCCAGTTGCAAATATTTGTTTTTTCCCTTAGTGAAGTGTTCCCCAGTCATCGGTAAATGTCTGGTCGTTTTTGGATGTCGGTAAACATCATCTTTCGATGTCGGTAAACGTCGAGTCTCATCCCAGTCATCGGTAAATGTCTGGTCATGCTTTGTTTCCTTGTTGATAAAATCAAGATCCCCAGAAGTCGTTTGTAAACGTCTTGTTTGATTACACCACAAAGATTTTGTTCCTCCTCAAGTGGAGACGCCATCGGTAAATGGCCCTGTATGCTTCGATATCGGTAAGAATTGAATGCCCAGTTTTATCCGCCATCGGTAAATGGCCCCGTTTTCTTCGATATCGGTAAATATCGGATCCCTAGTTGCAGTAGCCATCGGTAAATGGTCGAGTTGAAGTTGATATCGGTAAATGTCAAAGTTTCTTTGAAGCCACCATCGGTAAATGGTTTTGCTTCCTTTTACATCAGAAGTTGTTTCCCAGCAGCCATCGGTAAATGGTCTTGCTGAAGTTGATACCGGTAAATATCAAGTTACCAGTTTCTAACCATCGGTAAATGGTTTCGCCTTTCTGAAGTTGTCAATTGCAGGCGTCATCGGTAAATGACGTGGTTCTTCTTGTATCATATCCGGCAGAGTGCAAATTTCTACGGTTCTTGGTATTCAATCCCTGTTTACCCTGGAAGTCTGACAGCCGTTGCTATCATCCGTTCGGGTTCCCAGCTGATTGAATAGGGGCAGGTGTAGCACCTCAAATTTGCACCTATCATTGTACATACATTTTCATATTTGGTCATAACATAACATGGTCCACTGCATAGCATTGCATTGTCCTTTGCCCCAAATGCAAGCCAGTCAGAAGAATTAGGTCAAACTGGTCAGGAGATCAGTCAGCCAAGCAAGCAAGTGCAATTTTCATTGAAACAAGGCCCTAGGGTTGGTCCAACATGTTCACATGACTTGGGGATCCATTTGAAGTGTTTTGGTCAAGGGTTGGATGTTCAGAAGTCATCAGTCAATGCACAGTCAGTCAGAAACCCTAAAAAGTCAAACTTGGTCAACTGTGACTGATTTTTATGGTTTTGATGATGGAATTTGGTTTGAAAGGGCTCATTCATGTCCATATAGGCCTCATATAACATGTCAAAGACCATTATTGAAGAATTGAAGCCAAATCAGAAATTTCCAAAAATAGAAACTGGACCTGTAACTGAAACTTGCCAAAAATGGAAACTTCTTGATCCCAAACTTACATCATGATACAAGCTTCAAATGAATTTTTGCCCAACATGAAAGTTGAAGATCTTGTTCTCCCATTTCCAAAAAGTCCAAGAACACTCAATTCCCATGTATGGTTGGCAAGTTATGATCAATTCATTCTCCAAAAGTTTTGAACTTCAAAAGGCCATATCTCTCAAACCATTTGGCCAATTTGGGTGGGGTTTTTTGCAACAAGTCACATTTGATCCCCTCTTTCCAAATATGCAACCATCATTCACCAAAACATTACCAATCAAAATGGCATTTTTGGACTTGCATGAATTAATTTCAAGTGAGGTTGAAAAATGAGTTTCAAATTAACCACTTCCAACCAATTCTACCAATCAAATATGTTCAGAAATCATATTTTGGACATGTTCAAAGCCCATTTTCGTGCAGTACACACACCCATCACCAACTTGCTTGAAAATTGGCAAAAGGACACTTTTCACCAACTCCATTCCACTTTTTCATGAACCTTGATTAAGTACCATTGAACAGAGTATATATTCAACATATTCTCTCTGAAAACCCTAGCAGCAGCCACACATTCAAGACAGAAAAATCTCACTTCTCTCATTTGCTCATTTCTCCCATTTTTGAACTTTCTGCAAAATCTTCAAAGAGCATAAGCTTTGGTCGATGGTTTCGTGATCTGTCATCATCTTGGCACCATTTTCAAACCCCATTGCTCAACTGTAAGCAAAAGAGAAGAACTGTTTCACCAAGAACATATCCATGGCAGAGTTGATTTGGAGTTCCTTCAAGCACTCTTGAGCTAAAGTAACTTGATCATTCATCATTGCAAGCTTGGAGCTTCATCTGTTTCGAGCCAAAACCACCAAACAACAACTGCATCACAACTGCTCTTCACTTTTGGTAAGATTTCGAGTCTCTCTATTTCCTAAATCATGCCATGCTTTAGTTAGATTATGCTATGCTGGTCACAATGAACTTTGAATCATGCTAAATGGTTGAGCTATGTGTGAGAAATATGGTTTTTAAGTTTTACATCCAAACATGTTCTTGCTTGTTGCTCTTTTGTTAGCTCGATTTAGGATATGTGGATGTTGGATTATGACTGTGTGTGGTCTGCTGGTTCGAATGCTATGGCTTTGTTTATTTTGAGGCAAATTTCTTTCACGATTTTTGGAGAAGATGAGCACTGTCACTGTAGCTTCAAACCCTAAATTCGTAAAACCCAGAAAACGCATTGGCTGGTTTTGTTTCACGTGCTGCATGCTTTGTCCTGTTGGATTGCCATGAGCCTATCACCGTTTGCCACGCTTCTTTTCGCTGCGCACCGTTTCATTAAAGTTCCCAATAATTTCAAAATTGCCATTGCGGTTTAATTAAATCAATTAAATCATTTTCTTTCTCACTTTTATTTCATTTGATATGCTCAACTTACAAAAATCATTGCGCATCCAATTTTAATCCAAATTAATGGGATTTTTTGCATTTGATTCATCAGAATCTCTAGTTTTTATCATGATTTTTCCAGAATTTTTGCACGGATAGATTTTAATTGGTGCTAGGGTTTGTAACATGTGCTCATATTTTGTACACTTTGCCAAGACATTTGTGAAATAATGATGCTTTATCCAATGGCTCCCAATTTTTTGTGCTTAAACTAGACACACTCATGGTGATTTTGGTGTAGAGTTTGTGAATTTATCATTGCTGGTTTGTGAGTTATGATTTTTTGAATTAGGGTGTGACAATTTGTGTCACACCATTGATGTCCAACTTCATGATTTTCATTACCATGCTTCTTGAACTCAAATTGGTTGAATTTTTGCATGAATGTACTCTTGGATGTCTAGTTTACATGTGAATTTTCTTGGAATTATTTGTGGCATTTCCTAATTTTTGAGATTTTCTCCCTTCTTGGTCATATGTTGACTTTTTGTGACACTTGTTCCCATTTGTTTTGTGAAATGCTCATACTTTATTAGATGGACATGAAATTTTACATGAGATAACTAGACATCTTAATCTTTGCCATGGTTTTAGTCCCATTCATTTATCATATGCCATCTCTGATTTATGATTTTTCAAGTTGATGCATGATTGGTTGACTTCTTTGAGCATGTTCAAAATTGCTTTGACTTTCTGATTTTCATTGACTGCCTTCCACTTGTCCAAATGAGATGAAATTTGACATGCTTACCATGCTGTGGGTTGTGATTGATCATGATTTATTTGATGATTTTTGGAAATGCTTGAGATTGCTTTTGAGTTAAGTCTTTCTGTTGACTTCTATGAGCTTCTATATGCCATGTCTTGACCTAATTTGTTCATGAAATGATGATGATGATTGATATGAATGTGAAACCAATTGGTTTTGTTTCTTGATTGTTTGAACATGATTTTGGATACTTGCCTTTTGCTGTTTTAACTTTTTCATTCTCTTTTGACCCTAGGCTTGCCCTAGTGGTCCTGTTACTCACCTTTGAGCTCATGTTTTCAGGTTGACCAACAAATGACCAATGAGACCAATTCTTTTTGATTGAGCTTGCTTGAATATCATTGATTAACTTGTTTGTTTTTGTAGGTGGCTTGGCTCACATGCCTTGAGCCTTGTGCCTTGCACATTCACTTGCTTATGATTAACTGTTGATGTCTGTTTCCTTTTGCTTTGTTTTGAAGTTACATACTAATGTCTGCTTGACTATTTCAGGTGCTTTTAGTTGCTCAGTTCCTTGTGAACTTTTGCTTTGCTTTGCTTGATAAGCAATTTGCATTGAGGTATACTTTCTATCTTCATGTAGTCTGGAAGACCTGGCCTGTTACTTGGCCAGGCAACTGTCTGAAGTCCTCCTTAAGAGGCAATGTTTGTGACTGTTTACATTTGTCCTTGTATAGAGTCAAAGACCTCCTAAGTGAAGAGGCAATTGGCAGACACAAGGGATATGCAATCTATCCCCTGCTATTCTGTGTGTCATCTGCTTTGCTCACACCACTGTGTTGATGCATTGCAGATACAAACCCAAGATCTTGTACAATTGTACAGTTGAGTCAGTTTCAAATGTGTAGAGGGTTCCCACCTTCTGAACCCACACATTCTTGTCTTAAGCTCTCCCAGGCCAGGGATAAGAGCTGTGAAGTCTCATCTTCACTCACCTTTCATCTGCTTCACCTTAGCCCCTCAATGGCAAGGTTAAGAGCTAACACTACCCAGTTCCAGTGGTTTGTTTGTTGAGGTTGATATGACCCCTCGACTAAAACCTGACCTTGTTTGAGCCCCTTGCTTGTGTATAGTGTGTGCTACCTGTACTTGTATGTTTGTTTGACTTGCTTCCTGTGCAAGTTAGGGTTAGTTTAGACTTGCTTCCTGTGCAAGTTAGGTTTTGCTTGGCTTGCTTCCTGTGCAAGTTAAGTGTGTGTGTGGCTTGCTTCCTGTGCAAGTCATGTTTAGGATAGGCTTGCTTCCTGTGCAAGTTAGCTAGAAACCTTAACTTAGGGATGATTTTGCATGATAACATCTAGGCTCGAGTCGTAGTCTCCCTAGTTGTGTCTCCCTCTGTTATCTGGTTAGGCTAGTCCTTTTTCCCTCTGTAGGGGAACTACGTCGCCCTGATCCTCATACCAGATGAGGTACGTAGGCAGGAGATGAGCTGATCTCTCCGGGCGCCTGTGTCTTTATTTTGTCTTGTTGTGTGCTTGGAAGCTGATGTAAGTCCATCGAGTGGCATTTGGGTTCCAGTGTGGGTTTGTTGGTTCGGATGCTGATGTAAGTCCAGTGATTGGCGTTCAGGCTCCACGTTTGCCTTTTTGAGTGTGTTTTGGTTCGGATGCTGATGTAAGTCCAGTGATTGGCATTCAGGCTCCACGTTTGCCTTTGCCTGTGTTCGTTTGTGTGCGTGTCAGCCGAGCTACGAATGCTCTGATTCTTCCCTTGTCCGAGAAGATACGTATGCATAAGGTGCGATACCTTAGCGAGCATGTGTCGTTTCCCCAGTCCGAACTACTTCGACTCTGATGTCTATGCCTGATAGACTAAGTAGGCCCAGGATGCGATATCCTGCCGAGTCAGTCTTGTCTGTTTTCTTGTGTCTCTTTCAGCCAGTGTGTGTGTGTTTGAGCAGTGTTTAGCAACCATTTTCCTTTCTATTGTGCGTGGATCCCGTCGAGTACGACGGATGCGTAGGGGTGCTAATACCTTCCCTTCGCATAACCGACTCCCGAACCCATTCTCTTTGGTCGCGAGACCATGTCTTTCCCAGGTTTACTCTGAGCGTTTCCTTTCCCTCTTTTGGGATAAATAACGCACGGTGGCGGCTCTGTTGTTCTTGTTTTCCCTCCGGTTTTTCGCGTGATGCGACAGCTGGCGACTCTGCTGGGGATCATAGAGAAGTTGACCTATGCTGGTCCATCTTCCCTAAGCGAGTCTCTCCTAGCGCTCTCTAGGATAGGGTTTGGTTGCTTTTGCTGTTATTTATTGCATTCATTTGTATATATTTGCATTTACTGTTTGCATTTATTGTTTGCATTAATGTTTGCATTCATATTCATCTGTTCACCTGGCTGGTTGTCCGTTTCTCTCTGTTGGGGTGGGAGTTACATGAGGTAAAAGGCCCAATACCCAGGCCATGAGTGAAATCTAGGATACTTAGGAATAGAGTGATTCATGGGAAGCGGGTGGTATTGCGCCACTTAGCGGAACATTGATATCACGAGCAGTTCAGACCCTGGTGGGATATTATCGTTACATACTTCGGGTGTGTATATGATGATGTTCTGCGAAAGGTTATTTATGCTGCGTTTCTCTCGACCTTACCCTGGCCTAGATGACACCCGTGAGTGGGGAGGGAATGATCATTATTACAGGTACAGTTGGTGACTTGTTGGTGACTTGTTGGTGACTTGTTGGTGACTTGTGATCCTGTTGGTGACTATTGGTTCAGAAGTTTGGGGTCTCAGATGACTTTGGGTTTCAGATGAATTTGTGGTTCCGAGTTCAAGCCGAAGCTTTGATCCTGTGTTCTGAGAGACACAGCCAACCAGTCTTGTCTGCATCATTTGCATCATAGCATGTTTATTTTCAAAAAATACGCAATAAAAAAAAGAGAAAAAAAAAAAAGAAAAAAAAAAAAAAAACTAATCCCTGCATGCATATCATTTCTCAGGTACATTCCAGAGCTTGTTCACTGATAGAGATGGCAACAGTCCCAGAGTTGAAGCGGAAGACTTGTTCCTACAGCTTTCACCGTGAACCTTTGACGTCTCTGATTGAGTTGAGCAACCTTATGACCAGTGGTAACCAGAAGGGTTTGTTGACCAGTATGGAGATATTCTGACACTGTTGAAGATGGTAGTCGATCCGGTGCCGTTGCAGACTCTTCTACAGTTCTACGACCCAGAGCTTCATTGTTTCACCTTTCAAGATTATCAGTTGGCGCCTACTCTTGAGGAGTACTCCATTCTGCTGAGTGTCCCGGTCCGGTATCAGGTTCCTTTCTTGGATGTGCCCAAGGAGGTTGATTTCAGAGTTGTTGCCAGAGCTCTCCATTTGGGTATCAAGGAAGTCAGTGATAGTTGGAAGTCCAGTGGGGATGTTGTAGGATTGCCTTTGAAGTTTCTGTTGAGGGTAGCTAGAGAAGAAGCAGAGAAGGGAAGTTGGGAAGCCTTTCATGCTCAGTTGGCCGTCATGATCTATGGGATCGTCCTGTTTCCGAGTATGCCCAATTTTGTTGACTATGCTGCAGTCAGTATTTTCATTGGAGGAAATCCAGTTCCTACTCTATTAGCTGACACTTACTATGCTATTCACAGTAGGCATGGTAAGGGTGGGGCTATCAGGTGTTGTCTCCCGCTTTTGCTCAGATGGTTCTTGTCTCTCCTGCCAGTCAGTGGACCTTTTGTGGATGCTCAGAGCACGCATAAGTGGACTCAGAGGGTTATGTCTCTTACTTCCTATGATATCAGGTGGCAATCTTACCGGATGGATGTGCGTAACGTCATTATGAGCTGTGGAGGATTCCGTAATGTGCCACTCATAGGGACTAGGGGTTGCATCAATTACAACCCGGTTCTTTCTCTTCGCCAGTTGGGGTTTGTGATGAAGGGAAGACCACTTGAGGCTGAGGTAGCAGAAAGTGTGTATTTTGAGAAGCAGAGTGACCCGGATAGATTGGAGCAGATAGGAGCAGCTTGGAAGTCTATTGGTGTGAAGGATGGATCTGTCTTAGGGAAGAAGTTTGTCGTTGCTATGCCCGATTACACTGATTGGGTCAAGGAGAGAGTAGAAACTTTGTTGTTACCCTACGATAGGATGGAGCCGTTGCAGGAGCAACCACCTTTGATCCTTGCTGAGAGTGTGCCTGCGGAGCACTACAAGCAAGCCCTGATGGAGAATCGCCGTTTGAGAGAGAAGGAGCAAGATACCCAGATGGAGCTGTACAAAGCCAAAGCTGATAGGTTGAACTTGGCTCATCAACTCAGAGGAGTGCGAGAAGAAGATGCTAGCAGACTGAGAAGCAAGAAGAGATCCTACGAGGAGATGGAGAGCATGTTAGATGCAGAACACCGGGAGTGCTTGAGGTTGCAGAGAGTTGAGGCCAGCTATCAGAAGAAGATCAGAGACTTGGAGAAGCAACTCAGAGATAAAGACATCCAGTTGAAGAAGGAAGTAGACTTGAGACAGGCATCAGAGAACCACCTTGGAGGAGAAGTGGTAGAGCTTAGACGACAACTGAAGGAGAAGATCACTCTTTTGCCAGAATGTTCAGAATGTGACCTGTTGATAGACCAGTGTCAGTACTTGAAGACTCTCATTCCGGGAGGCCGTTTGTCTTAGCTTGTATCTTTGATATGTATGTTGAGAATCACCTCCAGGCTTGTTGGATGGGATTCATTGTTGTACTCCGATTGTTTGGATTTTCTTTGTCGACTTTGTTGTATGATCCTGTTACTCATATAGATGAGGTTGTTGGTTTCACCTTGTACTCATCACTCTTGTGTATGTTGTTTTTGTGCTTCTGTGTTGTTCTTGCTGCAGGTTGCCATCTTTTGAGGATGACTCAGGCTCTTTGAATGCCTGAGGAATGAACATATCATGTGCATCATACGCATCATTAGCACCATACTCATATCATTTTGCATAACAGGTGTTCTTGGTCGTGACTTCTCACTCTTGGTTCCTGTTCAGGCAGGATAGCTGATCAACGTCCGCACCGCTACTCAACAAGACTGAATCAACAGAGAGGTATGGATCAAGTTCAAGCTGAGTTGGCTGAGATGAAGGCTAACATGGCCCAGTTTATGAATATGATGCAAGGGGTTGCACAAGGTCAAGAAGAACTTCGAGCCATGGTTCAGAGACAAGAGGCTGCAATTCCACCGGTCAACCATGCTCCGCCAGAGGGAGGCCCGGTCAATGATAATAATGTTGCTGCTGCTGTACCCATCAACAACTATGCTGTAGGTGATGAGTTGGGGGGTATTCGAATCAACGGTCAACCTATTGCTCCAGATGCCGCTAATGCCAGAGCAGTCCGTGCCCCGGCCCGTAATCCTGCTCCGATTGTTGACAGACAAGAGGATATGTTCACTCTGCTCAGTGAAGACGAAGACGTTCTGGGAAGGGTTGATGAGAGGGATCGTAAAGTTGATGCCCTTGCTGAGAAGATCAGAGCTATGGAATGTCAAAATTCTCTCGGTTTTGATGTTACCAATATGGGGTTGGTGGAAGGTTTGAGAATCCCTTACAAGTTCAAAGCACCGTCCTTCGATAAATACAACGGTACTTCTTGCCCTCGCACCCATGTGCAGGCTTATTATCGAAAAATCTCTGCGTATACAGATGATGAAAAGATGTGGATGTATTTTTTCCAAGATAGTCTATCTGGGGCTTCTTTAGACTGGTACATGGAATTAAAGAGAGATTCGATCCGATGCTGGAGGGATCTGGGTGAGGCCTTCTTGAGGCAATATAAACATAACATGGACATGGCGCCTAGCCGGACTCAGCTGCAGAGTCTATGTCAGAAATCCGGAGAGAGCTTCAAGGAGTACGCCCAGAGGTGGCGTGAACTGGCTGCTAGAGTTCAACCCCCTATGCTGGAGAGGGAGTTGACAGATATGTTTATCGGTACTCTTCAGGGTGTGTTTATGGACCGGATGGGGAGCTGCCCATTCGGTAGTTTTTCTGATGTTGTCATTTGTGGAGAGAGGACTGAGAGCTTGATTAAAACTGGGAAGATCCAAGATGCTGGTTCCTCTTCTTCTAAGAAGCCGTTTGCTGGGGCACCTCGTCGAAGAGAGGGTGAAACTAATGCTGTTCAATACCGCAGAGATCAGAACAGAAGTCAACGCTGTCAGGTTGCTGCAGTGACCATTCCGGCACCTCAACCTCGTCAACAACAACAACAAAGAGTTCAACAACCGCAACAACAACAACAGCAACGTCCGTATCAGCCCAGACAAAGGATGCCTGATCGACGTTTTGATTCGCTACCCATGTCGTACGCCGAACTGCTGCCCGAACTACTCAGGTTGGGGTTGGTTGAGTTGCGTACAATGGCTCCGCCTACAGTATTGCCTCCTGGGTACGACGCCAACGTCCGTTGTGACTTTCACTCTGGGGCACCAGGGCATCATACTGAGAAGTGTCGGGCTCTCCAGCACAAGGTCCAAGATTTGATCGATGCCAAGGCGATCAACTTCGCTCCAGTGCCTAACGTCGTAAACAACCCTATGCCTCAGCATGGTGGGCATAGAGTGAACAATATTGAGGGGAAAGAAGCTGAAGATCTGGTTGTTAATGTTGATGATGTTCAGACTTCTCTGCTAGTTGTGAAGGGCCGTCTGCTGAATGGGGGTGTCTACTCGGGCTGTGATGAGGATTGTTTGGGCTGTGCAGAATCTGAGAATGGTTGCGACCAGTTAAGGGCCGGTATCCAGGGTATGATGGATGAGGGTTGTTTGCAATTCAGTAGGGCTGTAAAAGATCGTGGACAGTGTCAACTATCACCATTTACTTTAAACCGTCTGAAGGACGTGGACAAAGGGTCGTTAGTGCACCTGCAACAAATGGTACCCCAGTTACCATTTCCGTGCCTGTAACCATCAGTGCTCCAACTACTATCGTTGCGTCTGGAAGAAGGGCTGTTGAGAATAGTAGAGCCGTGCCGTGGAAGTATGATAATGCTTACCGCAGTAACAGAAGGGCTGAAAGTCAGACGAGACCAGTGAATCAAGCTCCAGTGACAATTGGTTTACCGAATAGAGTTCCTGCAACTGTTGGTCCGGCTGTGGATAATGTAGGGGGTCCAGGAGGTTTTACCAGAAGCGGTCGTCTGTTCGCACCGCAGCCTTTGAGGGACAATAATGCTGAGGCTCTCGCCAAAGCAAAGGGTAAGCAAGCTGTGGTTGAGGAGCCTGTCCAGAAGGAAGCGCCCGAGGGCTCATTTGAGAAGACGTGGAGGAGTTTATGAAAATAATCAAGAAGAGTGACTACAAGATTGTAGATCAGTTGAATCAAACTCCGTCCAAGATTTCTATACTTTCACTGTTGTTGTGCTCTGAGGCACACCGTAATGCCTTGCTGAAGATGTTAAATCTGGCTTACGTGCCTCAGGAGATTTCTGTCAATCAACTGGAGGGTGTGATGGCCAATGTGAGCACCAGGCATGGTGTAGGATTCACCAACCTGGACTTACCGCCTGAAGGGCGGAACCATAACAAAGCCTTGCACATCACCATGGAGTGCAAGGGGGCAGTGTTGTCTCACGTATTGGTAGACACCGGGTCGTCGCTGAATGTGTTGCCTAAGCAGATTCTGAAGAAGATTGATGTGGAAGGGTTTGTGCTTACTCCCAGTGACCTGATCGTTCGTGCTTTCGACGGCTCCAAACGTTCTGTGTGTGGGGAAGTTACCTTGCCTGTGAAGATAGGTCCTGAGGTATTCGATATCATCTTCTATGTTATGGACATCCAGCCCGCCTATAGTTGTTTATTGGGGCGTCCATGGATTCATGCAGCAGGGGCAGTCTCGTCGACTCTCCATCAAAAGCTCAAGTATGTCTGGAACGGTCAGATTGTGACCGTGTGCGGTGAAGAAGAGATTCTGGTGAGTCATCTATCCTCGTTCAAATATGTTGAGGTGGATGGCGAGATCCACGAAACCTTATGCCAGGCGTTTGAGACTGTGGCTCTTGAGAAAGTGGCGTACGCTGAGCAGAGGAAGCCAGGTGCTTCAATTACTTCTTACAAGCAGGCTAAGGAGGTTGTTGATTCTGGCAAAGCTGAAGGCTGGGGCAAGATGGTGGATTTGCCTGTCAAAGAAGACAAATTTGGCGTTGGTTACGAGCCTCTCCAAGCAGAGCAGAATGGTCAAGCGGGTCCGAGTACCTTTACCAGCGCTGGGCTGATGAATCATGGCGACGTCTCTGCAACCGGTAGTGAAGACTGTGACAGTGATTGTGATTTGGACAACTGGGTTCGCCCGTGTGCACCAGGGGGGTCTATCAACAACTGGACGGCTGAAGAAGTGGTTCAAGTTACTCTTCTGACAGAGTAATTTTCTGTTGTTTTTCATTTTGCATGAAAATCCTACGATCTGCCCAAGGCGTAGTGATTCATTGTAGGGCCTCATCATGTTTTAATGATTATCATTAATGAAGGACATTTTTGCAATCAAACTTTGTGATCCCTGTCTTTCTATTTTTTGTTTTCATCTTTTTTCAAAAACAATAAAAATGGCAATGTTTTTGTTTTTTGTGACTTTATTGAACTCTTTTTCTAAAACAAAGCATTAAACATGCAGAAGCGATCTTATGGCATTCACTATGAACAGTTCTGTTATGGCTCAGTATGATTTCGACAATCCCATCTACCAAGCTGAAGAGGAGAGTGAGGAAGACTGTGAACTTCCTGCAGAATTGGTCAGATTGCTGAAGCAGGAGGAAAGGGTCATCCAACCTCATCAGGAGGAGTTGGAGGTTGTTAATTTGGGTACTGAGGACGCCACAAGAGAAATCAAGATTGGGGCCGCTTTAGAGGACTCTGTCAAGAGGAGGCTGATTGAGATGCTGAGAGCATATGTGGAGATATTCGCCTGGTCATATCAAGATATGCCTGGGTTGGATACAGACATTGTGGTGCATCGTTTACCTCTTAGAGAAGGATGTCCTTCGATCAAGCAGAAGCTTCGTAGAACGAGTCCTGATATGGCAACTAAGATCAAGGAAGAGGTTCAGAAGCAGTGGGATGCGGGTTTTTTGGCTGTTACAAGTTATCCCCCATGGGTGGCCAACATCGTTCCTGTGCCGAAGAAGGATGGCAAAGTCAGAATGTGTGTCGATTACCGGGATTTGAATAGAGCGAGTCCGAAAGATGATTTCCCATTACCTCACATTGATGTATTGGTTGATAATACGGCTCAATCCTCGGTATTCTCTTTCATGGATGGTTTCTCTGGATATAATCAGATCAAGATGGCGCCAGAGGACATGGAAAAGACGACATTCATTACACCTTGGGGCACGTTCTGCTATAAGGTGATGCCATTTGGGCTAAAGAATGCTGGTGCTACCTATCAGAGGGCAATGACGACTCTTTTTCATGACATGATGCACAAAGAAATTGAAGTGTACGTAGATGATATGATCGCGAAGTCGCAGACAGAAGAGGAGCACTTGGTTAATTTGCAGAAGCTGTTTGATCGGTTGAGAAAGTTCAAGCTGAGGTTGAATCCGAACAAGTGTACGTTTGGGGTGAGATCAGGGAAGCTGTTAGGCTTCATTGTCAGTGAAAAAGGGATTGAGGTTGATCCAGCGAAAGTCAAAGCTATTCAAGAGATGCCTGAACCGAAAACGGAGAAGCAAGTCCGTGGGTTTTTAGGGAGATTGAACTACATTGCAAGGTTCATATCTCATCTAACAGCCACGTGCGAACCAATTTTCAAACTGCTTAGAAAGAATCAGGCGATCAAGTGGAATGATGATTGTCAGAAAGCTTTTGACAAGATTAAAGAGTATTTACAGAAACCTCCAATCCTTATACCTCCAGTTCCAGGGAGACCTCTGATAATGTACCTGTCAGTGACTGAGAACTCGATGGGGTGTGTATTGGGACAGCATGACGAGTCTGGTCGAAAAGAGCATGCCATATACTACCTTAGCAAAAAGTTTACCGACTGTGAAACAAGATATTCACTGCTCGAGAAAACTTGCTGTGCTTTGGCCTGGGCTGCTCGCCGACTGAGGCAGTATATGTTGAACCATACTACCTTGTTGATTTCTAAGATGGATCCAGTGAAGTACATCTTTGAGAAACCGGCTCTCACCGGGCGCGTTGCTCGTTGGCAGATGATTCTAACAGAATATGATATTCAGTACACGTCACAAAAGGCCATCAAAGGTAGTATTCTGTCAGACTACCTCGCCGAGCAACCGATTGAAGATTATCAGCCTATGATGTTTGAATTCCCTGATGAAGACATCATGTATCTTAAGATGAAAGATTCCGAAGAGCCTCTTGTTGAGGAAGGACCGGATCCGGATGACAAATGGACACTGATGTTTGATGGGGCTGTGAATATGAACGGTAACGGTGTTGGGGCAGTATTGATCAATCCCAAAGGTGCTCATATACCCTTTTCTGCCAGATTAACTTTTGACGTCACCAACAACGAAGTTGAGTATGAGGCTTGTATCATGGGGATAGAAGAAGCCATTGATCTGAGGATCAAAACGCTTGACATTTATGGAGATTCCGCTCTAGTGGTCAATCAAGTCAATGGAGATTGGAATACGAATCAGCCGCATTTGATTCCGTATAGAGATTACACCAGAAGAATACTGACGTTCTTCAAGAAGGTGAAGTTGTACCATGTCCCCCGGGATGAGAATCAAATGGCTGATGCTTTGGAAACTTTGTCTTCTATGATCAAAGTTCATTGGTGGAATCATGTGCCACATGTTGCGGTGAATCGACTCGAGAGGCCTGCGTATGTGTTTGCAGCCGAGTCTGTTATGATTGATGAGAAGCCGTGGTATTATGACATCAAGAACTTCCTCAAGACTCAGGAGTATCCTAAAGGTGCGTCGAAGAATGACAAGAAAACCCTGAGAAGGCTAGCTGGAAGCTTCTATTTGAATCAGGATGATGTGCTGTATAAGAGAAACTTTGACATGGTCTTGCTCAGATGCGTGGACAGACCCGAGGCGGACATGTTAATGCAGGAAGTTCATGAAGGTTCCTTCGGTACTCATGCCGGCGGACATGCAATGGCTAAGAAATTGTTGAGAGCGGGTTATTACTGGATGACTATGGAATCCGATTGTTTCAAGTATGCTCGGAAGTGCCATAAGTGTCAAATTTATGCTGATAAGGTGCATGTACCACCAAGCCCTCTGAATGTCATGAATTCGCCTTGGCCGTTTGCCATGTGGGGCATTGATATGATTGGGAAGATTGAGCCCACTGCTTCGAATGGACATCGCTTCATTTTGGTAGCGATTGACTATTTCACCAAGTGGGTGGAAGCAGCTTCCTATGCTAACGTTACCAAACAAGTGGTTACCCGGTTCATCAAGAAAGAAATCATATGTCGTTATGGAGTTCCTGAGAGAATCATCACTGACAATGGTTCGAATCTCAATAACAAGATGATGAAAGAGCTTTGTAAAGATTTCAAGATTGAACATCACAATTCTTCTCCTTACAGACCAAAGATGAATGGTGCTGTAGAAGCGGCGAACAAGAATATCAAGAAGATTGTGCAGAAGATGGTCGTTACGTACAAGGATTGGCATGAGATGCTGCCTTTCGCTTTGCATGGGTACCGTACCTCAGTACGTACGTCGACCAGGGCAACCCCTTACTCCCTTGTGTATGGTATGGAAGCTGTCCTACCTGTTGAAGTGGAGATTCCTTCTCTGAGAGTTTTATTGGATGTCAAGCTGGACGAAGCCGAGTGGATTCGAACAAGGTTTAACGAGTTGAGCCTTATCGAAGAGAGACGGTTAGCAGCTGTATGCCATGGACAGTTGTATCAGAGAAGGATGAAGCGAGCCTTTGATCAGAAAGTGCGTCCTCGAAGCTATCAGATCGGTGATCTAGTTTTGAAGAGGATCCTCCCTCCCGGTGCAGATAACAGGGGCAAGTGGACTCCTAATTATGAAGGTCCATATGTTGTGAAAAAGGTATTCTCCGGTGGAGCCTTGATGCTTACAACTATGGATGGTGAAGACTTTCCGTCTCCTGTTAACTCAGATGTAGTCAAAAAATACTTCGCATAAATTGACCCGCTGGACAAAAAGAAAAAAAGAGTCCAGGCAAAAAAGGGCATCCCGACGAACCAAAAACAGAAAGGAAAGGTTCGGGCAAAAATTAGGGATAAAAATGAAAAGAATTTGTACACCCGGTAAGTCGAAAACCCGCAAGGGCGGCTTAGGCAAAAATGGGTATCCCGGTGGATTGAAAACCCGAAAGGGCGATCCAGCCAAAAGAGGGATTAAAGCGAAGATTACAGTCTGAGTTGTCTGTACTTCATCAAGCTTTGTCGTCTGCCATCTCGAAAGATGTGATCCGTCCAGTCATTCATCTCAGAAAGCAAGGAGTTGGGAGGAAAACTGATGATCTGTGAGTTATAACAGAATTGGGAAATAGTGGATGCCGTGTTCACATTGCCATTAGGATAGATCTTTCCTTTTGTGCGCAATTACCTCTTTCTAGGAATTGCCTCCCAATGTATTTGCCTTTTCAGGCGCATTTTCAATCAATAAAAGTCGTTATTCAGATAAATGGCTCTTTTGTTTTTATTTTTACTGTTTTGTTTGAAAAAATGTCCGAATTTTTGATAAGCATTGCATATAAGAACATGAAGGCTACACAATAACGTGCAAAAAGACAAAACATTTGAAAATCATTTTGAATGTTGAGGACACTTGAGCGTATCTTGTCCATGTATCCCCTGGGGGCATTTTGTTGTGCTGTTTTTCAGGATTGGCATCTGTGAGGACGTTTCCTCAACAGATATTTTCCCCAAGCAAGTTTGGAAGCTATCAGAGCTATGTTCCCCTGCGGAGACGTCTGTGGATAGTGCCTTCTATTCCCCAACAGATCTAAGGATTGCCTATCCCCCAGCAGGCCTGTATTTGCCGATTTCCTCCCCGAGTGAGGCAGGTTCATTGAAATTTATCTCCAGCATTTATCCTATCCGTGGACTGAAGGATATCCCCAGCGGAGTTTACCTTTCCCCGGCAGCAGTACTATTCTCCAACATGAGTGAGAAGTCGTTGCTCTCCCTGCAGAGTCTCCCCGCAGAGTTGGAGTACCCGATCAGTTTTGGCTCCCCAGCCGGAGTTTTTCATCATTTTTGCATTTTGCATTTTAGTGATCATTGCATCCTCAAACTGCGTAGCATTCCCATTCAATATGGAGCATTACGCCATAGAAAAATTCAAACATATGCATTCATGTGTTAACCCAATCAGACAATATCCCCGGCAGAGGCAGATCATTTTGTTCAACATCGGTGCAACACGCCTGCTACAGTGGCTCCTGACAGCACTCAGGATTGATATTCCCCAGAGAGGTTTATTTCCTCACCCGTCCGAGGACGGAAAGTTTGTTTCTCCCCAGTGAGACCCCCAGCAAGTGGTCAACCTTGCCTTGACATATCTAAGATGACGTTCTTGTGATACCGGTAAGTGTCATGCCAACACCCACGTGTGTTTCTTTGTTTGGTGTCGGTAAACACCATTGTTTCGGTGTCTGTAAACATCGGGTATTCTCCCCAGTCATCGGTAAATGTCTGGTCATCATTTTTGGTGTCGGTAAACACCATTGTTTCGGTGTCTGTAAACATCGGGTTTTCTCCCCAGTCATCGGTAAATGTCTGGTCATTTTTTGATGTCGGTAAACATCATCTTTCGATGTCGGTAAACATCGAGTCTTTTCTGCAGTCATCGGTAAATGTCTGATAATCCCCAGCTAGAGATCCCCAGTAGAGTCATCGGTAAACGTCCTATCTGGTTTCCAGTTGCAAATATTTGTTTTTTCCCTTAGTGAAGTGTTCCCCAGTCATCGGTAAATGTCTGGTCGTTTTTGGATGTCGGTAAACATCATCTTTCGATGTCGGTAAACGTCGAGTCTCATCCCAGTCATCGGTAAATGTCTGGTCATGCTTTGTTTCCTTGTTGATAAAATCAAGATCCCCAGAAGTCGTCTGTAAACGTCTTGTTTGATTACACCACAAAGATTTTGTTCCTCCTCAAGTGGAGACGCCATCGGTAAATGGCCCTGTATGCTTCGATATCGGTAAATATTGAATGCCCAGTTTTATCCGCCATCGGTAAATGGCCCCGTTTTCTTCGATATCGGTAAATATCGGATCCCCAGTTGCAGTAGCCATCGGTAAATGGTCGAGTTGAAGTTGATATCGGTAAATGTCAAAGTTTCTTTGAAGCCACCATCGGTAAATGGTTTTGCTTCCTTTTACATCAGAAGTTGTTTCCCAGCAGCCATCGGTAAATGGTCTTGCTGAAGTTGATACCGGTAAATATCAAGTTACCAGTTTCTAACCATCGGTAAATGGTTTCGCCTTTCTGAAGTTGTCAATTGCAGGCGTCATCGGTAAATGACGTGGTTCTTCTTGTATCATATCCGGCAGAGTGCAAATTTCTACGGTTCTTGGTATTCAATCCCTGTTTACCCTGGAAGTCTGACAGCCGTTGCTATCATCCGTTCGGGTTCCCAGCTGATTGAATAGGGGCAGGTGTAGCACCTCAAATTTGCACCTATCATTGTACATACATTTTCATATTTGGTCATAACATAACATGGTCCACTGCATAGCATTGCATTGTCCTTTGCCCCAAATGCAAGCCAGTCAGAAGAATTAGGTCAAACTGGTCAGGAGATCAGTCAGCCAAGCAAGCAAGTGCAATTTTCATTGAAACAAGGCCCTAGGGTTGGTCCAACATGTTCACATGACTTGGGGATCCATTTGAAGTGTTTTGGTCAAGGGTTGGATGTTCAGAAGTCATCAGTCAATGCACAGTCAGTCAGAAACCCTAAAAAGTCAAACTTGGTCAACTGTGACTGATTTTTATGGTTTTGATGATGGAATTTGGTTTGAAAGGGCTCATTCATGTCCATATAGGCCTCATATAACATGTCAAAGACCATTATTGAAGAATTGGAAGCCAAATCAGAAATTTCCAAAAATAGAAACTGGACCTGTAACTGAAACTTGCCAAAAATGGAAACTTCTTGATCCCAAACTTACATCATGATACAAGCTTCAAATGAATTTTTGCCCAACATGAAAGTTGAAGATCTTGTTCTCCCATTTCCAAAAAGTCCAAGAACACTCAATTCCCATGTATGGTTGGCAAGTTATGATCAATTCATTCTCCAAAAGTTTTGAACTTCAAAAGGCCATATCTCTCAAACCATTTGGCCAATTTGGGTGGGGTTTTTTGCAACAAGTAACATTTGATCCCCTCTTTCCAAATATGCAACCATCATTCACCAAAACATTACCAATCAAAATGGCATTTTTGGACTTGCATGAATTAATTTCAAGTGAGGTTGAAAAATGAGTTTCAAAATTAACCACTTCCAACCAATTCTACCAATCAAATATGTTCAGAAATCATATTTTGGACATGTTCAAAGCCCATTTTCGTGCAGTACACACACCCATCACCAACTTGCTTGAAAATTGGCAAAAGGACACTTTTCACCAACTCCATTCCACTTTTTCATGAACCTTGATTAAGTACCATTGAACAGAGTATATATTCAACATATTCTCTCTGAAAACCCTAGCAGCAGCCACACATTCAAGACAGAAAAATCTCACTTCTCTCATTTGCTCATTTCTCCCATTTTTGAACTTTCTGCAAAAATCTTCAAAGAGCATAAGCTTTGGTCGATGGTTTCGTGATCTGTCATCATCTTGGCACCATTTTCAAACCCCATTGCTCAACTGTAAGCAAAAGAGAAGAACTGTTTCACCAAGAACATATCCATGGCAGAGTTGATTTGGAGTTCCTTCAAGCACTCTTGAGCTAAAGTAACTTGATCATTCATCATTGCAAGCTTGGAGCTTCATCTGTTTCGAGCCAAAACCACCAAACAACAACTGCATCACAACTGCTCTTCACTTTTGGTAAGATTTCGAGTCTCTCTATTTCCTAAATCATGCCATGCTTTAGTTAGATTATGCTATGCTGGTCACAATGAACTTTGAATCATGCTAAATGGTTGAGCTATGTGTGAGAAATATGGTTTTTAAGTTTTACATCCAAACATGTTCTTGCTTGTTGCTCTTTTGTTAGCTCGATTTAGGATATGTGGATGTTGGATTATGACTGTGTGTGGTCTGCTGGTTCGAATGCTATGGCTGTTGTTTAATTTTGAGGCAAATTTCTTTCACGATTTTTGGAGAAGATGAGCACTGTCACTGTAGCTTCAAACCCTAAATTCGTAAAACCCAGAAAACGCATTGGCTGGTTTTGTTTCACGTGCTGCATGCTTTGTCCTGTTGGATTGCCATGAGCCTATCACCGTTTGCCACGCTTCTTTTCGCTGCGCACCGTTTCATTAAAGTTCCCAATAATTTCAAAATTGCCATTGCCGGTTTAATTAAATCAATTAAATCATTTTCTTTCTCACTTTTATTTCATTTGATATGCTCAACTTACAAAAATCATTGCGCATCCAATTTTAATCCAAGATTAATGGGATTTTTTGCATTTGATTCATCAGAATCTCTAGTTTTTTATCATGATTTTTCCAGAATTTTTGCACGGATAGAGTTTAATTGGTGCTAGGGTTTGTGACATGTGCTCATATTTTGTACACTTTGCCAAGACATTTGTGAAATAATGATGCTTTATCCAATGGCTCCCAAATTTTTTGTGCTTAAACTAGACACACTCATGGTGATTTTGGTGTAGAGTTTGTGAATTTATCATTGCTGGTTTGTGAGTTATGAGTTTTTTGAATTAGGGTGTGACAATTTGTGTCACACCATTGATGTCCAACTTCATGATTTTCATTACCATGCTTCTTGAACTCAAATTGGTTGGAATTTTTGCATGAATGTACTCTTGGATGTCTAGTTTACATGTGAATTTTCTTGGAATTATTTGTGGCATTTCCTAATTTTTTGAGATTTTCTCCCCTTCTTGGTCATATGTTGACTTTTTGTGACACTTGTTCCCATTTGTTTTGTGAAATGCTCATACTTTATTAGATGGACATGAAATTTTACATGAGATAACTAGACATCTTAATCTTTGCCATGGTTTTAGTCCCATTCATTTATCATATGCCATCTCTGATTTATGAATTTTTCAAGTTGATGCATGATTGGTTGACTTCTTTGAGCATGTTCAAAATTGCTTTGACTTTCTGATTTTCATTGACTGCCTTCCACTTGTCCAAATGAGATGAAATTTGACATGCTTACCTTGCTGTGGGTTGTGATTGATCATGATTTATTTGATGATTTTTGGAAATGTTTGAGATTGCTTTTGAGTTAAGTCTTGCTGTTGACTTCTATGAGCTCCTATATGCCATGTCTTGACCTAATTTGTTCATGAAATGATGATGATGATTGATATGAATGTGAAACCAATTGGTTTTGTTTCTTGATTGTTTGAACATGATTTTGGATACTTGCCTTTTGCTGTTTTAACTTTTTCATTCTCTTTTGACCCTAGGCTTGCCCTAGTGGTCCTGTTACTCACCTTTGAGCTCATGTTTTCAGGTTGACCAACAAATGACCAATGAGACCAATTCTTTTTGATTGAGCTTGCTTGAATATCATTGATTAACTTGTTTGTTTTTGTAGGTGGCTTGGCTCACATGCCTTGAGCCTTGTGCCTTGCACATTCACTTGCTTATGATTAACTGTTGATGTCTGTTTCCTTTTGCTTTGTTTTGAAGTTACATACTAATGTCTGCTTGACTATTTCAGGTGCTTTTAGTTGCTCAGTTCCTTGTGAACTTTTTGCTTTGCTTTGCTTGATAAGCAATTTGCATTGAGGTATACCTTTCTATCCTCATGTAGTCTGGAAGACCTGGCCTGTTACTTGGCCAGGCAACTGTCTGAAGTCCTCCTTAAGAGGCAATGTTTGTGACTGTTTACATTTGTCCTTGTATAGAGTCAAAGACCTCCTAAGTGAAGAGGCAATTGGCAGACACAAGGGATATGCAATCTATCCCCTGCTATTCTGTGTGTCATCTGCTTTGCTCACACCACTGTGTTGATGCATTGCAGATACAAACCCAAGATCTTGTACAATTGTACAGTTGAGTCAGTTTCAAATGTGTAGGAGGGTTCCCACCTTCTGAACCCACACATTCTTGTCTTAAGCTCTCCCAGGCCAGGGATAAGAGCTGTGAAGTCTCATCTTCACTCACCTTTCATCTGCTTCACCTTAGCCCCTCAATGGCAAGGTTAAGAGCTAACACTACCCAGTTCCAGTGGTTTGTTTGTTGAGGTTGATATGACCCCTCGACTAAAACCTGACCTTGTTTGAGCCCCTTGCTTGTGTATAGTGTGTGCTACCTGTACTTGTATGTTTGTTTGACTTGCTTCCTGTGCAAGTTAGGGTTAGTTTAGACTTGCTTCCTGTGCAAGTTAGGTTTTGCTTGGCTTGCTTCCTGTGCAAGTTAAGTGTGTGTGTGGCTTGCTTCCTGTGCAAGTCATGTTTAGGATAGGCTTGCTTCCTGTGCAAGTTAGCTAGAAACCTTAACTTAGGGATGATTTTGCGTGACAACATCTAGGCTCGAGTCGTAGTCTCCCTAGTTGTGTCTCCCTCTGTTATCTGGTTAGGCTAGTCCTTTTTCCCTCTGTAGGGGAACTACGTCGCCCTGATCCTCATACCAGATGAGGTACGTAGGCAGGAGATGAGCTGATCTCTCCGGGCGCCTGTGTCTTTATTTTGTCTTGTTGTGTGCTTGGAAGCTGATGTAAGTCCATCGAGTGGCATTTGGGTTCCAGTGTGGGTTTGTTGGTTCGGATGCTGATGTAAGTCCAGTGATTGGCGTTCAGGCTCCACGTTTGCCTTTTTGAGTGTGTTTTGGTTCGGATGCTGATGTAAGTCCAGTGATTGGCATTCAGGCTCCACGTTTGCCTTTGCCTGTGTTCATTTGTGTGCGTGTCAGCCGAGCTACGAATGCTCTGATTCTTCCCTCGTCCGAGAAGATACGTATGCATAAGGTGCGATACCTTAGCGAGCATGTGTCGTTTCCCCAGTCCGAACTACTTCGACTCTGATGTCTATGCCTGATAGACTAAGTAGGCCCAGGATGCGATATCCTGCCGAGTCAGTCTTGTCTGTTTTCTTGTGTCTCTTTCAGCCAGTGTGTGTGTGTTTGAGCAGTGTTTAGCAACCATTTTCCTTTCTATTGTGCGTGGATCCCGTCGAGTACGACGGATGCGTAGGGGTGCTAATACCTTCCCTTCGCATAACCGACTCCCGAACCCATTCTCTTTGGTCGCGAGACCATGTCTTTCCCAGGTTTACTCTGAGCGTTTCCTTTCCCTCTTTTGGGATAAATAACGCACGGTGGCGGCTCTGTTGTTCTTGTTTTCCCTCCGGTTTTTCGCGTGATGCGACACTAGGGAAATGATGTTCGGTCGAGATGACATCAATTTGATTGTTGTAATCAGTTAGAAATATTTATGTTTTCAGATAGCTTATTTTATACCGATGTTTATTGTGAACCTCGTTGTAACAAAGACTTAATGATATATAATGATTGAAGGTTATAGAAATACAATGCTACAAAAAGCTTAAGACCCAGATGATGCTCCTCGATTGGGACAGTTGTTCTTGTTGTGTCCTGGTTGACGACAGATACTACATAATCTTATCATTTCATTTGTGGAATCCATTTCTGTCCTGATACGTGTGCTGTTTGGCCTTCCTTTTTTCTTTCTACGCATATCGTCATTGTGCCAAACTATATCACCTTCATATGGAGGCCAGTATTCCTCCATTGGTAGTACCGAGAAGCTTTGATTATATACATTCATGACGGTGACGGTCTTGTACACATCAGATAAATGGTTGTAAGCGTCTTGACGAGTATAAGCGCGTGTTGCAATGATATGGGAGCAAGGAATGCGGAAGGCCTGGAATTTTCCCCAATCGCACCAACTTCTGTTTAGTCTAACAACATAGGCTAAATTTGGTCTCCCCTCGTTGTGATCCATTATTTCCTGGACGCTGAAATTTTGCCTATGACGGTCAAAGACTGTTGCAACGTGTGTGCCAGCTTTGATGCTCTCCTCTTTCATGACCTTCATGCAAGAATCACTGAATACTTGCCCAGACATTAACACCGCACTCAATCTTTCACCTCTGGTTGCGAACGTAGAAGCCAACCTATAATAGGTCGATCTTACCAAGGCGGTTATCGACAGATTTCAAATTCCTTTGAATACCCCGTTCATGCATTCCACAACGTTTATTGTCATGTGGCCCCATCGACAACCTCTGTCAAATGCCCTTGTCCACTGCTCTACTGGTATGTTATTTAGCCATCTCCCTGCGTCTTCATTAGGCAATGTAATTTCATCACTATAATATTGAAATGACGGTTGGGTTAGAGCATACCCAGCATTCACCACCTTCTTGCAAAGATTCTTATCTTTTATAGCACGCATGAAGTTTTGTGCAATGTGTCTGATGCAATAGACATGGATAGAAGGAGGATCATGCCATCCGTTGTCATGGTTGTTATAGGCACTCTCAATGACAGCATGTCTATCAGAAATCAAACAGAGATTGACTTGTGGAGCCACATGCGTTCTGAGATGTCGAAGAAAGAAACCCCATCCACCAACTGTTTCACCTTCAACCAGAGCAAAGGCAATGGGAAAGACGTTGTTGTTGCCGTCTTGTGCAACCGCCATGAGCAAAGTACCCTTGTATTTTCCGTATAACCAAGTGCCGTCAATTTGAATAATAGGTTTGCAGAATGCGAAACCTTTGATGCACGGGTCAAATGCCCAAAAGAGACGGTGAAAGATTCTATTACATGTAGCACAGGTTCCGTCTGGCATCATCGTTGGCAATGTCTCCATAATTGCCACAGTTCCTGGGACATATGTTTTTAGTGCCCATAAAAACCGTAGCAATTCCTTGTATGAATCCTCCCAGTTGCTGAATACTTGTTCAACAGTCTTTGTTCTCGCAATCCAGGCTTTCTTGTAAGATGGAGTATAATTATATGTTGTTCTGATATGGGATATAATTATACTCACCTTCACTGATGGGTCTTTATTAACCAACGGCAGAATGTCTTGACATATCAACGCAACGCTTAATTTACGGTGATCTTGTTCAACGTTAGTTGCAATGCAATTGTGAGGTGGGTCTATTGAAGCGATCTCCCAAGAGTCGTTTTTCTTTTTGTAAGACGTAGCCAAACGAAACTTACAAAGCATGTTGCGACATTCGATAACATACCTTCTAGAATCAGTGCGTTTCACTGTAAAATCAGCAGAGTTGTTCATGTGGAATTTTTTGATAGCTAGAACACATTCTTCTTTGGTACGAAACATGTCTCCCACCTTTAATTCGCCTTCTGATCTCGGATACGGATTATAGAAAACATTGTTGGATGTTTCATCGTTGTGCAGATCCATATTTGTCATATGTTGAGGCGGATTGTAGACATGACTAGGAGGTATTGGTGGTGGTTGATCATCATCTTCAATGTCGTTGTTCAGCATGTGATCAACCTGTATCTCGGTCTCCTCTTCTTCTTCATCAACGACGTTCACTTCTGCTTCTGCTTCTGGGTTGACGTCATCTAACCATTGTGGATCAAATTCACCAGATTCATCCTGACTGGTTATTTGAGACTGCTGAGATGGTATACATGGTTGAAGAGTAATGTACAACTCAATACAGTTGCAGCCTAAATGTTCATGACTAACAAACATGTATTCAACATCTTCATCGTCTCGTACCTTAAGGGAAAAAAACTTGCATTGACTATTCTAAAAAAATATTGGATTTTGATATGTGATCTTTGAAGGAGAATTGCCATCCAAGGCGCATCGGAATTTAAAAATTTCTCCATTTAGTGATCCTTACGAATGAGCATGATCAGTGATAGAATCGTTACCTCTTGTGGCGATCACGAACGTTGAACGATGACAACGTCTCTACTCAGTCCACACGAACGGATTCCTTCAATCTCAGTGCTAGATGCTACGAATGAAGGCTTTGAGTGAGAGAGAGAGAAACGAAATTGCAAGCAAGAGTGACAATGCTTCTACACAAAGGTTCTATTTATAGAACCACTTGTGTGGGCTGCAAGCTAAAAAGCCCACTCAAGTGTATCTGGCCCATATCTCATAATATGCCAAAATCACTTAAGTGTTTGGTACCTTACCATATTTCGTATTCTACTTAAGTACACCGTACCTTACGATGTTCTATAATTCACTTAAGGTAACCGTACATTACCGTATTCCTTAATTACTCTATCTCTCATCAATCCGTCCTTTGTGTGTGACCCTATAGGTTTTCGCGGCGTTGACAATTATATTAAATCACGTATTTAACATAATAAACAGTGAGCGGTATCTAGCAACACATCACTGCTACCCAAGACACGAAAATGTCATGTGATCTGACAAGTCCTTCTGTGATAATAACTATGTGTATAATTACCCTTTTGCCCTTATGTCTATATTGAACACAAGGCATAGACCGTGTCATCCTTGTCCAGTTCAATATTGGGCCCATAGACATTTATCCTGTTACGCAGGATGGGCAAATTCCATCTAGGTCACTCATGTCCCTTAGCATGCTTCGTGGAGTACCCATCAATTGTCTTTATGGTTATCCAGTTACGGACAATGTTTGATCAGCAATAAAGCACTCGACTCTACATCTAGGGTCCATAGTGGTTTCAGGTCGAAGAGTGGTATACACCATTATCACCATGAGAATAACTTATGACACTTTGCATAACATTCTATATAGTATTCTCATAGCGGGTCAATCCAGTATAAATATTACTCTTAATATTCATACCTATGTTTAAGACTTGATAACTCTTTATCCATGATCCATGAGATGTGATCATCAGTCTATAAACATAATAGTCTTAATGCTTTAATGTTATCCCACTTCACAATAAAGCTCGACTACGGATACTTTAAGAATAGTGTCCTTATGTCTAATGTGATCTCATGATTAAGTCATACTTGATACATTAAACGAACTAGCTATTCTAGGGACTTTATTAAACATACATAATAAAGAAAAAGCCTTTTATTATTAATAAATAATTCGATACAAGTACCAAAAGTATTGGCCTCTAGGGCTTACACCAACAATCTCTCACTAGCACTAGAGCCAATCAGGCATACCCATAATGCCCATAGATCTAGTATGGCCATCATGCTTCTGCTGCGCAAGAGGCTTTGTTAGTGGGTCAGCAATATTGTCAAGTGTAGGTACTCTGCATATTTTCACATCTCCTCTATCTATTATCTCTCGAATGAGGTGATAACGCCTAAGTATGTGTTTGGATCGTTGGTGAGATCTAGGCTCTTTAGCTTGTGCGATAGCACCATTGTTATCAAATAGAGACCAATGGGATCCACAATGCTAGGAACTATGCCAAGTTCACTAATGAACTTTTTGATCCAAACAGCTTCCTTTGCTGCACTTGAGGCAGCAATATACTCAGCCTCGTTTATAGAATCAGCAATTGTATCTTGCTTTGAACTTTTCCAGCTCACAACGCCACCGTTCAAGCAAAACACATAACCAGATTGCGATCTAAAGTCATCCTTATCTGTCTGGAAGCTGGCATCGGTGTATCCAATTACAGCCAACTCTTCCTGACCTCCATATATCAAGAATGAGTCCTTAGTCCTTCTCAAATACTTAAGGATATTCTTGATAGCTACCCAATGGGCATCACCAGGATCAGATTGGTACCTACTCATTGCACTTAAAGCAAACGAGACATCTGGTCGAGTACATAACATGGCATACATGATAGATCCTATTGCAGATGCATATGGAATCTTATTCATGCGATCCCTTTCTTCCTTAGTTGAAGGGGATTGTGTTTTTGATAGACACATGCAATGTTGCATAGGTATGAATCCTTTCTTGGAATCATGCATATTAAAGCGTCTCAGCACTTTGTCTATGTACGTACTCTGACTTAGGCCAAGCAGTTTTTGTGATCTATCTCTATAGATTCTGATTCCTAATATATAGGCTGCTTCACCTAAGTCCTTCATAGAAAAGCATTTCCCCAACCAAGACTTTACTTGTTGCAGGGTAGGGACATCGTTTCCAATGAGTAATATGTCATCTACATATAATACCAGGAAAACGATCATGCTCCCACTAACCTTCTTGTAGACACAAGGCTCATCTTCGTTCTTGATGAATCCATATTGTATTACTGTTTCATCAAAATGAAGATTCCAGCTTCTGGAAGCTTGCTTCAATCCATAGATTGATCTTTGTAGCTTACATATCTTTTGGGCTTCTTCTGGTATGTCAAATCCTTCAGGGTGTGTCATGTACACATCCTCAAGAAGATTCCCATTAAGGAAAGCAGTTTTGACATCCATCTGCCATATTTCATAATCATGATATGCAGCTATAGCAAGTAAAATCCGAACAGATTTAAGCATTGCAATTGGTGAAAAGGTTTCATCATAGTCAACCCCATGAATTTGTTTATATCCTTTTGCAACCAGTCTTGCCTTATAGGTATGTACTTTACCATCCATGTCAGTCTTCTTTTTGAAGACCCACTTGCATCCTATAGGGTTAACTCCTACAGGAGGCTCTACCAAGGTCCAAACTTGGTTTGTGTACATGGAATCCATTTCAGATTTCATGGTGTCATACGGTGAACTGACTTGGGGTATTTTGCTTTTTATCGCAATGTCGCGGATAGCAAGAGTCGCCACCGACTTTTCTTTTATCCAATAAGGAAAGGTGGAAAAGAACAGGAAAGACCTCAATAGATTTTGGGTTTGGGAGGTACATTATACAAAGGGAAGGTGTTAGCACCCTTTGTATCCATGGTTATCCATGGGCTCTTAATTGCTGGATCACTTATATTTTTGTCTGAAAAGTGTTCGTGAATTGTTTAAAAAATGTTTCGAAAAGAGAGTTTAACTTTGTAATGATTCTCGTATGAATGTATACAAAGTATTTATCTCGTTTGATTTTGAAAACGGTTTAGAAAAATGTAACTTGGTGATGATTCTAGTATGAATGTGTACCAAGTGGTGATTTTCTAGGATTTTGCAAAGTGTGAGGGGTGGGAAATGTTTTAGGTTATGATCCAGCAATTGAGAGTTATACCTTCCTAAGGTCGTTATGAACGTTTCCTATCCTTATGAGGGTAAAACTGTCCTTACTATTGAGAAGTAAGTAATTTTACCCTTTGGATGTTTAAGGGTCATCGTAGGGTCATCGATAGGTCATTGAAGGCAACAGTTGTAAGGATACCTTAGCATTCGAAGGGACGATCATCATTTAACCGTAGGCTACACCGAAGGGTCATCGAGGGACAAAATCGTGTTTTCGAAGGCAACATCCGAGGGACCATGATTTATTTTATGATGATTTAACCGAAGGGTCTTTGCTAAGTGTATCCCTACATTCGCGGGACATGACCGTTATACCGTAATACCGTAGGGCAGCAAAGAGAGGTCCAAAATCACATGTTTAAAGGTCATATTTTAAAGTCAATTAGGTGATTAGGATGAATCTCCACATTAAAATCAATACATTAAAATTAATACATTAAACTTAATACATTAAAATTAATTAAGCAATTTAGGGTGGATCTTCATAAGGGTATCCCACAAATAAAGTGGAAGGCCTAAACAACACTCTTTTCCTGGGATATGTGAACCTTTACAACATTCAGCAAACGGGTTAGAATACCAATCAGGGTGCAATCGAGGATTACACCGCAAAAGAAAACACAGCAGCATGAATGTCAGGCAAAACAGTGCATAATTAACATAGAATAGATCAGGTTACGCATAGGACATAACAAATATCAACGGCTGTCCCGTTCGCCTCTGCCTCGCCTAGCGAGGTCCTAGCGAATGCTCGCTACATGCTCGCTTAGCGATGTGCTAGCGAGCGGCTGCGGATTTTGAATTTCAGAACAGTATGATCTCAGCATGCTACATGCCTTATTGCATTCAATTACAGAAATAATATGGTCAAACACTCAGGATATTCAGGCGTACTGGAATTCACATGCAAAGTCTAATTACATATCCAAAATTCAATCATGATGTATTATGTATTTAGAAATTTACAAATTGGAAGCATAAAACAATAATGATACACAAACCTGTTTGCAATGGAGTGGTAATGCTGAATTGGCAAGTCACTTTTGGTATCGGGTTGAGTTAGGCGGCGGTAACTTCGGTGCGGATGAGCGGCCGTCAGGGTTTCTTCACTCCGACTTCTCTGGGCTACTCTCCGGGGTTGCTATGCCAGGGTTTCCGGCCGTCTCCGTCTCGGTTTTTCGTTCTCCCCTTTTCGTTCTGGAGTTGGGGTATTTATAATACTCCTTTGATGACCTAATGGGCTCAGAATGAAGCCCAAAATTTTCTGTTGTCTGTCAGCTTCGCTAGGCGAGCGTGTAGCGAACGTGTAGCGAACGTTCGCTAGGCGAGCGTGTAGCGAACGTGTAGCGAACAGGCCAGTTTGGGCCATTTTCTGGATTGGGCCATTCGTGGGCTGGACCTTTGTTCCTTTAAGATCAGTGTCATAAAAATGAGTCGGAGTGCCCTGAAAAATGTCTTAAAATATTAATGGGCAAATTTTGGGGTATGACAGCTGCCCCTGTTCAATATTCTTGAACCGAGAGAGTCAGAATGGTATGTACGCCATTCGTGGTCTGGAGGTGGGAGATTATTGAACACTTAGAACGCCCCAAAATTTGCACTTGTCAATTAGTTAGTCTGGATGGAGATGGGCTTAAAGATGCCATCTAGGAAGTTTGATGATGAGAGCTTCAGAGTGCGTCGTACGTTAGAAGATATCTGAAGTCATGGGTGTCACTGGGTCATACGCCAGACCGTATAGTGAGTCATTCATTAAGCCGTCGACTTCACTGGGGATTTAGAATGGGTCATACGCCGCTGGGGATAACAGATCAGAATGGATCATACGCTAGATCGTATCTGAGTTGCAGAATGGGCCGCCTGTTAGGCTGTATCTGACGAAAAGTAGTCGTACGCTAGACTACACCTCGGGATGTACCGTACGCTAGGTAGTATCTGAGGAATGAAGATCCGAATGGGTCGTACGCTAGACCGTATTGTTGGAGGAGTAATATGTTATGCCGAATCAAAATGAGATAAGAATCCGAATGAGTCATACACTGCTGGGGATAAAGGATCAGAATGGATCATACGCTAGATCGTATCTGAGTTGCGGAACGAGCCGTCCGTTAGGATGTACCTGATGATGAAGGGGGTAGTCATACGCCAGACTACACTTCAGAAATATACCGTACACTAGGTAGCATCTGAGGAGATGAAGGTCTAATTGGGTCGTACATTAAACCGCATCTGAGCAGAATGAGCCGTCCATTAGGCTGAATCTGATCATAGAAGGGGATAGTCATATGCTAGACTACACTTCAGAAATGTACCGCATACTAGGTAGCATCTGAGGATATGAAGGTCTAACTGGATCGTACATTAAACCGTATTTGAGTTATTGAAGGTCAGAATGGATCGTACGCTAGATCGTATCTGAGTTGAAGGAGTCATATGTTGAGCTGAATCAGAATGAACCGTACGCTAGGCTATATCTGATAGTATTTGTATATGTTGTATTTGCAATAAATGTCTGGGATGAGCTTATAGATGCCATCGTTAGGAGGATGTCAGAATGAATGTTGACATGGAGTGTATCTGAAAGATGTATTTGAACCTGAACGTAATCGATGAAGATGTCCGTCTGAATGGCTCTCTATTTTGACTGTATCAGGAAGATAATTAACCTGAAAAATAAAGTTAGCTTCATGCCATGTCATGATGCATGAGATGTTTTATGCTTTCGAAAATAACTGCAAACGATGTATGCATGCGTATGCTGTGAAATGATGTAATGAATGAATTATGCATCTGAAAAGTTCTTCCTGAGGACTCTACTGGGGAAAACAAATCTCAATCTTCTGGTTGGGAGATACTGGTATCGATGACCCTTTCTTAGCCGGGGATGCTTGATTTCTGTCTGATGGTAGAAATGTTCAACAGAAGCCTGGCTGGGGGTGGAAGAGATGACCCATTTGTCTAGTAATGCCACTCTCTTCTGGGAATGACTGGCTTTGCTGGGGAATAGGATTAGCAACGGATTCATTGGAAAGCATGATTAGACCTTCTCCTCGATCCTGAAGCCTAGTAGTAATCGCTATTTCTATTTTATGCATGCATTTTTGGTAAACATCGATCATATCCAAATGCATATATTAATTCGAATTAAATCAATGGACGTTTATGCAAACAAAACAGAGAAAGTAAAACAAGAGCATTTTTTTTTGAAACTAAAATTATATTGATTTCGAAAGAGGGCCTATAAACAGGCAATTTGTGTACAAGGAGACAAAAATCCTAGTAAGAGGAAATTGTCAAGAAAACAAAGAGAAAGCTATGCCAAAAACGTCCTATTGACTTTAATTCCACTACTGCCATTATGTCTTCAAGCCTCTCATCTCCTGCTGTCGGATAGAAGTGATTAGCTTGTTCAGTCCTTTGAACTTGGATGAAGCTGTCTGAGAACGGGACATAGTCATACGCTTTAATCCCTAATTTTTGCCTGGACCGCCTTTTCAGGTTTTCAATCCACCAGGATACCCCTTTTTGCCCAAGCCGCCTTTTCAGGTTTTCGACTTGCCGGGTGCCCATTTTTTTATGTTTATCCCTAATTTTTGCCCGAACCTTTTTGGTTCGCCGGGATGCCCTTACTTTTGCCTAGGTACGTCGACCTAGCAGGTCTCTTTTATGCGTAGTATTTTTTGACTATGTCTGTGTTCACGGGATGCGGGAAGTCTTCGCCGTCCATTGTAGTAAGCATCATGGCTCCACCAGAGAATGCCTTCTTAACTACAAATGGCCCTTCGTATGTGGGAGTCCATTTGCCTCTGGGATCACCTTGTGGTAGAGTGATGCGCTTTACCACCAAATCACCAATATGGTACACCTGTCTCCTGACTCTTTTGTTAAATGCCTGGGTCATGCGCTTCTGATATATCTGTCCATGACAAACAGCCGCAAGTCTCTTCTCATCGATCAAGTTTATCTGGTCGAGTCGAGTCTGAATCCATTCATCTTCATCTAAGCCCGCCTCTTTCATGATTCTTAGAGAGGGAATCTGGACTTCCACTGGTAAAACGGCTTCCATTCCGTAGACTAAAGAAAAAGGAGTTGCTCCTGTCGAAGTGCGTACTGAAGTGTGATAGCCATGAAGAGCAAACAGTAACATCTCATGCCAGTCTTTGTACGTCACCGTCATCTTTTGTATGATTTTCTTGATATTCTTATTAGCAGCTTCCACGGCGCCGTTCATCTTTGGCCGGTACGGAGAAGAGTTATGGTGTCGTATCTTGAACTGCGTGCAGAGTTCAGTAATCATCTTGTTGTTCAAATTAGTACCATTGTCAGTAATAATTCTTTCAGGAACGCCGTATCGGCAAATGAGATTATTCTTGACGAATCGTGCCACCACATTCTTGGTGACAGAAGCAAATGAGGCTGCCTCTACCCACTTTGTAAAGTAATCAATAGCAACAAGGATGAAGCGATGTCCATTAGAAGCAGTAGGTTTAATCTCTCCAATCATGTCAATGCCCCACATCGCAAAAGGCCAAGGGGCTGTCAACACGTTTAGTGGAGCAGGAGGCACATGTACTTTGTCCGCATAGATCTGGCACTTATGACAGGTTCTGGAGTGACGGTGGCAATCAGCTTCCATGGTAGACCAATAATATCCTGATCTCAGAATCTTCTTGGCCATCGTATGTCCACTAGAATGAGTCCCAAAAATACCGTCGTGCATATCTCCCATAATCTTTTCTGCTTCCTTTTTATCCACACAGCGAAGCAAAGTCGAATCGTGGTTACGTTTGTATAATACTCCATTACTCAGAAAGAACTTAGCGGAGAACTTCCTCAGGAATTTTTTGTCATTGATGGATGCCCCTTCAGGGTATTCCTGAGCTTCTAAATATCTTTTTACTTCGTGGAACCAGGGTTTTTCCCGTACTCCCTCAGTGTTAAGTTCATAACAGTATGCCGGTTCATCTAGTCGCTCAATGGTGATCCTGGGAGCTTCATTGTCCCATCTGACTCTGAACATAGATGACATGGTAGCTAATGCGTCTGCCAACTGATTCTCTTCTCGTGGGATATGTTCGAATGTAATCTCTTCAAAGTATGGGATTAATGTCATCACCCGTTCTCGGTAAGGGATGAGATTCGGATGCTTAGTGTCCCATTCTCCTTTGATTTGACTGATTACTAATGCTGAGTCTCCGTACACACTCAAAAACTTGACCCGCCGGTCTATAGCAGCCTTGAGTCCCAAAATACATGCTTCATACTCAGCCATATTATTGGTACAATGAAAACATAGTCTAGCAGGGAAAGGCGTATGGTAACCCTCGGGAGAAATGATTACCACACCAACACCATTGCCCAATGCATTAGAAGACCCATCGAAAACCATAGTCCATCGGGATCCTAGTTCGGGTCCTTCATCCGGTCCAGGTTCTTCATAATCAGTAACAAGCATGACATCCTCATCTGGGAACTCAAAATTCATAGATTGGTAATCATCCACTGCTTGATGAGCCAAATGATCGGCTAGCACGCTTCCTTTGATTGCTTTCTGGGTAGTATACTGGATGTCGTACTCTGTTAGAATCATCTGCCATCTTGCTATTCTTCCGGAGAGAGCGGGTTTCTCAAATATGTATTTGATAGGATCCATCTTAGAAATCAATAAAGTGGTATGATTCAACATGTATTGTCTTAGTCGGCGAGCAGCCCAGGCCAAAGCACAACAAGTTCTCTCGAGCAGTGAGTATCTTGTTTCACAGTCGGTAAACTTTTTGCTAAGGTAGTATATGGCATGCTCTTTTCGACCAGACTCGTCATGTTGTCCCAACACGCACCCCATTGAATTTTCTAACACGGTTAAATACATGATTAGAGGTCTTCCTTCAACTGGTGGCATCAGAATTGGAGGTTCTTGAAGATACTTCTTGATTTTGTCAAAAGCTTCTTGACATTCCTCATTCCATATCATCTCTTGATTTTTCCTCAGTAGCTTGAAGAGGGGTTTGCAGGTGGCGGTCAAATGGGAGATAAATCGGGCAATGTAATTCAAGCGTCCCAAGAAGCCTCTGACTTCTTTATCTGTACTGGGAACTGGCATTTCTTGAATAGCTCTCACCTTGGCCGGGTCAACCTCAATCCCTTTACCACTGACAATAAAGCCTAGGAGTTTGCCGGACCTTACCCCAAAGGTGCATTTGTTCGGGTTCAACCTCAACTTGTATTTCTTCAACCTCTCGAACAGTTTGTATAAATGATCGAGATGTTCCTCCTCAGTATGAGATCTGGCTATCATGTCATCCACATACACTTCTATTTCATGATGGATCATATCATGGAACAAAACCACCATAGCACGCTGGTACGTTGCCCCTGCATTCTTTAAACCAAATGTCATTACTTTATAACAGAACGTGCCCCATTGCGTTACAAACGTAGTTTTCTCCATGTCCTCAGGCGCCATCTTAATCTGGTTATAACCTGAGAATCCATCCATGAATGAGAATACCTTGTGTTGAGCGGTGTTATCTACCAGAACATCAATGTGCGGAAGTGGAAAGTCGTCTTTGGGACTCGCTCTATTCAAATCTCTGTAGTCTACACACATTCTCACCTTGCCATCCTTCTTCGGCACTGGTACCACATTAGCAACCCATTGAGGATAAGAAGTAACAGCCAGAAAACCTGCATCAAATTGTTTCATAACCTCGGCTTTGATTTTCTCAGACATTTCAGGACGCATGCGACGAACCTTTTGCTTAACAGGACGACAATCTTCCCTCGTTGGCAGCCGATGTACTACTATATCAGTATCCAGTCCTGGCATGTCGTCATAAGACCAAGCAAAAATCTCTACATAGTCATGTAACATCTGAATCAACCTTCTTTTGACACTGTTTTCCAAGCCTGCTCCTATTTTGACTTCTTTCTTGTCTACTTCGGTACCCAGATTTACAATCTCAACTGACTCCTCGTGCGGCTGTATAGTCCTCTCTTCCTGCAGTAACAGTCTGGCAAGTTCTCCAGGTACTTCACAATCTTCCACACTTCCATCCTCGGCTTGGTAGATCGGATTTTCAAAGTCATAATGAATAGTAGTAGAACTATTAGCAACAGGATCCAGAGTGGGTATGGATCTGCAATTCGTTACGTGAGTGTGTGTAAGAAAACATAGCTTGTTTGGAAGATGACAGAAAAGACAAAGAGTGCAATGTTTGAATGCAAAAAGTCCATTGATTTATTGAATATGAATATGCTTATGAAAATGACAAAACCCTTAACAAATTAGCTATTGTGCCCCGGGCATAGACACAACGCTTGGAGAAGTTCAATTGTAAAAAAAACAAAAATTTGCAACACTAAAATAGACAATAACAATTACTCCTGACTAAAGGAAATCGGGATAGTGTCTTCAGCCTTCCAATTATTGAGTCTGTCACCAATTGTTGGGAAAATCCAGCTATCCAGGTTGCAATCGCTGTCAGCATCTTCTACAACATTAATTTGACTCTTGTCAGAGCTGAACCCCAGGCCAAATTTGTCAGACTTGTACGGTACGTCGATCAATTGACCCCAGCCAGTACAGCCACCATCTTCAACCACAGCTTGAGCGTCCTTCAGGGAAATCATAGCAGGAGGAGTCCGAATAACCTTGGGCACACCGGAAGTTGGCTTAAGGACAGGATTGGTCGGAGGAACTACTTCAAATGACTGACAAGGAGTCTCAATGAATTCACCATCCATCTCGACGTATCTGAAGGCATGCACACTACTGACAATGTACTCTTCTTCTCCACACACGGTGACAATTTTGCCCTCTGTGGGATACCTCAGCTTTTGATGGAGAGACGAAGCTACAGCACCTGACCCATGAATCCAAGGGCGTCCCAGTAAGCAGGAATAGGCAGGACGAATGTTCATTACATGGAAGGTAGTATTGAAGACTTGAGGTCCTATCTTGATAGGGAGGACTACTTCGCCATGGACAACACTCTTCGCACCATCGTAAGCACGTACCACAATGTCACTAGGTTTCAGTTTGATGCTTTTACAGTCCAGCTTATCCAGCACAGCTGTTGGCAGCACATTCAAGGAAGAGCCATTGTCGATCAACACATGAGACAAAGTGATTCCCCTACACTCAATGGAGATATGCAGGGCTTTATTGTGATTCTTTCCCGCTGGTGTCAGGTCAGCATCGGAAAAGCCTAGGCCATTGTCAACAGCCAAGTGAGCAACATAATTTTCGAACTGATCAACAAATGTTTCCTGAGGCACATGAGCAGTCTTCAAGAATTTTATCAATGCATTGGCATGAGATTCAGAAGATAACAGCAAGGATAACATCGAGATCTTAGACGGGGTATGCCCCAACTGTTCTACCACATCGAAATCACTCTTGCGGATGATTTTCAGCACTTCTTCCATTTCCTGTTTGGCAACATCTTCGGGAGTAACTTCGACCGGTGTCTCTGACTGAGAAGGATTGACTGGTCCCTTTCCTCGAGTTTCAAGGACAGGAGGTGAGATTTCTGGAGAGAAGATCCTTCCACTTCGAGTAATTTTACTAGTCCCAACGATGCCATTAGGATTAGTAGAATTGTCAATTTGCTTTACGCCATGGACGTAAACATCACCGCCATAATTCCACGGAATAGCTTTGCTTGAGGAATACGGGATCGGGCCAGGTGCAGTAATGATTAGGGGAGCTACCCTGGGCTCAACAGTAATCTTCACAGGCGCCCTAGTAGCGGTAATCTTCACTGGAACTTTGGACCTAGCAATCACAGATATTTCTTCAATAGGGTTTTCCGCCTTAGGAATCTTTTCGAAGAGAACTGTACGATCATCCATCAGCCGTTGAATACCATTCTTCAATTCCCAACAATCATCTGGTTGGAATATACAGAGATTGCAATCTTCAGCACAACCTGGAAATAAACCAGCTTGCAATAAATTCCTCTTTATGATCGGGAGAGGAGATGTTAAGTCCGCCACATTGGAAACGTGATCATCGTCATCCACGGTATTAACCGTCTTGTCATGATTAGGCATAGGAGCAGTGATGACATTAGGGGTCTCTGGAGGCTCAAACTCAATTTCTCCAGCTTCGATCATATCCTGAATCTTATTCTTCAATGACCAGCAATCGTTTGTATCATGCCCGGGGCTATCGGAGTGATATGCACACCTGGCATTAGGGTTATAACGAGAAGAAGTAGTGTTGGGATTCGTAGGAGGATCTCTGAGGGTGATCAAATTTGCCTTTAGCATTCCCTGCAGTGCCTGTGCCAAGGTCATATTGATCCTGGTAAACTGCCTTCTTGGCCTGTCTTGTTTGGGCTGGAAGTTTTGAGATGGCGGTGCTGCAATCGTAACTGCTCCGATGTCATGGTCACGATTTTTCTTGTTACGACCCTTTTGACCATACACAACATTTGATTCATTCCTCCCCTGATAGGACCTTTTGGTGCTTGCAGAGGCAGCCGCCTGTATCTTTCCATTTCGGATGCCGCTTTCAACACGTTCACCTGTCAATATAAGTTCAGTGAAACCTGATGAAGAACTTCCCAGTAGATGGCTGTAGAATGGGCCGGTCAGTGTGCCCATGAACATATCCACCAATTCTCTGTCAGTCATAGGGGGTTTGACTCTGCCAGCCAAATCTCTCCACTTTTGAGCATATTCTTTGAAGCTTTCTTTAGATCCCATAGTCATATTCTGCAACTGTAGCCGAGTAGGCGCTAATTCAGAATTATACTGGTACTGTTTATAGAAAGCTGTTGCTAAATCAGTCCAGGTGCGGATGTCAGGGATCTCGAGCTGATAATACCATTCCAACTGTGTGCCAGACAGGCTCTCTTGGAAGAAATGGATCCATAGCTTCCTGTCAGTGGTATGTGGCTGAATCTTTCTCACATAAGCTCTCAGATGCATCTAAGGACAGGACGCACCATCGTACTTAGTGAAAGTGGGGATTTTGAATTTGCGAGGAATGGTCACATCGGAGACCAGACCCAAACTTTCGAAATCCAGACCGGGCGCCTTCTGACCCTCCATAGCTAGCATACGCTCTTCCAGCAACTTGTACTTATCATCTCTTGGAGAGTACTGTTCATTTTCATAATCTTCATCGTCATCCTCAGGGTTGGAGAAATCAGCATTCTCTTCCTCTGAATCATTCTCCGCCCCCTCTTCTGGACCATTCGGGATTCCAAACTTGACTCCTGCGGCCTGTCCTTTACGCCTTCTTCCCGGGTTAATGAAACTCACAGCTTTCTTGTCTTTCTTCTTTTCGAGCAAAAGAGCCTTCAGTTCCTCCTGCCCTTTGGATAAGCTTAGCATCATCTCCTTGAATTGAGCATTCTGAGTCTGGAGATCTTTGACAGTTTGTTCGAGATCCATTTTTCTGTTTAGAAGGAAGACCGTGAGAACATTGAACTTGTAGAATACCTGTTATGCAGTGTTATGTTATGCTATGCAATGTATGAAATGTTTTCAAGGACTTTTGGAATTTAACTTTGCGTAAATCACCAACAAGAGAAAAACGTTTATTGCTAATTTCTTTGACCAATGTTCATTACAAAAGGAATAATAATAAAAATACAATGAAAGCTCAAGTCTCCCAGGGGCGGCTTCTTTTTGGGCGAAGATACGCATTGAGCCTTCGTTCCTCATTAAGCTGACTGGTAAGTTCTAACACTTTCTTCCTTTCTGCGACGAACTGAGTCTCGAAAGTATCCCTTTCTTCTCTCAACTGGATCCAGGATCTCTTTAGTTCCTCAACATTGGTAGGCATATCTGGATAAGGAATGATCTGAGGAGCACCTCCTTCAGCTTCAGGTTCGACAATCTGAGGTCCGATTGCAAGATATGGCATGACAAGTTCACGAGCTCTGGCGCGTACCCATCTGAGATAAGGTTCCATAGGAATAGAATTTTTCTATCCTAACGTGCCTCTCTTCACCATGCCCCAAGCTCGTACAAATCTTTCACGGAGGCCTTGGGAATCGTTGTCATAGTCGAACATGATACCTTCGATGATCATTTCATGTGGACCATCTCTTCGAGCATAACCAAACTGTCGCAGAGCTAAAGCAGGATTATAAGTAATACCTCCTCTTATTCCTAGGAGTGGTACATTAGGGAACTCGCCACAACGGTCAATGATGGTGACATTTTCCTTGAACTGAGGACACCAACAGATGTCTGGGTGGGAGAGCGACATTATCCTTTGAGACCATTTCAGATTTTGCTCATTCTTCAAGACTGATTGAGGAAGGTGCGAAATAAACCACCTAGACAATAAAGGTATGCAGCACATGAGAGTCCCTTGCTTCTTCATGGTACGAGTGTGGAGGGAATGCAAAATGTCTCCCAGCAAGGTAGGTACAGGGTTATGAGTGAGAAATATCTTAATAGCATTCATGTCTATGAATTGGTCTGGATTAGGGAATAACACCAAGCCATAGATTAGCAATGCCAGGATGTCTTCGAAAGCACGGACATTCATAACTTTTAAGAATTCTCGGGCCTTATTTGTCAGGAATTTGGCAAGTAAACCCTTAACTCCACTCCTTGTTACCCAATTAGCTTCAATGTCGGACTTCGTCATGTGTAAAGCTGCGGCAACTTCTTCAGACTTCGGAACCTTTTCTAAACCACTGAAAGGTATTTGATCAAGGATAGGTATCCCAAGCAGTCTGGAGAATTCTTCCAGTGTAGGTACCAACTGATAATCTGGGAATGTGAAGCAATGATGTTTAGGGTCGAAGAACTGGAATAAAACTCTCATCATATCTTCTTTGAAACCAGTGGTAACCAAATTGAGGAGAGAACCGTGTTTCTTGATGAACTGGGCATGATCGGGGAGCTCTGACACTAAATTCTTCAGTTGAGGAGAGATTGCTACAAAATTGATCCGGATGGTCTTCCTGGGAGCCATAGCCTTACAAAACAGAGCAAAGTTAAATCCCTAAGTCCTTGAAATGGTTAGTACAATGTTATGATGTCATGATGTTATGATGTTATGAGGTTAAACAAGCACAAGCAAGTCACACAACCATCATTCCTAGGTTTTAAGGCTTGCATGAGTTCCATAGGTAAGTACCCTCCCCACTGAAGTTTAGTTGGTTCAACCTGTCCTAGAATAGTAACCGGGTTCTAGAAGGATCTCAAATCACCGACCTTCCTTTAAGTCCACTTCAGTGCAACACCAAGTGGTTGACCGAAGCTTCCCTAAAGTCCAATCTCAAAGAGTGTAGTATCGAGTCTCAACCAACCCCAGTCGGAACCGAAGTCAGTTATCTCACTACTTTCTAATGGCCAGGATGAGTCAATTAGGGTTCTAAAGGCCTGGTTAATGCTTTAATGACACCACGCGGAAGCCAAATTTTTCCTCAAGTGAACATGAGGAACATCAGGACATCCAAAGTGTCACATTAACCGTAGCCATCATTTTAACCATTCCAGTATACGCCGGATAGTCGCGATGATCTATTGCTACTTACCTAAGGTACACTAGATCCGGGTGTAGGATCTTTCACTCAAAAATACCCAAGCAATCCCTTAAAAGTAAATCAGACAATTTGGAATAAGTGATCTTGTTTTTAAGGTAACCTCTCTTTTTAAAGTGTCCCCAGCAGAGTCGCCAGTTCTGTCATACGGTGAACTGACTTGGGGTATTTTGCTTTTTATCGCAATGTCGCGGATAGCAAGAGTCGCCACCGACTTTTCTTTTATCCAATAAGGAAAGGTGGAAAAGAACAGGAAAGACCTCAATAGATTTTGGGTTCGGGAGGTACATTATACAAAGGGAAGGTGTTAGCACCCTTTGTATCCATGGTTATCCATGGGCTCTTAATTGCTGGATCACTTATATTTTTGTCTGAAAAGTGTTCGTGAATTGTTTAAAAAATGTTTCGAAAAGAGAGTTTAACTTTGTAATGATTCTCGTATGAATGTATACAAAGTATTTATCTCGTTTGATTTTGAAAACGGTTTAGAAAAATGTAACTTGGTGATGATTCTAGTATGAATGTGTACCAAGTGGTGATTTTCTAGGATTTTGCAAAGTGTGAGGGGTGGGAAATGTTTTAGGTTATGATCCAGCAATTGAGAGTTATACCTTCCTAAGGTCGTTATGAACGTTTCCTATCCTTATGAGGGTAAAACTGTCCTTACTATTGAGAAGTAAGTAATTTTACCCTTTGGATGTTTAAGGGTCATCGTAGGGTCATCGATAGGTCATTGAAGGCAACAGTTGTAAGGATACCTTAGCATTCGAAGGGACGATCATCATTTAACCGTAGGCTACACCGAAGGGTCATTGTCATACGGTGAACTGACTTGGGGTGTTTTGCTTTTTATCGCAATGTCGCGGATAGCAAGAGTCGCCACCGACTTTTCTTTTATCCAATAAGGAAAGGTGGAAAAGAACAGGAAAGACCTCAATAGATTTTGGGTTCGGGAGGTACATTATACAAAGGGAAGGTGTTAGCACCCTTTGTATCCATGGTTATCCATGGGCTCTTAATTGCTGGATCACTTATGTTATTTTTCTTGTCTGAAAAAGTGCTTGTGAACGGCTTAGAAAATGTTTTGAAAAGAGAGTTTAACTTTGTAATGATTCTCGTATGAATGTATACAAAGTGGTTATCTCGTTCAGTTTTGAAAGTTGTTTGAAAATATAACTCGGTAATGATTCTAGTATGAATGTATACCAAGTGGTGATTTTCCAAAGAGATTTTGAAAGGTGTGAGGTGTTGAAAATATTTTAGGTTATGATCCAGTAATTGAGAGTTATACCTTCCTAAGGTCGTTATGGGCATTTCCTATCCTTATGAGGGTAAAACTGTCCTTACTATTGAGAAGTAAGTAGTTTTATCCTTTGGATGTAAAAGGGTCATCGTAGGGTCATCGATAGGTCATTGAAGGCAACAGTTGTAAGGATACCTTAGCATTCGAAGGGACGATCATCATTTAACCGTAGGCTACACCGAAGGATCATCGAGGGACAAAATCATATATTCGAAGGCAACATCCGAGGGACTATGATTTATTTTAAAGGGACATGATGACTTAATCGAAGGGTCTTTGCTAAGTGTATCCCCACATTCGCGGGACATGACCGTAATACCGTAATATCGTAAGGCACAAGAGAGGTCCAAGATCACATATTTAAAGGCCATATTTTAAAGTTAATTAGGTAATTAGGATGAATCTCCACATTAAAATTAATACATTAAAATTAATACATTAAAATTAACACATTAAAATTAATCAAGTAATTTAGGGCGAATCTCCACAAGGGTATCCCACAAATAAAGTGGAAGACCTAGACAGCAATCCTTTCCTGGGACAGGTGAACCTTTACAAAATTCAGCAAACGGATTAGAATACCAAATCAGGGTGCAATCAAGAGTTGCACCAAAACAGTAATAGTATCAGGTAAACAAAGCCTGGTTATAATAAAACAAGTCGGATGGGTAAAGATCAAAACAGAGCGAAACAGCGGCCTCCATTACAACAATTCAAGGTATCCAGGCATACTTAAGTCCACATGCAAAACCTCAAATATATTTATGAATTCAATTATGATATCACATGTGCATTAGGAACATAAAGCGGTGATAGTAACACAAACCTGTTGGCAATTGAATTGCAACCTCGAATTGGCCGATCGGATCGAATTGAGCGGAAGTGACCTTGCTGCCGTAGGCTTTTCCTTCCGGGTTTCCTTTAGGGTTACTCGGAATAAGTTAAACAGTAGTCCTGAACACTCCGCCACAAGCCGGCAGGATTTGTCCTTGGATTCGTCAACTAAACAACAAATTAAAACGAAGAAAATAAACTAGATCCTAACGTAAGGTTGGATCCGATAAAAAAGTACACAATAGTTTCCTTTGTAGAAACTATTGTGTGAATAGAACTAACTAAATGCTGAAAAAGAAATAGGAAATTGCAAGGAAAATAGTGTAGAACTCGTAGGAAAAACAATGCCTAAGCTGCTGGAAAAAAATATGCAAAAAGTGAAAACGGCAAAGGAAAAATGTGGAAAAAGCCCCCCCTTTTAGGTTTTCTTGTGGCTATTTATATTGGTACCATTAAGTAACTACTTGCTGCCAAGAGGTCTTCAACGTGGCTAATTTCATGGCGTGGATATAGGGCCCAACACTCCTCAACGTCTCTTCAAGTCTCTGAGGCGTTACTTGCGCCCAAAAAGTAGGGTAGTGGTATGACGCTCGTCACACCATGTGTGACGTCCGTCACAAGGCTGTTTTGCGTGACGCTCGTCACGCCCTCTGTGACGTCCGTCACAAGCACAACATTTGTGTCTTGCGCTTTGGGCTGGGCTTTGGCATTTGGTTCTTTTTCTCTCCTTTTTGCACCTCCTTTTCTTCCACTTTTACTTGTGCTTCAAAATAAGCCACCTGAGACAAATAGGAAGAAAATACCGCGTAATATCTAACAACATAAAGTGAACTGAAATAAATAATGATAAAATTTAATTGAATTAAGTCCTAAAATATGATATAATTTCATATTATCACTAGGCTAGCGTGTAGCGAACGTGTAGCGAACAGGCCAGTTTGGGCCATTTTCTGGATTGGGCCATTCGTGAGCTAGGCCTTCGTTCTTTTGAGATCAGTGTCATAAAAATGAGTCGGAGTGCCCTGAAAAAATGTCTTGAAATATTAATGGGCAAATTTTGGGGTATGACAGCTGCCCCTGTTTAATATTCTTGAACCGAGAGAGTCAGAATGGTGTGTACGCCATTCGTGGTCTGGAGGTGGAAGATTATTGAACACTAGAATGCCCCAAAAATTTGCTCTTGCTAATCACAGGTTAGTCTTGATGAAGATGGGCTTAAAGGTACCATCCAGGAAGTTTGATGATGAGAGCTTCAGATTGTGTCGTACGTTAGACGATATCTGAAGACGTGGGTGTCATACCGGGTCGTACGTTAGACCGTATAGTGAGTCCTCCCTTATGCTGTCGACTTCGCCGGGGAGTCAGAGTGTGTTATACGCTGCTGGGGATAAAGAAATCAGAATGGATCACACGCTAGACCGTATCTGAATACCAGAGTGAGTTGTTCATTAGGCGGATGACCTTGCTAGGGAGGAAAGATCAGAATGGATCGTACACTAGATCTTATCCAAGTTGCGGAATGAGCCGTCCGTTAGGCTGTGCTTAGGGATGAGAAGTCAGAATGGATCGTACGCTAGATCGCATACTAGGTAGCATCTGAGGACTTGAAGGTCTAATTGGGTCGTACATTAGACTGTATGTGAGCAGAATGAGCCGTCCGTTAGGCTGGATCTGATGATGAAAAGGGGTAGTCGTACGCTAGACTACACTTCAGAAATGCACCTGTCACTAGGTAGCATCCGAGGAGATGAAGGTCTAACTTGGTCGTACATTAGACTGTATTTGAGCCGCATCTGGTCTAACTTGATCGTACATTAGACTGTATTCGAGCAGCATCTGGGGACTTGACGGTCTAACTTGGTCGTGCATTAGACTGTCACTGAGCAGAATCTGGTCTAACTTGGTCGTACATTAGACTGTCACTAGGTAGAATCCGAGGACTTGACGGTCTAACTTGGTCGTACATTAGACTGTCACTGAGCAGAATTTGGTCTAACTTGATCCTACATTAGACTGTATCTGCAGAATCTGACTTGAAGGTCTAACTTGGTCGTACATTAGACTGTATTTGATGACGGGAAGGTCTAACTTGGTCGTACATTAGACTGTATTTGAGGTCTTGAAGGTCTAACTTGATCGTACATTAGACGGTATTTGCAGAATCTGACTTGAAGGTCTAACTTGGTCGTACATTAGACTGTATTTGAGTGGCCTCTGAGGACTTGAAGGTCTAACTTGGTCGTACATTAGACAGTATCTGAGTGGTTGAAGGTCAGAATGGATCGTACGCTAGATCGTATCTGAGTTGTTGAAGGTCAGAATGGATCGTACGCTAGATCGTATCTGAGTTGAAGGAGTCATATGTTGAGGCTAGATTACACCTCGGAATATACCGTACGCTAGGCAGTATCTGAGGGATATAGTTGAATCTTGAATGTAGTTGATAAAGATGTCTGTCTGAATGGACCTTTGTTTTGACTATGTCAGGAGGATAATTGACCCTGAAAAATAAAGTTAGCTTCATGCCATGTCATGATGCATGAGATGCAAATGTTGTATGCATGCGTATGCTGTGAAATGATATAATGAGTGAATTATGCGTCTGGAATAAATGAGAGCATTGTATACATGTATATGTTGTGAAATGATGTAATGTATATGATGCGGAACGAAGATTGTATGTAGGTATGTGATGTGAAATGATGTAATGAATGCACTATGTGTCTGAAACGTTTTTCCAGGGGACTCTACTGGGGAAATAAATCTCAGTCTTCTGGTCGGAGATATTTGTATCGATGACCCTTCCTTAGCTAAGGGTATTTGACCTTTATCTGATGGCAGAGATATTCAACAGAGGCCTGGCTGGGGGTGGAAGAGATGACCCATTTGTCTAGTAATGCCACTCTCTTCTGGGAATGACTGGCTTAGCCGGGGAATAGAATTGGCAACGGATTCATTGGAAAGCATGGTTAGACCTTCTCCTCGATCCTGAAGTCGTGTAGTAATTGCTATTACTATTCTAGGCATGCATTTTTGGTAAACATTGGTCATATTCAAATGCATATATCAATTCAAGTTAAATCAATGGACGTTTATGCAAACAAAACAGAGAAAGTAAAACAAAAGCACTTTTTTGAAACTAAAATTATATTGATTTCGAAAGAGGGCCTATAAACAGGCAATTTGTGTACAAGGAGACAGAAATCCTAGTAAGAGGAAATCGTCAAGAAAACAAAGAGAAAGCTATGCCGAAAACGTCCTATTGACTTTAATTCCACTACTGTCATTATGTCTTCAAGCCTCTCATCTCCCGCTGTCGGATAGAAGTGATTAGCTTGTTCAGTCCTTTGAACTTGGATGAAGCTGTCTGAGAACGGGACATAGTCATACGCTTTAATCCTTAATTTTTGCCTGGACCGCCTTTTCAGTTTTCAGCCCACCAGGATACCCCTTTTTGCCCAAGCCGCCTTTTCAGGTTTTCGACTTGCCGGGTGTACATTTTTTTTTTTATGTTTATCCCTAAATTTTGCCCGAACCCTTTTGGTTCGCCGGGATGCCCTTACTTTTGCCTAGATACGTCGACCTAGCGGGTCTCTTTTATGCGTAGTATTTTTTGACTATGTCTGCGTTCACGGGATGCGGGAAGTCTTCTGATCGCTCGACTGGGTGAGTCGAGAATGGGATACAAACTGCAAGTGCACAGTTCTATCGCGTAGTTTTAAAAGATATCGATCCCACAGGGACTTATGAATCGATATACCGTTATCTAAGGTTACTACGTAAATCTAAGGTGAAAATGTTTGATTGTTTGGGGAAAAACTAAGAGCTAAACTAATATCTAGATTAAATATTAATAAAACGGATATCGGTATGTAGTTCGTCAAAACTAGGGAATCAAGTCTTTGTCGGTTTCTTGGTTTTAAAATGAATCGTTTCGGTTAACTTCATTGGTTAAAGGTTCTATCTCAAACTCTCGCTCTGTTGAATAAACCATGATTTTATATTAATGTTGCTGTCACTTATAATTAAGTCAAAAACCATATTTTGAAAACAATAAAGTTGCAGAAACTCTTTTTAAGAAAATACTGACCGTTTTAAACACCCTTATCTCAAACTCTCGCTCTGTTGACTTAGGTTATATAATTAAATCCAAATGCTTAACTCTCGTCCTCACATCCAATCTTTAAAAATACTTTTTGGAAAAGGTCAGAATTTAATTAACTCTAAAACTTGCTCTCGCCCTGATCTAGAATTAATGCCTAACTTACACTGTCCAGTTAAAATCTCAAACTCTCGCTCTATTGATTTTAACTTCTTTATGTCTTTTACTTTTGTAAAAAATCTTGTTATTAAACCTGTAAGTTGAAACCGTAAAAAGATTGATTTTGATTTTAAGTTTAAATAGACCGACTAGTCTTGATCCCTTATTCTGCTTACTTTACATACCGATACCTAGGCAAATTAGCCAGACATGCTAAATAAATAAGAATTTATATCATGCATAAACAGACTCATTCCAGGCAGGCAATATGAATAAACAATAGAATAAAACATTAAAAATTAAATAACAATTAAAGAACCTGAATGCGTAATACAATGGTCTTGAACACTCCACCACAAGCCGGTAGGATTTGTTCTTGGATTCTTCAATTAGACAGTAAATTAAATCAAGGAAATAAAACTGGAATATAACGTAAGGTTAAATCCGGTATAAAGTTGCACAATAGTTTCCGGTGTAGAAACTATTATGCGAAAAATATCTAAAAGCTAAAACTGGAAAGGTAAATTTGCAAGGGAAAAAGAATGTAAATCTTGCAAAAGAAATAAATAAAATAAACAATGCTAAGTTGCTGGAAAGGAAGAAAAATAAGCAAAGGCGTGAAAAGAAAATTTGGCAGAGCTTCGGCAAACTGAGCGTGCAAAAACTGAGAGTTTTTTAGGTTTGTGGGATGGCTATTTATAATAGCCTTGGTAACTGCATTCCGTTTCCCACGAGTCTTCAGCATGGCTAAATACACGGCGTGGGCATAGGACACGAACTCTCTCAACGTTCTTCTTCAATTCTTCTGAGAGCGTGACTTGCGCCAAAAAGCTAGTGGAATGGTGTGACGCTCGTCACACCATGTGTGACGCTCGTCACAGGGATGCTTCTAGTGTGACGCTCGTCACAACCCTTGTGACGCCCGTCACAGGCACAACGTGCGCTTTCTTTTGGGCTGGGCTTGGTCTTTGATATTTGTTTCCTTTTTACTCCTTTCTACACCTCCTTTTCTTCCCTTTTTCACTTTTGCTTCAAAATGGGTACCTGATGTAAATAGAAAAGAAATACTGCATAATATCTGATAAAATGGGATAAATTAAAGTAAATGATAATATAATCTAATTGAATTAAGTCTTCAAATGTGATATAATTTCATGTTATCAAACTCCCCCATACTTAAATCTTTGCTTGTCCTCAAGCAAAATTCAGTATAGAACTTGTTAAAAGTTTTAGCCAGATGAAATTTCAAAGCACACATCAATTCGTACTAGGTTGCAAATGGATTTTTGTTTAGGAGGACTCGAGTTTAATCTTGACATCAACAACTACCGTTACAACTTAGATAACCCTACTTTATGCCAATCAGTTCAAGTACCCTATGATAGCTATCCTGGTTCCTTTAGTCTTATTTTACCCGTTTTCATTCTAGCGAAATCACATTAAGCCCTTTATCCTTTCGCGCACATAGTGGAGTAACCGGTTAGTGATTATGATCCGCTTTTAGCTAGAAGTTCTGGTACATAAGTCGGATAACTTCATTATTCAGTCCATTGCAAATTGCGGGGGATCGAACCGTAGTCCGCCCTACCGAGTTCAGTACCAGATTCCTACTGAACCAACTCATAATGGGTCTTTCGTATTGTGCTTTTGCATGATCTGCAACCTTTAGATTAAATGATCTGGTAAGGATCACCTAATTTAATTAGTGCATTTCTTGATATATTTATATATCTTAGGTTACTTTAGGGATCATTCACTTATATTCATCGGCTCTCCACGTAGTTTGCTATTAAGATGGTGCTGACTTCTGTATAAACTACTTGGGGTTGCCATAGAACTAAAAGTTCAAGGAATCGGTATAATAGGTACTTATCTTGATCTAACATATTGAGGTTCTCAGAGCGTTGTTATGGTAATGATTTTGTTTTGATTTCACTCAAGTTTTATAAAGTAAGCAACCTTTATACTTATTGGGTGTGTTAAAAAATTTTTTGTTATGGCTCAAGAAAATTGAGGGGAATAGATAATAGAAAATTTTTCACACTTAGGAACTTAACTTAAGTGCAAATTTTTTTTTTTTTTTTTTTATAGGAAAAAAAGGGAAATAACGATGAAAGGGAGAGTACATACTTGAAAAATGAGAATGGAAAGAATATTGTTTCCCCCCCCCCATACTTAAACTAAACATTGTCCTCAATGTTTTAAGGGAAAGAAATACAAAATGGAATTGCAAAGAAAATAACAACTAAGGCTGCCTTCCGCCTCTGGTTCTTGGCCCTGGTGATCTTTGACGTATGTCTAAGTTGTCGAACCTGCTAAACAATTCAGTAAACCGCTGGTCGGTTATGGCATTCCGAGCATCCTGTTGCTGTTGCATTTGACGCATCATCTGCATCATCTCTGCATTTTATGTCTGCATACCATCGATAGCATCCATAATGTCGTCGTTGGTCGCAGGCCTTCTTCGTCGACGACGTTGGGAGGATGGGCCGGCTGCATTACGGGAAGGGTTGAGCGGGACTGATTGTTGTGTTGGCGGATGGTCACCTTGTTCCATTTCTTCAAACTCATCAGTTTGCTGGTTTGTTTGTGAAGGCTCGGTGGTTTCAGGAGCGCTAAGATCGTAGAGGTGGCGGTCGGGGTTTGTGACATCAGTTAGGGTGGTATTGGGTAGCACAACACTCGGGACTGCTTGGTTGTTCACCATAAGATAATAGCCTCCGCCTACTCTGTTTTTAATCAGGCGGCTAGAACGGCAATAGCTGATATCCATAGACAGGGGAGGTAGGGATTCTAAAGTTTGGAGTCTATCCCCTAGGTTCAGGCCAAGTGCTATGGAGGTTATCAATCCACCAATTATAAAGGGTTGCCGGCCTCTAGCACATAAGGTGCGGATATGATGAAAGAGAAAGGAGGCGGCGTTTACCTGGGCTTGCGGTTCGAAGACGCACTGGAGGAAAAATAACTCCTTTGAGTTGACCTTGCTGTTGTTTGGTCTACCAAAAACTGTGTTTTGCAAGATACGGAGAAAATAACGGATGGTGGGGTTATGGATGTGGGAGAGAAGGAGTTCTTCCCAGTTGTAGGTCTCTATACCGGAAATTTTCTTAAAAAGGTCAAAAACGCCAACTGTGTTCCAGTTTAGGTCGGGAGGGATTCTGGGGTAGACTTGGCCTTCTGTGGTAAATTGTAGCATGGTACTCAATTGGTTTTGGGTTAGAGAGTACTCGGTGTTAAACATGCGGAAGGTTGCGGTACCGGTCAGAAATTCACCCTCACCGGCGGGAGTGGTGTAGTCGTAAGAACTTAGGAATTCTAAGGTTAGGGAAGGGTAGGTGGGTTGGTTATGAGTGCAAAGGAAGGTTAAATCGGCTTTACGGAGCATCCACTCGATACCTTGGAGTAAGCCTAATTGTTGTAAACAAGTTAAATCGGGGTACCTGGTGGAAGCGACGCCTCGCTGTTGGAAGCGCTCGAATTGCTCTTGCTGATAGTTGTCATCTCCGGATCGGAAGATGATATTTCTGAAATTTTGATTTCCCGCCATTGTGATGAATTTTTGAAGGGATGATTTGGAAAGAAAAAGAAATGTATATTTGATATGAGAGAATTGTTTGTGGTGAATGAAGGAGGTTTTGGTAGGTATTTATAGGAGAAGGATTGGGAGGTAGAAAGAAAAAGTGGTTGAAGAGTAATTAAGTGTGGTAAACGAAAAATGAATGGGGAAGGTAAAAATTAAAGTGTAACGTTCGTCTCCAACGGCTCCCTAACGTTCACATGTCTGAGGGGCGTTACGCTCGTCACAAGGCTGTGACGTTCGTAACAGGCGTTTTGCGTGCCGTTCGTCATGGAGTGTGTGACGCTCGTCACACAGTCCTTTTTGGCAAGGCTTCAGTAGCGCTTCACAGAATTACTTTGGTAGCGTATTTTAATGTTTCATTTTGCTTATGATCATTTTTAGTCTGCAGTTTTAATGTATTGTGCATGCTTACTTGCTTTGTATAATAATAATAGGTAACAACAGTAGAGCATAATAGCCATTGCATAATAAAATTAACTAAACAGCTTCAATAAAAATGATCATAATGTATTACAGTGAAAGAAAACAATGAAATGAAATAGAAATAAACATGAATTCAAATAACATTAATGAAAAATCTAGCCTAAAACTAAATAACTTAGAAAGAAAAATAACTAAATTCCATCTATCTTCGGATCTCTGGCCGGAGGAGCAAAAGAATTATTATTATTATATATATATATATATATATATTTTTTTTTTTTTCTTTTTTGAATAAATCAATAATGAATACTAAATAGAAATTAAAAGAAATAATTAAGAGAAAAATAGGGAATTGATAATAATAATAGAATAATAAAATAACAAATTAATTTGTGGGTTGTCTCCCACTAAGCGCTTTGTTTAAATGTCGCAAGCTCGACAAAAAACTGTTAAATATAGTCTATGAGTCCTGGGGGCGTTTCGTCTAAGTGTAGAATCTACGAATCCTCGTTGGTTTCCGCATAGTGATAATGTTTCAGACGTTGCCCGTTTACGGTGAACGGTTCTGTAGATTGTCCTTTTATTTCTACCGCTCCACTGGGAAAGATTTTAGTGATATGAAAAGGTCCTGACCATCTGGATCGTAGTTTTCCCGGGAATAACTTTAGTCTAGAGTTAAATAAAAGTACTGCGTCGCCTTGCTTGAAGATTTTCCTTGATATACGCTTGTCATGCCATTGTTTTGTTCTTTCTTTATAGATTTTGGCATTTTCATAGGCGTCTCTTCTGAGTTCCTCTAATTCGTTTATGTCAAGGATTCTCTTTTCACCGGCGGCTTTATAATTCAAATTTAAATTTCTAATAGCCCAATAGGCTTTATGTTCTAATTCTACCGGGAGGAGACAGGATTTTCCATAAATGAGCTTAAATGGGGTCGTCCCTATGGGAGTTTTATAAGCAGTTCGGTATGCCCATAAAGCTTCTGGTAATTTCAATGACCAATCTTTCCTTGAAGTGGCGACCGTTTTTTCTAGTATCTGCTTGATTTCTCTGTTAGATACTTCCACTTGTCCACTGGTTTGAGGGTGGTAAGGTGTTGCTATCCTATGTCTCACTCCATATTTAAGTAGTAGTTTTTCGAGTACCTTGGATATAAAGTGTGATCCACCATCACTGACTACTATTCTTGGGATGCCAAATCTCGGAAATATTATATTTTTAAAGAGTCTAGTTACTACTCGGGTGTCATTTGTTGGAGAAGCTATAGCTTCGATCCATTTTGATACGTAGTCAACTGCCACGAGTATGTATTTGTTACCGAAAGAGGATGGGAAAGGTCCCATGAAGTCTATCCCCCACACGTCAAAAATCTCTACTTCCAAAATACCTTTTTGTGGCATCTCGTCACGTCTAGATATGTTTCCCGTGCGTTGACATCTGTCACACTCCTTAATAGCCGCATGTACGTCCTTCCATATAGTTGGCCAATAAAAGCCAGCTTGTAGGATTTTAGAGCAGGTCTTGGATGTACTTGTGTGTCCGCCATAAGGCGCAGAGTGACAGTGTTGGATTATATTTTCTACCTCTTCTTCGGGTATACATCGACGGAAAATACCATCGGGGCCTCTTTTGAAAAGTAAGGGATCATCCCAGTAATAGTGTTTTATGTCGTGGAAGAATCGTTTCTTCTGCTGGTAAGATAAAGTAGGTGGAACTATTCCGGCAGCTAAATAATTGACTAGATCAGCGTACCATGGTATGACAGATATAGCTAAGGTGGTTTCTACTTGCATGTCGGAGTTGTTCTCTTCCAAAGTAGCTATGAGTTTATCATACGAGAAATCATCATTAATGGATGTTCTTTCTGGTTCAAGGTTCTCAAGTCTAGAGAGATGGTCTGCTACTACGTTTTCAGTTCCTTTCTTGTCCTTGATTTCTAAGTCGAATTCTTGCAGTAACAAGATCCATCTTAGGAGTCTAGGTTTAGCATCTTTTTTTGTTAAAAGGTACCTGATAGCAGCGTGATCAGTGTAAACTATTATTTTGGCTCCTACCAGGTAAGAACGAAATTTATCTAGCGCAAATACCACTGCTAGGAGTTCTTTCTCGGTTGTGGCATAATTCATCTGTGCTTCATCCAGGGTTCTGCTAGCGTAATATATAACGTGAAGCTTTTTATCCTTTCTTTGTCCTAAAACAGCACCTACAGCATAATCACTGGCATCGCACATTATTTCGAATGGTTCATTCCAGTCTGGTGTCTGCATAATGGGTGCGGAGATCAATGCTTGTTTAAGAGTTTGAAATGCTTTTAAACAGTTATCGTCGAATATGAATTCAGCATCTTTCATCAACAATCCGGTTAAGGGTTTAGTTATCTTAGAGAAGTCTTTGATGAATCGTCGGTAAAAACCGGCGTGTCCTAAAAAGCTTCGTACTTCTCTCACAGTTCTTGGGGGTTGAAGATTTTCGATTACCTCTATTTTGGCTTTGTCTACTTCAATTCCTCTGTTCGAGATGATGTGTCCTAAAACAATGCCTTCTTGTACCATAAAGTGGCACTTTTCCCAATTAAGTACTAAGTTTACTTTTACACATCGTTCCAGAACTCTTTCCAGGTTTTCAAGGCATTCTTCGAAACTCTGTCCGTATACAGAAAAGTCATCCATAAATACTTCCATGATGTTTTCGAGAAAGTCGGCGAATATTGCCATCATGCATCTTTGAAAAGTTGCAGGGGCATTACACAGACCAAACGGCATTCGTCTATAAGCGAAGGTACCAAAAGGGCATGTGAATGTTGTCTTTTCTTGGTCATCAGGGTGAATTGGTATTTGAAAGAAGCCTGAATAACCGTCTAAATAACAGAAATGTGAATGTTTAGCTAATCGTTCTAACATCTGGTCAATGAATGGTAAAGGGAAATGATCTTTTCGGGTTGCTTTGTTTAGTTTCCTATAATCAATGCACATTCTCCATCCCGATTCGATTCGTTTAGTTATAGTTTCTCCTTTTTCGTTTTCAATAACGGTTATGCCTCCTTTCTTTGGTACAACGTGTACAGGACTAACCCATTTGCTATCAGATATAGGATATATAATACCTGCTTCTAATAACTTGGTTATTTCTTTCTTTACTACCTCACTTAGGATCGGATTTAGTCTTCTCTGGTGTTCCCTAGAGGTTTTACAGTCTTCTTCTAACATGATGCGGTGCATACAAATAGAAGGGCTTATTCCTTTGAGATCGGTGATGTGGTATCCTAGTGCGGTTGGATATTTTCTTAAGATATGTAGGAGTTTTTCTGTTTCGAGCCTTCCTAGATCTGCATTAACTATCACAGGTCGTTCAAGTTCTAAGTCTAGGAATTCATATCTCAGATTTTTGGGAAGTGTTTTCAAATCAGGGGTTGGTTTGTTAAGACACTGCGTAGGATCCGGTGTTATTGCTAGGCATTGTTTAGATTTGTCCTCTAAAAGATAGTCTGATGATTTGTCTTCTCCTGACTCTGCTTCTTTTATGCATTCATCGATGATATCCATGAAGTAACATGTATCTTCTATTGCAGGTGCTTTCAAGAATTGGGAAAGAATGAATTCAATTTTCTCTTCACCTACTTCGAAGGTGAGTCGTCCTCGTTTTACGTCTATGATTGCACCGGCAGTTGCTAAGAATGGTCTTCCTAGTATAATAGGTGTCGTATCATCTTCTCTAATGTCCATAATTGTGAAGTCAGTGGGAATGTAAAACTGACCTATGCGTACGGGAACGTTTTCAAGGATTCCTACAGGATATTTGATGGAACGATCTGCTAATTGCACAGACATTTTGGTCGGTCTTAATTCTCCCATTTCCAGTTTCTTACATATGGATAAAGGCATAACGCTAATTCCGGCTCCTAAATCGCATAAGGCTTTGTCGATGACAAATTTTCCTATGTGACAGGGTATAGAGAAACTACCCGGATCCTTGAGTTTAGGGGGCATGTTTTGGATTATAGCGCTACATTCGGCAGGGAGTGTAACGGTTTCGCTATCCTCAAGTTTCCTCTTATTAGAAAGAATTTCTTTTAAGAATTTAGCATATGAGGGCATCTGCGTGATAGCTTCGGTAAACGGAATTGTAACGTTTAATTGTTTAAGGAGATCAACAAATTTTCTAAATTGGCCTACATCTTTGGTTTTAACAAGCCTTTGAGGGTAAGGTATAGGTGGTTTGTAAGGTGGTGGAGGTACATAAGGTTCCTTCTTTTCTAGGGTTTCCTTATTACTCTCTTCCTTTTCCTTAGGTTCACTTTCCTCAGTAGATTTCTTAGGGTTTTGGCTTTCTATCCTTGGGTCAGACGGTCCTTCCACTTCCGTTCCACTTCTCAATATAATTGCATGAGCTTGGCTTCTCGGATTGGGTTGGGGCTGTCCAGGGAATGTACCAGTTGGTGCAGCAGTAGGTGCTTGTTGTTGAGCTACTTGAGATATTTGCGTTTCTAGCATTTTGTTATGGGTAGCCAGGGCATCTACTTTGCTTGCTAGTTGTTTTAGTTGTTCGCCAGTGTGTATGTTCTGGTTTAAGAAATCTTTATTGGTTTGTTGTTGGGAAGCTATAAAGTTTTCCATCATGATTTCCAAGTTGGATTTTCTAGGGGTATTATTGTTAGGATTCGGTTTCTGATATCCTGGAGATATAGATGGGGCTTGATTTGGAGACTGTCCAGGTGCGTATAAAGCATTGTTACTCTTATATGAGAAGTTTGGATGGTTCTTCCAATTTGGGTTATAGGTATTCGAATAGGGGCTTCCTTGAGCATAGTTTACTTGCTCTGCTTGGATTCCAGTCAAGAGTTGACATTCCGCAGGAGTGTGGCCTTGGATTCCACAGACCTCGCAATTCTGAGTTATAGCAACCACGGCGGCTGGAGGTGATACGTTTAAACTTTCAATTTTCTGGACCAAAGCATCCACTTTTGCATTGACGTGATCAAGGTTACTTATCTCGTACATGCCAGTTTTCGGTTGAGGTTTTTCCACCGTTGTTCGTTCGGTTCCCCACTGATAGTGGTTTTGGGCCATGCTTTCGATAAGCTGGTAAGCATCAGCGTAAGGTTTGTTCATTAGTGCACCACCTGCAGCGGCGTCTATTGTTAACCTTGTATTGTATAAGAGACCATTATAAAATGTGTGAATTACTAACCAGTCTTCCAAACCATGGTGTGGGCAAAGTCTCATCATGTCTTTGTATCTTTCCCATGCTTCGAAAAGAGACTCGTTGTCTTTCTGTTTAAATCCGTTTATCTGGGCTCTTAACATAGCTGTTTTGCTTGGCGGAAAATATCGGGCAAGAAAAACTTTCTTCAACTCGTTCCATGTGGTGACTGAGTTGGAAGGGAGAGATTGAAGCCATCTTCTAGCGCTATCTCTTAATGAGAAAGGAAAAAGACGAAGTCGAATTGCCTCTGAAGTGACACCATTAGCTTTAACAGTATCAGCGTATTGAACAAATACGGATAAATGAAGGTTTGGATCTTCGGTAAGATTTCCAGAGAATTGGTTCTGTTGCACAGCCTGCAACAACGAAGGTTTAAGTTCAAAGTTGTTTGCTTCGATTGCGGGCGGAGCAATACTTGAATGCGGTTCATCTTGCGATGGAGCGGCGTAATCTCTAAGAGCACGAGCTGGTTCTGCCATCTCGGTTAAAGAAGGAAAAATGTTTTTGAAATCTGGAAGGTTTATAGGAGGGAGATTGTTTTCAGCACGATATTCCCGAATTCGTCGTAAGACTCGGAGATATAGTTCGATATCGTTGATTCGTAAATAGAGCGGTTCGCCTTGAGAGCGAGTGCGTGGCATACAAATCAACGAAAGAAAGAAAATAGAAGAAAAAGAAACCTTAGTCTCTACAGCGTAACGGAAGAGTTACGATATCGATTGAATAAAAGTCCCCGACAACGGCGCCAAAAACTTGATCGCTCGACTGGGTGAGTCGAGAATGGGATACAAACTGCAAGTGCACAGTTCTATCGCGTAGTTTTAAAAGATATCGATCCCACAGGGACTTATGAATCGATATACCGTTATCTAAGGTTACTACGTAAATCTAAGGTGAAAATGTTTGATTGTTTGGGGAAAAACTAAGAGCTAAACTAATATCTAGATTAAATATTAATAAAACGGATATCGGTATGTAGTTCGTCAAAACTAGGGAATCAAGTCTTTGTCGGTTTCTTGGTTTTAAAATGAATCGTTTCGGTTAACTTCATTGGTTAAAGGTTCTATCTCAAACTCTCGCTCTGTTGAATAAACTATGATTTTATATTAATGTTGCTGTCACTTATAATTAAGTCAAAAACCATATTTTGAAAACAATAAAGTTGCAGAAACTCTTTTTAAGAAAATACTGACCGTTTTAAACACCCTTATCTCAAACTCTCGCTCTGTTGACTTAGGTTATATAATTAAATCCAAATGCTTAACTCTCGTCCTCACATCCAATCTTTAAAAATACTTTTTGGAAAAGGTCAGAATTTAATTAACTCTAAAACTTGCTCTCGCCCTGATCTAGAATTAATGCCTAACTTACACTGTCCAGTTAAAATCTCAAACTCTCGCTCTATTGATTTTAACTTCTTTATGTCTTTTACTTTTGTAAAAAATCTTGTTATTAAACCTGTAAGTTGAAACCGTAAAAAGATTGATTTTGATTTTAAGTTTAAATAGACCGACTAGTCTTGATCCCTTATTCTGCTTACTTTACATACCGATACCTAGGCAAATTAGCCAGACATGCTAAATAAATAAGAATTTATATCATGCATAAACAGACTCATTCCAGGCAGGCAATATGAATAAACAATAGAATAAAACATTAAAAATTAAATAACAATTAAAGAACCTGAATGCGTAATACAATGGTCTTGAACACTCCACCACAAGCCGGTAGGATTTGTTCTTGGATTCTTCAATTAGACAGTAAATTAAATCAAGGAAATAAAACTGGAATATAACGTAAGGTTAAATCCGGTATAAAGTTGCACAATAGTTTCCGGTGTAGAAACTATTATGCGAAAAATATCTAAAAGCTAAAACTGGAAAGGTAAATTTGCAAGGGAAAAAGAATGTAAATCTTGCAAAAGAAATAAATAAAATAAACAATGCTAAGTTGCTGGAAAGGAAGAAAAATAAGCAAAGGCGTGAAAAGAAAATTTGGCAGAGCTTCGGCAAACTGAGCGTGCAAAAACTGAGAGTTTTTTAGGTTTGTGGGATGGCTATTTATAATAGCCTTGGTAACTGCATTCCGTTTCCCACGAGTCTTCAGCATGGCTAAATACACGGCGTGGGCATAGGACACGAACTCTCTCAACGTTCTTCTTCAATTCTTCTGAGAGCGTGACTTGCGCCAAAAAGCTAGTGGAATGGTGTGACGCTCGTCACACCATGTGTGACGCTCGTCACAGGGATGCTTCTAGTGTGACGCTCGTCACAACCCTTGTGACGCCCGTCACAGGCACAACGTGCGCTTTCTTTTGGGCTGGGCTTGGTCTTTGATATTTGTTTCCTTTTTACTCCTTTCTACACCTCCTTTTCTTCCCTTTTTCACTTTTGCTTCAAAATGGGTACCTGATGTAAATAGAAAAGAAATACTGCATAATATCTGATAAAATGGGATAAATTAAAGTAAATGATAATATAATCTAATTGAATTAAGTCTTCAAATGTGATATAATTTCATGTTATCATCTTCGCCGTCCATTGTAGCTAGTATCATGGCTCCACCAGAGAATACTTTCTTAACCACAAATGGCCCTTCGTATGTGGGAGTCCACTTGCCTCTGGGATCACCTTGCGGTAGAATGATACGCTTGACCACCAAGTCGCCGATTTGATACACCTGTCTCTTGACTCTTTTGTTAAATGCCTGGGTCATGCGCTTCTGATATATCTGTCCATGACACACAGCCGCAAGTCTCTTCTCATCGATCAAGTTCATCTGGTCGAGTCGAGTCTGAATCCATTCATCTTCATCTAATCCCGCCTCTTTCATGATTCGTAGAGAGGGAATCTGAACTTCCACTGGTAAAACGGCTTCCATTCCGTAGACTAAAGAGAAAGGAGTTGCTCCTGTCGAAGTGCGTACTGAAGTGCGATAGCCGTGAAGAGCAAACGGTAACATCTCATGCCAGTCTTTGTACGTCACCGTCATCTTTTGTATGATCTTCTTGATATTCTTATTAGCAGCTTCTACAGCGCCATTTATCTTTGGTCGGTACGGAGAAGAGTTATGGTGCTTTACGTTGAACTGCGTGCAGAGTTCAGTAATCATCTTGTTGTTCAAATTAGTACCATTGTCAGTGATAATTCTTTCAGGTATGCCATATCGACAAATGAGATTATTCTTGATGAATTGTGCCACCACATTCTTGGTGACAGAAGCGAATGAGGCGGCCTCTACCCACTTTGTAAAGTAATCAATAGCAACAAGGATGAAACGATGCCCGTTAGAAGCAGTAGGTTTAATCTCTCCAATCATGTCAATGCCCCACATTGCAAAGGGCCAAGGTGCGGTCAACACGTTCAATGGAGCAGGAGGTGCATGTACTTTATCCGCATATATCTGGCACTTGTGACAGGTTCTGGAGTGATGGTGGCAATCAGCTTCCATGGTAGACCAATAATACCCTGTTCTCAGAATCTTCTTGGCCATCGTATGTCCACTAGAATGAGTCCCAAAAATACCGTCGTGCATATCTCCCATAATCTTTGCTGCTTCCTTTTTATCCACACAGCGAAGCAAAGTCGAATCGTGGTTACGTTTGTATAATACTCCATTACTCAAAGAATTTAGCAGAGAACTTCCTCAGGAATTTTTTGTCATTGATGGATGCCCCTTCAGGGTATTCCTGAGCTTCTAAATATCTTTTTACTTCGTCAAGGTTTTTCCCGTACTCCCTCAGTGTTAAGTTCATAACAGTATGCCGGTTCATCTATTCGCTCAATGGTGATCCTGGGAGCTTCATTGTCCCATCTGACTCTGAACATAGATGACATGGTAGCTAATGCGTCTGCCAACTGATTCTCTTCTCGTGGGATATGTTCGAATGTAATCTCTTCAAAGTATGGGATTAATGTCATCACCCGTTCTCGGTAAGGGATGAGATTCGGATGCTTAGTGTCCCATTCTCCTTTGATCTGACTGATTACTAATGCTGAGTCTCCGTACACACTCAAAAACTTGACCCGCCGGTCTATAGCAGCCTTGAGTCCCAAAATACAGGCTTCATACTCAGCCATATTATTGGTACAATGAAAACATAATCTAGCAGTGAAAGGCGTATGGTAACCCTCGGGAGAAATGATTACCACACCAACACCATTGCCCAATGCATTAGAAGATCCATCAAAAACCATAGTCCATCGGGATCCCCATTCGGGTCCTTCATCCGGTCTAGGTTTTTCATAATCAGTGACAAGCATGACATCCTCATCTGGAAACTCAAAATTCATAGATTGGTAATCGTCCACCGCTTGATGAGCCAAATGATCAGCTAGCACGCTTCCTTTGATTGCTTTCTGGGTAGTATACTGGATATCGTACTCTGTTAAGATCATCTGCCATCTCGCTATTCTTCCGGAGAGGGCAGGTTTCTCGAATATGTATTTGATGGGATCCATCTTAGAAATCAACAAAGTGGTATGATTCAACATATACTGTCTTAGTCGGCGAGCAGCCCAGGCCAAAGCACAGCAAGTTCTCTCGAGCAGTGAGTACCTTGTTTCACAGTCGGTAAACTTTTTGCTAAGGTAGTATATGGCATGCTCTTTTCGACCAGACTCGTCATGTTGCCCCAACACACACCCCATTGAATTTTCTAACACGGTCAAATACATGATTAGAGGTCTTCCTTCAACTGGTGGTATCAGGATCGGAGGCTCCTGGAGATACTTCTTGATTTTGTCAAAAGCTTCTTGACATTCGTCATTCCATATCATCTCTTGATTTTTCCTCAGTAGCTTGAAGAGGGGTTTGCAGGTGGCGGTCAAATGGGAGATAAATCGGGCAATGTAATTCAAGCGTCCCAAGAAACCTCTGACTTCTTTATCCGTACTGGGAACTGTCATCTCTTGAATAGCTCTCACCTTGGCCGGGTCAACCTCAATCCCTTTACCACTGACAATAAAGCCCAAGAGTTTGCCGGATCTTACTCCAAAGGTGCATTTGTTCGGGTTCAACCTCAACTTGTATTTCTTCAACCTCTCGAACAGTTTGTATAAATGATCGAGATGCTCTCCCTCAGTATGAGATCTGGCTATCATGTCATCCACATACACTTCTATTTCATGATGGATCATATCATGGAACAAAACCACCATAGCACGCTGGTACGTTGCCCCTGCATTCTTTAAACCAAATGGCATTACCTTATAACAGAACGTGCCCCATTGCGTCACAAACGTAGTTTTCTCCATGTCCTCAGGCGCCATCTTAATCTGGTTGTAACCTGAGAATCCATCCATGAATGAGAACACCTTGTGTTGAGCGGTGTTATCTACCAGAACATCAATGTGCGGGAGTGGAAAGTCATCCTTGGGACTCGCTTTATTCAGGTCTCGGTAATCTACACACATTCGCACCTTACCATCCTTCTTTGGCACTGGTACCACATTAGCAACCCATTGGGGATAAGAAGTAACAGCCAGAAAACCTGCATCAAATTGTTTCATCACTTCGGCTTTGATTTTCTCAGACATTTCAGGACGCATGCGACGAACCTTTTGCTTAACAGGACGACAATCTTCCCTCGTTGGCAGCCGATGTACTACTATATCAGTATCCAGTCCTGGCATGTCGTCATAAGACCAAGCAAAAATCTCTACATAGTCATGCAACATCTGAATCAACCTTCTCTTGACACTGTTTTCCAAGCCTGCTCCTATTTTGACTTCTCTCTTGTTCACTTCAGTACCCAGGTTTACAATTTCGATTGACTCTTCATGCGGCTGTATAGTCTTTTCTTCCTGCAGTAACAGTTTGGCAAGTTCTCCAGGTACTTCACAATCTTCCTCACTTCCATCCTCGGCTTGGTAGATCGGATTTTCAAAGTCATAATGAACAGTAGTAGAACTATTGTCAACAGGATCCAGAGTGGGTATGGATCTGCAATTCGTTACGTGAGTGTGTGTAAGAAAACATAGCTCGTTTGGAAGATGACAGAAAAGATAAAGAGCGCAATATTTGAATGCAAAAAGTCCATTGATTTATTGAATATGAATATGCTTATGAAGATGACAAAAACCCTTAACAAATTAGCTATTGTGCCCCGGGCATAGACACAACGCTTGGAGAAGTTCAAAAACAAAATTTGCAACACTAAAATAGACAATAACAATTACTCCTGACTAAAGGAAATTGGGATAGTGTCTTCAGCCTTCCAATTATTGAGTCCGTCACCAATTGTTGGGAAAATCCAGCTATCCAGGTCGCAATCGCTGTCGGCATCTTCTACAGCATTAATTTGACTCTTGTCAGAGCTGAACCCCAGGCCAAATTTGTCAGACTTGTACGGTACGTCGATCAATTGACCCCAGCCAGTACGACCACCATCTTCAACCACGGCTTGAGCGTCCTTCAGAGAAATCATAGCAGGAGGAGCACGAATAACCTTGGGTACACAGGAAGTTGGCTTAAGGACAGGATTGGTCAGAGGAACTACTTCAAATGACTGACAAGGAGTCTCAATGAATTCACCATCCATCTCGACGTATCTGAAGGTATGCACACTACTGACAATGTACTCTTCTTCTCCACCCACGGTGATAATTTTGCTCTTTGTGGGATACCTCAACTTTTGATGGAGAGACGAGGCTACAGCGCCTGCCCCATGAATCCAAGGGCGTCCCAGTAAGCAGGAATAGGCAGGACGAATGTTCATTACATGGAAGGTAGTGTTGAAGACTTGAGGTCCTATCTTGATAGGAAGGACTACTTCGCCATGGACAACACTCTTCGCACCATCGTAAGCACGTACCACAATGTCACTAGGTTTCAGTTCAATGCTTTTACAATCCAGTTTATCCAACACAGCTGTCGGCAACACATTTAAGGAGGAGCCATTATCGATCAACACATGAGACAAAGTGATTCCCCTATACTCAATGGAGATATGCAGGGCTTTATTGTGATTCTTTCCTGCTGGTGTCAGATCAGCGTCGGAAAAGCCTAGGCCATTGTCAACAGCCAAGTGAGCAACATAATGTTCGAACTGATCGACAGATGTCTCCTGGGGTACATGAGCGGTCTTCAAGAATTTTATCAATGCTTTGGCATGAGGTTCAGAAGATAATAGCAAGGATAACATCGAGATCTTAGACGGGGTATGCCCCAACTGTTCTACAACATCAAAATCACTCTTGCGAATGATTTTCAGCACTTCTTCCATTTCTTGTTTGGCAATATCTTTGGGAGTAACTTCGACCGGTGTCTCTGACTGAGAAGGATTGACTGGTTCCTTTCCTCGAGTTTCAAGGACAGGAGGTGAGATTTCTGGAGAGAAGATCCTTCCGCTTCGAGTAATTTTACTAGTCCCAACGATGCCATTAGGATTAGTAGAATTATCCACTTGCTTCACGCCATGGACGTAAACATCACCGCCATGATTCCACGGAATAGCTTTGCTTGAGGAATACGGGATCGGGCCAGGTGCAGTGATGATGAGGGGAGCAACCTTGGGCTCAGCAGTAATCTTCACAGGCGCCCTGGTAGCGGTAATCTTCACTGGCATTTTGGACCTAGCAATCACAGATATTTCTTCAATGGGATTTTCCGCTTTAGGAATCTTTTCGAAGAGAACTGTACGATCATCCATCAGCCGTTGAATACCATTCTTCAATTGCCAACAATCATCTGGTTGGAGTATGCAGAGATTGCAATCTTCAGTACAACCTGGAAATAAACCAGCTTGCAATAAATTCCTTTTTATGATTGGGAGAGGAGATGTTAAGTCCGCCACATTAGAAACGTGAGCATCGTCATCCACAGCATTAACAGTCTTGTCATGGTTAGGCATGGGAGCAGTGATGACATTAGGAGTCTCCGGGGGCTCAAACTCAATTTCTCCAGCTTCGATCATATCCTGAATCTTATTCTTCAATGACCAGCAATCGTTTGTATCATGCCCGGGGCTATCGGAGTGATATGCACACCTGGCATTGGGATTATAACGAGAAGAGGTAGTGTTGGGATTTGTAGGAGGATCTCTGAGGGTGATCAAATTTGCCTTTAGCATTCCCTGCAGTGCCTGTGCCAAGGTCATATTGATCCTGGTAAACTGCCTTCTTGGCCTGTCTTGTTTGGGCTGGAAGTTTTGAGATGGTGGTGCTGCAATTGTAACTGCTCCGATGTCATGGTCACGGTTTTTCTTGTTACGACCCTTTTGACCGTACACAGCATTTGATTCATTCCTCCCCTGATAGGACCTTTTGGTGCTTGCAGAGGCAGCCGCCTGTATCTTTCCACTTCGGATGCCGCTTTCAACACGTTCACCTGTCAATATAAGTTCAGTGAAACCTGATGAAGAACTTCCCAGTAGATGGCTGTAGAATGGGCCGGTCAGCGTGCCCATGAACATGTCTACCAATTCTCGGTCGGTCATAGGGGGTTTGACTCTGCCAGCCAAATCTCTCCACTTTTGAGCATATTCTTTAAAGCTTTCTTTAGATCCCATAGTCATATTCTGCAACTGTAGCCGGGTAGGCGCTAGTTCAGAGTTATACTGGTATTGTTTATAGAAAGCTGTTGCTAAGTCAGTCCAGGTGCGGATGTCAGAGCTTTCGAGCTGATAATACCATTCCAACTGCGTGCCAGACAGGCTCTCTTGGAAGAAATGGATCCATAGCTTCTTGTCAGTGGTATGCGGCTGAATCTTTCTCACATAAGCTCTCAGATGCATCTGAGAACAAGACGCACCATCGTACTTAGTGAAAGTGGGGATTTTGAATTTGCGAGGAATGGTCACATCGGAGACCAGACCCAAACTTTCGAAATCCAGACCGGGCGCCTTCTGACCCTCCATAGCTAGCATACGTTCTTCCAGCAACTTGTACTTATCATCTCTTGGAGAGTACTGTTCATTTTCATAATCTTCATCGTCATCCTCAGGGTTGGAGAAATCAGGATTCTCTTCCTCTGAATCATTTTCCGCCCCCTCTTCTGGACCATTCGGGATTCCAAACTTGACTCCTGTGGCCTGTCCTTTACGCCTTCTTCCCGGGTTAATGAAACTCACAGCTTTCTTGTCTTTCTTCTTTTCGAGCAAAAGAGCCTTCAGTTCCTCCTGCCCCTTGGATAAGCTTAGCATCATCTCCTGGAATTGAGCATTCTGAGTCTGGAGATCTTTGACAGTTTGTTCGAGATCCATTTTTCTGTTTGGAGGAAAACCGTGAGAACATTGATCCCTTTAGAGTACCTGTTATGCGATGTTATGTTATGCTATGCAATGTATGAAATGTTTTCAAGGACTTTTGGAATTTAACTTTACGTAAACTAACAAAAAAAAGGAAACTTTTTTTTTTTTTTTTTACAAAACAGAGCAAAGTTAAATCCCTAAGTCCTCAAAGTGGTTAGTACAATGCATGATGTTATGATGTTATGATGTTATGATGTTATAATGTTAAGTAAACAATAAGCACAAGCAAGTCATACAACCATCATTCCTAGGTTTTAAGGCTTGCATGAGTTCCATAGGTAAGTACCCTCCCCACTGAAGTTTGGTTGGTTCAAACTGTCCTAGAATAGTAACCGGGTTCTAGAAGGATCTCCAATCATTGACCTTTCTTTAAGTCCACTTCAGTGCAACACCAAGTGGTTGACCAAAGCTTCCCTAAAGTCCAATCTCAAAGAGTGTAGTATCGAGTCTCAACCAACCCCAGTCGGAACCGAAGTCAGTTATCTCACTACTTTCTAATGGCCAGGATGAGTCAATTAGGGTTCTAAAGGTCTGGTTAATGCTTTAGTGACACCACACGGAAGCCAAATTTTTCCTCAAGTAAACATGAGGAACATCAGGACATCCAAAGTGTCACATTAACCGTAGCCATCATTTTAACCATTCCAGTATACGCCGGATAGTCGCGATGATCTATTGCTACTTACCTAAGGTACACTAGATCCGGGTGTAGGATCTTTCACTCAAAAATACCCAAGCAATCCCTTAAAAGTAAATCAGACAATTTGGAATAAGTGATCTTGTTTTTTAAGGTAACCTCTCTTGTAATCGTCCCTAGCAGAGTCGCCAGTTCTGTCATACGGTGAACTGACTTGGGGTGTTTTGCTTTTTATCGCAATGTCGCGGATAGCAAGAGTCGCCACCGACTTTTCTTTTATCCAATAAGGAAAGGTGGAAAAGAACAGGAAAGACCTCAATAGATTTTGGGTTCGGGAGGTACATTATACAAAGGGAAGGTGTTAGCACCCTTTGTATCCATGGTTATCCATGGGCTCTTAATTGCTGGATCACTTATGTTATTTTTCTTGTCTGAAAAAGTCCTGTGAACGGCTTAGAAAATGTTTTGAAAAGAGAGTTTAACTTTGTAATGATTCTCGTATGAATGTATACAAAGTGGTTATCTCGTTCAGTTTTGAAAGTTGTTTGAAAATATAACTCGGTAATGATTCTAGTATGAATGTATACCAAGTGGTGATTTTCCAAAAGAGATTTTGAAAGGTGTGAGGTGTTGAAAATATTTTAGGTTATGATCCAGTAATTGAGAGTTATACCTTCCTAAGGTCGTTATGGGCATTTCCTATCCTTATGAGGGTAAAACTGTCCTTACTATTGAGAAGTAAGTAGTTTTATCCTTTGGATGTAAAAGGGTCATCGTAGGGTCATCGATAGGTCATTGAAGGCAACAGTTGTAAGGATACCTTAGCATTCGAAGGGACGATCATCATTTAACCGTAGGCTACACCGAAGGATCATCGAGGGACAAAATCATATATTCGAAGGCAACATCCGAGGGACTATGATTTATTTTAAAGGGACATGATGACTTAATCGAAGGGTCTTTGCTAAGTGTATCCCCACATTCGCGGGACATGACCGTAATACCGTAATATCGTAAGGCACAAGAGAGGTCCAAGATCACATATTTAAAGGCCATATTTTAAAGTTAATTAGGTAATTAGGATGAATCTCCACATTAAAATTAATACATTAAAATTAATACATTAAAATTAACACATTAAAATTAATCAAGTAATTTAGGGCGAATCTCCACAAGGGTATCCCACAAATAAAGTGGAAGACCTAGACAGCAATCCTTTCCTGGGACAGGTGAACCTTTACAAAATTCAGCAAACGGATTAGAATACCAAATCAGGGTGCAATCAAGAGTTGCACCAAAACAGTAATAGTATCAGGTAAACAAAGCCTGGTTATAATAAAACAAGTCAGATGGGTAAAGATCAAAACAGAGCGAAACAGCGGCCTCCATTACAACAATTCAAGGTATCCAGGCATACTTAAGTCCACATGCAAAACCTCAAATATATTTATGAATTCAATTATGATATCACATGTGCATTAGGAACATAAAGCGGTGATAGTAACGCAAACCTGTTGGCAATTGAATTGCAACCTCGAATTGGCCGATCGGATCGAATTGAGCGGAAGTGACCTTGCTGCCGTAGGCTTTTCCTTCCGGGTTTCCTTTAGGGTTACTCGGAATAAGTTAAACAGTAGTCCTGAACACTCCGCCACAAGCCGGCAGGATTTGTCCTTGGATTCGTCAACTAAACAACAAATTAAAACGAAGAAAATAAACTAGATCCTAACGTAAGGTTGGATCCGATAAAAAAGTACACAATAGTTTCCTTTGTAGAAACTATTGTGTGAATAGAACTAACTAAATGCTGAAAAAGAAATAGGAAATTGCAAGGAAAATAGTGTAGAACTCGTAGGAAAAACAATGCCTAAGCTGCTGGAAAAAAATATGCAAAAAGTGAAAACGGCAAAGGAAAAAATGTGGAAAAAGCCCCCCCTTTTAGGTTTTCTTGTGGCTATTTATATTGGTACCATTAAGTAACTACTTGCTGCCAAGAGGTCTTCAACGTGGCTAATTTCATGGCGTGGATATAGGGCCCAACACTCCTCAACGTCTCTTCAAGTCTCTGAGGCGTTACTTGCGCCCAAAAAGTAGGGTAGTGGTGTGACGCTCGTCACACCATGTGTGACGTCCGTCACAAGGCTGTTTTGCGTGACGCTCGTCACGCCCTCTGTGACGTCCGTCACAAGCACAACATTTGTGTCTTGCGCTTTGGGCTGGGCTTTGGCATTTGGTTCTTTTTCTCTTTTTTTTGCACCTCCTTTTCTTCCACTTTTACTTGTGCTTCAAAATAAGCCACCTGAGACAAATAGGAAGAAAATACCGCGTAATATCTAACAACATAAAGTGAACTGAAATAAATAATGATAAAATTTAATTGAATTAAGTCCTAAAATATGATATAATTTCATATTATCACTAGGCTAGCGTGTAGCGAACGTGTAGCGAACAGGCCAGTTTGGGCCATTTTCTGGATTGGGCCATTCGTGAGCTAGGCCTTCGTTCTTTTGAGATCAGTGTCATAAAAATGAGTCGGAGTGCCCTGAAAAAATGTCTTGAAATATTAATGGGCAAATTTTGGGGTATGACAGTCATCGAGGGACAAAATCGTGTTTTCGAAGGCAACATCCGAGGGACCATGATTTATTTTATGATGATTTAACCGAAGGGTCTTTGCTAAGTGTATCCCTACATTCGCGGGACATGACCGTTATACCGTAATACCGTAGGGCAGCAAAGAGAGGTCCAAAATCACATGTTTAAAGGTCATATTTTAAAGTCAATTAGGTGATTAGGATGAATCTCCACATTAAAATCAATACATTAAAATTAATACATTAAACTTAATACATTAAAATTAATTAAGCAATTTAGGGTGGATCTTCATAAGGGTATCCCACAAATAAAGTGGAAGGCCTAAACAACACTCTTTTCCTGGGATATGTGAACCTTTACAACATTCAGCAAACGGGTTAGAATACCAATCAGGGTGCAATCGAGGATTACACCGCAAAAGAAAACACAGCAGCATGAATGTCAGGCAAAACAGTGCATAATTAACATAGAATAGATCAGGTTACGCATAGGACATAACAAATATCAACGGCTGTCCCGTTCGCCTCTGCCTCGCCTAGCGAGGTCCTAGCGAATGCTCGCTACATGCTCGCTTAGTGATGTGCTAGCGAGCGGCTGCGGGTTTTGAATTTCAGAACAGTATGATCTCAGCATGCTGCATGCCTTATTGCATTCAATTACAGAAATAATATGGTCAAACACTCAGGATATTCAGGCGTACTGGAATTCACATGCAAAGTCTAATTACATATCCAAAATTCAATCATGATGTATTATGTATTTAGAAACTTACAAATTGGAAGCATAAAACAATAATGATACACAAACCTGTTTGCAATGGAGTGGTAATGCTGAATTGGCAAGTCACTTTTGGTATCGGGTTGAGTTGGGCGGCGGTAACTTCGGTGCGGATGAGCGGCCGTCAGGGTTTCTTCACTCCGACTTCTCTGGGCTACTCTCCGGGGTTGCTATGCCAGGGTTTCCGGCCGTCTCCGTCTTGGTTTTTCGTTCTCCCCTTTTCGTTCTGGAGTTGGGGTATTTATAATACTCCTTTGATGACCTAATGGGCTCAGAATGAAGCCCGAAATTTTCTGTTGTCTGTCAGCTTCGCTAGGCGAGCGTGTAGCGAACGTTCGCTAGGCGAGCGTGTAGCGAACAGGCCAGTTTGGGCCATTTTCTGGATTGGGCCATTCGTGGGCTGGACCTTTGTTCCTTTAAGATCAGTGTCATGAAAATGAGTCGGAGTGCCCTGAAAAATGTCTTAAAATATTAATGGGCAAATTTTGGGGTATGACACATGGCTTCTAGCCACTTCTCAGACTCGGGACCAGTTATGGCCTCTTGGTAGGTCACAGGCTCATCTTGATCCATGAGTAATACATCACCTTGATCTGTTATGAGATATCCATATCTCTCAGGTAGGTGATGTATCCTGCTTGACCTACGCTGGTCTTGTTCTACTTGAGCAGGTTGCTCTTCCACAACTACTTGTGTTTCCTGCTCTAATTCCTCCATAGGTGTATCGATGCTTTGTGATTCTTGAATTTCTTCAAGCTCTACTTTCCTCCCACTGGTTCCTTTGGAAATAAAATCCTTTTCTAGGAAAACTCCAGTTCGAGCGACAAATACTTTGCCCTCAGAAGGATTGTAGAAGTAATACCCTCTTGTTTCTTTAGGATACCCCATAAATAAGCATTTGTCAGATTTGGGCTCAAGCTTAGTTGAAATTTGTCGTTTCACATAAACTTCGCAACCCCAAATCTTCATGTAAGACATATGTGGTTTCGTACCACTCAATATCTCATATGGTGTCTTCTCAACCTTTTGGTATGGAACACGATTAAGTGTGTAAGCCGCTGTCAATAGTGCATGTCCCCAAAAGGAGTTTGGAAGATCGGCATGACTCATCCTGGATCGGACCATGTCTAACAGGGTTCGATTTCTTCTCTCAGATAAGCCATTCCATTGGGGTGTTCCAGGAGGAGTAAGTTGGGATAGGATCCCACATTCTTTCAGATGGTCATCAAACTCTAGGCTTAAATACTCACCACCTCGATCTGATCGAAGAGTTTTAATATTCTTACCTAGTTGGTTTTGTACTTCATTCTTGAATTCCTTGAACTTTTCAAAGGACTCTGATTTGTGTTTCATTAAATACACATAACCATATCTACTGAAATCATCAGTAAATGTGATGAAGTACTGAAAACCTCCTCTGGCTGGTATGTTCAGTGGTCCACATGCATCAGTATGTATGAGGGCCAAAAGATCATTAGCTCTTTCACCTTTTCCTGTGAATGGAGACTTTGTCATCTTTCCAATTAAACAAGATCTGCGTGTCTCATATGATTCATAATCAAAAGAGTCCAAGAGTCCATCTTTATGGAGTTTGGAAATGCGTTTCTCATTTATGTTGCCTAATCGACAATGCCAAAGGTAAGTTGGATTTAACTCATTAGGTTTCATCCTTTTAGTATTAATGTTATAAATAGGCATTTCAAGATCAAGGACATATAGTCCATTGTTCATTTGTGCAGTAGCATATAATATATCATTCAAATAAATTGAGCAACAATTGTTCTTTATTATAAATGAAAAACCAAACTTGTCCAAACAAGAAACGGAAATAATATTCCTGCTAATTGCAGGTACATAATAACAGTTCTCTAACTGAATTATTAAACCACTAGATAAAGTCAATAAGTTCCTACGGCTAAAGCAGCAACCTTTGCTCCATTGCCTACTCGTAGGTCGACTTCACCTTTTGCCAAATCTCTACTCCTTTTTAGTCCCTGCACATTAGTACAAATGTGAGAACCGCATCCAGTATCTAATACCCATGATGCAGAAGTAGATAAATTAATTTCAATAACAAAAATACCTGAAGTTGAAGTCTCTACTCCATTCTTCTTATCTTCCAGGTACTTTGGGCAGTTTCTCTTTCAGTGTCCGGTCTTACCGCAATGGAAGCAGATGCCTTCTTTTGCTATGCCTCCACTAGGCTTCAAAGCAGCAATAGTGGGTTTGGGTTTGGCAACTTCCTTGTCTTTCCCTTTATCATGTTTGAGGACAATCCTCAGGTTTCGGTACCAATCCAGAAAATTTGTCCCAGACAATTTTTCCTTGTCAAGGATTGATCGCAAGATGTCGTTAGAGGTGTTTGTTGTCATGGTTATCTACATAAGGATTAATGAAAATATAAGTATCATTGACATATTTAATTAGGCCTTTAATTAAATATGCTCCCACTATTTTACTCAAAACAAATGACCCTCATCATTTGATTCGGAAAATCCCGTTGGAAGATTTTCTAGTGGGTCGAGATCCATATTTTACTTCGTTCTAAGTCCGGGTAGGCGGATTACACAAAACTAGGTTATTTAGGTAGGAACTCCTTCCAATTGTATCTCATACAACTCTCGAAAATTTCAGTTGGGTGAATAACTCCTTATTCCAATCCATCATATGGATCATTCCCAACTCTTGCTTCTAGACATATATAATATTATTATAATTAAGTTTGACCCATCGTTTTAGCAGTTGGATATTACAATTATCCCATCGTACCTTACTAATATAGAACATGCACCTCGCGTAGGCGAAACCTACATTATCCGATACTAGTCTTGATGAGTGCTAAAACTTGGAAAGCAAACATATATAATATTATTATAATTTGTTTAGTTAAGTTTGACCCATTGTTTTAACAGTTGGATATTACAATTATCCCATCGCACCTTACTAATATAGAACATGCACCTCGCGTAGGCGAAACCTACATTATCCGATACTAGTCTTGATGAGTGTTAAAACTTAGAAAGCATAAACTTAATATTTAATTTTGAGGGAATTGCAATTTTTCTGATCTCACCGACTTATTTATCATATAAATCGTCTCTCACATGCATCAACATACATTCACATGCATCAACATACATACATACATAATGAAACAGTTATGGCCCCTAGCGCAATTGTTCTCCCAAGCCAATGAGAGAACCTAAGCTAACCTAATAACGATCTAAGCTTCTCCAAGCAAGATCTTCAAGGTTGTCCTCCTTTGGCATTGACTTCTTTGCTTTCTTCATATCATTACATTACATAAAGAAACTCGTTTTACATACGAGGGAGTGAGATGAGAAAAGAAGTTACATTGAGAGATTAAAAGAGAGGCACGACACGCATGTCGTATTTTAAAACCCAAAACAAAATAAAGGAAAACTAAGGCCATAACCGATCACCACAAGACAATAATAATAAACACATTATTATTATTATTATTTTAATTCTTTTAATTAATTAAAACCAAATTAAATTTCGACGACCGATCACATTACGCAGAGTTAGCCGGGGTCCGCTGCCCGATCAGCGGGAACGGGTGTATTCTGACTTGCGTTAACCGGTTAACCAAATGCGTTAACCGGTTAACCAAATGCGTTAACCGGTTAACACTGTTTGAAAATCTATTCAAAAAATTGTTTTCTGCCTTGCGTTAACCGGTTAACCAAATACGTTAACCGGTTAACACTGTTGAAAATTTGTTAGAAAGTTGTGTCCCGTCTTGTGTTAACCGGTTAACACTATTTGAAAAACAGTTAGAAAGCAGTATTTCGTTTTGCATTAACCGGTTAACCAAATGCGTTAACCGGTTAACACTGTTTGAAAAACAGTTAGAAAGCACAACTCTTGTGCAGTCATAACCCCAATCACGTAACTCTTTGACAACACAACCCTTGTGTCGTCACTAACCCTAATGCACCAATTTCAGACCGTCAAACACTTCTCGATTGTTGATTCAGTATGATTGATCAACACGTCATTGATTCACCATACTAATGTCGGATCAAGAAGCAAACGACCATTGATCGCTCAAAGGAAAACAACCATTGAGTGTTTGAATGAACGAAACGAGAACACTAAATCATATATAATGTATTTTGCATCAGGATTACTTATATCATATATATAACTTGATCGATCTCAATTTAATCTTTGATTCATTCTGTCTTTAATTGTATTAATACAGAAAATAAACAGTTATCAGATTCATGGTTTCGTAAGTGGCTCTGATACCACTGAAGGAGAATTGCCATCCAAGGCGCAACGGAATTTAAAAATTTCTCCATTTAGTGATCCTTACGAATGGACATGATTAGTGATAGAATCGTTACCTCTTGTGGCGATCACGAACGTTGAACGATGACAACGTCTCTACTCAGTCCACACGAACGGATTCCTTCAATCTCAGTGCTAGCTGCTACGAATGAAGGCTTTGAGTGAGAGAGAGAGAAGCGAAATTGCAAGCAAGAGTGACAATGCTTCTACACAAAGGTTCTATTTATAGAACCACTTGTGTGGGCTGCAAGCTAAAAAGCCCACTCAAGTGTATCTGGCCCATATCTCATAATATGCCAAAATCACTTAAGTGTTTGGTACCTTACCATATTTCGTATTCTACTTAAGTACACCGTACCTTACGATGTTCTATAATTCACTTAAGGTAACCGTACATTACAGTATTCCTTAATTACTCTATCTCTCATCAATCCGTCCTTTGTGTGTGACCCTATAGATTTTCGCGGCGTTGGCAATTATATTAAATCACGTATTTAACATAATAAACAGTGAGCGGTATCTAGCAACACATCACTGCTACCCAAGACACGAAAATGTCATGTGATCTGACAAGTCCTTCTGTGATAATAACTATGTGTATAATTACCCTTTTGCCCTTATGTCTATATTGAACACAAGGCATAGACCGTGTCATCCTTGTCCAGTTCAATATTGGGCCCATAGACATTTATCCTGTTACGAAGGATGGGCAAATTCCATCTAGGTCACTCATGTCCCTTAGCATGCTTCGTGGAGTACCCATCAACTGTCTTTATGGTTATCCAGTTACGGACAACATTTGATCAGCAATAAAGCACTCGACTCTACATCTAGGGTCCATAGTGGTTTCAGGTCGAAGAGTGGTATACACCATTATCACCATGAGAATAACTTATGACACTTTGCATAACATTCTATATAGTATTCTCATAGCGGGTCAATCCAGTATAAATATTACTCTTAATATTCATACCTATGTTTAAGACTTGATAACTCTTTATCCATGATCCATGAGATGTGATCATCAGTCTACAAACATAATAGTCTTAATGCTTTAATGTTATCCCACTTCACAATAAAGCTCGACTACAGATACTTTAAGAATAATGTCCTTATGTCTAATGTGATCTCATGATTAAGTCATACTTGATACATTAAACGGACTAGCTATTCTAGGGACTTTATTAAACATACATAATAAAGAAAAAGCCTTTTATTATTAATAAATAATTCGATACAAGTACCAAAAGTATTGGCCTCTAGGGCTTACACCAACAATCTTTGACACAATAGCTGATCCTATATAGGATTGTATTCTTTTTTTCAAATGCAAGAAGGTTACATTTCTCTTGATCGTGAGTCTAATGGTATTAGTGTTTCGAAAACAAAAACCATACAACTCAGACTCGTATGTTTCAGTGTTGCAGTGAACGTTGACACTGTATTTTGGTGAAGATAACATTGTGCAGATGAAAACTATTTTCTTGCTGCAGGTGAATGTGATTGAGGTGTCTTGGATGTTGATGTATCTCACATGCTAGCTATTCGAAGTGACGTGTCGCACATGCAAGCTAGTTCGAAGTGACGTATTGCACATGCAAGCTACTACGAAATGATGTGTCAACCATGCAAGCTACTAAGAAGTGACATGTTCAGCATGCAAGAGAGAGGACAACCACGTGTCATACATGCAGACACACACTCCAAATGAATTGGCACCCTCATTCATTCCTTGCACATGGGCGCCAATCCATTTGGCGACACCTTGTTAAAGCATGCATGCAGACCTCGAAAACCAAGCAATCAGACCTAGGTCTTGCATGCATGTCCCTATGGAGGCGCCAATTTGAATGGCGACCCCTCTTAAATGTTGTACATGGTCGCTAATTCAAGTGGAGACACCATGCAAGCACAACTTTTCATGCTCCCATCCATTTGCCTATAAATACAACCATTCCATCAACACTTCTTCCACACCATCACTCTCACTACTTCTTCTACAATACTTCTTCTACAATTTCATCTGCAACAACTTCTTGTAGTTTCATTTGCACCAACCCCTCGACAAAATGTCTATCCTCACAATAGGCGAATCATGTAACACCCTTCTAAAATACCCCAATAATTAATTTAAAACAACAAATATAAATCAGAGTAGATATGCAATTAAGGGTGTCACACTTGACACTTCACACCATTCACCAAAATAGTTTGTCATGCTCATTTATTTATCAAAATAAAACATTGCACAATTCGCAGCGGATAGAGATCTAATCAATCATGCAACCCATGTAACACATTACATGTAAAGTTGTTCAACAACCAAAATGAAAACAAAGTAAAACATCCCGTCCCGATGTTACATCTACCAGAGCATGACCCACTAAGGAACTACACTAGACTCCAAGCACTAGCTTCTACTCAATCATTGCTCGTTACCTGAAACATAGTTGTAAAGGTGAGTTCCTCAATCGACATAATAAGCATTATAAAATATCATGTAATGCTAAGTAAATTAACACATTTCATCACCCTAATCATATCACACATTCAGCAACGGCAACATCAACTCATAATCATACTCAACACAACACAACACAAAACACACGTGTAATATTGGAATACATCCATTCATATTATACGTCATACATACATTATGCAATGAGACTCCATGCATGCGGTACCGACTATTCGTGAACACATAGTTCAACCTCACCGATCAAACCCAGATACGGCTACCAAGCTCACTAGTCCCACTCATTTGAGACCTAGTGACTCACTCACTAATTCCTCACCATGGGAATTAGCTACCACCCCAAGGGCTATGCTATGCACGCTAAATCACCTAGCATGCAAACATCAACAACAATCCACAATAACTCACTCACTAATTCCTCACCATGGGAATTAGCTACCACCATAAAGGCCATACTATGCACGCTAAATCACCTAGCGTGCAACATCAACAACAATCCACAATGGACATATGCTCACACTCTAAGCCATAAACAGTCCATTCACAATTGCATACATAACAGATACATTCACAGCATTATGCATACCATCACACATCATCAGCATATGTATCACAGAATCATATTCATATCATGCCAAATAATAAATCACAGTATTAGCACACTCTACTAATACCTATACTGCTCAAAACAACGGGAAATGATCCCTACTATATCATACATCAGTATATCATTCACCCATATAGGCCAATCATCAAATGTGTACACACAATTCCATTCCAGAACGTACACATTATTTAAATATCAATTTTTCACTTTTCCAACAGTGTTAACCGGTTAACGCCCTGGGTTAACCGGTTAACGCAACACAGAACACGCTTCCTGGCACATTTTAACAGTGTTAACCGGTTAACGCCCTGGGTTAACCGGTTAACGCAAGACAGACAGCAATTTCTCATAATTCATAACAGTGTTAACCGGTTAACACCCTGGGTTAACCGGTTAACGCAAGACAGAAAGCTGTTCCTGCGCTAACACGAACAGAATGCAGAATCCCCCGCATTTTTCACCGTCGGAGGACTTCCGGACCTCCGATTTCAATTCCGTAAAAAGCTACACGTCCAGAAATTTACGATTCACCCACATATAGATTCAATTACAGTTTTAACATAACTTATTCATCATCATTTACAGCATTCCTCATCCCAATTAGGGTCAATTCAATGGCTTATTACTACCCATTACATGTTAACCCATAATACCCATTCAACGACGATAAACCCCCCTTACCTGAGTTAATCCGGCAGTCCTTTAGCTTTAAGCTTTTCCCTTCTTCAACCCTTTCTCAGTTTCTGTCGCTTCTCTGGTTTTCACGTGAAAAAAACCCTTTTTACCAAATGGAACTCTTTATATATATTCCAACTTTATTATTCCAATAATATTCCAATTATTTAATTAAATTAATAAATATACTATTAACTTCAATTAAATAATTATCATATTTTATCGGGGTGTTACAACTCTCCCCCACTAAAAGAGTTTTCGTCCTCGAAAACATACCTCAAGCGAATAACTCTGGATAAGACTCCTTCATCTGACTCTCAAGTTCCCAAGTCACATTGCCACCCGCTGGTCCTCCCCAAGCTACCTTTACCAAAGCAATCTCTTTACCCCGCAACTGCTTCAACTCTCGATCCTCGATCCTCATAGGTGATGTTTCAACAGTCAGGTTATCTCTCACCTGTACATCATCTACTTGGACCACATGCGACGGATCAGGAATGTACCTCCTCAACTGAGACACATGAAAAACCTCATGCAAATTCGCAAGTGACGGCGGTAAAGCGATACGATAGGCTACCTCCCCTATCCTCTCCAAAATCTGATAAGGACCAATAAATCGAGGTGTCAACTTCTTCGACTTCAAAGCTCGACCAACCCCAGTTATCGGAGTAACACGGAGAAACACATGATCTCCCTCTTGAAACTCAAGTGACTTCCTCCTCTTGTCGTGATAACTCTTCTGACGACTCTGAGCAATCCTCATCTTCTCCTGAATCATCTTAATCTTTTCCGTAGTTTGTTGAACAATCTCCGGTCCAACCACAACACTCTCACCGGACTCATACCAACATAAAGGTGTCCGACATCTCCTACCATACAAAGCTTCAAACGGTGCCATACCAATGCTCGAATGAAAACTATTGTTGTAGGTAAACTCAATCAAAGGTAAACAACAATCTCAAGCACCTCCCTTTTCCAAAACACAAGCCCTCAAAAGATCCTCCAGTGACTGAATCGTCCTCTCAGTCTGACCATCAGTCTGCGGATGATATGAAGAACTCAATCTCAGCTTAGTTCCCAAAGCCCTCTGCAAACCTTCCCAGAACTTCGATGTAAATCTAGGATCTCTGTCCGAAACAATACTCGACGGAATACCATGCAAACTTACAATTTTCTCAATATACAACTCAGCTAATCTCTCTAACGGATAATCCATTCTGATCGGAATGAAATGAGCCGATTTTGTCAATCTGTCAACAATCACCCAAATAGCTTCAAAATTCTTAATTGTCCTCGGTAAACCAGAAACAAAGTCCATACTGATACTATCCCACTTCCACTCTGGAATAGCCAACGGTTGCATTAGCCCAGACGGCTTCTGATGCTCAATCTTTGACTTCTGACAAGTCAAACAGGAATAAACAAAACTCGCAATTTCTCTTTTCATTCCCGACCACCAAAATAACTTTTTCAAATCATGATACATCTTCGTAGCCCCAGGATGAATACTCAAGCCACTACGATGTCCTTCCTCAAGAATACTCTTCTTAAGTTCGGTAACATCCGGAATACACACCCGATTACCAAATTTCAAAACACCATTCTCATCAACTCTGAATTCACCACCTTGACCTTGATTCACTAGAGTCAACTTATCAACCAAAAGCACATCGGATTTCTGACCCTCTCTAATCTCATCCAGAATACCACTCGTTAACTTCAACATTCCCAATTTAACACTATTGTGAGTACTCTCACACACCAAACTCAAGTCTCTAAACTGCTCAATTAAATCCAATTCCTTAACCATTAACATAGACATATGCAATGATTTCCGACTCAATGCATCAGCCACTACGTTTGCTTTACCCGGATGGTAATTCAAACCAAAGTCATAATCCTTCAGAAACTCTAACCATCTCCTCTGTCTCATATTCAGCTCTTTCTGATCAAACAAATACTTTAAACTTTTATGGTCACTGAAAACCTCAAATCTTGACCCGTACAAGTAATGCCTCCATAACTTCAGAACAAATACCACAGCTGCCAACTCTAAATCGTGTGTCGGATAGTTCCTCTCATGAACCTTCAGTTGTCTCGAAGCATAAGCTACAACCTGCTTATTCTGCATCAAAACACCACCCAAACCCAACAATGAAGCATCACAGTAAACCTCAAATGGTTCCGATGGACTCGGTAATATCAGAATAGGAGCAGTAGTCAACCTTCTCTTTAACTCTTGGAAACCTTCTTCACACTTTGAGTCCCAAACAAACGCTTGCCCCTTTCTAGTCAACATCGTCAACGGTAACGCCAACTTAGAAAATCCCTCAATGAATTTCCTATAATAACCTGCAAGTCCAAGAAAACTCCTTATCTCAGAAACTGACTTCGGAGCTTCCCACTTAGATACCGCTTCTATCTTAGAAGGATCAACAGCAACACCACCTCTTGAAACCACATGACCAAGAAAACTAACCTCTTCTAACCAAAATTCACACTTGGACAGTTTAGCAAATAACTTCTTTTCTCGTAGAACTCCTAAAACCACTCTCAAATGTTCAGCATGCTCTTCTTCAGATTTCGAATACACCAAAATATCGTCGATAAACACCACAACAAACTTGTCTAGGTACGGATGGAAAATCCTATTCATATACTCCATAAATACCCCAGGCGCATTAGTCACACCAAAAGGCATTACAGAATACTCATAATGTCCATACCTTGTTCTGAAAGCAGTCTTCTGAATATCCTCAATTTTCACACGTATCTGATGATACCCCGATCTCAAATCTATTTTGCTGAACACACTCGCCCCAACCAACTGATCCATCAAATCATCAATCCTCGGCAAAGGATACCGATTCTTGATCGTCACTTTATTCATTTGCCTATAGTCCACACACAACCTCATAGTACCTTCTTTCTTCTTAACCAATAACACTGGTGCACCCCACGGTGACACACTCGGACGAATAAATTTCTTATCCAACAGATCTTCCAGCTGACTCTTCAATTCAGTTAACTCAACAGCAGACATACGGTACGGAGCCATCGATATCGGCCTAGTACCAGGTACCAAATCAATCGAGAACTCAACTTCACGCTCTGGCGGTAATTCATTCACTTCTTCAGGAAACACATCAGGAAAATCACACACCACGGCTAGATCGCAAATCACCAGTTTATCTTTAGCCTCCAAAGTCGCTAACAGCATAAACAACTCTGCCCCATCTGCTACTGCCTCATTCACCTGCCTTGCTGATAGAAACAAACTCTTTCCTTCCTCAATCTCAGGAAAGATCACAGTCTTATCAAAACAGTTGATATAAACTCGGTTAAACACTAACCAGTTCATACCTAGGATAACATCAATTTGCACTAGTGGAAGACACACAAGGTCCATCCCAAAGTCTCTACCAAAAATACTCAAAGGGAAATTTAAACAAACTGAAGTAGTAGTCACTGAACCCTTCGCAGGAGTATCAATCACCATACTCCCATGCATCTCAGATATCTCTAACTTAAGTTTCACAGCACAATCCAAAGATATAAAGGAATGAGTCGCACCTGTGTCAATAATAGCTACAAGAGGACAGCCATTAATATAACACGTACCTCGGATCAAACGATCATCTGCAGAAGTCTCAGAACCCGATAAAGCAAAGACCCTGCCTCCCGACTGGTTCTCTTTCTTAAGCTTAGGACACTGTGGACTGATATGACCCACCTCTCCACAGTTGAAACAAGTCATAGTCTTCAACCGGCACTCTGCAGCCAAGTGACCACCTTTTCCACACTTGAAACACTTCTTCTCAGTACTGGTACACTCATGGATACGATGTCCAGCCTGACCACATCTGTAACACTTAGCAGGGGCACTGGAGTCTCCCCCACTAGGTCTCCTCATCCCACTCTATCTCTGGAAACCTTTGCCAGCTGCATACGGTTTCCCACGATCATTCTGATTCTTGCCTTTCCTATCAACCCTCTGTTGATAGCTCTCCGCTCTGGCCTTGGTATCCTGTTCAAAAATCCTGCAACAGTCAACCAAGTCAGAAAACACTCTGATCCGCTGATACCCAATAGCCTGCTTGATCTCGGGACGTAACCCGTTCTCAAACTTCACACATTTTGAAAATTCCCCAGTAGCCTCATCATAGGGAGTGTAATACTTCGACAGCTCTGTGAACTTAGCAGCATACTCAGTAACAGACCGGTTGCCCTGCTTCAATTCTAAGAACTCTATCTCTTTCTTTCCTCTGACATCCTCTGGAAAGTACTTCCTCAGGAATCTCTCTCTGAACACCGCCCAAGTGATCTCAGCACCCCCAGCAGCTTCCAACTCAGTGCGGGCAGCAACCCACCAATCATCTGCTTCCTTAGACAGCATATGCGTACCGAACTTGACCTTCTGGTTATCGGCACACTCAGTCACTCGGAAGATCCTCTCGATCTCCTTCAACCACTTCTGAGCACCATCTGGATCGTATGCTCCCTTGAACATTGGAGGATTGTTCTTCTGGAACTCACTCAGTTGACGAGCAGCTCCCAGTCCCACAACATTCGGATTTCCTCCAAGTACTCCAGCTAGCATACCCAGAGCCTCAACAATCGCATCATCGTCTCTACCTCTTCCAGCCATCTCTATTCTGAGAACCCAACAAGCTAAAACAATAAGTACTGATAGGATTACACCATACCTATCACATACAGGGAAACAGAATAATTACGACTCGACTCGACCGACTATGCTCTGATACCACTAATGTAACACCCTTCTAAAATACCCCAATAATTAATTTAAAACAACAAATATAAATCAGAGTAGATATGCAATTAAGGGTGTCACACTTGACACTTCACACCATTCACCAAAATAGTTTGTCATGCTCATTTATTTATCAAAATAAAACATTGCACAATTCGCAGCGGATAGAGATCTAATCAATCATGCAACCCATGTAACACATTACATGTAAAGTTGTTCAACAACCAAAATGAAAACAAAGTAAAACATCCCGTCCCGATGTTACATCTACCAGAGCATGACCCACTAAGGAACTACACTAGACTCCAAGCACTAGCTTCTACTCAATCACTGCTCGTTACCTGAAACATAGTTGTAAGGGTGAGTTCCTCAATCGATATAATAAGCATTATAAAATATCATGTAATGCTAAGTAAATTAACACATTTCATCACCCTAATCATATCACACATTCAGCAACGGCAACATCAACTCATAATCATACTCAACACAACACAACACAAAACACACGTGTAATATTGGAATACATCCATTCATATTATACGTCATACATACATTATGCAATGAGACTCCATGCATGCGGTACCGACTATTCGTGAACACATAGTTCAACCTCACCGATCAAACCCATATACGGCTACCAAGCTCACTAGTCCCACTCATTTGAGACCTAGTGACTCACTCACTAATTCCTCACCATGGGAATTAGCTACCACCCCAAGGGCTATGCTATGCACGCTAAATCACCTAGCATGCAAACATCAACAACAATCCACAATAACTCACTCACTAATTCCTCACCATGGTAATTAGCTACCACCATAAAGGCCATACTATGCACGCTAAATCACCTAGCGTGCAACATCAACAACAATCCACAATGGACATATGCTCACACTCTAAGCCATAAACAGTCCATTCACAATTGCATACATAACAGATACATTCACATCATTATGCATACCATCACACATCATCAGCATATGTATCACAGAATCATATTCATATCATGCCAAATAATAAATCACAGTATTAGCACACTCTACTAATACCTATACTGCTCAAAACAACGGCAAATGATCCCTATTATATCATACATCAGTATATCATTCACCCATATAGGCCAATCATCAAATGTGTACACACAATTCCATTCCAGAACGTACACATTATTTAAATATCAATTTTTCACTTTTCCAACAGTGTTAACCGGTTAACGCCCTGGGTTAACCGGTTAACGCAACACAGAACACGCTTCCTGGCACATTTTAACAGTGTTAACCGGTTAACGCCCTGGGTTAACCGGTTAACGCAAGACAAACAGCAATTTCTCATAATTCATAACAGTGTTAACCGGTTAACACCCTGGGTTAACCGGTTAACGCAAGACAGAAAGCTGTTCCTGCGCTAACACGAACAGAATGCAGAATCCCCCCGCATTTTTCGCCGTCGGAGGACTTCCGGGCCTCCGATTTCAATTCCGTAAAAAGCTACACGTCCAGAAATTTACGATTCACCCACATATAGATTCAATTACAGTTTTAACATAACTTATTCATCATCATTTTATACGCAAAATAAATTACTCTAATAACAATTGAAATTAACTTGTGTTCATAACACATATAACAGAATAAATTTGGATCTATTTTATGACTAAATTATATTAATTTTGTTCAAATAGAAGATTCTACGTGTATCCACATCGAGATCAATTTCTATTATCAATTTTTAATCAAAGAAAAAAAAATTGAACAAAATATGTATACTGAGAGGAGAGAAATTAACACACTCAGCCAACCAATTTGTTTCTGATTTTATAGACCTCATTATTATCAAACAATATAATCTAATTATGGCATTATATATATATATATATATATATATATATATATATATATATATATATATATATATATATATATATATATAACTTTTCATCTATAATTATCACATAATAATGGTATTTGTGTATATAATTTTCAATAGATTTAGAGAAATGCTATTCTTAAATTCTAAATAGTACACCAATACCTACACCAAATACTATTTATCATATTTATATTGTGAACATTGTTTTTTTTATAAATAAAAATAATATTTTTAAAAAATGTTTTTATTTTAAATTTTTTTTATAACATAAATATATAATTTACGATTAATCAATTTTATTATTGCATTAACTACAAAAATAAAAATACATGTTATTAAATATTTTTCTTATAATTTATTAACAAGTTTACTACTTCATTAACCAATAAATATCATAACATTAATCAAATTCTGATATTAAAATATAAAATATAATAGTCAGTCTTTACACTCTATTATATTTCATATTTTAATGTCAGAACTTGATTAATATTATGAAATTTACTGATTAATAAAACAGTAAATTTGGTTAATAAATTATAAATAAAATACGTGGTTAATAATCTATATTTTTGTGGTTAATGCATAAAAAATTGGTTAATTATAAATTTTATATTTATATTATAAAAATAATTTTAAAAATAAAAATATCCAATGAGAGAATTGGTGTTGGTGGCCGCTTTCTGCCTCACGGGTCTGGTGATTCTATTGGGTTTTCTAATCCCTTCTCTCAAATGGAGCTTATCGATCTTACACTGTTAGAAAGGAACTTTACTTGATTCGAACTAAATGATGAGGATGCTAGTAGGCTTGATAGGTTTCTTGTGTCTGGTATCTGGTGTGAGTTTGATACCCTATTAAAGGTGATAAAAACACAAGAAAGGGAGTTGAATTGTGTTGGCGTTTTATGCTTTTAAACTTTTTCAGCTTCTGCTTCTGATGTTTCTCAACCAGGGTCTGAACACTTGGTTCAGAGTCTGACTTAGAAAACTTGTTTGATTTTTGAAAGACCTTATCAGATTCTAAACCAGAATCTGACTTAGAGGATCAGAGTTTGACAATATCAGAAAATTAAGTGCAGAAGTAAAGAAAGTAAAAGTAAGAACACAAGAAGTTTATCCTGGTTCCTCTCACAACTTGAGAGTAGTCCAACCCCTTTGTACTTCCAAGGGATTTCCACTATAATCAAACTGATTGCAAATGCTCAAGCACATAAGTAAGAGACTTCCTTTGCTTATACATACATGTATAAGACTTTCTTGCTCAAACACACAAGTATGATACTTCATTGCTCAAGCCCGCAAGCTCAAGACTTCATTGCTTTAGCACACAAGCTAAAGACTTCATTTGCTCAAGCACACATGCAAGAGACTTAAAATTTTCAAGCACACAAGCAAGAGACTTATGACTCTATAACAAACTATTAAGAGATTTGGGTAACAACTATGCTTGATATACAATCAGAGGTGTAGACAAAATACAACTTGGAAAGACTCTAAGACTTAAGAACTTCTAAAGTATACACAATATTAAGATATTTTAAGTATAGTAAATTTGACATAGTGACTTCTCTTCTGTTGTCAAGGTTCAAAGTTTGTGATGTGGTGTATTGTTGTGTGGTGGTCTTCTTCTTTAGGTCTGCAACTCTTTTTATAGAGAGGATAAAAAAAGACGTTGAAGACTTTCACCAAAAGGTTGGGAAACCTTTGTACTTAATTAGACACATCAACAAAACACCTTTCTGCAAGAAGACTTATCTATTGAGACTCAGGCATCCAAGAAGAGATTTTTCCTTAAGTCTTCGTGTGATCAAAAGGTCTCTGAGTCTGTCAGAGTTGCCTAGGTAAAAGAGCTTATGCTTCTGAGACTGACTTTCTTCAGATTTCACTCTTCAGAGGCTAATTACATTAGAGTCCATTTTTTGGCTTCTGAAGCTTTAGAGTATGAGTCACTAGAGGCTAAATTTCTTCAAAGTTGACTTCTTTAGAGTCTGGATCTCCATCAGAAGCAAAGTCTCCAGAAGTGATCTTTAGAGCTAGAGTTTGAATTTCAGATGTAGATTTTCTTAAACATCTCTTCATCTATCTTAATGATTAAATTCCTGCAAACTTAAGCAAATGTTATATCGAAACATGTGTGTTATTGTGTTTCAATGTTTGACTTGCAAATAATTTTTAAAAGTAAATTGTACACTTAAAAAATATAGTATCAACTAAAATAATATTAATGATCATTTACAATTGTTTTAAATATTGTAAAGTATGTTTTTGAAAAAATTAGAACATCACTTAACAATAAACTTTGAAAACATTTCATATACAAAAATCAAAATTGTGCAACTTAAAGTTCGAAAGTCAAAAATTTTCAAATTATATAGTTTGATGCCCAAGAGCAAAATTAAATAAAAGTTTTTAAATATATATATTCTACCAAAAAAGTAATAGAATTGCAAATATTTTCTTTAAAAAATTACTACTTCTAATTTTTACAAATAAAAAAAAAGTTGTGTACATACCCATAAAATAAGAATTAATTGCATACGTTAAAGTAATGTGGCTTTTAATAGTGTTAATATTTTAATATTTTTGGTAAAATGTGTTGAATATTATACCCCCAAAACGAGCAGCAAATAGAAAGAAAAAGGTAAAACAAAAAACGTCAACAGCAGGGTTCGAACCTGCGCGGGCGAAGCCCAACAGATTTCAAGTCTGTCTCCTTAACCACTCGGACATATTGACGGGATTGAAATATTTGGACCTTATAAAAACATGAAACAAACACAATGATACGGCTGTGTCCTTGACTTAACCTCCGTACCGTATATTTTGATTTGAAGATTCCGTGTTATTTCTTGGAAATTACTGCATACAATACAAATATTCTTTTCTTTTATATATAAAATTGAACCGAACTAAATTAAATTATAATAAAAAGTTATTCAAATTTAGTTAAATTATTTTAACTTATTTAGAACAAATTGAATTAAAGTTATTGATCTGGTAATACTAATTTGAAATACCGAATTCGAAACAATTATTTTTAAACTTAACAAAAAATCAAAATGATATATTTATTTTTAATTTTTTTTATAAAAAATCATTTTAAATTTGTAACAAGTAAATATAAAAAAATAAAACAACCCATATAATAACTCAATAAATTACAAACTAAGAACTATATTTAAACAAATGAGGGATGATTACACTAATCAAATCGGATTTAGAATACTTCATTTAAATTATACATTCTATATTTAAATACATTATATAGGTGTGATAAGGAGATCTTATTGAAAGTCCTTAATAATTCAAATGCTTGATAGAAGCTTTAAAAAGCACTGCAGTGAAAACAACTTATTGGATAAGTTGTTTTGGAAATATGTTGTTTTTGCAATTCTGTTTTTTTCTGTTATTTTTGGGCCTGTTTGTGGTTCCAATTTGTACCCTATAAATAGACATTGTATGTCATAGTTGAAAGGTTAATGTCATATGATTCAATTCTCTCAATCTTTCTCTATTTCTCTATCTCTCTCTATTCACATTATCATCTTCATCTTTCCCAAACACACTGTTTTTCACCACTCCATTTCTGGTTTTTTCTAACATTTGGCATCAAGAGCTTTGGTTCGGATCCAATTCCGCTGCAATCATGTCCGTTTCAAACGATAAAATACCTACCAATCTTCCAATCTTTGACTCGAAAAACTACGACAAATGGGCGAAGCAAATGAAGGTTTTGTTCGGCTATCAAGACGTTCTTGAGGTGATCAAAGATGGTATTACGTCTCTCGTCGAAGGAGCTACGGATGCTCAAAAGGCTACGTTCAAAGAAGAGAAGAAGAAGGATTACAAAACGCTGTTCTTGATCCATTCTTGTGTCGATGGTGACAACTTTGAAAAAGTAGGCGATTGCGATTCCGCAAAGCAAGCGTGGGAGATTCTTGAGAAGGCTTATGCAGGGGCTGTCAAAGCCAAAGTGGTGAGGTTACAAACTCACAAGCGACAGTTCGAGTTAATGCAAATGGGGGACAAGGAGTCGATAAACGATTATGTGATGCGTATTACGCGTGTGGTGAATCAAATCAAGTCGTGCGGGGAAACTACGGTAGAGCAGAATGTTGTGTCGAAGATCTTGCGTTCTTTAACGCCAAGATTCGACAACATTGTCGTTGCGCTTGAAGAATCGAAGGATTTATCGTCGTTGTCGAAGGAGGAGCTTCAAAGCTCACTAGAAGCTCATGAACAACGAATGGATGAGAGGGGAAACGATAAAGCGAAGTCGGAAATAGCATTGCAAGCGCGACTTCATGAGAAGAGTAAACGATCGGAGAGGAAAGGGCATCCGAGAGGGAAGTCCAATTTCCAGAATTTTGGTGGTAGAGATTCACAAAATTCAAAGGGGCAAAAAGGTGAGGGAAGCTCCAAGGAGGGTGATCAAGGAACCCACAAGCCATTCGACAAAAGTAACGTGAAGTGTTACAATTGTCAAAAGCTTGGGCATTTCGCAAAGTATTGCCACGCGAAACGAAGAGAAAATCGCGCGGATGAGGCGAAGTTTGCTAGGGAAGAAGCGAATGATGATAATACGCTTCTTGTGATGATCACAGAAGAGAATTATGGCATGAGAGAAGGGCTGGACAGCAGTGGCAGCAGTGCAGACAATTCTGCAGAAACGCGTTCGGAGAAAAACGCAATGGTAACGGTTCGAGATGGAATTCAAAGTAGCGATGAGTGGTACTTGGATTCTGGTTGTTCGACTCATATGACGGGAAGAAAGGATTGGTTTGTCAAGATCAATCAAGCCACGAAGAATAAAGTGAGATTTGCCGATGATACGATGTTATCCGCCGATGGCGTTGGAGATGTCTTGATCGTGAAGAAAGATGGTGGTCGTTCATTGATCAAGGATGTGCTGTACATTCCAGGAATCAAATGTAATCTCTTGAGCATTGGCCAACTACTTGAGAAAGATTACATTATTCGCATGGAAAACAAGGTATTGCGCGTTTTGGACCGAAAGGGAGTTTTGGTACTTAAAGCACCGATGGCTGCCAATCGAACTTTCAAGATAGCATTGAAAGTAATGGAGTATCGATGTTTAGCTACAGCGGCAAGTCGTGAGGAGTGGTTGTGGCATTACCGTCTTGGTCATCTCAGTTTTCGAGACCTCGACGCATTGCATAGACATGGTATGGTGACCGGGCTGCCAAGAATCGTGGTTCCAACTGAGTTGTGTGTTGAATGTGTTCAAGGGAAGCAACACAAGAGTGTTTTCAGCAAGGATACAGGTCATAGGACCAAGCATCTTCTTGAGGTGGTGTATTCGGACGTGTGTGGGCCGATGCAAGTCAATTCGTATGGAGGTAACCGATACTTTATCACTTGATGATTTCAGTAGGAAGCTGTGGATTTATCTAATCAAGAGGAAGGATGAGGTGTTTGATATGTTCAAACGATTTAAATCCATGGTTGAGCGACAAAGTAGTCACAAACTCAAAATTCTCAAAACCGATGGAGGAGGAGAATTTACTTCGAGGGAATTTGGGAGTTATTGTGACGATGAGGGTATTGTGCGTGAGGTTGTACCACCCTATACGCCTCAGCAAAATGGTGTTTCTGAGAGAAAAAATCGGACGATTATGAACATGGTGCCTAGCATGTTGAAAGCGAAAAATCTTCCGAAAGAGTTGTGGGGAGAAGTTGTTTCTACAGCTGCCTATTTGATAAACAGGTGTCCTACAAAGAAGCTGGACAAGGTTACTATAGAAGAGGTATGATGTGGACACAAGCCAAGTTTAAGTCACTTGCGTGTTTTCGGTTCGGTAGCGTTTCGACATATTCTGGGTCAGATTCGAAAGAAATTAGATGACAAGGGTGAAATGATGTTGCTGGTTGGTTATCATCCTACCGGAGGCTACAAACTGTTTGATATGAGTAACAAGAAGACTGTGATAAGTCGAGATGTGATCGTGGACGAGTTTCGGCAGTTTGACAGCAGAAAATCTGCCATATCAGTTCAGAAAATCGATTTGCCTCAAGATGAAATCGATTTCATGCAGGAAAATCAGCATTCTGGAGCTGCTGGAACTGGTTCTGGTGAGGTTAAAATCGATTTGCCTCAAGGTGAAATCGATTTCATGCAGGAAAATTTGAATTCTCAGCCTGCTGAAGGTACTGTACATCAACCTTTTGTAACCGAAACAGGTGAATCAAGTAGACGACCAATAAGGCAAAGAGGATTGCCTCAAAGACTCCGTGATTGTGAATTATTCCGAGATAACGAGATCAACAATGAGGGTGATCTTATTCACTTCGCTCTAATGGCCGAATCCAAACCGGTGAATACGGAGGAGGCATCAAACGATCCAAAGTGGATGTGTGCGATGAAAGAAGAACTGAATTCGATTGAGAAGAACGGTACTTGGATGTTGGTTGATTTACCGAAAGGTAAAAAGGCGATAGGTGTGAAGTGGGTCTACAAAGTGAAAGCGAATCCGAAAGGCGAGATAATCAAGCATAAAGCTCGATTAGTAGCGAAGCGATTTTTGCAAAAGGAAGGGATAGACTTCGATGAAGTGTTTGCTCCAGTTACAAGGCATGAAACCATTCGGTTAGTTGTTGCGATGGCAAATAACAACAGCTGGCCGTTGTATCAAATGGACGTCAAATCTGCGTTTTTGAATGGTCCACTTGATAAGGAGGTATATGTGAGACAACCACCTGGTTTTGTGATCAAAAATCAAGAGGCAAAGGTCTATAAGTTGAGGAAGGCACTCTATGGTTTGAAACAAGCTCCAAGAGCTTGGAACAAACGCATAGATGGATTTCTTAGCGATGTTGGTTTCAAGAAATGCGTATCCAAACATGGAGTTTATGTGAAACCGGATGCAAGTGAGGGAGTAATCATTCTTTGTCTTTATGTGGACGGTTTGTTGATTACCGGCAACTGTGAAAAGAACATTTCAAAGTTCAAAGGATAGCTTATGAAGGAATTTGAAATGAGTGATCTTGGTATCATGAAATACTTCTTAGGCATAGAGTTCCAAAGGACAAAATTGGGACTGCTCATGCACCAAAGAAGGTATGCCATGGAAATTCTGAAGAGGTGTGATATGGAGCATTGCAATGCTGCCACAACACCAGCCGAGACACGATTACAGTTGTCCAAGAGTGAAGAAGAACAAGATGTGGATCCTACTCAATACCGGAGATTGATAGGATCATTGCGTTACTTGTGCAATACGCGGCCAGATTTGGCGTTTAGTGTCGGTATTGCGAGTAGATTCATGGAGAGGCCGAAGGTATCACACTTGGCAGCAGTTAAGAGGATCCTTAGATATGTGAAAGGTACTCTTGGTTGTGGAATTTTGTTTCCGGCAAGCGACATGGGCAGAAGTTGTGAGTTACTCGGATACACCGATTCCAATTGGTGCGGAGATAAGGATGATCGAAAGTCTACGACGGGGTATCTCTTTATGTTCGGTAAGGCACCAATCTCTTGGTGTTCGAAAAAGGAACCGGTTGTAGCCCTCTCTTCTTGCGAGGCCGAGTATATAGCAGCGTCGATGTGTGCATGCCAAGCTGTGTGGCTGGTGAATCTATGTAAGGAGTTGGACAGCAGTAGAAATGGGGCTGTTTTGCTACTTGTGGACAATATTTCAGCGATAAACCTTGCTAAGAATCCCATAGCACATGGGAGGAGCAAGCATATTGAAATGCGATTCCACTATTTGAGAGAATTTGTGAGCTCCGGACAGTTGCGTTTAGGGTACTGCAGAAGCGAAGAACAAGTCGCGGACTTGTTAACGAAAGGCGTGACAAGTGATGTGTTCAAGAGACTTGTGAAGAAGTTGAGCATGATGAGTGTGGAGCATTTAAATTAAGGTGGTGTATTGGAAGTCCTTAATAATTCAAATGCTTGATAGAAGCTTTAAAAAGCACTGCAGTGAAAACAACTTATTGGATAAGTTGTTTTGGAAATAAGCTGTTTTTGCAATTCTGTTTTTTTTTTTTTTAGTGTTGAGAATGTGCCAAGTGTGAGTAGTGTGGATAATAGTTCCACATTGGTTGATAATGTGGAGACTTGAGCATTTATAAGTGAGAGAACCCACTCACCTATCACCTTAAGGTTTTGGGTGAATATGTGGTGTGTCTCTCAAAGATGTTGCTCTAGAAAAAGAAGTCCCACTATGTTCAATGCTCCCTAGTGAAAAATCTCCCCCAACAAATGGTATCACGAGCCTTTGGTTTCAGAAAGGGATCAGGTTACTTGTATCGAAAGTCAACGGCGCCAGGAGGGTGAATAAGAAACGTTCCGTTGAAGAGTGTCAACGGCGCCAGGAGGGTGAATAAGAAACGTTCCGTGCGATACAAGAGAAGTAAGTAGAGTTTTCACTTGAGGGGGAGCATTGTGGACTCACACTTGAGGGGGAGTGTTGAGAATGTGCCAAGTGTGAGTAGTGTGGATAATAGTTCCACATTGGTTGATAATGTGGAGACTTGAGCATTTATAAGTGAGAGAACCCACTCACCTATCACCTTAACGTTTTGGGTGAATATGTGGTGTGTCTCTCAAAGGTGTTGCTCTAGAAAAAGAAGTCCTACTATGTTCAATGCTCCCTAGTGAAAAATCTCCCCCAACAGATCTTACTAGATATGTTAATTACATTACTCATTATACACGTTAGGTTGCAAAGAGAGAAGGATTTGCTGAAGCATCGGAAAGTGAACTTTAAATAATTTCAAAGGATGCTCCAATACATCAAACTACTCATTCAATGATGCTAAAGGTTATAGTATTTAAGTTATAGTATTTAAGTTCCTATATTCTGAATGTGATAGTTTGGTTTTATGTATTTATGTAAACTTGAAGCCATAAGTGCTAAGAGTATCAAAATAGACAAAATACTTTAATGTATTCGATCAACGCATATTTAAAATTGGATTAAACTTATGAAGTTAGTTATCATAAGAATATTGGAGACATCGAACATTGTTTGAAATTTTAAGTGCAACGGGGATATCACTTTTGTTAGATGAAAATACAAAATCGTGAGTGTTTGGCCATTATGCACGAATCATAATGATATGAATAGATCAAGGAATATTTTCAAGGGAAAATTACACTCACATCCTCTGATGTCCATTAAAATGACACTGACACTCTCTCTAATTTAACAATATGCACTAACCTCCATTAAACTTATATATATCAAGGGAATTTTTTAGTGACAGATAAAAACCGTAAGTAAATGTCATTTATACCTACAATTTTTTATTGTCATTACAAAATAGAATAAGTGTCAGTATCATTTTAATACACCTCAGGGGAGGTTAATGCCTATTTAAAAACTATATGGGATGCTAGTGCCATTTTAATATACCTTAGGAGAGGTGAGTGTAATTTACCCTATTTTCAATGAATATTTTGGTGGAAAGAGATGACTACGCATTCAAATGACTAAGTTTTACAATCGGTGCGACATAGTTGGACTTAATATCTCACAATGGAAATGGCTAAAACCGGTAGGTGAAATAAAAATGGAGGATTGAATAGTTATACAACATGCAAGTACGGTTCCGACTCAAACATGCATAGCTCAGTGAATAAAGATTCAGACAGTAAGCGTAACGACAACAATAAATGTGATTCTGACGGGGAGCAAGATTGTTGTTTTGTTATCTGAAACTCACAACCAACTAGTGAAGATTCTATTGGAGACTAAAACACAAAAGGCAAAGACTTACCAGCCTTCGATTGTTGATCAAACATTGTCACATTCATCTTTAACAACAAGTAAGATTCAATAACTTACAAGTCAGCCAATTCTGAGCATTGAGGCGGGGGATAGAAAACTGCAAATGGTTACAGTAGTGTGTACATGCTTGACAATGTATTTGGCAATGGAATCTACAAACACGACGGAGATTCAAGATGCTACCCAAGCGACTTTATCTCTGACTTCATCTCAAGGGATTATTGAGGCAGAGGAGAGAGATTTGTCGTTGATTTCAGAGGGTAAAAATATGACTTTAACCCGCACATTAATGGTCAAGACACTACCTAATTCAAATTCATAGATAATGTATCAAAGTTGTACCTAGGGGTGGACAACGGGTCTGGTTGGCTGGGTTTGGGCCCAAAAGAGTCACTCAGGACAAACCACGTAAATTTTTATCCCATACCCCCAAAATTATCCCTTCATCCCTACAATTAATTTGATTTAACCAAAATAATCTTGTATTATATCTGGAAAAAAAAAGCCAAAATAAAAAAAATATTTTTTTTTTGCATTTCTAATGACTTATAGGTAAGTTATCTTGTGACTACAACAAAGATGATTTTAGGCAACAGTAGAAAAATGTGGCCTAAAGTAAAAAAAATATCATTTCCTTATAGGTAAGTTATATGGTCCATATTATATCTAAAACTTTCATTTTGGATAACTTATACGTAAGTTATTTGGTGGTTATAATAACAATGGGTTTAGGCAATAGTAAGAAACAGTGACCTAAAATAAAGAAAATTGTTTATGTTTCCTTACTTGTCATATCAAATTCTATTTTGGCAAAGTTTGGGTGATCTTTCCACTTTTGGAAACGGCTTTTTAACATGGTTTGTCAATTTTGGCGACATTTTTCGAACCGCAGTCTATAATGTCATTGCAAAATGAAAAAAATCTACCGGAAGATTTATAATACGTTATCCGGTGAACAAAAGGAAAACTATCGAAAAACATATAACCACGTTATTTGGTAAAAAATTATAATACCAAATAAATGTTGTGTAAGTTATCCAGTGAACATATAATCTAACAAAATACTTTATTTGCAAATTATTTGGTGAAGACCGACACAATGACATTAAAAACTTGACTTTGTCATTGCAAGATTCACCAATTAATGGGGAGACTTACAACTTAAGGGGAGATTTTTCAATCATTATCACAACATAAACTCAAATATTTTTTTCATCATAAAAAAGGGGAGATTGAGAGGAATACATCTCATATCTAGTTCAATTTTGATGGAAACAAAGATTATCAAAGAAGAAAGTGATCAAAAGTGTCATGCACATCAATTATGAAGTTGATCAAGAAGGTTGAACATAGAAATACAAGTGAAAATATTTGAGACAAGTGAACATAACTAAGGTACTCATTTCAATTCATATTATATTACTTTAAACTCCTCAGAATTTTATCTTTCACTTCATCTAAAAATCTTCTTGTACCATCATGCGTGATTATGAAAAAATCATCTTCATCTAATTCTTGTGACAAGTGTTTGTACATAAAGTTGTATGACAATATTGTAATATTCTTTTGTCTATACGTTGATGACATGTTGATAACTAGAAACAACATGGATGGAATTTTAGAGACAAAAAAGTCTCTAACTTCCACATTCAAGATGAAAGATCTTGGATTAGTTGACACAATTTTAGGGATCAGAGTAAAGATAAATAGTGGGGGTTACGAACTTAGTCAAACATATTATATTGGAAAAATGCTTGATAAGTTCAAACACCTAAATTTTAAGGAAATTAACCACTCCATTTGATCATGTCATCAAACTTCAAAAGAACAATGGAAAAGCAGTGGCTCAATTGGAGTATGCAAGTGCAATAAGGTATCTTATGTACTTAATGCAATGTACCAGACCTGACATATCATTTGCAGTTAGTAAAATGAGTAGATTTACTAGTAATCCAAATAAAGAACACTGGAATGCAATCATAAGGATTTTCGGCTATCTACAAAAGACCAAATATCTTGGCCTTCATTATGGAAGGTTTCCCATCATACTAGAAGGATATACTGATGTAAGTTGGATATCCAATGTTGGAAATCATAAATCCAGAACTGGGTGGATATTTACACTAGCTAGAGGAGCAATTTCTTGGAAGATCAAGAAACAAACATGCATTACTCTTTCAACCATGGAATCAGAGTTTGTGGCTCTTGCTTCCGCCGGTGAAGAAGCAGAATGGTTAAGGGACCTACAGTTAAAAGTTCCATTGGAAAAAGACAATGTTTCAAAGCTGTTGATACACTGCGATAGCCAAGTCACTTTAGCTAGAGCGTTCAGCGAAGTGTATAATGGAAAGTCTAGACACATAGGACTTAGACATTCCTTTATGAGAAAATTGATTAAATATGGAATCATTTCACCCACCTATATACGAACGAGCTATAATTTTCCTGATCCATTTACTAAGTCACTGACCAGAGACTTAGTAAAAACAACCTCGAGAAGCATGAGGTTGAAACTCCTTGAGTAAGAGTTTCGACAGCGACGACAACCCAATCTTACGTTAACAGAACATTAACCTCAAGATTCAATGGATAACAACAAGTCGTTGATTTGAATGTTTGTTGAACATTTTGTGATAATGTTAATCTTTAAAAGTGAGGGTTGAGTTTTTTATTTAAACTCTTAATGAAGTTCAATACTGAGGATATGTGTCTCATGGAAAATGATACAATATGAACTTCACCTATGTGAATTTCGAGACGATGTCGTCTCAAAGTGAGAGTTGGAGTTTCTCTCACGAAAAATTCATGGAACAGGAAATCACATGACCATAAATAAGTGTCAGGCGAGATATGTAGGGGAAGAACCCTTAAAGAATGTGTGTAGGGTAACACCGATCTAATCATATGGAGTAATGGTTTAAAAGTACTGTTACCTAACATTCCGATTAGACTTTGCGTTGTTCTCACTAAGGTTAAGTTTTAAATCGAAAGATATTTAATTGTATTAACGTTCTTTATTTCTCTTTTTCTTGAATTGATCTTGTCATTATTAGAACAAGTGGGGGATTGTTGTAAATTATTAAGAATTAATAATCTTGAGTGTTTTCAAAATGACAATAAAATATACAAGTGAAGATTAATTTTTAATTAAGAAATATGCAACACTTGTGAAGTGTTACAGTGAGTTTGAATTCAGAAATAGGCAACACTTATGAAGTGTTGCAGTAGGTTTGAATTCAAAAATAGGCAACACTTCGTGAAGTGTTGCAGAATGAAAGTATGTAACTCTTGAAGAATATTGCAGTAGACTAAACAATGTAATTTTTGGTAAGAGTACGTAACTTTTGACAAAAACTTGTAAATCTTGGTAAAAGAAAGTTGTTTCATCAAGGGTCGCAATCTTGTGAAACAACACATGTGGCATATAAATAATTCATTCCGAATTCAAAAAAAGCATAACAATAACATAAATCCTCTTCACTAAAATTCCGTATAGTCTTCCCTACATTCGAGTTTCCATCGGTCTTGTACAAACTCGAGTATAGACTGAATTATTCTGTATATTTCTGCGTTACAACTCTAAGACATTTGTGAGTGCTTGAAATACTTATAAGAAATGTGATTTCTTTCACAATTCTAACATTGATCCATTTAATTTAAATTAATTTTTCTAAGAACCACTTCACTTAAAAGAACACTCTAGTTATTTGGTCAAACGAAAAATCTTAATTGATACTCTCTCATTGAGGTATGCAGATCTGTGTTCTCTTTATTTAAATTGTTGAACCTACTTATTCCTTTTAAAATGGATCTCCTTAGACTTATTAGATCCATATCATTAAAAAAATAGAAAATAATAATTAAATTTTCTTTGATGTTTTTCTCCATAAGATTTGATCTTAATAATAAATTTCATCATTAAATTTAAATATTAATATACCAAATATTAAAATTAAAATTTTGTTAACTTATATTATAATAAATTTTTTATGTTATAATATTTATTTTAAATATATCAAATTAAACTTTAGTTTGAATAATCCATACATTTTTAATTTTTTTTCAAAAGAAAAAAATTCTTACTAGTCTAGTTATCTAGACTCAAAATGATAGGGAATTAAGTATGGAAGTTGATTAAAGGTGCAAAATTACAACTATCACAAACCTAAATATTAGGTTACAAAAGATAATTAGAACACTCGTGCTAGCCACGTGAAAAATTCGTCACTAATTTATTTATAGTATGATATACGTTGCTAGCCACAAAATAGACTAAACCACACTTAAAATAACACGCCACTATAACTCTGCAATGTTTAGAAATAGGGAGCAGATGGTAACCTAGAAGAAAAATGGAGTCATTAATTATAAACTAAGACCTCGGTGCATAATTGTAAATACTTATGGAAATATTCTTTTAGCTTAGAGGTTTTCTCTAGCTATGAATAAAAGAATGTCATTGTTTCAAGAAACATGAGCGTAGTTGAGATGTAAGATTGAGAAATGCGTCTTCTTTGCATGGAATAGTGAGACCACCCATATCCAAACTCTTCTTGAGCTATATTTAACAAGTCAAGAAATGAAGGATGATATAAGTAAGATATTGGAACTATAAATCGTTTCTTTTGAGATTCTCCAACATAGACAGCTACATGTCCTTTAGGAACATTGGAATGATTTCTAGTTTGGAAATGTTGTGATGATGACTTGAATATCTTGTTTGCATGAAGAACCATAAATGGAAGACGAAAAGCCATGATTTTGGAAGTGAATGTCGAATTTGGCGTTGTTGTTGTTGCAGTATTTATTTAGTAGTAGTAATGATTGAGACGGAATGGGAATCCATACATTTCGAGAAGGGATGATATCAAATCATATCATAATATTAATAATAGACTATACACTTTATGCATTGGGTCCACTTTATGAAACTCACAAAAAACTCACATGGTTGCACTGAAAACGAAAAGAATCATCACATCACACGGTTGCATGTGATGGGGCATTATTAAAGATGCAATAAGGCTCAAAAACATAGCCATGCCAAACGTAGCAGCAATTAGTCACACTTTCATGCATGCATATATCATAGTATGTTTGTTGTCTCTTTCCTCATCCATAGTAGTGTTTTGCTATATTTTAAGAGTTGCAAAAATAGTTTATATGCAATATGTGTTGTGAGTTTGAGAAATGTTTGGTTTCATTGACACTTATCAATCTCTTGGTTACATGCATACAATTTGTCAAATAAATAAGTTTCTGCCAAACGGCATTCGACAAAATAAAAAAGTACTTGCAAGAACCACCAATCCTGATACCACCGGTTCCTGGTAGATCTCTCCTTATGTACCTCGCAGTATTCGATGAATTTATGGACTGCGTTTTGGGTTAACATGACGACACATACAAGAAGGAACATGCTATTTACTATCTCAGCAAGAAATTCACTGATTGTGAGACCAGATACTCACTTTTGGAGAAGACTTGTGCTTTGACTTGTGCTGCCCGACGCTTGAGACAATATATGATTTGCCATACTACTTTATTGATATCCAAAATGGATCCGATAAAGTATATCTTCGAAAAGCCTGCTGTTATTGGTAGAATTGCCCGGTGGCAAATGTTGTTGGCCGAGTATGATATTCAGTATGTGACCCAGAAAGCGATAAAGGAGAGTGTTCTGTCTGACTACCTTGCTCACCTACCTGTCGAAGATTATCAACCGTTGAGGTTTGACTTTCCAGACGAAGACATTATGTTTATCAGAGACTTCACTATGCCAGGCTTCGAGATAGGCCCCGAACCAGGATCGCGATGAACGCTCGTGTTCGACGGTGCTTCCAATGCTCGTGGCCATGACATAGGTGTTGTTATCACTTCTCCAACCAGTTTCCACCTTCCATTTACCGCTAGATTGTGTTTTGACTGAACCAACAATATGGCAGAATATGAAGCATGTATCTACGGTTTGGAGGCGGCCATCGACTTAAGGATCAAGATTCTTGAGATATACGGTGATTCAGCTCTAGTAATAAGTCAGGTAAAAGGTAATTGGGAGACTCGGGATAGCAAGTTGATACCTTACAAGGAGCATATCAGAAAACTGGTACCCTATTTTGATGAAATCTCTTTTCATCATATTCCAAGGGAAGAAAATCAGTTAGCAGATGCTCTAGCCACGTTGGCATCTAAATTCAAAGTCAAATGGAAGAATGAAGCACCATCCATCCATATTGACCACTTAGATGAACCAGCACATTGTCTAGCAATCGAGGCAGATCCTGATGATAAGCCCTGGTTCTATGTCATAAAGACATTTCTGAAAAAACGGCAATATCTCGAGGGTATATCCATTACCGATAAGAAGACTCTGAGAAGACTCTCTTCCAAGTTCTCCCTAAACGGTAATGTGTTATACAAGCGAAATTATGACTATGTACTGCTCAGATGCGTGGATAGACACGAAGCTAGTACAATCATAAAATCCATACATGAAGGTTGTGAGGGTGTACATGCAAAAAGGTCCTGCTGTGGCCAAGAAGATCCTTCGGGCTGGATATTACTGGACGACAATGGAGGTTGATTGTTACAACTTTGTTAGAAGATGTCACAAATGTCAGATATATGGTGACAAGATCTTTGTGCCACCGACTCCATTGAATGTTTTGACTTCTCCATGGCCCTTTTCTATATGGGGTATTGATATGATTGGGATGATAGAGCCTAAAGCTTTCAACGATCATTAACTCATACTGGTCGCTATCGACTACTTCACGAAATGGGTCGAAGTTGCTTCGTATGCCAACATCACTCGACAAGTGGTTACCCGGTTCATCAAGAAAGAGATAATCTGCCTCTATGGGATACCTAGCAAAATCATCACTGACAATGCCAATAATCTCAAAAACAACATGATGAGGGAGTTGTGCAAAGAGTTTAAGATTGAGCACCACAACTCTTCACCATACCGACCCAAGATGAATGACGTTGTGGAAGCAGCTAATAAGAATATCAAAAGGATCGTCCAGAAAATGGTCAAGACATATAAGGACTAGCATGAGATGTTACCCTTTGCTCTGCACGGTTACAGAACCTCGGTCTGCACATCCACTGAGGCAACTCCATACTCATTGGTATATGGGATGGAGGTTGTCCTATCGATTGAAGTTGAGATCCCTTCACTCAGAGTCATCATGGAGGCTGACCTCGATGAAGCTGAATGGGTTCAATCACGGTATGACCAACTGAATATGATATAAGAGAAATGTTTGACGCCCATCTGTCATGGTCAGTTGTACCAAAGACGTCTCAAACGAGCTTTTGATAAGAAAGTTCTTCCTAGTGAGTACCGCGTAGGGGAACTCGTGCTCAAAAGGTATTCTGCTATTCACTCAGACCCGCGAGGCAAATGGACTTCCAACTATGAGGGACCTTTCGTCATCAAGAAGGCCTTCTCAGGTGGGTCTCTAATCCTCACAACAATGGATGGGGAAGACTTGCCCTCGCCGGTGAATACAGACATAGTCAAAATATATTATGCCTAAAAAGAAATAATGAAAGCCTACTAGATTAACCTTCGCAAGATCGATCTAGGAAAAAATGGCTATCCCGATGGATTAAAAAATAAACTGTCCATGCAAAAGTTAAGGAACAAATATAAAGTTCGCTAAGTCGAAAACCCGAAAGAGCGACATAGGCAAAAAGGAGCATCCCGGTGGACGAGAAGAATGAAAATATCCAGGCAAAAGTTAGGGATAAAGGCATTGACTATGATCCTCGAGCCCATTACGCTACAAGCTAGATATCAGATGGTCAAAGATCGACCCAATCATTGTCAGTCAAAGCAAGGTCTCGGGATCCAGATTCTACGGTAGACTAAGGCTAATGTTGTAATCAATGGAAAAATACAAAAATATTTCCCATTGCCATTTCATTTATTTTTCAATTTTTGCAGCATCCTCATCAAGGGTGTCTGCATCTTTGTACACATCATATGTACAGTTTCACATCAATAAAATTCAGTTTATTCCATCAAATATTTTCTTCTGTATTTTGTATGCAAAATAACCGATTTATTTTTTTCACATAATGCCTTAAAATTTTAGAGAATAATAAAAGTTACATTAAAGGGAAAACTTTATGCATTACTGTGGAATCCCGACGAACTTAAAAGATGATTGGTAGCTCAAAAAATGGTTTTGCTTGAACACATGCGACACCCAATTGACTGCCCCGTTGATTTTTAGGTCCCGGTACAACAGGCAGACGATTCATTGACAACAATGTTAACTCCTAGATTTCATAATGTTCACCTTCCAACCTTTGATGACGAGTCGGAGTCCCCATCACGATAAAGAGCCATATCCCCCCCAAATGACCTACGCCTAACCAAACTAACAAACATGCATGCATCATGAAAATAAAACATACATCTTGCACCACGCATATCATACTCTCCATCATGATACTCCACACACATCAAAGACCTGTTCGACAACAGTGTGATCACCCGTTCAAGCAAATTTTGGATACGTCAGTATTTAATCCTCTTCCACCTTGAATACCTAAAAAGCGTCCGTAATTCCCGTATTCAGGTTCAAGAAGATTAAATAGGGGCAGCTGTTGTACCCCAAAATTTGCCCTCCCTTTTTCTTCACATCTCCATCTAACCGTTTGACTAGGGTTCACTCGCATGCATTATTAACTCATGCATAAGCACCATTTATCACCATGGATTTTAAGTGTTTGGCATGCAGGGCTTTGGTTTGTTTGTACAACAATTGGAAATGCTTGGTTTGGACTTGCCCCGAGGCACTAAGGCCTCTAAAACCCTAATCTCATGTGATCTCAGTGTGTCGCACTCAGCATCTGGTACTTGGTCTGTCCATTTTGTCCCCTTTGGTGCTCGAGTCCTTTGGTCATAATCCAAGTCCTTGGTCTCATAACTTCCATCCACTTTCATTCATTCACTTGATCATCGTCATGCCACTATTGCTTGGTCCATACGGTCACGTTCCCTGCTTTCATGTTTCAGTTATAAATCTTGAGTTTGGGTTTATGGTCATGTTCATGTATTAAGTCGATTAGTTTTTATTCAATTGTCCATTTCCTTTCATTTCCATCCCTAAAATATTCATTACATACAAAAAAAAAGGGTGCAAAAAAAGGTGTAATACATTGAAGAAACACATTTTTGGGTGTTTTTACTCTGTGAGTCGACTCATGACTCGGCGCAAAACCCCCGGGTCCGAACAGGTCGATCCACCGGTCGACTCAATTCTGGGGAATCCTAGTTGAGTCGACTCATTCATGCCTTGCGTCGACTCATTTCCAGTCTTCCTTTGATTCATTTCGTCGCGGGTCCGAACAGGTCAACTCACAGGTCGACTCAACCCTGGGAAAAATTATGTTTGAGTCGACTCATTCCCTGTTTGAGTCGACTCATAGCTTGTTTTGCAGGATTTTTGCACTACTAATGGGAGAAGGTAACTTTTGGGTTGAAGCATGATCCTTCATCATTGAAGTTAGCTATGGCTTGCCATCCAAGACAAGTATGCACACCTGCATGAACACCGGGAGAACCGTGAGCATTCGACAACACTCCAAGATTCGTTACCTCATCAAGCTTCAACCACATGCATTGTGAACACAATAATTCTGCAGCAAACCAGATGCAGAAATTCACAAACACCTGAACCTGCACAAACACAATACAACCCAAAATCACTCTTGCACAAAATCACACAATTGGTAACCTACATCTACAAGTCACCCACACCTAAATCAAATAAATAGCATGTCATTAGCCAACATCAAAGCCTAATTTTATTCAAATTTTCACCTGCAATAGCCAGTCATAAACCACCATTCCCACTAAATTAACCAATTAACTAACTTCCAACTCAGTGAGTTAACTACCTAAACTCACTGAGTTCATCCCAACTAACTCCAAACCTCATTTAACTAACTCCAAGCCTTAGGAATCCCAATCCTAATCACTATAAATTCTCATCTTCATCATCATTTGAAGCTCTCAACACTTTCTACACTCTTTGCAATCATCCTCTTTAGCTCTCTGCAATTTCTGAATCCTCTCCCTCTCACACTCAAAGCTCAATTCCCAAAACTCCATTGAAGCTTCACATTTAAGCTTCAAGAAGAGTGAGCTCAACCTCATCATTACATTATTTTTGAAGAAGAAGAGTTGGAATGCAAGCTAATCGGAAGGAAGTAAAAGCAACATCTTACCTTCTTGTACAAGTGATTTTACATCATCATCTTCTCCGATCAACACTCGACAGAGCAAATCTCAGCTTCGGAGGTAGGTCCACTTTCATTTCAGTGAATTTTGATTGTTATATTGAACCTTGCACCATATCATCGCAAACCCCTATCATGAGAAGCTTCGAATCTTATTCACGGAGGAGTATTTTAGATCTAAGTTCTTAGGGATTCTTGAGGATTCGGTCTCATTATTGGATTTAGGACAAAAATTAGAGGATTTGGAGGGTAGATCCTTGTTCAGGAGATGGAGATGAAGATGGAGGTGTTTCCGATTTTCATTTCTAGCAGCCACCACCGTCGGAAGCAGATTCTGGCGCGGTGGCCCACGGTGGAGCTCCAGCGCCGACGGTCTGAGCAGCCTTGAAAAAGGACGCGAACGTACATTCAAATTTTTCTGGTTTTTTCCAAACACACAACTCCTAATCTTTGGGCTTATTTTCTGATTGGGCTTGTCACGTTTAAAGCCTAATACAATACTATCTCACTCCAATTTTTCTGATGCACCCCCTGGATGAAAATAAATTGTTTTGCATTGAGCTTTGGCAACTGAATCCCATGTATTTGGACTCTGGTTTGCCCTCTGTTTTCCTACACATCCAAACCGGGCCTGCACCTCTATTTTGCAAAGGCCCACACTATTTTATTTGTTTTATTTGCTTTTATTTTGTTAATTAGATAACTTTGATTGATAGAATTTAGGTTAAATGGATCAATTAGGAGTTTAATTAGAATTTTCATTATCAGAATTTTAGATTCATTAAAAATTGTCAAAAGACCATTTTACCCTTTAGGGGAAATTTTAGACATTTTACTCATATAACCACATGCTCCTTTAGGATTAGAATTTAACTTAGAATTATAATCCAAAGGCTCAACATTAACATGTTCCCTTAGGAATAGAATTAACATAGATTTTTTTGATCGAGACTTTGATTAGTATGCACATGCCCCTCTAGGATTTTAACATAGATTTTTAATCAACTTTAATCAACCATAACATGCTCCCTTATGCTAGTTTGATCAATTCTAACCATTAGATTAGGTTTTAACGAAAAATTCCAAATCACTTCAAACTCATGGTTCAAATTGATCAAAAGCAATTTTGATCAATTAAATCTGTTGAACTTGTATAATCCCATAGTCTAATTTGAGTGACCAAAAGACCTTTGGCCACTTAATAAGACTTTTCTTCTAAGCTGTGGAGCTCGAAGCATCAAGTCAAGATCTTAAATCGAGGCATCCTCAGTCATACCAAGCAGTGGATTATACAAATACATCAAAGGTGAAACTTGCAAAAGCTTGTTAATTCAAAGTTGGAATGGTGTGGCATGAGCCTTAAGTAATAGATAAGGAATGGGAATGGAGTATATCTACCCCCATTCCGAGTATCTTTGGGTATGGGACATATGACCCAGTGCTCATCGTATTCACCTCTATTCATAGACTTTAACACAATTATAATCATATGATTGACAAGTCTCTCTCACTACAAAGCAAGGCAACAAGCAAGGACTACATCAACAACTTATCAATCATGAATCAAGTTGTACGACACAAGCCTTAAGCAATGCAGAAGGAGTGGGACTGGAGAATTCCTACCCCCATTCTGAGTATCTTTGGGTATGGGATGAATGACCCAGTGCTCATCGTATTCGCCTCTATTCATAGACTTTAGTGCAATTCAAATCGAACGATTGATAAGGTCTTCATCAACACAAGAAACAACGACAAAGACTCTTCTCTCTCCACTTGAAAGTTAAGACGAGAATTACATGCCATGAGCCTTAAGTAGTAAAGAAGTAATGAGACTGGAGCTTTCCTACATTATTTTGGATATCTTTGGGTGCGAGACATTTGGCTCGTTGCTTATCATATCCGCCTTTACTCACAGACTTTAGTGTGATTCTTATCAAATAACTACCAAGTCCATTCCATTCTCTATCCTATTCACTTCAATCCAATTATTCTTTTGCCTCCAATCACCTTGTTTTCAACCCTAGTGGGTTGAACTACGAAAACTCTGATTTCCTTATTGCACTATAAGGATACGTAGGCAGGAGAACCCAGTTTCTTCGCGAGCTACCCTATTTATCAATCAATCATTCTCCATTCATTCAATCATACCATCTTTTGATATCAACTATACCTCTCCTTGGACTCCTTGTCCATCCTTTTGGGATGTATTAACGATAGTCCATCTCCTCGATCGAGAGTTGTTTGGGGGCTTTGCCCAAACACTTAATTTAGTATTTCGTTTTGGCTTTACCCTACAGTGGCGGTCTTACTAGCCCACGTACGGGTAAATGCCTACCTTTCTCTTTGATTCAGAGTTTATCTCCTTCTTGGATCCAAGATACTATTCTTATTTGATCTCGGATTGTTTGTTCCCCATTCAGTGATACACTATTCCTTGTACTATTCGGTACTGCAATCATTTCTTGAATTGGTGTTTGTCTTGTGAGCCCCCGTCGCTTAGACAAATATCTCTCTCCTTGTTTCATGGCAGTCAATCTCTGAAATTGGGCTTGTCTTGTGAGTCCCCGTTTCTTGGATAAATACCATTTTGATACCAATCTGTTGGTACAAGTCTTACTTTTCATCATTGTATTTCTCTCACTCTATTCTCGTGGGTCCGAACTACGATTGCTCTGACTTTCTCATTGCACAATGAGAATACGTAGGCACGAGGATGCGAATCCTTAGCGAGCATACTTCTAATTATTCCTCCTTCGCCTTAGGGCATCACTCATATATTTCACTATCCATTATCTACCTTTGATCATAAATCGTTCACCTAGTGACATATTATCCCTTTGACATCGAAATACACTTTCTTTGGGATTCCATACATACCCTTTTAGGACACATAATGTAGTCCGCCTTTCTACCTAGAGTTGTTTGGGCTACAACCTCAAACATTTAATTCCTTCCTTTTTTGGATAAACACCCTATAGTGGCGGCCTGCTGGTCCACGTATCGGTTAAAGTTGTTTCCCTCTATGGTATGAATCTCATTTCTCTTATGGATTCCATTACACTTTCACCTTTTGGTTTCAAACAATACTTCTTCAGTCACTTGTCACTAAATATCCAGTTATGTGACTTCGGTCACCTTATTCCGTTCATCTCCATGATACATCTATATTCTATCTTCATTCACTCCACGTGATATACCAGTTGTCTTTGAGCCAAATACACTACCTCTTTGCGCTCCTCCTTGCGTCACCTTGTGAACCAAGAGATGTTTGGGACTGTGCCCAAGCACCTATTTCTTCGCCTTTTTGGCTTTACCCTATAGTGGCGCCCTACTGGTCCACGTATTGGTAATAGCCACCTTACTCTTGAGTTCATCTTTTCACCCTTGTTGGAGCTCAAAACACAATTCTTTGGTTCATACCATACCTTGATCACACTCCTTTCCACCTCCCACCTCTAGTTCCTTGAACTACGAAGCTCTGAATTCCTCATTGCACTATGAGGATACATATGCATAAGGGCCACAATCCTCCCAGAGACTTTATCTATTTCCTTTCCTTTCCCATTCTTTTGTGAGTAATCTTTTGATATAACACCTATTCGAGCGACAATAATCAAAACGGTTCTCATGGAGTACCATGGATGTTTGGGGTGCTAATACCTTCCCCTTACATAACCGACTTCCTTACCCAGCATATCTCTTTCCCCCGAGTTTTATCGATGTTTTCCTTTCCCTTTGGGGATAAATAAAGTTCGACGGTGACTCTGTTGTATGTTCGAGCGTGTGATATGTTCGGGTATATTTCCACTAGCTTCATACGAAATCTTCTCCATGCCCACCGCACCAATTTGTTGTGAAAACGATGCATGAATTACAAAGTATAATTTGTTTCTTGATCGATAAGAAACCCACAAGGGTAGAAAAGAAGAAAACAATAAGAACACAATAAAATTGGTTATAAACTGTTATTCTTTACTTTCTCTTTGAAACAAGATTACAAGTGTTACAGAATAGCGAATAACCTCTCTCATCCTAATTAGGATTTGCCTTCTTGCAATGATGAGAGACTAGTATGCTATTTATAAGAAATCTAACATACTAACCTAATGGGCTTTTACACACATGCCCACTGCACAAGTTAACTTAGAGAACAAGCTAACTTAAACAATTGGGCATAACAAACAGACCCAATTCGAAATGCTAACAATCCTAGCATACTTCGACTACAACATGTGAACAGACTTCAACGACATGCTAAGGTCCCGTCGAATTGTCGAACCAAGAAGTTACCCTTCGATCATACTAGATTTTGATCCAATATCTCATATGTACAATAATAGAAATGCATAATATTAGTATTACACGAGAATTTGACTTCCTTCGACAATGAACACAAATAATTTGTAAAGGTTAATAAAAGAATGGTAGGAAACTTTACCAAAAGTTGTAAAGTGGATACTTGAAGAAATTTGACTTCCTAATACACTAAGTGTAAATCAAAGAAATTTTAGTTATAAATTATAAAATAGGTTGATAGGGAAAGGGAAAAGACATAGTTGATATAGGACAAAGAAATAAGATAGATAAGGGTTGAACTGAACCCATTATAGGTCTATAGTAGGCAACCTTAAGTTACTCAGTTGTTGTTGGACCATCAAGCTATTAAATTATAAATACATAATGCAAAGTACTGCAACTAAAGTGAAACATGTAGATACCATTAATGAAGGGTTTACACCTCAATCTAAAGTTAAGGATACATGTAACCCAATAGGAAAAACAAGGGTAGCTTATTACCTCATTTGCAAAATCCATAGTTTTGTAAACAAAGGTGGAAAGTTACATTTCATCAACAATTGAGCATACCACCCTTAAATATCTTGATAGAAGTCTTGGAATCAGCTATCGACATGTCAATATAACCTTTTCCTTTAACTTTCTCAAGAAAATAATCCTTATCAAACACAACCTAAAAATTTCAACACGAAAAGAAATTTCAGTATGAGAAAATAAATTTCACACCCTCTGACCAACAAAGCAGCTGGAGGATCATATAACATTGCTATTGTAGTACATTGTATGATTTCCATTTGAGTTCATACCTTTCCTCTGAGTTTACAACTTCACTTTCTCATAATGGATGGCAAAGTGAGATAACTTAAATAAGATGTCACGAATTAACTACACAAAAAACTTTGGGCTTGAAATGTGTGAACCATGTCATGAACAAACCAACTAAAATCATAAGTTATTGGATGAGAACACATTAATGATTTTATATTGAACATGTGGCCGAAATGTGAATACTGAAAAGCTCCATTAACTTCTAGATTTATGAATGGAGAACATGTAGAAAATAAGTAAATAAAATTTTAAAAATAGCACCTACACCCATGGTTCCAAGCTCTATAAATAAAGTTCTGCATGATCTTGTATTGAGTCCCAAGCCATCTTATCTATTTGCATCCGTATTCTTCCCATATAATAAAAATCACATAAGCCCTAATTAACATTCAAAATTTAAAGCACATCAGGCACGACTTCTTAAACGTTCTAGTTGCAGATAGCTAAAGTGTTTTGGAAATTTCTTGGAGAGCAAAACACAGATTCTAGGATGGTTAGGAAACACCCAAGCTTTCCAAAAACCATCCAAAAATAAATAACTAATGGAGTCTGGATAATCCAAAAGTTGATTTAACATATACATCTTATCCATAAGACCCTCGGTAACATCAGTAAGTTGCACAAACCACTGCATGTTACAACCTTTGTTATGTTTGGACGGTGTAGAACCCTGAGACTGTCCGTCATGACCAAAATTCATGGAACTGGTAGAAGACAATGAAGAAGAAGCATATGTTCCAAGGTAGACTGCCCATCTAGATGGACCATCCCATTCCATTGATCTTGCAGCAGTAGGCAACAGTGAAAATCATTTCATAAGCTGTTTTAAAAATAAAGTGAATCAAAATACTTGATAATTATCAAGTTCTTCTTCAAATCAAACAAAAGCCAGATAACTTAAATACTTTAAACGTTTTCATAATAATGGATTAAAAAGGACTGGTTGAATGTAATATCTAATCTTAGTCTCAAATAGTTAGGCACATGCCGTAATAGCTTGTCCGCTCGAGTATTTTTCTTCCTCTATAAAATTCATCGAACGTGCATCATTTTGTTTCCGTAATAAAATGGATTAAAAAAGACTAGTTGGACGTAATATCAAATTCTAGCCTCAAATACTTGGGTATAAGTTGTAATAGCTTGCCCTCTCGAGTATATGTCTTCTGCTTAAAATTCATCATAAATTTTCAGACCTTTTAGCAATAAAATGGATTTAAAAAGGATTAGTTAGACTTAATATTCAATCCTAATCCCTGAGTAGTAAAATACAAGTTGTAATAGTTTTCTCGTCCGAATACTTGTCTTCCACCTAAAAATAATTCAACAAATCAAACATATATTTTCCGCCTTAGAGCGATGTCAAAACATTTTCGAGACGAAGCAAACAAAGATTCGTTCCTACCATGTGCAAGAAGTTAGAATGTTTTCCGCTTGAATGCGATGAGAACATAACTCTATGAGATTCCAAGTTATGTTGTCCATTCTGACGTGATGCCAATTTTCACTTCTTAATGTTTTAAGTAGCAAACAAATGTTTTCCGCTCGAATGAGACTGAGTACCTTTCGCTAAAATCGACCAACCGACAAACATTTTCTACCCATAACTACATAGCCTTGAGTTCCCCATTGCACCTGGGGTTACATAAGAGTGAGATTTAACGTCTCGTCTGTCTAGTTATTACATAAGGTTTATCGGAGGCTTTTCAAATTTAGCATTTCCTTTAACTCATGTGACTCGAAAAGGACAAACTTTTGTATGGAGTGTTCAGTGTGAAGAGATTTTTCAACAACTTAAGAATAAGTTGACATCATCTCCAGTTTTGATTTTGCCAAGTCCAAGTGAATCCTTTTTTGTCTGACGTGATGCTTTGAAAATGGGTCTATGTGGTATGTTGATGCAGAATGGTTGGATTGTGGCTTATACTTCTAGACAGTTGAAATTTCATGAGAGGAATTATCCTACACATGATCTAGAGTTGGCATCCATGGTGTTTGTGTTAAAAATTTGGAGGTATTATTTGTTTGGTTCCAGATCTGAAGTGTTCAATGACCACAAGAGTTTAAAGTACTTGTTCAATAAGAAGGAGTTGAATGTGAGGCATATGAGGTGGATCGGATTTCTGAAGGATTATGTTTTTGGTTTGAGTTACCATCATAGTAAAGCTAATGTTGTAGCTAATTTTTTGTGTAACACCATAAATCCTGAAACTTATATAAAAAGCATTACTCAATAACTTAAGGTGTCACCACTGATGACCATTCAAAAACATATCAAACCATTTGAAACTACGTACAGGAAAACATTTCATAGCAACTTCATGATTAAAATATTAAACTCCAGAACAACAAAATCAACATCAATATAAAACATAACAAACTCTTGTCCCTAATGTTACATTAGCAGAGCATTAAAAACCACTTATGTGGAGGAACAATATTACACATTGAGAATGCGTTATATTCCTCTAAATTTAATAGAAATTTACTATGTTTCAAAGATATTCGTCTAAATGGATATCATATTGAAACAAAAGATGATCGAGGTATCAAATATCTTTGTATTACACAACAGACTTTGGACAGAAAATATGTAATGAAAAAGCTACTGTCTTTTTCCTTGGGCTTGTACTACACTTATAATATTACAATTGAAGCACATGTCATTGTAAATCAGAAGTTTACAAATAATAATAATTTGTAATTTAGAATGACCGTTTGGGTCACCCCATTTATATAATGATACGAAAAATAATTGAAAATTCATGTGGTCATCATTAAAGAGCCGATAAATTATTCAATCAAATAATTTCTCATGCATCTCTTGCTCATAAGGGAAGTTGATAATTCGACCATCACCAATAAAAATCGGAGACGAGTCTATCAATTTTTTAAAGCGTATACATGGTGATATTTTTGGGCCAATAGACCCATCATGTAGACCATTTAAATATTTTATGATCTTAGTTGATGCATCAACTAGATGGTCACATGCTTGTTTATTGTCAACTCGTAACTAGGCGTTTGCGAGATTGTTAACTCAACTAATTCGACTAAGAGCTCATTTCCCCAATTATCCTGTCAAGAAAATACGTCTTCATAATGATGCAGAATTTTGATCTCAAGCATTAATGAGTATTGTATGTCTATTGGAATTGACATTGAAAATCCAGTAGCACATGTTCATACACAAAATGGACTTGCATAATCATTTATTAAGCATATAAAGTTAATTACAAGACCACTTATTATGAGATGCAAACTCCCCATTTTTGTTTGGGGACATGCAATTATGCATGTTGCAACATTAATTCGCATAAGGCCAACGAGTTATCCCACCTCTTCCCCTTTACAATTTGTTTTTGGTAAAGAGCCTGATATTTCCCATCTAAGAATTTGTGGATGTGAGGTGTATGTCCCAATTTGTCTACCACAACGCACTAAGATGAATCCTCAAAGGAGGATGGAAATATATGTTGTATATGAATCTCCATCTATTGTAAAGTACCTTAAACCAACAACAGGACATTTATTCACTGACCATTTTTCTAATTGTCATTTTGATGAATCAAATTTTTCAGCATTAGGGGGAGAGAATAAGAAGTTGGAAAAAGAGATCAATTGGAATGAATCATCATTATCTCATCTTGATCCTCGAACAAAACAATGTGAACTAGAAGTTCAAAAGATAATTCACTTGCAAAACTTAGCAAATCAATTACCAGATGCATTCACTGAGCCAAAAAGTGTGACTAAATCATATATATCAATTGAAAATGCTCAAATAAAAATGGACATCCCTATTGGACAATCTAATGAGTCTAAACCATGCATGAAGCATGGCAGACCAATCGGTTTCAAAGATAAAAATCCCCGAACAAGAAAAGGAATTAAGAATAAAGATGGCCCAATTGAGGATATAGAGAATCTAAAAGAATTTTCAAACATAATAAACATTTTATCTTCAGAAGAGATTGATCAGGTATCTGAAACTCATGAAAATAAAGAGATCTCGATAAATTATATCCATAAAATATTCAATCAATAAAATAAAATATTCATTCTAATTAATTTGCTCGGTTCGACTCTATTTTATTCTATTTCACTCTATTCATTCTAAAATATCCAAATATAACCTTAGATTTTATTGTTTGAAGAATTGTTTGATGTTCATAAAAACGGCTGAGTATCAATATCCAGTAGAGAAATTAAATAAACAAAAGTATTGAATATTAGAATTAAATGATAAGATTGAGAAGTTGTCACAATATTATTTTTATATATAGTGATTATCAGGAATCATCATGATAAATAAAATATCCGCGTACGTGGGTAAATTTCATTTAAAATCCTCCAAGTGAAAATATAAAGTAGCAAGATAAAAAGAAATTGTCAACAGCAGGGTTCGAACCTGCGCGGGCGAAGCCCAATAGATTTCAAGTCTATCTCCTTAACCACTCGGACATATCGACGTTGTTGATGAAACATTTAGAAGAACCCTAATGTGTGTATGCATAGAATACTAATGGAGGAGAATGCAAAGAATAATATGGAAATATAGAGAATATTGAACCCTATCATGAAAGAGGTGGTAAAGAAATAAATCATCAAATGGTTTGATGATGCATATCTTATTATCTAGGACCATTAAAAGAACCGACCATTCCAAAGGATTGCCGACCATGACACCTGCAACCTCGACCGTTGTCCAATACTCAGAACATATGGAATACCCATTACTTATGCATCCACCCAAACGAGCTTTGTTGCGTTTGGCCGAATTCAAAGATCCAAATGGGCATTCACCTCATTGCCACTAGATTCACAATTATTGGTATTCAAGAAAAGTTGGATAAATCTTTTAGCGCATTATCTCCTTTGTTGGATGACTTGTATTTCCTTCTTGGTTAAGATGGGACGGAGCATCAGGACCATGACATTATTTATCTCTCTGCCGACATTTGATAAAACAACTTGTAATGAGTCAGATGAAGAAGTTCTTTCCTCCAAGGAATCCCTAGATACCATTTATGAGTCTGAATCGTCAGATAAAGATACGACATCTGAATCCAGAAGATTATGATCAATTTGGGGGAGGTGAGAATCAGGGGATGTCGTCATTCTCGAGGTAGATCAAGTTTCGCCCTTAAAACTGCTCACTAGGTTAATTACTCATCCTGACCAACAAGCAAGAAATGTTGTAGATAAAAGCTTGATTTTAGGATGGTACCTGGTTATATGAGGTTGATGAAGTAGAAGAAATGAAGAAAACTACACAACAACAATCGTCCTTTGTTGGATGACTTGTATTTCCTTCTTGGTTAAGATGGGATGGAGCATCAGGACCTTGACATTATTTATCTCTCTGCCGACATTTGATAAAACAACTTGTAATGAGTCAGATGAAGAAGTTCTTTCCTCCAAGGAATCCCTAGATACCATTTATGAGTCTGAATCGTCAGATAAAGATACGACATCTGAATCCAGAAGATTATGATCAATTTGGGGGAGGTGAGAATCAGGGGATGTCGTCATTCTCGAGGTAGATCAAGTTTCGCCCTTAAAACTGCTCACTAGGTTAATTACTCATCCTGACCAACAAGCAAGAAATGTTGTAGATAAAAGCTTGATTTTAGGATGGTACCTGGTTATATGAGGTTGATGAAGTAGAAGAAATGAAGAAAACTACACAACAACAATCGTCCTAGTTAACGCTCTCAAAAAAAATTGCAAAAAGTTCATGTTTTGTTCTAAGAACCATAAATGTATGCATTTGGATAACAAAGTGGCTTGAACATAGGTGTTGATCTCCTTTACGGCGGTGCACGGTGGACCCACGTGGTTAACACTCCAATGCCCAAGTTAATTCAAGATCTAAAATGAGTATAGTCAAAAGTGGAGATCAGCTAAATAAATGAGTTATGAAATCAACGAATAGATTCCTCCAGGGAATACAAGCAAACTCGAGTACACTCAAGTGCACTATTGCTTCACGCCCTAGCTTGCTGCATCATCACACGTGTAAAAAAAAAGGAGATAAAACATCCCAATGATGAAAATGCATTTAATGTGCATGTTCTCCACTACTTTTTCAACTGACTCCAAACGTTTTAGGTCTAGCTCGCATTAGACAATGTTTTGAAAGCCGGTCAAAATTGCTAAAGGCTTCCCTGCCTCACTCAGTGCCCGACAAAACCTTAAGGACAACTGTTCTGGACTGACCAAAGGCCCAAATGACTAATGTCTAATTCATCTCAAATTCACTTCACTCAGTCCAAGGTATAAAGTCAGTATTCACAAGAAACAATGTACATTTTCTAATCCCCATTTTTCCCATACTCATCTTGAACATTGAATTGACTTGGATGTTGGAGAGTTAACCAGGAAGATCCACCCTGTGGCCATCACGGAGATCAACACCCTTGATTCAAGACATTCAATTCATCAACTTCATCCATTTCTGATTGATGAACGAAACAATATGATTTATAACTTTCGAGTTTAAACATGATTTTCACACTAAAATTTATTGTTCAATTCATATTTGTATAAATTTATTCAAATATAAATCACTTTCACATTCAATTTACTTTTGTTATATTCAATTCACTCAAAATTAATTTTCATTTGTTTGAAGAATTGTTGAATTTGTCAAACGAAAAAGGTTGAGTACTGATATGAATAAGACAAAATTAACAAAATAAATTAAATTGAGTTAAAAAAATTAATTAAAGCAATGTTCCATAATAAGAAGTTGTCACAAGATAAATAAAAGCTTCACGTAGGTAAATATAAAGTAGCAAGAGAAAAAGAAATCGTCGACAGCAGGGTTCGAACCTGCGCGGGCGAAGCCCAATAGATTTCAAGTCTATCTCCTTAACCACTCGGACATATCGACGTTGATGCTTAATTATTTAGAATCACCTTTATAATTACGTTATGTTTTCTGCGCTCTAACTCTAATTCATTATGACTAGTTTTTTGAACATCATATAGTTGGGATTCTTTGTGTATCTGCGGTATATACTAAAACAAATACCTGCATTTCATTTTAACATTAATTAATCACTAATACTTTATGATGCTACATTTATGAATAGTATAATTAAATTATATAAATACTAGAGTAAAAAAGAATATATTCCAATTGTAAAATATTTTTATTTATGATGGATATTTCAATTTTTTTTTTTAAATATTGATATGACATAACTGAATGTTAAAATTGTATTGGATGATGGTGTAAAATTATTTTACACCGTTAATGTACTATCTTTAATCTTAAAAAAATATATACAATACAAAATTAATAAAAATATATGATATTAAAAAAGAGAATTTTTACCCAAATATCCCTAATTTTAAAAAAAAAAATCCTAAAATAACCCTGATTTTAAAAAAATTCTCAAACTACCCAACTTTTAAGAGGAGACGCCAGACCAATTGGCGCCAACTCCTAAAGTTACAGAGGAGACGCCAATTGGGTTGGCTAGGGCACATGGTGCTGCTAATCCAATTGGCGCCCATGTGTTACTTTTGAGAGGAGACGCCAATTGGTCTGACGCCTCAGTGCAAAATGCAACTTTTTGGTTATAAATAGAGGTGTTGTGTGAATCATTTTTCCACATTCTTATTTCATCATTTTGCAAACATGTTTGGTGTTCGTCGCCGCTATGGAAATGTGATTTATTCGAGAGACAAACCTCAGATGTTGATACTCTTCTGAAACATCACTACTTTCGATCAACTAAAGAGGAAGTTGGTTCGTTGGTTAGATGGAAAAATACCATAAGGGGGGAAAATTAGAAGTATTGAGAGACTCGACAGTATATTTGGTTGGGTGCGAATCAAAACTGATAAGGATGCTAGGGAAATGATGTTTGGACGAAATGACATTAGTTTGATTGTTGTAATCAGTTAGAAATATTTTGTTTTAAGTTTGCTTATGTTGTAGTGATGTTTGTTATGAACCTTGTTGGAACAAAAAATCAATGATATATAAAAATTGAAGGTTACAAAAATCCAATGTTATAAAAAGATTATGACTCAGATGTTGCTCCTCGATTGGGACAATTATTCTTATTGTGTCCTGGTTGACGACATATACTACATAGTCTTATCATTTTATCTGTCATATCCATTTCTGTTCTAATACGCGTGCTGTTTGGCCATCCTTTTTTCTTTCTATGTATCTCGTCATTGTGCCAAACTATGTCACCTTCATATGGAGGCCAGTATTCCTCTATTGGTAGCACTAAGAAGCTTTTGTTATACACATTCATGACGGTAATGACCTTGTAAACATCAGACAGATGGATGTAAGCGTCCTGGCGAGTATGTGTGCATGCCGCAATGACATGGGAACAAGGAATACGGAAGGCCTGGAACTTTCGACAGTCGCACCAACTTTTGTTTAGTTTGACAGCATAAGATAAAATTGGTCTCCCCTCATTGTGGTCCATTGTTTCATGTACGCTGAAATTTTTCCTATGACGGTCAAAGACTGTTACTGTGTGTGTGCTAGCTTTTATGCTTTCCTCTTTCAATACTTTCATGCAACACTCACTGAATATTTGCCCAGACATTAACACCGAACTCCATATTTCACCTCTGGTTACGAAGGTAGAAGCCAACCTATAATAGGTTGATCTGACCAAGGTGATTATTGGTAGATTTCTAATGTCTTTGAATACGTCGTTCATGCATTCCACAAGGTTTATTGTCATGTGGCCCCATCCACAACCTCCGTCAAATGCCTTTGTCTACTGCTCTACTGGTATGTTATCCATCAATCTTCCTGCATCTTCATTAGACAATCTAATTTCATCACGGTAATATTGAAATGACGGCTGAGTTAGAGCATACACAACATTCACCACTTTCTTGCGAAGGTTCTTATCTTTGATTGCACGCATGAAGTTTTATGCGATATGTCTAATGCAAAAGACATGGGTAGAAGGAGGATCATGCCATCCATTGTCATGCTTACTGTAAGCACTCTCAATGGCAACATGTCTATCAGAAATCAAACTGAGATTGACTTGTGGAGCCACATGTGTTCTGAGATGTCGAAGAAAGAAACCCCAACCACCAGCAGTTTCACCTTCAACCAGAGCAAAGACAACGGGAAAGACATTGTTGTTGCCGTCTTGTGCAACCACCATAAGCAAAGTACCCTTGTATTTTCCATATAACCATGTTCCATCAATTTGAATAATAGGTTTGCAGAATGCAAAACCTTTTATGCACGGGTCAAACGCCCAAAAGAGACGGTGAAAGATTCTATTTCCAGCAACACAGGTTCCGTCTGGCGTAATTGCTGGCAATGTCTCCATAATTGCAACAGTTCCTGGTACGTATGTTTTTAGTGCCCATAAAAACCGTGGCAATTCTTTGTATGAATCCTCCAAGTTGCCGAATACCTGTTCAACAACCTTTGTCCTCACAATCCATGCTTTCTTGTAAGATGGAGTATAATTATATCTTGTTCTGATATGAGATATAATTATACTCACCTTCACTGATGGGTCTTTGTTAACAAGCGGAAAAATGTCTTGACATATCAATGCAATGCTTAATTTACGGTGATCTTGTTCAATGTTAAAATCACACAAAGACACGTCTACCTTTTCTGGATGTGCTGTTTTGCTCCAAGCATGGAGTTGGTCAAGACTACCATCCATAACGCCCGTCAACAACAACCCTTTCACATTCCTGTATGCACAAAAGTAAGTTGTTTAAAATGTTATATACTTACTTACTTTACCGGTTATCATATCTAACTAATATTTTTATCTTTATGGTGAAGATGGTCGGCACGTGGTATGAGTTATAACAGATATCTTAGACATTGTATTACCCAGTATCGCAATCTCTTGGATCACCTTCGACCGACAGATGTATGGATCACCATGCTTTCTTGTAAGATGGAGTATAATTATATCTTGTTCTGATATGAGATATAATTATACTCACCTTCACTGATGGGTCTTTGTTAACAAGCGGAAAAATGTCTTGACATATCAATGCAATGCTTAATTTACGGTGATCTTGTTCAATGTTAAAATCACACAAAGACACGTCTACCTTTTCTGGATGTGCTGTTTTGCTCCAAGCATGGAGTTGGTCAAGACTACCATCCATAACGCCCGTCAACAACAACCCTTTCACATTCCTGTATGCACAAAAGTAAGTTGTTTAAAATGTTATATACTTACTTACTTTACCGGTTATCATATCTAACTAATATTTTTATCTTTATGGTGAAGATGGTCGGCACGTGGTATGAGTTATAACAGATATCTTAGACATTGTATTACCCAGTATCGCAATCTCTTGGATCACCTTCGACCGACAGATGTATGGATAATAACCTAATTATTTCGTAATAATTTTTTAATTTCTTCTACCAAGTTTATAATCTAACATACGTTCACATTTGAGTTCATTTGGCGTCCATACCTAAATTTGAATCATGACCATGAAATCAACGAAGAAGACGCAACCGTATGGACTGCATGCACACCGATCATAAGATTCACTACTGTGGAGATGCACAACAGTGATCGTGTAAAATTGTAGTTCGGTATGCTTCAACATATCCCAGATCCCCCAACAAACCTAGGAGAATGGCATCTACGCAAAGTTAACGACCAATGGAACTTCAACCCATGACAAAGCTTCGCTAGATCTGAGTATCGCAAATGGAAGCACCGCCATGGCCATGTCTTAACTGACGTTGTGATGCCAACTGAAGAAAAACCAAGTCGTACTTATATGGCTTGGTACATATCAGTTGTTTTGAGTTCATCGTCGGGGATATGTACCTATACGACCCATGCCAGGCAACCTACATACCAGACGCCTCAACATCTAACCCCCAACAATATTATCAGACCGGCTACACACAACCCCCTATCCGTCAAACTTTCCGATCCACAAACACACAAACATACAACCCTAACATATCATACACCCAACCACAATACCAAGAGCATACCCCGTACCACCACCAACAACTAGATCATTAACCAGATAACCAACATCGCTTCACATCCAACACACTACCCTACCAAAGCTGCCTTAGCCAAAATACTCAACGATCATTTAACATCAATCGTCCCTCCTCCTATCATAGCCAGGAAGCCCAAACATCTCAAAACCGAAACCTTCAACAACCTTATCTCTACCAAACACCACAACAACCTTTCTAACCTTTCCTCGACGCATCATTCACACCAATTTCTCCCTTCAATCGTCCCGGTCACCCACCAACAAGTCAAACACAACCCAACTACTCTGGCATGGGTCATGAACTCAACTATGGCGGTACACCTTCGATGCATACACAAGACTATGCTGATTTGTCTGACTATCTCAACAGGCCATCTCCTGCAGTTGGTAGTGATGTTCCTAGGCCCTCAGATGCTCAAACATCTGGGGTGAATCATCAACGTCGGTTAGGGCCATGGGTTCAGGTAGCTAGGGGATGTGGGACCGGAGGTCGGTTAGGTGATCCCGGTCATCAACATTAGACTTTTTTATGTAAACGGGAATTAATATTAATATGAATTGGTCCGATTTCGAAATTATGTATCATGTAGATTATTTTTGAATTTTTTTTACAAAAACACACTGAGGTGCCAATCCAATTGGCGCCTCCCATTAACCTTTACACATGGGCTCCAATGGAATTGGTTGCACCATGTGCCCTAGCCAATCCAATTGGCGTCTCCTCTCTAAGTTTAACAGGAGGCACCAATCCAATTGGCGTCTCCTCTTAAAAGTGGGATAGATTGGAATTTTTTTTGAAATCAGGGTTATTTTGGGAACTTTTTTCAAAATCTGGGTTATTTTAGTAAAAAGTTCTAAAAAAGAGAAAAGAAAAAATTGTATTGAAAAACTGATATTTTTGTTAAGTGTATTTTGTTTTTTAACTATACAAGTCATGTCTATTTATAGGTGATAAAGACTTAGACCCATAACTTACAACCAAAATCCAAAACATACAAGTCATATTTTGGCTTCGACACAACAACCAAATATTTTATTCGACTTTGTCGAATATAGTTGACTCCTACTACTTCAAATGGCTACTTCGATACAATCAAATACTAGCTTTTCACAAAACATCAAATTAGAACTTCTAACTCGCCACCTAATTATATTTTTTAGACTTCTTTTCCTGGTGCTTTTCTTCAACTCGTCGAACCTGACTTTCTTCAGGGGTTTGGTGAGTATATCAGCTAGTTGTCATTTTGTCTTACAATGCTCAAGTTCAAGTTTTCATTTGTTAACATGATCCCTTAGAAAGCGATACCTCATTTCTATATGTTATTTCGACCATGACACGTTAGATGATTCGCGAGGTCGATTGTTGACTTGTTATCGACAAAAAACTTTATTTTTTGGTTTATTTTAATGAAAATGTTTTGATCGCATGTGAAAGGAAAAATGTTGCTTGTTGGCCGCGCTTGGGCGAAATGAAACATTATTTGTAAGTTGCATTAGAATTGATAAAACATCATTCATTTGTAAAAAATAAAAAGTATTTGATTTCACCACGGTGGAAAAAGTTAGTTTGATTGGATTGAAGTTGTTTTAAGGAGGAAGGCAAGTGTTCGAAACGCAAGCGATACGACTTCGTATTCGAACACTGGGAAAAAAGGAATATACCTCCAATTAATCTTTTTTATCCAAATTGAATTAGAAAATATGTGAGACAAATTAAGTCACGATTCCTTAATGGAAAACAAGCATTAGAAAGATAATTTATATGAATTGTATCTGAATGCTTGGAAAAAAAGGATATACATCAAATTAGTCATTTTCCTCCCACAAAAGAATGAACTAAATTTGATCCGTTTATTAAAATTTGAAAGGAAGACAAGTATTCAAAAGACAAGTTATACAACTTGTATCCAAACACTCGAGAAAACAAGAGGCATACGCCCAATTAATCCTTCTTCATTCAATTTTTGATTTTAGAAATAAAGAAACAAAGATGATTTATTCAAGTTTAGAATTACTGAAACTTCTAAACCTAAATATCCTCAAAAATCGCGAATAGATGAAAAGGGGCGCGAGTTTAACCACAAAGAGATTGAGTTTTAACACGATAAGGTTAAACTGCGATTCAATGACTACCTTTAGAAAAACTTACACACACATGAAAAAATGAACCATTAAATAAACTACTAACATTTCTCTAACTTTACCATTAGGACTCTTTCAAAGGTCTTATATATCAAAAATAAAAATAAAAATTTATATCTATTAAAAATGATAAAAATAAAATAAAAAATCAGAAAAGAAAAGAAGAGAAAAAACTTTTCATCTCGCTCAACAAATCAATCTTTCACTCTTCAACTCTAACTTTCCAAAGAAACAAAATCAAATTTTCTTCAAACATGAAACACAATTTTAAAAAGAAAACAAAGACCAAATATTTTCATAAATCGATCCATTTAAATTTTTTCAGAAAGAGATATGAACATCATGACGTTAGACAAAGACGACTTATCTAGAGGGGGGGTGAATAGATCCCAAGTTAAAAAACCTTTACAAAAATTGTTTTAAAAAATTTAACGGCTAGCAGAAGTGACCCGGATCGAATCGTGTAAACTGAACCGCTATCGAAAAGTCTGAATATGCGTATATAGAATCAAATTATGATAATGATAAAAAATTGATCAAAATACTTTTAACAACAAGCACTTGAATTCTACACAAAAATTAAAGTCTATTTCCAATGATAAAATAAAAACGAAATTGAGACAAATTATCGAACATCTTGTATGCAATCAATTTTGTTTAGAATTTTGCAAATCCGACCACAATCTAATAGATTGTTATCAACTCAACAAAACCTTTTTCAAAAGGTTATCAAATTTTTTAACCAAACATATTGATCACACAATCGACGAATCCAACAATTTGCAAATGAAAGAGAGAGAGAGAGAGAGAGAGAGAGAGAGAGAGAGAGAGAGAGAGAGAGAGGACACGAGTATTTATCTAGACAGTTCCCAATTGGTCTCGCTATGGGTATGTCTTCCCTTAATTCGAACTCGAATTGAGATAATCAATCTTACTTTGCAAAAGTCATTTAACAAGAGAAATGTATCAATACAACCCCATAAATCCTATGTTTGATGTTGATTCTAACATTTTCTCTTCCCTTGATCTTAGCTTGATCAAGTCACCCAATAATACCAATTTGATCCACCGTCTCACGCTATTCCTTTGCAAGAAACCCCAGTTCTTTAAAGCTTTCACTCGGTCGAATCCTAATTGCAAATTTTTATCACCCAAGATGATGTGTCGTCTCACGCTACTCCCTTGCAAGAAACCCCCGTTCTTCAAAGCTTTCACTCGATCAAATACAACTTGTGTAATCTTGTCCAAAACCTTCAAAACCCTAATTGATCTTGAAGAAAAACCCCAGCTTGGTTTTCTTATTTGAAACCCCCAAAGATCCTCAACCCAATTTATAATTCAACAACCTAAATTGGACATTATCAACATTGATATTCTAGATGGAACCCAAACAAAAAATGATTATGTGTAATTCGTTTGTATGTATTCATAGAACATAGGTTGAATATGAAGAGAACTATTTATATATTCCTGCTTTCGTATATGGTTTTCTCAACCACTACCATGTTTAAAATGATGCATGGATGAAGTATATATATGTGTGCAAGTTGGAGGAAAAAGGAATGCAAAAGATTTGAAAAAATCATGAATTTTTGGAAAAATGCATTGTATGTGTTGAACTATGTAAGTCATGTGTCGACTCATAGAAGAATTTTTTTTCTATGTGTCGACCTGAAACCCTTCCACAGTCGGCACATCAAGCATAAGCTATAGCCTTTAAAAATGATCCACATGTGTCGACTCATAGCATGTATGTGTTAACCCATAGACATGTAGACTTTAAAAATGATCCACATGTGTCGACTCATAACATGTACGTGTCGGTGCATAAACCTGTTTTTCACATAAAAACTTGTTTTTAATACATGAAACCTTTTCTAAACCATTTCCAAAATATTTTTATGTTTCTTAATGCTAAGATGCACATTAATACTCAGAGGAAACCGTCCAATATACATAAACACTAAAATATCCTACTTTTAACATCATACAAAATACATCTAACATGAATTTGCACTGACATACTCCCCTTTTTTTATGATGGAAAAACTTGAGACAATGTGTTCCGTGTCTTCATGAAGGCTCCCTCTGAATGTATGTATCCCAACTTCATCTTGCAGATGCTTCTCCCCCTTTGACAACATCAAAAAGAGACAAAGTAATCCATGAGAAGTGTCTTATATCACACATATATTAATATAACACACATATGTGTTTGCAAAGATAAAATCATCAATAAAACAATATTCACATAGAATGATGTAAATATTGAAAGTGTCTAAACATAAATAAAAGCAATTTAAGCAACAATATAGCATAGTTGCCACAAATTATGCCAAACAAAATATACAATAAACATGAAAAATGAATGATACAATGCAATCAAAAACTTTAGAGTTGCTTTAAAAGCGACACGTTTACGTGACATATACTTTTGGTGCCCCCGAATGCTGCACACACATGTGCTATAGCAAGGTGATTATTTAGATTTATCATCGTATAAACCAAAAACAGAAATGTTATCATAACCATGACACACTACAAGAATTTTGTTGACATTATAACATGTTCAAACATATTTCATTATGGAATAGATAAACAACAACCTCACATATATCATGCAAGAAATAATAATATATAACATGCTAATACACAAAGAATATATTTCAAGTATGGAAGAAGAATAACATGAAGTTACTATATGCATATAAATTGAAATACATCAATTGAAATTTTTGGAAGTGAACATTCATGAAATATTTCATACATCAAGTATGTTTTCCTTGAAGTTTAATGAAAAGTGTAGTATCTACCTTCCCTCTAGAGTATCCTTGATCGATTAAGAACTTACCAAGCATGTTTGAGATCATACAAAGCTCGTTTTAGTTTATAAACATGATTAGGATGATTTTCAAAATCGGGAGGTTGTGAAACATACACTTCCTCATTAATATATCCATTAAGGAAAACACTTTTCACGTCCATTTGAAATAACTTAAAATATTTGGAGCTAGCATAAAATATTAACAATATAGAATACATGTGAAGATATTAAGATGAGGTCACTACAAATATGTAAATTGAAACACACCATGGTTATCAATTGAAATTTTTGGAAATGAACACTCATAACATGTATCATACACTAAGTATATCATATACCTTTGAAGAATAAACAGGTAAAAGAAAGTACTTACTTACAAATCGAAAGTTGAAACAATATTACCTCACCGTACGAATGACGGAGGATGCACATGCATTTCACAACGAACTCTCGAATGAAAGTTAAAACAAATGCAAAACGTGCCACAAAATATTTTGACATCAACTTTCTTACCACTTTTCTCTTTGTCAAAGTACATGATAGTGTGATTTGTAATGTATCCAAGAAAGTTATTGATTTGATGATCATCCTTTTTGGTTCTACTTTTATTCTTGTCCTTTTCATGATAGTTATCTTTCTCCTCCTTAGGCTTCATCGTCTTAGGTTGATCAATCCCTTATTTGATGTCTTTGAGTATGTCTTTTGAAGATACACCTACATCATGAAAAGTAATATACACATCTTTTACCAATTAATGAACACTAGTTATTGTCTTCCTTGGTCACACAACCCTTCTTCCTTTCCACAAAGTAAACGAAATAGGGAGATGTCACCCGTCATATGTCTTGAGCATCCACAAACGAGACCACATATTCTCTTCATAGAGCCAAGACATTTATCCTGCAATATTAACAAAAAATACTAGGTACCCAATCTTCATTTGGTCCTTGAGGGTGAGTAAAATCAAGGTTGCATTTGGGAAACCATAGAAAAACACCTTTAGGAACAAAGAGTCTCCTAAACTTGAATTTTTCAATAGTGTGTGTGAGCGTCCTTCATATTAGAATTGTTTTATATGATGTCAAAACTAGGGTACTTTAGCATTTATGTATATTGGACGGTATCTTCTGAGTCTACATGTGCATCTTAGCATTAGGAAGTATAACAACATTTTGGAAATAGTTTAGAAAAGGTTTGAAAAGATTTCATGCATTAAAAACTGATTTTTATGTGAAAAACAAACTATGTGTCGACGCATACATGTTATAGGTCGACACATAGAAGAAACATTTTCCAATAAGTCGACACATACGAGCTTCAGGTCGACACATGTAAGTCATTTTTAAAGTTTGCAACTTCTGTTTGATGTGTCGCCTCTATAGGTTGACACATACATCGCATGTACTGGCACATGACTTACATAGGTCGACACAAGCATTAAAAATCTTGAATTTTTTTGAATTCTTTTCTAATCCTCTTGCATTCCTTTTGCTTCATACTTGCACGCACATATATACTTCATGTATGCATCATTTCTAGTAAGGTTCTAGAGTAAACCTACACGAAATCATGATTTCAAAGAGTTCTCATCATTTAGCAATTTGAAGCTTTTGGAAAAGATTATGCAATTTGGATATGATCGAGTGAAAGCTTTGAAGAACGGGGTTTTCTGGCAAAGGAGTAGTGTGAGACGGTGGATCATATTAGCAAATCTTAGGTTGCAACATTTGCAATTTGGATTCAATCGAGTGAAGGCTTTGAAGAACAGAAGGTTCTTGTAAAGTAGTAGTGTGAGACGGTGAATCAAATTGACATTGTTGGGTTACTTGATCAAGCTCAGATCAAGCGAAGAGAAAGTGTTAGAATCAACATCAAACATAGGGTTTGTAGGGTTGGGTTTATATATTTCTCTTATATACTACTTTTGCAAAGTAAGGTTCATTTCATTATTTCAATTCGAGTTCAAATTAAGGGCAAGCATACCCATAGCGAGGACGATTGGGAAACTGCCTAAACAAATCCTTGTGTACTCTCTCTCTCTCTCTCTCTCTCTCTCTCTCTCTCTATATATATATATATATATATATATATATATATATATATATTACGTTTTATTTTCAAATTGTTAAATTCATCGATTGTGCGATCAATATGTTTGGTTAAACCTTGTGATAATCATTTGAAAAAGGTTTTGTTGACTTGATCAAAATCTATTAGATTGTGGTTGGATTTGAAGATCAACAAAAGCATATAAATTTCTAAACAAAATCGAATACACACAAGGTGTTAGATAATTTATCTCTGTTACATTTTTGTGTATTAGATAGGTCCATGGCCTTCAATGGGCTTCAAAAGCGTGTAAGCCCATTTTCACAACCCATGGAGTTTTCCACATAGTCATGGCGTTCTCCATCAACCTTGAACGCACAAAAACTAGTATTTTCACTCCCTTGCCTTTCAAACGTTCATCTTTCCAACTTCCACATACTCATATTCATTCTGAGGGTTGGATGATTTTTTACGGTAAAGACACGTGTAGAAGGCTAGAAAACTCAAATTTTCAAGGTGGATCAAGATTTTTATGAGCTTTACATGATTAAAGACTAATTTCATCTATGATATGTAATTTTTACAAATCTTACAATGTTTTTCTTGAATTCTATGAGTAACTACACCCCCTAATGCTAGGGGATGTCCCTGATCTAGATTTGTTAATGATTTCTACTTGAACCTTGTGATAACAACAATTTCTTATCTATTTGATTTACTTTTTATTTGTGCTTAATGCTTTATCTTTAATAAAAAATTATTTACGATTAACACTTAGGCAGGACTGTCAACTTTAACGCTCAATTGAAAGTATTATGCAATAGATATCACCTACGACTAGGGATACCCTATAGAAACCGAATTGTTATTGATAAATGAATGTTTAAATTCATCTCTAATTCACTATGGACATATGAGTTAATTTAAATGTTTAAAGGTTTTATCACTAAGGACTTAGGAGTAAACACCCTTAAGAATCGATAATAAATATTTTTCATATAAGTTGTTGCAAGTTCAGGTTAGAATAATTAATTGGTTCGATCATACACCTTCCCTAGCATGTTTACTCATATTGATTTAATTTGTTCAACTGATTTATTTACTTTTATTTGTTATTTTATTTCTCTATAGTAAAAAAAAAACTCCAAATTAAATCCCTTAGGTCTTTTGTTTAACTGAATTGAAACGATAACTCCATATCACCACACAACCCTTGAGATTGATACTTGGGATTTTCCATTATTACTATTTTGGCATATTATTAAACTTTCTAATTAATCAATATGATTTCGTAACACCCAAGATTAAGCCCTGGAAGCAACAAAAGTGTATGAGTCAGCCTCTACTGCAGAGTACAAACCCAACCCTACACACATGATATGGAAAAAAGTCACTCTCGATTGAAGGTCTCTGAATAAATGAACTCCACCAACCATAATGCCTTTGAATCCCCCTCACAATTCTTTATCAAATCAAATAGTTGTTTTCTCCATGTGGATTGATAGACACATCCTTAAGCCAAAAAAGGTTTAGAGATACACATGCAAGATCGAAATTGAAGAAGTTCATTCTTTAGATCTCTTAATAGTGGGAGAAGATGCATTAACTCAAAATCCTTGGTAAATCTCTTCTTTGATAACCCTTAGATAAACCTATATCTCAACTAACATCTCCATTGGGGAACCAAAATTGTTGGTGCAAGTTCTTGAAGCAGTGGTCAGACTAATTCGGCGCGGTTGCGCGTGGTGGGCTTACAAGGTTAGCACTTCATCCCTCTAAGGACCACTTGGTTTTCTGCTTCGGTCTATCTTTTGGTTTGGGAATGTTATACTAACATGAAATACTTCTTTACCTTCAAGTTTTCTAAAAGATTCTTGAATTTCATATTTGTGAATTATGTCTTGTTGTCTTTCACGAAGGTCTGAGGAACTCCGTACCTGACCAGGATGTTTCTCTTAAAGAATTTCAATTTGTTGGTCGTTGTGATCTTTGTTGGAGCTTTTGCTTTAATCCACTTGGTGAAATAATCCACTACCATGATAAAAAACTTAAGTTGTCTTAGAGCTAAAGAGAAAGGGCAAAGAATATCCATTCCTGACTGTGAGAAAGGCTAATATGATGTCAATACGTGAAGTTCAGATGGGGGAGTATTGTGAATGTCTCCGTATCATTTGGATTGGTCGCATCTTTTCACATACTCATAGCGTTCTGGACCATAGACCCAACTCTGAGATTTTTCTTGGCAGAGCTCGATCACCCAAGTGGTTCCCATCTATTATTTCATGCACCTCAAAAAACTATAGGTGGCTTCTTCTCTTTCTAGACATTTCAGCAGAGGGCTGACAAGCCCATTTAGTACAAAAATCCTTTAATCAAGGAGTATGAACTGGCTCTTATTTTTATGAGGGTTTCATCGACCGAGTTAGTAGGCAAGACTCCTTACTCAATGTATGTTACAATGAGTAAGTTCCAAGATGGTCACATTTTGTCACTTATTGCCATCATTACGGCTCCTGAGTTTTCTATGTTAGGTATTCTTAGTGTTTCTTGGATGAATGAATGGTTTACACCAAATGATCTAGTATTGGCTTTATTAGACATGATGATTATCCTGTTTGACATGTGACTTCTCACATAAGAGGGGGATGAATTGTGTGATTCACAAAAAACAGAGTTTTAAAAAACTTTGTGGATTAAAATCAGAGTTTAAAACCATTTTGAAAATTGTTTTAATACTAAGCAGAAGAACATTAGAATTGTAAAATATAAAGTGCACTAAGTAAAGGGTTGAGGGAAAAGAGAGAACACCGAGAATTATAGAGGTCCGGTCAAACAAGGAAAAATAGATAATCCTCTCCCCAAGTATTGATCTTGAGAGTATCCAATAAACTTGAGAGATATTAGTAGGTTATATTCACGGACCCTCCTTATACAAGGAAAAATGATGTTTTAGGTTAACTTCCAACCAAATAATAAACAACAGAGTGAAGCAGTGAGTCTTCTTTCTAAACGACAGATCAAAGCGGTTACTCTCCTTTCCACGAGAATCTTAGATCGGTTAGTCTTCAAACTTCTAAACAAACTTTGTGAGCTTTTGACACCGGGATGAGATCACGAACGTGAAGCCTTATTTTTACAACGGACTAACCAATAACCAAAGAGATTTAATATTGGGCTAATCTAGAACCTTAGTAAGCTTTTAATACCATGTTGAGCTTTAACCTTAACTTGTTTTTACCACAGGATGACCAATAACCTATGAAAGCTTTTATCATGAGCTAAGCCTTCGAACCTAAACAAGGGTTTGATGACACAATCCTCAAACCAAAGCTTTTACAATTTTATCCTCTAACTCAAACAAACAATCCCTAATTAGATAAAATGTCCAACCAAGGTATAAACATGAGTTCCTTTATGAACTTACAATCTACCCTTCCAGAATTACAACTTCTCACTCACATGAAAAGGATTTTCTCGAAAATCACTCCAGTTAAAATTTTAGTGAGTGAAAGTAAAAAAAAGTTTAGAAATATATATATATATATATATATATATATATATATATATATATATATATATATATATATATATATATATATATATATATATATATATATATATATATATATATATATATATATATATATATATATATATATATATATATATATATATATATATATATATATATATATATATATATATATAGATAGAGAGAGAGAGAGAGAGAGAGAGAGAGAGAGAGAGAGAGAGAGAGAGAGAGAGAGAGAGAGAGAGAGAAGTATGAAATGAAACTCGGTTGTGAATGATTTGAAATGAGGGAAGGAACTCTATTTATAGGTTAGAGGTTGGCTAAAAAAGGAAATTATTTTAAAATCATTTTATGACATGCCAATCGATTGGCAACATGTTCCAATCGATTGGTTGCCTCCATTATAATTGATTACCAAGCTAAAAATGGAAAGAACAAATATCTAGTTGTTACCCATCATTAAGATGTTGTCTTAATCGATCAGGAAATCTTCCAATCGATTGATAAAGACAAAAACTTTGCCCAAAGATTTTCAGACAGCTTCCAACTCATCTGGAACAACTTCAATACATTTTTGAAAATATTTCTTTGAGAAAAATCAGTTTAAAAAATATTTTTCTGTGTGTGTTTTAGCCATGTACTTTCATGAAAACACCCTTATACATTACACAGTTTTCACTCAGACTAATAAAGGAAGAGCTTTCTTGTACTTCAAGATTTTGTCAAATATTTTCCTTCTTGAGACACTTGATTGAGTTTACTTGAGATGAGGTTTGAGTTAAATTCCATTTGGTTTCCACCATCAGATAGTAAAGTCCAACAAACCCTAATTCTTTGGTTTGCATCTTTAACCGCTTAATCACTTATGCTTTACTTATCATCATCAGTTGGCATAATTAGACAATAGTTATCATCATTAAAAGTATAATAGTTGCCATTGTTTAAAGCATATCACCTACAAAACAAGGTTCCACATGTATAGGTATTCTCCTCTATTAGGATGTGCAATATATATGATGTCTTGAAGTTTTCCAACTTCTCCTTAACTAGAATGACACACCATTGTAACAATGGCTCTTTGGTATGGGATTCTCCTTTGACTTGTAAAACCATAAGGTGGGGATTTTTCCTCAAGCTAACTCTTTTGGGTCCCATATCAGCGGCCAATGTGAGATCGACAATAAATGCTTCATTTTACGCTTGATTTTTGGTGGTAGAGAACTTAAAAAAGCAAGCACACTTCAATTATCAAGTCGACTTTCTTCTCTAGGTTGAGTTCGACTTTGGTGCACCTGATATCATTTCCGCTATGAAGCTTGCAAAGAGTTATGCCTTTAGAGCTTTCCTAGAATCGCAGAAAAACATCAAACTCTGACATCATAATAGACCATTTTGTCTGCCATCTGGCCAAATTCGAGTAGTGGAACACATTCTTCAATGGCAAGTCGGTTTCATCGATTATGGCATGGGCCAGGAAATAGCATCCCAACTTTCTAAAAGTTATCACTAAAGCTAGATTTGTTTTACCCATCTTTTGATATCGCGTGTCTGGCTTGTCCAACGCTTTGGAGATGAAATAGACAGAACTTTGGTGGCTGTTCAGATCTCTTACGATAAACGTTGATGGGTTTCTTTGACACATCCAGATAAAGCTACAAAGATTCTCTTATTTCACACAAAGATAGTACTGGTGGAGTTAATCAAGTCATATTCAAGGATGTCAATGCTTGTTTTCATTTTATGGTTCATTCAAAAAGTGCTTATTTCTTTAATATCTTATAAAATGTTTGGGTGTGTTGTGCTGATTTCAAAATGAACCTATTCCAAGCAATCAACATTTTGTTCAATTTCATGACCATCTCACATTTATTTGGGTTCACTTCTATGCCTCTCTCCGTCAAATAAAAACTAAAAATCATGGCGAGTCTCACCCTAAATGTGCACTTTTGTTTGGATTAAGCCTCATATTATGATGTCGGACTCTACATAATACACAAGCAAGGTGTTAGTCGTGTAGCCTCTCTTAGCTGGACTTAACGATCATGTCATCCATGTATACCTCAATTTTTTTGCTTTTTTCTCTTTGAAGATTATGTTCATCATCCTCTGGTATGTTGCTCTCACATTCTTTAAATCAAAGGGCATCACATTATACTAGTATTTGGTAGGGATCTACGTGGGCCGGTTTGGGTTGGGTTTGGTCAAATCCAATATCCAATCCATATAGGAAACTCCAATTTGGGTGAGGTAAAATAACCACTCGTTACACTAATTTGTCGGTTTGGGTAAACCCGCTAGTTTTCGGGTTGGGTTGGGTTAGGTAGTGGGTTGCAGAAATATTTTTTCTGTTTTATTAATATTAAATGACTAAATAATTAGTCACCATTTTTTTAAAAAAATTACTCAACATTTTTAACTTCTTAAAAAAATAGATAACCTATTTTTACTATCTTTTAGCATCATAAAATAATAAATGATATCATTAACTAAAAAAAATTATTATAAAATACTAGCAAAAAACTAAATTGCATTAAATTGCATTATCATCAAAATAACTAAAGAGTGAAACATTTAAAATTAGTTAAAGTCACGGTTCACTAAAATAGTAAATGTTAAGAGACTAAAATTGCAACAACTAAGTTAATATTCATCAAAATCATTAAAATTCTAACAATAAATGTTTGATTAGTGGTTCAGTGACTTTCTTTGGGTTTGGGGTCTGGTTTTACCTAAAACCTGATTTTTTAATAGGTTTTTTTAGTTCTTAAACCCATATCCACCCAACCTGTTATTTTGAATTTTTTCGGATGGGTTTGACCCGGTTTTGTGGGTTGACCCAACTCATGTACACCCTTGGCTCGGTCATTCATGAATGTGGTCTTTTCCCTATCTGGTTTGTACATGGGTATTTGATTGTATCAAAAATGCACATCCATAAATGACAAAAGCTTATAATCGGCCGAATTATCTACCAACTTGTCTATGCTCGATAGTTGGTACGAGTATTTTGGGGCATTATTTATTTCGATAGGTATAATCGACACCCATTCTCCATTCCTAGAATATTTATTAACTTGCACTACATTAGATATCCATCATGTGTACTTTATTTCGAAAATGAAGTTGGCGTCTAATAAATCTTGGGTTGTCTTTGCGGTCGTCTGCTTTTTTGCAAGATTGTTGCCTTCTTCTTTGAGGCACATATTGGGCGATGGGATCAATGTTCAATTGGTTACACACTACACTGAATTCTATGTTTGGCATCTCGTGGGGAGATATGGTGAAGAGATTACAGTTGACCCTTTAATATTCAATCAATCCCTTCTTGATTTCAACGTGTAGGTCGACTTTTATCTTTACCGATCTCATTGGATTATTGTCTAGTTAGAAGGCTTCAAACTCTTTATTTGGGACCAGACTTATCATTTTCATTTTGATCTCGGGCGAGGGACCTGATTCGTCTCCTTGTGAGGGTTTGTCTTTACGCACATCGAGGTCGGCCACATCTGGTGTTTCACGAGCTTTTTTGCTTCTTTCTTTGGGGATGACGAATGCAGATAAGGGATTATTCAGTATTATTTCATGTATCTGTCACACTACACACATGTCGACTTTAACTACGACTAGTTTTCCATAGCCATTGTGGTACTTCATCTTCAGGTGGACGGGGGAAGCCACAACGTCTAAAGTTGCTAAGAATGGCCGGCCGATAATATCGTGTAAGCGTTTTTGCTAAGAAAATAATATACAAGAAAATATATTATTTTCAAGATTAAATCTTGATGTCTAACCATAAAAAGACTTAACATACAAGAAAATAAAAAGGCATCTCACCCTCGCTTTTTGTAATAGTGTGAATTGGTCTCCCAAATTGAAATCCTTGAAAATTTTGAAATAAATTGAGAATTTTAGTTGAAAGTTACAAATCAACACCCAAGTACTATTGTTTCAACCATTTGATTATTTTAAATGGTGACTTCAAAATCAACATCTCCCTACTTTTATTTATGAAAAACCTAGTAATTCTACTATATTAAATATTTACGATTCAAGGAAATGGAACAACCTTAAAACTAAGAAATTGTCTTAAAAGAGACATCTCACTTGTAAATAGTTCCAAGGTTATTTTTGATAGGCATTTCACATCATTATGTTACCTATGTTACCTATGATGTTGTAATATGTTGTTGTAATGGAGAAGACTGGGATATGAATTTCTTTGTTTATTCAAAAGAATTGGGTATAGTTTATTGTTTTTGTTATAAATCATTTACTACAAGACATAAAATAAATAAATGAAGATTTTAAGGATTGGAAATATATTTATGACAGAATTATTGAAAAAAATATAACAATTGATAAACATCTTCAAAAACTTACAAGAAATAAAAAGAAAAATGACATTTCTTCCTGATTAACTATAAGTTTAGGTTCAAATTCAACCTTGAAAATGTGTCAATATTAGAATTGAGGAATTTAAAATACTACAAACAATGTAAATGTCAAAAACCAAAACCAAAAGAGTACTATACTTTTACAACTATAGTACTAATAGGACAAGTAACAAAGAAATTAATGAAAAAATAAAAGCAAGACAATTTGGTCTAAAAATGTAACTACCATTTGGTAACATAGGAAATGTGTCTGGTAAAGGCATGTCACAGTTTTCACCATTGAAATATATTCTTCTTGGAAATGTCCATCCATTTTGCAATGTGAATGAGTTCTGATCTTTTTCCAATAGTATCTCTGTTGTAACAGAACCTACTCCATCCTTATCAGAATGCAATAATTCATTGTTGAAATAATCTATTCCCCAAAAAAGTGCAACTCCATCTGCCACAAGAGTGGGAAGTTTAGTGCTGTTGAAGCTGTAAGCTGTTACTTTTTCGTTGAAACCGGGATGTTGAACTAGGACGTTCCAATTCGAGTAGTTTCTATTGAAATTGTAGTTCGAAATCGTAAGCTTCACCCTCCATTGGTTCATATAGTTGTTCTTGAAATGCCAATGGACTCGAATTGGACACATGTGGTTCGTGCATCGGATTATGTTTTTCTCATCATTCGATCCCCCCAAAGAATCACTTGGCCTAGTTGCAAAATTTAGTAGCAGAAAGAAAATAAGCATATAACAAAATTAATAACATGAATAAACATTCGAGCAAATGAAATAACGCGCACCTTATGCAAGACTGTGTGTTTTTATCGGCTTCCCTGCATCCGCCACAAGTGCAATTACGACACGGCGTGATGATAGGATTGTAAAAGGTTGAGAAGGAAGCACAACATACTGGTGACTTGTTGGCCAAGAAACTTGAATATGTACATATTGACTTCCAAGTTCCTGGAGTGTAAATGTATTGAGAATCCATGTGACGTAAAAGAAGAAATATAATCGAAAAACATACATTAGTTATGATTTATGATTCGTCGAGTAACTTACTTATAACTGGAACTTGTCTTACTCCTCCTGAATCTAAGGACACCGAGGGATCGGTAACCATAAAAGGGCTACAAGTGTAACCAGGACCCGGTGCCATGAATGTAACATTCTTAGGTGCTTGTCCAATTGAATTTTCTTTTTGGTCCAAGTTTCTTACTTCAAGTTCAAATGAAGTTAATGAACTGAGAGAATCGATAGCTCGGGCAGAGAGGCGGCCACCGCGACAGCAACGGGCGGACCTGTTTTGTGTGACGTCCGGAGATATATCAACTATGATAGGATCTTTCTTGCATGAATGTGGCATCTGAGAGCCACTGTAAGATGAACAATCACCTCTATCAGTTGCAATTGCACCACTCATTGACCATATCACCTCATTGCTAGCCCATGTCCATCCTAGTTTCCACCCTGGTTTGTCTACGTGCCGATACTGATGATAATTTTGAAGTGTCACCGTTGCCTGAAGAATCGGAAAACACACTCAAATTCAATCTAGTACATTCTATATACTTGTGCTTCTACAATTAATTGTAGATAAAAGTATCTAAACATAAATTATTTTATACTCAACGCGTTTTTAGTCTGAATCAATTTTACATAATCAATTTTTTATCACTTCAGAACGAAACATGTGACTGTAACGAGTCGTGACTACTGACCAGATATCCATTGTCCAAACGGTTGTTAATGTCAAAAGTTATAGAAAAGTTCCCATTTGGATCCAAAGGGTCATAGCAATCTGCATACAAGTGCGAGATTAAGAATCGACAAAAAAAAAGTCAAATAAGCAAGAACAGAAGAGAAGTACATGCAGAAACCTGATAAAGTATAGAGAGTAGAAAGTAACAAAATCAACTTGAGAGGGTTTACATGAAGAACAATCAGCATCATTTTTTGACACAGAGAATGAATTTTCCGAATAAGTTAAGCTGTGTGTCAAGTGAAGTCTAATAATATAGAGAAGCTTGTTATCTGGTGGTAATTAGGATTAGGAGTATGAATATTATAATACTCGGATCAAACAAGGGATCATTGGAAATGTCACCTACTTACCATTACAGGACAAACTCTCGTATTATTATAGTTAGTATGTATATTATGCAAAAGATTCTACTCTAAATGCATGCTAACAAGCTATAAAACGGATAAGTCCACGATAGCGTTGAGCGTAAGTTTTTACTGTTTTATCTTTTATGAAATGTGTAACATTCTCCGACAGTAGGTGTTACTGATGATTTATGATTTGAAAATGAGTTTATAATTGATGCTTAATCTAATTTTTATATGGCATAGTTGAAGTTGCTGCTAAGTGTACATTAGTCTCATAACAGTTATCAAAGTTGTGGAGATTACCAAGGGCATATGTTCCCTTGTTTGTGTCCAAAACTTATCCATGTCCTAGATTTATACAAAGCCATTCTATATCCAAGGTTTTTCCAACTGTTAACATCTCATAAGCCAAATCACTTTTCAGTGTCCAACTTTTTTGAAAAGTAGGAGATCTCAAGAATGAAAATGTATAATAAAGCCAATGATTCATATTATAAAATGATAGACAAATAAATATTTCAAATTTAAGACAGATAAAATATGATAGACGTGGTCCCGTTAAGCCAGCTCAGTTGATAGTTGTACATGGACATTATGCTGCAGGGGCGCGTGGATGATGGACGTAACAATTTGCATAAGTAAATAAATGTTGTACTTAGTTTTTAACCGGTTACGCATATTTTGTTTGACTAGAACTACTAGAATTAAGATGGGTGCAAAAGTGTAGAAGATGAGCTTAAAGGTTCATGCACAACTGAGTTTGAAGAAACAGCAATAGGACTTTCTTCTAACTGCAACATGATATTCTCCAGTATGTCAGTTAAAAGTTTCTTGAATTCTTCTTCTTTAACCGTCATAGTCGTCTCGTCTGCGTTATTCACCGTCTTAAAAGTTTCACTAATAACCTTATCCATCTGTAAAATCAAGTCATAGGTGAGTTTTTTAGATTTACTTAGTGTCACATATTGACTAGTAGTATGCATAGTGGCAACAATAACATACCTCTTCAATTGCACCGACGGGAGGTAAACCAGCGGACGGAGACACCACGTCTAGTGCCACGCGCAGATATTTCTTTGAGATTTTTCCGTTTCGGTCTTTTGGAAGATTGTCTATAGTCGTGTTCATCGTCTGCATACAAGAGAGAAGGTAAAAGTAAAACCACAAATATAGAGAAATTGGATAGCTCAACTGGTTTGAACTAATGGTTCAGTGTCGGAATAAGAATAAAACCTTGTCTTTTTGAAACTTGTTCGATAAGAGTCTCTTGACGCCGCTTCCATCAAAGGTGTTTTCACTATGGGCTACAATGACAGGTTTCTCTTTAAGATAATCAACCACATTCAATGCCACTTTCTTGAATTCTTCCATAAAAGTCTCTTGATCGGTAACAGGTCTATCCAAACCTCGAGACAACAATGCCGGATCCACAATGTTGTTAAAAACCTATGTAAAAATAAACACAATTAGTATGCCCGTGTAAACCAGTTTTCATCTGCGCGTAATTGCAGAGACTAATTCCTCGAATTGAAAACAGCATCTTTCGATGCAAGGACAAAAATAAGCACAGTTAGTGTATTAGTATTACCCAAGAATCTGATGTAGGAGGAATTCCTCGATCAACGTCGAGTCTTCCAAAAGCTTCAATCACATGTTCGCGAAGTGAAGTACTCGAGTTTCCAATCTGAGAGAATATGGATGTCATTTCTGCATCAAAACCCGGACCGTTGAGAAACTCGAAGAGATCTTTCCCGTCCATCCGTAGTATAACAATCGGATCTCGCTTCAGTCCAGCAGCCATGCCTAATAGAATGTCTGATAAAACTTCCTTGAACTCACTCTTACTCACTTTTTCTTGCTTTCCATGAGTGAATTCATTCAACACCTATACAAAAAAAAAAAATCAAGTCGGAGCATTTCGATTAAGATTATACGGTTCATATTTTAAATTCGACGAACTCAAAATCCGAGTTGTCTAGTTTTGATCAAATGGTCCTGACCTGGTGATTGTATGATATTGATTGCATAGGTTCATGAATCATGATGACAGAAAATTTTGGGTCCATTTAGTACATTATTGATACATAATCATATTGCCTCTATTTTCTTCTTCCTGTGACTAAGGTATCTTTTATTCTTGTTTGTCCATTTTTAGGTAAGAAAATAGCTTTTTCCCAAAGGATTCCATTTAAAGATTACCTTTTCTTTTTCACACAAACTCTAACTTTAGATAGCATTTAGCACCAGCAATTTCGGTCCCGAATGTTCATCATTCACTATGATACCAAACCAAGGACTAAGCACTTGTTTGGTTAAACAGCTTATTAAGTCTCCTAAACAGTATCACAAAACTTATGGCATCTAAACAGATTCTAAATGGCATGAACCATATTTCTCGCGCGTTCCAAATCAGACCTTTCGTGAAGAAACAGAAGATAGAAACAGTCACTTCGCGCGTTTAATGCAATTTTACTGATAATACAGACATAGCCTTAAACATATACGACATCACCCGTGTGGTAGGCAGTCCAACCCCGAGAAAAAAATTGGATTTTCTTCGCCCGATTTGAGGATTAGTCTCATAACAGACCCAAAGATTGCGATTACAGTATACTTCACCAGATTCCGTCTCATAGGAGATTAACAGAAAATGACAATGAAAAGCAAAATTGATCATTTTTAAGTCTTTTTATCCCAAGTTCGGAATTCCTCTTCAAACAATTAAGCACTTTTCTAATGTATTTGCTAATGAACCACACGGACACGCGCGCGCAGACACATTACATGACATGAAAAAGAAAGAAGTAAGAAGAAAAAAAAAGCATACCTGATAATAGATGTGATCAGAGTCAGGAGTGGTTCCCTGAGCAGGCAAACCAAGAGCAGCCCCGATATCGGCCACAGCCGGTTCGAGTTCCTTCAAAGAAAGCTTCCCATCTCTGTCCTTATCCAGTTGATGAAACTTACTGTCCACATAGTTACTGAAGCCTTGCTCATTTCCAACCAACTCCATAATGTTGGAGCCATCAAGAACTTGAGCTCCATTCCTCATCTGGTTCATCTCCATCTAACTAGTGATGAATGTTGAGAGATGAAAAAAGTGTCCCCACAAGGAAGGTGGTATATAAATGTGAATTATAGGATTCAAGAGTTAAAGCAAAAGGGTAACATAACATGTGCTCAAAAAACATAAGTGCTGTTTGTTTTACCTCATGTCAAGTTTCTGTTCCATTACCAAACAACCATCGTTTTCTACTCATTCATTGTATTTCGTTTTACTTTTTTTTATTTCTCTTGGTATTTTTAGTATCAACCAAACTTGTGCCTTAAGGATTACACATGTGCTAATTATATTTTGTAAACGGTAAATTTAAATATTTTATGAAGCGGCTTCAACTTTTTAATTTTTCTATAGAGTTTCTTAAATTAAGAGACACATTTACTCATTTTAGTATTTTTATTCTTTTATAAATTCACATAAATAATTTTTTAGAATTAGATATATTTTTAATTTCTACAAATATTTTTACTTTTGTTTTTGTTTGTAATAATTTTAAATTTTTAAATAAGTTTTACAGTCTAGAATTTTTTTTAAATAATTAATATTTTTAAATAATATATTAAATAACCAATATTTAAAAAAATTATTAAACTAACTAGGTTTCAAATAAAAAAAATTGCACATGACGATACAGACGCCATCCCAAGTGGCGCGTGCATGTACATGATGTCACTGCAAGTGGCGGGTGCATGCATCCTCTAGGAGCATACGCCACAAACAGTGACTACTATTTTATTTAGGGATTCTATAAATAGTGCATCCTCTCTCCTCTTTTTTCACACATTTTCTAAATCTCTCCTTCAATTTTTCTTCAAAATGTCTTCATATATGTGTTCTTATATTCACAAGAGAAATGTTGATTTAATTTATTCGGCAGTAAAGCCTCGGATGAAGATCTCCGACTCTGAAACACAGCGATGTTCGAGTATCTTAATAGGAACTTGATCCGTTGGTTAGATGGAGACATTGCAGAGGGTGAAAAGATTAGAAGAATTCAAAGGCTTGTTACCATGTACAACGACAATGGAGAAAGTCGTTTTGGGGACAATGTTAAAATTGACATGGATGTTCTGAGGAAATTGTCCTGATGGTTGTAATCACATAGTTATGTTGTTTAGTCTTTGTATTTGTTTGTTTAGTTGTTATTTAAATTTTTATTTTGTTGTTGTTTAAATTGTTGTAACCAAATGTATTGATATTAATGAAAAGAACGTTATTTTTAAAATCAAATAAAATGGTTACATATAAAATTATGTTGTTGTGTTTGGTCCAACATATGAGTCTTAATATACACGCTTTTTCGCTTTTCAGACTTGACACCAAAATGTCTAGCATCGTCACTAAAGACAAGACGTTCATAGAAAGTCGTAAGATTACTCTTCAAATATGTCTCATCATGAGACAAGTCACCGAGCAGATAAATGCATGTCCCCGACTAAATAAAGAAATGAATTTGACGCCATAAATTACAAGATTTTCCAATACGCCTTCAAGGAACATGAATATAAGCCTTGCAAATGCTCTCATGAGCAGCCTCAATGAGAGGCGTGACCAGATAATATCGACCCTTAAAGTTTTTCATGATATTGACGTATACCTCAAACATCTTCATGCCTTGCCTGAGAGAGAGAGAGAGAGAGAGAGAGAGAGAGAGAGAGAGAGAGAGAGAGAGAGAGAGAGAGAGAGAGAGAGAGAGATCAAACCTTGCCCCTGTTCTGAATCGATTGAGGTACGTTGGATGTTGAGAAGATGAAATATGAGTATAAATACCCCCTATTGTATTCGCACCAATATTGAAATACTTTAACGTAAGTTCGTCTCACTAGATGTAGTTGTGAAGGGGAACTTCCCATATGGTTGAGGACCTCAACCTCAAAGTCATTAAAAGGAAGTTGGAACCCCTGGAATGGAAGAACACACCCCTTATATTTACTACACAACTTTTTATCACCCTTCGAGAAAAACACCACCTTGTTAGAGGAGGGACTCATCTCGGTGAAAGAATTATCTAAACCTCTTTTACCAACGAAGACAGAAACCATGTCCAACGTCTCATGGTCCACCCATGACGACCGCTCTTCACCTTCAGAGTCTCTGTCGTTTTGCTAGTTACCTCGATCTATAAGCATGGGATTGAGATTTTATCCACCACATAACTTAATTATCAATTGGATGATAACCAAAAGCATGTTGGTGTGTCCTAATATATTTTTGAGCCTTTCGTTCTCACTTCAAGTTGTATACGCGCTCTGGGTTGGTTAAAGGAAAAGTTGGGAAAGAGAAGTCCATAACGACTTCCTTAAGACCAAGACCACCAAAAGTACCTTCCCCTTTAACAACAATGTCAGCCTTTATACTTTCCATGACAACCACACAAAGAATCATAACAAACAACAAACAAAGGTGTAAAAAAGGGAATTAGAATTATTCCTTTAGGAACCACATCGTTCAATATACGAGGAGATTGAATCACCTAAATTCCAAGAATGTCATCAGAATAGAAAAATAAAAACTAGGAAAAATCAGAACAAAAACACATTGGGGTGAGCACATCAGTGGGGAAGCAAAAATATTGAGGGTTTAATAAATGAGGAATGCAAAAAGAGGATTAGGTTCACCTTTTCGGCATTTAAATACTAGCAGTGGGCGACCCCACGATCTGGGATCGAAGGTCGGGGAAAGCGCAAACATCGATCTAAATTTAACATCGATCTTATCATAATACTTGAGTGCTTTAAATGCATCACATCTCTCCCATGAAGCCTAGGGCTACGTGGAGAGATTAAAACTAAGGGTTACTTGCAGGATCGACCAGTTGATCCTAAGACATGTGCTAGTGCAGGTGTGGCTTATTCAATTCGACATAACAGCTTTGTGAGGAACGACTCCCGACAAATTATTGAACAAGAGCAGGTTTTTTCCACACGAAAGGTTTAAATGATGCTATAACCTATGGGTGACTCGTGACCGACAACACTACAGCATTCAAAAGATGTACACGACGAACACGCTTTTGGTGAACTCTATTATCGTAATAGAATCAGTGTCGACAGCGTAGACGACAACGTAAATTGATAACTCAAAAGTAAATGAAATTAAAATAAAATGTTCAACGGGAACAATTGAAAAATAGGGAAGTTGCATTGAAATAAATGTGGTGATTCACGTACATAACACTCTTAAAAACTCTTAAATGTGGTGATTCAAGTGATTTTTAGTACAAGGTGAACACCCCGAGCCCCTCGTGGGATATCCTATTTATACTAAACTAAAGAAACTTCCTACAGGCCAAAAACTCCTAAAAAATAGCAGACGTCGTGCCACACGATCTGCAAACTGCTCTATACACGTTCTGCAAACTGCTCCATATTCTGGCACTTATTCTTCTTGTAACCGCTAGTCATTTTCAATTTCAAACTTCTCCCGCCTATGGGTTTAGGTCGACCCTGTCTTCTATGTGTTTGCCACAACTAGAAATTCCTTAAGTCCTAGTCTTCAGTTCAGTCGACATAATGGATTTTCGACCACCATGACTCTTCTGTCGGTTTCGTCTCTTAGTAACTTATGCTTTTCTCAACTCTTGCTTATCCTAGGCACATCTCCACCCCTTGATGGGGTATAGACTTTTAAATTCATAAGGCACTTTCATTAATTATGCCTTCAACCTGCCTTATAAATTTCTTGTGGTAACAGCAACCTGTTTGGAAAATTCGATATGACGAAGATCGGTCCAGAGGTCGGTCTTAAAGCTTCAATCACAATCCTAGCTTCATACATGATAGCAATTACTTTGTGACAATTATTCTTGGTCGGCCAAACGACCTAACAATAAGACCGGTCAAACACCAAATGTCCAATCTAGAATACCCTTGTAGGAGAATCATGAACATGTAAACCTTTTCTACAGAAGTGCACACTGGATCCAGATTACTTGCTTGTGATCAGCCATTGGATCACCTAAATTCCAAGAATGTCATCAGAATAGAGAAAGAAAAACTAGGAAAAATGAGAACAAAAACACATTGGGGTGAGCACATCAGTGGGGAAGCAAAAATATTGAGGGTTTAATAAACGAGGAATGCAAAAAGAGGATTAGGTTCACCTTTTCGGCATTTAAATACTAGCAGCGGGCGACCCCACGATCTGGAATTGAAGGTCGGGGAAAGCGCAAACACTGATCTAAATTTAACATCGATCTTATCACAATACTTGAGTGCTTTAAATGCATCACATCTCTCCCATGAAGCCTAGGGCTACGTGGAGAGATTAAATTGCAAAAAAACCAATGACAATGCAGACATTTAATGTGTCTTTTCTCGAGGTTTCCTACTCCCACTCAACGCGTCTTTGGCCTCATATCCAAGATTGCAACCTGTTTGGGAAATCCAATATGACGAAGAAGATCGGTCTAGAGGTCGGTCTTAAAGCTTCAATCACAATCCTAGCTTCATACATGATAGCAATTACTTTGTGACAATTATTCTTGGTCGGCCAAACGACCTAGCAATAAGACCGGTCAAACACCAAATGTCCAGTCTAGTACTTGTAGGAGAATTATGAACATGTAAACCTTTGCTAGAGAAGTGCACACTGGATCCAGATTACTTGCTTGTGATCAGCCATCGGATCAAATTCGACGATCTTCAGCATTCGCGCCAGGCCAATTGAAAGTAGTTTTAACCTCTTGTCATATATAAGCACATCTACACGCCATAATGAATAATATTTCATTCAATCTTAAAAGTTATATCTTTCTTACTTCATTTACTTGATTGTTGCAGTATTAACCTTTCGAACACATTTCCGCACTCTTACTAAAAATTTAAATAAGAATAATAATAACAAATTTAAATTAAACTTAATGCAATACAATTCAGTTTGCACAATGGAATTCCATTCAACAATAATTTAAACCAGAGAAAAAATCTTTCATGGTTTTTCACATTAATTTTCTCTTAAGTGTGAGAAAGTATTTAAATTCTAGTGGTTGGGGTATGTAAATTTTCGTTTGACTATGATAAAAACAATATTATTTAACCACTAAATAAGAAAATTGATAGACACCTAAATTTATAATCAATAATAAAAGAAAAATGAAAAGTATATCAAAAGCATGAGTGGTAAATGTCCTAGTAGTCTTGGTGGTAAAAAGAAAACTACACATGATTTTACACTAAAAGACAACTGAAAAAGAACAATAAGAAAAGAAAGATAGCAAATTCCCTACATACACTGTATGCAAAAAGTCAAATAGTTTACCAAAAAGTACCTCAATTAACAATGGGATATGCATCTTTTTCTTTTCTACTATCATAATTTCAGTGATGTATTAATAAGGTTTATTCAGACTTATATATTAGGATAAAAATATTGTGACATGACATGTGAGTGTTATTATATAAAAGTCAAAAAGCTTACTCTTTAATACCATGTATTTATTAAATTTGTATTGAATATACTTTTTTTGGTGAGTATTTTATATAATTTGAATTTGAATTTAAAGTAGTATTTGATACGACACTGAATTTTATAAACGGGTTGATGGAGACTTTTTCTTTGGAAAATTAGAGTTGGAAAGTGAGAGATTGATTTGTTGAGGGAGATGGAGAGTTTTTTCTCTTCTTTTCTTTTCTGTTTTTTTTATCCTTTTTAATAGATATAAATTTTTATTTTTATTTTTGTTTATGATATATAAGACTTTTGAAAGAGTCCTATTGGTAAAGTTAGAGAAATATTACTAGTTTATTTAGTGGTTATTTTTTCATATGTGTGAAAGTTTTGCTAAAAGTAGTCGTTGAATCGTGGTTTAATTTTATTGGATTAAAACTCAATATTTTCATGGTTAAACTTAGGCCTCTTTTCATCTATCCGCGACCTTTGAGGATCTTTAGGTTTAGACGTTTCAATAATTCTAAATAGGAATAAATCGCTTTTATGTCTTTTGAATACTTATCTTCCTTTCAAAATTTAATAAACGGGTCGAATTTATTTGATTATTTTGTGGGAGAAAAAAATTAATTGAATATATATCATTTTTATTCAAAGCATTCGGATATAAGCCGTATAGCTTGCCTTTTTAATTTTGTCTTTCATTAAGGAATCATGACTTAATTCGTCTCACATATTTTCTAATTCAATTTGGATAAAAAATGATTAATTGGATGTATATTTTTTTCCCCGAGTGTTTGGATACAAGTCGTATCGCTTGTCTTTCGAACATTAGTCTTCCTCCTAAAAACAACTTCAACGAATCAAACCAACTTTTTTCACCGTGGCACAATTTTTCTCCGAGTGTTCAGGTACAAGTCGTATCGCTTGCCTTTCAAACACTTCACACTTCTTGTATTCCTCCTAAAAACAACTTTAACCAATCATATCAACTTTTTCCACTGTGGCGCAATCAAATACTTTTCATTTTTTACAAACGAATGATGTTTTATCCATTCTAACGTGGTTTACAAACAACACTTCATTTCTCCCAAGGGCGACCATCAAGCAACGTTTTTCCTCTCGCATGCGATCAAAATATTTTCATTAAAATCAACCAACAAAAATGGAGTTGTTTGTCAAGTTGCAAAAACTTGAACTTGAGTATTGCAAGACAGAATGACAACTAGCTAATATACTCACCAAACCCCTAAAGAAAGTCAGGTTCGACTTGTTGAAGAAAATCATTGAGATGAGAAATCTCAAAAACATGAATTGGGTGGTGTGTTAGAAGTTGTAATTCAATGTTTTGTGAAAAACTAGTATTCAACTGTGTCGAAGTAGTCATTCGAAATAGTAAGAGTCAGCTATATTCGACAGAATCGAATACAACATTTAACTATTATGTCTAAGCCAAAATATGACTTATATGTTTTGGGTTTAAGTTATAAATTTTGGATCAGGGTATTTATCGCCTATAAATAGGCATGACTTGAATAGTTTAAGAAAAAAAAGCTACAATTTTTCATACAATTTTCTCTTAATTCCCTTTTTTCTCTTTTCTTCTTCTCTCATCTTTCTTGAAAATTCTTTTATTCCAAAATCATTTTATTTAATATCATGTATTTTATTAATTTGATATTATATATACTTTTTTGAGATTAAAGATAGTATATTATCGATGTAAAATAGTCTTACAGTATCATCCAATACAATTTTAACATTCAACTACATCATATCAATATTTTAAAAATAAAAATGTGATTTGTTAGTTGATAAAGTAAAAATATTTTACAATAGAACATATTCTTTTTTTAGCGAATATTGTATATAATTTAAATAATGTAAAATTCATTTTACTATTCATAAATGTAGCATGATAAAGTATTAGTGATTAATTAATGTTAAAATGAAATGCAATTAATTTAGGTGCAGGTATTTGTTTTAGTATATACGGCAGATAAACAAAGAATCCCAACTTTGATTCACTCTATGATGTTCAAAATCTAGTCATAATAAATTAAAGAGTAATGAATATAAAGGTGATTCTAAATAATTAAGCATCAACGTCGATATGTCCGAGTGGTTAAGGAGATAGACTTGAAATCTATTGGGCTTCGCCCGCGCAGGTTCGAACCCTGCTGTCGACGATTTCTTTTTCTCAATGAGTGGAGGATTTAGAATGTATTTACTCTTTACCTACGTGAAGCTTTTATTTCTCATTGCTTTAATTAATTATTTCTCATTATTACTATGTTGTGACAACTTCTCCATCTTATTATTTAATATTTAATTATTTTGGAACATTGCTTTAATTAAATTTTTTAATTCAATTTAATTTGTTTTGTTAAGTTTGTCTTATTCATATTAGTACTCAACCTTTTTCATTTGACAAATTCAACAATTCTTCAAACAAATGAAAATTAATTTGGAGTGAATTGAATATGACAAAAGTAAATTGAATGTGAAAGTGATTTATATTTGGATAGATTTATACAAATATGAATTGAACAATAAATTTTAGTGTGAAAATCATGTTTAAACTCGAAAGTTATAAATCATATTGTTTCGTTCATCAATCAGAAATGGATGAAGTTGATGAATTGAATGTCTTGAACCAAGGGTGTTGATCTCCGTGATGGCCACATGGTGGATCTTCCTGGTTAACTCTCCAACATCCAAGTCAATTCAATGTTCAAGATGAGTATGGGAAAAATGGGGATTAGAAAATGTACATTGTTTCTTGTGAATACTGACTTTATACCTTGGGCTGAGTGAAGTGAATTTGAGATGAATTAGACATTAGTCATTTGGGCCTTTGGTCAGTCCAGAACAGTTGTCCTTAAGGTTTTGTCGGGCACTGAGTGAGGCAGGGAAGCCTTTAGCAATTTTGATCGGCTTTCAAAACATTGTCTGATGCGAGCTAGACCTAAAACGTTTGGAGTCAGTTGAAAAAGTAGTGGAGAACATGCACATTAAATGCATTTTCATCATTGGGATGTTTTATCTCCTTTTTTTTACACGTGTGATGATGCAGCAAGCTAGGGCGTGAAGCAATTTATAGTGCACTTGAGTGTACTCGAGTTTGCTTGTATTCCCCGGAGGAATCTATTCGTTGATTTCATAACTCATTTATTTAGCTGATCTCCACTTTTGACTATACTCATTTTAGATCTTGAATTAACTTGGGCATTGGATTGTTAACCACGTGGGTCCACCATTCGCCTCCGTAAAGGAGATCAACACCTATGTTCAAGCCACTTTGTTATCCAAATGCATACATTTATGGTTCTTAGAACAAAACATGAACTTTTTGCAAAAAAAATTGAGAGCGTTAACTAGGACGATTGTTGTTGTATAGTTTTCTTCATTTCTTCTACTTCATCAACCTCATATAACCAGGTACCATCCTAAAATCAAGCCTCTATCTGCAATATTTCTTGCTTGTTGGTCAGGATGAATGATAATACAATTAACCTAGTGAGCAGTTTTAAGGGCGAAACTTGATCTACCTCGAGAATGACGACATCCCATGATTCTCACCTCCCCCCAATTGATCATAATCTTCTGGATCCAGATGCCGTATCTTTATCTCACGATTCAGACTCATAAATGGTATCTAGGGATTCCTTGGAGGAAAGAACTTCTTCATCCGACTCATTACAAGTTGTTTTATCAAATGTCGGCAGAGAGATAAATAATGTCAAGGTTTTGATGCTCCGTCCCATCTTAACCAAGAAGGAAATACAAGTCATCCAACAAAGGAGATAATGCGCTAAAAGATTTATCCAACTTTTCTTGAATACCAATAATTGTGAATCTAGTGACAATGAGGTGAATGCCCATTTGGATCTTTGAATTCGGCCAAACGCAACAAAGCTCGTTTGGGTGGATGCATAAGTAATGGGTATTCCATATGTTCTGAGTATTGGACAACGGTCGAGGTTGCAGGTGTCATGGTCGGCAATCCTTTGGAATGGTCGGTTCTTTTAATGGTCCTAGATAATAAGATATGCATCATCAAACCATTTGATGATTTATTTCTTTACCACCTCTTTCATGATAGGGTCCAGTATTCTATATCTTTCCATATTATTCTTTGCATTCTCTTCCAATAGTATTCTATGCATACACACAGTAGGACTAATCCCTTTGATATCAGAAATTTCCAAACTATTGTTTTCTTATGTCTTTTCAAAAGCGCCTAAAGTTGACACCTCTTCCCTTCAGATAATTAAGTTGTAATGATCATTGATAACTTATATCCTACCTCCAAGTAGGCATATTGAAAGTGTGAATGTAGTTGTTTCAATTCTAATTCTGGTGGCTTTCCCATTTATGGACATTGATTTTCACCATTTCATCAGTAATCCTCGAATTTCTAAGCATAAATTTTGATATGTCTAAGTGGTTAAAAAAATTGACTTGAAATCTATTAGTCTTCGCCCGCACAGGTTCAAATCTTATTGTCGACAATTTATTTTTCATGCTACTCCTTTTAAAGAGGTGGAGGATTTACTTTTTAATGAAATTCACTTATGTAGGCTCACTTTTATTTATCATGATTCTCGATGATCACTCTATAAAAATAATATTGTGTGAACTTCTCCATCTTATTATTTAGTTATAATATTCAATACTTAGCCATTTTACACCATATTACTTTATTTTAAATTATTAATTTTTAAGTCAAGTTTTTTAGAATATTATTTAGTTAAATATTATTTAATTATATATATATATATATATATATATATATATATATATATATATATATATATATATATATTTGTTATTTATCAAATTAAGAGTCTTAATTTTTTATTTAGTAACTAATTAATTAATAAGTTGGATATGTGTTCATATATGAGTGGTGGTCATGATGACCCATTTTGTAATAATGGAAACCTTAATTGGCCATCACCTTATATATTGCATATTGTAACATTCCAATTTTTTATTAAGACATTATTTAAAATTATGACCTCGATAGTATGTGATCATTTTTTTTTGTGTATTTAAACAAAATAATCATTCATAATAAATTCTAAAAATCATAATTTAATAAAAAATATTAAATTAAACTATTTAAAACATTACAAATTCTCAACTCTAAAGTTTAGATAATAAAATAATTTTCCTTAAAAAATTACAAATTCAATTAAAACTCGATTTCATTCCCACAACCATGTACAACATCTTAGCAACCTCACGTCATATCTTCAAATTCATTGGTACCTAAAATGTTGGTTGTAAGAGGTCAATCTTTCATCATCCATATCAAATCAAACAAAACATAGAGTGCGGTATTATAAACAAACTCATACAAAACATAATACATAAGAGAAATCGAAATCCACAAAAATCCTTAGATCATAAATATCTTCATGTGTAAATATGGATACTCCTAAATCTAAATGATCCAGATATAACCACATGGAACTCATCCCATAACAATGGGGAAGATAATTTACCACTAAGACACCACATAGAAATGCACATGCCATATCATGATGTTGCAAATGCAAATCCTGCCACTTAGACAATTCCCGCCACTTAAGCAATTCCCGCCACTTAGGCAATCATACAACCATAATCATCAAGTACATCATCTTAAAATTTATTTCACATAATCATTCATCCAATTGTAGTCGATTCGCATCACAACCACACATAATAATAACAATCACAAACAAAATAAAGATCCATCCACATCACATAATCATACCCAAAAACGTATTATATAAAAGTAGTATTTATACTTTTTTAATCGGGATTAAAATTTATCGACTAAAACTATAACTCAATTTTTTTCTCTTAAAGAACAATTATGTTTTATATAATTTATTCTATAATACTTAACAATTATTTTGTTAAAATCACTACGGGAAAGTGTCATTACCTTAAACGTTTTTCTTTTCAGCCACATTTAAAGATCATCCCGAGTAAGATCTTATCTTTATCATGCTTCCACGTATTGATTTGAGTCCACATGCATAATTTTTGCTCTCTTGATTCCTCATCCTCGAATCGTATAGTTTCTGATCATTTATGAATAAATATTTAAAAATATGAGATTAAAATACACAAAAAGATACTCTTTTCGAAATTAAGTAAAAGAAAATTATCCCAAACATAATTCAAATTTGATGAAAATATTACTTGCGTTCTCCCGGTCGTTTTGACATTTGTTTTGCACAAATCTAAATTATGGTGCAGATACGACCAAAACATCGATATTAATCGAACTGAAAACACAAAATTTTAAATTAGATAAAAGAAGACCGAAAAATAAAATAGATATAAAAATTTAACAAATTAATTAATAGAAATAACACATTAGAATACTTTCTTATTAATAAAATTATTAAAACAATAAAAATAACAAATATAATAATAACACTTAATCTTAAAGATTAAATATAATATATTTTTTATACAATTAACAAAAATGAAGAGTATTAAAATAAGGACAATTAATTCTAATATTATTATTGTATAAAAAATTATTTATAAAATAAAGAATTAAAATAGGAAGATAGAAACAAATAACTAAAATAGGTCGATAGAAATAAATAACTAAGTATCACTATACACAAAATAAATTATTCACTAAATAATAAAATTTACAAATAAAAATGTATTGCACATAAAAAATACCGGAATATTACATTCTTACCTCTTTAAATTGGTTTCGTCATTGAAACTAGAAAGTCTAAAATATTAGGACATAACTCCCTCATAAAATAAAATCAAATGATAGTAAAACTGATTTTTTGTATATGATAAAGAGTCTAATGTTATAACATATAAATAAAATAGCTATAATAAAAAAATTCTCAAAACTTACATTATTACTGAAACTAAGAGTTTCAGAAGGTTGTGACAAATCAAGAAAACACTTGAAAAAATCTAAATTCATAGTTGAAACTATATTCAAATGATTATTGTTAGAATTAATTTAATAATTAATTTATACAAAAGGCATGCTTAAATACGAATATCAAATATATAATCATAATTTAAGGCGAAAGTAAAACAAACATATAAGCATGCATACACATAATCTTATGATCTATGACATATTGATTTATTAAGGAGTATAAGAAAATCTGGACGGATCCAAGAAGAAAGCCTTGTAGACACTGATAACGATAATCCTAAAATGTAAAAAATATAGAGACAAGTGACTAACACTGGTTGACTTGTGGATCTTTCTCAACCTTTCTCAACCGATACTCCTAATGCCTCAAACATTCTTCAGATGGGGAGAAGAGATATTATGCTTATGTACGGTATATTGGGGACCATAGCCTATATATAAGATGATTGCCAATTAAGGTTTCCATTATTCCGAAATTGGTCATCCTAACGTCCGCTCATATTTTAGCTCATATTCAATTAGTTAATTAATTAATTACTAAATAGAAATCTAATTAGCCTTTTAAATTTATTTGACCACTTAATCAACTAAGACTCTTAATTTGATAAATACCTAATATAATTAAAATATATATGTCCACATAATAATTATTGGAATTTAATAATTAAATATTATTTAAATTATAAAATATTCCAACAATCTCCCACTTGGGCAAGATAAATTTAATAATTATATCACAATTCTTTAGGCACACATTCAATGTTATTTATCTTTAGATTTCAACTTTACAATCCGGTCCATCTCATACATTAATAATGGGACAACCGCGGTTGTTGTCACTGACGTATAACGTGACAGAACGCCGGCAACTACCACATTGATTTACTTGATGACATAAATCAATATGGATGAGTGACATGGAAATTTTATGTAATGTGATATCTGAATCATGCCTATTTTCAACTGGTCAGACTCAATTCTTTATTGAGATTAAACTAAAGTTTGCAAATTCAACATTTGCACAAATAATATAGAACTGGTTGTCACAATAATAACATCATAAACTTTGTTTATAAACACAAAAGTAGAACATAAAAAAAGATAAACTCACACTAATGTAAGACATCATTAGTGACAACAATCATATTAAAGACCTTAGTTGTCAAATTTTTTATTAGTAAGTCAGCTAGCATAAAGTTTCTATTTATATGTTATATCCTTCAACAACAACAACTTATAAGTCAGTGAACTTATAAAATAGTTGTTGAAACATTATGTTACTGACTTATTTCACGATATAGCTCGAGTTGTCTTTTATTTTTTTTTACTATATGCAACCAAGTGACATAAATACTTATAGTCATTTAGGATGTCAATTATATATAGACATCCAAAAGGATCAGAGTCGAACATCCTAATGATCTCCAAATTATTCGATCTCTAATATGCCAGCACGAGTTCTTTTATTCTCTATAACAATCCTTATGGTTGTCTCATTTCAATAATTCAACTTTTGAATTTCCGTATCTGTCAGATCTCATTATATATACGCTTATTCCGAATGCATATACATAAGATAATACATAAGATTCCCAAAACCAAAAAGATATAAAAAAACTTAATTTTCTAAGTTTCCATATTCTTTTATTTTGGATAATGATAGAGACTAAATAGTCTCCTTTGATAATTGAGACATAACTTAGTTTATTGTCTTTCATATCAGTTTTATATTCAACTTATATATATATATATATATATATATATATATATATATATATATATATATATATATATATATATATATAAATCTTTTGTGATAACCGGATGATACCATGAGAATAATCTCTAAGTATCTAAATACCTAATACAAAAGAGATGTGCCCAAGATCTTTCATCGCTAAATTTTTGTTAGAGATTTATCGATTTCACACAATAATCATATATCATTGCTGACTAAATAAAATAAAATTGACCCATTAAACTAGGAACATAAACTTACTCCCATTGGACTTGTAAAACCCAATAATTTTTCATAATAGACGTCTCAAAATCAAACGAGACAATTACCTTATGAAATATTGTGATATCACTAATGAGACAATTTCATTAATTTGTAAATGAATTTATATGTTCGCAAACCATAAACTTTGTATATATTTACACAAAAGTTTCTCCCGTTGCACCATATTGTATTTTTTAATGTCGTCATTAAGAAACACTAACTTGACATCCATCTTATGAAGCTCCGAAGTTATAACAAGTAATAAGTGTCAAAACTATCATAGAGTCTTTCAATCATATGGAATAGAATTTCTCTATTTAGTCAATTCTTTATGACACTTGATGCTCTAGTGCTTGAGAATATTGAGTTTGATCTTCAAAAATTAATTTCTTAATTTAATTGAGAGAAAAAACAATAATATTCGTACAAGGGTGCAAATTTGCTATATAAATAACAATGAATTGAATTAGAACCAATTCTTTTCCACTCATTTTTGTTCTTTGACCATATCTCTCCCCCAAACTCAATATTCTCAAGATACATTGCAATATTTGTCTCAAAATATTCTTTAACTTGGGACTAAAGTTTATATTTCTCAACAATTCTAGATTGTCACGAATCATGATTGAGTTAACTATAATAATATTTGAATTTAAAAGACAAATTGAATTCATCATTAAAAAAAAGTTATAATATTAAAACAAAATTTTATTCATTCACCAAATTGTCTTTTAAATACAAATCTAAGTTTATAATGACAATCTAAGATAATTAAAAATAAATAAAAAATATCAATCTTCACCAAATTTATCCTTTTTAAATTGACGTATCTTTCTACACCATTGAACACTTGTCCGTTCAAATCATATTTTCTTATTATTCTTTATTTGCTCTTATCTTTTGAGGTATTTACCGAATGAACACTATTTTATTTTCTCTTGCTTCAATCTTTTCTTTATTGCACACTTTATGAAATTATTCTATTAAAGAATAATTTATAACTTTAATAGTTATAAACTTAATTGTGCAAAGAGAATATCATATGCTAAATTTTCGACAAAGTCACCTAATTGACGAAACTATAGCGCTTTAGCAAGATTAAATAGTTTCATAATGTGCTTCTAATATTTTCTTTCATAACCTGCTTGTAATATTTTATTTACTTAATAATATTAATGAAAATTCATCACTCCAATGAGAGTTAGCCTTTTTCTTTATTGATTTAGAAACACCAGAATTTAAGCAAAGATAATATGACAAAATTTATCTCATCTTAAATAACACCTCTAATGTCTCTTGCTTGCAAAATTTTAAGATCATAAAACTATACATAAACTATATTATTTTATAGAGAACAAAAAAATATACTCACCAAAATACCAAGTGCATAATTCATGTCAATTCTTTAGAAAATAATATCATTTTCTAGTGATATTTTGTTACAATGATCAAAAACTGACAATTAATATTGATAAACAATAGATTCTTACAATTGTCACATATTTACCTTATATGTGTGAGTGCAATCAAATAAACACTTAAAATATTTACACTCATACAACATCACTATTTATATATCAATAAATTATTATATAAACATTCACCTTTACTTATAAATTAAAAGAATTAAACAAGATACCAAAAACACCATTAATTCTCAATCTTTGATTGCAAAAAATTAACTGTAAACGCTACTCTCACGCAATGATCAAACATTAGTAATAAGTCTAATCAGATAATGGATGTCTTTGACATCAATTATTATCCACATAGATAAAATTAATAATTTGGTTGACCATAACAGTTTGAATGCACAATTACACACCACATCTTTTGTAAATTTGATTGAATCAAATTTACATAACAAAGATTACTTTTCTAACTTATTGTATTAACCAACTCAACCAAAATTACAAGACATTTTGATAAGTTAAAGGGGGAGAGTCTTAAATTTATAACGTACTTTTCGCAAATGTAAGTTATAATTATTTAGGATGCTCTCAATAATAATAATAATATTTATTGACAATCCTTATGGATTTATACAAATTGCATGATAACAAAATAATATTATTGTATAAAACCTAGATAAACTCAAATAACATAATAATGCTAAATGTATAATTTTAAATAAGATAAATATTAAAGATTTATATATCCAAAATAAATGTTAAATAAATTCACATATACACTAAATAATTCTTTAAATAAATTATTTTAGAATCAATAAAATAAGTTCTAAAATCCAAAATATCCATAATTTAAAAAATTAAATCTTTATTTTTATCTTATAATTTTGAGAGAAATTAAAAATATTCAAAAAAAACATAAATAATATATAATAACTAAATATATATTAAATAAATTAGTATTTGTTTTATCCCTCAAAATCTAAATTTATGTGTAGATTTTATGTGAATCAAATTGAAAGATAAAATAAAAATAAAATAAAATAATTTGGTAATAAAAAGTGTTGAAAACCAAAATTTTTAAATATATATATATATATATATATATATAACTCAGACATTAAGGGTCAATAATATCTGGCAACCCCTCTCATTGAGGCTTCTCATGAAAGTATTTACTTATGTCAAAAGCACACCCCATCCCTCGATAATAAATGTCGAATTATTTATATCTTACACTCTAATTGAGTCATAAAAGATTTCTATAATATAGTCTTAACTCTGAGTGTTCCTAAAGTAAAATTCAATCTCAAATAATCATATATTAAAAACATTTCGTAGAAAGATCAATATATTAAACAATCAATCAACAAGCAGAATGTACACGACATATAATACATACATTCACACCTAATTTCCTTTTTTTTCTTAAACACATTTAATGACATCAATCCACAATACTCAATTGCACAATATCAAAGTACTTTCACTTTATTCCAATTATTTTATATTTTAATTTAACATAAAACAATATTTTTTAATTATCTCAAATTCATATACATGTTCATTTTTTTATAGATTTATTTTGTCTCAACCTCTTTAAAGAATAGAGAATTTCAACATATCAATAACAATAATAGAAGCTACAACATACATAAACTCCGACAAAAATTTAATACAACCAAATTACGGATGGAAGCAATAAATATAATAAATAAATTTATAAAATCAACAAAAATGAAGAGTATTTAATTAAAGACAATTAATTCTAATATTATTTATGTATAAAAAAATATTTATAAAATAAACAATTAAACTAGGGAGATAGAAACAAGTAACTATAATAGGTCGATAGAAATAAATAATTAAAATATAACTATTTATACACATAAAGTAAATTATTCACTAAATAATAAAATTTACTAAAAATATAAATGTATTACACATAAATATACCGGGATGTTACAACTATGGTTCCCAATAAACCGTATTACAAGCAAATTATCTCTTTTCTCTATTTGAAGAGAATTTAAGGTATTAAGAATATCGGATGAGAAAGATTCACAAGTCAACAAATGTCAATCACTTGTCTCTACACTTTTGTGTTTTAGGATTTCCCTTGTTTCCTAAAAAGCTTTTTCCTCGTATATTCGTCAATGTATTCCTATAATCCTTAATAGATTAATATGTCTTAGAAACTGATATTATGTTTATACGTGTTCATATGCTTGTTTCACTTCCACATTAAATTATGATTAAAGTTTTTTTTTTTTTTATTTTTGAGCATGCCTTGTATATATATTAATTTCTTATTTCTTAAATTAATTTTAACCATTAGTATTAGAGCGAGTCTTTATGTTTTGATTTATTAATATGGGTTGTGAGATATGTAAAAAAAACATATGTTTGTATTATATATATCTTCTCCCAATTTTTTTATAAATTCATATTTGAAATATTAAAAATGATTGTGAATATGTTAATATTGATATATAATGGTATATAAGAGAATTATGTAAATCAAATTTATTTTATGTGTCTTGATTTTCCTAATTGAAAGTTTAATTGTGTTTTTATCAATAAATGACAAATGATTCAGCAAATCACATGAGTTATGATTTTTATTCTTTAAATATATATGAAGATATTATTACTATTTTTTATTACGTATCTATAATTAAAATATAAATAATAATTTTGTATGCGGTATAAAAAATATATTTGAATTTGAATACGAAACTTTGGATTTTAATTTTAATGACAACTATTTCGAGTAATTTTGAAATTCTTTATTTATGAAGTTTAATTTGGGTATTTTTTGAAAATTCACTATTAATGTAGGTATGAATTTCATAAAAAAATTTAAAAAATATTATTTTTATTTTCTTTTTTTATGGTTCAATTAGATTTATTTTTTCATTGTAATCTTTTTTTCTGTCCATAATTAAGGATTGTTCTGTATATAATTCAAATTCATAAATATTTTCTATATATATATATATATATATATATATATATATATATATATATATATATTAGATTTAATTATTAGATTTAATTCATATTTAAGTTTGTTAGATATTAGATTTAAATATTAGATTTGATTCATATTTAAGTTTGTTAGATATTAGATTTAAATATTAGATTTGATTCATATTTAAGTTTGTTAGAGGCTTATAAATAGGGTGTCAATCATTGTAACTTTTAATCCTTTTTGTAGCCATCATTCTCTGAATAAGAATATTTCCATTCATCATATATTCTACCTTTGCACCAACAATTGGTATCAGAGCCTGGTTCGGATTCATTGGGAAACACGGGAAACACGAGTGAACGTGAGGTCTTGTGTGTTTGGTTTTGATTCTTAGATTCGTGTTGAATCTTGAACAAAATCTGATCAGAATTTTAATTCTGTGGGTTGGGAAACACTGTGTGAGAAATCTGAGTGTACTGTGCAAGGTAGAAAGATGAACGGAAACGGCAACATGAACACCAAACTTCCAGTATTTGACGGTAAAAACTGGAATCGTTGGATGATCCAAATGCGTGTACTGTTCGGTGCTCAAGATGTTCTAGATCTTGTCACTGATGGTTATGTTCCGGTAGCAGCAGATGCGACGGATGAACAGAAAAACGCGCAGAAGGAAGTAAGGAAGAAGGATCAGAAAGCATTGTTCTTCATTCATCAATGTGTTGATGTAAATGTGTTTGAGAAGATTGCAGATTCAACGACAGCAAAGGCTGCGTGGGACACACTGGTTAGATGTTATGGTGGTGACGCATCAGTGAAGAAGGTGAAGCTTCAGTCCTTGAGAAAGCAATATGAGAATCTCAACATGAAGAATAATGAGAAAGTTTCTGAATACATCTCCAGAGTGATTCTGATCACTAATGAGATGAAAGCGTGTGGAGAAACTCTTTCTGAAGAAACAATCATGGAGAAGGTATTGAGATCCCTTACCTCTCAATTTGATTACATTGTGGTAGCAATAGAACATTCCAAAGATCTGAGCACCATGAGAATTGAAGAGCTGCAGAGCAGTCTAGAAGCGCAAGAGTTGCGTTTGACTGAGAGAACTTCTGAAAGGGAAGTAGAGCAGCAGGCTCTGAAAGCAACTTCTGATAGGAGGTATCAGAAGCAGTCAGAACCCAGGAGAAGATCTGATGGTGGTCAGAAGTCAGAAAGCTCAACCTCTGATAGACAAAAAAATGCTCAGAAGGGAAAAGAGAAGTATGACAAGAAGAAAATCCAATGTTACTGCTGTAAGAAGTTTGGTCACTTTGCTAGAGACTGTTGGTCAAACAAGGAGAGAAAATCAGAAGAAGCAAATATAGCCAGAAGTTCTGATGACGAATCTGTGCTATTGATGGCCTCTGAATCTGATGATATGGATCTGATAGACTGGTGGTATATGGACACTGGTTGTTCAAATCATCTTACTGGAAACAAGAAATGGCTGGTTGACTTTGACTCTGAAAAGAGGACAAAGATCAGATGTGCTGATGACAAATATCTTAATGCAGAAGGTATGGGAAATGTCAGAGTGACTCTGAACAATGGGAAAACAGCATTGATTCAGAACGTGTGGTATGTACCTGGCATCAGAAGCAATCTGATGAGTGTGGGACAATTAATTGAGAAAGGTTTCTCAGTTACCATGAAGGACAATCTTCTGAAGCTGTACGACTGTAATCAGAAGTTGATTATGGAGTCAGAACAGGGAAGGAATAGAACATTCAAGGTGAATGTCAGAACTGCAGACTCAGAATGTCTTAGTGCAACAAGTGCTGAGAAGGAGAGTGAGCTGTGGCACAGAAGATTTGGTCATTTGAATTTCAGAAGCTTAAAACATCTGAATTCAAAGAAGTTGGTACATGGAATTCCTGCAATTAAGAAGCCTGAAAAGTCATGCAAAGTTTGCATGGAAGGAAAACAACCACGATTGCCATTTG